>NC_134532.1:183702831-184964081 GCF_050624435.1 Tenrec ecaudatus
TGCATGAGGGAGAAGAGACATCAAAGGGGGCAGGGGCAGGGCAAGCTACTGGGAGGTTTGATAGGTCATTTAAGTTGCTTGATACAAAATTGATGATCTGAAATGTAACTCCCCCACTGAATCCACAACACAAAACAATCAAAAAGAAAGAAAAGAACTTGGATTTCAAGGCAAATATGAGTGTTCTTGAAGCTTTCTACCCTGTCCTATGGCATCACTCAATGGCGATGTGTTTGGCTTTTAAGATTCTAGGCCGGCAATGGAGATCCCCTCATAGAGGGGTTTAGGAGAGGAGATGGGTCAATCAGGGTGCGAGGTAGTACCGATGAAGAACACAGCTTTCCCCCAGATCCTGAAAGCTTCCTCCCCCCAACACCATGATCCGAATTCTACCTTGCAGGGCTGGATAGGGCAGAGGTTGTACACTGGTACATATGAGGGCTGGAGGCACAGGGAATCCAGGGTGGATGATACCTTCAGGACCAAGTGTGTGAGGGGCAATGCTGGGAGAGTGGAGGGTGAGTGGGTTGGAAAGGGGGAACTGATTACAAGGATCCACAAGTGACCTCCTCCCTGGGAGATGGACGGCAGAGAAGGGGGGGAAGGGAGACTCCGGATAGGGCAAGATATGACAAAATAACGATGCATAAATTACCAAGGGCACATGAGGGAGGGGGGAGCAGGAAGGGAGGGGGGGAAAAAAGAGGACCTGATGCAAAGGGCTTAAGTGGAGAGCAAATGCCTTGAGAATGATTGGGGCAGGGAATGTATGGATGTGCTTTATACAATTGATGTATGTATATGTATGGATTATGATAAGAGTTGTATGAGCCCCTGATAAGATGTAAAAAAAGAAAAAAAAAGAAAATGATTAGGGCAAAGAATGTACAGATGTGCTTTATACAATTGATGTATGTATATGTATGGATTGTGATAAGAGTTGTATGAGCCCCTGATAAAATGTAAAAAAAGAAAAGAAAAAAAAAGAAAATGATTAGGGCAAAGAATGTACAGATGTGCTTTATACAATTGATGTATGTATATGTATGGACTGTGATAAGAGTTGTATGAGCCCCTAATAAATTGTTTTTAAAAAAAAGACAAAAAATCCCAAACAGAGATTTCTGAGTAACGGGTTGTTCAGTTGATAGTGCTGCGAGTAAAACTGTATTTGTTGAAACATTAATAAAAAGTCAACTTGCAAAAAAAAAAAGATTCTAAGCCGGTTAGAGGAATGGTATATAGCTGATATGGAGAGCAGGGGTGACAAGATTCTTTGGCGAGCCTTAAAGGAGCCAATTTTAATCCTGTTCTACCCTTCTTGTTTAGAGTCACAGCGTGGTGCAAATGGCTCAGCTGCTAACCTAAAGGTTGGCGGTTGAATCCAACAGAGGCACCCTGCAAGAAAGGCCTGGTGGTTTACTTCCAAGAAATCAGTTCTTGATTACCCGATGGAGCACACATGGGATCATCATTCGTTGTAATCCTCTAGGTGGCAATTGATTACTCTTCTTAATGAAGATGCATGTCAGAGAGAAAGAGGAATTTTGAAGGGAAAGGCCAGAGTCTAAGGAGATATGAGTGGTGGTGTGGTTGAAGTCAGATGGGATAGGAGGAAGGCTGGGGAGGGTGGGCTGGGGTCATGTGTTTTTGTTAAGAGTGACAACACAGGATATAGAAGAGAATCCTGTGAATGGTGGAGCTGAAGTAACAATTGAGATGCTATTGGCACAACTGAAACCACAAATGTACTTTTTTGGCTGACCTGGTGTTTTTTAAAAAATAAAAGGTTCTCATAGAACATTTGGACTTGCAATTTCTCTAGAAAATTCAGAAGACTGGGCTCCTCTGTGCCTGCCCAATACACGGCAGCAACAACCAGAGCCTACTAACAGGGGCACCACTTGTGCTGCCCACCTGGACACCCACTGGCATATTTGGATGAAAATGAAATTGAGTTTTTAAACTCAGTTCCTCAAGTACAGAAGCCACGTTTCAATTTTTGACAGTGTGCCTAGTGTGCCTAGTGTCTACCCCTCTGAATACCATAAGTATGGGCCATTTCTATCAACATAGAAAATTTTCATGAATAGCATTGCTTTCAGATCTGTGCCTCTTCTACACCCTAAGCAGCATCCTTCTTTCTCTCTCTCTCTCTTTCTCTCCTCATCTCTCTTTATCTATCTCTATCTATCTTAATATAGCTTTCCATTGTTCTTTGGGTGAAAGTTTAGAGAGCAAATTGGTTTTCCATTTTAGAATTCATACACATTTGCTTGGTAGTGATGGCAGTCGCTATAATGCAGTAGCGCGGGACTGGCAGTGTTCTGTTCCATGTTGCGTAGGGTCCCCATGTTATGGAACCAGCTCAGTGGCACCTGACAACAATTTCTACAACAATAACAGCAATCTCTGAACCGTCCCTTCCTGCTTTCTGAGCTTTATCCCTGAGCAACTGCTGTCCTGTTGATCCCATGTGGTTGATTGTCTAAGGAGTGCAGACCTTCCTCATGTTACTGTTCACCTTACAGGCCTGCCTACCATTTGGTTATAGGTCAGAACCAACTCCATGGTGTCTAACAACAAACAACAACTGTTTGGCTGAAAGTTGAGCTGTGAAGGTTACTTCGGTTCCAGGCTTGAAGGGCAGCACCATCCCTGTTATCTAGCTGCCTTGTCCTTTTAGACATTTTTTAAAAATCATTTTATTAGGGCTCATACAACTCTTATCACCATCCATCCATACATCAATTGTGTAAAGCACATTTGTATATTCATTGCCCTCATCGTTCTTAAAACATTTGCTCTCCACTTAAGCCCCTGGCATCAGCTCCTCATTCCCCCCCACCATGCTCCCCCCTCCCTCATGAACCCTTGATAATTTATAAATTATTATTTTGTCATATCTTGCACTGTCTGACATCTCCCTTCACCTACTTTTCTATTGTCCATCCCCCAGGGAGGAGGTTATATGTACATCCTTGTAATCGGTTACCCCTTTCCACCCCACCCTCTCTCCACCCTCCCGGTATCACCACTCACACCCCTGGCCCTGAAGGGATCATCCGCCCTGGATTCCCTGTGTTTCCAGTTCCTATCTGTACCAATCTGCATCCTCTGGTCTAGCCAGATTTGTAAGGTAGAATTGGGATCATGATAGTGGGCGGGGGGAGGAAGCATTAAAGAACTAGAGGAAAGTTGTATGTTTCATCGTTACTGCACTGCACCCTGACTGGCTTATCTCCTCCCGCAACCCTTCTGTAAGGGGGTGTCCAGTTGCCTACAGATAGGCTTTGGGTCGCCACCCTGCGCTCTCCCTCATTCATTACTCACAAGGCCACAATGAGGCAGAGCTAACTTGAGACTAATAACAATTACTTCTTGATCTAAAGTTCTCTTACACATATATTAGTGTCAATGAATTTGTTTCTCTAGTCAACCTGGACGAACACACCATTATTATAAAAGAAGGTGGATACCTACAGATATAGTTAGGGTAAAATGTTACATCTTACCATTTATTTTTTTCATTTAAACCAGTTTCATCTTTTAGCCCATTTTCAACTTGTTCTGGGTTTTAGTACATTCTGCATCTTTTTTATTGGGGTCCTGTGTTTTATTCTGTTGTTGGTTTTTCATTTTATTTTTCACTTGAATGGTTTTTTTTTGTATGACACAGGATAGGTACATCTTTAAGGACAGTAATTAGATGAATAGTTTCTTAAGGGTATGACAGGGGGAGTTAGGGAAAAGAGGAGAGCTGATAAAAATGGTTATAAGAATGAAAAATGTTCTCAAATTGATTGGGGTGATGAAAGCACAGTTCTCTTTAATGTACTATATAAATATTGAATTGTATTATATATGAATTGTATGTAAAAAAACTATTTGGAAAATGTTCAATCCATCTTGAACATTGTCTTCTTGCATTGGGCAGCATTCTTGTCAAATTTTTGCAACGAACTTGGGAGGAAGTCCACTTGAATTTTGTTAAAAAATAATGGATATTAGCGCTGCCCGCTACATCACTTTTACCAGGATCAAAAAGTCCCTTTGGGGGCGGGAAGGCATCCTAATGAGACTAAGACAAGGGAATCACTGAGAGAACTTGTCTGCAGCCACCCTTGAGAATAGCAGTGTTTGATCAAACACATTTTTTTTTTGCAATGAGCCCGGAGGCTGGGGAATGAACTGGAACCCTGGTAGCAAGACCTTCCTGATTGACCCTGGGACAATAGAACAAAGCATCACCCATGCCTGCACCATCTTCAGGACAGTTGGTGTGTTTGAGGTAACTTCTAACTCTGCTCAATACAAGGGACAACTGATAATGATTGAGGGGAAGTCAGTTGCGGTCAATCTGACCTGGGAGAATCGCTCAGCTTTAATTGTCTGACGACTCTAAATTGTATTAACGAAGTATAAAAGCCTATATCATCTTTGTAAAGTAGTGCCATTAAATAGGAATCTCTGAGCTCAGTAAATTATCTCCTCCTCCTTTCATTTATAAGAGCACAACAGACATCCGGGTCACTATCTGCATGTTGCTCTTGGAGTCATGACCAGATGCTAACAAATTTGAGATCCAGGCTATATTTCAGCAAGTTCTAAGTGCCATTTCTTCTGGCTTAATGCACTTGCCTTATGTTCTTTTGCCGTGGAAATACAGGGGAAATGGACCATCCTGAAAGCATTCTGTTGCCAGGGAGAAAATTTTGTTTTCCCACCTGCATTTGTCTGCTGCCATGGCTACCTACGTGTTTTTCACATTCACAGATGAAAATAATTATTCCTTCCTCAAGGAAACCCAGTTTAAAGGAAATCAATTTGGCTTTAAAAGACAGAGCACCTGTAATAGGATCAGACCAACTCAGTAGACACGTGGACAGGAGGCCTGGCCTGAGGGTAATCTGTACTCTCCTGGTGGAGAGTTTGTAACCGTGCAGCTCTGGAAATGGGGGCTCGAGCCCCACCTAAGAGGCGAAGTGTAAATATCCGTTCTTAATGGCTGAGAATGAGCTAACGCTGGGGCAAGTAAACCCCCCCATGGGCAATGCTGTCTTTCTTGTAGTCAGGACCAGCCGTGCTATGTGGCAACATGCTCGACTCTTCCCTCGTGTCGACAGTGACTTGGAGGGCAGAGCACCCACGGAGCTGCTGCTTAGGGTCTCGAAGGCTGTACATTTCTACAGGAGCAGACACGGACATGGGGCTTATAGGGGATGGTCTTGATCAGGGCTGGCCAAACATTTGAGACTGAGGGGTCAATCCTGTTCCTCACAACCATTTAAAAATCATTTGAGACCCATAAATAAATTATTATGAACAAATGAAATCACCATTAACTGAATAAGAGCCTTTAAAATGTTCATTTTACTGCAGAGCCACATGCATTTACTGGAAGACCTGCATACGGCTAATAAGTCGCAGTTGACTGACCCCTGGTGTGGGTCAAAGAGCTCAGGCTCAAGGCCGGGCAGCTGTCTTTTAACCCAGGTATTAGCATCGATGAGCTTCTACTTATACCGGGGCATGCAAGGCTTCCACTGGATCCAGCTCTCTCTTGATAAATATGAAAATCTCATGTTCTCCTTATTAGCTCTGTCACGGTAACTGCAAAATCAATCTTTATCGTAGGATGAAGAATTATCTCACCACCATGGTTGCCGTTTGAGTCCTTCAGAGGCGCGTCTGAAGGAATGAGCCTGAGGCTACCCGGGAGAGCATCCATGAGGTCACGAGTCAGAGTCGACTCCGCAGTGACTGGTTTAGGAGTCTCCCAGGGCCCCCCACTCCTTTCCTCCAGACAACTTGATCATTCAAGTTTTCAAAGTTGGTCATTAAAGGTTTTGTAGGGGTCCTGGTGGGTGGGGGGATGTAGATTTAGGCTGCATTCTTTTAGGAAGCAAAGCCAGTGATGCTTGTATGTGTATGCACATAGAAAGAGATTTATATCAAGAAATGGCTTACATCGTTGTAAGTCCAGGTCAGTCGGAGTCCATAGGTCAGGTGGAAGCTGAGCCCTCTCCTTACTGTACTGTGGAAGCTGATGAACAGGAAGCAAGACAATGAAGCAGGAGGGCCACAGGCTGGTCAGTGTATCCGTGTCCACTGATGGTTGCTAGGATCTGCAAATGGCAGAACAGGAGAGTGACCAACCAGATACAGAATTCTAATCTCGTAGAAGGGAAGGGACAAGAGTGCTAAGCTCTGCCCTAGGGCTCTCTCACACAAAAGGCCACATCCCTAAGGTGGGAGCATTTGGCTATAGCTTAGTGGAAAGGTTGGGCTCTGCTCCTACATTCACCCAGAAGTGTCTAATTGACATGAAGTCTAACCTTCCTAAGGATATCCCCGACTAGTTTTCTTGTCTTCTTCCAGGGGACCAGTCCATGTCTGTCCTGTGTTCCACCCAGAACCCCACACAATGCCATTCTGGGCTCATCTGCATCAGTATTGGAATGAGTGAATGCATGAGTGAAAGAGAAAGTACGCTTAGCAATATCAACAGGCTGACTATCTTTGTAGGTCCATAAACTAGGCAGGAAGCCTCTTTCTCTCACTGGTCACCCTTTCCCCCTACCTCTCTGAGTCCCTGCTCTGTCACCTGCCTGTAATCACATCAGTGAGGGAACTCTGATTCATTACTCGCTGGGAATCGCTGTCAATCGATGCAAATACTGTGTTGCCTGGTAGACATGGATCCTTAAAAACAAAACTGTAACCTTATATATGAGTAAGGAAGACTGAAGCAGAATTGATGCCTTTGAACTATGGTACTGGGCATGCACAGACCAGCTGGTGCTGGGAGCAGCACAGACAGAGCACTCCTCAGAAGTGCGGATGCCAAGCTTCCTCTCACACATGTGGGACGTTAGGAGGAGGAACCGACAACAGCTCTTTGTAGACACCGATCATTTGATCTGTAATTCTCTTTCTAACCGGGTAGGATTTAAATCATCGGCCATCTGAATCTTGACTTTGCCATCCTCTGGGACAATCTCCCGAGCTCCCAGGCTCAGGTACTCATTCCTCACAGGTATTTTGGATATGGCTAAAATTTTCATAATTTTTCCCTGTGGTGTTCCACCATATTCAAGGATCTATTTTTTGTTGTTAGGTGCCATCAAGTCGGTTCCGACCTATAGTGACCGTATGCACACCTGAGCTAAACACTGCCTGGTCCTGCCCCATTCTCACAACTGCTCCTGTGCCTGAGCCCACCGTTGCAGCCACGGTGTCAATCCATCTCATTGACGGCTTCCTCATTCTTGCTCCCTCTCCACTCTACAAGAGTGTAAGAAGAAGTCTTGCCCTCTTTGCCTCTAAGGAGCACTCTGGCTGTACTTCTTCCCAAGACAGATCGGTTTGAAACATAAGCAAATGCATATGTATATTATATGTGCAAATTATATATAATATATGGTTACTTTTATTCATAAATAGTAACACACCCATCATTAATAATATTTATTTATAAAGTTTTATTTAACAAGTAACACACCCTATTACTTTTTTATTGAATAATAAAGTATATATAGTTAATTTTAGACTAATAAATAATAGCACTGCTCTAATTTTTGAGCATTTATTCTGTTGAGTACTTTTATATACTGGACCATGTCTGTTCTGTGTTCCGACCAGACCCCCAAACAGGCGACATCCAGTCTAAATAGAACACAGACCATGTGCCGAATATTTCAACTCTACTACTCTGGAAGTGCCAGGAGAGAGCTGTCCGTAGCGAAGCCCGTCATGCTGGGTAAAGTAGAAGGTCAATGTGAAAGAGAAAGGCCCTCAACAAGATGGTCTGACCCAGTGGCTGTGACCACGCCCTCCAATGTAACAGCAGCTGTGGGGCTGGCACAGGACCAGGCAGAGTTTCTTTCTGTTCACAGGGTCGCTGTGGGCCGGAGCTAGCTCGCCAGCACCGACCAGGAATAGCAGCCACCTCAGTGAAGCCTTACGCAGCCGAGGCCAGTGCTCTCAATTGTCTGCACATCACAGACCAACACGAGGGTTTGATGGGTGGAGGCTTTTGCCTAGTGCCCCACACATTGGAAGCGATGATACAGGGTCCTCTGTCTAGTCTATCTGGCCTCAGAACCCAGGATGACCTCCAACATCTTCCACTCCCAAACCTGATCCTCAGAGGAGGAAGGGATGCACTCATTCCTGGGGGTTGGGGGGTGGGAGAGGGGAACAGCAAGCAGTTCTCCTGGTGGAGAGGCAACGAACGAGGTGGAGGTGAGGAGAGAACTAGTTGCAACGGTCGGTTCTCACACAGAGTGTGCCCATTTGTGCTATGTTCTGGAGTGTTTACAATGGTTGCTGCTTTAGAAGTTGATTGCCAGGCCTTTCTTCCAGTGTACCTCTGAGTGGACTTAAAGCTGCACCCTTTCCTTTGGCGGCTGACGAGGTGAAGGGCTGCCTAGGGGCCTTGGGGGCGAGAAAGGGTAAAGAAACCAACGTGGAGTAAGTTTCTACCTTGTGAAATGACGAAACTCTTAGGAACAAGACATGAGAAATGACTAGCCTGTTGTCTGGGAGCCTCAGAGATTGAGAGACTTATCCCAATGGGCCGAGGGAGTGAGCCATTCCAAGAAACTCCACTTTCACTGCCATTGAGTCAAGTCGATGCCGACTCAGAGTGACCCTATAGGACAGGAGAGAACTGCCCGTGTGTGCTTCTGAGGCTGTAACTCTTCACGGGAGTAGAAAGCCCCGCCTCTCCCCCACAGAGCAGCTGGTGATTTTGAACTGCTGACCCTGCTGTTAGCAGCCCTTGGCATCCCCACTAAGTCTACCTTTACGTGGAATGCCTCCAGCACTGCCTCGGGTCCTTTGTGAAGGTCAAGGACACTTCTCAGTTCCTGCATCCTTGCTCAGGGATTAGTATGGTTGGGTAATTAGCCCTGTTGGGCAAAACAGTAACACTTTAAAATGCATCCTCTGTTCTGGTCCTGGAGGAAACATCTCTGTTGTGTCCCCAGAAAAAGACATGCTTCCTAAATATGTGCCAGAAGATGGGGCATTTGTCATCATGCTGTTGCCAAGCAACCAGGGAGGTGAGAGACATAGTGTTAGTTACGGGGAGCAACTCAGAGTTGCTTGGCAGCAGCACTTTCAGCACTGGTGTTGTTCTTGGGTGCCACCAAGTCCACCCCTACCCATAGCGACCCTAGACACGAAACACTTTGCCAGCTGCACCATTGTTCCTCTGCCCCAGCCTATTGTTACAGCCACGGAGTGGGTCCACCTCATTGAGGGCCCCCTCGCTTTCGCTGCCCCTCCACATTTCCAAACATGGTGTCCTTCTGCAGACACTGGTCTCGCGTGACACGTCCCAAGCATGAAGTCTTGCCATGCCTGCCTCGAAGGAACACTCTGGTCTTACTTCTTCCAACCCACAAACTTCCTTTCTCCCTCCCCAAGCTCCTCCTTCCGGCTTCGTTCTTAAAGATAGCGGGACAAGTTAGACACAGCATCTTTCTTCACTTTGGACGACCTTGACCCCTGAAAGCAGTCCTTCTGCAAGGATGGATTCGCTGATAGACTGAAGGCTCTTCTGCCCAAACCTTTTCTTGACTGTACGTCTAGCTGGACCTCCGTCTGGCCAGGCCCCTGGCCTGGTATTGACTGCGGAGTCCTCGAACAAACCGTTTCTTTTCAGCCATTGAACTTCTCCTGTCTCTTCCAGAAGGTCCATTTTCCCACGGATAGCTGCTCCATCTGCTTAAACATTTCTCTGATTTCAGAGGGAACCTCAAACTGTGAGAGAAACAGCCGGGAGAACAGCTCACCCAAAGAAAAAGCAAGCTGGCTGTGAATGCCAGGAATTCCCCCGCATCCATGGTCCGCAAACCCTCCTGCAGGCAGCTGGGCCTTTTGCGGCTGTGTGATAGGTAAGTCAGTCAGTGTGTTTTCCCTCCTGTAGACTTAATCTGGGAGCCAGGGACCACCCAACTCTTAATGAGCAGCGAGCAAGGGAGCTACGAGGGGCAATAAAGATGAATAATCCCTGTTTGACCAAACATTCACACCCCAGTTCACAGGCCTACTAATCAAAGCATGCATGAAATTATAGCACATCATGTTTGAGGAGGAGATGTGAGTTATGATACAGCTTATTTACATAATTTTGACATGCTGTGATTTCCATCTGATGGGATGTGACAGTGAAATCACAGGTGGCATTTAATGCGAGGAGCTTCTAAACCTGGGCAGAAGCTGCAATGCTGTCTGGAGTTTTGAAGAGAGGGCAGAAGTCGGAAACATCCGCTTGAAATGTACGGTCAATTCAGGTAAGATAGAACGGAAAGGAATCCTCCCCCCCACCCATTTGCAGGATCGCCAAGAGAGAATTGACTTTAAAGATGTTACTGTAGCCCCACCTCTGAAAGAGCGCCCGATGCCCAATAAAGGCTCGATACAAATGTCTTGCCTGAGTTGGTGGAGAACCAGTTGGAGGAAGCAGCAGGAGGGAAAGCCCAGGGCCATCTAAAGACTAGGGTTGCTGAGAACCCAGAGGGAAGGTCGTGTGGGCGCTGATAAAGGGTCTGAGGGGGAAATGAGTTGGTCATAGGAGGTAAAGTGGGCTTGTAAAAATGAAAACGTGTGTGTGACCACTGCAGTGAGCAGGACAGCGTGTCCTGCCGAGATGACAAGATTGGCCATTAAGCCCTTTGCGGGAAACATTCGCCACCCCTGTCCCAGACTGTGCACTAAGGCAGGAAAAAGAAATGAGAGGCATACCTATTGGAAAGGCAGGCTTATGACTGCTTTAACCTACACTTTTTCTCCTATGGAAAATCCTCAGGAACCTACAGCGTCACATTGTCACTTCTTCCATAGTCTTCCATGTTCTGTTGGTCACACAGACCATGGTACAATGTGGGACTGCACGAGGGTGTGCGTGCCAGGCAGTGGGGGTGTTGAGGCCATTTTGAAGGCTGGCTACTGTCCTCTTGAAATCTCGTGTTGTAAATCATGTAACGTGCTTTCTCTTGTTCATTCTAATGTCTTTGCATGTTCATATAAAGTTTAAAATTAAATTACTGGTTTCTACACGAGTCCTGATGGGAGTTTTTCACTGTGAAAGCATCTCATCTATAGTTAATTTGGGGAGCGAGAATAGACATCTTATCTATTGCGAATCTTCATATCTGTGAACATGGTGTCTCTATTGATCGATACTTTTCTTTGCCCTCAGCATTGCCTTTACATTTTCAGTGTACAGCTGAACCTTTGCTTTTAAGTATCTTATGTTTGCTAATGTTATTTTAGTGATACTTAATAGTATTCTCCTGCCTGGTGGGGTTCGATCAAGGGCAATGTAGCTGAGAGGAAGTACTGAAAGCCGAATGAAGGTCAAACATGATAGTGGGACAGGAAGAAATTAAAAGGAAATAGAATAAAGAACTAGGAGGCAAAGACATTTATAGAGGTATTCATAGAGGCATGTAAATATGTAAGTATATTAACTTATAACAATAGAGATATAGGCCTATGCACATATATTTATATGTTAAGTACTAAGGATGCAGACAGACACTGGGCCTCTGCTCAAGTCCTCCCTCAACACAGGAACACTTAGTTCTAACAAGCTGGCATTCTGTGATGCTCACCTTCTCGACATGATCGCTGAAGGCAAAATGGGTACATAAGCAAATGTGGTGAAGAAAGATGATGGCGTCTGGCTATTAAAAGTTACAGCATCTGGGGTTCTTAAAGGCTTGAAGATAAACAGGGAAGTAATAAAGCCCGCATGGAAGAAGCACACCAGCCTGTGTGATCATGAGGTGTTGACAGGATCAGGTATCAGGCATCAGAAGATCCCAAACAATCATACCATCGGGAACAAGTAGGGATCATAGTGGAGACCATAAGCCATTGGACATCCTCTCACAGAAGGGTCACAAGGACAGGACGAGCCGGCCAAAGTGCAGAACATCATCAATGAAACACACAACATTCCTCTAGTTCTGTAATGCTTCCTCCCCCACACTATCATGACCTCAGTTCTACCTTACAAACTCAGCTAGACCAGAGCATGTACACTGACATAGATAAGAGCTCTCAACACAGAATCTAGGACAGATACCCACCCTCCCAGAATAGCAATGGGCGCAGTGATACCATGAGTGTAGGGAGAAAGAGGGAACTGATCACAGGGATCGATTTATCACACACACGCTCGCACGCGCACGCGCACACACACACACACACACACACACCACACATATACACCACACAATGGGACAAACAACAGAAACGTGGGTGAAGGGAGACAGCAGTGTAAGATATGAAGACAATAATAATTTATAATTTATCAAGGGTAAATGTGTGGGGAGGGAGTTGATAGCAAGGGCTCAAGTAGAAAGAATATGTTTTGAAAATGATGATGGCAACAAATGTACAGATGTGCTTGATGGAAGTGAGTTTGTTTTCCTTTTCGCTCCTCCCACAGCACGCTCCACTTTTCAACTGAGTTTTATGATGCATTGCAGTGCCCACCCACAGACGATGTTGATGATGAGGGGACTCATTAGGGGCGCTAACAGGACACAATTCAGGTGAGAAATGCTCAGGATACATTTTTTTTTTTTTTAGTCAGGACAGTTTCTTCCCTGCCATATCCACAGGTCAGCTTCTTTTTAACCCTCAGTCTCTTGGCTTGGCCTCTGCCCTGCTCCTGCAATGTTACAAAACTTGGTTAGGGCTTCCAATTAATATCCACTGGGCATGCCACTCTGCAATGAGACTAAACTTGAAGGCATCTAGCTCTAGTTCTGTGGGTCAGCAAAACCCAGTACCCCCAGTCAAGTTGCCAGAAGCACCCGACTCCAAAGGCCATCCTCCTACCAAAGACAGTCAACTTCACCTGCTTTGTGGGCTAGGATGCCCGCCGCTCTGTCTGATGCTCTGACTCCCGGTTCTGCTGTTGCTGCTCCTCGGATGCTCCTCTGATCACAGCTGCCTCCTGGCTCAAGGAAGGTCAATGTGTCGGGATCTCTTGATCAAAGGACATGAACGTACAATCCTGGCTCTTCTATCTTGCTGGTAATACAATTCCCCCTCCTGCTGCTTCTGAGATGGCTGGTTTTATATCCAGTAGGACGATGATAACAATAACCTGCCGTCAAATAATTTAGTCCAATTAGTATCTTTCTCCAGCTTCTTACACCGACAGACCGATCCGGAAAACGAATGTCGTTTGGTGAGAGTAGCAAAGATACTGGCCAGAAGAGCTGTATTAAATTATTCACTGCATTGAACCTTACATCTTGCAATTTAGTAAATTCATGTATGAGTTCTGGCTTTAATTTTGTCTCACACACCCTTGTCGTGTTCGGACTCATTGTGTCAGCCAGGGGTCAATCCATCTCATGGATGGTCTTCCTCTTCTTGCTGCCCCTCGGCTTTCCGGAGCAGGAGGTCCTTCTCCGGGGCCTGGTCTCTCCTGACAACATTTGCAAAATATTTGAAAAGTGCTTGTGGATCCAAGAAGCCTAGCCATTCTTGTTTACCCCCACCCTCCAGGCTTTAAAACTTTTTATTTGCATATTAAAAAATTGTGCATTCCAATCATTTGAACAAAATAATGGGCACTCCAATTAAACTGTATTTTACACTTGCAGGACACCTTGGACCAGCTTTGCTTTTGCTCTATGTAGTTATTCACAGTCACCCCACCCAGCACCTTCCAAACTCACTGCCATCGAGTTGATGCCAATTCAGAGCACCCCTATTGAACCCCCCCTGCGAGTTTCCGAGACTGTAGCTTTTTACGAGAATAGACAGCCCCGTCTTTCTCCAGAGGAGATGCTGGGGTTCGACCTGCTGACCTTGAAGGAGGCAGCCCAGTGCACAGCCACTGTGCCACCAGGGTGCTTCCACCAGGGCTCCCAAAATGTACACAAGCGTGGCAAACACGCAGTCTCTTTCCCTCCCAACTCCTAGCAGTGGGCCTCTTTAAATGTATTTTTTTGTTGTTTGACAGCCGTTTGCATTTAAATTGGGCATGTCACTATCACATTTTATTAGCGATTCCTCATACCAGGGCTGTGAGGTGAGCGTTGTTATCTGCATTTTACAGGCGAGGGCACCGCGAGGTGAAGCCACTCGCCCGCCCGGGGTTCGCACAATGAGCTGCTGGAGAAGTGAGCACTGTCCCCGGCAGCCTGCGTGGCTGGTCTCCAGAGCTGGCTGGGTGGCGTTGAGTGCGATGATGAACTACGGATTTCCATACGGAGCTTTCAACGTGGGTTCAAAAGCAGCCATTCCCTAGCAGAGAATTGACTTCGAGTTGCCATTCTTCGGTCCACTTATTTTTTTCCATGAAGATTTTTGTTTGGGGTTGTTTGTTTGAGAAGTGACTGGGCTGCCTAGAACCGAAGGGCTGTGAAACGCCTCCTCCTGGCAAATGGCTAGTTAATACACGTAGCTGCGAACCACATGCAAACATTGGGGGTTCAGGTCTACGCAGGAAAAAAGGTCTGACACTGTACTTCTACAATAAATAGACAGACAGACAGATAGATAGAAGTCAACTGTTGACACTTCTAGGGAATAGTTCTGCTCTGAAACACTCCTGGGTGGGGTCGGCGTGAACCTGCGCTGGTTTGAGGACGACTGGTTGGTGGGTCATTGACCTGGAGAGAGGCATCACTGTGCCTTCCTGCCCGAGGACATGCCCCGCCGCCAGTCCTCTCTTCTCAAAGCACTTCGGCTCCCAGAGGCGCCCCACTATTTAGCAGAGCCTCCCAATGGTGGGTTCCTTGAGTGGAAACCCGTGCAGTCGGAAGGGGCTCATGACTCTCGTTGATTCCCCCGTGTGCAGAGGAGAGCTGCCCCGCAGAGATTTCAAGGTGGTGGCTTTGCGGAAGCACCCACCACCCGCCTTGTTTTCTGAAGCGCCTCTGGGCGAATTTGAACTGCCCCACTTCATGGGTCAGTCAACTGTGCTGCCCATGGCTGGCGGGAAGGGACCAGTTTATCTACCTCAGAAAATTTCCACACGGGCCATACATTGCCTGAAATCATGCATCAGACTGTGAATATAGTGGTACAGGTATTTTCTCATTCTATGGTCAACTTCTATTGGCTACCATTGTCTGAGCGGAAGACACGGTGCTCTGTTGCAGGGTGTGCGATCGCTGATTTATTTAAAAGCTCACCAAGCTTGCGGGAGGCTCCTCTGCAAGCTCCAGCCTTTCAGTTAGCGGCGGAGTGTTACATCGTTCACACTGCCCATGGCCCCACTCGGGGACTCCACCTTTTCAGACAGATCACCTTAAAACTGGCTATGCCCCCAACATTGGGACATTGAGACTCAGTGACACGAGCCTCCACAGTCACACACCAACGGAACAACAGGCCTGCATTCAAACGCTCGCTGAACGTCCACCAGGGCAACAGAACTCTGTCTACCATCTTGGATCTTGGACTGTCTTTCGTTTGAGTGACATCTGTGGCTCTTTACTTCACTCACGTCATTGTAAAGAATCGGTTTGCCCAAGACATGATCCTTCTTCAAGGAAGAACGCCATCTGCCCGGCCGTTCTGTCATCTGAATAAATTGCGTCTCCCATGGTGGACACTGGGCTCAGGACCTTTACGCTGTTCTGTGCCTTTTCCCTTGAGGGACAGAAGGAAGCACCCCTAGTTCCCAGAATTCCCAGTTCTGAGAAGTCTGCCAGTGTCATTAACAAAACCATAACTGCCTCATCCTTGAACTCCCTTTGTGGCCCTGGGTGATTCAATTAAGACAAGCGGTTCTCAACCCCACTGCCTTTTAGAATCACCTCAGGGAGCTTTTAAAAAATGCCCATATCCATGGCCAGGGTGATCCCACACCAATTAAATTCCAATCTCTAGAGAAAGGACTCTGGAGTGTGTGTGTGTGTGTGTGTGTGTGTGTGTGTGTGTGTGTGTGTGTGTGGCTACCAAGTGATTCTAGCGTGCAGCTAAGAACCACTCTTGAAAGTAAGAGGAGAAAAAGCAGATTTATTTGGCACCAATTTTGTCAGTGTTTGACACAGGTTAGAATACTCATCCTCACAAGGTTCGAGAACGTTCCTGAAACCGTGCGGTTAGAATGTGCAACATCGATCTTTAACCCTTCATTAAATTCTATGATTTCTTTAAACCCAGACTTTTTCCACGTTAGTATATGAGTTCCTGAAAGCATGCTTTCTTTTCTGTGAATCATAGATTTTAAGGAAGGTATTAGGATGTGACAGCTGCACATAGAAGGCCTGCATACAATCTAGGTCTCTATCAGCCTATTCATGTATCCAGCATGTTCCTCCTGACCCATGCTGTGACATGACACGAAGAACTCAGAGCCAGAAGGCTTGCGTAGAGGCCCGCTTGTTGATAATCCCAGGAGCAGCGCGGTGGTATCACCTGGTAGGTACCCGAATCCTGCTCCGTAAGACCCTCATTGTATGAGGGGACCAGGCTCCTGTTGTCGTTGGGCGCTGCTGAGTAGGGACCCCACACACAATAGGTCCTGCACTATCCGCACAGCTGTTCTTACATTTGAGCCCAAGTCTATCTCATCAAGGGCTTTCCTCTTTTTCTCTGCTCCTCCACTTGACCAAGCATGACGTCCTTCTCCAGAGAGAGATGGTCTCTCTTCATAGCACGTCCAAAGTACACGAGACAAAGTCTCCGCAATCTCTACTTCTAAGCAGCAGTCTGACTGTACTTCTTCAAAGACAGATCTGTATGCTCTTTTGGCAGTCTATGGTACTTTCAATATTCTTGTCCAGCAACGTAGTTCAAGTACATTGATTCCACTTGAGTCTTCCTTATTCAGTGTCCAACTTTCACATGCACGTGAGGCATTTGAACACAACCTGGCTCCAGTCAGGCATACTTTAGTGATCAAAGTGACACCCCTCCTTTTCAACACTTTAAGAAGGTTTTGGAAGATTAACAAGTGGCCATCTAACTGAGAAACAACAAACCCACATGGAAGAAGCACACCATCCTGGAAGATCACAAAGTGTTGAAGGGATCAGGTATCAGGCATCAAAGACAAAAAATAATCATCATGGCATTGTGAATGAGGGGGGAGTGTGGAGTGGGGACCCAGGGCCCATCTGTGGGATTTTGGACATCCCCTTGTAGAAGGGCTGCGGGGAGGAGACGAGCTAGTCAGGGTGCAGTATAGCAACGATGAAACATACAACTTTCCTCTAGTTCTCGAATGCTTCCAAACCCCCCACCCCCCACTGTCATGATCCCAATTCTACCTTACAAATCCGTCTGGACCAGATGGGAGTTGGAAACACAAGGAATCCAGGACAGATGACCCCTTCAGGACCAGTGGTGGGTGAGAGGCGATACCGGAAGTATGGAGGGGAGGGAGAAAGGGGGAACCAATTACAAGGATCTACATATAACCTCCTCCCTGGGGGACGGGCAGTGGAGAAGTGGGTGAAGGGAGATGTTGAATAGTGTAAGATATGACAAAATAATAATAATTTATAAATTATCAAGGGTTCATGGGGAAGGGGGAAGCGGGAAGGGAAGGGAAAAAATGAGGAGCTGATACCAAGGGCTCAAGTAGAAAGCAAATGTTTTGAGAACGATGAGGGAAACAAATATACAAATGTGCTTGACACAATGGATGTATGTATAGATTGTGATAAGGATTGTACGAGCCCCCAATAAAATTATTTTTTAAAAGGTTTTATGCAGCAGATTTGCCTAATTCAATGAGCACTTTAATCTCTTGACAGCTGGGTCCATGGGCATTGATTGTGGAGCCAAGCAATCCTTGACAACTTCCACCGTTTTTTCCTGTTCATCATGATGTCACCTACTGGTCCATTTGTGAGGATTTGGGTTTTGCTAACGTTGAGTTGTCATCTATACTACTTGATCTTCATCATCCAGGTCTTCTGCTTCAAGGTCTCCTCTCTTTCAGGAAGCAAAGTTGTATCACCTACAAATTGAGGGTTCTGAGGAAGAGAAATACATACAACATAGAGCTGAAAACTTTCCCTAAACGTGCACTCTGTAGATGGTCTTTGTTTTATGAAAATAAAACTCCGTGTTTTATGGTCACTGCTTCTCATTCTTGTCATTATGGGATGGGATGCTTCCCTGCTTCACTGAGGGGCAGTTGACATTGGTCGCTTGGTTCTGCCAATGGAAACGAGCACAAACAGATCATCCCCTTTCATCATCATCATCACAGGACGAGAGCAAGAGGACTGTCACCCAGCAATGTGACTCAGTCTGTTTGTGAGGGGCAGGGGCCCTTTAATTTTCTCCCCCCTGAATTAGTTGCCTATTAGAATACTCCTGAGAGATGAAGATGGCAGGACTTCATCTCAGCTACTTTGGACATATCATCAGACAAACCAATCCCTGGGAAAGGAAATCATGCTGGTTAAAGGAGAAGGACAGATGGACACAGTGGCTGCAACACTGGGTCAAACAGAAGAGAAGTGAGGAAGGCACAGCACAGGACGGGAATTTGTCCTGTTGTCGGAACTGACTCGACGGCACCGAGCAGCACCAATACCAACAAGAGCAGCATGTTTATTCAAACGAGGCAGGGATGGAGCAAAGGATTCAAGACAGCGTGGTTCTTCGTGGTGGAACAGGCTGCCCTCTGCCAAGAAGGGGAAGCTATGGCCTTGCCTAGATTGCTTCTCCGTGCTAACAGATCCTGAGAAGGTGAATAATGGCAATAATAAGCCGATTGCCACTGGGTCAATTCCAACTCATAGCAACCCTATACAGACACAGCACAACTGTTTCCTAGGGTTTCCAAGACTAAACCTTTACAGCAGCAGCCAGCCTCGCCGTTCTTCTGTGGAGCAGCTGGTTGGTTTGAACTAATGACCTTGTAGTTGCCCAATGCATAATCTTACTGTGCCACCATGCCTCCTTATAATAATAATACCTAGTGTTTACAGTGACTACTTAAGCCAGATACTGTCCAAAGTGCTTCGTGGTAAGTGAGAAGGCCAGGACTCAAACCCAGTCTATCTAGATCCTGGTCTGTAAGCCCAGTGCTACCTGGATCCCAGAATCTGGATCCTGGTCTGTAAGCCCAGTGCTGCCTGGATCCCAGAATCTGGATCCTGGTCTGTAAGCCCAGTGCTATCTGGATCCCAGAATCTGGATCCTGGTCTGTAAGCCCAGTGATATCCTTTGGGACTTACCAGTGGGCTAGGAGATTCATGGAGTAGAGATCTTCATGCACTTCAGAAGATGAGAGAAAGAGAGACAGGGATGGCCATGCCATGCCCTTACTTCATTGTCCCCCATTCTCCCCCCACTTCCCCATGTCTCCAAATCTCTACCCAGAACTCTTCCTGAGAGAGAAGGAATCACAAGAAGCCGCAGCTGGCCTGGTTTGAAGGGGGAAGAGGCAGAGCAAACATCCACCTCTCTCTTCCTACTTCACTCCGTCATTCATTAAGCTTCCATCTAGTGCTGGTCTGGCTTTGACACAGTTCCCCGGCCTGTACACAGACTGACTCAGAGGAGCTAGGTCACTAGGCCAAGGGTCTTGGGCAGAAAGGATGGAAAGCCTGACTGTCTGACTCGATAGCCCTGCTCCAAGCACACAGCTAAGAAAGACTCCAAACGCTACGCTGGTGACAGGCGGTGCCAGACTCACTTCTGGCATTTGTCTACTTATTATGGGATTTTTAATAGAGATTCTTGGGAGAGCATAAGAATTTACGAACACCAAAATCAATGTCCTTGGGGAAATTTGAGGGCCGTTAGAATGGGAGGGCTCCTTCTGGAGGAGCTGGGTTGTGCCTTTACAGTGTTTGTTAGAATCAAAGCCGGTCTAGTCATTGTCGGAGGATTGCACTACAAACCCTATAGGAGGGGACAGTATAGAGAATGCATATGAGAGGTTCCCGGGGGCCAGGCCTGGGAGTCCTTTTCTTTACGGCTGCTCATATCGTCCGCCAGACCTCCCTCAGCAGACCATGACTTAGAGCAAGGGCTGCTGGGAAACCTGCCCTAGCTGGGGTCACAAGAAGCAGTTGTTTGCCTTCTAGTTTGCTTTCACTTTGGGCCCTTTGTTCTGCTTCTGTACTTGTGTTTTGTGAAGGTTGTTCTACGGCCTCTGGTGTGGGGACTGAGACTTGCCAGTGGGGTGGAAGGAATAGAGTCTTCTGGAGTGATCCATGCCTAGTACTCATGCCAAGCGTGGAAAACAACAACAATAACAAGTACTTATGAAACAAATGACACTAGAGCTTTGATGTACATGCTGTTGCCCAGGGCCATCCAGTGGCCCCCGACTCCCAGCAACCCATATTCCATAGGATAAAACATCACGCAGCCCTGGACATCCTCCTCATTGTTGTAGCCACTGTGCAGGCCAGGGGCCACATCACATACTGACCCTGCACATGGGTCTGTTGGTGCTAGTTTTGTTGCGCGTCACGGAGCCCGTTCCTCCTCGCAGCAATCCTATAGCAGAGAGAAGAACTACCCCGCAGGGCTTCCAAGAGTTCCATCCGCATAGGAGCAGACTGCCAGGTCCTCTAGCCCATGGAGTCACTCGTGGGTTTGAAGCTCCAACCTCAGCTTAACGGCCAAGCACCATCGTTGCACCGGGATTCTTCCATATCAACCATTACAAGTAGGATGGTCCTGTTCTGTTCTCATAATGGTAATAAGGGCCAGGGTGCAGGACCCAAGGAGTTAACCACAAGGTCAGCCGTTCACGTCCACCAACTTCTCCTGGGGAGAAAGCTGAGGCTTTCTGCTCCCACATATTAGAAACCGATAGGTCCCATTCTAGTCTTCTCTGCAGGGCTGCTGTGAGTCAGAATCTGTTTGATGAGAGAGGGTTTGGTGCTCGGTTCAGTGAGGCCCAATCTCCACCTTTCTTTCCAGATTATTTTCCAAGGATTAATCATCCAGTCCCTTGTGCCCTCTGGCTTCTGGTTAGATTTGGCCAATGGGAAGCACCAGCAGGGCATCCAAGTTTGGTGTATTTCTTTCCCTACCCCTCTCCCAGGGGCTCCAGGGGTTGGCAGTGGCAGTGACCACAGCTCCTCCCAGTTACTCTGTCGAAGCTACAGATATCACCAGGTCCCTCTGCCAGTTCCCTAGCCGATCGCTGAGCCCACTCTATTCTTATTGTCTTGTCAAGTCCGATTCATCACGAGGCCACGAGCTACAAGGTGGACCTGTGCTCCACAGGGATTTCTTGGCTGTAAACTTTAGGGGAACAGATCGTCTGGGCTTTCCCCCCATAATGCCTCTGAGTAGGGGAGAACCACCAAACCTTTAGTTGCCAGTGGAGAGCAAACAGTTGGCACCACCCTCTGTAAATCGTTCCCTTGACGAATTCTCGTCAGTAACCCCTTGGAGAATGGTGTCACTCTCCTACTGCTCCTTGGACCTGGAAAACACATCTGGCACCTTTAGTATTCTCATTGAAAGTCCTTATTTATTGTCTTGTCTGTCTGGGGAGCCAGGAAGACATAGGAAGCCCAGTTTGATCATTTGTGTGGCACCGAGCAAGCTACTTAATCCCTCTGAGTTATAGTGGACTCCACTGTAACACAGAATGGATTTGTGAGGATTAAAACAAAGAGCATATGTAAACCGACCAAGCCAAGTGTGTGGCATATCATAGACGGTACAATCAGAAGTAGTAAATGATATTTAACAATATGGTCAATATTGATCATTTAAAATATATAAGGAGTATTTTTTAAAATAATTTTATTGGGGGCCCTTATAGCTCTCATCACAATCCCTACATCCATCCATTGTGTCAAGCACATTTGTACATTTTTTTGCCATCGTCATTCTCAAAACATTTGCTTTCTACTTGAGCCCTTGGTATCAGCTCATTTCCCTCCCGCACCCCCACTTCCTCCCTCATGAACCTTTGATAATTTATAAATTATTATTTTCATGTCTTATCCCAACCGCTGTCTCCCTTCACCTACGATTCTGTTTTTTATCCCCAGGGAAGGGTTATATGTTGATCATTGTGATCGGTTCCCCCTTTCTCTCACCTCCTGGTATCGCTACTCTCATTATTGGTCTTGAGGGGTTTATCTGTCCTGGATTCCCTTTGTTGTGAGTTCTTATCTGTATCAGTGTACATGCTCTGGCCTAGTCGGATTTCGTAAGGTAGAATTGGGGTCCTGGTAATGGGAAGGAAAAAGCATTAAAAAAATTAGAGGAAAATTGTATGTTTCATCAGTGCTATACTGTACCCTGACTGGCTCGTCTCTTCCTTGTGACCCCTCTGTGAGGGGATGTCCAATTGTTCTACAGATGGGCCTTGGGTCTCCACTTCACCCTCCCCTCATTCACATTGATATAATTTTTTTGTTCTGGGTCTTTGCTATCTGATACCTGATCCCATTGATACCTTGTGATCGCACAGGCTGGTGTGCTTCTTCCATGTGGACTTTGTTGCATCTCAGCTAGATGGCCACTTGTTTATCTTCAAGTCTTTAAGACCCCAAATGCTACATCTTCTAATAGCCGGGCACCATCAACTTACTTCACCACATTTGGTTATGTACCCATTTTATTTTTAGGGATTGTGTTGGGAAGGTGAGCATCACAGAATGCCAGGTTATTAGAACAAAGTTTTCTTGCATTGAGGGAGTACTTGAGTAGAGATGTTGGCATCCGTCTGCTACCTTAATAATATATAAATATATGTACATAGATCTATTTCCCTAGCATATATAATATATATTACATATGTACATGCCTGCATTTACACCTCTATAAATGTTCTTTACCTCTTACTTCTTTCCTCTATTTCCTTTGACCTTCCTCTTGTCCCACTATCATGTTCATTCATTCGGGTTTCAGTAATTTCTCCTGGCTACATTGTACTTGATCAAACCCCACCAGATATCTTATGCCCACCTTGCCATCAATTTTAGATCACTTGTTGTTCCCTTGTCTCTGAGTTTGTTGGTACCCCATTCTGTCCCCTTACCTCATCATCTCACAAGGAATATTTTGTTAGGTTAATGGAAAATATATATTTAAAACTACACATAGATTTCAAGTTTTCTACTCCAGAAAAAAAAATACGCAAAACGTACTAACTTGTTTTAACATACCTGAACAAGATCTAGTTTGAGGCATTAAGAAGACTAAGACCTCAGTTTGGAAAGAGTCCCTGTCAGAATATTGAATTCTACTAAAATAGCAGCAAGAGCAAGCATCAAATTTATGGTGAAGCTTGGGTGAAATCATTGATGTTTAACAAAAAGTTCATGGGGAGAATGCTCTAGAAGAAATGAACAGTTTATAAATGGAGAACTTGTTTTATGAAGGGACTATGTTTTATAGACTATGTTGAAAATGGGGCCTGCAGACTTCCTACTTCAAGCTATCAGGGGGGAATGTGATTATGCCTTCATTGAAGGAGACAGTTGACAGAAGAAACAGTAGTTGACATCAGAGACATCTCAATTAGTTCACACAATTCTGACTGAAAAATTAAAGTCGAGAAATCTTATGCTCCATGGATGCCCCAACTGTTGTGCCCAGGTCAGCTGCAGAAAAGAGGAAAGCTTTTGATGGGAATTTTAAAGAGGTGGGATCAAGATCCAGGAACATTGTTTTTTACACAATTTCAACAGACTTCACTAGTAAAAACATGGATTTACCAGTATAATCCTGAAGAAAAAGGACAATCAAACAATGGCTATTAAGAGTTAGAAGTCAGAGGAAAGATCTGGAAACAAAGCTATGGATAGAGGTATAAACATAGGTGTGCACTTAGGTAAATATATTAATTCATAAAACTAAAGGTATTGGCATAAGGTGCCTATATTTATATGGCAATACATTGAGGAAGTAGATGGACTTCAGGTCTCTGCTCAAGCTCTCCCTCAACACAAGAACACTTTATTCTAACAACCTGGCTTCTGTGATGCTCACCCTCCTGATGCAATAGCTGAAGACAAAATGGGTACAATAAGCAAATGTGGTGAAGAAAGATGATGGTGATCAGCTATCAAAAGATATAGTATCTGGGGTCTTACAGGCTTGAAGTTAAATAAGAAGCCATCTAGCAGAGAAGCAATAAAGCCCATATGGATGAATCACACCAGCCTGTGTGATCACAAGGTATTGATGGGATCAGGTAACAGGCATCAGAAGACCCAAAACAAACAAAAAAAAAAAACATGTTGTTGAGAATGAGGTGAATCAGAGCAGAAACTCAAAACCCATCTGTAGACAATGGGACATCCCCTCACAGAAGGGTCACAAGGAATGGATAACTTAACCAGGGTGAAGTATAGCACTGATGAAACACAATATTTCTCTGGTTCTTTGAGGCTTCCTCACCCCCACTATCATGATCCCAGCCAATCCTGCCTTTCACTGCAGGCTAGACCAGAGCATGCATACAGGTACAGATAAAAGCTCAGGGCACACAGAATCCTAGTCAGATAAACCCCTCAGAAACAGAAATGGGAGTAGCGATACCAGGAGGGTAGGGGCAAGATGGGGAGAGTAGGGGAGAAGAAACTGCAGGGGAAGGGAGACAGTAGTCGGTGTAAGAGATGAAGATAATAATAATTTATCATTTATCAAGGGGTCAGAAGAGTGGGAGGGGGAGAGAGGGTAAAAACAGGAGCTCAAATAGAATATAAATGTTTAGAAAATTATGATGGCAACATATGTACTAATAAGCTTGATAGAATTGATGTATGGATTATTATAAGTGCCCCCAATAAACTGATCTTAAAAAAAAACAAAAAAAAAGACTTAGAAGTGGTCCAGCCAAAACAAAATCTCACCAGTCAAGAACAAAGGTCTTGGCAATGACTCCTTGGGAATATAAGGCATTTTGCTTGTTCACTTTCTGGAGGGTCTAAGAATGACGACATCCGCTCATCATGAGAGTGTTTTGAAAAGGTTTAGCAGAAAAGCTTGAGCAGAAAAACTCCTGGAAAAGTTCCTGCAGAGAGCCCATCTCCACCATGACAATGCTCCTGCTCATTTGTCTCATCAAACAAGGGGCATTTGCCCAGAGTTTTCATAGACGATCAACAGACATTCACCTGACACAGTACTGATTTGGTTCCTTCTGTGTTCTTTTATTTCCTAAGTCTTAAAAAATTCATGAGGGAGGGGGAAGCGGGGAGGGAGGGGAAAAAAGAGGACCTGATGCAATGGGCTTAAGTGGAGAGCAAATGCTTCGAAAATGATTAGGGCAAAGAATGTGCAGATGTGCTTTATACAATTGATGTATGTATATGTATGGATTGTGATAAGAGTTGTATGATGTATGGATTGTGATAAGAGTTGTATGAGCCCCTAATAAAAAAAAGAAAAAAAATTTCTTGAAAGGGCACTTATTTTCCTTCCATTAATAATGGTACATGCAATTCCCAGGACCAACATTCTTTAGGAATGCACTACATGGCTGGTACTGTCACTTGGAAAAAGCTCTTGAACTTGACGGAGCTTCTGTTGAGAAATAAAGTTTATGTTTTTATCTCTTAACTCCGTTTTCCACAAACTTTTTTGACGTCTCTATTTAGAAGTCATGATAAAATGATAACTTGAACTGAGAACACATTTGAAAATTGCAGTGCCCAGTGTTGACCATCATTTAGAGACTGGCACACCTTCAAGTTGAAATATAAAAGTTGGTAAAACCACTCTGAAGGACACCTCACTTGTAAGTATATAAAGTCTAACAATGTGCATTTCTTTTAATCGAGTAACTCACCATTTAAGAATTCATCCTAAGGAAATAATCAGACAAAAATACATCCACAAAACAATACAATCATTTTTTACAATAACTAAAATAGAAAGAACTAATTCTCGACAATAGGGAATTGGCTTACTAATCCTTGGAATGTCGTGGAGTGACAGGTAGACTGATATGATTGATGCAGAGAGCTGGCCATGCCATGGCAGCCTGGGAAGTAGAAACAGGCTACGTTGTTGTTGCTGGGTGCTATCACGTTGGTTCTGACTCACAACAGTCCCTTGTACAATGGC
This sequence comes from Tenrec ecaudatus, assembly GCF_050624435.1. Lineage (NCBI taxonomy): Eukaryota > Metazoa > Chordata > Mammalia > Afrosoricida > Tenrecidae > Tenrec > Tenrec ecaudatus. The sequence continues at coordinate 183,728,842 of NC_134532.1, forward strand.
ATGAAACAATACTCAGTCCTGTGCCACACTCACAAGGGTTCTATTTGAGCCCATTTTTGCAGCCAGTGGGCCGTTCCACCTTAGTGAGGCTCTTCCTCTTTTTCACTGTCTATTGTAAATGAAACCAGCTATGGAACAGTGCTCAGGATCCTTCGTTGTGTAGTGGGTTACACATTAGGCAGCAGATCACAAGGCCAGAAGTTCGAATCCACCAGTGGCTCTGAGGGGAAAAGTCGAGGTTTTCTACTCCCATAAAGACTTTCTTCTTCATATACTCACAGGGCAGTTCTACTCTGCCCTGTAGAGCCACTATGAGCCAGAATTGACTTGATAGCAATGAATATGGAGTTTTTTATAGAGCAGTGCTCATAAAGCAAGAGCCTATATTTTTCTATAACTATGAATGCTCCTTAGAAGCAAGGAAGGCAAGACTTCATCTCAAATACTTTGGACAGGTTATCAGGAGAGACCAGTCCCTGGAGAAGGACCTCATGCTTGGTAACATAGAGGGCCAGCGAAAAAGATGGCCCTTGATGAGATGGAGTGACCCAGTGGCTGCTCCAACAGGCTCAGACGTGAGAACAACGATGAGGCTGGAGCAGGACGAGGTAGTGTTTCAGCAGTTGTGCAGAAGGTCACTATGAGTTGGAACCGACTCCATTGTCCCCAACAACAAGAACATGAAAAGAGGAAAACTAAAAGTTTTCTTAACGTTGACGCTTTCTAGAACAGCGGTTCTCAACCTATGGGTTGCGACCCCTTGGGGTGTGTGTGTGTGTGTGTGTGTGTGTGTGTGTGTGTGTGTCAAACAACCCTTTCACAGGGGTCACCGATTCATAGCAGTAGCAAAGTTACAGTTATGAAGCAGCAACGAAAACAATTTTCTGGGTGGGGAGGATGTGTCACCACAACATGAGGGACTGACTGTATTAATGGGTCTCAGCATTAGGAAGGTTGAGAACCACTGTTCTAGAAGATAGGACTATGGGTGATATCCCCCTCTCTTATTTTGGGTATGGGTTGCTAACTTTTCTACAATGAACATCGTATAGATCAGATTGCCCTTTGTCTGCAAGTAACACGCACACAGTTCAACGGGGTCCAGACCAATAGCTCCACTGTTCTTAGTTTTTCTTTGCTGGAGCCCTGCTGGTGTAGTGGTTACACATTGGGCTGCGATTCACATGGTCAGCAGTTCAAAGCCACCAACGGTTCCACTGGGAAAGACTGGGCTTTCTACTCCCCTAAACATTACCGTCTCAGCACTCCACAGGTCATTATGGGTCAGCACTGACTCGATGGCAGCGAGTTTGGTCTCAAGATAGCCACTGTCCCTGGAGTCATCATATCCATGCACAAAGAGAGAAGAAATGGGGGCCAGGCGGGTCGATATCTGTTCCAGGGGAAAGAGTCGTGAACAGCGCAGGACGCACTTCCACCAAATCAGTCAGGTTGGCATCGCCTGGCCACCCCATGCTGGAAAGTGGGAATGAAAAGGGACCTGGGACCTAGAGCTGTGTCAGTTACTTCACTCTCTGCCACAGACAGATTGCTTTCGTCGTAATAATACTTTTTTTAAAGTTATTGAAAGGTTGTAGTAAGTAATTTCTGTTTTTCTTCACTACTGCTTCCTCCCCTCCTAACCCCCTCCCACTTACGGAGACAGCAATAGCCAGCAGGTTCATGTTCACTGAGCCAGGGGGCAAGGACTGAAGCAGAAACCTGAGATAGGGCTGCACCCTCCCAAGCAGTGGGAGTGGAGAGATGGGCCGAGGGCCAAACGGCCAGGTCTCTCTGGTTTGAGATCTTGGCCAGCAAACATTAGCAACAGAGACGTTTGCAAAGTCAATATTTCTGAGCCTGTTATTTTATAGTGTGTGCAGAACTGGCCCTGGAGGTTCACCTGGCTTTCTTTGGTCTCAGGAGGACTTCCCCAATCAGGACCGCACCTGGGATACAAACCCAGCGAATGCATTAAATTGCCCGGGTATAAATCCTGCCACTGCCTCCTATCTGCTGCGTGACCTTGAGTCAATTACTTGAATTCTCTGTGCTCCTTTGCTCTCTGCTGTAAAGTGAGAATAATGACAGCATGTATTTCATATAGTGCTATGATGGAAGGCCGGATGGAGAAATATTTGTCGAGTGCTTAGAACATGCCTGTCACATGTGAAGTGCTACCTAAACATTTGCTAAGAGAATTGAGGGTTCACCTGTGGAATCCCCACCTGCTATGCAGGTGGCCTGCACTCGAGACCCCACCAGTGCACCTCACACAGCCACCACCCATCGGGCTTTTCAGGTTACACCAAATGCTGACCGGGCTTCACCACAGCTTCCTGACTAAAGCAGACTATGAAGAAAGACCTGGTCATCAGTCCCCTGGGCAATCAGCCAATGAAAATTGTAGAGAGCACACATCCTCCTGATGGAGGGGCTGGAGCAGGAGAAGGCAGCACACAAAGGGCCCCTCTGGATGGCAGCTAGCAAGAATAACAGCTTTTGGTTAAATCAACAATTCAATAAGAGAAAGGCAGAAACAGTCAACCCCTGGTCAGTCCTGTTTGTCTGAAGTCACTTCTGACTTTAGAACCAGCTCAGCGGATTTCAAGTCACAGAGACACACATCTTTTGTTTTCTGCAGGCTGCTGGCCCCAGTGGTGGGTGGGAAGGCAGGCAGGTGGAAGCCAAGAGGATGGACAGCTCCTGTGAAACAGCTAATGCCAAGTGCTTTATGTATAGCAGCCCCTTGAGGTCTTACGTGGCAGCTGCCATCACAATGTACAGATGGGGAAAACTGAGGCTCCGAGGGCTGCCCTCACTTGACCCCATCCAGGAGTCTCAGCGGTGGAGCTAGGTCTATTCAATCCCCAAACTGGAAGATTCTGTACTACGAATAATGTTTACACGGATCGACTTCACTGGACAGGACCCTAACTTACAAGGGCTGCCCGATGGCCAAATATGCTTCTAAAGATGCTTACGGAGGCCTGGTGGTGCAGAGGCTTATGCGTGGGCATGCTAACAGGCCCTCAGCAATCCAAGCCTCCCAGCTGATGGGAGACTTTCTGCCCATCAGAAGAGTCACAGTCTCGGACACCCACAGGGACAGGATGACTCTGCCCTGTAAGGTCTCTGAGTCAGAAGTGACGATGATGGTGGAGTGTGGGTTTTGAGTGACAAATTTGTTTCTCTGTATTTCATCGGGCAAATTCTAATTTCCACATACTGTGGCTTCTTACAATATAAGACATCTCTCCAGGGTTCAAAAAAGCACGGACTGGGTGTTGGGGGTGTTGGGAGGGGCCCGTCTGGGGTCCGGGATCTAAAGAGCGCTCTGTGTGACCTTCTGAAAGAGCCGAAACTCAGTCGCCCTCACCAACCATAAATCACCATTCTGCTTGCCAGCTCTGGGCGTATTGTGTGGAAGCGCCCAGCCTGCCTTCGGCCAGCTGAAACCATCAATAATTAACAGCCCAGTTCTCTCTCTCTCGGAGGCTCCCGTTTCGGCAGGCAGGCGGGGCACAGCATTCCCTTTCTGCTCCCTGGCGGGCCACCTTTGAAAAGGCCAGCTCCAAAGAAATATAGCCAGGTATTGCTCAATGGTCTGATTAATGAGACGGAGCTTTGTGCGTTCCTGGAGCCTTCCCTGCTCTTCCCCTTTAAGGAAAAAAAAAGTCACTAAACCCCACCCTACCCTACCCCTTCTCAGGACCTGGAGTCCCTGGTGCTGGAGATAGAGCCAAGATAAAAAGAATGGAAAACAAAATGAGGGAGCCGGTGGAGGGGGGTGGGGTGGGGTGGGTGTGGTGGGGGTGGTGTGTGTGTGTGTGTGTGTGTGTGTAAACTTTTGTTCCCAGCTAGTGCCCGGATCTGACCTGGAGACACCGCCCCACCCCGCTGGTTCCCTCCCTGACCTGGGCCTCCCCACCCCCAACAGAGCAGAATTAACCCTTTGAATGCTGGTCCCCAACTTCCCTCACCTTCCAACTCTGAGTGTCCAGCTCCCTCCACCCCATCCCCACCCCCCATCCCCCCTCCCAGTCCCCCACTTTAAGCTTTTGGCTTGGTCATAGTTCTGATTCTGCCCAGGGCTGAGCAGCTACACCGGGGCTCTGGAGAGGTGCCTGCGTGGGTCCGGCTGGCCCTAGGCAGCAAAGACCTGTGAGCCATTAGGTGAAACATTAGCCACAGCTTTTTTGGGCCCCAGTCCAGGGCCTTTCAATTATTTCTTTATGTGCTTTTGGTCCTGGGCTTCGTTGGCACTGGGCAGGCACCCATGAGGCGATTTCACAACGATTTGCCATGTTACAGTTCGAAACAGATGTGAACGCGTCACCAAAAGAAATTTATGTCTTTTTCCCCATCTTTTCCCTGCCTCTCCCAGGGGAGCTGCCGGGAAAGTACTTGAGGCCAATGAATCAAAATGACTAGGTAATGCTCAAAAATCATAACCCCTGTTACAGTCTGGATCGCTTTCAAGTGGGAGCTCATTTGGGGGCCTGCAGATCCACCTATGGCAAACGATAGATGTGTGTGTGTGTGTGTGTGTGTGTTGTTGTTGTTGTTGTAAGATATTAAAACCCACACATCCAATCACTCTCCTGACAATGGAATGTGTGAGGACTCAGTTGATTAAGCCACTTGGTCAAGGAAGGGGACAAGGGGAAGGTGCCTTCATGATTTCTCCCCTCGACCACCCAGCAGCCATTGCAAATTAGGAGAGACTACAACCTTGGTGGCACCGTTGTTAGAGCCTTTGGCTGCGAGCTGAAAGCTAGGTAGCTGGAACCCACCAGCAACCCAGCGGAAAAGGTTGTGGCCATCTGTTTCCACAGTTACAGCCTTGAAGACCCCTAGGGGGCCTGTCTAGTCTGTCCTGAAGGGTTGCTATCAGTCAGGTGGGCTTGATGGGAGCAGGTTTGGTTTTTTGGACCGGTCTTGGGTGGTGGGGCGGTTCTATCCTGTCCTGTAGAGGGTCACTACGAGTCGGCATCCACTCACGGGCAGTGAGTTTGGCTTTTGTTTTCTGTGCAGTGCAAAGGGTTCGCACACTTGCCTGCTGACCACAAAGCTGGAGGGATAGCTCCGGAGAAACACGTGGAGCTCCCCTTGGGAACGATCCACCACAGAGAGCCCCCGTGGCGGTACAGCTGTGCTCAGACACGCATAGCATTGACTCGGTGTTAATTAACTTTGGGGTGACAGGCCTTGGGCTCGAAAATCAAGATTAGGCTGAAATCAAGGCGTGAGAGTTGGAGTTATCACAAGCAGGGCATTATAGATGTGTCCTGCTTCCCTGGGCCTCCCTCCCCTGCAAACATCCAACCACCCACCGCAATGCAGCTGATGCCAACTTGCGCTTCCCAGGCTATGAATCTTTCCAGGAACGGAACGCCTCATCTTTCTCCCACAAAGTGGCTGGTAGGTTTGAACTACTCACCTTGTAGTTAGCAGTCCAGTGCTTACCAGACAGCACCACTAGGACTCCTTAAAAGTGCTACCAAACCAAATACCAAACTCACTGCCAACACATCAATTCTGACTCCTAGTGACCACAGCACTCAGGGTAGACTGCTCCTGCAGGTTTCCCAGAACAGATCCCAGGGGAGGAGAAAGCCTCATCGTTCTCCCACAGAGCACTGGTGGTTTCCAACTGGTAACCTTGAGGTTAGCAGCCCAACTCGTTAACCACTACACTACCAGGACGCCTTCCAAGCCTGCAGCACCCAGTTTTTCCAGGCGGTCTCCCATGCAATTGGTCACCAGGCCTGACTTTGCTCTGTGCTCCAAGAGCAGCATATTGAGGCTGCAAGCAGCGTGGCGCGGCCTTAGAGCGCTCACAGATGGCTGACTTTTGCTAGACAAGGACCGAAGAACTGGAAAAAGAATCTGCAAACATCCAAGAAAGGGTTCCTGGTGAACAACAACAACAAAACCCCCAAACGATTATAGCTTTATATTTTGAGGAAACCTTCTCCACTGAATGCTTTTATAGAAAAAGAAACTTGTCACTGGGTCGTCAGTCACTGGCAGTAAGGACTTGAAGACAAACTGAACTGGGGGGTGGGGAGCGGGCAGGGTTTGTGCAGGAGGACAGGCCAGGTAGATTGTCTGCTTTTGTTAACTGGTGCCTTTACTCTGACTGTTCAGTGGTTCAACAAGTCTGACCTCTTTCCAAAGGGTATGTCCCAAGTAAGGAAGCACAAGGTGTTCTTTGAAGATCTGGATCAAAACCGTCAAGGGCCCTAAAGGATCCTTCATCCATGCTGGCCAGGGCTACCAGGCCAGAGGGACTGGGAGAAGAAACCAAAACCCAAACCAAACAACCCCAAAACCAAATGCCCCCACAAGAGGCAAGGGCTCCTTGCTTTTTAAGAGCGCCTGTCCTTTGTTTCCATAGCGGAATCCTGCTGTCCCCCAGCTAACTCACAGGGGCAGTCTCAGGCCAGCTCAGGAGGCTGAGCCTTCTTGCTCTAAGAAAGGCTGATTGCTGCGTACCTAATCCCAGCCTCCTTTAACCAGCCTCCATTAATCATGGCTGGCAGCGGAGACTAGAGGGTCATGGGTAATTGAATTCCGGCCAGCCTTCAAACCTAATTTAAGTCCACCCTTTGACCTCCTGCCTGACCAAATCTGCTGCCAGAGCTGGTAGATAAATACTCTTTTCAGATAAGAGGGAGCCTGGCCTGAGTGCCTACTACGTGGCCAGCTTTGGGAGAGAAGGGGCCATTCGCCTTCTTTCATGCATACGTTCTGTCAACACTTCAAGCCGAACCCTGACACAAGGAATGAGCAGGCTGGAGTGTAAAGGTCATTTGGGGGTCAACCCCGGGGGGGAAAACGTATGCTCCACAGACCCCCTGATTTCCTATCTTTGAAAGATGGTAGATCTTTAGCTTTGACAGAAAGCCGGAAGGCCCTGATACCTACGGAAGTTGAAATGATCAACGGTTCCCTTCTCTCAAGGACAAGATTTCCATGCAGGTCCCCACCTTCACCATCTTTGACCTGCACGGTTGGGTAGGGGATTTCACCGCTCTGGAGGCACAAGGTGTGTTGACTCCACCGACCCTGCTCTGTTCATGTAAGGCTCTGGGTTAAAAGTAAGAAAGTTCATTTTAATTGTATGGTAATATACCCAATATACCCTCCCCCCCACACACACACATAGAAGAATTTTTGCTTTTCCAACTCCAAAGTCTTTCACACACCTTATGTTAAAACTGAACCCTGGTGGCATCAAGGGCTACCCATGAGGCTGCTCATCCCAATGTCAGCAGTTCAAAACCACTGGACACTCCATGAGAGAAAAGTGAGGCTTTCTCCTCCTGTAATGATTGACCATCTCAGAAACCCACAGGGATAGTGCTCCCCTGTCCATAGAGTCACTATGAGTCTGAATGAACTTAGTGTCAGTGAGCTTTTTTTATTTCTGTTGACTTTGCCAAATAGTAACATGAACAGTGGGGGAATCTCTCCCTCTCCCTCTCCTCCAATGACTCTTTCGGACCGGGTAGAACTGCCCCTATGGGTTTCTGAGACAATGACACTTTCCAAGAGTAGAAAGTCTCTTCGTTCTCCCATCTGAGAGCTACCAGTTTGTGGTCAGCAGCCCACTCTACAAACCACCGCGTCACCAGGACCCCTCGCAGTAAAAGACTGTTGTTGTGAGGTACCCTGGAGTCCGTGCCAACCCCTAGCCACCCTCTCTGTGTCCAACAGAAACGCTGCCCGCTCCTGGACTGGCCTCACCATTGCCCTTACGCTTGAGCCCATCAATGTAGTCACTGTGTCGATCCATCTTGGGGAGCGTCTTCTTTTTCTGCTGCCCCTCTACTTTACCAAGCACGGTGACCTTCTCCAGCGACTGGTCTCTCCTCACAACGTGTCCAAAAGACGCGAGACAAAGTTCTCCCCACCCTTGCCGCAAAGGTCATTCTGGCTGGACTTCTTCACAGATAGGTTTGTTTGTTCTTTTGGCAGTCCATGGTACTTTCAATATTCATAAACACCACAATACAAATGCATCTATTCGTCTTCAGTCTTCAATATTCAATGTCCACTTTTCACATGAATATGAGACAGTTAAAAATACCCTGATTTGGGTCAGGCGCATCTTAGTCCTCAAAGTAACATCCTGGTTTTCAGCACTTTAAAAGAAGTCTGGGGCAGGAGATGTACTGTCAGATTTACCCATGCAATGCATCCTTTCATGTCGTGATTGCTGCTTCCAGGACTATTCATAGTAGATCCAAGCAAGATGAAATACTTGACAATGTCAGTCTTTTCTCAGTTTATCATTATGTTATCTATCGATCCAGTTGTGAGGATTTCGATTTTAGATTTCCTTACATGGAATTATAACTCATACTGAAGGCTGCAACCCTAGTTCTTCATCAGCAAGTGCCTTAACTTGTAGCAAGCGTGGCTGTGTCCTCTGAGTATCACTGATTGGAAAAAGCCTTCCTCCAATTCCAATTCCACATTCTTCTTCATCTAATCCAGCTTTTCTGAGTATTTGCTCAGATACAACCCCGACACACACTTTTCTTAATTTAAAGCATACAATGTTCCCTTTTTCTGTTCACAAAACTTCTGTTGATCCATGTTCAGGTTCCCCATGAGCACAATGTAGTGTTCTGGGCCTCCCATTCTTCTCACATTTATCCACAGTTCGTTATGCTCCACACAGTTGAATGCCTTTGCAAAGTTGAGAAAACATAAGGCAACATGTTTCTGGTATTCTCACCTTCCAGCCAAGATCTACCTGGTGTCAGCAGTAATATCCCTTATTCCATGTCTCTTGTGAAGTTCACATGAACCTCGGGCAGGCAGCTCCCTGTCGATGTATTACTGAAATTGTTATTGGATGATCTTCAGCAAAAATTTACTTGCATGTGATATCAATGATACTGTGCTATAATTTGCTCATGTGTTGGGTCACCTTTCTTTGGAATGGGTACTGTGTTAGTCTGGGTACATTAGAGAACTAAATCGACAGAAACTCATGTATGTGTAGAAGAGTTTTATATAAAGGGTTAGTGTATATTAAGAAAGCATTCCAACCCAGTGCTGCCCAAGCCCATAGGTCCAACATTAGCCCATATGACCGACATCAATCTACAAAGTCCTCCTCAATCTCATAAAATACACACATTGATGCCGACTGCAGGGAGAAGGCTGAATCCATGAACATGTAAGCATCTCAGCACTGGCAGGGGTCTCCACACGGCTGCTCCATCACCCACAGTTGCATTGGGGTAGGTCCATGTGGCTTCTCCTCAGGGATGTCTTACAGGAAGTGGGCCTTGCAAGCTGAAGCAGGGAATTGGCTAAGGAAGCGTCACCCTGGTTCAACCATCAGAAATCAAGAGACCTGATAGCTCGAAAGATGAGGCTCACCAAGCCATTTCTCTCTCTACCCTTCAATTAACCACACATGGGTTTATTGGCCAGGTTGGCACAAAAAAACTTTAACTCTCTCAGGTACAAATATAGATTTCTTCCAGACATTTGGCCAAGTAGCTGTCTTCCAAACTTTCTGGCATAGACAACTGAGTGCTCCCAGTGCTTTACCATCTAGTTCAACATTTCTGTTGGTATTTCATCAATTCCTGGGGTCTTGTTTTTGGCTAATGCTTTCGAGGCAGTTTGAACTTCTTCTTCAGCACCACTGGTTCTTGCTCAAATGCTGCCTCCGAATATGGAGGAATGCCGACTAGTTCCTCTGTGTACAGTCACTCTATTCTTTTCATCTTCCTTTGATACTTATTACAGCTTTCCATATTTTGCTCATTGTCGTTGTGTTAGGCAGGGTTCTCTAGAGCAGCGGTTCTCAACCTGTGGGTTGTGACCCCTTTGGGGGTTGAACGACCCTTTCACAGGGGTTGCCCAATCCATAACAGTAGCAAAATGACAGTGATGAAGTAAAAACAAAGATAATTTTATGGTTGGGGATCACCGCAGCATAAGAGACTGTATTAAAGGGTTGCAGCATTCAGAAGGTTGAGAACCACTGCTCTAGAGTAACAAAACTAGGACATTTATGATGATAGATAGATAGATAGATTGATTGATTGATTTATACAGAACGAAGGACTGTAGCAACTAATTAGTCCACACTGCAGTACAGAAGGGCTCAGTTTAACTCACTTCCATGGAACAGTTAATATACTGGAAGTCCTTCAATTAACGAGGGCTGCCAGGTTCAAGGTCAAGGAAGCAGACAGCTGAGTCTTCCCTGGAACAATGCAGGCAAAATCCACCCATAGGCAGCAAACAGCAGGGTGGGTCACCAACAGTAAGCAGTTCAGGAGCTTATCAAAACAGTCCCAAATGGCATATCAAACTGAAGCAATGCAAGACAACAGGATCCACCAGCCTCAAGCTCAAGTGATGTACACACCAGCAGCATGGCGAAGCAGGTCTAGCGACACAATTCGTGGGTTGGGTGTCCCACAGGTAATGTAGCTCACAAGTTGAGGCAGAGAACTAGCTAAACCAGCTGCACACTGGTCCGATCACCAGAGAGCAAGAAAGCCAGGGGCAGGTCTTGCCAAGCCATTTATCTCCTTGCCTTCCAATCAAACTGCGACCTGATTAATCCCACATGTTCCTATTGGCCAGGTTGGCACAATAAACTTATCACAGTCATGTTACATTAGAGAACATAAGGTAATTCTTTGATAGTATCATTAAGTTAGCCAATGGTATAGAATTTAAAACACAATTGAGAAAAGGAGATTATAGAAGTATAGGCTGGCTTCAGACTGTAGCACATGAATTGTTGTCTTGTGTAGACTAAACTTTTTAGTGACTGGGCACTTTATACAAACAATGTGGGTTGGTGATCGTGTATAGCTTTCAATAATATTAACTGACAGTGACAGAACCATGCTTACCAGTTTAATACATGTCATAATAAAACAAGGAGGGCATTAAAGTAATAAGTATATGGTAGACCCAGCCCACCATTTTTGGGACATCCTCAAGGCAAGAGATCCAAACTAGAGTCCAATGACTACAAGTTCTATACCTTTGAGATAGCAGTCATCTGCTTCTTTTCACACTATGGCATTTAAGCCTTAAGTTCAAGGGTAGCAGGTGAGTTTGAGGTACAACCAGGTTCTCTTAGTGGGGTTTATAATGATGTCTCTAAGATGAACCGTGCATATATATATATATATATATATATATATGGTTTTATATATATAAATGGATTGGGCTCAAATTAACATAAGTTCTTATGGCATGGCCCTGCTTGATGCTCACCGTAATGAAGAGATCACTAGAGATATGGGTGTTGTGGCAAAGTGTGGTGAAGAAACTAGATGGTGCCTGCCTATCAGAAAGAATAGCATCTTGTCTTCAAACAAGCAGCCATCTAAATGAGGCCTCCACTAAGTCCATCGAGAAGAAGCACACCAGCTTGTGTGGCGCCAGGGTTATAAATAATACGATCCAACTCTGAAGGAGGGAATGGTATCAGAGATTAAATTATGAACACCTTGTTTGTAGAAGGCTAGGGACAAAGTCCATTTTCAGAGTCCTCGCATGGATTAAGCCTCCAGTGACTTCCCTCAGAATCTCCAAAGGTGATCCAAAAGAATGTTCAAACGATAAAATGGTCTCATTGACATCACACGCAAGCAAAATTTTGCTGAAGATCATCCACAACAATTGCAGCAGTACATTGACTCGGAACTGCCAGAGGTTCTGGGCAGATTCTGAAGAGGCTGTGGAACTAGGAAGCACATTACTTCTGTCAGGTGCATCTTGGCTCAAAGAAGAGAGTACCAGAGTTTACTTGCTATTGTACGGACTATGCAAAGGCCTTCGTCTGTGTGCCCCATGAAACCTGTGGGTACGTTAGAGAGGAATGGGACTTCCAGAACATTGCACGACGCTCATGAGGAACTTGTACATGCATCAAGAGGCACTTGTGTGAACAGAACAAAGGTCTTTAAACACACTTAAAACAAGCATGGTTCAAAATCAGGAAAGGTGTGTGTCAGCGTTGTATCCTCTCACTACACTTGTTCAATCTGTGTGAAGAGCAAATCTTCAGAGAAGCTGGCTCACATGAAGAATGTGGCATCGAGATTGGAGGGATGCTTATCAACAGCCCAGGGAATGCAGATGTACGCTTTGCTTGCTGAAAGTGCAGAGGACTGAAAGCTCTTGCTGATAAAGATCCAGGATTGTAGCCTTCAGTATAGATTAAGACTCAATGGGAAGATCAAATTCTTCACAACTGGACCAATAGGTAACATTAGGATAAATGGAGAAAACGTTGAAGTTGTCAAGGATTTTGTCTTGCTTGGATCCACGCTCGATGCTCATGGAAGCCACAGTCAAGAAATCAAAAGACGTGTTGCATTAGGTCAATCGGTTGCCCAAGACCTATTTAAAGTGTTGAAAAGCAAGGATGTTATTGTGAGGATGGAGCTGACCCACGCCATGGTATTTTCAGTGGTCTCGTATGCATGTGACAGTTGAACAGTGAACAAAGACCGAAGAAGAAGCGTCGCATTTGGGTTCTCGAGCTGGAGAAGAATGGTCAAAGTCGATGGATTGCTGAAAGGACACCGATCTTTCTTGGGAAGAGTGCTCCTTAGAGGGCAGGAGGACAAGCCTTCTTCTTACACACTTTGGACACATTGTCGGGGGAGACGAGTCCCTGGAGAGGCACGGCATGCTGAGTCAAGCGGAGGGGCAGCTGAAAGGAGGGAGGTCCTCAAGGAGACCGATTGACACGCGTGGTTGCCCCAATGGGCTCGAGCATAAAAGCACTTTGGAGGATGGCCCTGAACTGTGCACTGATTGGTTCTGTTGTGCACGGGGTCACTATGGGGCAGACTTGACTAGATGGCACCAAACAAAAACAGCAGGTCCACGTTCAACACCCCAACATTTATGTGATCTGTCTTTGGACCCATTTTAAATTTGTTCTACTTTTTAATACTTTCTACTTCCCTTTCAATTGAGATTTTTCTCTGTTTCGTTGCTATTGTTGTTCGTTGTTGTTTGTTTTTATAGGTTTTTCTGTATATGAGCTCCAGGAGAGGTAAATCTAGACAGACAGCCACTGGGTTGGTGTTTTCTGGGTGGTATGGCTGGGAAGTTTGGCGGGAAATGGGAAGTTAATTACAATGGGTACAAGAAAGAAGAAAAGGCTCTTAAATTAATTGTGTTCGTGATTATACAACTCTTCTTGGCAGGATTGAACTAATGAATTGTATGATATGTGGATTATGTGCAAATAAAACTTAAAATGTTTTGCCCTCTCAACATTACAGCTTGAGGCTTGAACTTTTTTCTTGAGTTCTTTCCGTTGGAGAAATGCTGAGTGTGGTATTTGACTTTTCTAACTATAGACGTTTGCACGTTTCATTATAATATTTGACTCTGTCTTCTTGAACTACCCACTGAAATTTTCTGATTAACTGTATGACTTCATAATTGCCTTAGCTACTCCAGGATTAAGAGAATGCTCCAGAGTCTCTTCTGACATCGATGCTGATGTTTTCTTTCTAGTATTTTTTAAAATTACCTTTTGCTTTCTTCATAAATGATATTCTTGATGTCCTCCCACAGGGCACAGTCAGGCTTTCTGTCTTTAGTGCTCCATGTATTAAATCTGTATGGAGGTGCTCTCAAAATTCAGGTGTAATATACTAAAGGTTGTATTTTAGCTCTTGGGGACTTACTTTAATTTTCTTCAACTTTATCCTGAACGTACATGTGAGCAATTGATGGTCTTCTCCACAGTCAGTCCCTGGCCTGGTTTTAGCTGCTGCTATTGAGCTCCTCTATCATCTCTTCCCACAGATGGAGTCAGTTTTAGATCTGCATACTCCGTCTGGAGAAGTTCATGTGTATGGTCACCATTTGTGTTGTTGAAAAATAGGTGTTTGCAAAAGTCCACGATGCGATTTCCAGCTTCACTTTTATCACCAAGACAATATTTTCCAACCACTCTTTCTTCTTCTTAGTTTCAAACTCGCATTCCCAGCACTAATACTTATCAATGCATCTCGATTGCATGTTGGATCGATTTCAGATTGAAGATATTTGTAAAATTCTTCAGTTTCTGCATCACTGGCTTTAGTGCTTGGTGCATCAATTTGAATAATCGTATTGATTGGATTTCCTTTAACGGGATAGATATTATCCTCTCACAGACAGCATTGTGTTTCAATATCCATCCTGAAATGTCCCTTTTGATAATGAATTCAAAGTCATTCCTCTTAATGTAGTCATTCTGGCATAATAAGCCATATGATTTTCTGATTCAAAATGGCCAATACAAGTTCATGTCAGCTCACCAACACCTAAAATATAGAGTTTATGTGTTCATTTCGTCTTTTATGACTTCCAATCTTCCTGGATTCGTACTTTATACATTTCAAATTCTATTAACTGATGTTTGCAGCTGTTTCTTTTCATTTTGACTTGTGCCCCATCAGCAAATGAAGGTCCCAGAGGCTTTACCCTTGCAGATTTCACTCCACCCAGGGCCTCAGGGACCACTCTCCTCTGCACAGGCAACTCTTCCTCAGTCATCTTTTGAGTGCCTTCAACCTGAGGGCACTTATCGCTGACAATGTTCTGCTTCTATTCATGAGGTTTGTTTTAATGACATCTGTGTTAGTTCGGGTAGACTACAGAAACACATTCATAGACACACTCATATGTATATAAGAAAGAGTGTTATATACAAGAGCAATTGAATATTGAGAAAACATCCCAGTCCAGATCAAGTCCTTAAGCCCAATATTAGCCCATCTGTCTGATACCAATCTATAAAGTCCTCTTCAGACTCATGCAACACATACAATGACGCCAAATGCAGGAAGATCACAGGCCAGTGGGTGGGAAGTATGTGGCTCCAGTGGTGGTGGCAGCATCTCAGCACTGGCAGGGGTCACCTCTGGCTCCAGAGGTCTGGCTCCATCAGTCTCTCTCCATGTGTCTTCTCCACAGGGATGCCTCAGAGGGAGTGATCTGAGAGGGAGTGTGTCTCCTGCCTCCAAGGAGGAAAACTGGAGTTCCCAGAATCCTCAGGTGAAGGCCATGCCCACACAGAAACCTCATTGGCTATGACCTGATTGGCAGCCTAGACTCTACCCCTTCAGTCTGCATCCTCAAATTGACACCAGATTATGTAACTACCACCATTCCATAAGGCTTCCAGTGGTTAACTCCTTAGAACTGGACAGAATATTCCTTCCGCATAGTCTCCTCCTCATCTGGAACCTCTGCTGAAGTGGGTGACCCCCTCTTGGTATGTGAAATGCTGGTGACATGGCTTGCAGCGTCACAATAACAGTCAAGCCACCAGAGTACAACCAACTGACAGATGAGTGGTGGCCAACCCCTTCCCCCCACTCCCTCCCCCACTCCCTGCCCCACTCTCACATATTTATTAGTCCCCCAACAAATAGAAACCACCTCACCCATAGCTGGTAGCGTTTGATCTCCACCAACACCCCAACCAATCATAAAGCTCATGTGGATGGCTACAAATAGTGTTCTTGATAACAATCTGTTGTTAGGAATGAGGAGGGGAGGATTTGTGAAGGTTTGTTCAGAGAAATAAAGAAATGGATAGATTTGCTCGAATATTTTCCTGGCCACAAAGCCCCTAAGATTTAGCACGCAGCCAGGGACCCCTTGCAGCCCAGGGAGCCCATGGTTGGGCAGCAGGTAATGGTAATGAAATTATCCCTTGTGGCTGGAGAGCTGCTTGCCGTTGGCAGGCAAAGGCGAGGTATTAACACTGACCTAGAAGCCACCGTGTCTATTTTCTGTGCTGCTTCGTAATCTCCTCCGTCACTTTGTCTCAGTAGCATGCCTGCTAACCCAGGGCCACACCAGGGAGAAACGAATCCACCCAAACATACATCTAAACGTAAACCAAGCTGCAAGAGGATGTGGGCTGGGAAGTTTGTGCTGTTAGAAGCAGGGGCAAACAGCACCCCGTCCATCCTTCTCCCTTGTGGAACCCAAATGAGAGTGACGTTTGTTGGACATTCACTGTAGCTCACCATATTAAATATTGTCTCTATAGTATGCCCTTGATGGGACTGTGGTGGTACCGTGGTTAAGTGCTTGGCTGCCAATCACAAGATTGGTGGTTTGAACCCACCAGCCCATTCCTTGAGAGAAGGAAGTGGCGGTCTGATTCTGCAAAGATCTACTGAGCCTTGGGAACCCTATGGGGCAGTCGCTTCTGCTTTGACCTTGTGTTAGGCTGGGTTCTCTGGAGAAGCAAAACCAGTGACTATTGTGTGTGTGTGTGTGTGTGTGTGTGTATAAAGAAATTTGTATCAAGAAAACCACTGGGGTGGGGGGAAGAAAAATGTTGATAAAATGTGAGAAATGTAGTCAATGTCATGGAACAATATGTATAGAAATTGTTTAATGGGAACCTAATTTGCTACATAAATGCTCACCAAAACACAATTTTATATATATATATATATATATATATATATATATGTATATATGTATATAAAGGCCCACTCTGAAAAAGATGGTAAGTCCAGCCTGATTCAAGTCTGTGGGTCAGATGTAAGCTGAAAGCTTCTATAAACTCACATAGCTTCATGGGCTGAAGAACAGGAAGCAGGAAGAGGAAGACAAAGACCACAGACTGAAAGATGCAGAACTGAATGAATCTGAGATTGGGTGAATGAATTCCAGGTTGGCTCCTGGGATTGGCAGGCAATATAAGAGGACCTCAATGGACCAGATGCAGCATCTAAATCCCACAGCCACAGTGAGTGAGCTTCCCCACACTGTCCGTCTGAACTCAGAGCAGTCTCACCCTGAGTGAAATTCCCTTAACTGTATGAAGACAGGTGAGCCTACTGAGGTGGTCCTCCACCCTTTCAATATTCTTTCCCTCTTCTCTTCCAGCACCACATTATTCAATGTCCAACTTCACATGCATTGAGGCCATGGAAAGTGCCATGGGCTGCTAAACGGACACTGGTCATAGAAGAAGGACGGCCAGAGTGCTCCTTAGAGGCAAAGAAGGCAAGACTTCGTCTTACACACTTTGGACATGTTGTCAGGAGAAACCAGTTCCTGAAGTAGGGCATCATGTTAGGTAGGAGAGGGGCAGAGAAGGAGAGGCAGGCCCTGAAGGAGATGAACGGACACAGTGGCTGCAGCAGTGGGCTCAAGCACAGGAGCAGTTGTGAGGATGAGGCAGGGCCAGGCAGTGCTTCGTTCTGTTGTCATTAGGTCACTATGGGTTGGAACCAAGGCGACGACACCTCACAACCACACCACACCCTCGTCTCTCCCAATTGCTCGGCTGCTTCCCAGGGATTCCGTGATGGAGCTGACCGTACCATGCTGGCTGCATCCTATTGTGGAAAGAATCTTGGCTCACTTAAGTTGACAGAAACCTATCACAGTCCAATAAGATCACTCTCAGTTGGAATCACCTCAGTGGGTTGTCTTTGTTAAATGGTTTGGCACTCAATACAAACCTCAGTGTTATTTGTTTCTATCCTACCCAGAAGCAGCTGGGAAGAAAGGGTTGGCAAATTGCTTCTGAAAAGACATAGGCTTGAGTGCGCCAATGGAGTGCAGTTCTATTCTGCACACAAAGCGTTGGCTGGAGTCCACGGTAACTGCCCTGTCTCTTTTTCTTGTGGGACAAAAACAGAGGGCTTCTAACAGAAAGGTTATCTCTTCAAATCCACCTAGCAGTTCTATGGCGATCTGGTTCTGAGAAGTCTCAGATCTGGTTCTGAGAGCCCTGGGGGAAGAACTGGTGATGCTTTGGGCTGTTAATCTCAGGGTCAGCCACTGGAAACCACGCCTCAGGAGAAAGAGGAGGCTTTCAACTCCCCCTAAAGAGTTACTGTCTCAGAAACCCACAGGGGCAGCTTACTCTGTCCTATAGAGTGACTATGAGTCAGAATCGACTCCATGGAAACCAGTTTGCTGTTTTCATCGCTAGGTGTTGTTTAATCTTTGCACACAACAACGTTATGAGTCAAGCACTAGTTGAGGAAGCTGCGTGTCAGAGAGGTTAAGCACTTTGCCCAAGAACCCAGGACTAGGGGACAGCGGGGTGAGGGTTCCCGCATTGGCAGACAGGCTCCAGTTTGTGGAAAATCACTGGACCATATCTGTTCCACCCATGCTGAGGCGGCCCTTGACTTTCCAGATGAGACCAGGTGGCTCGATTGCTCCACAGTTGCCACTGCTACCTTCACCAGAATGACTGTCAAATCTACTTTCTAGCCCTTGGCCCCGTCCTTTAATTCTGCTTTCATTGAGGAGGTATTTGCAGTCAATCCCGTGTGGTCGAACGGGGTGTTTTGACTCATCCCGGAAGGTCTGTTGCACTGGACAAACTCCACTGCCTTCTTTAGACAATCTGTAAGCAATCTCTCTCTCCTCACTTTTGGCTCCTCATGCCACCCCCAAAGACTTATTATGGAAATTGCACACAGAAACTTGAAAGAATAGCTAAGGCACATCTGTGTCCCCTCCACCTAGATTCTATAATCATTAACATTTTGCCATTTTTGATTTACCAATCGCCCAAACTTTCTACATTCTTACTGAACCATTTAAAAGGTAACTTTAGACATCAGGGCACTTGAACTGTAAATGCTGTAGTAAGCTTCTCAGAATGTGGATCATTCCCTATATATCATGAGCAGCCCCGAGAAAACTAGCAATAATTCCTTAATAAACTCTATATCAACCCATAGTTAAATCTCCCAACTGTTCCCAATTGTCTCGCTAATTTTTTTTTAAAGCAGTTGGTAGTGGTAGCTGGGCACCATCTAGTTCTTTTGGTTTCAGGGATGTGAAGACTGATGCTTGTGTGGTTCTTTAATCCATTGGATTGTTTCTGTATGTCTTTCAATGTTCATTCTTCTTTGTTCCTCTGGTATGAAGAGACCAATAATTTTTCCCTGTTAGTTGTTGCTAGATGCCATCAAGTCAGTTCTGATCCCTAGTGACCCTACATACAACAGTGTGGACTATTGCCTGGTCCTCTGCATCTTCCAATTTTTCTTTGGCAGGAGCCATTGTTGCAGCCACTGGGTCAATTCATTTTATGGACAGTTGAGATAGTTAAGGTTTATTTTGGCAACGTGGCCAATGAACACATGTGGGATTAATGAACACGTGGGATTAATTGAACGGCGGAAAGAAAAATGGCTCAGTGAACCTCACCTTTCTTTTCTCTTGCTCTTTGATCATTGGACCAGTATGCAGCTTCCTTGCTTGTTCTGTGCCTCAATTTACAAGCTACACTACCTGTGGGACACCTAATCTGTTGACTGTGTCACTGTAATTTGAGGTTCCTTCAGGACCTGCTTCGCCACACTACTGGAATATACATCTCGTGAGCTGGGGACTGTCGGACCCTGTCATCTGGCTGACTGTTGGTGCCCTGACTTGCTGTTTGCTCCCTGTGCCCGGATAGCCTGAATTTCTCTACAGAGGACTTCCCGGTGGCCCACAAGACTTGAAGGACTGCCAGTGTCTCACAGCTGTCTCACGGGAGTGAGTTGCACTGAGCCATTTGTACTTCTTTATAAATTAACTGTTTATTTCATGTTATATATTTATCTACATAAATATATATTAAATTATTGGTGTCCTGGTTTTGTTTCTCTAGAGAACCCTGTCTGACATAAAGGTCTTCATCTTTTTCAGTGAAGACAGATTTGTGTGTTCTTTTGGCAGTCTGTGCCAATATTCAAATGCATCAATTCTTCTTCGGTCTTCCTTATTGAAGGTCCACTTTTCACATGCATAGGAAACAATTAAAAATATCACAGCACGATAATATCCACAGATGCAGAAAAAGAATTTGATAACATCATCCAACACCCATTCCTAATTAAGACACTCACAAAGGTAGGAATGGAAGGCAAATTCCTCAAGCTGATACAATCTATCTACGAAAAGCCACAGCCAACATCATAGTTCATGGAGAAAAGACAAGAATAATCCCATTGAAAAGGGGTACAAGACAAGGATGCCCCCTGTCCCTACTTCTATTCAATATTGTTCTGGAGGTTCTGGCTAACAACATAAGACAGCGGAAGGACATCAAAGGGATCCAAATGGGAGAGGAGGAGGTGAAACTATCGCTATTTGCAGATGACATGATCCTATATATCGAAAACCCCAAAAGCTCCACAGCTGGAGTACTTACAGCGATAGAGGAATATGGAAGAGTGGCAGGACACAAGATCAACAAACAGAAGTCAGTAGGTTTACTATACACATCGGACAGGACCATGGAAGAGATCAAGAAGGTAGTACCTTTCACAGTAGCTATGAACAAACTGAAATGCCTAGGAATATATTTAACAACAAAACTAAAGACTTTTCAAGGAAAACTATAAGA
Organism: Tenrec ecaudatus; assembly: GCF_050624435.1. Taxonomy (NCBI): domain Eukaryota; kingdom Metazoa; phylum Chordata; class Mammalia; order Afrosoricida; family Tenrecidae; genus Tenrec; species Tenrec ecaudatus. The sequence continues at coordinate 183,749,246 of NC_134532.1, forward strand.
CCCTACTACAAGAAACCAAAAGCAACCTCCACAAATGGAAGAACATCCCCTGCTCGTGGATTGGAAGGCTTAACATAGTAAAGATGACAATCTTACCCAAATCACTTTACAAGTTCAATGCTATTCCAATTCAAATATCAACAACCTTCTTCAAAGAATTGGAAAAGGTGATCACCAATTTCATATGGAGAGGGAAGAAGCCCAGAATTAGCAGAGAACTCCTCAAGAAGACGGACAAAGTTGGAGGCTTCGCCTTACCCAATTTTAATGCCTATTACACAGCTACAGTGGTCAAAACAGCATGGTAATGGCACAATGGCACAGATTCTCAGATCAGTGGAAAAGAGTAGAAAGCCCAGGAATAAAACCATCAGCATATAGACAACTGATCTTCGACAAGGGTCCCAAAACCATCAAGTGGGTAGCGGTTGCCCTTTTTAACAAGTGGTGCTAGAAACAATGAATATCCACATGTAGAAAAATGAAACAAGAATAAACTGAAAGTCCATTGATGAACCATGTCTGAGGACATGGAAGAACTGCTGAAGGTTCAGGGCTATATTGGGGTTGGGAGTCTCGAGAGCCATTTGGAAATGCTGAGAGAAGGTTTCGGGGTATAGGGGTAGTGTTGAGGGATTATGGGAGGATTAGGGTCTGTGGAGGGGTCTAAGGTCATGTAACAATGGAGCTGGAGGCCTGGGAGAACCTGCAGGCTTTGGCAGGTGGGCATGTGGAGAGAGAGAAAGAATGTTCCAGAAGGGTCTTTGGGGGAGGTCAGGGTGCTGGTGAGGTTCCAGGGAGGTCAGAGGTGGTGGAGGAGAGCATGGGAAAAAAAAAAAAAAAGAATAAACTCAAGGTGTATCACAGACCTAGAAGTTAAACCCCAAACCATCAGGACCATCAAGGAGGGAATCGGGACTAACCTCAGAGCACTGGCCCAGGGAACTCATAGGCTCACGGCATTAGGGAAAGGTACACACACAGGTGAACTGGAAATCGACAAACGGGATTTAATAAGAATAAAATACATGTGCACCTCAAAATACTTCACCAAGAGGGTGACAAGACAACCCACAGACTTGGAGAGGATTTTTAATAATGACACATCGGACAAAGGGCTCATAGCTAAAATCTATAAAGTCCTCATGGTCTGCAAAAAGAGGAAAACAGTTAACCCCCTCAGGAAGTGGGCAAAAGAACTGAAAAGAACTTTCACCAGGGAGGAGACTCATATGACCAACAAGCATATGAGAAAGTGTTTCCGGTCATTAGCCGTAAGAGAAATGCAAATCAAAATAACCATGAGATACCACCTAACACACCAGAGGCTAGCCCAAATCAGCAAATCAGAGAGCAACAAGTGTTGGAGGGGCTGTGGTGAAGTAGGAACCCTCCTCCACTGCTGGTGGTCGTGTAGATTTGTACAGCCACTGTGTAAAGCAATCTGGCGATACTTAAAGAAAATGGAAATTGATCTACCTTATGACCCAGCCATCCCTCTACTGGGTATATACCCAGTAGAAGCAGCAAATAAAACACGGGTTAGTCATATGCGCTCCAATGATTATAGCGGCATAATTCACAATCACAAAGACTTGGAAACAGGCTAAGTTTCCATCGACAGACAGTGGATTAGTAAACTCTGGCACATACACAAAATGGAGTACTATGCAGCACTGAAAAACACAGGTGATCAACACGTCATTTCATGGGAAGAGTTGGAAGGAATCATGTTAAGCGAGGTAAGCCAATCTCAAAAGGACAAGTATAACACGAGTCCCCTGAGGTAAGTACAATCAGCATGGCAGGAATAGACACTTATCTCACAAACAGGTGGAAGCATAGGTTGTTGGGGGGAGGGCAGATCACACCCAGGGAGGTACATGTGAGTCCAACATAAAGAAGGGGGAAGGAGGAGGGAGAATCAGGATGGGGAGAAACTTAGGTGATGACATAGAGGGAACAGGGCACTAATCCCCCCAGGGGGAGAGCATTGGTTGTGTCCCACAGAAGTGGAATGTGCTTACAGACCCCACCATGACACGCCAAACCAGGAGGACAATGTCACACATGGAAGAATCCATAAAAAGACTGGACTATATACTTGGCCCCAACCAGAACCAGCCTGACCCCCACCATGGATGGGCGTGCCACAGAGGATGATAATAGAACTTCTGGTGGGGGAAAGGAACCAACCTAGCATACCCAGAGGAAGCAGAAGCAAATAAAGGGGGAGGAAGGGAGCCAAGCACATCCTGGTCCACCAAGCCCTGAGGACAATAGCCCTGCTCAGAACAGCCAATGCACAGAAAGGGCCATATGGCTGGCCCCACTACAAGATGCGACATCCCACACTGACCAATAGCCCTACATGGGACAACACTGGAGACAGTGTGGGATGTGTGACCGAGCTGACCCCACCACACCAAGGCAAAATACTAAGAGCATACAGCAGAACAGCAAGGGGAGCAGAACAAGGAAGTCTCGAGGGAGTATCAAAAATAGACTTTGGGACCAGGGTGTGGCACCCCATCAGACCTGACTGGAAAACACTTCTAAAGGTCAACAAACAGACCTTGAACTATTTACAGGCTTTTCTTTCTTTCTATTTTTTACTTTGTATGTCATTGGCTTTTTTGTTGTTGCTGTTGACAGTTTGCTTTTCTGTGTCACTTTGTTTGGTGCTGTTGAGTTTTTATGTGCATATTATGATCTCTGCAGGTCTATCTAGATAAGATGGGCTGGATAAACAATGTGGAGAAGAAAACAATGGGACCAATGGTTCCGGGAGGGGGCCTTGGATGGGGAAGTGGGGGTAAGGAAGTGGTGTTAACCAACCCAGGGACAAGGGAACAAGGGGTGATTCAAAACTAATGGCAAGGAGCAGGTGGGAGGCCTGGTAGGGAGTGATCAAGGTTAATGTAACTGAGAAGAATTACAGAAACCCAAATGAAGGCTGAGCATGATAGTGGGACAAGAGGAAAATAAAAGGAAATAGAGGAAAGAAGTAGGAGGCAAAGGTCATACATAGAGGCCTAAATACAGGCATGTGCATATGTAAATATATATATATATATATATATATATATATATATATATATATATATATATATATATGATGGGGAAATCGATCTATGTGCATATATTTATAGGTCTAGTATTAAGGTAGCAGATGGACATTGGGCCTCCATTCAAGTACTCCCTCAATGCAAGAACACTTTGCTCAACTAAATGGACATTCCATGATACCCACCTCCCCGACATCCGACATGATCGCTGAAGACAAATGGGAGCATAAGCAAATGTGGTGAAGAAAGCTGATGGTGGCCGGCTATCAAAAGATATAGCACCTTGGATCTTAAAGGCTTGAAGGTAAACAAGTGGTCATCTAGCTGAGAAGCAGCGAAACCAATATGGAAGAAGCACACCAGCCTGTGTGATCATGAGGTATTGAAGGGGTCAGATATCAAGCACCAAAGAAAAAAAAATCATATCATCATGAATGAAGGGGAGTACAGGGTAGGGACCCAAGGCCTACCTGTGGGCAAGTGAACATCCCATTGCAGAGGGGTAGCGGGGAGACAAGTCACTCAGGGTGCAATGTAGCATCGATGAAACACACAACCTTCTTCTAGTTCTTAAATGCTTTCTCCCCTGCACTATCATGATCCTAATTCTACCTTACAAATCTGGCTAGACCAGAGGATGTACATTGGTACAGATAGGAACTGGAAACACAGGGAATCCAGGACAGATGATCCCTTTAGAACTAGTGGTGTGAGTGGCAATACCAGGAGGGTGGAGGGAAGATGGGGTAGAAAGGGGAAACTAATTACAAGGATCTACATAGAACCTCCTCCCTGGGGGATGGACAACACTAAAGTGGGTGAAGGGAGATGTCGTGCAGTATAAAATATGATAAAATAATAATAATTTATAAATTATCAAGGATTCAAGAGGGAAGGGTGAGAGAGGAGGGAGGGGAAAAAATGAGGAGCTGATTCCAAGGGCTTAAGTGGAAAGCAAATGTTTTGAGAATAAGGGCAACAAATGTAAAAATGTGCTTGATGCAATGGATGTATATATGGATCATGATAAGAGTTGTACAAGCCCCCAATAAAATGATTTAAATGTTTTAAAAAAGAGAAAAATAAATAAAAATATCATGGTGGGGTCAGGAGCACTTTAGCCCTCCAAGTAACAGCCTTGCTTCTCAGCACTTTCAAGAGGTCTTGTGAAGCAAGTTTACCCAGTGCTGCATCCATGAGCATTCAGTGTGGATTCAAGCATGATGAAATTCTTGAGAGTTTTAATCTCCAGTTATCAGAATATTACCTATTGGTCCAGTTGTGAGGATTTTTGGTTTTGTTTACATTGAGTTGTAATCGTACAGAAGAGGGCAATCCTTGATCTTCATCAACAAGTTGCTCCTTAGATGGCGTCTAACAATTTTTTACACCCAGGTGCTAAGGATCAAAGTAGGCGGTAGAATATTGTCTCTGTGAACTGTGTTATGCTAATTGATCTTGGCATTCTACACCTATCTCCCCACTATCACCACCACTATATTTTGTGGAAGTTAAGTTTTGTCTATTCTTAAGGGTCTCCTCTAGTTTCTACCTTTAGTTCCTCACCAACTCTTATCAGGATTTCTACAGGGAAGAGTACTAAGGAGGCACAGACATATTAAGCTGGGAAAATCTGCTGCATAAGACCTCTTTAAAGGACTAAGGTGTACCTGCCCCAAACCATGTGAGGTAGACTTTGTTCTCTAGAGAAGCAAAACCAGTGACATTTATCTATACTTAGATTTAGAGCAAGAAAACAGCTCACACAATTGCAGAAGAAAAAGTACAATCCAGTTCAAGTCCATGGGTCAGATGTTATGCTAGAGGCTTCTCCTGACTCACTTAGCTGTGGAAGCGGGTGAGTGAGGACATGGGAGGAAACAAGGGAGATCATAGGCTGGTGGGTGCAGGGTCCAATGACTCCAAGGTCAGTAGGTCAGAAGACAGGCAGTTGATGACTCCCAGGGTGAGCTGGCAATATGGCAGGTCATTGACCAAACACCCCAGAATCAGAGGTCAACGGGCTAGATGCAGGATCCAGATCCAGCAAGAGGCAAGTTAGGGTTGTACAGCATCTATTTATATAGGAAATGGGCCCCAGCCCCGAGGAAACCTCTTTTCTATTGCATCAGGGCAGTGACCCGAATAAACGGTTTATACTCCACCCTAGTATTCATACAACCTGTTAAGTGTTCACAGCAAAACTCATTAGGGAGGCTATCACATTGTGTTAGGTCACATCATGGGGGATAACTGGGCTTCAACTGCCAAATCACTGAGAATCCTGACCTAGTCAACTCGACACAAAATCTAACTGTTCTATCATGGTATTTGCAATCACATCACATGCACGTGAACCCTGGGCAACGAGTACAGTAGACCAGAGGAATATTGATGTATTTGAACGATGGGGCTGCTAAAGAATATGAAAGTGCTATGGGCTGACAGAAGAACAAACAAATCAGTCTTGGCAGAAGGGCAGCTGGAATGTGCCTGAGAAGCAAAACCGGCAAGATGTCGCCTCACATACTCCCTTTCGAGGGACCATTCCCTGGAGAAGGACACCATGCTTGGAAAAGCGGAGAGCCAGCAAAAAACAAAAGGGTTGACTCTCACTGAGATGGGTTGACACTGGGTGCAACCAAGGGCTCCAACATACCGACAGTTGTGGTGATGGGGTGGAACCTCGCCGTGTTTTGTTCCGTTGTACAGAGGTTACTACGGGTCGGAGCTGACTTGGAGGCACCTAGTTGTAACCAAGAGGAGAGCGCATGCATGTTACAAGAAGTGGACAGGCTTTAAAGAGCAAGAAGCAATACTTAAGAGAGGCGGAAGACTTCATTGTTGACTTACTTGACGTGGTTGCTGCTCTCACATGGAGGCTGTCTGTAGTGTGGTATTAAGTGCTAATGGTAAAAGCACGGACTGAGAAAACTGCCTTGGTTCAGACAGCTTTTTAAAGCTGGGTTGATCTTCAACAAGCTACTTAACTCCCTGAGACTCAGTTTTGTGTTAGGAGGGTTCTCCAGAGAAATGAGAACAGGACACTTAAGATTTTACATATCTGTATCTATATCATCTATATCTATAGATATATTCCTTCATATATATATATATATGATAGCTTTATGCAGCTAGAAATAATATAACATCTAATTAGTCCACGCAGCAGCTCGGAGGGTTCATGGAACAGTTAACATACTGGAAATCCTTCAACTTACGTGGGCTACCAGGTCCAAGGTGAAGGAGGCAGACAGCAGAATCCTCCTTGGGAAAAAGCAAGCAGAGTCTGCCCACTGGCAACAAGCAGCAGGGCGGGTCACCAACAGTCAGGAGCTCAGGAACCTAGTGAAGCAGGCCCAGATGGGATGTTGAACGCAAGCATTACAAGGCGACAGGATCCACCAGCCTCAAGCTCAAGCAATGTATGATGTACGCATCAGCAGTGTGGCGAAGCAGGTCTCTACAGAGCCTCAAGCTCTAGCAACACAGTCCATGAACTGGCCTGGCCTAAGAGTAGTGTAGCTCACAGGTTGAGCCAGATAACTTAGCTACAGCAGCAGCACGAATGCTCCAGCACGCTCCAATCACCAGACAGCAAGAGAGAGGGGGAAGGTGGGGGGCGGGCCTTACAGAGCCACTTATCTCTTTGCCCTCAGATCAAACTTCGACCTGATTAATCCCACATGTTCCTACTGGCCAGGTTCTCACAATAAACCTACCTATCAGTGTTTTATTATTTGTAAAATGGGAATGGTAATAATAACAGAACCTAAATCATGAGACCCGGAGCTGAACTACCAGAGTAAACAGAACGCAGTAAGAATCATGCCTAGCACAGAATCAATAGTCCATATTTGGTGACCATTCTTATTATTGAGAATTTTCTCCCAACTTCCTTCTCCAGCCACTTCCTCAAATTGGAGCATCCGACATCTCTTTCTGGGGATCGAATCATTTTGTCATTGTCTTTTACTTTGGATTCAATTTATTCTGGTTGACCCAGGGAACTTCTAATTCCCCTTCAACCTCAAACTTTTCCTTCTCCCTCTACTCCTCCAATCTCCCCACCCCCTAAGCAATTTTAAAACTTCTCATTTGGCTCCCATTTTTCCTAGTATCCCAACTGCCAGCAGTAACACCACCCCACCCAGCCCTGCCTTTGTGCACTGAGGCATGCATTCTTCTTTTGCTTTAAGATTGTGTTAGTCTGGGGACTTTAGAGAAACAAATCCACAGAAACTCATGTATAAGAGAGAGTTTTATATAAAGGGTAAGTTCACATCAAGAAAACATCCCAACCCAGTGTTGCCCAAGCCCACAAGTCCAACATTAACCCCTATGTCTGACACCAATCCATAAAGTCCTCCTCCATCTCACAAAACACATGCATTGATGCTGACTGCAGGAGGAAAGCCGAGTCAGTGAGTGTGTAAGCATCTTAGTGCTGGCAGGGGTCTCTCCACACAGATGCTCCAGCACTCAGAGCTGCATCGGGGTAGGTCCATGGGGCTTCTCCTTGAGGATGTCTTGCAGCCTTGTCAGCTGAAGTAGGGAACTTGCTAAGGCAGCTGCACCCTGGTCCAACCATCACAAAGCAAGAGACCTGAGAACTAGAAAGGTGAGGCTCACAGAGTCATTTATCTCTCCACCCTTCAATTAACCCCACATGTGTTTATCGGCCAGGTTGGCACAATAAACTAACTACCTCAAAGATGCATTTTAAATCTGTTGTTATCTAGCCCTGAAAAGCTTTCCTGATTAACTGCAATAGGAAGCTTCTTGGTTCTCATCTCTTCAGTCAGACATTTAGTCAGTCATTCAATACACTTTCCTACCTCCATGAGGACCTAGCCACTGGACCACACAATGGGGATACAGATGTGAACTAGACATGGTGTTGACTGTGGAAAACTAACAAATTCCTGTGAATCTGAACTGCAGGTAGATACAAGTTGAACCAGGCGATTCTGCACTCCGGCAACATGTGAGCATTGTGGGACCACGGAGTTCTTTCTACAAGTCCTTTAAACATTGCTGCCACGCGGAGTTCTTTCTACAAGTCCTTTAAACATTACTGCCACGCGAAGCTACGCTACCGGCATTTAAATGGCAGTAGGACCCACGATGAACTGGTTTCAACAGAGTCTCCAGACCAAGAACAGATGAGAAAGAAGGAATAAGTTATCCTCTTCTGAGGATTTAGCAAAAGAAACCCTAATATATAGATTTTTTTTTTAAGTTTTAACTACTGTGCATAAGCAAATGTGGTGAAGAGAGCTGATGGTGCCCAGTTATCAAAAGACATAGCATCTGGGCTCTTAAAGGCTTTAGATAAAAAGCAGCCATCTAACTAAGACGCAACAAAGCCCACATGGAAGAAGTACACCAGCCTATGTGATCATGAGATGTCGATGGAAGCAGGTACCAAGCATCTAAAACCCAGAACAAAAGTCATACCCAAGGTGAATGGGTGTGGTTGTGGGAGGCATGGAGTGGAGACCCAATGCTCATCTGTAGGCAATTGGACATTCCCTCAGAGAGGGGGTCACAGGGAAGAAATGATCCAGTCAGGGTGCAGTATAGCACCAATGAAACACACAACTTTCCTCTAGTTCTTTGGTGCTTCCTCCCCACCACTATCATGACCTCAATTCTACCTTACAATCAGATTAGACCAGAGCATGCACACTGCTACAGATAAGAGCCCACAACACAGGGAATCCAGGACAGATAAACCTCTCAGGGCCAACAAGGAGAGTAGAGATGCCAGAAGGATTAGGGGAAGGTGAGGGGAGAAAAGGGGAACCGATCACAAGGATCAACATATAATCAACCTCCCAGGAGGATGAATAATGGAAAAGCGGGTGAGAGTGACAGAAGATGATGTAAGATATAGAAATAATAATCTATAACTTATCAAGGATTTGTGAAGGAGGGAGAGTGGGGGAGGAAAGGGGAAGAATGGGGAGCAAATTTTAGGGGCTCAAGTGGGAAGAGAATTCTTTGAAAATGATGATGGCAGCATATGTGCAAACGTGCTTGACACACTGGATGAATTTTTGGATTGTGATAAGAGATGTAAGAACCCCCAATAAAAGTATTTTTTTAAGTTAATAATAGTTTAACTATTATTGTCTATTTCCGCAAAAGTCCTTATCACTTATTGCCAGCACAATGTCTTCATCTGAAGAATGGGGATCACAATAGTACTTAACATATAGGGCGGTCATAAATATTAAATGAGCTAATATTCTTAAAGTGCTTAGAATGCCACAGGGATGTGTTTTGTAAAGAAGCACAAATAAGGTTGCTGGAAGGTGACTTTACAATGAAAAGGGACTAAGACTCAGAACAGGTGAGCTTTAAGGGGTGCTGGGGAGGCAGGGCAGGTAGGAAGCATGAGGACTGGCAGGTGGCAAGGAGGCAGGAATCACCTGAAGAAACTGTGCATAGGTGAGAAGACAAAAAGGGCTGATTAACTTTGATTATTTACTAATGAAAAAAACAACAATCAGTCACCTGTATCTTCTTTATTCTGACTCTGTTCTCTATAATCAGCAATTCCAGAGCAAACATCTCAGCACTTGGGATGGGTGGGGAAAGGCAGTTCTCCAGGAATTTCAGGTTTCTGCACATGTTGCAAGCAGAGGCATTGCTGTGCTTGTTTGGGACTTTCATTTTAGGAAAGTTTGTATAGTTAACAGCCTTGGAGGAGAAAACTAGTATTTTTCTCCAGAGCACAGGACAGACATGCTTACTCCTCAGTGTAAAGGATTTGGGTGGGTTCCATAAGATGCCTAAGGTAAGTGAGCCCTGGTAATGTAGTGGAGTCTGCATTGCTCTGCTAATGGCAAGGTCAGCAGTTCAAAACCACTGACCTCTCTTGAAGGAGAAAGATGAGATTTTCTACTCCCCTACAGATTTACAGTCTCAGAAGCCACAGAGGTAGTTCTCCTCTGTCCTGTAGGGTCACTATAAGAACAAACAAAAAGAACTATTGGATCACAAAAGAAGAAAAAATCTGACTTGGAAGAACTGCATTCAAGAAGCAAGGATGTTAAGATTTCCTCTTATGTACCATATATACTCGAGTATAAACTGACCAGAATATCTGCCAAGGCATCTAAGTTTACCACCAAAACTGCATTTAAAATGTGCTGAAAAGGTGCAATGGACAAACAGCGCCATAGACAGGAGAACAACTGGGGAATAAAAAACAATAACAAGGTGGATAGAGAGATCCTGGGAGTGTGGGTGTAACAGCAATCTAGCTGAGAGGAAGTACTATGAGGCAGAAGTAGAGCGAGCATGATGACGGGGCAGAAGGAAGGTAAAAGGAAACAGAGGAATGATCTAGGAAGCAAAGCTATGGATAGAGGCATGAGCATAGGGGTGTCCATATGTAACTGCATTAATCCATAAAAGCAGAAGTACTGCCTTCTGTACATATATTTATATGGCAATACACTGAGGTCGTAGACGGATTTGGGCCTCTGCTCATACACCCCCCCTCAATACAAGAATGACAAATTGATAGAATAATATCTATACGTTTACAAGAAAGTCCAGTTAATACAACTGTGATTCACGTGTATCTACCAGCTATGCAAGATCAATAACGTCTTCATTGGAAGTGCCTTTTGTTCAACAACATGTAAGAGGACTGTACACATAGACATCACCAGATGAAATCCACTGCAATCTTCTGAATACGGACCACCTCTGTGGAGAGAGATGATGAAGAAGCTCACTATCGCCCACCCAAATAAGGCCAAGAGCCAACTCTGGAGTAGGTCCCAGGTGCTTCCATGCCTCTTCCAGTTGGAGCTGAAGAAAATGAAGAGACCACGAGTGTCAAACTACATCCTGAGCGTCACGGAGATACGAGCAGATGGAGCACACGGAGCACTAATGAGAGAAGACCTGACGAGTTGGGGCTGACATCAGGAACGGCATAGACGAAGAAAGCAAATGGCCATTAAAATGACCGGAAAGAAAGAAAAGATGTATTACATTGGATGCCTTTGCTTCAAAAACGTCTTTAAAATAGTCAAGAGCAAAGATATCACTTGGAAAACTAAGGCTCCCCTGAGCCAAGCCGTGGTTTTTTCATTCCACTAATACACGGGGAAGGTAGGCAATAAAAAGAGAAGGCCTCCGATTGGATGCATTTGAATGATCATGTGGGAGAACTTGATGGGTTATCATGACTGCCAGGAGAACCAAGGAACCCACAATGCAGTGCATTGTGGCCTATGCATTGGCTTTCTAGCCACCACGTCAGCAGTTTGAACCTACCAGTTGATCCTTCGTAGAAAGATAAGTCCTCAAGGAGTTACCACCTTGGGAACCCAGATGGGCAGTTCTACTCAGTCCGTAGGGTTACCATGAGTCAGAATCGACTCAGTGGCAGAGGGTTGGTTTTTTTCCCCCAGAAGAACAAACAGACAGAATGCTCCTTAAAACAGAGGACGAGGAGCCTTTGCCTTCCTTAGTTTGGACGTAAGCAGAATTACAGAAGCAACCCGTCCCTGGAGAAGAGCATCACGCCTGGTAAAGCTGAGGGTCAGCAATACAGAGGAAACCCCTCGGTGCGGTAGATTGGCACAGTGGCTGTAAGAATGGCCTCAGACATAACAAAGGTCATGAGGATGGCACTGGTCTGGACAGTGTGTTGTTCTGTCTGTTACACCCAGGGTCAGTATGAATCAGGAGGACAACACCTGATAAAGAGCAGGAGGAGGAAAACAAAAGCAACAACGATGACAAAGCATCCCCCAAGTTCTTAAACTATGGACCAGTCTTAAGAACTCTAACCCCCAGCTGCTCTGCCTTCCTCCTTTCTCTTGGCGAAGCTTGATTGTGTAAGAGTCCCCTTTTCTTTGAAGTCTAGTGAGGAGGCTGAGAGAGGAGCCCTGTTTTGCTCATGTCGTTGTCTCTCCCTAGACTAAAAGCAATGGAGAGGAAACCTCATCATATGACGAAACTGGCCTTGCCTCCCCCAACCCTTCTCTCTTCCACTCCAGACCAGGTTGCTGTTACCTGCCTTAGAGACTCTTTTAACCCACAGCCGCCCGGGGGAGGGAGCAGCACTTCCCCACAGGGATGTCTGGGCAGTTCTCTTTCAGGAGAACAGAATGCCAGAGTTCTTTCTCCTGCGAAACCACTCTTGGTTTGCAGCTCTTTGCAGGCCAGGTGAGTACCTAAAAATGGCAAGCCTTTGTCTCCCTCTTACCACTCTCTTTCCATCAGTTCCTTCACAGCTTCAGCCCCAGATCCATTCTCTACCCCCAACAACCTGTACATCTGGCTACCTGCTAAATATGCCCCTCTGGCCAATCCAAGCCAAACCAAACGCACTGCCCTTGAGCCAATCCTGATTTGTGCAGACCCGATCGGACAGAGAAGACGTGTTCCACAGGGTTTCTGAGACTGCACATCTTTACGGGAGCAGCTGTCTCATTCTCCAGCACGGTAGCTGGTGGGTTGAAACCACCCAGCTTGAATTTAGTCGGTCCTGCACTTAACCCTCTGCACCCCAGGGCAAGCATGAGGAAGCCTTCCCTGTATGGCTTCTTTCCAGCTTTGGGGCCTTCCTACAGGTCTCATCAGGCCGAGACTCACGGGGAGCATGCGTGAGAGAGAATTGAGTGCTGCGACTTTGGGGGCTGAGAAGTCCCAGTTCCGCAGGTCAGGTGTCAGGCTGGAGATTTCTGCAGTCTTCTGGCCCCAGCTCTGTAGAGCGGGAGCCAGCAAGAGTGAGGAGTCGGTGAGTGCTGGTGAAAGAGTGGATGCATAATCTGAGAGCAGAACACACCGCCCTTTGTCTCTCAAGGTCTTCACGTGAACGGGTATGGACTGATCGAAGCGCATATCTGTGCTGCACAGCAACATCGCAACTAGTGTTTGATCAAACAGCGGGCCACCGTAGCTGACCGAATCGATACACAGAATGGATCATCCTGCATGACATTCTGATGCAACGACTCCCCAAGGAGTACGTCCCCGTTGGCTGTTCTGAATTCTTCTTTTCCTCCTGAATCCTTCTCTGCGCTGTCTTTGTTGTTCTGTAAGCTTCTCCTTATTATTTTGAGGACTGAGGTGCGCCTGACCCAAGTCATTGTATTTCAGTCACATCACATGCCTGTGAAAGTTGGACACTGAATAAGGAAGACGGAAGAAAACATGATGCATTTGCACTAGGGTGTTGGTGAAGAATCTAGAAAGTACCACCGACCACGCAGAGAACCAACAGGCCTGTCTTGGAAGAAGTACGGCCGGAATGCTTCTTTAGGGATGAGGATGGTGAGACTTCATCTCATGAACTTTGGACATGCTGTCAGGACCGAGCAGTCCCTGGAGAAGGACATCATGCTTGGTAAGGTGCAGGAGCAGCCGAAGAGAGGAAGATGGATGGACACAGTGGCCACCACAGTGGGTTCAAACATAAGAACAATTAGGAAGATGGGGAAGGGCCAGGCCGTGTTTGAGTCTGTGGTGCAAAGAGTCATTACAAGTCAGACTCGATTTGAAGGCACCCAATCACAACGACAAGCCCCCTGCCCCGGGACTTGATCATTAATAGGGGTGTCTGCCTCCTCCCTTCTGTCTCCCAGGAAGCTCGCTGCGTGCGCATGCATGGCTATTGGCTGTTGGGGCAGGCCGGGGCTTGCTAACGCCTCAGCACCTGGCTCCGTAACTGGTGTACAGTAAGCACTCAATAATGACGACACCCCTCCAAACCCCACAATCTGTCCTCCCACCCTCCTTTCTCTGTATCACCCCAAACCTTTGTTTCTCATGTCTCTGCATATCTTTTTGTCCCTTAAGTACTTCTAGAAGAATCTAGAAGAAAATCCAAGAAAAAAATGAAAACATGAAATCAGCTAGAATTTTATTTTCTCGGCGAACAAGAAAAATGCCTGGTGTGTGATTGGTAGTCAGCAGTCGTAAAGATGACCGCCATAATCTAGTAAGTGTAGGACTAGCCGTCGTGTGTTCAACGCCTCCAACGTTCGCCTTTTCACAAGGCGAGCTCAGTTACCAGCTGCTGCAACCGCGATCCCCCAAGTAGGTGCTTTTAACGAACAAAGGCGTTTTCTCACCATTTCCGAAGTTAGCCATCTGAATGCAGGGTGTCGGGTCCAAAAGAAGGCAGTTTCCCTTTGTGGGCTCTGGGGAAAGGTCCTTCTCTCTTTTCAGCTTCTGTTTCTTGGCTCCCTGGAGTGTTCCTGTAGTGTGGCATCCTATCTTCCCAGCTGCTCTTGCTTGCTTAATCAGCTCAAAAGAGATTGGTGTGAGCCACACCCTGCTTGCATCCTGCCACCGTGACAGACGTGAACTCCCCAGTGGGATGATAACAGCAGGTATACCCACGGCCATGAGGTCAGGTCCAACAGTCTGACTCCTAGCCACCCTATAGGGTAAATAGAACTGTTCTGATGGGTTACTAAAATTAACTCTTTATGGGCATTGAGAGCCTCAGCTTTCTCCTCAGAGTCGCTGGTGGGTTCCATCTGCTCACATTTCAGTTAGCAGCCAAACTCACAACCCATTTGAGGACCAGGGCTCCTTATTCTAACTCACAATGACCATTTATGGAGCTCCTGAAATCTTTACAGAAGCAGACACCTTCATCTTTCTTCCAAAGAACAGCTAGTAGATTTTGAACTCCTGACCTTGTGGTTCGCAACTATAGCTTAACTCATAGTGCTAGAACTCACAAGCTATATATTTTTTGGGTCACATCATTTCATTGTGACACCAGTTTTCTGTGCCAAGTCAGTTTGGGTGATTAAGATTGGATCTGTTCTTCAGTGTTGGCGGGCTGATATTGACACAATGATGTGGTTAAAAGAAATGTATTTTTAAGCTCGTGTAGTTGCTGAAGCATGAGTCAGCCGGGTGAGCTCTGGCAGAGACTGGGTGACAGCTGGATTCCCACGCATGTGGCAGAGTCTCAGGGGACAAAGGTGGGAGGGCACAGACTGGTGTGCAGAGATCAGCGTGAGGCCATAAGGTCTGCTGAGTCTCTTGGACCATCAGCAAGAGCCAGCCCACCTAGAGACCAGGGACCAGGACTAGATCACACTGTTTTGAAGCCTAAAACCCAATCCAAACAAGCGAGCTATAACCTTGGGCAGTTACACAAAGTCTGTTTAAATATTGAAGAATGTTAACATTCTGGCATATGTCCAGTTTTATTTTATATGTGTGTGTATATTTATACACGTGGGATGTATCACAAATTCTTTTCTGTATTTCTTTACATTTAAAAAAAAGCTTAGGTTTACTGTCCAATGATTGAGAATCATTCCATCCATGGAATAAGTGTAAATGAGTTTATGGTATTTCATCATATGGATGGTATCTATTCAAATCACTGTCATTCTAGGAGCCCTTGCAGTGTAACCAGGTGGTTATGCATTGGGCTGCGGTCCACCTGGCCTGCAGTTTGATAAAGCTCTCTATTCTCATAAACAGTTATAGTAAAACCACCCACAGAGGCTAGCTATGAGTCAGCATTGACTTGATGGCAGTGTGGCTGGTTTTTCCTATCTTTCTGATAACTCAGGGTGGGTGTTTTGGGCTTGTTTCTCCATTTTCCACCGCTATACCCAGCACTGTACACAGAGAAGCACTGGAAGTCCTCATTGGCCTAGCCCAGGTAACTTGGAAGACAGTTATTTAACCAACTGACTGGAAGAGATCCATATTTGTGCCCACTGAAAAGAAAGGTGGCCCCAAAAGCGTTCAGCTTATAGAACGATATTATATTATTGATAGTGCACATAAGTGACGTTTTGCTTAAGATCATCCGACATAGGTGTCAGCAGTACATTGACAGGGAGCTGCCAGAAGTTCAGGCCGGATTCAGCAAAGGACACGGAACAAGGGAAATCATTGCTGATGTCAGATGGATCTTGGCTGAACGTAGAGAATATCAGAAAGATGTTGTGTTTCATTGTCTATGCAAAGGCATCTGCCTGTGTGGACCATGATAAACTGTGGATGACCTTGAGAAGAATGGGATTTCCAGAACACTTCACTGTGTTAATCTGGAACTTGTAAGTGGACCAAGAGACAGTTGTTCGAACAGAACAAGGGATCCTGCATGGCTTAAAATCAGGAAAGGTGTGTGTCAGGGAGGTATCCTCTGACTGTATTTGTTCAGTCTGTCTGCTGAGCAGATGTCAGAGAAGCTGGGTCATATGAAGAAGAGTGCGGAATCAGGGCTGGAGGGAGGCTTCCTAACAATGTGCGGTATGTAAATGACCCAACCTTGGTTGCTGAAAGTGAGGAGCCTTGGATTACAACTCAATGTAAGAAGGATTGTAGCCTTGGATTACAACTCAATGTAAGAAGACCAAAATCCTCACACTGGACCAATAGGTAACATCACGATAAAAGAAGAAAATGTTGAAGTTGTCAAGGATTTTATCTTGCTTGGATCCACAATCAATACTCATGGAAACAGGAGTCAAGAGATCAAAAGACATATTGCCTTAGGTAAATCTGCTGCACAAAACCGCTTTAGATGATTGAAAATCACGGATGCTACTTTGAGGATTACAGTGTGCCTCGACCCAAGTCATGGTATTCTCCATTACATCAAATGCATGTGAAAGTTGGACATTGAATAAGGAAGACCATAGAAGCATCACTACATGTGAAGTGTGGTGCTGGGGAAGAATATTGCAGTACCATGGACTGCTAAGAGGACAACACAATGTGTATTGGAAGAAGTATTGCCAGAGTGTTCATCAGAGACAAGGATGGCAAGACTTTGTCTTACATACTTTGGACGTCTTGTCAGGAGAAACCAGTCCCCGGAGAAGGACATCATATTTGGTAACGTGGAGGGGAAGTGAAAAAGAGGAAGGCCCTTGAGATGGATGGACACAGTGGCTGCATCCGTGGGCTCAGGCAGGGGCACAGTTGTGAGGATGGTACAGGACCCTGCAGTGTTTCATTCTGCTGTGCGTAAGGTCACTACGCATCGGAGCCAACTTGGTGGCAGCTAACAACAACAACAACATATGCATTGCTCTACCAAGCACCTTCATACATCCTTCTTTGAACACTTCTCTGATTACATGTATCCTAGAGACACATTTCTAGAACTGAAATCTGGGTGGTGTAGTGGGTTACCTGTTAGGCTGGTAACCATGAGGTTAGCAGCTTGAAACCACCAGCCATTCCGAGGGAGAAAGATGAGGTTTACTACTCTGGTGAAGAGTTTGTCTTGGAAATCCAAAGGTGCTGTTCTGTTCTGTCCTACAGAGTTGTTATGGGTTAGAATCAATTTGATAGGAAGGAGTTTAATTTTTTTTAATACATCCTGCAATGGAGTCCTGGTGCCTGTATGAGGTAATCACTGGGCTGCTAACTAATGACTCGAATCCACCAGCCACTCCATGGGAGACAAATCTCATAAAGAGTTATAGGCTCACAAACACTATATCGGGTTGCTGTCAGCAGGGTCACTGAGTCTGGTCGCTAAGTCAGAATTGACCCAATGGCAGGTTTACTCAGATGGCAACAGGGCACTCCGAAAGTTGAAACCAATTTACAGTCACAGCAGCGTCCAAATGGATTTTTGAGCGAAGATTTTAGGCCAAACTCAATTCTAAGAAAAAGCCTGAGAATTATCTGTGGCTGAAAAAACACCATTTATCTGTCGGTGGCGTTTATGGTGGTGACTGTAGGTCGCTGTGATGCCGCGAGCTAGCTCACTGGGATTTAAGTGCCATCAGGGCCGCCGTGGTGGGCAGATTTCAGCAGAGCCTCCAGACGAAGAACTGGCTTTGAAGAAGGAATTGGCTGCCCACTTTGGAGGACGTTTCCACATTCTTCATCATGTTGAGAAACAGGGATGTTAATTTGAGGATAAAAGTGCACCTGACCCACACCATGGTGGTTGCGATGGTCTCAAATGCACAGGAAAGTTAGACATTACAAAAGAAGAGCAATCAAGAATCGTTGGGTTTGCATGGTGGTGCCATTGAAGAAGGCTGAAAGGCTCATGGACTGACAAAAGGGCAAACAAATCGTCCTGGAAGAAGCAGGGCTAGAGCACTCCTTAGAGGCCAGGATTGTGAGCCTTGCTCTTACACACTTTGGACATGTTGCCAGACAGAGCAGTCCCTGGAGAAGGCCATTGCGCCTGGCAGAGGGCAGTGATAAAGAAGAAGACCCCTCAAGGAGATGGAGTCCCACAGTGGCCGCAACAACGGACTGAGCATCCGCACCATTGTCAGGCGGGGCAGAACCAGGAAGTGCTTTACTCTGTTGTGCACAGGGTTGCTATGGGTGGGAACCAATTCATGGCGCCTAACAACAGCAACAAAAACAAACACAGAGTGACTTCGTGTATGGGCAGAAGGGCACTATTACTGTTCTCATAAGGTTCTCCTATGATACCATGGCCTAAGCCAATTCACTCACAATGGGAAAGAAAATCCTTATGTATGTGAACATGATATGCATCGTTCACAAAAACAACTAAGGGCCAACCATTTTCAAACTCAGAAAGATAAACCCAGGTCAAGACTTGATCGGGAAGGCGGTAGCGGGCGGGGGGAGGGGGGATTAGCAGAGGTAAATGTATTCACTTTTATTGCTGCAAAACAATCCGGCACAAACTTAATGATGTGAAACACGCCCAGCTACTCTTTCACAGTGCTCTTTCTGTGGGCTTGGAACCCAGGCACAGCTTCCTCTTTGCAGGGCTTCATCGAGGTGTTGTTCAGGGCTCGGTTCCCAAGAGCAGGTGCAAGTGGGGAGACGTGTGCTTTCAGGCCAATGTAGGTTGTTGCCAATATTCATTCCCTTGCAGCGTAGGACGCATGGCCCCTTGACTTCTTGTAGTCAGCAAGAGACCAAGGCAGAGTCATGTACTCCATGCCATTATTGTTAGCTGCCCTTGAGTCAGACCCTGGTTTGTGGGGACACCATATGCAACAGAGGAGATGCCGCTGGTCCTGCACCATCCTCAAGACAGGTTGTAGCTGGGTCCCTGGGCGTCCATAGGGTGTTTCCCGGCTAATTGCCAGAAATAGACGCCCAGTCCGTCTTAGAGCAGAAGCCCTGCGGCGATGTGTTCAGTGTCATGACCACATGGAAGCTGCCACTGACAGGCAGATGGTGGCTGCACAAGGTGCCTCCGCCAGGAATTGGACCTGGGTTTCCTCTGAGGAACATCAACATTCTCCTACTAGCCAGCTCGGTGCCCATAATGTAATTGCAGAAGTGAGACTCCGTCACCACTGCCACCTCACACCACAGAATCTCAAGAATGAGAACACGCTCTGCTTACCAGAACCCACTGGTTACAACAATCCATTGCCACGGAGTCGGGTCTAATTCACGGAGCCCCTGAGTAGGGTTGCCAACACCAGAGACCTTGGCCTTGTCTTTCTCCCCCAGAGAAGCTCAGGTTGGAACCGCTGGTCTTGCGGTTAGCAATCCCACATGTACCCGCAGAGTCCGCAGGACTAGGATGCGCCTCAGCTGCACGGATGGCAAGGTTTGGTCTCCTGCACTCTGGACTTGTTATCAGGGGACACCGTGCTTGTCAAAGGATGCCATGTTTGGTGAAGCAGAGGGTCAACGAAAGATAGGAAGACCCTCAACGAGGTGGGTTGACACTGGCTTCAATGGTGGCACAAACAGAGCAATGGTCGGGATGGCGCAGGCCTGGGCAGTGCTTTCTTCTGTTGCCCATCGGGTTGCTATGACTCAGAACTGACCAGACCATACACAACAGCCTCCACCTTTGGCTAGAAGCAAGTCTCAGGCTCTGGCTCTACCGAAAGGGAGTGACTGTCCAGGAGCACGGACACCAGAAAGCAGGGATCAGGGGCTATCTTCAAGGCTGTACATCACAGTAAACAACGCTGAAACCTCTCCTCGAAATGCTTCCCACATGACTAATCAAAGAAGCCGAGAACGTGGGGAAATGCAAAATTTGAAACTTGTGGATTTAAGAATGTTTGTTTTATGGCTGGAGGTGGATGACACAGCATTCCATGAAAAGGACTTGGCCCAAGAGATACGTGTGGCATCTTCAAAGGGACACCTTGGAGCCTGTGCTCTCTGTTTTCCTGGAAATTCAATTTTTCATTCCTATGACAAAGTCCTCCTCCATCCCCCCTGCAGCCCCCGCTGATTTTGTCTTGTGGAGTGAGGTGGTTTATTCCCAAGCGCATGTCAGGATGACCACAGCTGTGACATTTTCCACGTGCAATTGTGCTGGCTATTCTTAGGTCTCTAATTACTATGTCTGCCCAAGAGCTGGTCAGGAGTCTCCACAGTTAAAACTACAGGAAGCAAGTACTTAGGGGAAAAAATATTCTTTAAGTAATATGAATCATGTTATTCTGAGAGGAATTACTGAAACCTAAATGAAGGCTGAACATGATAGAGGGACAAGAGGAAAGTAAAAGGAAATAGAGGAAATAACTGGGAGGCAAAGGGCAATTATAGAGGTATAAATACAGGCATGTACATATGTAAATATATTTATGTATGATGATGGGGAAATAGATCTATGTGCATATATTCCATATATTTATAGGCTTAGTATTAAGGTATCAGATGGATATTGGGCCTTTATTCAAGTACTCTCTCAATGCAAGAACATTTTGTTCTATTAAATTGGCATTCCATGATGCTCACCTTCCCGACAGGATTGCTGAAGACAAAGTAGGTACATAAGTAAATGTGGTGAAGAAAGCTGATGGTGCCCAGCTATCAAGAGATATAGGGTCTGGGGTTTTAAAGGCTTGAAGATAAACAAGCAGTCATCTAGCTGAGAAGCAATGAAGCCCACATGGAAGAAGCACACCAGCCTGTGTGATCATGAGGTGTCTATAGGATCAGGTATTAGGCACCAAAGAACAAAAAATCCTATCATCGTGAATGAGCGGGAGTGCGGAGTGGAGATCCAAAGCCCATCTGTAGGCAACTGGACATCCCCTCACAGAGGGGCCTCAGGGAGGAGATGAGCCAGTCAGGGTACAGTATAGCAATGATGAAACATACAACTTTCCTCTGGTTCTTTAATGCTTCCTCTGCCCCACTGTCATGATCCCAATTCTACCTTACAAATCTGGCTAGACCAGAGCATGAACATGCGTACAGATCAGAGCTGGAAACGCAGGGAATCCAGGACAAATGAACCCCTCAGCACCAATAATGAGAGTGGCCATACCAGGAGGGTCAGGGGAAGGTGGGGGAAAAAGGGGGAACTGATCACAATGATCTACATATAACCCCCCTCTCAAGGGGATGGACAATAGAAAAGTGGCTGAAGGGAGACATTGGGCAGTATAAGACATGAAAAAATAATAATAATTTATAAATTAGCAAGGGTTCAGAAGGAAGGAAGGGTGGGGGAGGGAAGGGAAAAATGAGGAGCTGATACCAAAGGCTCAAGTAGAAAAAAAAATGTTTTGAGAATGATGATGGCAACTAGTGTACAAATGTGCTTGACACAACGGATGGATGTATGGATTATGATAAGAGCCCCTAATAAAATGATTTTTTAAATTGAATCATGTTATTAAAAACAAGCACTACAGGAGATCTACCTTCATGTCCACAGCTTTATCTTGCTTTTTAAACTCTGGAGGAGCATGTATGGCCTATATGTTACACCTTCTTCTTGAGGAGACCTGGTGGTGTAGCGGTTATACATTGGGCTGTGATCCACAAGGTCAGCAGTTTGAAACCACTAGCTGCTTCCCTGGGAAAAAATGGGCTTTCTGCTCCTATAAAGAATTGCAGTCTCATAAACCCACAGTATACTTCTACCCTGCCACCATGAGTCAGCATCGACTAGATTGCAATGTGTACCAGTCCAATGGCTCATCAATTACCTTAACTGTAAAGCACTTGTAATAAGACAGTTTCTTAGGAAAGCACTGTGTCTTGAATATACCATCACCTACTTGTCATAGGAGCTCTGGCAGTGTAGGGGATTACACACGGGGTTGCTAACCACAAGGTTAGCAGTTAAGTGAACAATCCTTCCTAGGGGGACAGATAAGGTTGTCTGCTCCCACAAAGACTTACATCTTCAAAGGCCCTAAGGAGCAGTTCTATGATGTCCTATAGAGTTCTATGATGTCCTGTAGAGTGACTATGAATCATAATTGACTGATTGGCAGTGTGTTTGGACTATTTTCTTATCAAACATAATTATGATGTCATAATTAACATAACCTATGGAGTCAGATCAAAACTGTGGAGGGGAGGTAAAGGGAAGAGAGGCTTCTAGAAGTACTTAATCTTTGTTGTTGCTGGGTGCTGTATAGGCAATTTCCACTCATAGCAAATATATGTTTTGTGCTATGGCTCGTGCATTTGAACCACCAATCATGTGGCTAGCTGCCCCACTTAACTGTTTTGCCACCAACACTCCTTACTATAGACCTGCATTCAGAGAAAAACAAAACTCAATTTGGCTACAGATGAGCTTCTGTCGCTTGATGAATTCCTGCAGAGATTTCTCTACAGCTTGAATTTCATATAACTGCTTCATTAGTCAATTTATTCCTTAAAAGGGGGGGGGGAGTTGAAAGTTGCGTTTTGTGTTAGGCAAGTTCTCTAGCGAAGCAAAACCTGTGCACAGCTGCCAGGGTTTTTCAGGAAGATAAACCAGAAAGAAGGAAACCCGCAGGCTGGTGGTGGCAGAGGCAGATGAATCCAAGGTCAGAAAGCCAGGCTCCTGGCTACAGAGATAAATGGAAGACAAGGTTGGCAGGCCACCCTGATAGCTCCCAGGTTTGGCAGGCAATATGGTGGGCTGATGAGCCAGATGTGAAATCAAGGCCAGCGAGAAAGAGAGGGGACAAGCCTTCCCACAGTCTGTTTAAGTAGAAGCAGGCCACACCCCCAAAGCAACTTCCTTTCCATTGGATCAAAGCTGGGACCCAATTAAGAGGGTAGCATCCCAATCTTTCCATAACTGCTTGGCTGCTCCCAGAAGATCCCACCATGAAGGTGATTACATTATGTTAGATCACAATAAGGGAGATTCCTGCCCCAACCAAGTTGACACCGAACTTAACCCTCACAGATAGGTACTAGTGCCGATAGTGATGGTTAGATCCAAATGCTCACTAGGTGATTTTCAAAGTTTACTTCTCTCCCCCTTCATTTGGTTCGTGTCATGCCCTTCCTCCCATTCTCTAAGGGCAGGGAAAAGCTTTGTAGCGAATTCTTCCAAGGGAAAGCTGACAGGGGAGCAGCAAGGATTGCTTGCCCTGCTGAGACTGTTAGGGAGTTGACCAGGCCAGCTATTATGCTTGAGCTAAAAGGTGGGAGAGAGTATGTACACGAATAAAAGGGCTTGGTGCTTAGGAACTGGGGGGGGGGGGCGGGGGAGTAGAGAATAGGGCCAAAGGAGTTAAATGTTACATCACTTAAGGGTCCCATCGAGAAATACACAAACTGAGAAGTCAAAATGACTTGCTAACTGAAGTTAGTCCTTTTTTTCCTAATGAGTTAACTTCAGAAACAAAGCCAGGGGCATTCCCCTGGGAAAGGAACTGCTCTGAAGTCGTCAACCTGTCTCCACCCTCCCAGCCCAGCAGAGCTCGCCTTAAGTGTACATTCCTCTCTGTAGACTTTCTTCTTCAAACCCCCCCTTCGTACTCACTCACCCCGTCCCCCCCTCCACCCGGGTACCATGGAGAGGGAAAACGGAAGCCTTGCTGGTTGTCTGGGTCTGCCACCTCCAGACCACACATTTTCCTCCCCCTGATTTGGAGCAGCAGGGTACCCACTCTATCCAGCACCACCCAATCCCGAGTTATCTCAAGCTGGGCCCAGAAGCAGTGTGGGCTTAGAAAATCAGGGCTACCAAGATATCTTGGGCACAGGCGATAGGGAGAGGGCACACATTTTTAGAATAGTCCCTCTGTAAATAATAAATATACTTTAAATTGAAGACGTCGTACAAAGAAATCCGTTCATTGTGTGCCAGACATGTCTTGGGGCATCTTCTGACCAAACAAGATGCAGGGCAGGTAGATAGCAATCTTAGTCATAGGCTTCTATTTTTTTCAAAAATAGCTTCTTAATCTGCAACAATTTATTCGATTGCTCTTGAAGCATCCCCTGGCCCCCACATCACTAAGGACTGAGGGTGGGACTTCTAGTTCTACTTGGTAGACTCACTCTATTCCAGTGAGCAGTTTCTTTGGTTGAGGCTCCTCTCTCCTTGTTCCTCTTTATGATGGCTTAAGGACTTTGGACTGCTGAGACAAAGGAAGGTCTCGAGTTATATTGCTTTATGGCTGTGAGCTAGCCGGTATCTAAGAAAGTGGTTGGTCTGCTATTAGCCCAGGCTGTTGGGAAGGAGTTAAGTACTCAAGCATACAGCAGGGCTGGTCATCTGTTCTCTTTGGATAGGTGTCAAGGTCCCTCCTGCTGACTCAGCCACATTGTAGCCCAAATGGACACTCTGGACTCTCTGCGATCTACTGGGATGTCTTTTCAGGCCCCAGTTTGGTAGAGGGGCCTAACCCTGCCCCCTAATGGTCGTTTGATCCTCTAGGGCTAGAGGACATGTACTCGAGGACCCTGGTCGTGTCCTGTTGAGGAGAAGGGCTGCTTACTACAAGGTCAGCAGTTGGCAACCACCAGGTGCTCCTCCGGAGCAAGACACGGCTTTCTCCCATACAGAGTTACAGCCGTGCAAACTCAGGCAGCGGTGCTTTAGGAAGACAGAGCTATGTGGCTGCACTTGTCCATTGTGAGCGGCTGCACCCAGGCTTTGATTGTTGTTGTTCGCTGCCATGCTGGTGACTCCACTAACAACCACCACCCACCAGAATGAACAGTGGCCCCGCCCTTGCTGTCTTCCTCTCACTGGTGTGTTGGTGTCCATTGTTGTGGCTATTGTCTCAATTGATCTAATTTTCACCAACCACGATGCCCTTTCCTAGCGACTCCTCTGGGTAATGGATTCAAAGTAAGCCAGTTGAGGTCTTAACCTAACTTCCAAGGAGCTTTTTCGTTGCATTCTCTGGAGACTGGTTTTTCCTTCTGGCGGTACACAGACTATTCAATATTCTTAACCAACATCACAGTCTACACGCATGCATTCTTCTTGGATCTTTCTTTCTCATTGTTTATCTTTTGCAGGCGTAAGAGGTGATTAAAAGGTCATGCCATAGGTGAGGCACACCTTAGTCATCAACATGAAATCTTTGCTTTTAAAAACTTTAAGCAACTGACTTTCTAAATCCAATGCATCATTTGCCTTCTTGGCGGCTATTTCATGGACAATGGTTATTCAAGTGGAATGTCTTTAACCGCTGTCTTCAATTATTCTTGACGATGTCCTCTATTGAGTCTCGGTGGCAACGTGCTTACACATTGGGCTGCTAAGTGCAAGGTCAGCAGTTCAAAACTAGCAGTGCCTCCAAGGGAGAAAGACTCTGCTTCTACTCTTGTAAAGAGCTACAGCCTGTCCTTCGGGGTCACTGCGAGTTGGAATTCACCTGATGTCAGTGAGGATTGGTTTTTTTGTTTTGAGATAGGCTCCATCCAGGACAACAAGTTTGAGAATGAAATTTAGGAGGTAAGTGCTATTGGGGAGGACAAAGTTGGAAGTGAAACCAAAAGGACATCGCCAAGAATCCTGGGAGAAATCTCTAAAGCTAGTGCTGTGGTTAGGTGCCATCGCGTTGCTTCCGCCCCACAGCAAGCTTATGCCCAACAGACCGAGACGCTGCTTGGTCCCGTGCCATACTCACAATGGTTCCCGTGCTTGGGCCCATGTTGCAACCACTGTGTCAGTCCATCTCCTTGAGGCCCTGCCCTTTTTTTTTTTTTTGGCTGCCCCTTCACTTTACCAAGCATCATGTCCTTTTCTCGGGACTGGTCTCTCCTGACGTCCTCTCACCATCCTTGCCTCTGAGGAGCAGTACTCTGGCAAGATGTCCAAGAAAGATGTCTGTTCTTTTAGAGGTCCGTGGGACTTTCAGTATTTTTCTTCAGCACCACAATCCAAATGCATAGATTCGTTTTCCATCTTCCTTCGACAATATCCAACTTTCACAAGCATAGGAGGCAATTAAAAATAACATGGCTTGAAGCTAACATTGTTGCTTTTCAGTACTCTGAAGAGGTCTTGTGCAGCAGATTCACCCGAATGCAAAGGATTTTTTGGTCTCTTGACTGCTGCTTCCATGAGCCTTGATGGTGGATCCAAACAAGACAACATCTTTGACGACTTCAACCTTTTCTCCATTGATCATGACATTACCTCTTGGTCCAATTGTGAAGATTTGGGTCTTCTTTAAATTGAGTTGTAATTCATACTGAAGGCTGAAATCCTTGATCTTCATCAACAAGTACTTCAACTCTTCCTCACTTTTAGCAAGCAAGATTGTGTCATCTGCATACCTCAGGTTGTTAATGAGTCTCCCTCTAATCCTAATGCCACATTCTACTTCATATCATACAGCTTCTCTGACTATTTGCTCTGCATATAGATCACATAAATATGATACATACCTGATGCACATCTTTCTTGATTTTAAACCATACAGTACTCCCTTATTCTGTTCACACAACTGCCTCTTGATCAGGTTACACATGAGCACAATGAAGTGTTCTGGAATTACCATTCTTCTCAGGGTTATCCAGAGTTTGTTATGATCCACACAGTTGAATGTCTTGGCATAGTCAATCAAATGCAAGCAAACATCTTTCTGGTATTGTCTGCTTTGAGCCGATACGTCTGACATCAACAACTATATCCCCTGTTCCATGTCCTCTTCTGAATCCACCCTGAATCTCTGGCAGCTCCTAGTCAATGTATAGCTGCAACCATTGTTGGATGATGTTAATAAAAATTTTACTTGCATGTGATATCAACGATATTATTCTACAGTTTGAAAATTCTGCTGAGTCACCCTACTTTGGAATGGCTACAAATGTAGATGTCTTCCAGTCAGTAGGAAGTAGCTGTCTTCCAAGTTTCCTGGCGTAGAGGAGTGAGCGCTTCCAGTGCTTCATCAGCTTGTGGAAACCTGTCATTCGTATCCCATCAGTTCCCAGAGGCTTGTTTTTGGCCAATGCTTTCAGTGTAGCTTGAACTTCTTCCTTTGGCACCATGGGTTCTTGCTCAGAGGTTACCTCCTGAAATGGTGGCGTGTGGACTAGTTCTTTTTGGTAGAATGACTCTGTGCATTCTTTCTATCTTCTTTTGCTGCTTCCTGCATCATTCAATATTTTGCCCATAGAATCTTTCAATATTGCAACTCGAGGTTTGATCCCACCCCCACCCCCACCCCCGAGCAGTTTCAATTTAAGATATGCTAAGCCTGCATTTCCATTTTGGTTTTCTAACTATAGATTTTTTCACATTTCATTATAATATTTAACTTTGTATTCTCGAGTTGCTGTTGAAACTTTTTGTTCAGCTCTTTGACTTCATAATGTCATATATCTTCTGACATCTGCTTCCATCTTTTCTTTCTTTCCTGTCTTTTCAATGACCTTTTTATTTCTTCATGAATGATGTTCTTCTTTTTAGTAAATCATTTTATTGGGGGCTCTTATAGCTCTTATAACATTCCATACATCAATTGTATCATGCATATTTGTACATACGTTACCGTCATCATTTTCAAAATATTTTCTTTCTATTTGAGCCCTTAGTATCAGCTCCTCGTTTTTTCCCTCCCTCCCCCTTCCACCCTCATGAACCCTTGATAAATTATAATTATTTTCATATATCACACATCTCGTTGTCTCCCTTCACCCATGTTTTTGTTGTCTATCCCTCTTGGTTCCCCCTTTCTCCCTGCACCTTCCCCCTACCCTCACAGTATCGCTTCTCCCATTATTGTTCCTCAGGGGTTTATCTGTCCTGGATTTCATGTGTTGAGAGCTCTTATCTGTACCAATGCACATGCTCTGGTATAGCCGGATTTGTAAGGCAGAACTGGGGTCATGATAGTGGGGGGAGGAAGCATTAAAGAACTAGACGGATGCTGTATGTTTTATTGGTTTTATACTGCACACTGGCTGACTCATTCCTTTCTTGTGACCCCTCTGTGAGGGGATGTCCAATTGTTTACAAATGGGCTTAGGGTCTCCACTCCAACACCCCTCATTCCCATTGATATGATCATTTGTTTTGGGTCTTCTGATGCCTGATACCTGCTCCCATTGACACCTTGTGATCACACAAGCTGGTATGCTTCTTCCATGTGAGCTTTGTTGCTTCCATGCTAGATGGCCACTTATTTAACTTCAGTCCTTTAAGATCCCAGGCACTATATCTTCTAATAGCTGGGCACCATCAGTTTTCTTCACCACATTTGCTTATGCACCCTTTTTATCTTCAGTGACTGTGTTGGGAAGGTGAGCATCACAGAATTCCAGGTTATTAGAACAAAGTATGCTTGCATTGAGGGAGTACTTGAGTAGAGGCCCTTTGTCTATCTGCTACTTTTATACTTAACATATAAATATGTGTACGTAGACCTATATCCCTATCATTATGTATTAATAGATTTATATATATATACATAACTATATTTATACCTCTATAAATGTCTTTTGCCTCCTAGTTCTGTCCTCTATTTTCTTTTACTTTCCTCCTGTCCCACTATCATGTTCAGCCTTCATTGGTTCTCTGTACTTCCCCTCAGCTACATTGCACTTGATTGAACCCCACCAGGCATTCTATTCCACACTCTCCTTGCCATCAATTTTATATCTCTTATTGTTTGTTGGCTACCCCCCCTCCTATTCCCCCATCTCCCCCTCTCCCCTATCCCCCTGGAACCATTGGTCCCATTGTTTTTTCCTTGGAATTGTTTATCTTGCCGATCTTATATAGAAAGACAAGAAGAAGAAGAAGAAACTGCCTACAACAGGTCTGTTTGCTGACCCTTATGTGTGCTTTCCAATAGAGTCTGATGAGGTGCCAAGCCCTGCCCTCTGAGTCTGCAGTATATTTTTGGGGTTCCTCAAGGTCTTCGGTGCTTTGCTCCCCTTGCTGCTCTGTTGTGCTCCCTTCGTGTTTCACCTGGGGGGAGGGGGGTCAGACCACACACAATTCCCACACTGTGTCTCCAGTGCTGTCCCCAGGGTCAGTGGGGCGATGTTGTATCTCATGATGCGGCCAGCCCTATGGTCCTCTCTGTGCCTTGGTTCCTCTGAGCAGGTGTGTCATCCTCGGGGCTTGGTGGGTCAGACTGTGGCCCACTTCAATGATGTTCTTGATGTCTTCCCAAAGCTCATCGGGTCTCTGTCGTTAGTGATGAATGCATCAAAGCTGTTCTTGAAATGTTCTACAAATCCAGATACACTCAAAGCTATATGGTAGCTCTTGTGATCTTGTTTTAAGTTTTTTCAGCTTTTACCTTAGCTTGCAGATGAGGATTTGATGGTCTGTTCCACAGATCCTGGCCTGGTTTTAGCTGTTGATGCTGAGCTTCTATGGTATGAGAGACTACACCCCACTAATGTAGTCAAGTTTATTTATGTGTATTATGTCTGGGAAATCCATGTATTCAGTTGCCTTTTTCATTTTTAAAAAGGGCATTTACTATGAAGAAGGTGTTAGTCTTGGAAAATTCTATCATGTGATCTTCAGCTTCATTATATCACCAAGGCCATGGTTTCCAAGTACTTCCTTCTTAGTTGAACCAACCTTGGCATTCCAATCATCATCAATGCATCCTGACTGCATGTTTGATCCATTCCAGACTGAAAGATGTTGATAGAATTTTTCAATTGCTGCATCAATAACTTAGTGGTTGGTTCATAAAGCTGAACAATTTGTACTTGCTGGACCTCCTTGTTTTCAGAGAGATATTATCTTATCACAGACAGCAGAGTCTTCGCGATAGATCGTGAAGGCCCTTTTGGATGATGAGTACAGTGTCAATCCTCTTGAATCTGTTGTTCCTGCCACAGAAAACCACAGGCTTTTCTGTTTCAAAATGGCCAGGGTTAGGCCACATCAGGTCACGAATGCCTTCAATATTCATCTTTATGCATTCCATTTTATTTGGTTTTCTTTCAAAGTTTCCTAGATTTAAATGGATACATTCCGAGTTCCAATAGTTAGTAGATGTTTGCCACTGTTTCTTCTCGTTGCTTGTCTGTCAGTTTGGGTGCGGGGGTTACCTGAGCGTTGCTCTGGTGACTGGGACCCCAGCAGGGCCGCCAGAGTGAACAGTCAGCAGCCGAGCTTCCAGACTAAGAGCAGACCATGGAGAAAGAACCGACTGTCCATGTCAGCGGAATGAGCCATTTAAAACCGTATAAGAAGCAGGGGGGTGTGGTCAGAGGCTGAAAACCTCACGAATAGCGCACTGAGCATCACCATAGATGGTGCCAGAAGATGAGCGCCTCAGGTCAGAAGCCGCTCAAAGCATGCCTGAGGAAGGGCTGCCTTCTCAAAGTAGAGTTGGCCATACCGACCTGGCTAGAGTAAAATTCGTGGGTGTATGAATCCTAGACGTTGTTGTTAGGTGCCATCAAGCCGCTTCCAGCCCAGAGCAATCCGCTACACAACAGGATGAAACAGTGCGCAGTCCTGAGCCAGCCTCAGCATTGTTCCTACGAATGAGCCCATCTTTGCAGCCAGGGTGCCCATCCATCTCCTTGAGGGCTTCTTTTTTCCCTGCCCCTCCACTGTACCAACCATGATGTCCTTCTCCAGGGACTGGTTTCTCCTGACAACCTGCCCAAAGTATGTAAGACACAGTCTCGCTATCTTTGCCCTTAAGAAGGCCTCTAGCCATATTTCTTCCAAGATAGATTGGCTTGTCCTTGTAGCAGTCCATAGTAATTTCAGTATTCTTATCCAGCACCTCATTTCAAAATGCCTCAATTCTTCTGTTGTCTTCCTTATTCAATGTGCAACTTTCACATGCATACGAGACAATTGAAAATATTATGACTTGGGTCAGGCACACCTGAGTCCTCAAAGAAGCAACTTGCTTTCCTCTCTCACTCTTTTTTTTTTTAAGTCCTTTTATCGGGGACTGGTACAACTCTTATCACAATCCATACGTACATCCATTGCGTCAAGCACATTTGTACGTTTGGTGCCCTCATAATTCTCAAAACATTTGCCCTCTACTTGAGCCCTTGGTATCAGCTCCTCATTTCCCCCCTCCCTCACCCACCTCCTCTCCCTGACAAACCCTTGATAAATTATCAATTATTTTTTTCATGTCTTACACTGTCCGATGTCTCCCTTTACCCACTTTTCTATTGTCCGTCCCTTAGGGAGGAGGTTATAGGTAGATCCTTGTGATCACTTCCCCCTTTTCCCCCACCTTCCCCTTCCCCTCCTGGTATTGCTACTCTCATTATTGGTCCTGAGGGGTTTATCTCTCCTGGTTTCCCTGTATTTCCAGTTCTTGTCTGTACCAGTGTACATCCTCTGGTCTAGCCAGATTTGTAAGCTAGAACTGAGATCATGATGAGGGGCGGTGGGGGGAGGGAGGAAGCATTAAAGAACTAGAGGAAAGTTGTATGTTTCGTCGTTGCTACACTGCACCCTGACTGGCTAATCCCCTCCCCGTGACCCTTCTGTGAGGGTCTGTCCAGTTGCCTACAGATGGACTCCACTCTGTACTCCCCGTCACTCATAATGATATGCTCTTTGGTTCTTTGAGCATCTTTGCTTTGCAATACCCAAAAGAGGTCTTGTGCAGCAGGTTTGCCTCATTTACTATGTCTGTGTGGTGTTTATAACACTGAGAGATAAAGGGTTGTTAACGAACACAGTAATAAGTGGACATCTGATTGGTATGAGGAATTATCATGTACACATCACACTGCTGTTTTGTACAGTTGAACAATTGTATTGCTTAACACACCAGGAATGACAAATTGAAGATAGATAGCATTACTTCAAGATCTATCTTCTAGTCCAATTCTGTCTGCGATAGGGTAATACACATAAACTTACAATGAAGATTTGTTAATATGACTATTATTCAAGTTTACTCACCAGCTGCTAAAGCTAGTTATGAAGAAATTGAAGTAGTCTACCAACTTCTTCAGTCTGAAATGGATAAAATATCCACACACAAAAACACACCGATAATTCCTGAAATTCCAATATAAAAGTTGGAAGCAAGAGGAAGAATCAGAAGTTGTGAAATATGGATTTGGTGATATAAATAAAGCCGGAGATCCCATGATAGAATTTTGTAAGAATAATAACTTCTTCATTACAAATAGTGGTTGCAGCAACATAAAGGTGACTATACATGTGGACCTCACCTGCTGGAATACACAGGAGTAACTAACTACACTTGTGGAAACAGATGATGGGGCAGTTCAATATAATCAGCCACACAAGGCCAGTGCCAAGGGTGGGAAAGTCATTAATTGCTCATATGCAAATTCAGGATGAAGTTGAAGAAAATTCAAACAGGTCCATGAGAGCCAAAATATGACCTTGAGTCTATCTCGCCTGAATTTTGAGAACATCTCACGAACTACTTTGAAGCGCTGATCACTTCAGACTGAGGACCAAATGAGTTGGGGGATAACATCAAGGACCTTATAGATCAAGAAAGCAAAAGGTCTTCTAAAGGGCCAGAAGGTAGGAAAAGATCAAAGTGGATGCCAGAAGAAACTCTGAAATTTTCTCGTGAATATAGAGCAGCTAAAACGAACAGAAGACTTGATTAACTAAAGAACTGAGATGGACATTGCAAAAGGGACCTTGGGACAACACACTAAGCATTATGATGCGGTGTGTAAAGACCTGGAAATTTGGAAATCTTAAAATGAAGAAAATGCTCAGCATATTTCGAGCTGGAAGATGTGAAGGGAAAAATGAAAGCTTTGAGCTGGAGTAGTGTGTGGATTCTATCGACAAAATATCGAATGATATAGCAAGCATCCAAAGAAGATGGAAGGACTACACAGAGCCACTATACCAGCAAGAACTGCTTGACATTCAGCCATTTCAAGAAGCAGCGTGCAATCAGCAGTCTTGATGGAACACCGATGGAAATGCTTCAAGAAACTGATGCAGCACGAGATGTTTGCACGTGTCTATGCCCAAAATTTGGAAGACAGTCACTGGGGTGAAGGCTCATCAACAACTTGCAATATGCAGATGACACAATCTTGCTTGCTCAAAACCAAGCTGACTTGACATAGCGATGAAGCTCAAAGACTCCAGCCTTCAGTATGGATTACAATCCTATGTAAAGAAAGCAAAACTCCTCATAACTGGATCAACAGATATGTGATAAACAAGGAAAAGATTTCCATTGTCAAAGATGTCATTCTGCTTGCATCCATAACCAATACTCATGGAAACAGCAGTCAAGAAGTCAAACGACGTCTTGCAGTGGACCGATCTGTTGCTGCACAGGCCTCTTTAAAATATTGGAGAGCCAAGATTTCATTCTGAACACCAAAGTGCACTTGGCCCAAGGAAGAGTATTTTCAATCAGCTCTTATATATATGAAACCTAGACAATGAATATGGAAAAACATAGAAAAACTGATGCATCTTAATGATGGTGTTGGTGAAGCTAATTGAAAATACCATCAACTGCCAGAAGAACAAACAGATCTGTCTTGGAAGCAGTATAGGGCAAGGATTCGCCTTGGAATGCAAGACTTCTTAGATACTTTGGACATGTTATCAGGAGAAACCAGTCCTGGAGTTGGACATTGTGGCAGTGGTCACCTAATCTGGTGTCACTTTAAGGATTAAGAGTGTAGGGGTGGAGTCTAGGCTGTCAATCTGGAGATAGCCAATGAGACTTCTGTGTGGGCATGGCCTTCTCCTGAGAATTCTGGGAAATTTGGTACTTCCTCCTTGGAGGAAGACACTTCTCTCTCTCTGCTACTCCCTGGGAGACATTGCAAAAGACAAGCCACATGGACGCAACCAGACCTCAGAAGCCGGAGAAGCCACAGAGAGACCCCTGCCAGCGCTGAGATACTTAAAGCACGACTGGACCCAAAGACTTTCTACCCACTGTCTTGCGATCCATCCTGCATTTGGCTTCATTGCATGTGTTTAGTGAGACTGAAGAGGACTTTATAGATTGGTATTGGACATATGGGCTAGGACTTATGGACTTGATCTGGACTGGGCTGGGATGTTTTCTCAATGTTCAATTGCTCTTGTATATAAACCTCTCCCTTACATACATATGTGTGTTTGTAAATTTGTTTCTCTAGTCTACCCAGACTAACACAGACATCACTTTATTAAATTAGAGGGTCAGAGCATAAGAGGAAGACCTTCAAGGAGCCACCTCTCTTTAAGCTGTTTGGGGCTTTGATCCTATTAATTTCATCATATCTGATATTGATCTCACCAATTTTCTTTTGTTTGTACTTGCCAGGTATCTGGTCCATTCATTTATTGTCAACTTCACTTAACCATGTTGGTTTAAACACACACGCATATACACACACATGTTAAAACATATTGCTATAAAATAATAGAAATCTTTATGAAACAAAACCAACATTTTTCATAATACTCTTCTGTGATTGTTCTGTATTCTTCAAGGAAATTTGACAACATTACCCCTTTGTAATCTCCAAAAATCATTGCCACGTCTTTCTGAGCTGACTCGTCTGCCTTGAGTTAATCTTTGAAGTTTTCCCGATCTTCCTTGATCCATTAAAAACCTGTTGCTGTATGTGGATTAGTGTTTCTGTAAACTTGTAAAGCTTTATTGATTTGGGAAGATGTCATTTGAGTTTTGGGGAAAATGTGATATTAGCATTGACCCTGAAATTATTTTTTTCCCTAGCAATATTTTTCTTTTCAAGTCACCCCAAGGAGATGTAGATAAGTGTGTTACTGGTTGAACTTGTCTACAGTTATTGTAGAGACATGCTCAAACATGTTTTGTCTGGATAAAACCGACGCAGGTCTGAAGAAAGAAAACCTCCTTAGAATGATTCTTTGGAAATGCGAGTTAGTGGAGTCACTTAAAATACCATCGCTTGGATTAGGCACATCTCAGTCCTCAAAGTAACATTCATGCTTATCAACACTTTTCAGAGGTCTCGCACAGCAGATTTACCCAGTGCAATGTGTAGCTGGATCTTTGCTGTTTCCATGAACACCGACTGTGGGTCCAAGCTCTGTTGAAACCTGTCTCCATTAGGTGATCTTACTGGTATTGGAAGCAGCAGTGACAAAGCTTCCAGTATCACAACAAGACACAGGCCACCAGAGTAGGACAAACTGACACACAAGTGACAGGCATGCGATGTAGGGCCTGCCAATCAGATTCACCACTCCAGACGTTGAATGGCCCATAATAAACAAATGGTCGATACTAAACCCAACCCACTCTAGGGAAGGTAATGACAGGCACGTCCACTCCAGAGGCAGAAGTGACCAAAGTCCTATGGTTGGAAGAGGTGGTGGTATTATGAGCAGAGGGGGTGCTGTGGTTGGTCATTGAGCTGGTACCTGAAAGGTCATTGGTTCAAACCCACTAGTTGCTCTGAGGGTGAAAGATGAGGTTGTCTGCTCCTATAAAGATGTATAACCCAGAAACCCTATAGGTGGTCGCTATGAGTTACAGTCAACTTGACGGCTGTAAGTTGCATAAGATGAAAACCACAGCATGGTTTCACAGAGGCTGCCAGGAGCATTTCCTCAGGGTGGTCGTATGGAATGGTTTGAGCTTTCTTCTTTAGAACCTGTAGCGTCTGGGGACTTAAAGGCTTGAAAGCAAACAAGCGGCCATCTAGCCCAGAAGCAACCGAGCCCACACGGAAGCAGCACACCAACATAGGTGACCGTGAAGGACAGAGGAGACCAGGTCTCCAACAACAAAGGTGGGGTGGTGGTGAGAATCACATCACCGTGAAAGAGGGGGAGTACATGATGGGGACCCAATGCCCACCTGTAGACAGCTGGACACCCCTTCCAGAGGGGTAGTGAGGAGGAGATAGGCCACTCAGGGTTCAGTGTAGCAACAATGAAACTCAAAACCTTCCTCTAGTTCCTGAACGCTTCCTCCCCTCCCAATCATCATGACCCCAATTCTACCTTGCCTTTCGGACCTGGTTATACCAGAGGATGTACAGCGGTGCAGTGGGGATCTGGAGGCACAGGGAATCTAGGACAGATGAACCCCTCAACACCAGCGGTGGGAGTGGCGACACCAGGAGGGAAGGGCGTGTAGAAAGGGAGAACCAATCTCGGAGATCTATGTGTAACCTTCTCTTTGGGAGATGGGCAATGGGGAGGCGGGTGAGGGGAGATGCCGGGGAGTGTAAGATAAGATATAATAATTATTTATAAACTATCAAGGGACCAGGGGTGGGATCGGGGAGGGAGGGGGATGGGGGGAAAAAGGGAAACCGAGCTGATTCCAGGAACCCAAGTGGAAGGTGAATTATGAGAATGACGAGTGCAACGAATGTATAAGGGTGCTTTGCTCAATTGATGTATGTACAGATTGTGATAAGAGCCTTATGAGCCACAATAAAAAGATTAAAAAAGAACCTGTTCTTCTCCTGGCTTCGTGGGGCTGCTACAGGGTACCTATTATCCTTTATTTGTTTTTCCTTCCTGCTAAAACGGGGTTGATGTTTGCATTCCTCAGGGAACTGACTCTAAGGCAGAGCTTTGCGGTGCTGGATCTTTGGGGCGAATGCTCTCAGGATGAAACAAAGCAGCGACTGCGAGGATAGCGCAGGCCCGGGCAGCGCTTCGTTCTTGTTGTTTCTAGGGTCACTCTGAGTTGAATCACTACGTGTGATTCAACAGCTCCTAATAACGACAACAGCAAGCTCTTACAGCAACATCTGTGAAAGATGACAGAAATGGGACAGGGCAGAGGAAGAACTTAAATTGTGATGCAATCTAAGTTTATATAAATGACAATTATAGTGCCAATATCCTTCTCATCCAATCCCCTAGGGAACTTCGCTCTAGGGTGGAGTGGTCCTTCAGCGTCGCCCTGAGTGGAAACAAGGGACCATGCTGTTTTATCCCCTCGCATTTCTCCCCTCACCCAGTGACTAGGAATGGGCACCCTCGAGGATGTGCCTGGGGGAGGTGGTTTGCTGGAAAGTGATGCAGCTGAAACTTGTCACCCGCAAGGACTTTCAGTTTCCACATGAGCTTTATTGTTTGCAAATCCATTATCCCCTGGGGTTATAATAAAAGTATGACATTCCTCTCCTCTTGTTGTTTTTTCCATGTAAGAAAACCGAAGCTCAGAATTCTTCAATGAATTTCTAGATGGAGGTGAAGGTGAAACGCAAATGCCAGTCTATGATGTTCAAGTCTTCTCTTTTTGCCTCGGCCATGTTGCATCTACCCAATACAGATACACTCTCAAAAATAGTCACGCTGTCTGGGCTAGGCTGAACTTTCTAGAGAAACAAAAGCAGGACACTCACCTATGATATTATGAAATCATAATATCAAGAAAGAATTTTATATCAAGAAAATGACCCAGCCCAGTCCAACTCAAGCCCACAAGTCGGATGCCAGCCGGGAGCTCTCTCCACACTCACAAGACTACAGGCCGCTAAAGTAGGAAGGTGAAGCAGGAAGCGGGAAGCTCACAGGCCAGTGGGTACAGAGTCACGGGGCGCCAAGGTCCACATGAAGGTGGCAGGCCACATGGGCCACCCTGGAGTCAGATGCAGAGTTCAAGCAAGTAGGAAGGTGAAGAGGGGTGAGAGAGAGCTCCGTGGTCCTCAGTGTCCCTCTTATCAAAAGGCCACCCCCTCAAGGAGATGTAATCGACAGATTGAATTCCACGCCTCTCTTCACACAGTTGACATGCAACCTAACCATCAGCCTATCCATGAGTGAGATAGTTAAGGTTTATTTTGCCAACTTGGCTGATAAAAACACGTGGGATTAATTGGGGGATAAAGGTGAGCCTCACTTTTCTA
Source organism: Tenrec ecaudatus (assembly GCF_050624435.1). Classification (NCBI taxonomy): domain Eukaryota; kingdom Metazoa; phylum Chordata; class Mammalia; order Afrosoricida; family Tenrecidae; genus Tenrec; species Tenrec ecaudatus. The sequence goes on from NC_134532.1 coordinate 183,787,231, forward strand.
GTTCTCTGGTCTCTTGCTCTCTGATGGTTGGACCAGGGTGCAGCTGCCTTAGCCAGTTCTCTGCTTCAGCTGGCAAGACTCACTTCCTGGGAGACATCCCTGAGGAGAAGCCACATGGGCCTACCCTGATGGAGTCCTGGGTGCTGGAGCCGTCGCATGGAGACGCCTGCCAGCACAGAGATGCTTATACCCTCACTGATTTGGTTTTCCTCCTACAGTCAGCGTCATTGCGTGTGTTTTATGAGAATGAGGAGGGCTTTGTAGATCGGGGTCAGACATATGGGCTAATGTTGGACTTAGGGACTTGGGCAGCACTGGGTTGAGATGCTTTCTTAATGCACAATTAACCTTTATATAAAAGTATCTCTTATATCCATATGAGGTTCTGTGTATTTGTTTCCCTAGTTTACTCAGACTAACAATGAGCCAAGGAAATGTGCTTTTCTGATGTTTAAAGGACAGAACGGGGTGGAGAGTGTTTTCTTACAGTTGTTATGTGGACAAGCAAGCACCAGCAGAAGTAGGAATCACCCGAGTGGCACGTTCTAGTGCCTGGCCACATGGGCACCCCGTGGCAGCCACAGTTAGCAGTGGCAATGGAACTTCACCCTGGGTCTTGTAACTATAGTGGGCAGTTGGCCTAGAGACCGAAAGTCTAGAAACTGTATGTCCCCTGGTTTCTGTTTGTCCAATTGATCTCCATGTCTGAAATACTTCTAATGGTTGTTATTTTTTCCTGTGATGAGCTTGATATTGCATCTCTAGCGTGAAATGGGAGCCAGTGACTCCATTTTCCACACACGATATAACCGAAGGACAGAAACTCTCCCCTAAGAGAGCAATGCAACAGCAATTGTGGAACACGAGGGGGTACCACAAAAAGTGACCCCGAATTACACTGGGCAGAACTGAGCTTTCAGAGTATGCAATTTTCCCACTAGGTGAGCATCAAGCAACTCACTCTGAGTTAGTGCACCCAGTGGCGTTACCTGGGAAGGTTCTCTCTGGTCACAGTGAATTTTTTCATAAAAGCAATTTCACTTGAACCTTATTTTTGCATGGTGGTTGATTTAAGAGAATAGTGTGTAGCTGCGAAATTTTGTTTCCTGGCTCGGAAAAAAATGCTACAGAAACTGCTGTGGTGTTGAACATGGCTTACAAGGACAGTGCTATGGGGAAAACTCAAGTGTACAAGGGGTTTTCTCATTTCAAAAAAGGTGAAATGTCAATTGACGACAAGTCTTGTACTGGATATCTGTCAACTTCCCAAATGGACGAAAATGTCGACTCATAGTGCATTTGGCATTTGTTCCACCAGGTCAGACTGTTAATCAAGCTTTCTATTTAGAGGTTCTGAAAAAATTGCGTAACTGTGTGCAACAAAAAAAGACTTGATTTGTGGTAGATGGGGACTGGTTTTGCCACCACAACAAGGCACCTGCTCACACAGCCATCTCAGTGAGTCAGTTTGGGGCCAAAAATAGCATGCCTTTCTTGCTCCACGCACCTGACTCCCCTGACCTCACACCATGTGACTTCTTTGTTTCTGCAAATGAAAAGGGGCATGAAAGGACAGTGATTTGATGGCAGAGGAGAGGTAAAGAAAAAAAGGAGGGAGGGGCTGTCAGCCATCCAAACAGATGAGTTTGAAAAATGTTTCCAAGAATGGAATCGCAGATTTGACAAACATGTTAAGTGCCATGGAGAGTGCTTTGAAGGTGATCAAGTTGTTTTATATATTAAAAAAAATTAACTACATGGGTTTGAAAAGAAAAAAGTCCATTTTTTGGAGGGTGCACCCGATGGTAGCATAGCCCAAACCAGTCCTGAAATGCCGGGATGATCCCTCCCTACAGGAGAGAGTGGCAAGGGCCCATTGGGAGTTGCTTCTGGGAACAAATGGACTTCGACTCTTGATTAGATGCATAGATTATAATGTTGTTGTTAGTAGGTGCTGCCCAGTGGGTTCTGACAACGTAGCAACCCTACGTTCAGCAGAATGAAATACTGGCTGGTCCGGAATCATCAACACAATGGTTGCAATGTTTGAGCCCAACAGATTGTAACACTCAACCTTTAGGAGTATAACACTTAGCCACAGCACAGCCCTGTCTACTACCTTCTTGAGCCAACATCCTCCTGCGATGTGGAGGGGAGGGATGAAAGCCAACAAGGCAGAATAGGAATGTTTTCAGTCTCTCTGGGCTGACAAGATGCTTCTCTACGAAAGCAGCTATGAAGAAACCCAGGATGATGGACAGTTAGCCAAACATCATCTAAAGTATGAAATACCAAAGGCAGGGTGGACAACAGGAGAGTACTTCATGGACCCCATGAATCTAATCATCATGAAATGCAGAAGAGGACAGCAGCAGGACGCTGCCAAGCTGGATTCAGAAGAGAACGTGGATCGAGAGCTCTGTCACAACAGATCTGCAGCCATCAGAAGCACAAGAACTCGTTGCAACGGAAGATGTCATTTGTGAACAAGAAAAGAGCCAAGGCTCCTAAAAGTCTTTGGCCTATAACATTCAGACATAAAACCTATATTCAAGGACAGTGGGCCACACACGTAGAACCTCGGACACAGAGATGCTATGAAATCACACTGGTCGAACGACGCACAATGTCAGAGGGGACGCAGGCAACATGCCTCACTTCCAGTTTTTAAACAGAGCCAGTAGACTATCCGGTGTCTGCTCCGCTGAGCTGATTCTGAGTTCCAGGCCACAGCTGGTCCCGGTTGATCACTGTGGGTACACGGAGTACTAGTAAACCCTGGGTAACAGATGCAGTCCTCTGCGGCACCCCTTTAAAAGACTTCTTAATTAGGATGCGGTCCTTTTAAGCCGAGAATTTTACATAGTTACTTTATCGCATTTCAATGCAGTGGTAGCTTCAATAGACTTAATATCATTTTGTGGGTTCTTTAAAAATTACTTTACAATGAAGGAAATTTATCCCTCGCCTCTATGAAGCTGTCCCCAGGGATGTTTCAGAGCCCTTTGTGTAGAGGCCTGGAGGGTCCTGGTGACTTTCTGTGGCAAAGGAAAGACTCTGACGCTGTGATACCTAGTTGCAGTTCTGCCACGTCGTCGCTGAACTCTGTAAGACGGAGGTCTTTGAATGACGGTGTTGGCAAAGCATCCACTGTGAGACTGGTGGAGGACCGGGCGGTGATTGGCACAGCTGTACGTCGTTTTGTTGAGTCGGGAACCCACTCGAAGGCCCCTCACCACTTCTTCCGACTTACCACATAAGGCAGCTGTGAGCATCAAATACGCTCCGACACAGGAAGAGTCTTTACAAAGTATTGACAATCGGGTGGATTTCAACGATCGTTCCTCCTCATAGGAGCTCCTGGCATCACCCCCAATTTCCCAGTTTGATGTGAATATGGCACTCGAGTTTTAGAGACAGTCAAGTGAAATTATATGTTCGGGGGGGCGGGGTGCTCAGCGGTTAGGAGCAGTGGGAGCTTGAGATTTTAGAAGAGATGATGGGGAGTGAGTAGAGATGAGAGCCTCAGGCATTTTAAGAGTGGGTATAGTAGACGGGAGACAATGGAGGACAGCTGTGGACTTAATGAGGTGCTAGCTACAGGTCCCTGCTGATCCTCTGACACTCAAGTCAATGCCTGACCTACATGAGACCATAGTCGCTCCACACATGTCCAACCCGTCCAGCCTCACCCCAAACCTTGGTCTTCCTTGCATTAGAGTTCAGACAAACAATTCTTCCTTTAAGTGAATTAGCGCAATGTTATACTCTCTGGACCTCACAGGATCCTTTCTGTTCCTTAGAGCAGTTGTTCTTCATCGGCATCAACTCCGCTAATGCTCAAGGGGTCAAGGATCATGAGACATTGCCCAGTGCGACACAGTGCCCCAATCTTGGGTAAGGTTGAACCCATTGTGGTAGCAGCCTCGTCAAACCATCTCATGGGGGGGCTTCCTGGTTTTCTCTGACCTGAGGTCCTCTGCTTGGGACTGGTCTTTCTGAAGGAGGTGCTTAGACTAGGACTCTTCCATTTACTTGACTTGGGTGACTACCCAGGGATCCAGATACTCCTTGACATTTAGAGAAAATAGATTTGGGTGTTATTATGGGTCAGCTACTTGTGTACATCTAGTCAGTTAAACTCAAAAGACAAAGATTTATGAGCTAGTCTCTAATACTTTCTGAATACTACTACATTACCCATACTACAATATAAATCTGTGTAATTTATTTTATCATGATGCATCATAGAACCAAAGAAATATTAGTCACCTTTTAAATCACCTACTGTGTTGCTCACCACCCACTCAATAAAAAAATCCAATTATTTCCTTCCCAGGTGTTTAAGAAAATTATATCAACATGGTGTAGGCTTAGACTTGGAGGCAGTAGCAGTAAATTTTAAAGATCACCGTGTCCCTCTATTTGAAACCAGAAACTTTAGGTTGAATTTGACTCTAATGTTTCATAGGCAGGGGACTGTTATGCATTTAACCGTGTTCCCCAAAATATGGATATTATAATTCCAAGGTTCTATGCCTGTGCTTCTAGTCCCATTTGGGGACAGATTGCTTTGTTTATGAGACAGAAGTAGTATACGGTGTATTGCGCATCAATCTCTTTGGAGAATTCAAAGAAATGAAACAAGTAAGAGAGATGCAAGCAGAGATGGGGGAGAGATGTCAAGTCACATGAAGACTGGCCAGGAGCAGAAGCTCAAAGAAACAAGGACCTTTCCTCAGCGCTTAAAGAGAGGGAGAAATATTCCCTATCATGGACAAGCTGAACTTAGACTTCCAGCCTCCTAAACTGTGAGAAAACAAAATTCTGTTTGTTAAACCATCTGCTTGTGTTTCTGTCATCGAAGCACTGGATAACTAAGACAAGGACTGGGGTGCATTTTGCAAAGCTCTTAAAACGAGAAGGATAGCACCCACTTCACAGAGCAAGAATCTAATGAGATGAAGTGGGTGAAAGAACTTTGCAGAAATTAATGTGAGGACCTTATTTTCCCGACTGGGTGATCAGACCAAAGTCCTTATCTATTGATATCTGATCAACACTTGAAAATCTCCAATATACAAGGAGGCTTCAAGAGGTTCACAGACCTGGAAACACTATGCGGAGTGAAATTAGCCAATCACCAAGGACAGCTATTCTATGAGACCACTGTCTGTAAGGGTGCAGGGTGAGATAAGACTGCCATACCAAAGGGAAGAGACTTTGGAGTTTGCCCAGGGGGTCAGGGTGTGGGGAGGGCAAAGGAGGGAAGACAAACAATGGGCTAGACTCGTTAACTTGGGTGAAATGGGAGGTAGTCATCCACAAGTGGGAGAGTAGAAATCAGGGAATGGGTGAAGGGTAAATTATTGGGGGAATTGATGAGTGGTTTAAACTGTTGAAAACAAAGTTGATGGTTAGAAATGCAAACCCAGTTTATGATAGATAGATAGATAGATAAAAGCAACAGGGAAAAAATAAACCAACAATCAATCAAACAAAAGACCATGGAAAAGTTGAACTAAAAGGCAGTGGACTTTTTCCAAGGATTTTTTCAAACCTCCTGTATCTTTATTTCAAATACTCATTTACCGTATATACTCGAGTATAAGCCGACCCGAATATCAGCCAAGGCACCTAATTTTACCACAAAACTGCATTAAAAATGTGCTGAAAACTTGGCTTATACACGAGTCCATACAGTACATGCTTTGGACTGTTGATCCAGGGTGGAGAGTCTTGTTTTCCTTCTTTACTTCCATCACCTCCTCCTCTCTTTAATTTAACTGTGTGCTGGCTAAACTCAAGGAGCCTTGGTAGCACAGTGGCTAAGGGTTGGACTGTTAGCTGAAAGGTGGACAGTTTGAACCACCTAGTTGCTCCACAGGAAAAAGAAGTGGCGGTCTGCTTCTATGACTATGACAGCCTGTGAAACCCAGCAGGGTGCTTCTGCTCTGCTCTCTAGGGTGATGGGTCATTATGAGTTGTAATCAGCTCTGTAGCAATTTGTGGGGGCTTCTTGTGGCACAGACAACACATGGCCTGGTCATGTTCATCTGCATGATGGTTGATGTGCTTGGATACATTCTTAGGGACATTGAGGGCTTCTCTCATTTTTAGTGACCCTCTACTGGACTCAACTTGATGTCCTTTTCCAGGAATTGATATTTTCTGACGACGTGTCTGAAGTAAGTGAGCCTAAGTCTCACTACCCTTGCTTCTAAAGAATATTCAAGTCGATTTATCATTCCTTTGACAGCCTACTTTTATGCAGCCTTCCTTGTCAGCATCACAGGTTGACTGTACCAATTCTTCTTCTGTCTTCCATTTTTCATTGTCCAACTTTCACATGCCTATGAGAGGATCGCAAAGACCATAAGCTCAGTCAGACACACTTTAATCAACAAAGCAGCATTGTTGAACAGCTTTCTAGTGTTTCCCAGTGCGAGAAGCTAGTTGATGTGACGTCCCAGTCAAAACTTACAGGTAGGCTTCCTAAAACAGAGGACCAGGCCTCCTCTGCAGGCTTAGCCAGGTCCGAGAGAGAGCAAAGGAGACCCAGGCTCTTCAAACACTTGCTCACTCACCAGAGAAAGAGAAGAGACGGGAGTTCTGGAAGGCATGCCCAGTTCCACTTTTCAAATTTAACTCTGAGGAGGAATGAGGACTGGAGAGTAGAGAGAATACAAGAAGGCTGGCTAGTGGAAGTCTCTCCAAGCGAATGAAATCATCGCACATTCTCCTCCAAGAGATTAACTTTGCTTCCAGCTTGAAAGTAAATTCCTGTCTGAGCAGTGACCTAACTCCACAAATCCACAATACCTAGCAATTTGCTCTTCTTAACGATGACGATTGGGATGAAGCACCCATATTTTAAGACTACTCGTAGATTGCAAAATATTTGGCTGCTACGGGTTTCTTCTCCCTTCTTACTCTCCGTTCTCCCCCAGGCTATTTAGCCTGTTAATTACAAACCTATCCATCAGCCCCACTGAGGAAGACAATAGTCACAGAGCAGTGGGAAACGAGAGATTGAGCAATGTTCCAGAGAACAGTTCACCCTGTGAAACACTTTACAAATTGGCATTTTCTTTTATTCCCTGTGCCTAGATTACTTTCTAGCATTCCTGATTCTGCTGGCAGGAATCCGGTTGAATTCAGGAAAACCATATGAAACTCATCTTGACTGTTGCCCAAATCAATTGGCAATCCTACTAGACGCAGCACCGAAGAACGCACCGTGACACTCAATTTTCCCTTGTAGTTGTTTCCCTTCCTTCCTTCAGGCTCTGCCAAGAGGAAAACCCTCCTCTAAAAAAATCCCCCCAAACCTATAGCAACTTATAGCCATTCCCCAGGACAGAGTAGAACTGCCCTAGAGGCATTCCGGGGTTGCGAGTCTTCATGAAGCCGATGGCCTCATCTTTCTCTTGCAGGGCAGCTGGTAGGTGAGAACCACCAAACACTTGAGTTAGTCGCCAAGAGCTTTAACCGCCGTGCCACCAGGGCTCACCCAGAGGACAGGAAGCCCATGTTGTGCAGAGTAGAGAAGTGGGAGTGGACGTGGATGTGAGTCGAGGGGAACAGTGCTCCCCAACATTGCTGTTGTTGTTAGGTGCCATCGACTTGGTTCTACCTCACAGCAACTGACGTACAACAGAACAAACCAGCGCCTGGTCCTGTGCGGGCCATCCTCACACTGTTCTTGTTTGAGACCATCGAGGCAGCCTCTGTGTCCGTCCGCGTTACTGAGCGCCTTCCATTTGTTCAGATGCTCATCTGCTTTACCAAGCATGGTGCTCTTCGCCAGGAATTGGTGTCTCTGAAAGCATGGCTAACGTGCCTGGAATGACGTCTCTCTCAGGAGCCTTCTGGCTGTACTTCTTCCAAGACAGGTTTGCTTGTTCTTTTAGTCGTCCAGGGTGCCTTCGATATTCTTCACCTGCACCATCGTTCAAACACAGTGATGCTTCCTCAGCCTTTCTTCTTCAATGTCCAGCTTTTGCACGCATAGGAGCCAATTCAAAATATCAAGCTTGTATCATATACACCTTAGTCCTCAAAGTAACATCTTTGCTTTTCAACACTTTAAAGAGGTCTTGTGGAGCAGATTTATCCAGTGCAATGTGTCTTTTATTCTTTTGATTGCTGCTTCCATGAGCATTGATTGTGGATCCAAGCAAGACAAAATCTTGGACAGTTTCAATCTTTTTCTCCGTTTAGCATGATGTTACCCATTGGTCCAGTGGTGAGGATTTTGGTCTACTTTACACTGAGCTGTCATCCACACTGGAGGCTGCAGTCCTTGACCTTCATCAGCAAGGACTTCCCTGTTCTCTTCATTTTCAGCAAGCAACGTTGTGTCCTCTGCATGCCTCATGTGGTGAACAAGCCTTCCTCCGATCCTGATGCCACATTCTTCACAGAAGCCGGCTTCACTGGTTAACCGGCCTCACCGGTTATTTGCTTTGCAAAGAGCTCAAGAAAAGTTTGGTGAAAGTTGACAACCCTGATGTGTCCCTTTCCTGGTTTGAAACCATGCAGTCAGTCTTCCCTTGTTCTGTTCACACAACTGCCTCTTGGTCCGTGTACAATTTCCACGTGGGCACGACGAAGGATTCTGGAATTCCCATTCTTCTCAAAGTTATCCGTACTTTGTTATGATCCACACAGCAGAACGCCTTCGCATCAACAGCACCAGGTACGTTTCTGACAGCTCAATTTCAAGTATCCTCCCAGGAGTAGAAAGCGTTTTGCATCCTCGAGAATAAACGTTATCGCTCAGTAGTATGAGTGCCTCGTGTGGGTTCCTCTTGAACAGGGTGGAATTACATTCAGGAGTTATATATGCCTGTGAAAAAGTGAGGCTGCTCATTGAAAGGTCAGCAGCTTAAACTCAGAAGCCACTCCTCCTGGGGAGAAAAAGATGATTTATAGGAGCAGGGAGCAGTTCTCCGCTGGCGCACAGGGTCGCCGCGAGTCGGAGTTGATGGCATTTGGTCTGTTCCAAAAATGGCTTCTTCAGATCCAAATGGAATGTACAAGGCTGCCTTTGCTTCAACTGCCTAGTTAAACGAACCACAACTGGGCCCATCAGTCCCTTGGGTATCTGGACTCACTTAATTTATCACGGCAGGAGGAGGAGAGACGCAAATGAAAACCAGGGAAGCAATGATTCCGATTTAGTTAGTTAGTTAGCTAGTTAGCTAGTTAGTTATTTTATAGAGCAAAAGGCAATAGAAGTTCACCAATCAAAATCTGTTCTGGGGGAGATCACATTGATACGTCAAGAGTAATCATATAAAACAATCTACTGCTGTGGAGCTGACTCGAACTCATAACCACCCAAGAGGAGAGGACAGAGTTGAAGCGCCCCTAAGGGTTTCTGGGACTGTAAACTTTCCTGAGAACAGACAGCCTCATCTTTCTCCTCTGGAGCAGCTGGTGGGGTCGAGCCACCGACTTCGATGCTTAACCGATCTCATCACCAAGGTTCCTAATCGACCTTGGAAAGCAGATTGAATTCCTTTGAAGGGTATCCCCACCACTTCTGCATAGTCTCTGCATCTTGGAAAGAGCTTACAAGAGGGCTACATGATTCTTTAACATCAATGATCGGATTAAAAGCACAACAACCCTAACCCACTGCCCTGGCAAAGGTTCCAAGTCTTAATGACTTTCTAGAGAGCTTCCGAGGCTGTAGAACATCGGTGAGAGCAGACCACCTTGTCTTTCTCCTGCTGAGCAGATGGTGGGTTTGAACAGCCCACCACTAACCGACAGCCCCCACTCCCCCAGAGCTCGTAGGAACATTGTATTTACCAGGGTTACATGTTGGGCTGCCCACCTTGAGACTCGCAGTTCAAGCACACCAGTTGCTTTGAGGGAGAAAGATGAGGCTGTCTGAAAGATTTAGTCTCAGAAACGTCACCGGGCAGTTCTGCTCTGTTCTATACCATTGCTCAGAGTCATCAGCGACTTCATGGCAGTGGATGGAAACTAGACCAGGATTTAAACAAGAAAGAGATATTGTCCCAGCCTCAGATAATCAGACAAACAAACCCAGCATCCCTTTCGTGACATGCATTGAACTGAAGCTTTTGCAAACAAAATCCTCTGTTGGAGAAGCATGGCACCCTTGGGGGCTCCCATCCCACCTGATTCTAGACAAGGGTTTCTATGTCAGCCTTCAGAAAGCCAGTTCTATTCGCCAACCTTCCCTTTCCATGACTCATTGAGGCAGGGATGGACGCCTGCGGACTTGCTCTGATGTCGGTATCCACTGCTCCTCTGCACTCACAAAGGCACCGTACCTGAGCAAGGATTGTGAGGCTAAGTCTAGAGGAGGATCATAATAGAAAAATTTTGACAGCCCCTGGAGCCAATCTAACTTACTGGCACACCAAAGGGTTAGAGATAGGACAGCTGGAGGTGGTTAGCTGCTGTGTGAGGAGGAATTTAATTGGCAAGGCCGAGAGAAAAACGCACCCCAGCATTGAAGTGTGAGTTCCACAGTGTAGTATGTACTTTCAACTTGAAACTCCCGGATCTGAAGTCTCAACCCACTAGCTTAGGCATGACACTTCTCTCTCTCTCTCTCTCTCTCTCTCTCTCTCTCTCTCTCTCTCTCTCTCTCTCTCTCTCTGTGTGTGTGTTCATGGTTGTAGAGAGGAGGTGGACATTTTCTGGCGAGAAGTTAAAAGCAATAATAAAACCAACTAAGAATCAGGCTACATTTTACTATCACCAAAGTTTGGGCAATTCTAAACAAAATAAAAAATGTCAGAGATAAAATATCTTTCATCAGGAAAACAAAGGGGGGGGGTGAGAGGTGGGGGGAGGTAGCCAAAGTCCTTAATAACCAAAGCTATTGTTCTTGAATTCAAGATGCCACTGGGCTTTACTTGGTTGATTTTCAGAAGGAGATGGTCATGCCTTTCTTCCTTGTCTGTCTGATGAAATCTCTTCAATGTCATCAAAAACCCACCAAACTTACTGCTCCTGAGTCGATGCCAACTCACCCCAACTCTACAGGACGGTAGAACTGCCCCTGTGGACTTCCGAGACTGTGGCTCTTTATAAAGTAGAAGACTGCCTTATTATCCTGAGGAGCAGCTGGGGAATTGAACTTCGGACCTTGTGCTTAGCAGCACAATGTGTAACCCATGACTCCACGAAGGCTCAACATCATAGCAACATGCACGCCTCTACTGATAGATAGGTGGCAACAGTGAGGGGCCTTGGCTGGGAATTGAACCCAGTCTCCAGAACCTCTCCATCTCTCACTCACTGCCATCAAGTCAATTCCAACTCCGAAGTGACCCTCCAGTACAGAGCAGAATGGCCCTGTGGGTTTCTGAGGCTGCAAATCTTCATGGGAGCAGAATGTGACCAGGGGGCTCAAACTGCAGACCTTGCAGTAAGGAGCCCAATTAGCAATCCAGTATATCACATACATACAAGGAGTCATCAAAACGTTTATGGGGAAAAGAGAGAATTAAGAGAGGATAGTCTTTCACTGCCCCTCTACTTTACCAAGCAGGATGTCCTTCTCCAGGGACTGGCCTCTCCTGAGAATAAGTCCAAAGTATGTGAGACACCCTCTCACCATGCATGCCTCTAAGGAGCATTCTGGCCATACTTTTTCCAAGATAGATTACTGCCTATTTAGAAGTCCCACGGTACTTCCAATATTCTTAGCTAGCACCCAAATCCAACAACATCAATTCCTCTTCGGTCTTCCCCATTCCATGTTTGATTTTCACACGAGTAGCAGGTAGCTGAAAATTCCATGGCAAACACCTGCGCAGAGGTTTTGTGCAGCAGATTTGTGAAATGCAACATCTAGACTAAGTTTGACTTAACAAGTAGCCACCATGGCCTAGTCAGGTTGACGCACAACATTAACCACCACGGTCATTCTTTCTAAACTGCAGCTTCGGGCCAGCGTTATCCTTGGCTTAGTTGCTCCCTGACTCCCGAGCGCATGTGGAAGCATAACTACTCCTGAGAGGAAAGCTGCCGAAGCCCTGAGTTTTCATCGTCTCCCCTCTGCTTGGCCACGCCTTACCCATGTGGCTCATTGTCTGCACGGGGGCTCTGCTTTGTCATCTGGAGCATGCCCTATTGGGAAATGCCCTGGAAATACTGGAAAAGACCTTTCAAGCTGCAAATAGTCCACCTGCAAACTGTGTTTAGGAACTGCTGTAGGCTTTTGTGTTGGGACATGAGACAACAGGCAGGGCCTTAGGAGCCAAAGTGGAGCCCCCATATTCAGTAGGCAGGTCTCTCAGGGGCTTCTACAGCTGGACGGGTCTCTCAGGGCCTTCTCCAGTTCCACCAGGACATTCTGGGTGCAGCCACGGAAGTGCCTCCCACCTGGCACGCACTCCTCCAGGGAAATGGCTGGATGTTCCTGTTGCAGGTGTTACGTGAGTGCAGCAGGAAGTCCAAGGATTGGGAAAGGAAAAAGGCTGATGTCAGGGCCCTTGCATGTCCAGCTGTAGATGGTGCACCAGACATTTATTCTGCACGGAGCTTCAATATATCAGTACATGCTATCAGTTATTGGCATTGGAGCTGGCCCTCGGGTCCCTATTCTTGCAATGCATCTGCCACTTAGAACTTGGCTGAGATCAAACTATTTTAAATGAACAAATTTATTAGCTGTGAGATCCATGTGCATTAGTCTAAGAAATGTCCACATTCAATGTGCATGGAAGGGGAAACGAAGCTATTGAATTCTTCAAATAGAATGTCAACTGCTATACGTTTTAAACGGCGTCTGTTTGTTTTCTACGAGCTACTTCTGCAAAGTCACTTGCTGACAGAGACGTTCACGTGCCTGAAGAGATCGTTGCTCCCAGCGTATCTCAGTCATCATGGTGACCATTTCTAACCTAAGCCCCTCATTGGAGATTTTATGTTCACGAAAGCAAGATCTTCCTTCACATTGTGGAACCCTTTTCACTGGGAAGTTTAACGCCAATTCCATGTGTTCAGCACACTGTCTAATAAGAGGCATTTTACTTCCCAAACCTTAATTACCGTATATACTCGTGTATAAGTCGAGTTGTTCAGCACATTTCCCAGGCAGTTTTCTGGGTCAAATTAGGTACCTTGGCTGATATTCAGACCGGCTTATACTCAAGTATATACGGTACCCAACAGAAGCCCCCATAGACCTTCTGCACCAGCCTGCCACACAAATATTAGCTTTTCCTCTATGTGTGATGTCCTAACAACTACCGAGAACCACTTGACCAGGGCAATTTATTAACTCACACCAAAAGTTCTGTGTTGGTTCATTTAAAGGCTTAATGACATTACCAAGCCCCCTGATTCAAGCTTTTGTCCTTACTTTGCTGCTCATGTTTGCACAATGGCTGTTGGGACAGTTCTTGTCAGGTACCTGGAGTTGACTTCTACTCACAGTGATCCCAGATAACTGAATATCAGAACGCCCCCCTACCCCCCTGCCCCGCTAGGGTTTTCTGAGCAGTAATCTTCATAGGAGTCGATCACCAGGTCTGTCTCCTGCAGAGCCATTGGATGGGTTTGAACAGCCAACCTTTCGGTGGGCAGCTGAATGCTTAATTGTTGTGCCACCAGAGCTCTGTGCGTGATGTCTATAGCAGCCCCCAACTTCATATCCTTATGTAACAATACCCAAAGGTTGGAAGGGAGGAAGTTCTCTCTTTGGATCCAGTCTAAGGGCAAGGGAGGGCCTTAGAGAAGCCTCCTGAAACACTTGAATAGCCCAACTTAATGGCCAGAATGTACCCATACCTCTTCCCAGGAAGAGAAGCACCACGCAAGTCAAACAGGTCCTAAATAAAGCGGGAAAGGAGTTTCCCTAAAAGATAAGGATCGTTACCCACGGATCAGGCTCCACAACGCTGAAAGAAGAGCTGACAGACAGCTCAAGAGGTGACACAATACAAGTGATGCAATTTGGGCAAAAACATACACTGGAACCTGAATTGTATCAAACTCTCAGAGAAACCAGCTAGGCAGCACAAAAAGGAAATCAGATACATCCAGAATGGACGACAGACATTCTATGGTGCAGATGATGCATTTTCCTCTCAATAAGTAAACTATATGGAGTGGGAGGGGGAGATAGGTATAAAAGAGCTTTGGTAAGAATTCCATTCAAAGGTATGTATAAAAGAGACATAAGAGATGGGACAAGCAAAGGCAGCACTGTGGAAATTTTTTAAAAACCAACTCAAACAAACCATGCTGTTGTTTTCCTTGTTCCCATCACGTTGGTTCCGACCCACAGCAATACCAGGGCCAACTCTACAGATGAGGACATAAGAGATGTTGAGGGACTTATCCATGCCAAGACTCAACTCGCCCAGGCTGTGGTGGAGGGCAGTGGTGTAGCATCTGCCTTGGGCAGGATCCGAGTGAAACCGTCCTGAGAAGAGGGTTGTTGTTGTTAGGTGCCATGGAGTCAATTCCAGCCCTTAGTGATGTTGTGCACAACCGAACAAAACACAGGTCTGGTCCTGCACCTTCCTCACATCGTCCCTGTGCTTGAGCCCATTGTTGCAGCTACGGTGTCAGCCCATCTCCGAGAGCTTTCCTCTCTGTCGCTGCCCCTCCCCTTGACCAAGCAGGATGTCCTTCCGCATGGACAGAACTCTCCTGACGACACATCCAAAGTATCCTGGTCTCTAAGGAGCCTCTGGCCTTCTTCCAATATAGATTGGGTTGTCCTTTTAGCAGTCTATAGTACTTGCGATTTTCTCCTCCAGCACCACAATGCAAATACACCAATTCCTCTTCAGTCTTCTTTATTCCATGGCCCACTTTCCCATGCATATGACGCAACTAAAAATACTATGACTTGCACCAGACACACCTTAGTCTTCAAAATAATGCCCTTGCTTTTCAATACAAATAAAGAGGTTTGTGCAGCAGATTTACCTAATGCAATATGTCTTTTGATCTCTTGATTGCTGCTTCATGGGCATTGATTATGGATCCAGGCAAGACAAAATCCTTGACAATTTCAACCTTTTCTCCATTCATCATGATGTTACCTGTTAGTCAAAGTTGTCAGGATGTTGGTCTTCTTGACATTAAATTGTCATCCACACTGAAGGCCACAAGTCTTGATCTTCATCAGCAAGTACTTCAAACCCTCTTCACTTGCAACAAGCAAGGTTGTGGCATCTGCATATTGCAGGTTGCTCATAAGCCTTCCTCCAATCCTATACAAGGACATATTTGAGACACCCAGAAAATTTTGGATGTAGATATTAAAAGTTATGATATTATAATAGGTGCTATTGTGGGTGCAATTGTGTGTAAAAAGGCATGGTGAGCTATTATGAGTTTAATGTCATAATACTTAGTATTATTTTCTCAGCTCCTCTGGAGGGGTATTGTAGAGGGAGATATTAGATTGACAAAATTATGAATACTTTTGTAAATGTGAATAAACACATGGGGATTCATTAGACTCTGTGTTACTTTTGTGTCACTCTCTACTTTCAAAGTTCAACTTAATAGTTTATATGATTCGGGGGGAGGTGGGCTGAGAATGAGGCTGGCAGACATGTACTAACCCATAGTGCCCCTAAGCTGCACTTCAGTTAAGCTACACCATCCCCTGTCCATCCCCCACAGTGCTTCTTCGCTCCAGGCCCTTGTCCTTGAAATCCTAGAGAAAACGATGCTTCTGAGGTGATGGCCGCTGGGCAGTAGGCCCATCTCTTACTACTCAGTGTTACCAGAAGATGGGAACTTCATCTGCCAGGTTTCATCACACCGATTACTTCTAAAGCCTTACTCGGAGTGTCCCATGGGTGAGTCTGCGTGTTATGAGGCGAGACCCCGGGGAAGGGCATCATGCCTAGTGAAGTTGAAGGCCAGCAACAAGAGGAAGAGCCTTCGTGAGATGGATGACACCTGGCTGCAGCATCGAGCTCAACCTTGACTAGTGTGAGGCTGGTGCGCAATTGGGCAGGGCTTTCTTCTGCCGTCCAGAGGGCTGTGATGAGTGGGAACTAACGAATAACAACAACGTCTGTGTTCTCACTGTAAAAGCAACCCAAGCCCATTGCCAGGGAATCGATTCGGACTCATAGCAATCTCACAGGACACAACAGAACGATCCCATCGGATTTCCATGGCCGTAAATCCTTATGAAAGGAGACAGAATGTTGTCCCACGGCATGACTGGTGGGTTTGAATTGCCAACCTCTCTGTTAGCAGCTGATTGCTTGAACCCCCGTGCCAACAGGCACCTTTCTCATTGTAAGGAGGTCTTGCAAATAGACGTTCTGAGCTGTTGGTTTTTCTTCCTCTCTTTAGCAGTACTTTTATTTTTTTAAATCATTTTATTGGGGGCTCTTACAGCTCATAGAACATCCCACCCATCAATTGTATCAGCACATTTGTGCATATGTTGCCATCATCATTTCTAATACATTTTCTTTTATTTCAATTTTGACTTATGTATTTGTTTGGCGTTCTGCATTTTTATTGCCACAAGGCAGTATGTCTTGACATGTTGTAGTTTCTGTAGATGGGCAGCCAAAGTGGACGGGCACGGTGGCTGCCACAGCGAGTCAAGCATAAGAACAGTTGTGGGGATGGCGCAGGACCAGCAATATTTGGTTCTCTTGCACACAGGGTCTTGGCACCGCTGGCTGGCAACTAACAACAGCAACTACAACCATAGCTCCCAAAACCAGAAAGGCTATCCATGACACCCACCAGCAGTCTGTCCACTTACGACACTGTGGTGACTTGCCTGTTGCTATGACGCTGCAGACTGGGTCACGGGCATTTCCCATAACAGCAGTGTCACCAATGGTGACCAGGATTCGGGGGAGCTTCCAGACTAAGACAAACCAGGAAGAATGGCCTAGAGCATTACTTGCAAAAGTTAGCCAATGAAGCGTTTTGAATCTGGACAGAATGTTGTCCAACTGGATTACTTTGCCATCAAAAGGGACCGGCCCTTCCTAGGAAGACATCCTATTTTGTGGAATAGAGAGTCAGGGACGGGAGGGTGACCCTTGTTGTGAAGGATGGCCATGGCAGCCACAAAATGAGCTCACCCCGGCTGCCAATTATGAGGATGACTGAGGACCAGGCAGCATTGTCTACAGTTGCACATGAGCTGCCAGGAATTGAAATCCACTTGATGGCGCCGAGCAAGAACAACAACTCAGGAGATGCTGGGCAGCTGTGCCCATGACAAATGACCAAGCCATTGGCAGCCCACCCCATAACCCGCTATTCTACCAGGAATCCCTTTCTATGAAGGGTGGTTCTTTCCAATCCAAATCGTTTCACATCGTGTTCACCTGTTCTTGCATTTGCTAAAAGGCAAAGCAGCTTATGAATCCTTTTTGTCTCTCTCTACCTTTCAAATTACATGGAAGCCCTTAGTGGGGTAAGAGCCAACTCCGACTCTCTCCTATAAATTGTAAAATGGGAAAGCAATAAATTTAAGGACTCAAACGGTGCAGTGTGAAGTGTCAAACAATGACTTTATCCAATTAATAACCATTTATGTCTCCCATTTAGTAAAGTGCTTTGCAAATGCGATCACCTTGTAGTTTAAAGCATACCCATCTGGGGAACAGAATATCATTTCATCTGTGAGAAGGAGAATTAAATATAGCCTTTAGTCAGCCCGAAGCTGTTTAGTACTAAGAGTGAGTTAGCTCTAGTCTAGAACTCACTCGGAAATAATCCTGGTATATTATAAAGAGTTAACGTGCTCCCTAGGTTTAAAAATCTAACCTCACTATAGATGTTAATTTTTGCTTATTTTGAATTAATTTAAAAAATTAAATATGGAGGACAAAAACATTTTGTATATGTACCTATATAAATATGTATATATATGCATATATATGTTGATTTGAGGTGCTGTCCAGTCTGTTGCAACTCATAGTGAACTTATGTGCAACAGAACAAGTCACTGCCTGGCGCCATGCCATCCTTACCATGGTTCCTCTGCCTGAGCCCATGCCTGCAGCCACTGTGACAGTCCATCCACTTGAGGGCCTTCCTCTTGTTTGCTGCCCCTCTGCCTTCCCAAGCAGTGTTCTTTCCCAAGAATCGGTCCCTCCTGACAACATGTCCAAACACATGAGATGAAGTCTCATTACCCTTACCTCTAAGGAACATTCTAGCTGTCTTCTGCCAAGACAGACTTGTTTGGTCTTTGTCAGTCCATGGTACTTTCAATATTCTTCCCCAGCACCATAATTCAAATACATCCATTCTATGGTCTCCCTTATTCAATGCCCAACTTTCATGTGCATATGAGGCAATGGCAAACACCATGGCTTGGGTCTGGCATACATTAGGCCTCAGAGTGACACCCTCCCTTCTCAACACTTTACTAGGTGCCTTTTACAAGGTGCCTTGGCACAGAATTGCCCAATGTAATAAGTCATTTCATTTCTCTACTGCTGCTTCCACTAGCTTTGGTTGTGGGTCCAGGCAGGATGAAATCCTTAACAACCTACATCTTCTCTCCATTTATCATGATGTTGTCTGTTGGTCCAGTTGTGAGGATTTTGGTTTTCTTTACCTTGAGTTGTAATCTATACTGAAGGTTTCGGTCCTTGAGATTCATCAATAAGTGCTTCAAGTCCTCCTCACGTTCAGCAAGGTTGTGTCATCTGCATATTGCGAGTTGTTAATAAGCCTTCTTCCCATCCCCGTGCCACATTCTTCTTCATCGATTCCCAGGCTATTTGCTCAGCACACACATTGCAAATTAGTATGGTGAAAGGATACAACCCTGACACGCACCTTTCCTGGTTTTAAATCACGTAGGATCCCCGTGTTCCTTCAGAACAACTGCCTTTTGGTTCATGTTCGTGTTCCACAGGAGCACAATAAAGTGTTCTGGAATTCCATCCTTCTCAATGTCATTTATAGTTGTTTGTGATCAACACAGTCACGTGCTTTTGCATAGTCAGTGAGACAGAAGTAAACATATTTCTGGTATTCTCTGCTTTCAGCCAAGATCTACCTGTTCCTACTGGCAAGTCCTAGTGGCAAGTCCTCTTCTGAATTACCTGTTGATAGATTTCTGTGTGATTCAATATTTCATTGTTGGCTCAACGAAATTTTACTTGTATGTGAGATTCATGATAGTGTTTGAAATTTTGCATATTTCATTGGGTCGTCTTTCTTCCCCAAACAGGGTTTCTTCTGGTCAGTTGGCCAGGTAGTTTTCTCCCAAGTTTCTTTGCAGGGATGAGAGAGTGCGTCCAGTGCTTCATCAACTTCCTGAAACATTATATTTGGCCATCCATCAATTCCTGGTGCCTAGTTTTCCATGCAGCTTGGACCAGTATATCTTGATCCTATGCTACCAAAAGTTCTTTGGTGATTGGATGTGCTGTTTTTCTTGTATGTCTAATCCGTTTTTCCAACTAAATTTATTGAAAATATTTTTCTTTCTTCATTGTATTGTTTTGGCATCTTTATAAAAAATAAATTGAGCAGAGAAATACTGGATCATTTCATTTCTTTACCAACATGTTATTGTTGTTATTGTTTTGCTCCAATACCTTCCTACTTTGATTACTATCATTTTACAGATTTTGTTGAAGTCTGGTAGTTAGAGTTTTCCTTTACAAAGTGATTTGCATATCCTACATGTTTCACATTTCCATGTAAATGTTGCAAATAGCTTTTCAATTTCTGCAAAAGTACAAGTAGAGTTCTGATTGGGATTAACTTGTCCTTCTAAGTAAATTTAGAGATACATAGTATGTTAACAATAGTGAATTTTCTGATACTTGAACATGGTATAATCCTCTATTTACTTGGGTCATCTTTCATTATTCTCCTGTTTTGTTTTTTTAATAGTTCAGTACTACTCTTTCATGTCTTTTACTAAGTTTTTCCCTCAGCAAACATGCCCTTTGAAACAATTGTACATGGAATTTTCTAAAGATTTTCAAGTGTTATTTTTGTTTATGGAAACAAATTCTGTAATCACTAACTTCATCTTTTATGCTTGCACTCCTTTTGTAGGCTCCTAAGGACTTGATTGTGAGACCTCAGGCCATCTGCAAATGCCGTCAGTTTTCCCACCGCGTTTCCTGTCTTTCCTGTATCTATTCATTTATTTAGATCACTGCACCGGCTTAGATCTTTAGAACTGTATTGCTTCAAAGTCATAAAACCAAACACTCTTGCCTTGCTACTGGTCTTAGAGGGAAAATGCTCAGTATTTCAAAAATACATATTAAACAATCTATAGGGCGTTTCATAGGCGCCTTTATCAGATTAAGAAGGTATTTTCTATTTCTGACTTTCTGAACTTTTTTATTGTGACTGGACATGACTTTTGTCAAATGATTTTTATTCACTTGTTGATTTTTTCCCTCCTTTATTCTGTTAATATGGTGAGTCACATTGTGTTTTCAAAGACTAAACCAAAACCTTGAATTGTTGGAATAAATCCAACTTGGTTTTTATATGTTATTCTTTTTTTTATTATTGCCAGGTTTACTTTGTTAACAGTCTGTTAAGAATATTCATGGATGATATTCTTCAGTATCTGATTTTTTTCAATTTTTTTGACAGAATTGGGTATCAGGTTGCGCTAATCTCATTAACTCTGAAAAAATTAATCTAAGATGGGGGTTATTTCATCCTAAAATATTCTAAGACTCCAGTAGTGAAATTAGCTAGACATGGAATTGTGGGACGCTTTTAAATAAATATCCAATTCCTTTAATAGATATGCAGCTACTCAGATTTTATATTTATATTATCTTATGTCAGTTTTAGAAAATTCTATTTCTTAAAAGTAGTTTTATACCAAAGTATCAAATGTATTGTAAAAAGTTACTTTATCATATTCCTTTTATTATTTTTAATATCTGTAAACTCAGTATTCGTATTTCCTCTTTTTCTCCTGCGACTCATATCAGTGTTTTCCCATCTTCCTTAATCAATTTAGCTATAGCTTTACCATTCAATCTAGGAGCCAGAGAAAACCTGGATGAAGCATCATGAAGCGAGCCTAGGCTTACTTGTGGGTCAAGAACTGACTTAGATGTGCTACCTAACATTGCATGCAATGAACCATCTATTGTGTGCCAAATCGTGCATCCGTCGGATTACTTCATTGCATTTTTTTCATTTACCAACCTAGAAGATGGCTATGAGTTATTTTCGACTTGTCACCGGTTAATGTTTTTTTTTTTTCATTATAGATAACACATTAGTTAAGTGGTTAAAAAATAGTCCAACAGTAGTGGGTTGAAATAATGTCAAGCAGCCCAAGATGACTCAACAGTTAAGCACGTGGCTGGCACACAAAAGGTTGGTGGTTCATACCCACCCGTTGGATCTGCAGAAGAAAGACTTGGCAATCTACTTCCATTAAGATGACAATCCAAGGAAAGCTCAAAGTCTAGGAAAGAAGTGGGGAGAGTGCTGTGACATTGCTGGGTGCAACCTACGTCCTCAAAGAAAATGTCTACAAAATGATGAATGGAAAGCCTTTTTGCTCTGTCAACTTTCACTGAAGTCATAAAAGGAAATTTCAAAGAGAGACAGAAAAAAAGATGTTAGGAGGTAGTAGTTGTACTCTGTCACCTGGAGTTTCCTGAGTCAGAATTGATTTGATGGCTCCCGACAACAGCAAATCTTACCATAAGGATTAAAGCATCAGTATCAAGCATCAAATGCAAGGATCGACTCTGGAACACGACTTCTTCCGTCACTGCCACTATCACTAGCCTGGTCTGCTTGGATAGCCTGGCCTGGGTCATTCGTGGGCTTGTACTTCTCTTGTGTTGGCTCAGGAGTTTTTACTTCTTGTCCTAAACTTTGCAGACGGGTGCTTGGCCCTACGTCCCCATTAGGGTGGCTGGAAATTACCTTCAGCGAACTTTTCGACATCCTCAGGACGGCGTCCTTGGTGGAGTGGAGTCATTTCTGTACCACTTGTCTTTGCACAGTTCCCTGCAATCCTTAGGGAATGAAGGGCACTGGGAAGACTCCCCTCCCCCTCACCCGCACCCCATGTGTTCTTGAAAACTATCTAACCTAAACCAAATAAGACATTAAACTATAACCCCAAGCAAACAGGAAACGGACTTTTGCTTTTGGGAACTTAGTCAAAAGCTCACTTTTTGTGGTTGATGTGAAGGTTCCTCCCACAAAGTTTAGAAATTCAGGGTACAGATTGAAGACACTAGGTTCTTCTTTGACCGACAAAGGTGCCACTCCTTCTTTAACCTTCCAGAGGCACCTGCAAAGTTGTTGTTTTTTAATGCTTCCCCCCACTTCTTCTTAGACAACCCCTCCTCCCAACTTTCTTACTGAGCCCAAGACAATCCCATAGAAATTCCAGACAGCCACACTGGCTTCAGGCAACTATAAATAATTTCTCCATCCACAACCAAATACAAGTACCTGGCATGCTGTTTACACAACCTATTAATCACGACTTAGTCAAGGGAAAGCCAAGCAGTGGACAAGCCTGGACAAAGGATGTTTCTATTGTGGAGCGACGCTTTGGGCTTATTTATAGAACTAGCCACATTCTGAAGCCACCGCGTTCTAGGACAGGATGTTTGAGCCATGCTACAGAAGCCATGTGAATTTTAATATTTTTTAAGTGATCGAGTTGGGCAATTTTATATGGAGCAGAAGAGAATTTAATAAGCACGTGCATCCACTTCCTTGGCTCATCGGGTCCTTTTTCCCATTTTAGAAAAAAATTCACATGTGTTCATGGGCTGGGACCTGGGTGTGTATTGTTTTGTGGTCTGGTTTTGTGTTGTTTTTTCCACTTTCACTGTTGTCTATACGCGTCTCCATGGAAGGACCTAGATTACATAGATGCCATTGCTCTCCATGTGTTGTTCTACTGTGTGAAGACGATTTCGTTTGCGTAGCGGTTTTCCTGTTGTTGAGAAATGTGAACTCTTGAACATCTGCCCTTTTAGTAAGCTTGGAGCAAATAAGGATTTCAGGATTGACATCTTCATTCTTCGTGGGGTCATTTCTCCACCCAAGGGGGCTTCAAAAAGGCCATGGGGAAATCCCATTATCTTTAAATTCCAATTTTTCCAGGAACTTTTTTGAAGGCCCTTCCCACGAGGAGCCGCGTTGTGTCATGGTACAGCTTTCCTTTGGGATGCAGCCAGGAGGAAAGCTTTGTGGGACTTAATTCTTGGCAAGCAAACGTCACTACAAATACGTGGGCCTCGGTTACCTTTTGTAATCATCTTCCTTGATGTCCCGCTCCGCTTGATGGGTGACCTCAGCTCCCCGGTGCTGCTGGAGCCCAAAGACCACAAGTGGACAGCTATGAATGAATCAAAATGGACTCTCTCACAGTTTGGGGGACCGAGAGTCCAAATGAGGGTCTGGGCTGGGTCAGTTCCTTCTCTGAGCCTCTCACCTACTTTCTGGTGTGGATCCTCGGAAGTCTTTTGCTCATAGAGGATGCTTTCTGTCTTTCATGTGTGTGTGTTCTCTGTGCCTAGTCTGTTTTTTCAAAAGTGATTAGGTTTAGGATCCACCTACACTGGCTTGATCTCAATCAATCAGTGCCTGTATCACATTAGACTCCATGCTAGGAAGTCATTATCATATGCTAAGTTACTATATGAAGAGTGGTTACATTCTTGTACACCGTTGAAGGTCGCCTGCTCTATGAAAGGCCAGCTGATGCAATCGCATGTCACTGTGTCATGACAGCAACTAGACCTTTGTTTAGCTAAACAACCGGAAATCAGTCTCGCTGAGTTGACACATGAAATTAACCGTTGCATGTGACCATTTCAAACAATTGAAACCCCGCAAATCGGACATAATGCACTCAACTAATATTGATTAAGCACTAGATACTATGCCCATCCAAATCACATCTCACCCGCCCTCCACCCACCCCAACCCCCTAGTCATTTTACAAGTGAGGCCTGTAACAAGAACTCTTGAAATAAATCATTGATACTTTGGTCTTGTCTTTGAAAAATGACTTTTTTTCTTATCGAAGATTGTTACTTTTAGTAATTACCTATTATTACCTCACTATATTACTCCAATGGTGCTATAAGATAAAAAGAGCAAATTTGCCGGATTTTGTTTGTTTGTTTGACAGATGAGCACCTGAAACTGACAGCATTTATCCAGTTTCATGCTGAGTGCTTGATCAAGCCCCATCAACCAGGTTGACATTCCAAAATCAGATATGTAAACTAATTTACATATGCAGGAATGAAAACTGCAACTTCTTAGAACTGAATTTACACACTTTTAGTTTTCCAAGAACAGGATTCCATCAGTATCAAATACCTTCACCTAAGAAAATATTGTTGAATGCTGAATATAGATAAGTGGGCAAAGGATGCAATGAGAAAAGTTATTATATTAAAAAAGTATTTATTTTGTGTCCAATAAATGGCAGCTACTGTTCACAGCACTGGGGCTTCAACATTAAGCAAAAGAGATACAGTCCTTGCTCTTGAGGCTAATGTGTACTTACTTAAAATGATGGATCTTATTAAAATGATCAAGCATATATGTAAAGAAAAAGAACAAAAGTACTTAAAAAAAATCAAATCTGCTCTTTAAAACACAAAGAGCAAGTGCTCCAGGCCTGGTAGGGTGTATAAAACCGATACTTTCATACACTCCAAGAGGAACTAGGATATTAGAACTCCCTTCTGGGAAAGACATTTTGCAAGTCAGCCTCAGAAATGTTTAGACTGCTCGAGACCAAAGTCTCACTGCTGTGAATCGGCTTGAACACAGAAGAACTACTGACACTAAGATGCTTTTGTCAGTGTCCTTTCCAGCAGTTATGAGAAGGGGAGAAAAGAAACCATGAAAATAACATATGTCATATGGTTACACGACAGAGGACTGCACTGGGCAGATCTACTGCACAAGACTCTTCTGCAGAATTAAAGGTCAAAGGTGTCACTATGAGGCGCGTCTCACCGTGCCGTGGGATTTTCGATCTCCGCAAATGCACGTGAGAGCTGGACAGAATAAGGAAGACCGGGGAAGAATCGATGCGTTTGAATGGAGGTGCTGATGAAGAGCTAAAGCTACCAAGGACTGTCAGAAGGATAAACAGGTCTGTCTGGAAAGAAGTACAGCCAGTAGGCTCCTTGAAAGCACAGACGATAAGACTTCATCTTGCCTGCTTTGGACGTGTTGTCAGGAAAGACTGGCCCCTGGAGGAGGACGTCATGCTTGATAGAGGGGCAACGATAGAGAGCACTGATTGGCACACTTGAACCTGACCACGGGCTCAAACAACAATTGTGAGACGGCGCAGGACTGGCTGCATTTAGTGCGAGAGTATAGGTTGGGCGACAAGGCGTTGGAACTGACTTGGCGGTGCCCAACATACAGTAGCATCAAGTATGCAGGCTTCAAATATGAGATCTGCAAACAGCTTTCTGAAGATTCAAAAGCACATACACAATGGTGCCTTCCAGATGATCTGCGGGGAGAAACATCATGACGAGAGGATGGTCAAATTACAGATGCTTATTTGTCTCATTCTGTGATGCTTCTTGGTACAGTCTAGATTTCTACTGTAAGTTTTATTACTTTTATAACCAGAAAAAAACTTTAGCTGCCCCCTGCCACCTCTCAAATAATGTGTTGGCTGTAGATATATTTGTCTTTCTAGACACAGAACACTGAAGAATGCCAGGGGGAGTGGGAAAAAATACCAAGGGGACCCCGTGAGAAATTTGCTTTATTTGTCTCCATTGTCATCTTGTCTTATACTTAATTCAGAATAGCTCCCTCCCTCTCTTTTGTCTTTATTTTTGCTAGGTTCGTGTATTACATAGCTCCCAAAAGAGAAACAGAAAACGAAAGAAAGGAAGAAAGAAAGAAAATGCGCTTAGATTAAAATGTCATCTTCTTGCCTTGCAGACTTAGGGCTAGAGCTCTCATTTGGTAGCTCTGAGCTTCCAGATTAAAATTCAAATCGCTTCGGGCAATGAGTTGGGTTTTTTTTAATTTCCTGTTACTTCTCAGTGGGTTTACTTTGCCCATTCAGCCACAGCCATGCCCATCCGACGAGTATAAAATGGCAAGGGCTCAAGCCAGCCTGTTGGAGCAGCCAAAAGGAATTGGCTCTGTCAGCCTTGCCTTGCCTCGACTTCACTGTGCAGTATCCGAGGGTTTATCTGGACAGGGCGCTCTGTGTGCAAGGTCAAAAGAGTTCAGTGAAGCCAGGTCAGGAGAGTGCTGGGGCCCTGTGCATATGGGGCTGGCTGGCTGGCCGGCTGGGGGAGGGAAGGAGGGAGGGAGGACGAGTGGTGCTGACCAGCTGTTCCCAGGGCCTTGAAAGACTTCTGGTGACCTGCCCCTCCTCCCGGCTTGTCGGTCTGCTTGTCCAGGAGCCAGATGCCGTGGCTGTCAGCAGCCCAGATCTCCATGGGACAACCCTCAGAGCCTTGCTCCTCAGAGAACTCCTTCCACCAAGCATCACTTCTTCGCTGGCCCCTGATGAATAATTTGAAAACAATCCTCAGTAAGTCACTTTATATTCACCTTTCCAGGTGATATAGCTTCCCTTCTTTCTTATGAATACATGTTTATCGATGCCTGTGGATGCCTTATCAAGGAATCATTCCAAAGAAAACCTTACTCTATTAAAAGCAAAAACAACCAACCAAACCCACTGCTGTCTGTTCGATTCTGATGAATAGCGTCCCCCCTAGGCCAGAGTCGAAAGGCTGCAGAAGGGTTCTGAGACTCGGCCTCGACAGTGCCAGGCAGCCTCGTCTGTCTTCCACAGAGTGGCTGGTGTCATTGAACTTCCGGCCCTGGGGTTTAGGAGCCCGATGCCTAACCCGTTATACTACCAGGGCTCCCAGGTTATAAAGACATGTGTCCGGTTGGCACAGTGGCTAAGCCTTCGATGATGAGCTGCAGGGGACAATGTGGCATTTTGTCTCTTTCTGTCAGGACTACGGCGCTGCAAACTCTACGGGGCAGTTCCTCTCTGTCCTCGGGCCTTTAGGGTTATCAAGAATCAACACTGATGGCAGTGAGAGGCTTTTGTTTGTTTGTTTATGGTTTGGGGGTCTTCTTGTGCTGTTTGACGATCCCCAGGCCTTTCTTCCGAGGGGCCTCTGGGGGTGTTCTAAGCACCAACCCTTCACCACCCCAAGTCCATTCAAAGTTACGCATAGCTAGCCTTTCCATGCTATAGTGCTTGCCGAGCCCTGGTGGCTTAGTGGTTGCACACAGGGCTGCTAACGGCCAGGTCAGTCGTTTGAAACCACCCGCCTCCTCCTCAGGAGAAAGCGCTTTCTATTCCCGTAAAGAGGTACAGCCTTGGTGGGGCAGTTTTAGCCTGTCCTATAGGGTCGCTATGAGTCGGCATTGACTCGATGGCAGTGAGCCGAGGACTTCAGCTGCTAACCACGAGGTTAGCGGTTCGAACCCATGGGAGACCGATGTGGCTGGCGGTTTCCTTGGAAACCTGATGGGGCTGTTCTATTCAGCCCTATCGGCTTGTTATGAGTCAGCGTTGGCTGACAGCCACGCGGTGGTTTGGGTGTTACCGTCCGAGACAGGCTCCCATCGTGACGACGGTGACAGTGGCTAGCATCTCCATCTTGCGTCCTGTTCCCAACCCCCTCCTCTCCCTTTGTGCGCAGGAGCGGTTGCTGCACCGCGCTGGCTGTCACGGCGCTCGGCAATGCCAACGGAGCACAGCAGCGAGGCTGTGCGCTGCAGGAGGATGTCAGGTCCGGCTCCTTGCTGTCTGCTTTCTGTTCCCGCGAACCTCGTCCTTCCCGGCAGCGCCCGTCACCCCAGCGCAGCAGCAGCAGTTCCTGTCACTCGCAGTTCCCCCACGGCGCTCAGCTGACCAGCCCCTGGCCTGGGGCCCCACCTGGTGGGGCCCGCCTTGGCGTTCAGGGAGCTCCACCCTTCACGAAGTTTTCATAATTGCTAGCGCCTTCCTTTGTTCCTCAGCCACAGGCAGAGTGGCTGTTGGCTGCAGCTGTCACCTCCACGATACCAGTTGCCATCGGGCAGCATGTCGGCCTGGCACTCTTCTGTGTCTGCAATCTACCCGGACTAGATAGCCAGGCCTTTCCTTAGAGGCGCTTCTGGGTGGGATCACACGGCAACTTTCATTTAGCAGCTGTGATATTGTAAAGTTCTCTTTGAACACTTTTGGTTATCTGGTTAATAGATTGAGACCTCTCGCTTCCAATAAACCCAACACACGGCCCATCGAGTCCATTCTGATTCATCGTGACTTGACAGGACAGGAGAGAACTGCCCCAGGTGTCCAAGGTTGTGATCTTTCCAGAAGCAAACTGTTACATTTCTTGCCCTTGAGGGGCTGCTGGGTGCATCCTCCAGTCTCTCACCTTGTAGCTGAGTGTGTAACCATCGAGGAACAAGGGACCCTCTGTTCAAGTCAGGGGCCTGGTCTGCTTTCTGTCTATTGAGAAGACCATGATCGCCCTTCCTCCCTAATGACATTGACATGCGGTAGCGTCACCACCCATCTGTCAGCTCATTGTACTGTGGCAGCTTGCATGTGACACTGATGCTGGCGTCCAGGCCAGCAGAGTTTGAAAAGCCAGCAGGGACAGCCGTGGTGGGCAGGTTCCGGCAGAGCTTCCAGCCCACGGGAAAGCAGGGGGAAAGATCTGAGAAGCTACCTCTGAACAGCAGTCAGGATCACGAGAGCACGTTGTCCAGCTTGCTGGTCTGAGGCATGTCGCTGTTGTTGATGGTAAGGGCCTGGTCGTAACTCATAGCAATCCTTATGCACAACAGACCAAAACACTGCCCGGTCCTGCACCATCCGCACCACTGGTCTCAGGTGTGGCCCCATGGTGGCAGCCACGGCGTCCCCCATCGCTGGCCCTCTCCTCTGCTTTACCAAGCATTAGGGCGTGCCATCAGGAGGGGTTGATTGTTGGGGGAGGGATTCATGGGTCGTGAAGCAGACGGCCAGGGAGCGTGAGGATGACTTTTGAGGAGCTGGACCTAGCACAATAGCCACAGGACGGACTCAAACATTCTGATGGCTGAGAGGCTGGTGCAG
This sequence comes from Tenrec ecaudatus, assembly GCF_050624435.1. NCBI lineage: Eukaryota > Metazoa > Chordata > Mammalia > Afrosoricida > Tenrecidae > Tenrec > Tenrec ecaudatus. The sequence goes on from NC_134532.1 coordinate 183,816,299, forward strand.
GCCAGGGCTCGACCGTTCTGCTGAATTAGTAGGTTACCGTGTGTCGGAGCAGACTCGGCAGAGAGCAACCAACAAGCCAACGCATGGGAAAACGGAGTGACCTTCAGAGACGTGGCAGTGCCCTTGCCTCTTACTGCTACTTCGTTGGTCTCGCGCGGCTACCTAATCTCTTCGAGCTGGGATCTCTGGCTGTGGCGATGGGGTTCCCGGTGATTGAATGCTTGTGACATACGTCCTGCTCTGGTAGCCATTATGATTTCCAGATGGTAAGCTTCTAAGGCCCCGACCTAGCTTGTGTGTATAGCTGGCTCATCATTCCTAGCAGGGTGTATCATAAACAATGCATTCAACGTGGGCTTAATAAAGATCTGTTGAATGGGCTGATGGAGAGGCTTAACAGACTCATGGTGCACCGAGGCACATACATTTCCCTAGCCTAACATGAAATCCCTGTGACTGTCAGACTTTTCTCTCTATGTGATGGTTTAAAATGTCTTCTCCGATAGTTATTTTTAAATGAAGCATCATCAGCGTCCCTGGATGATTGGTGGCCTTGTTGGGTACCATTGAGTCGACTCTTAACACACAGCACACTATGTGCCACAGAACTGCCCCACTGGGTTCTTGCCATAGGAATCGCTACGGAAACAGACTGTCAGCCGGCGGCCATTGCCAGACAGTGGGTGTGTTCCATCTGCTAACCTCTCCGTGAAGTGCTCAAACTTTGCATCTACCTCGGCCTCTGGTTAGGACGATCAGACCAAATTCACTGCCATCGCGGTGATCCGGACGCGCACTGACTCTACAGGACAGGGTAGACCTTCCCCTGTGGGTTTCTGGGACTGTAACTCTTTGCGGGAGCAGAAAGTCTCGTCTTTCTCCCAAGGAGTTGCCAGTGGTTCCAAATTGCTGACCTTGTGGTTATCAGCCTGATGATGGGAAAAGAAACTGAGTCCCACCCATTCTTCTACCAGTCTGTCAACCTTCTCCTAAAACCCACTGCCATCGAGTGGATGCTGACTCATAGAGACCCTGGGAGGCAGGGTCTTTGGTGGCCCAGCATCTAACCACCCAGTCATCAGCGCTTCTCAGCATTCGTACAAATAGCGTGTTGTTAGGTGCTGCCGTTCCGACTCATGTATCACACAATGAAACAGTGCCCAGCCCTGTGCCATCCTCGTCATCGTTCCTAGGTGAGTCCATGGTTGCAGCCACTGCAGCTGGGATGTGGGAATGCACCCCATCTTCCAAAAAGAAGCCACATTTGGGGTGACACACTGGTCTCTCCAGCTAGAGCAGACATGAGTTGGTTTGTTTATTTAGGACACACTTGATGAAGAGAAGTGATTTATATTTCTCTGATCTTGTCAGCAGCAGTTTTCTGTGGGTTAAACGCAGGCTTCTGGTGTATACGCTTCACATGGACAAAGGCCCAAGGGGTGTCTTGGTCCTGAACGAGCCCCTATGGATAGAAGTCATTCCAACATGGAGCTGGGGGCAAGCATTTCTTCTCCGTCCCTCAGTCTGGGCGCTGGCTGTGCACATAGACAGAGGGAGTCAGCAGCCATTTCTAATTCCAAAAGTAGAGCCCTGAGAGTCAGAGCTTGATGAGAGTATTTATGTTTAAATCTGGAAGGTGGGCGGTCCAGGCCAAAATGCATGCATGGAACTGTGGACAAACTCAGCTAGTTCCAGAACAGTCTTCCCCATGAAATCCCAAAATGCTAAAAAGAGAAACAGAGGTGCACAAGACTCTTACATTGCTCATTCTCCAGGCAAACACTCCCTGAATCTTAGAACGCCCTGTGCAGGCAGGCCTGAGCGCGCTAGGGTCACTGCCACGTGGGGGTGCCCCTCCTAGCCTCAGAATAGCGTTGAGGTTCTTTGCAAAGGGCGGTGACTCCCGGACACAGGAAAGGAGACGGGCAGTTTGCAGGCAGAGGCGGCCAACTAGTCCTTCAGTTTTCAGAGGCTTTTCTTGTCTCTGTACCCACTTATTTTGGGGTCCTCCATGTCAATACCATCGCCTCCAGGGAAACCTTCCTGTACGTCGCGCTTTCTCTTACACCGCGGCAGACCTTCCCTTAGGCCCTGCATGGATCCGGATCCCCTGGGTTCAAGGTCTGAGTCCTGTTGGAAACTGTTTGCAGGTGCCAGCGTCCATGCTTGCTATTTGCTGGTGTGAGGTGCCACCAAGCAGGTTCTGAGCCATAGCGACCTCGTGCACAGCCGATTGAAAACTGCCCCGTCCTACACCTTCCTCACAATGGTTCCTATGCCCGAGCCCACTGTTGCAGCCAGGGTATCACTCCATCAAGATCCTTCCTCTTTGGGGCCGCCCCTCCATTTTACCAAGCATGATGTCCTTCTCCAGGGACAGTGTGTTAGGCTGGGTTGACTAGAGAAACAAATCCAGTGACAGTCATCTATATCACTGGATGTATCAAGAAGTCATTATCGATCAAGAAAAAGCTCAGCCCTGTCCAGCTCAAGTCCTTAAGTCCGATACTAGTCCATAAGTCCCTCCTCAGACTCATGAAGTCACATGCAATGATGCAGAGCAGGAAGATCACTAGCTGGTGGGGAAAGAGTCGTGTGGATCCAATAGCGGTGGATGCATCGCAGGGCTTTGGTAGCAACCAAGGTCAGCCAGCAGGGGGGTGAAGGCAGAGAGGGGGGGGGCGGTCCCAGAGCCCTCCTTACGGGAAGGCTACGCCCACAAGGAGGCACCGTCAGGCTGTGACCTGATGGACAAGGTTGAATAGCACCCTGACTCTTTTGTATAGCTTCAAGTTGGCATGAAATTATGTAACTGCCACAGACTGGTACATGTATATAAAAGTCAGCTTGGGAAAGGCCATGGGATTAAAAGATAATGGAATTTTTCCCACAAACTTTTGAAGCCCTCTCACGTCTGTATATATGTTGTTGGGAGGTACCATGGAGTCGGTTCCAACTCAAAGCAGCGCTGTGTACAACAGACCACAACACCACGCAGTCCTGAGTCCCTCCCACAGTTGTTGTTAGGTTTGACCCCATGGTGGCAGCCACCGAGTCAGTCCGTCTCATCCAGGGTCTTCCTCGTTCTCGCTGCCCCTCTCCTTGACCAGGCATGAGATCCTTCTGCAGGAATCGTTCTCTCCTGACAAGTCCACAGTATGCGAGACAGTCTCCCCATCCTTGCTGCTAAGGAGCACTCTGGCTGGACCGCTTCCAACACAGATCTGTTTGTTCGTTTCCAAGTCCATGGCACTTTCCGTACGTAGTCTTCGCCAGCGCCAGAATTCAAAGGCATGTATTCTGCTTCAGTCGTCCTTATTCAATGTCCAACTGTCACATGCATATGAGGCCATCGAAAACACCATGGTGTGGATCAGGCACACCTTAGTCCTCATAGCAACATACAGTTTTCAAGTCTATAATCTTTATGGAAACAAACTACTATGTAGATATACAATACACATATGCACGTATTTAAATAATATACATGTTGATTATCTGTCGAATACTATATATTTAAAGTTTGTAGATATTTACATATTAAAATGGATATGTTTACATATATTTTTATATTGATAGATGGTTCATTATGAGCTAGAATCGACTTGATGGCAGTGTCTGTGTTTTGAGTTTGTACTGATGAATCAAATACACATTTACACACTACACATGTGTACATGTTTAAACATATATGTGTGTGTGTATATATACATATATGAAGCTTTCTACTCCTAAAAAAATGTACAGTCTGGCTGTCAGGCTGGACTTACACTACATAAAGGAAGAAGAAACTGAGAGAAAGAGAAGGAAGCAGGAGAGACGGAAAGAAAGAAAGAAGGAAGATAGAAACAGAGAAGGGGAAGAGGGAGGGAGAGCAGAAGAGAGAAAGAAAGACAACATCATTCAGAAACCAAAAGGGCAGCCCAGTGAGTAAACTCACATCTCCTCCACACTCCAATCTGCCTTTTCTCTGGTTAATCTTTCCCCGTGGCAGGCCGGGTCTGCATCGACTGCAGAACGCACCTGGGAAAACCAGAGACGGTGGCAGCTGGGGAGAGACAGACGTTGACTTTGTCTGGGACGCTTGTTGGCGGCTGGGAGGGGGAGGTTGGCCTGGCCTGGACACAGGGATGGCGGTGACTCACTAGGGCCTCAGGTTTATAAACAAAAGAGCAGCATTCAGCGAGCCAGGGGCAGAGGTCAGGCTGGCCGAGAGGCCCAAGATGGTAGTGAAGGGAGACCCAGACACTGGCCTGGAGCAAGCTCAAACATCCGAAGAGCTGAGCTGGTCAGAAGGGCCAGTTAATGAAGAGGCCTCAGGGAGGCTCAAAAGCAAGCAGGGAAAAGCAGAGGGCCCTGACAGGCCTCTAAGTGGATCCCCACAGCACGCCCCGCCCTCTGAGCTGCACGGCCTGCTTGCCCGCCTGCCCGCCCGCCCGCCATCCTGGGCCGGGCTCTGGTTAGGTCTGGACACTGGATCTGTGCTCCCTCTGCCCAGCCTTTTCATTACCTTGTGGTTTCATTTCCTCTGTTTCCTAGCCCCATCATGTCAAAAACCTTAACCCCTTCTCAGCCGAATGAAGGTATAAAGGCTATGCCTATACCTTCTCTAGGTAAAGGAGGCACTGAGCTGCTAAATGCAAGGTCAGTGATTCAAAGCCACCCACCACGGGCAAGAGTTCCAGCCTCAGAATCCCTGCAAACCAAACTCTCTTCCGCGGAGCCCCTTCTGACTCACAGCGACCCGATAGGGTAAGGGGGCACTTCCCCTGTGGCTTTCCAAGACTCTAACTCTGTACGGGAAGAGAAAGCCTCATCTTTCTGCTGAAGAGCCGCTTGTGGTTTTCAACTGCTGACCTAGTGTTAAATAGGCCAGGGAGGAATTGCAATACCACCAGGGTGGTATTCCTAGCCCAAATTAAAAAAAAAAAAAAACTTACTGTCATCATGTTGACTCCTTGCGACCCTATAAGACAGGGTAGAACTGCCCTGGTGAGTTTCTGAGACTGTTACTCTTTAGGAGAGTAGAAAGCCCCATCTTCCACCTGGGGAGCAGCTGGTTGTTTCAAACTGTGGACCTTGAAGATGGCAGCCCAGTGCACAACCACTATGCCTCCAGGGATTGATAAAAGGACACTCAAAATTCCCCCTCCTCTGTCCAAGGAGTTGTGTCAGCTGAACACGGTTCAGTCTCAACTTCTTCCTTCCTTTGGCCAAGAAGGCAAGTCCTCCTTCCCCTTTTGTCTTTCCTGCTGTTTAGGATGTAGACGTGATGATGAGAGTTGAAACAACATTCGCTCACTAGAAGTCCACCTGGGCCTCCATCGGTCTCTGCCCATCTAACAGTGAGGGCCGCTCCAGACTGCTCGTGACTCTCCAGCCAGGAACCGTCTCTCTTCTTCTGCCCTGAACAGTGCCAGCCTTTGAAATCCGACCACTCATTGAACACCTTACCTTGCCAGCCCTGTGTGGGTGCTACCCTGTTGAACTGCGTGTCTCATCTTGCCAGCCAGGCTGTATGCCCAGTAAGGATGAGGGCCATGCGTTTTCCACCTTGAGACCTCTCAGTCCTTAACCCAATGAGCTCTTCAGGCCTTGGGACCTACTTGCTAAGTAACTAAACCAAATCCAATGATTCAGGAAACCTCTGGTGAATTGTTTGGAAGCCTTGGTGAACCGCCTCCACCGGTCTGTCTCCCAGAGTTCAAATTAGGTGCCCACAGCACATGGTGGGAAGAGCATCAGATGCTCAGTTTGCAGGGTGCCAGCCTCCTCTCGGCCAGCACGGTTTCATACTGGTCAGCCATTGGGCATACAAAGCAAAGGTAATAGCCTAAAGTTAGGAGCCATCCAGACCTCCAACTGAAGAAAAAAACAGTGAAGAAACATCCTCTGGGATGTCAATGCCTTCGTGTGGAATTAGAGAGCAGATTGAACTTGCCTTTGAATAAGGGATAGGGTAATGGTGGCCCAACTCTCTTACTTTCAATATGAAGATGCAGATATGTTGGCCTTGTTTATGGGGTTGCTTAATCCCCTTGTAATTTCCCAATGCTGCAAGGAACCAGCAGGCCAACAGTTCCTCTGATCTGTCTGGAGACTCTGGAGACAGAGATCTCCCTCAGGAAAGGATGCCCTACTTTCTCCAGGAAAACTTGGAGGGACCACAGACCCAGGAGGCCACCGCAGCGGCATAGAGAGCTGGATGTGTACATAAAGAAATTCTAGCAACATCACTACCTCTTTGCAGTGGACAATTTATGACTCATCTTGGAGGACTGAGGTCATGGTGCAGGGGCCACTTGTGACTTCTGCCAGCCACACAGGGGACAAGGAGAACCCATGGCCTACGAGTGTTTCCACAAGGAAGAAATCAGACCTGCCTCCACATTCCATCATTTCGCTCTATTATTACACCAACTGTCCTATCCTCACTCAATTTCTCTACTGGGTTTGATAACTCGTAATGGTCACATAGAATTCACACACAAGACTCATAATCCTGGGGTTTATTAGAGAAGCTAACAGGTTGCCACAATTTGGGATGAGGAAACAGTGAGGATATAGTCTTTGGTCCACAGCAGCATCTCCCCTCGACCCGCAGCCAATTCTTTCTCTGGTCCTCAGCCTCTCAAAAATGTAGTCTCTCGGTCTCTGCCTCCTTGGGCCAAGAAGCCTCACTGCCTCGTAGTCTGGGCACTGCTACTCTGCCTTGCCTCCTGGTCTTGGTGACATGGCCTCTGCCACTTCAGGCAGGGCTCTCACACAAGCTCCACTGGTGGAGTTTCTCTCTTGGCGGTTCTGGGAAACTCTTCTTGCTTCTGAGCTGGTTCTCTAATACCCAGGAGCAGGACAGAATGGACCAATTCCTGGGTTAGGGGCCTCCACACCTTATTTGCACTGCCCCACCCAATCATTTGGTGGAGTTATAGAGATGTGCTGAGCTCAAACATAAGAACAACTGTGGGGATGGCGCAGGACCAGTGAATGCTCAGGTCTACTGAATACCGCAGGGCTCCTCAAACCTTTAAACAGGGGCCAGTTCACTGTCCCTCAGACCATTGGAGGGCCAGACTATAATTAAAAAAAAAACTATGAACAAATTCCTATGCACACTGGACGAGTCGACTGCTAAGCAGGACAGGCATCGGCGGCAAAAAGACCTGGCGGGCCAGAGAAATGTCCACAGGCCATAGTTTGAGGACCCTTGAGGTCACTAATAGTTGGATCCAACTGGATGGTACCTGATAGCCACATAGAGAACTGCCTAGGAGATCCTCCTGTAAGTAATGTCACTTATTAAATATGTAGATGCCTTGGTTTCCAAGCCCCTCTCTCAATGATTGAGGGGGCCTGTCATAGGATCAAGAAATGTACAATTTTACCGACACTTGGGATTTTGATACAGAGGGTGGGGAGTGGGTGGTATGAATCGTTAATGAATTTGGCTACTAATCGAAAAGTTGACGGCTTTAGTACTTCGGAAGAAAGTCCTGGGAACCCACTTTGGAAAAACGGAGTCATCGAAACCCCACAGAGCACAGTCCTCTGAGCCACATGCTGCTGGTCTTGGGAGGTGGCCCCCAAGTCGATTCCCTCTCATAGCAACCCAACGTACAGGGAATGAAGCACGGCCCAGTCCTGCGCCCCCCCTCACACTGTTCTCTGTCTGGAGACCAATGGGGTCACCGTAAGTCAGAGGTGACTCTACAGCATCCTTCTGATACTGGTGGCAGCACCAGCACCATCCACTGAAGCTGTCTGCACGTTTCCAGATCTGATTGGGCAGGTCTGCCCAGGCATGGCAGGCGCAGGTCGGTTCGGGAGGTGGCCAGTGGACCATACTTTAAGAAAGAGTGCTGAGGAAAGAGAGGGGTCACTCTAACCTTTCCTCTTAGACCAGGCACCAGTAAGGTCGCAATGAGTTAACACTCTGAGGGCGCTTGAGTCCGTTTTGGCGTAAGGAGCCCCTGATTGTGGAGAAGGGGGTGGTCTCTACTAAGAATGCTTACACTCCGGGGTAAGTCAGAAAGCTTTTTGGGGAGTGGGGGCAGGTCCTGGAAGTGCTCCCAGACTGTGGAATAGAGAGACTGTTTGGCCACCAGCTGTTCTGGGAGTGACTCAGCAGCTGATGTGGCAGTTACAGGGTGGTGGAATGATGCTCTTGGCTGGGGGGAGCAGTGGGGGAGGTGATGGGTGTGGTTGGAGAGAGCATTCCAGCCAGGGAAGCAGACCTCCTGCAGGGATGCCAAGCTGAGCTGTCAGTCACCGTGGCAGCTGTGGGGGAGGGGTGGGGGTGGGGAGATGAACTGTCTCAGCAAGACCACAGAGGGACTGTTTAGTCATTGGTATTAAAAGTCTTTGCATTTACAACCTCACTATCTCTGGACTCATCCTCGCTTGTCCCCTTGACCTTGCGCCCAATTCCAATGGCTAAATCTTGCTGAGTCGCCCTCCTTAATGTCGACTAAGTTGCCCAGTGGGGCAGTGAATGATTTAATATGACCCTTGTAGTCATTCTTAAGGAGATCTGGTGATGCTGTGGTTTAAGCATTGGGTGGTTAACCACAAGGTCATTGGTTCAAACGTACCAGCTGCTCTATGGGATAAAGATGAAGCTGTCTGGTCCTGTAAAGATGTATGGCTTCGTAGAGTTATTATGAGTCAAAATCAGTTCAGTGGCAGTGGGTTTGAGGTGCTAGCCATCCATGGTCTTAGGACTCTTACAATGATGGGGTGAGATTATGTAGGTACGGTGCTTATGACCCGCCAACAGGACCACCCAGCCTGCTAATAACACTAAGCCAACGAAGGGATTGGTCATTTCGCCATCTTATTAGACTTAAGAGGAGCCATCCTAAAGGTAGAGAGAAGAGAGCTGGCTGTCACTGAGAATGATAAGCCATCCTTTGAGCCCAGGTTCCCTAAGCTGAGAACTTCCCAGATGCAGGATAGACAGAGTTGTCACACCATAGAGCGTGTGAGATGAGAGGAAGCATCACCAACGAAATGATGTCAGCAGAACCTGCAAACTGAGAAGAGTCAGAACAGCCCACAGAGCCAGGCCATGACAGTGGGTATGCGGACCCCCCCCACCACCACCACCCCAGATCAAGAAAGTTGAGTGCCTTCAGGAGGGGAGAAGGGGGAAGGAGCTGTACCTCTGGATATTTCTCAGCAGGGATAAAGAGCTTTGTAACCCTTGCCTGAGCAGGATAGTGGCCAACCCTGAAAGGAGCGGAGCCAAGGACTGACGCTGAGAGAGGAGACTTGCCCTGAGGGGCCAAGTGGGGCCTGTCCTCTCGGGGTCAAGGAGAGCTGGGAGTCCTGTACCGAAGAAGGGAGTCTTTGCCGGTATGCTTCATGATGCCGACCCGGGTTCCAAGTTAGCCTCTTGATCCTGGACCTAAGTTATAAGTTGTTAGTTCCCTAATAAACCACCTAAGAGTAAGTATGGCTTGTGAGTCCTTAACCAGTGCCAGAAATGACTGAGCACAGCAGAGAAGGGGAGCGTGCTCTGGGAGGGTTGCCTGGTGTCAGAATTGGTAGAAGATAGAATAATTTTGGACCACCTCAGAGGAATCCACCTTGGGCTAAGGTTGATCACGATTCTCCTTCACCTGTGATGCCAGACAGGAGGTCAGAGGGCAAAGCCAAGCTGGATATTTGTACATAAACTCCTTTGTCTTCTCTATCACATATGTCTCTTTCCCTGCCTCCCTAGTCCCACCACCAGGACCCTGTTTCTGGCCTTTGTTTTCCCTCATGTAGACAAATATTATGCACTTCTAGGCAAACTCATGTCTCCTGTGCGACCGCCCCCCCCCATTTAGTGTGTTTCCCCACAGTCACCAGTGTCTTTCCAAGGGTGCAAATCTCACCAAGTCATTCCTTTACTTACAATTTGTGACTTGGGATAAACAATCCGGAGGAGAAAACAACAGGAACGATGGATCCGAGGGGACACGGAGAGAGGGAGGCAGGGGAAAGGAAGAGGGGTGTCAGCAAACCCAGGGACAAGGGAATGAGGCGGATGTAGGAGGCCTGGTGAAGCTTAATCAAGGGCAGTGTAGCCGAGAGGAATTACTGAAACTCGAATGATGGCCAAGCATGACAGTGGGACAAGATGAAAGTTAAAGGAAATAGAGGAAAGGGCATTTATGCAGGTCTAGATACAGGCATGTACATATGCAAATATATTCATATAACAATAGGGAAATAGATCTATGTACATGTATTTATATATTAAGTATTAAGGTAGCAAACAGACATTGGGCCTCTACAGAAGTACTCCTTCAACGCAAGAACACTCTGTTCTAATAACCCCACATGCTCACCTTCCTAACAGGATCACTGAATACAAACAGGTGCATAAGCAAATGTGGTGAAGAAAGCTGATGGTGCCTGGATAACAAAAGATATAGCGTCTGGGGTCTTAAAGGCTTGAAGGTAAACAAGCGGCCATCTAGCTGAGAAGCAACAAAGTCCACATGGAAGAAGTACACCAGCCTGTGTGGTCATGAAGTATTGATGGGATCAGGTATGAGGCATGAAAGACCCAGAATGAAAAATCACATCGATGTGAATGAGGGGGAGTACAGAGTTGAGACCCAAAGTCCATCTGTAGATAATTGGGCATTCCCTTATAAAAGGGTCACAAGGAAAAGATGAGCCAGTCAGGGTGCAGTATAGCACCTATGAAACATCCAACTTTCCTCTAGCTTTTTAATGCTTCCCACCCTACCCCCCACTATCATGACCCCAATTCTACCTTACAGATCTGGCTAGACCAGAGCATGTACACTGGTCCAGATAAGAGCTGGAAACACAGGGAATCCAGGATAGATAAACCTCTCAGGGCCAATAATTAGAGTAGCAATACCAGGAGAGTATAGAGAAGATTGGGGGAGAAAGAGGGAATTGATCACAGTGATCTACATCCAACCCCCTCCTAGGGGGACAGACAACAGAAAAGTGAGTGAAGGGAGACAATGGTCAGTGTAAGACTGAAGAAAAAAAACATTATCAAGGGTCCGTGATGGAGGGAGGGAGAGGGAAGAGGAAAATGAGCTGATATCATGGGTTCAAGTGGAAAGAAAATGTTTTGAAAATGATGATGGCAATATATGTACAAATGTGCTTGATACAATGGATGTGTATATGGATTGTGGTAAGAACTGTACAAGCCCCCAATAAAATGCTTTTTTTTTTCAATCCATGACTTACCGTGGCCCAGTGGTCCTGAAGCCTTAATGCGCATCCGACTCACCTGGAATGATTAGCACAACAGCAACGGTTGATACCACCTGGGATGACTTTCACTAGTCCACGGATTTCTCCTTTACCAACAGAGGCTCCAGGTCTCAGATCTCCTTCCCCTTCACCTTCACTCTACTGTCGCATCCATCATCATCACGATCATCACCAACACCCACTGAGTGCTTACTATGGGCATCCCCTTGGCGCCTCAGAGAGAGGTATAGGTACCGTCCTTCTCATGTTACACAGATGATTAAACAGGAACTCAGAGGTGTTAGAAACATCTCGAAAGTAATGGTGGAGTAAATGGTGGAGCGAGATTTAACCTAGAAATACTAGCGCTTCTGACCCCACATACACTGCTACATCTGGGTAGAGTTAAGCTTTACTGCAGACTCTCAGAGGACTTGTTCATAGCACTTATGTATATAAACACACATACATTTAGAACACAGTCTCCCATAGCAGGTTGTAAGTTTTTGTGTGTAGCACAGTGCCTTAGGAGCCCTAGAAATGTAGTGTTGGGCTACTAACCCCAGGCCGGCAGTTCTAACCTACGCGATTCTCCATGGCACAAAAAGGAGGTGATCTGCTTCTGCAATGATTTACAGTCTCAGAAGCCCTGTGGAGCAGTCTGCTCTCTTCTACAGGATCTCTGTGAGTCACAACGGACTCAATGGAAGTGAGTTTTGGCTTAGTACAATGCCTACTATATAGAGGAGAGTCAATAAGTAGTGATTAAATATATCAATTGCTAGAGCTGGAAGGTATGAAAGTAAAAAGTGAAACTTGTGATGGGGCCTGGGTCCAGAAGAAACACTGAGACGCTTTCCAGATTACCACTTAAGCTCTTAAACAACAGCAACTCAACAGATAGGTTTAACTTTATATTAGGAGATCTTGCAAAGGATAGAGAGCCAAAGACTATTGTTTCTACCTAGTCGTTAATGGGAGCCTTGATAACACAGTGGCTAAAGCACTTGGTTGCTAAGCAAAATAGGTGCTCCTGCAAAGATTTACACCTTAGGCAACTCTGTGGGGGCATTTCTACTCTGTCCTAAAGGGCAAATCGCTCTGACAGCACATAGCAACTCTTAGTGGATCACCATATACAATGGACCACTTTTATGTGGCCTTTCTTACCACAGCCATACCTTTCACTAGATAATTAGGTGGGACTGTGGAAATAAGGTATGTATGACCCACCAAGGGGGTTAGAAAGCATACTGGTGATGCAAACAAGGTGCATAGCACCATTATGGAGTAGGGACCACATGCATAAGGTCTATGTGACCCGAGTGAGGGAACCGGCCAGTTTGCTCATCCTGATAGGGTTGAAATAATCAATCTCAGGAGTAGAAGTTGAGACTTCCCTCTCACCAAAGTATTACGAGGAGTGATGTGCAGCCTTTGGATCCAGGGTCCTTGAGCGGAGAACCTCCTAGGCCCAGAAGCCAGAGAAAGAGAACTGCACACAGCAGACAATAAGAAGCAGTAGCAGAGAGTTGGCCGCAGCAGAACCGGGAGACTGGCAGAACGTAGCACGGGGAGCTTCCCAGCTCATGAAGTGTAAATTCTAAACACCTGGTGTGTAGAAACCTACAGATTAAGTGATAACCATGTGCAGCCCCTAAGTGGATTGAGTCCCTGGGGCATTCCCAATGCACATAGGCTAGGAACATTAACAGACTTAAGACCAGACAAAAAGCACTGGAAAGTGGGTTTTAGGAACTCTGTGTAGGCTGGAATGTAAAGCCTCATCATTTGGTCTCCCTGCAGGCTCAATGTGAAGTTAATCTAAATTTTTAATGTTCTTTGCTTTCTCTTCTATTGAGGTTTTTACTATACAGTCATTGTTGTTGGTTCTTGCTGGTGTCTGCCATCGTTCGGTAATGTATACTCATCTATCTAAGGAACTAGTGGAAGACAGTCGTTAGATGAATGGGTGCCTAAGGCACAGAAGGGGAGGGTGGGGGAGTGGGACATAACATTCATGGGGACAAGAAGGAAGAAAAGACTCCAAAGTTGACTGTGGCCATGACTGCACAACCCGGCTTGATTTGATGGAACTACTGAGTTGTAGAGGTGAAGGATAGCTCCATGTATTTTTTAAAAGAATCCCATGTTCTTCTATGTATGACTCTAAATCATGTGCAAATATAACTCTTGGTCCTTTTTCTTAAGCAGGAACTTGGTGCCAGCCAGCCCTCAGGGTATCTCCACAGCAGCAGATACAGAAACTAGAGTTTTGAGAAAGGGAAAATGGGGAAATGCTACCCCATGATGGAGTAAAAACTGAGCTGTCAGCACAGAGAGTTGTTTCAGGTCTAGTGAGAGCCCCACAAACCTCTCTCCAGCCTCATGCTGGATTTTATACCATGCAACACCCAAGGCAATTGTTCCTTTTCCGTTGGACTTCAAGGGCCTTGTAAAAACGCACCGCAGCTGATGGACTCTGCTATTGAGGTGCCTGAGAGCCACGCTGGGTTCCTATCCCATCTAGAAGCCAGAGACTATACTGTTGTTAGGTCCCCTCTAATTGGATCTGTCTCTTAGAGCATCAGAACAAGACCCCTGGTCCTGCACCATCTCTCCAATTGTTTGAGTCTATGGTGCAGCCTCTGTGTCCATTAATCTCCTAGAAGGTCTTCCTTTATTTTTGCTGCCCCTCTACTTTACCAAGCGTGATGTCCTTCTCCAGGGACTGGTCTCTCCTGATAAGATATCCAAAGCACGTGAGACAAAGTCTTGCCATCCTTTCCTCCAAGGAGCATTCTGACTGTGTTCCTTTCAGAATAGATTATCCATCTAGCAGGACTCATGGTACTTTGAATATTCTTCACCAGCACCCTAATTCATGTGCATCGATTCCTCTGCAGTCTTCCTTGTTCATTGTCCAACGTCCGCATGCATATGAGGTGACTGAATATATCTTGGCTTGGGTCGGGCACCCCAAGTCTTCAAAGCAACGTCGCTGCTCTTCACCACTTGAAAAGTCGGGGCAGCAGATTTGCCCAGTGCCTTGTGTCCTGTGGCTTCTTGCCCGCTGCATCCGTGAGCATTGATTGTGGATCCAAGCAAGATGAAATCCTTGGCCACCTCCATCTTCTCTCCACTTAGCACAATGATATCTCTTGGTCCAGTGGGAAGATTTGAGGTCTTCTTTACATTGGGTCGTGCCCGGTACTGAGGGCTGCAGTCTTTGCTCTCCATCAGCAGGTGGAAGGACTGACAGAAACCTCTCCCCGTATGTAGCTGACAAGTCTGTTCTCTTGTTTGGAGGGTATTCAACCCTGTCCGCTGAGGCAGGTGTTGGGTGGAGATAGTTGGACTTTAGTCCTACGATAGCCCACTGTCCGGCTTTCTGCACACTCTCCTGTCACGCAGCTGTGTTGGGCCAAAAGTACTCGCTGACCTTTGCTGGCCGGGGAGGCCTGCCAACCCTGCTCGGCAGCAATGTGGAGGCTTTGGCTTCCTTTGACCCTTCCGGAGGCATCCGTGACCTTCTACTACAACTACCTGAGGTTGCTTTTCCCACCCTGCAAATCAGTCAGCACAAACCTTTGCGGAGAAGCCTGGAGGCATATGTTTTCAGGCAGCAACAAAATCCACTTTCCAGCCCCTGCCTACTAGGAAGACTGGTCTCAGGCATTTCTTGCCTGAGTCTCGGAAACTTGACTCCTCCTGCACACGGGCCCCCCCTACTGCCTGGTGCCGGCAGCACAACCCTGAGTTCCCGGGAACAATGAACTCCAGAAGCCTGGCCCTGGGTTTGATATGGGGGTAAACCCCAAAGGATCCATTGTCATCCTATTGATTCCTGGGTCCTGGTGACCCCTGTCGTGGACAGGTTCCCTGAAGACGCTGAGACTGTAGATATTCACAGGCTCAGAGAGCCGCCTCTTTCTCTAGCTGGTAGGTTTACGTCATGGACCAGGGGCCAGCAGCTCCCATGCCTACCCCTCTTCACCAGCGTGGTTCCGGTGTGCCTAGGGTAGCCTCATTGACAGACTGCTGATGCCGCGGCAAAAAAATGACACTGATCCCTAAGGACTCTTCCAGTGCTCAGTGACACAACCTCACAAATCTTTCCTTCCCATTTCAGCGCTCCGGAGCAGAGAGCCAATCCACCAATCCCCCCTGAACTTTCTCTTCAGAGTGAAGTCAGAGTTGAGGCGGGGCCGGGAGGATCCAAACTGTTAACTGCTTAACTGCAGGGTCCAGAGTTCTCATCTACCCAGAAGGTCGAGAAAGACCTGGTGATTGGTTTTGCCAAGGTCACGACCTTGAACACGTTCTGGAACAGTTCTACTCTGCCTACCTAGGGTCGCAGTCACCGGTCAGGCCGCTGGTCCTGGCCTAAGAGCACAGACGAAAAAAGAGCTTGAGGTTTCCAGTCAGAGGGTACTACTGCCCTTGACCTCCCCCACCCCCACCTTTGTCTGACAGTGACCTTAGGCCATTCATTCCACCTTTTCGGGTTTGGGGTTGGTGAGCCTCAATCTTAGCAGAACCGTATTGCTTATCTTGTGGTGTTGCTGTGGAGAGGAGAGAAAGAACCAGGATGTCTAAGGAAACATGTTTTATAGAAATAAAAATTAATGTGAGCTATGGTGTGTGCCCTCCCAATACACACACACACACACACACACACACGCCTCTTCCTTGTGTCAGAGTAGAAAGGGCCCTTGAGGCAACACGAAACACTCCCCCCACCACCCCAAAAGGAAGTAGGCCCGGAAAGCTGTCACAAACAGGAAGTCGCCACCAGCAAAAAGACCTCAGGCCAAAGAAGACTCACCCACTAGTCCATGGCTAACATTTTTTTCCCTAAAGATTAAGTTCAATTCAGTTCAGTTCATGATTTGGGGTGTTGCCAATCTGGCCCCCTAGACTGGATCGGGGGTTTCCAGGGAGGGTGAGGTCATTCTTCTGACCCAGATTTGACCTCACAAGTGAGAATTCTTCCTCAGCCAGGTCCCTGCCTTTTTAAATGTAGGTCTCCAAGCCTCTTTGTCCCTGGTGGCCAGAGGTGGGGCAGGCCTCTCTGCTGGGAGGGGCTGGGACTCCACCCTGGCCTTCGCCCTGGGGACCCGCCCGCCCGCCCGCAGCTCCTCTCCAATGACTGCCTGCCTGCCTGGACCAGCAGACTTGCCACATTGAAGCTGGCTTCTCGCGGGAATGCAGGGAAGGCAAGCCAGCGAGGGCCGCACCAAGAATTTTTACAGCTCGGGGGATGATGTCAAAGTTTCCTTCCAGATTTCTGCTTGGAGGAGACACATTCTAGATATGCTTCGGGAGGGGGGGGCGGGTGTTGCAAGGGAATCTTAAAGGGAAACATATTCTGGGGGCTGCTCTCCAAAACCTGACCACCTGCCTGGTCCCTTGATCCCGTGCCGAATTCCATGTGGGGTTTCCAAGGCAGGGCTGGAAGATGAGGAAAGAAAGGCTTGGAAGTTGTCACAGAACATTCCTGAAACTTCTCTTCGTTCATCTGCAAAACCCAAAGGCCCACCTCTGGTCCTCACGAAGACGCTAGTTTCTGCCTCCTTCCCTTACACCTCTGTTAAGAAATGACTCCCCGACCCTTGGAAGATGTCCCTGAGGGAAACGTGCGAACAGGCGCTCAACTGCTAGCTGCAAGGCTGGCAATTCAAACCTGCTTTGGGATCTAATGATCTGCTTTGAAAATCTAAGGGGTCCGTTCCCATCTACACACATGGGGCCCCTTGAGTCAGAATCAACTGGAAGCAAACTAGCGACAACAACCCCTGGGAAGAGATCCCTGGGTGGCTGATGTGTTTAGCTCCATGCGTGCTTACCAAAAGTTTGGAGGTTCAAGCCCGCCCAGCGACACCTGAAAGCACAGCCTGACCACCTACTGAAGTACTCAAAATAATAATAATCAGCGACAGAACACCCAATGAAGCATGTTCCCTCCTGACACATGTGAGGTGACTGTGAGCTGGAATGGACTCAGGGTAGCTGGTTACCTCTTGGAAAAACTGCCAGGTGCGAGGGCCAAGCAAGGAACCACCTGCCCCCCTCCGAGTGTTTCAGTCCACTGGCAGTACCACAGAGATGAATATAAATATTCTAAATACTCAACCGAATACTGAAGACTGACTATGCCACGGTCCTCAGAAGGACCTCATCTGTCTGGGAAGAAGCACACCTTGGACTGCTCCTTGGAAAGATGGAGAGACTCCTTCACGCGAGCTTTAGGCCTGTCGTCAGGAGAAACCAGCGCCCGAGAAGGACAGCGTGTTCGGCAGAAGGTCGGTGAAAACGAGGAGGACCCTCTCCGAGACAGGTGGACATCGTCGCTGCAACAATGGGCTCAAACATCAGGGTGACCCAAGAGAGGGCAGTGTGCTGTTCAGTTATATATAGGGCGGCTATGAGTCGGAATCTCACCATAACAAAAAATAACAAAGATTATATCATGTCCCACTTAGGCTTTGCATGTTTTGCAAGGGCCTCCGACCAGACACTGAAACGTGCACAGTCCTCTCAGGGTGACCACCGTGGGGCTTTTCAAGCGCTTGCTACTGGAGCCTGTAAAGAACCACCTGGGTACAACAGCCAGGTAGAATTGTGCTGGCGTTACAGGTGAGCACAGGAGGCGCGAGGAAGCACCGTGATTACTCCAAGGCTGTGCTGCTGGTTCTCTGTGAGCCCAAATAAGAGACTAGTGTCTTCTGCATCCTCCTGTAGCAATTCATGCCCGTGATGGCATCCGTACCAACAGGTTACACAGGCTCTCCAGGCCACGTATACAAGCTGTCACCCTGCTGAAACACAGGGTAGCCTGAGCATTTGTTTACTAGTCAGATGACTTTTTAAAAATGACATCAAATATATTTCATAAATGCAAAAATGGGACTCCTTTTCAATAGAGGGTACATTTTGTAAGATGCCGGGGGGGGGAGGCTAGTTTCATTATCTCGTCATTATTGCTTTTCCCCATGAACTTTTGAAAGCCCTCTCCTAGCTCCTCCCTGCGCTGAGCACTTCCATCCCTCTCTGTTTACCTTCCCTGTCCTGCCTCTTTGATCTCATGGGGTTAGTTGTCCTGGTGTCATAGTGGACTGATAACTGCAAGGTCAGCAGTTCAAAACCACCAGCCGCTCCATGGGGGAAAAGATGAGGTTTTCCACTCCTGTAAAGAGTTACAGTCTCAGAAACACACAGGTGAAGTTCTGTCCTGTCCTATAGGGTCTCAATGCTTTGGAATTGACTTGATGGCAGGGGGTGGTGGGGTGTGTGTGTGTGTGTGTGTGTGTGTGTGTTTCTTTTACGTGATTCAAGTCAAAATCCTAAGAAAACATTATGCCCCAGTAGTCCTGCTGCTACTTCCTCCCCCTTTGTAGCCCTTTTCTCCACTTCCTTATCTCCTTAGTTGATACTTTTCTCAACTCCTTTTTATTCTCCTCATGCGTCTTTCTACAAATGCATGTCAATGTTTATTTTCATTATGATCTGTAGTCATAACTAGAAGAGAGAGCCCTAATGGCAGAGTGGTTACACGTGAGGCTGCCAACTGCCAAATAAGCTGTTCAAAACCACCAGTCACTCTGTGGGAGAAAGACGAGACTTTCTACTCCTGCGCAGAGTTATAGTCTCAGAAATCCACAGCAACAGGTCTGCCCTATCTCACAGGGTCCGCTATGAGTTGGCATCGACTCGATGGCAGAGCTTTGTTTTGTTTTTTTCTTGACCATGAAGAGAGCATTGATTGTGCGTTCTAGAAGTGGTGGGGGCTTTGCTGGATCATCCCCAGGATCCCTGCTGATCACAGGAACTCACTCACACCCTTGTCCTCACCAGTGGCCTGGAACCCCTGAGGGTCAAAGTGGCAGCTTCAGTTGGGTAAAGCCAAAGCACCAAGTTCACTGCCATGGGTCGCTCCTGACTCCTAGGGACCCTATGGGACAGGGCAGAACTGTCCCGTGGGTTTCTGAGACTGTCCATCTTCGGGGGAGCAGAGAGACTCATCTTTTGCCTGCACAGCGACTGGTGGGTTTGAACCGCTTAAGTCACCGTGACACCAGGATCAACAGGCGTCCCTGGGTGGGGCACATGGTGTCTGTGCCCAGCTGCTGATCGCACATTTGGAGGTTGGAGTCCACCCAGGGGCACTTTGGTAGAAAGGCTGGCGATCCATTTCTGAGAAAACGAGGCCACCGAGAACCAAGCGGGCGGAGCGGGTTTCTACTGCGACACACACCGTCTGCAGCCAGGTGGAGGGGATTCCACTGGGCAGGTTGGGCGGTAGGTTGTGTCCTGCTTCCTTTGCTTCCATCAGCCGAAGTCCCTCTGGAAACCAGAAGCAGCAGGTGCGACAAAAATCCCAGGGTTCTGGGGCCACCTAGGCCTGGGGCAGCCGTGTCCCGAGGGAAACGTGCCCGGATGCCCAAGTCAACCCCAATGACGTGGGCAGGAAAAGGGGCGACAGCTGCAGCTGGTTGGGTGTGGGTGTGACTGGGAGGAGGCTGCTGGTGACGCATGGCAAGCGCTGCGGCGGCCCACCCGCTGCGGGGCCATCCCCAGCCTGCCCGTAGGCAGCTCTTTCCCCCAAAGGGCCTATAACACCTGCCCGCGGTAAATGCTGGTTCGAGGACAGAACAGAGACCAACAGGGGCCCTCAGGCCCAGGGTGCTAAGCGGGGCTTGGAGGGGAGGGGGCAGGGAGAGCAGGGAACACAGCCAAGAGGAAAAGCCCCACTTGCTCCCGCTCTGCACCGATTGCCCTGCCCTCCCGACCAGGCAGGGCTAGAAGGCTATGAGGTGCACCCTGGGGCAAGCACACTCCTGGCCTCTCTCTCAGCAGATGTATGGGTGCTGCACACTGCACCCCTCCATCCACACCAACCCAGAGAGCCTGCGCCCTCTTCCCCAGACGCTGTGTAGACAGCCAGAGATGACTGCTGGGAGACACACTGCCACCAAGTACCTAAGCTAAAGATGGGGAGCGATCAAAATTCAAACTCACTACCACAGAGTCCACACTGACACCCAGTGATCCCATGGGACAGGGTAGAACCGCCCCTGTGGGTTACTGAGACTGAAACCGTTCAGTGGAAAGCCGTCTTTCCCCCAGGAGCATACTGGTGGCTTTGAACGGCCGGCCTTGCCCATCTCAGTCCAGCATGTAACCAGTGCGCCACCAGGGTTCCAGGGGCAGTGGCATACCACCGTAAGAACAGGGTTCTCAGTACGGAGAGTCGGCCCTGTCATTTTCTGTCAAACTTCTTGATTCAACATGAAGTCCTTCCAAGCGATTGTGCTCTATAGACCAAGTCTCCCTCTTCAACCTCTCCTCCCCTTAGACCCAGCACGGCCGCCCAGCCTGGGCTACCGGGTCTGTGAGCCTGATGGCCCAGCTGCACAAAACTGCACAGACCCGGGAGGAAGAGCTCACTGGTGCCTGCTTTTTGGAAGATCCCGAACACTGAAAGGCCCACCGGCCTCGCCGACCTGGGCTTGGTGCGCTGGCGGTTGATTACTTAAGCTTTGGTTCCGTTTCGGCTGACCTGACACCCTTGCCGAGATGCGGTGACAAGTACTTGGGGCCCATGACTTAGAGGGACTGGGTGTGGCCGGCCTGTGCCTTGTCGGGCAGGTGGAAGCAGTCAAGCTTGGTCCCAGGGACTTGGCACCTGGAAATCCCCATGAAGCCAATTCCATTCCAGGTCTTTCTCAAGACCCAGAGGAAGGAGTACAAGGGCCTGATTGTCCTGAAGGGCCTCCCCTGCCCACAGTTCTGTAGGGGTGGGGGTGGGGGGGACTGGGAGGGGTGAAGCAGTGTTTATTTAGGAGTGGGGGGTCTCCAGTCAGGAAGTTGATTGGGTGCCTCGGGGAGGCCTGTGTGAATCCGAAGGCGGATAGAATCTGGTGACCCAAGACCTCAGCACCCAGAGGACATATTTTCGGCAGGGCTGTTGCCTTGGCGACTGGGAGCCCTTGCTGGTTCCCGCATCCTGGTTTTCCACAGTTCCTGGGCTCCATCCAATGCTGAGTAATGAGTCAGAGGCAAGAGCTCGGTGGAGTTAAGCTGCCACCAGGGAAGAGGAGTTAACCAACAGCTCCAGGCACCAAATGGTGGGCTCTGCCTGAGTGGCAGGCGCCAGGCCTGGTGCCTGAGGAGCTGGGTGGAACCAGGGTAGAAGGGCAGGGCTCTGTGTTGTCCTTGGCAGGGCAGGGGAGACGTGAGGCCCTTCCCTGTTGGACCTCCATCATTGGTTGTTCTGGGAGGGGCTGCTTACCTCACACACAAGATGTCACCCTCCATAGGCTGCTGCTCCCCTTTCTCCTCCGCTGTCCCACCGCACCCCACCCCACCGCAGGTTCACCTTTAAGCATTTCAGTCCATGCTTGCCTTGGGGTGACGTTTTAGCTCTGAAACTGCGAAGGGGTGTAACCTAGGGCTTTCCTTAGGTGACCCTGGCCTATGACACATCCCTTGGACTCCTCGCCGCCCCACAGTGCTGGTGGGTGGAGGCAGTTTGGAAAGGAGGCTTGCCAGGCGCGTGAAAGACGGTCACGGCAACCAGCTCATAGTGAGCATCTTCTGGTGCGCATCCCCTGACATAAGTCCACGTATACCTGATGGCGACTGCCGTGTGTGGTGGAGGGTATTCCAACTCGGAGAAACCCCATTAGACACTGCAGGGTGGCTTATAAATCTTGTGAGAGTCACTCACAAGTGTCTCCTAGACCGTCCGGAGACCTAGGCTTCCCTAGATTGTAAATCTGTGTCAGAGAAAATCGCAAGGCTTTTTCGTCCAGAGTGGCTGCCAGGTTTCAAACTGCTGGCCTTTAGGCTAGGAGCCAAGCACTTAGCTCTTGCTCTGTTCCCAGGACTCACTAGCGAGGTAGATGGATGGATGGATGGATGGATGGATGGATGGATGGATGGACGGATTTATGGATAGAGGGAGGAAGGGATGGATAAAAGTCTACCTGTGCATATGTTGTCACAATAACTTTGTGAAGTTAAATGAAAAGTTTGTTTTAAGGATCAGAAGTAGTTGATTCCTGTAAGGTAGAGATTGAAGATATCCAGCTTGCTAAAGTGCTGTACCACACGCCATCCTCTCTGACATCAACTACTTCCACCCCCACCCCCACCCCCCCACAGTACCCTCCCACCTGCCTTCGGGTTCAGTAATCCACTGCAGCAGCTCACCAGGCTCATGGAGCATGGAAGTTACATGCTTTTTGTTAGGGCAGAAAGAGGGCACAACTCAAGACTGAGCTCGAACAACTCCAGGTGCACGTGCTTGCTGGAGACACCTTCTTTCGCCTAGCCAGCCTCTTCCCGAGCAAGTGTCAGACGTAGCTCCACAGGCTGGCAAGTCCCATAAGCCCTCCGACTCAAGGCCTCTGGAGACCAGACCACTTCCGGCCTCCTGACACATAGCCTTTGTGTTTTCTGTACTGCCATCTCTGGGTGTCTTCTGTATTATGTTCTCTCTCCCCTCCCCTCCCCTCCCCTCCTCTCCTCTCTTCTCCTCAGCCCTCCCCTCTTCTCTCTCTCTCTCTCTCTCTCTCTCTCTCTCTCTCTCTCTCTCTCTCTCTCTCTCTCTCCCTCATCTCCACTTAAGCCTACTGGCCAATCCCCTTCCTAAGGCCGTATACCCCACAAGGCTGCCAAGACCATAGAGTTAACCCAGCCCCAGAAGTCCAGCTCTGGAATCTGCGCTCTGTAAGGACAAAGCATGAGTATTAGTGTCCCTCCTTTTACAAATGAGGACACTGGGCACAGCAAGGTTCAGTGACTTGCCCAACCCCACAGGGCTAGGAAGAACCTGGGAGAGACAGGCACGGGGACTTGTGGCCCAGTGGGAGGGTGGGGCTGCTGGGAGGGGCAGCAGAGTCAGATGTAATTGCATCCCACTCACTCTTCCCCACCTCAAGTTTCTCCTTCCACCTGAAGCTTGGTTCCGGGGACAGGAAGCTACTCCAGAGCGAGCCAGATACTGAGGGAGCAGGTGAGGAAATCAGAAACCTGCACCTGCCAACCTAGGAATCTGTCCAACCGCCTATGGAACTGACACCTGGCTGCCCAGGTAAAGTGTCCAGATGCCCCAGGCAAAAAGGAGGTGTAGCTTAGAGGAAATTAGTTTCCAGAAAGGCTGACAGTGAAGCCAGCGGAAGACTGAAGAGGCTTACTGTGTAATCAAAACAACGCAAAAAAAAAAACAGGTTGAATGCCTAGAAGATAATTTTATTTGGAAAGAAACATAGAAGTTTCGCTAATCCCAAATTCTTGCTCTCTGAATAATGAGTGCCAGTTTTTACTGAGTCCGTGCTAGGTGCTATATAGCACGCATGGTGCTATAAGATTTGTTCTTGAGCCCTGCCTATAAGGATGATGGAGAAGGACATGGAGCTTGGTAAAGAAGAAGGGCAGGAAAGAGCCTCGAGGAGATGGCTTGACAGTGGGCTCACCCACAACAGGCAAGAGGGAGGTGCAGGCCCGGGCCGAGTTTCCTCCTGGTCTACACGGACGGACCGGAACAGGAACGGACTGGAAGACACCGACCACCAGACCCACCACAACATCCCAGTGGGACTCTTGCTATTTCTCTTTTCTTCTTGAGGAAAGGTCGCTGGGCCCAATTAGCTGTAGATCCCGAGAGTCACCCTCACCCAAAGGCCGCATCACTTTTTCCTCTGCAACTTTTTAAAATTATAGACACATTCCAGCATACACAACACGAGAAGAAATATTGTCACGAATCTCCATAAAGCTGTCAACCGCTTGCAATAATTATCAGCACAAAATGACGCCACCTACCCGTTCAAAACCACACCAAACATCCCCCCTGCCACTGAGTTGATTTCGACTCATGACAACATTCGGGGTTTCCAAGCCTGAAATTCCTTACTAGAGCAGAAAGCTCCATCTTCTCCGGTGGAGTGACTGGTGGGTTTGAACTGCTGATCTTGTGGTTTGCAGCACAATGTGTCAGCCACAACACTACAAGGGCTTCCTACTCTTCACTAGTAGCCTATTTTTAAATTAACTCTGAAATTTCTCTCTGTAGGTTTGTAATTCCCATAGCTCTGTCTCATGTTTTATACCATCATCTCTCTCTCCCTCTCTGTTAGTATGCATCGCTGGGAAATAAGGACTTATAAAACAAACATATTCGAATTATATATAAAGAAAACAATAATTCCTTAACAGTGTCACATATCCAATAAAATTCCGTTATCTCAGATGGTCCCATAGATGTGTTTGCTTGAATTGGAATTTAGTAAACAAGTCCACATACCCTGGTGGCAAAGTGGGTTACACATTGGGCTGCTCACCTTGAGGTTAGCAGTTCAAAACCACCAGCTTCTCCACAGGAAGAAGATGAGGTTTCTACTTCCATAAATAGTTTCAGTTTCAGAAACCCACAGGGGCGGTTTTATCCTGTCCTTTGGGTTGCTGTGAGTCAAAATTGACTCGATGGCAGTGAATTTGCTTGTTTGCTTTAAATAAGTCCACACTTTACTTGCATTTGGTTGATAAATTTCTTAACTCTTTACTACATGGGAGGCTTCAGAAAGTTCATGGAAAAAATGGAATTGAAAGATAAAAGTTTTCTTTTTTCCCATCAGCTTCTTGAAGCTCCCTCATATATAGGTACCTTTTTCCTCCGTCCGGGACCCCTGGTGGCCTTGTGGGTATGCACTGGGCTGCTAACAGCAAGGTTGGAGATTCAAAAGCACCAGCCGCTTCACTGGAGAAAGTTGAGGCTTTCTACTCCCAGAAAGAGTTAGTCTTGGAAACCCAGTGGGGAAGTTCTACTCTGTCTAATAGAGATCAGCCCGATGGCAGTGAGTTTAGTTGAGTGCTGAGTTTTCCGCCATCCGAAATCTTAGGTTAATGCTTGAGCAATTAGCCTGTGCAAACAGTTGAGCACTCGGTTCCTAAACCACAAAGTCGACAGTGTGAAGCCACCCAGAGGTACCATGGAAGAAAGGTCTGGCGAGCTTCTTTCTGAAAGACCACAGCCTAGAAAACCCCCGAGAGCAGTTCTTCCCGGTCACTCCCAAGGCTCCAGGACTTGACCGCGACTGTACCCCACCACCTCCCTGGCCCGTGCTTGTCGGAGACCCAGAGTCGCTTCTCCATTGTGGCTCTCGCTGATCATCATCTACCTCTTTCCTCTGGGCCCTGGAGTTCCTGTGGGCCTGCTAGTCAGATCTAGAAGTTTGATCGCAGTGGTTATTTGAGTGTTTGGCAATGACACCTCACAGGTTCGCTGCCGGGGCCCCTTCCCCTCAGCCTGCTCTCTGCTGAAGCTCAGGAGCCAGAGCTGAGCTCACGAAACTAGCGAGGCACAGAACCAGACCCCAGGAAGCCGACTTCAGACTGGGCACCTGCCCTTGCCGCAGAGCACAGTGCTGCTGGCGTCTGGTTTCTCCTGGGAACCTGAGGACAGGGTGGCTGCCATTGGCTTTCTAACTTCCTAGCCAGGGAGGCCAAGAGAGGAGCAGTGGGGAAAGTGCAAACCCTCCTTTATTATTATTATTACTTTCTAATTTCATTTGAACTTGGTGACTGGAAGGGAGGGGTTCTCGGAGCTTGGGCGGGGCTGTGGCCAGCCAGCCTGCAGCTTTGCCAGAAGGCTGGAAGCACTTAAGCGCTGGCACAGAGTGTCCTTCCCCGTTCTCTATGCCCCCCCTCTCTCTCAAGTACTGAACACCAATTTACCTGAGAGAGCATTGACAGAAACATGACATCCCTCTGTGTATGCATTTTAATTGGAGGGAGTGAGGTGTGTGTATGCCGGTCGGCCGGCGAAGAAAAGGCTGGGAACCGGGACTGGGGGACGAGGGAGGGAATTGCTCATGAAGGAGAGCCGCCACGGTGTTTCCCGTTCCCTCTCACCATGCAGGTCCCAGAACACAGGTGACATATCGCCACGATCTCACCCAAGAGACAGACACCCCTCCCCAGACCACGATGGGCAAGGGGTGGGGCAAGCTCGCCCCCACACGGTTATGGAACCCGAAAGCCTGCCAGGCACTTTCTACACAGGGCTCCACCGAACCACGTACCCACTCTGCCGAGTCAATAAGCCCAAGGCCCGCTGGCCTCCAGTTGATGCTGACGCAAGGCAATCTCTGTGGAGGGCTGACTTTTTTCACCAGATCTCCAGCCCTGTCTTTCCAGGCAGCTCTGGTGGTTTCAAACTGCCCACCTTCCGGTCAGCCACGGAGAGCGTTCACTATGTGCACCACCCAGGGACCTCAGAATGCCAGCAGAACAAGCAAATCTGTCTTAGCTAGAACGCACTCCTTTGAAGCCAGGATGGCAAGCCTTGTCTTCCACACTGGGGGCAGGCTATCCAGAGAGCCCAGCCTCAAACCCATTGCCATCAATTCGCTTCTGACTCATAGTGACCCCAGAGTGCAGGGTAGAACTTCCCAGTGGGTTTCCGAGACTGTAACGCTAACGGAGAAGGAAGTCTCCTCTCGCGGCTGGTGGCTTCAAACTGCTGACCTTTCGGTTAGTAGACTAATGCGTAACCCACTACTCCACCAGGGCTCCTCAGGGGAAACCGGTTTTCCCGGATAAGGACCTTATTCTTGGTGAAGAGATAAAGAAGAATAGCCCAGCAGGATGGACGGACACAGTGGCTGCAACAATGGGCTCCAACCTAACTACAATTGCGAGGGAGGCGCAGGACTGGGCAGTGCCCCGTTCTGCGGTGCAGGGGGGGGGGCGGTCAGAATGAGTCGGAACCCACTCGACAGCACCTAACAACAACGGCAGCAGACGAGGAGGGACTGCGGTCACAAAGGTGTGAGCGAAGGCAGAGTTCAAATCCAGATGTTTCTCATTTAGGATCTGCAGCTTAACCACCAGACTGCAAGATCAGTTAAGACTGCCCTATGGAAGGAGGAGGCTAGGGGAGAAGATTTGAGTGGGTTTAGGAGACTCAGGCAATACACGTTAGGATTGCCTGCCTTTGGGGACCCGTCAGCTTTCACTTTAAAATACCGTATATGCTCGTGTATAAGCCGAGTTTTTCAGCACATTAAAAAAAATCATTTTATTGGGGCTCATACAACGCTTATCACAATCCATACATACATCAATTGTGTAAAGCACACTTATACATTCGCTGCCCTCATCATTCTCAAAATTCGCCTTCCGTGTGGGTTCCTGGAATCAGCTCATTTTCCTTTTTTCCCCTCCCGTCCCTCCCCGCTCCGCCCTCCCTCATGAGCCCTTAATAATTTATAAATTATTATTTATTTTATCATACACTGCCCGGAGTCTCCCTTTACCCACTTTTCTGTTGCCCAACTCTCCCAGAAAGGAGGTTATATGTAGATCCCCGTGATCGGTTCCCCCTTTCTATCCACCCTTCCCTCCTGGTATCACCACTCTCACCATTGGTCCTAAGGGGTTCATCTGTCCCAGATTCTCTATGTTTCCAGATCCCATCTGTACCTCAGCACATTTTTAATGCCGTTTTTTGTGGTAAAATTAGATGCCTCAGCGGATATTTGGATTGGCTTATACTCAAGTATATATAGTAAGTCTTCAAAATCCATGAAGTGAATTTCACAGAGAGACAGAAAAAGCTTTCATAAGGACTTGGGGGGGGGACGTGGGAAAGCACCTGTTAAGTCGTCTCCCCCCACCCCTGCCCTGTGCCCGTCAAGTGTAGGTTTCTAAATTGCACAGAAAGTGTGAATTTGAAAATGGCACCTCTTTGGGGTAGCCCAGCCTTGTACCATCGGTACAATCACCAGCAGGCTCGAATCCATCCTTGCAGCCAACCACCAGCCAACGTCCATCCGTCTCACCGTGATTCCCTCTTGTCCTGATGGCCCTCTGCTTCACCAGACAGGATGTCCTCTTCCAGCAACTGAGCCCTTCCGAGGACATGTCCAAAGCAGGCCAGCCAAAGGCCCGCTATGATTCAGTGTTGTCACTGAGCTTCATATCCACATCTCCAGGCCTTTCCTCCTCGTCTCTCCGTTGGAAGCTCCCTGCAAGCAGTCCACCACGGGGGAACGGCTTGTCTTTGAAATGCTGGTGGAATGGCTTCCAGAGTCCAAGCAACACTCAGACCACTACCGTCCAACATGCTCACAGTGGGTGGTGGAGCTCCAAGCGACTCCCTGCTTCAAGTCTCTGCAGCAAGTGCCACCAGAGCCCTGTTTCCCAGCCCACAGTCTGCACTTGCGAAGCCCAAGCGACTCTTACTGAGCTGTCACCTCCTTTCGGTGGTGGCTCCACGCGATTGTGGTCTCTTGTCAGGGCAGAACCAATGCCGAGATGACTCAAAGTGCGAGTTTTGCTTTTTTTGTTTTCTTTTTGCCCCCACCGCATTCAAAGCTGTGGTAGCCAAATACCCGCCAGCTGTAGGTGTCTGACTCAGGAGTGCAGGCTGCCATTTCTGTGCCAGGCAGCCCACAGATCTGCACCTCATTGTTCTGCCCTCTTTTTCCCAGTACAGTGAATCGACTTCAGTGGTTTCCTTTCGTCATTGCTTTTTGTCAAAGAGCATGGCGAGTACTTTGTGTTTCCGAAAAGGATTTTCGTAACCGGTCTCTGAATGAAAGACAACGATGAATCGGTACAATCAGTTGGAAAGAAATTTGCCTGTAACTTGTTGTAGGTGCCACTGCCGCTGATCCGACTCCTCGCGACAGACACTTGGTGCAGCAGGACGAACCGCCACCGCCTGGTCACGAGCCAGCCTCCCGACTGATGTTCTGCGTGAGCCCATTGATGCCGCCACTGTGCTGACCCAGCTTGTCAAGGGCCTTCCTCTGTTCCGCTGTCCAAGCCAGAGGTCCTTCTCCAGGGACTGGCCACACCTCTCCGACACGTGCATGAGACAAAGCCTCGCCATCTTACGTCTCAAGAGCAGTCTGACTCTACTTCTTCCAAGACAGACTTCTTTATTTTTCTGGAATTCCTGGGCACGTTCAATGTTCTTTATTCTACTTCTGGGAATGTGTCATAGTCAAAGACTGCTAAGTGTAGCAGAGAAACAAAAAACATTGAAAAGATGCTCCTAGAGTACAGTGATGAGAAAATTAGGGAGAGAATGGAGCCTAAATGATTGTGATATACGCCATAAAAGAGAACTTTACACAGGTTTTAACACTTGGGTAATGAGGGGCACAACCCTAGCGACATCGTTAGGGCTGATGCCACCATCCAGGGTGGTAGCTGTCACCACTCCTCCAGGAACCTCCTCCCACACCAGACCCTACAGAATCCTGCTGTTTCTGTCGGCACCATCTAGTCATCTCGACCCATCTCGACCCTGTTTACAACTGGCACACCGTGCTGCGCCAGCCTCCAAGCAGAAGCCTTAGTGATGCGGATTACCAACTTCAAACATAGCATGTTGGGCAACAAATCTACTTGTAAATTGCTTAAAAGTAAGACTTCTTAGATTATAAGGCCACTCATGACAGCGTTGGCTTTTACAATCTTTCTACATTGGATTATTAGCTGTAACATTATTGGTAACTGAGTCGAGACTTTTTGTAGTTGTCTCCTTATTTTCCTTTAATTACTTCATTCTCAAACAACAACAACAAAAAAACACCTTTGGACTAATTACTACAATAGTGCGGTAAAACACCAGAATATTGCACTGTAGGGAAGTCACCAGAAAATGTGACGAAATCCCTGAGGATCCGGACACCGGCAGCAGTGAAGACTGCCCAGCCGAGTGGTTTGAAGAATCGCTGTAACTGGGCCATACCGACAGCACTGAAACCCAAACTGAACTGGCAGCCAGGGATCGGGTTAATTCCTGCTCCTAGCAACCCTACAGGACAGAGTAGGGCTGCCCCGGGGGGTTCCGGGCCAAAACTTCACTAGAGTAGAAAGCATCCAGTTTCTCCATAGAGTACCGGGTGCTACAAACTGCTAACCTTGTGGTTAGTAGACCAAACATATGCTGCCAGGGCTCCTGCAGCGACACCCTTAGAAGGCTCAGACAGTTAATTAACAGAGTTTTAGCCTTATGGGTCATTGCTAGATGCAAAGTGGGCTTACTCAAAATGAGTTTTGTTGTTATAACCGACTGAAAGGATATTTTTATTACAGGAACGTATTTCTGCTGAAACAGTGCACAGAAATGTTATAGTCATTTTGGTACCACCTTTGGACAACGTCGCTGTGTCCCTGTGACACCCAGGGACGCCGCTGTTTATGGTATGTCTTAACATATTAAATTTCCTCTGTTGGTATGGGGAACACATTCTGGGAAGCAGGTGAATATCAATCAGAATCCCAGTCATAGGATCCCAGAAATACTTCAAAAACTTCAAGAAGACTATATCCTAATAGCTGTTGCTGTTTCAGGTGCCACTGAACAAGAGCATTAAAATGGCATGCAAACAGAATTATGCTGAAAATGATTTTTGAATGGTTGTAGCAGGACATCGACAAGGAACTGACAGAAATTCAAACAAGGGCATGGAACTGGGGGTCAGTGCTGAAGTTAGATCGATCTTGGCTGAAAGTAGAGAATACCAGAAAATGTTTACCTGTGTTTTATGGAAATTTCAGAACATTCTTTGTGCTCGTGTGAAGTCTGTACACCAACCAAGAGGCAGCTGTTTAAGCAGAACAAAGGATACCGTATGGTTTAAAATCAGGAAGAGTGTGTATGTCTAGACTAGAGAAACAAATTCATAGACACTCATATGTGTATAAGAAAGAGCTTCACTGAGCCTGAAACACAGGGAATCCAGGACCAATAAACCCCTCAGGGCCAACAATGTGAATAGAGACGCCAGGAGGAGAAGGGGCAGGTGTGGGGAGAAAGGGGGAATTGATCACAAGGATCAATATATCACCCCCTCCCTGGGGGACAAACAACTGAAAAGTGTGTGAAGGGTGACAATGTAAGATATGAAAATAATAAACTATAACTTATCAAGGGTTCATGGGGGAGGGAGGTCAGGCGAGGGAGGGGGGAAATGAGGAGCATTAATAATGTCAAGGGCTCAAGTAGAAAGAAAATGCTTTGAAAATGAGGTCAACATATCTACAAATGTGCTTGACACAATGGATGAGTGTATAGATTGTGATAATAAATGTAAGAACCCCAATAAAAGTATTTAATTTAAAAAAGAGCTTTATCTTCAAGAACAATTGAATATTGAGAAAACATCCCAGCCCCATCCAGATCAAGTCCATAAGTCCAATATTAGCCCATATGTCCAGTATGAATCTATAAATTCCTCTTCAGACTCACACAACACATGCAATGACACCAAATGCAGGAAGATCACAGGCCAGTGGGTGGAAAGTCTTATGGATCCAGTGGCAGGGTAAGCATCTCAGTGCAGGTAGGGGTCTCCATGTGACTCCTTCAGTTCCAGGGCTCTAGCATAGCTCCATGTGTATTGTTGTCAGGAATGTCTCCTATGGAGTGAGGGTGTGTCCCACCTCCAGCAAGCTAATTATCTCCTTACCGCCTCCAAATGAGGTCCTCAAGCTGCAACCTGATTGACAGGCTGAACTCCACCCCTTCAGTCTTAAGTCTCAAGTTGATGACAGATTATGTAACAGCGCGGTGTGCGTCAGGGTTGTATCGTCTCACTATAGCTTATTCCAAGTGTAGGCTGAGCACATAATCCAAAAACTGGACTACATGACAATGAACGAAGTATCAAGATGGGAGGAAGTCTCATTAAGAATCTGTGACATGCAGAGGACACAGTCTTGCTTGCTGAAAATGAAGAGGATTTGAAGCATTTACTGAGAAAGATGAAAGATGTAGCCTTCCATACAGCTCACATCCCAGCATCACGAAAACGCAAATACACGAAATGGGACCCATAAAAAATATCGCAATAAACTGAGGACAGATTGAAATTGTCAAGAATTTCAACACCCACAGAAGCAACCATTAGGAAATCAAATTACTAATCGCATTGGGCAAATCTGCTATAAAAGACCTTTTAAAACTGCTTAAAAGCTTAGCTATCACTTTGAGGACTAAGGTGTATCTGACCCACCACATGGTATTTTCAATCACATGCATGTGAAAGTTGGATAATGGGTAAGCACAGCTGTGGAAGACTTGCTGCCTTTGAATTATGGTGTGGATGAAGAATACGGAAATTTCTGTGGGCTGTCGGAAAAAAAATCTGTCGGGGCCCGAATGCTCCTTAGAAGTGAGGGTGGTGAGATGTCCTCTCGTGCACTCTGGGTCGGTCATCAGGATACGAGAAGTAGCAAAAGAGAAGAAGACCCTCACGGAGATGGATGGACACCGTGGCTTCAACAGTGAGCAAACCAGCAAAGATTGCGAGGGCGGCCGGGCATGGGCAGGGCTTCATTCTAGGGTACGCAGGGCTGCTGTGGGTCAGACCCACTTGACGACACCTAGCGGCAACCATAGAAATGATGGATTTCATGGATTTTAGGGGCTGGCACGCTCAGAATCCTTTGATCAGGTGGCAGGCTGGGGAGTCCTGCTGGTCCACACAATTGTCAGGGCCAGGTGCCGGCAAGTTCAAAGTCTCTGAGCGAGATGGCAGTTTGGAGACTCTTGTGGTCTGGCATCCCAAGATGTGTGAGCGGAAGGAGAGTTGTAACATGCAGACAGAGAGCAAGTGAGTTCTGCCAGTAGATCTCTCTCGGTCGGTCGTGTCGGCAGAACACGTGCAGAAGAAATTCCCTTTTCAGCTGTCGGATTGGTTGCCTTATGAAAAGCCATGGTGCCAGATTGCATTAGATTGCACGTGATTACACTGTGAACCATCCGCTCCACTAATGTGTGGCCTGGCTCAGCCAAGAGGATCTAAAATGAACCCTCCAAGGACCGCATAATGTTCCGTAACTCTGCTTTTACGTAGACTTGAAGAGTTCTGTAATATGATGACTTTGTGAGAGGGACCATCGTATCTTAACTTGGGGGGCGGGGACCTGTTTCTGTAGGATGCGGGCTCGGTTAAGGCAATGGTGGAAGACTAAGCCCCCAGGCTGCCTCTCCTTAACCGCCAGCACCACATCTTGCCAACTGGACAGTCTAGTGTTAGGAATGTATCTGAATCGCAATGTCCTCGATTGCATAATGAAGCTATTGATAACGCCTATTCACTACTTCTTGGAGTTATTAATGAAGATAAATGAGTTGAGCTTCTGCAGTCCCTACAACAGCGTGTGGCATATAGTAAGCACTACGTGGGTTTGCTGTTTTTATTGTTGGTAGTTTCTGATGTGCCCCGGGCTTACAATTCCAACAGCTCCTCCGTAGTAAATGCACTCTAGCATATGTTGAATACCTCGGTATTTATTTGAATTTTCCTTAGCGTCGCTTTTTAGCATCAGTAACTTTGTAAGGCTGGTCTTTGTCTTGGGGAATTTCAAACACTGTCAGAGTGATGGCAGTGGAAACCATCGATTGTACCCATTACTCACGTTAAGATGCACCCCCAAAGAAGTGCAATTGTCCGTGTGGTGTCTCGCGACTAGACTATGCAGTAAATAAGTCGAGTCTGCCTGTACTTCTATTTTTATCTTTGGGCAGACGTGTCCTGATGACAATGTCTCCATTATTTCGTATCTCAACTCCGGAAACGCATTCATACTCTGAATGCATTAGCCACGCGTTTCTCGGCTCTTTAAAGCGGAGCAAGAACAGGGAGACACTTGCAGAGCCACCTGAGGGAAACGCCGAAGACATTTCAATATTTAATTTCAATCGCTACCATTGCTTGTCTCGACAAAGTGACCAAAACCCATAACCTGGCCACTTTTTCTTTTTTGTGTAACTCATTTTAATCAACTCCATTTTCATAAGAGCCATTGTTTGACATTACGTTTTCATCCTCTTAGGTAATGCCTATTTAATTGCAATTTTTTTAGTTGTAACCCCACATGAACGTGTCTGAAGACAAACAGAAATGGCTCCTGGTCAGTAGACAACATAATTGGCGACTGAAGATGTGCCCACGTGTACTGTGGGGACCCCGAGGACAAGTATTCTACTTGCTGCGGGCACGTTATCTGCTCTTCCTGGCAGGTGGCGTCAGCTCAGGAAGCCTGTTGGATACAAGTTGACAGTGATTGTCACTGGGTAACGCAGTCTTTTTTCCTTCTTTATAAAGTAATGGCCAGGTGGCATAACCCTTACGCTCGCCTCCTCCCCTCAAATTCAGTAACATTCTTTTTCAGTAAATCCATTCACAGAGAACCAGAGCATGAATGGAAAGAACATGCATAACTGATCATGTGAATTTATACATCCTCATAGCCAAACAATGCATTCTCCAAAATACCCAGGTCTGGGTTTCAGCAGTTACAGAGATGACTTGTTCAAGGACAAAGTTAATTGATCGCTGCAAGCTGAGGGCATTGTTCAGAAGGCTCTCACACACCACGATTCACATTTCACTTTCATTCTGACTACAAAGTTACACAGAAGCCAAGCGATGAAATCTGCATTTCCTTCGAAACCTAAATGCAGATGGCATGGAAGAATTTTCCTTGGAGTTGCTTTCCTTCCCTGAAAGGTGCTGGGCCACCTCCTGCTCTGAAGCTTTGGACTGCCTTAGCATGGATGGAACCTGGCTGTACCGGGCTTTTTGTTTTCCGTTGTTGTTGTTTTCTGTGCCGAATTTCACACATCGCTTTACAAGCTAGGTCCTCGGTAATATATACTTTGCTTTCTGATCAACTGATAATTCTGTCTTTGTGACCAAGAGGGAGGAAGTGAGAAAGGTGTGTGACTGCTGCCAGCTCTCCACACATGCAGAATCCAAGGTTGCAAGTCAAGTCTTGTTGACCACCCAGAAGCCTGGCACACAACAGAGCTTCACGAGGTTCATGCAAACTTGGAAGCCCCCTGGAATGTCTTCTCGGCTCAGACATATGATTGTTGAGGGACGTGACTGGGTATCTTTTCAAGCACATGTCTTGACCAAGCTCTGCTCACTGCAGTGACAATTGCAGGCGCGTGTAAGAGCGTGGGTGCAAAGTTGTGGTGATCTGCTTCTGAAGATCCCCCTCACAGAAAAACCCTCTGGCGTGCACCCCTACACTGATACACACGGGGTTGTACTGGGTCCGAAGAGGTTCGATGGCTGCTGGTTTGGGGAACGTGGTGCAGGTACAGTGAACTGTTTGCCGTGGCTCTTCTAGGCAAAGTCTCTAATTCCCACCAAAAGGCCTTTCCTGGCATTGATCTGGTAAGCAGGTTTGGGAAGATACTGATAGGATCCACCGGTGAGTAATTGCAAATAGAATTTCCTGGAATGTCATCATGCTATGTATAAAATGAGCCATCTGAGAAGGAGGAGGAGGGATCTCGTTACCAGCAGGGAGTGTGTCCTCTGGACCTGAGGACGCTGTGCAGTGAATCTCCTGAATCCAGAGGACAGCTCTGGCACGGAGGGGCAGCAGCCACAGAACCAGGAGCCAGAGCATGGAACAGAGTCATAGACTTCCCCACCTGCAGAGCAAGTAAAGAGGAGGTCTCTGGTACAGGAGGCTGGCTTGCAAAGTGGGATGCCGCTGAGCACTCAATTGGGGAAGCTGGGCTTTCTTCACAGAAGGGAGCCGAGTGCTGTAGGGCTGAGCTTACAGAATGGGAGGCCTCTGGACACTTAATTCAGAAAGCAAGCTTTGCTGACCTACCAAGGAGCTGAATGCCTGCAGGCTGGGGCTTATAACAGAGTAGTATGCCCTTTGGGCATTTATTAGTAGACTTGACAGAATTTTGTAACATATCCTGATAAACAACTCAATCCTGAGCATTTCTCACTGGCATTATAACTTGTTCACTTTCTTAATAAACACTTTAATTATGAATTTTGTCTGAGTTTCTGTGTAGCCATTGCAATGGCTATTAGAACCCAGAGGTAATCGATAGAATACTAATTAAGGCAACACACGTAGCTAGCTCAACCATCTGTCCTGGATCCTCGGTGCTTCACCTTCACCACCTGGGCCTAGACCTGCAGTCCTTTCAGAAGCCCCACATCACACAAACTGTACAGACAAAACTGGAAGACTCTTGTCCCCAGGATCCTTAGATATACTAATGTCACACACAGTACATTCACAGAACATCCGATTCACGTTTAATCAAAGTACATTTCCTAGTTACATCAAAATTTCATTGGTGGGCAAGTTCAAACAGGATGTGCAGTAGAACCCTGGACCTAGACGCTAATCCATTCTAGAAGAAGCATCGAGATGTGAAGCAGTCAAGTTCCGAATCAAGTTTTCCCATAAGAAATAACTGAAAATGGATTAATCTGTTCGCGATTCACCAAGTTTTTACTCTAACCTTGCCTTTTTATATAAAAAATTAAACAGAAATTTCAAAGTAAGTTCAAAGTAAGTAAATAACATAATTTAAATAAGAAATACAACATTAAAAAAGTTTTTAGTAACCACAGTGTGGCCCCTACCTTGAGATTGATGAGGATCTGTGGACACGGATGTGAGAGGAGGGATGGAGACAGAGGCATTGTTTGGCAGGGGACTCTCCTTTCAGAAAATCAACTGGTAGCTGCTTTTCAGGAGTTTTTTTTCCTTTCCTTGCATTTTTTCACTAGGACCTGGCTGGCTTGTGCTAAAAATAGATAGATAAATAAATAAATATCGGTCTAATGGGGTCTGCTGTTGGTGTTTCCTTAACTGTTTTCTAAAAGGGTTTACTGAATTATCATCAACAAATATTGGTAACACAGTTAACCAGTTCCTTATCATGATTCTTTTTTAAAAAAAACAAAACTCTTTCTTAGGACTCTTGTTTTTTATTTTAAAAACAGTATTAATAGTCACAAAACTAAAAATTAAAGCAAAACGGAACAATGTTTACTAACAATGCCAACTGACCGAAACACGATCTGCTTTTGTTTATAAAAACCACGTGCGCGGGGCCAGGTGGGATTCCAATGTTTCATCCCAGCTCCGACGCAAGATTTTCTTGACACTGTGCGTCGAAATCTGATTCTGTGGAGTCCTGATGTGGTTCAGTTCCGGGGTTCTACTGTAAAGTCCAGGATGAAATATGTATTTAAACCCTCTGAGGAAACTTCCCCACTGTGTGCACATTCTCTGAAGCTGGTTCCATCTCAGCCCGTGACTCTTCTGTCACTCTTTCATGAAATAAGAACCTGCTGGCTTTATTCCAATGAACTCCAAACCAAAAGATAATTACTTGTGGTAGAGGAAAGGTTGATAGTTCAAGCTCACCCAGAAGTGCCCCAGAAGAAAGGCCTGATAACTGGCTTGCAAAAGGTCACAGCCTTGAGAACCGTAGAGATTCCGTAGGTCAGCAGGTCCGAGGCACAGAGATGCCCGTGGACGCCATCGGATAGCTGCAGCCTTCTCGCGGGCTGAGTGGGCCAAGAGTTGCAATACCTTATTGTGAGCTAGCTACCAAAGTCACATACAATCCTTTCACAATGCCCTACAACACAGACGAATCCTTCTCCTCCGGGAAGAGGGCTGACTGCACCCAGGCAAGAATTCCCGTTGGAGCACCACCATTGGAAATCATTGAGGGCCACTTGGACATTCTCGTTCACAGCCCACCCTCTGGCTCTCAAGCATTCTTGCACTTTCATATGTAAAACACACTCAAGGATTTCCAAAGCCCCATAGCTCTCCTCTTTATAAGAGCAGCTAAAAAAAATTCAGCGCTCAACATTTAAAAACAGTTAAGGTCCAGGTGAGACTGCTCAAGCCCACTCCCTCCGGCTTATTTGCTGTGAACAGGAAGCGCTGTGGACCAAAGAACGAATGATCTGCTTCCCAACAAGAGAGGAAGGAAGTGAGGCACCCGGGAGTCACAGAAGATCCTCTGGCCCACAGAAATTCTGACGTCTTCTAGTAAAATGTTGAGAGGCAAACCTGGAAGTCATTTTCTGTGCCTCATGGTTCTTCCTGTGAGCTCTGGTCCCTCGGAAGCTCAGTAGTTTTCGCAACCTGTTTCCTGCCTCTAAAGGTTGGCGGGCAATGGTCTCGTTACATTTTGCTCTATTTTGTTTTCTTCACTCCAGGGTGGGAATGCCTTTGCCAATGATTACCTTGAAATCGCATGGCTCTTGTTGAAAGATTAGCGTTAAGTGTGTGGGCCACATGCTGGAGCTACAACTCTCTTTGCTATAAGCCAGTGGTTTTCAACCTTCCTAATGCCACCACCCTTTCCTCATAACAGGAGCAAAATGACAGTGACAAAGTAGCAACTAAAAAAACCATAAAATCATTTTAGTTGCTACTTCGTCACTGTCATTTTGCTACTGTTATGAATCGGGAGACCCCTGTGAAAGGGTCGTTGGACCCCCAGGTTGAGAACCGCTGCTATCAGCTATTGTTCACCTAGGGATTCCTCTGATACTTCTCAGGGAAATCGCCTGTAAGATTTTTAGAAGGCCCTCTGTCTGAACAGTTCTCTAAGGCACTGCCTTGCCTGTGATATCTTAACACACAATCTTATAATCACACGCTAAGCTTCATCTTCAGATCATACCTTCCTGATAGGCTCCGGATTTGGCTGTGCCTAGAACTTGCTTCTGAATCTTTACTATCTGAAGAGGCTATCAATTTTCAAATCCAATCATTTCTTTTTCGAATAACAGTCCTTTTTAAAATGTATTTTTTATCTCACATTTTACAGCACAAAGAAAGCAAGGGCACCATCCACACCTGGCCGAGAAGTCTCCTGCGCTAGCTTTTGCGGTTCCTTAGGGACCTTTTCTTCTTGTCCGGTTCCTGCAGGTGAACGTGCTGCAAACCTCTCTGTCAAGACATGAGGAGGATCCCTTTTCCGCCAGTTTCCAGGAACATTTCCCCCAATATTTTCTTCCTTCTTCCTGTGTAATCTCAGGCAATAGATTCAAACTCACCGCCATGGTGTTAATGCTGACTCATAGAGTCCCCCCCCACACACACACACACACATCCTGTGGGTTTCTGAGACTGTAACTGTTTACTGGAGTGGAAAGCCCAGTCTTTCTCGAGAGAAGCTGCTGGTGGTTTCAAACTGCTGATCATGGACATTGCAGCCCAACACATAACTACTCCACCACCAGGGGTCCTATTACAGGTGCCGGTGATGCTAAACTATCTGTCACGGCAGGACAAGGATCCCCTCTTCTTTACTTTCCCATTTGCCCTTCAGCTCTTGTGGGCAGTTTCCTCAAAGGCCAGGAGGCTTCTGCTAACCGTCTTTTCAAAGTTCCTTAGGTCTTCACTAGCAAGAACGTCAACGTTCTGTCGTCTCCTCACTGGTCAGTTCCAAAGCCTCTCCCACATTGGACATTTCTGTTGTGGTCGTGCTTCTCTTCCAGGTACCAAACTCTGAATTCGTGATGACTGCTACCTAGCAGATGACCCCAAAGCAGAAGTGTAAAGTGACAATACATATTTTTTTATGTTTACATCCTACACTATCTCTATGGGTTATGAATTTAGGAGCAGCAGATTAAAGATCGTGGGGGAAAAGTGTAGGATTTTGTGGCAATTGGAAGAACTTTGGCTTCCATGCCAAGCGATTTGGGAAGACCTTGGAAGTTTCCAAGAGAAGCTGTGACACGGTCAGACGGAAGGTGGTTTTGTTTTTTTAATTAATCATTTCACTGGGCGCTCTTACAGCTAGCACAACAATCCATAATTCAATTAGATCAAGCATCATTGTGCAACTGCTGCCACCATCCGTTTCAAAATATTTTCTTTGTTCTTGTGTTCTCTGTTATCGGTTCCCCTTTATCCCCCTCCCTCCCCCACCCCGTTCCCCAGGAACCCTTATTGTTATATTATATATTACTATTATTGTCCCTCTTCATCTCCTCTCAGCACAGCAGCCAAGGTAGCCTTGTGAAAACTTAAGTCCAGGGGGAACACTAGACTTAAGTTTCCATAAGACCACCTTGGCTGCTGTACTGAGCGACGGAAAGGGACAAGGGCTGGCTCAGGAGGTCAGTCCTTACACCGTGGCAACAATCAAGTGGACTCCAGAGGCTTGGAGCAGAAAGGCTGCAGAGGAGATGAGGTTGACACATTATTGGTCAAAGAAAACGCCAACGAGCTTTGCTATGAATTGGCTATGGGGTATAAGGAAGAATGTTTCAAACAGAGAGCCAAGTACGGCTTTGAGGTTCTGACCTGAATAAAGGAACTTGGGAATTGATTTGCACATCTTAGTGTGAAAAACAAAACAAAGCAAAAGCAAAACCCAAAAGCAGTGCCGTTCAAAGCACAGGACTGGTGAGGAGGTGCAATGCAAAGTTCTATCTTGGGCACACAGGATCCCCGGTCACACCGTGATGAGGCTGCATCGCCAGCCACCACGCTGAGGTTGGAACCCAGCCCTCGTCGCTCCCTGGGAGAAAGAGGTGGCGGTCTGTTTTTGGAAAGAGGAATGCCTGGAAAACCCTATGAGGACAGTTTTACTCCATCTTGTTGGGCAGCTCCCAGGAAGAAACATGCGGACGTATGATCCCTACAGGATTTACGGTCTCTGAGACGCTCCATGGGGTTGCCCGGGATTGGCATCGACTCTATGGCTCAGAATCTACTCAATGGCAGTGGATTTGGCTTGCGGTTTATAGGGTCGCCGTGAGTCAGAATCAACTCGACGCTAATAAGGATCTTGAATATGTACCGTTTGAGATGGATACTGGGCATTCAAAGGAGCCCTAGTGGCACCACGGTTAAGCGCTCCACTGCTAAACAAGAGAGAAAGACAGAGCGGCCCCAGTACAGATTACAGGTTTGTTTGTTTTTAAAACCCTCTGAGGCAGTTCTACTGGGTCGCAAGTGGTGAGTAGGACTCAGAATCAATGGCACCAAACAATTAGACATTCAAGTAGCAATGCGAAGCAATTGCACATGCAGAGCCGGACTTGGGGGGCATGAGGTCCAAGGATAATGCTGATCATTCCAAATGCTAAGAGGTTGGAGGGTGAGCAAGAGAGACTAGCAGATGGTTGGACAGCGAAGTAGGAGAAAAGCCAACCTACTGTGAGGTCTGAAAGCAAAGGAAGAGGAAAGAAGTCAAATGTATCAAATGCCTCCCTGATAAACCAGGTGAAATGAGAACTGAAAACGGACCATTTCCACCCCAACCCCCCCCCCCATTGGAACATCACCAACTGGTTAAAATGGTGCGATGATTTTGTGCATCACCATGTGTGTGAAAATAGTCACATTTAACTTAGATTCTATGGATGGCCAAAAATACACATCACTAGATACATGCAAGCATGCTCAGACATATAATTATTTATAAATGCTTCCTCAGCCTATTCAGGGATGCTAAATAACAAGCTGATCACAAGCTAATGTTCCTTCTCAACTGTAAACCCCAGCCCACCCCATCATCACCCAACCCTCTGCAGACCATGCAATTTGTAACATTCTTCGAAAGAATAAAACAATCAACTTGAGTGCCCCATCAGGAACTGAGTCAGCGGGAAACGCAGCTAAGGATGTGGCCAAGAAAGCCAGAGGCATCTTTGCTTGCTGCATAATTTGGGGTAGGAAGTCACCAGCCCTCGGCAGAAGGTGACCTCTACAGCAGTGGGCACAGCACTGGTCGCTTAACACTGTGGAGCCTGCCTTGAAATGGCGGCGGGAATAAATGTTGGAGGGCAAGTACCCATCTAGCACAGCGCTGTCCTTCACTTACAATGTGACCTAGCAAACAGGATGATTAATCGATGAGACTCAATCTTTATTAAAGCACTCCAAATTGAGATATTCACGGGAGTTCTGTCTTGCGGAGGTGGGGGTGGGGGGCATGCATAGGTACTAATCCCAGTAGTGCTTTCCCAGATGAGTTGTGGAAATAGTTTGCAACTGACCTAGCTGAGCTGTCAGCCCATCCAAACAGACATTCAGCTGATACAAACGACCGCCGGCCCGACGAATTCCTTCCAGGGGCAGTGTCTCCAGTTGGGGGAATGTCACTGTGTGGTCCACCGTCATGGTAGGGAATGCATCTGGCACTCTTTATCTGGTGCTTTGGTTCAATTTTGGAGCCCTGGCAGCACACTGGTTACTTGTTGAGCGGCTAACCACAAGGTCAGCAGTTCAAAACCACCAGCTGAGAATTACAATCTCAGAAACTCAAGAGAGGCCAGTTCTACCCTGTCCTAGAGGGTCACTCTGAGTCAGAATCGACTAGTGGGCAGGGAGTTTTGGTTTTTGAGCTAGTTTTTTTATTTTCTGTAAGCCAAATCAGAATGTAGGGTTATTATGCTAATATTGTGTATAGTTTTTTACTCTGAAAGGTAAATACCCCCAGGCTCTTCAACCCAATTCAATAGAACGGAACCCAAATGGTCTAGGCCAGTGGTTCGCAACCTGTGGGTTGCTACCCCTTTGGAGGTGGAATGACCCTTTCACAGGGGTTGCCCAATTCATAACAGCAGCAAAATTACAGTTATGAGGTAGCAACGAAAATAATTTTATGGTTGGGGGTCACCACAACATGGGAACTGTATTAAAGGGTTGGGAACCACTGGTCTTCAGAAGAATGGTCACTGAAATGTCAGCTAGCCTGGAAGAATGACCCCCCTGGTGGGCAGCTTCTGATGGAGGTCCACTCTCCTCCACTAGCTGCACTGCCCATTACAAGTTGAGGGCTGGTGGATCCTGGGAGCCAGGGTGGGCAAGGGATCATCCACGAGGGTATCCATGAATGATTCACCAGAATGAAGAGCTAAAGGCTCTGGCTCAGAAGCTCAAAGACATTCATCCATCTACCCAAGGGCCTGGGAGAGAAAATGAAGACAGACCAGCAGCTTCCCAGAGGCAATGAACCAGACGCTCCTTTATGGCACAGATGGAAGCTTTCAAATCCGTTAGTCTGCAACTGAGGCGCGCTTCTGAGGTTCTGAGACCATCCCTCTCCTCAATCACACTCTCCATTGTAAGAAGGACCAGCCAACCAGCTTCCCTATACTTGTCGTCCTGACAAAACTCCTGGAAAAAAATCAAACACACG
This sequence comes from Tenrec ecaudatus, assembly GCF_050624435.1. Taxonomy (NCBI): domain Eukaryota; kingdom Metazoa; phylum Chordata; class Mammalia; order Afrosoricida; family Tenrecidae; genus Tenrec; species Tenrec ecaudatus. The sequence continues at coordinate 183,859,524 of NC_134532.1, forward strand.
ATCACTCAGAGCCTCTCCTTTAACCAGCGCCTCATCTATCGATGGTGCTACTGTAGGTACTATCTTTGCTATTTCACACCATGGATTAGGAAGAGCAACAGACATCGTGCTTTGGGGTGTTGAAGTAGCATTACTAGTGTTAAGACTCATCAGGCTGGAGAGCCAATTTAAGAAGTCCATATTTATGATTTTATTTTTCTAGAAGTACTCCTGGGACTAAAATGTTTTAGACAGGGCTCTCTAGAGAGACAAAACCTGATTGCTAATAATTATATATATAAACATAGGTGTATATATATAACACAGAAATGAACAGTTAAATTATAAAGCAGTACAAATGGCTCAGTGCAACTCACTCCTATAAGACAGTTGTGAGACACTGGCAGTCCTTCAAGTCTTCAGGGCCACCAGGTAGTCCTCTGTAGAGAAAATTCCAGCTATCTGGGCACAGGCAGCCAACAGCAAGGCAAGTCACCAACAGTCAGTCCCCAACTCAAGAGATGTAAATTCCAATTGTGTGGCGAAGCAGGTCTTGAAGGAACCTCAAATTACAGTGACACAGTCCACAAGCTAGGCATCCCACAGGCAGTGTAGCCTGTAAATTGAGGCACAGAACAAGCAAGGCAGCTGCACACTGGTCCGATGATCAAAGAGCAAGAGACAAGAAAGACGAGGCTCACCGAGCCATTTATCTCTCCGCCCTTCAATCAATCCCACATGTGTTTATCGGCCAGCCTGGCACAATCAACTAACCTCCTCAGCGAGGTTCAGGTCTGCATTTTCCAGGTGGGTTCTCCAGGTGAGACCAAGCAGCAAGGTTTGACAACCAGGAGAGTGCAGGGAGGTGAGATGACAAGCATAGCTGAGTAGGGGGGGTGGGGGTGGGAGACAGACACACCCCTCATCAGCCCCTTTAGGAGGGAGTTGTTTCAGCACAGGATTAAGGGGTGAGCTAGTCATGTGGCCTCCTGGGGTGCTGCAACAGCCTTGCAGTCTGAGAATTTGTGAGTCCATTGTTGCAGCCACGGTGGGAATCTGACCGTTAAATGTCTTCTTCTTTTTCAAGAGACTCTCTATCTTACAAAGGAGCTCTGGTTTCATGCTGGGTTGCTAAATGTGAAGTCAGCAGATCGAAACCACAGGCTGCTCCGATGGAGACAGAGGAAACTTTCCACTCCCGTAAAGGATTACAGTCTCAGAAACCCATGGGGCAGTTCTCACCTGCCCTACAGGGTTGCCATGGGTCAGAAACTGACTCGATGGTAGTGAGAGAGAGAGAGAGAGAGAGAGAGAGAGAGAGAGAGAGAGAGAGAGAGAGAGAGAGAGCATGCATGAATGTTTTCTCTACCAAGCATGATGTCCTTCTCCAGGAACCAGTCCCTCTTGATAATGTGTCCGACGTCAGGAGACAAAGTCTCACCATCCTGGTTTCTCAGGAGCGCTGGATGTCCGTTCCTCACTGTGCACCGGGGCGCAGCGGCACCAGTGCATCGTGAGAAACTTAACTGTTGGCAATATTCTAGCTAAGACGCACAGTGCTGCCTCAACCTGGCCGGGAGAGTTGCCGCTATGGCAGGGTAAGCGCAGTCTGAGGAGGCGTGCATCCCAAGGAGAAGCCCCGTGAAGGGGCTCGGGAAGTAACTTAGACACAAGTCGGGCATCAGGAGCTACATGCACAAGGGTTCATGCGTATTTTTATGACATCACTCCCCTTGTCATTTGAAACGAAGTGAACAAATAGGTGTTCTTTCTGGGGCTAGTGCGATAAAGGGCCCTGCGGACACCGTGTCCTGGGTGGGGGAAAACAGTCTTGCTGTCGCCTTGAGTCTTCGACATGGCTCTTTACAATTCTCACCTGCTGCCTAGAACTTCCTAGCGTTTCATTGTAAAACCCATATCGTTCAGGGATGCTTTCCAAACAGATTCTGGGAACAGAAGGCAGGAAGGAAAAGGCAACGTTTGACAGCAACTTCCCTCAGAAGGATAAAAGGATATGTAAGGACATCCTTACTTGACCCCTACTCTAATTTCCTTTCTTTTTCACCTGCCCTGTACAGTTCAGAGACAACCACGCACGCCAATGGACTTGAAAGCACCTAGGTGACCACCACGACCTCCACCTGCTGCCGCTGGTGACCCATGGCCGCCCCACGCAGTTAGAAAACAGCTCCGGGTGGGCTTCAAGGGCTGGTTCTTCAGAATCAGCTCACCAGCACTTTCTCTCATGGCCGCTCAGGTGGCCTTGAAACTGTAACCTTTTGGTGAGTAGCCCAGCGCTTTGTGCCCACTACCTGGATCGGTCGCCTCACAGAGCTGATGCAGAGACAAGATACAAACTGCTCCTTCTTGAGAATTTCCTGGAGACGGAGAGCGGGGTTCAGGGGCTCCAACAGGTCAGCTCTAAACACCTGCAGCGCAGAGCCCAGACACTCTGCTCCTAAGAAAACCGCAACCCGACTCGGGGTAAGCTGAGATCTCTTGTCTTCATCCATGGACAGAGTGTGGAGCCATGGACACAACCTCGCAGGGCTTGGGAAAGGTCCGATCACTGCCATTTTGGACGATTTCAGAACAAACAAACAAAAAGAAAAAACCCAGCTGCTGTCTAGTTGATTGTGACCCACAGAAAGCCCGTGGGCGTCCCAGCAGGTCCGCAGGGCTGTTGGTGGCTGGTTTTTCAGAAGTGGATCTCTAGGGCTTTCGTCAAGGTGCCTCGGCGTGGACGCCGCCTCCGGACCTTCCAGTTGGCAGCCAGGATTAACCGCTCGCCATCAGGGTACCCCCCGCAAACATCAAGAATGCCGGGACAGATGAGCCTCAGGTTTAATTTTGCCCTTTTCATTTCACTTCCTTACCGAACAGCTCTTTCTCCCAACGTTTTTTATATCCCAATTTCAGTGGGTTTATATTATGTATTGATCATATATTAAAATGACTCATGAAACAGGCTGACGCTGCGCTCACGTGAAGTCAGGTCAGTTAAGAGTGGGCCAGGGTGAACAGGTCTCGAAATGCATGTGAGAGACCCCAGCTGACAACCGACGGGAGTTCTAGAGAACCCTACCTATGACCAGCCTTTTCTTCCCAACATTGCATTGGCATATAGACCACATATCCTAGAACCCCGTAGCCCAACCGTATCAAGAAGACTTGTACACTCATCCCCACAATCCGTTTCACAACTTTTTCTTCATTCTTGTCCTCAATAGACGCTCCCCACTTCTGCCCCTCGACATCGTCTTGTTCTAAACTTTCACATATGAAAGATGTATACATTGCTATTGGGATTCCAGTTTATGTATGCGGGGTTTTATTTTAATAAAGTGTGTTCAAGTATGTCCCTGCCATCCACGACAACTGCAGACATGGTCTCTCAGTAACACACTTGCCTTAGTCTCCCTAGCGTGCCTTTAAGAAAACAAACAAACAAACAAACCTGTCCAAACAGTGGTTTGCAGGGGGATCTGGGTAGTCCCTTAAGGCAGAGAGGTCAACTCAGAGGACATGACAACTGGTTTGGGGTTCCAAAAGAGTAATCTTGAGAGATTTTCTCAAAAGAACAGGATGAACATGGGGGGTGGGGGAAGTACAGGGGTGTTGTTGGGGGGGGTGTTAGGTCGAAGTCTTAAGAAAATTGAAACTACGTTTGTGGGAAAAAGGTCAGGAAAGTGGAGCCAAAGAATCCCCCCACCATCCCGACAATGTGGTTGCTCATTCTTTGGGGGCAGCAAGGGCGGGTCGTCCAACAAGGATTTCACTGTGAAGCCTTAACCGCATCCACTCTGCAGCCCTCATGGCCCGCTTTCAGACCGCTTCTTATTCCCCAAACCCGAAGAAATGGAAAAGGACGCAATCTGAGTTTGCCAAGGATGCCCAAACCGCCGTTAGACACGCTGTAAACCAAGGAGGGCAGCCTTTGTCAAAGAAGGGTCAGACGGGTGGAAGTACTGACCCCAGAACTGTACAGACAGACATGGGGACACGGAGGGGGAGGGGGAGACAGCTTTACATTGTGAGGCTTTTGTTTACTACCGGTTTTGCAGGCATAGTTTTAACATAACCCCATATATTTATGTACATGTATACATACCATGTGTCTATTTCCCTCCAGAAGCTGTAGCCAGTCTCCCAGCTAATACATACATACATACATACATATATATATATACACACACACACACATACATACATAATTTAACATGGCAAATGAACTCGCAGCATTCTTGTGCTTCGCTGGGATGGAGTTTAACTTGTCTGCCGGTTGGGACTCATTCCGTTTCTCAGAGGAACGGCCTCTTCCAAGAATGGTAGAATCGGAAGGGCACGGACCACTTGAAGAGAGGCGAGTTAGGGCAGCTCAGCGCATTTAGAAAAGCTGCAATAGGTCCAACCGGTGACTCACTAACTGAGCAAATGAAATGTGAAATGGGCTCAAGTTGGAGGCTCCTTCTTGTGAATTCGTGCCGCAATGGTTCTAAACCTTCTTGGGACCAATCGATGTCGATGGCAGAAGTAGCAGAGAGCTAAGATCAACCTAATATTTAAACCTGCTGTGTTAAATAGGAAACGTAAGAGCATGTTGTGTTTTCTTAGTCAGCTTTCACGAACAGACTTTTATTTTCTGACAGATAAGGAGGCTGGACGTCGGGATTGGGGGTCGAAGGGCAGGTCCTTTCTCTGTCTCTCTCTCCCACTTCTGGGGCCCTGTGTTCTTCCACTGCCTGGAGATCTCCAAGCGTCCTCTAGCTTTCCCGCATTTCAGGAATACGTCTGTCCACTACCAGCTGCTCTGGAAAGGATCCTATCAGAAGGGCCTGGGAAAGAGTGGGAGACAACTCACAACCATCCAAGTGAGACTGCTGGGGCCGCCAAGACGGTGGCCCTTACTTACCCTTACATCTGGCCCGGAACTCACCTCTGCATCGGAATGACTAACCACTGAAGAGTAAAGTGGCAGGAGTTCCCCAAGGACAGCGTTCAGAGGTCAGGAAGAAAGGCAGAAAGGCAAGCGAGAACTCCGGGAGGAGCAAGTGGACGAGAGCGTGATGGACATGTTAGGCACCTTCGAAGGGGCCGAATAAGTGGCGAACACTTAAGAGTGTTGGTCCAGTGTTCCTGGCGACAGATTCTAATTCCTGCCCTTCCCCCACCATGGCTTTCCCACCACCGTGAAGCCTGCGGGAGCTGGGAGTGGAGGTGGGGATGGTCAGTGTTGCCCAGCACCCGCCAGCTCCTGCTCCACACCGTGGATGGGGTATCCTACTTGTCATCTATAGTCCCCTTCCTTCTCCACCTCTTTCCACCTCCCTCTAGCCTCCCCCTGCCACCTGTAGCCATACATTGCCCCACCATCGTCCCTTCCCTCCATGAACCAACCTGCCAAGGATGAACAGGAAAGGCGTCCTGGACCCGGTTCATACATCATTCAGGGAGGCCTGTGGAATGTGCCCTGGGACTCTGGAGCCCAGGCCACTAGAGTCACATCCTGAGAATTTTTTTTTTTTGTCTCAAAATTGTGGTGAATGTGTAATGTTGGAGAGCAAGACAGGAAGTGGGGAGCAAGAATATGATTCTGGACCCAGAACAGCCCAAATGTCCACTTATCCTGTCACATGTTAGTTACTGTCCAGTCCAGAGGTCCACCTGATCTCCTCTCTGCTTCCATTGCTTCTACTCCTAGCGATGGCCCGCAAACCATTCTCCAACAGGGTGCATGGAATTGGCTCAGTTCTTCCGGGGAGGCCATGCTCCTGGGCCATGGGTCTTGTTGGCCCTTGACAGATGGCTCCCTTTGGGCTGGTTGTTCAACCCTGGACCCATCAGCTGTGAGCATAGGAGCAGAACCACATGTTGCAGTCAGATTTGATGTCAACAAGGGACCCGACTTGTTGGGCTGCTAACTGCAAGGTCGCCAGTTTGAAACCACCAGCTGCTCTGCGGGAAAAAGGTGGGGCTTTCTGTGCCTGCAGAGTCAGTCTCAGAAACTCACAGGGGCAGTTCCACGCTGTTCCTTAAGGTCTCTATGGGTCAGCACCAATTGGATGGCAGCGAATTCGGTTTTCAGTGTGAGAGACACTCCAGGCCAGGGTTGGAGTCAAACCCTGTCAATCAAGTGGTAGCTGGATAACATCTCCTTGGGTGTGTGGCCTTTTGTGTGAGAGTGAGGGACTCTGGGAACTGCCCCACCCCCACCCTCTCTGCCACTTCTTCCTCCCCGCTGAGCCTTCCCTGGGACTCTGTTTGTCTCCACCCAACGGCACCCTGCCCTGCTTCTAGCCACCCTGTGTTCAGGAGTGTCTGCACCCACCAGCCTGCAACCTCCCTGCTTCCTGCTTCTCTACCCTCATCACCTGCCCACAGCTTGGGGAATCAGAAGAGGCCCTGCTAGTGTCCGGTCTACGGACTTGAGTGGGACTGGGCTGGGGCGCCTTCTGGAGGTAAAGTTGCTGATTACTAGAAAGCTCTTTCCTGTGCCCAGACGAGGGTCCTTGGTTTGTTTCTCTGGATACCCAGCCGAGCACACCACACGGTTGCTCTGTGGCTTGAAACATAAAGAACTTCAAAGAGGGGCCGTGATGGACATTCTAGGCACCTTCGAAGGGGCCGAATAAGTGGCGAACACCTAAGAGTGTTGGTGCAGCGTTCCTGGTGACAGCTTGCTGCCAAAACTCTGGTCAGGAAGTGACGTGTGTGTCTGCCTGTGGGACCAATGGAGAGAGTCCGGAGGCACTATCTGGTGCATAGGCATCCCCTCCCCTACGAGAGAGAAATTGCCTGCGCTGAAGCCCGCTTCCTCCTGGTGTCAGTTTTCCACAAATGCCCTGGACCTCACGAGAGCTTTGAGGATCAATACAGACCAGCGACAGGGAGTTGTCCCCACCGAGATCGTTAATGAGAGGGCTCCCACTACAAAGGCGAAGCCATCCCCGGCATGTGACAGTGACAAGGATGGGACCCGGGAATACCGAAAGCCAAGCCACCTTTCTGCTCATTTCTTTCTGAAAGCACCACCCCCTTAGCAGCCAGGCCTCCATGTTAATTAGTTCCTAATGATTAGGACAGCAGCCCATGAGACGCATATTAAAGAGCTGGCTTGTGGCCAAGAACAAAGAGCAGGCTGAGCGGCGGGGCTGCAGCTGTGATGAGAGGAAGCACAGAGCGGTTGCCCAGCGGAGACCCAGGGAACCCCGGGGGGCCACCCGTCTGGACAAAGAGCGGCTGGTGAACTTGCGGGAGAGCTGAGAGAACCAAGGGCGTGGTGCTGATGGGCTCTTTTCTTCTGAAGGCGCTTGCCGGAGCAGAAGCCCAGTGCATTACTGAGAGAGCTGGTCTGCGATGTCCGCTGATGGCAGCGACGTGTTGAAACACACTTTGTTTGGGGATAAACCCAGGCATGGATGAACTGGGATGCAAGGAACCACACTGCAAGGAACCACACTGCAAGGAACCCTCCTCCAGACACACATAAACACACAAGTGATGGATGTATGGATTGTGAGAAGAGTTGTATGAGCCCCCAATAAAATGATAAAAAAAACCCTCCAAAAAACATAAATATACAAATCATCTCAATTGCTAACACAGAATTTGATTTGTGAGAAAATAAATTAATATGCTCGTGTCCAAGTTATAAAGAAGAACTTTGAGACAAATATACATTCCGGAATGAAGTGAAAAGAGACAAAGTTGAATATTCAGAATCCGATGATTATTTGTATGTTATCCCTAGGTAAAATAAAATACTTATTTTATTCTCAGAAACATAAAGTGGTTAAAACAGTCAAGAAGTGTGTCTGAATACTATTCGTTCAGCTGAAGGGGAGCGTGTCGCTACATTAGTCATTTGGCTTCCTGGGGTTTCCACTTCTTCACGAGAAAATGGAGAGGACAGCAAAGAATCAGCCAGTCCACAGAGCTGGTATGCCTGCGAGTGAGACCATGTCCACGTAGAAACACGCTGAAAAGGTGAGCATCGTCGTCATCAGCACCATGGCGGTGCTGGTAGGTGCCCTAGACCAGGTTCAGACTCATAGCAACCCTGTGCCCAACACAACGACACAGTGCCTGGTGCTGCCCCATCCTCATAGCTGTTCCTGTGTCTGAGCCCACTGTTGGAGCCACTGTGTCGGTCCATCTCCTGGGGGGCCTGCCTTTCTTTCCTTGCCCCTCATCGTTACCAAGCACGCTGTCCTTCTCCAGGGACTGGTCTCGGCTGACAACATGCCCTACGTCCACAGGACAAAGTCTGTCCATCCTTCCCTCTCAGAAGCATTCTGGCCTTACTTCTTCCAAGGCAGATTTGTTGGCTCTCTTGGCAGCTCATGGCACGTTCAGGATTCTTTGCCAGCACCACAGTGGAAAGACATTGATTCTCTTTTGGGCTTCCATGTTCAGTGACCAACTTTTGCATGCATGAGAGGCAACGGAAAATTATCGTGATGATAGGCATCCAGCATCCTTAGCAGCTGCACGGCCTCAGCCAAGTAAGTTACTTACCCTTCCATGCCTCAGTTTCCTCATCTGTACAAGTGGGATAGCAATAATCATACCTCCCTTGTTGTGAGGTTGTTGTTGTGTTGTTGTGAGGTTGCAAGGCACTGGTATTTGTAAAGCATTCGGTCTGGCCCACTGAGAAAGTGCTGTATAAACCGAAACACCAAACCAGCTGCCATGAGATTGATTCAGAAATGTTAAAGACATCTATGTCTGGTGGCATAGGGGCCATGCATTGGGCTGCGATTCACAAGGTCCACGGTGTGAAACTAGCAGGGGCTCTGCAGGAGAAAGACCGGGCTTTCTCCTCCTGTAAAGAGTTACAGTCTTAGAAATTCACAGGGGCAGTTCTACCCAGTCCTATAGGGTCACTATGGGTCAGCAGCACCTTAACGGCAGTGAGTGAGCAGGTGGTGCCTTGTGATGGAACAAAATGAAAACCACAGAAACCAGGACAGTAGTTTCCACGAGAGGGTAGAAGCAGTGCATTGTGGGAGGAGCCTCTGTGATGTATTGTTGTTTCTTGACTTAGGTGGTAATTACAGCCGCCTTTGTGGCCTAAGAATTTTATGAAGCATTTCTTTGGTTTACGAGGATGATGGCTCAAGAGCTAGAGAAAATAATTACTTAGTTAATTAGAGGCAGGCCCAGAAAGCAGAGCGCATATTTCCTGCACTTGGTTTGCAAAACTCCTGAAACGGTTTGCAATGACTTGTAATGAAGCAGACTCCCTCACAAAGCTTGGACAGAGAATGTGTAAAGATCTTGGTCTGGGTGATTACGAACTACAATCTCGAAGCACACAACTCCTCTTCCACAACATAAAAATATCAAACAGGCAAGCCTTATAGGCCCAAGAAAGAACTTGGGATTTGTTTCCATCTTTACCCAGATGCAGCAGATAGCGGCCTGGACAACCAAGCCAACAGTGCCGAAGTCCTGCCCTGCAGGAGCTCAGAGAGGCCAAGTGAATAATCCTGCGAACAATGAGTGCTTTCAAAGAAGGCGCAGGCTGCTAAGAGAGCATGTAACGGGCAAATTGAACCAGAGGATAAAGTTTGCTTTGGGCTCCCTTTCTCACCGCCAGATGAACTCTCCAGCACAGAACATTCTGACAATGAAGTTTGCCAGCACTGTGAAGGCCACGCCCTGAAGACTGGGCAGGACTCAGTCTATCTTAGGGCTTTAAGCTTCGAGCCCTGGAGGAAAGCCTGGTCAATTTGCCAGTGCAGAGACCACATCGTGAGAACCACGCTGAGCCCACAGAACTGCAGTTTCTTCCACAGCGAAACCTATCACAGTGGGTTGCCTCTGCCATCCCAGGTCTCCCAGGGTTTCCTCCTCTGACAGTTTTCCTCCTTACACAGCTTCCGGCTCTTGCAGGCTTTTGTCTCATATTTTTAGGAGAGCACAGTCCCTGGAGAAGGATGTCATGCTTGGTAAAGTAGAGGGGCAGAAAAAGAGAGGCAGGCCTTCAGCAAGATGGCTTGACGCAGTGGCTGGAACAATGGTGGGGATGGCACTGGACTGGGCAGTGTTTTCTGTGGTTCATAGGGTCACTGTGAGTCAGGACAGACTCAGTGAAATCTAACTACCACGCCAACTATTTTAACGAGACGTTGTCTACTGGACACCTGCCCCTGTTCTTTTGAAACAAGTACAAGAACTCATATAATAGGGTAAGCTCCCCGTGTCTGGCCAAGCCCTGCTGTGCAGAATGACTCAGCAATCACGAAGACGTCCCCACGGGCATGGGACAGTGTCAGGATCCTAAAGGCAAGCCAGTTCCAAGATGCTGCTGTTGCTTCCCATGCAGCACCCAGACATTGACCTCATAGAATGATTGGCATGCATCATTCCACTGCATGAGGAGAAAGGGCTCTTGGAAGGAATCGAGTTCTAAAGGCTAAATCAGAGTTTGGTTCATCCACACAAGGAACTATTATGCATCAATAAAAAACAATGGCCATGCTCTAAAATACCGCAAGACACAGACAAAACTAGAGAACATTATGCTGAGCAAACTTAGTCGATCTTACAAAGATAAACATTTAATAACACTGTTATTGTAAGGAAACACAAAGAAAAAGAGACATGGGTTTTACACCAGTGATACGACTTTGATGACTACCGGGAGGCCAGGCTTTGGGGCAGGAACAGAGAAAGGGAGGGAGAGGGCATTGGGGATGGAGGGAGGGGGCCGGGAGAGGGAAAGAGAACCTCATTTATGGAGGGTTTAATGGGATTTTGTTGATGTCATTTATCGAGATGGGTTGTGTAATTATATACAGTGAACTTCTTTCAAAACAAAACCAAAAAATCCCTCCAGATTCCTTATCCCTAGGACTTAACTATTGGTCTGAGTGGCTGAAAAACAAGGAGGAAAAGTAAAACTGAAATAGACTTTGAGTCTTTCATGACAAACACGTTCATCTCAGACATATGAAAAATATATATGAGTTTGTTAGGCGGATGAGTACAAAGAAAGGCTGATTGAGTTGTGGAAACCAGCATGAACATGGTTTCTGAGGAGCTGTAGGTGAGAAAAAGAGGCTGGAAAATCCCGAGTCCAGTAATCAGGATAAGAGTCAACAGCATGAGGAGGTGTCCCTATCAGAGCCCCTCTGCATGAGGCAGATGTCAGACACACCTCCATCCTTCTTGCTGCTTTATTCTGACACCAACTATTCCTCCCAGGACACTCTACTTCTATGCTTTGTTGCAGCAGCCACAAAGAACTCACAGACAAGAGACAAGGGGGGTGGTTATTAGGGAAGTCAGCAAGTCCCTACAAGTGAAGATCAGAAACCATGAAGGATACAGTCCTTGGTTCACAGCCACACCTTTCCTCAGCCAGCAGCCAAGACTCTCTCATCGTCAGCCACTCGGCCACGTGATCTTGGCTGCTGCCTCCATGAGTCAGGCACTGCCGCGCCTCACACTCTCAACGTCTCAGTGCTGCTCCTCCGTTCTATCTCATGGTCTCCTTGCTCTGGTCTCTGGTGCCTCTGGCCTTGACCTCAGCTGTTTCAGACAGAGATCTCGAACATGTTGCACTGGTAGATCCTCTTCCAACGGACCCGTGATGTCTTTCTCCACAGCTACTTCAAAGATGACCAATACCCCCTACCAGGTTGCAAACCCGCCATTTGCATGTTGTTGATAGGTGCCATTGAGTCGCTTCCGTCTCCTAGTGACTCTGTACAACACGAGACACTGGCTGGTCCGATGCCAGCCTCACAATTATTCTCGTATTTCAGCCCATAGATGCAACCACCGTGTCAATCCATCTTGTAGAAAGTCTTCCTCTTTCTCACGGTCCTGCTACTTGACAAAACGTGATGGTCTGTTCTGATAACATGTACAGAATACGTGAGATGAAGTCTTGCCATGCCTGCCTTTCAGGAGCATCTGGCTGTACTTCTTCCAGCATAGATCTGACTGTTCTTCTGGAAGTCCACGGTGCTTTCGAGAGTCTTCACTCACCCACTGCCATCGAGTCAATGCTGACTCACAGCAACCCCCTGTGGGTTTCTGAGACTGTGACTGGGTGAAAGCCCAGTCTTTCTGCCTTGGAGCTGCTGGTGGTTTTGAAGGGCCAACCCTGCAGATCACACACAACCCAACGCATAACCACTATAGTATTGATTTTTCATAGTTCTTGCCCAACTTTCACATGCATCTGAGGCAATTGAAAACACCATGGCTTGAGTCAGGTGCATCTTAGCCCTCAAAGTAGCATCCTTGCTTTTCCACATTTTGAAGAGGTCTTGTGCAGCAGATTCACCCAATGCAATGCATTGTCTGATCTCTTGACTGCTGCTCCCTTGAGTATTGGTTGTGGAGCCAAGCATGATGAAATCCTTGACAACTTGAGTCTTCTCTCCATTTACCATTTTGCATACCACCACCCAATAATTTGATGGGAGTTATAGATACAGGGATAGAAGAGCTAGATTAAGAAATTTCACTTCAATGATTTAGAATTTTAAAAAAAAGAAGAAAAAAAAATTCACTTCACTACAATCCCTAAGAGCAACACTACCAAGCCTATCGCTTTAACAACATACATGGAAGCAGAAATCCAGGAATCCAATGGCATATTTTATTGGGCAAATCTGCAGCAGATGACCTCTTTAACGTTTGAAGAGTAAGACTCTCTCTTTGATCACCTCCGATGCATGTGAACGCTGAATAGCAAAGGAAGACAAGGCGCATGAATGCATTCAAACTGTAGTGGTGGGGAAAGCTGCGACAGCCAGCAGAGGGGACAAGTCCATCTTAGAATGCATGCAACCCAAATGTGCAGAGAGGATGCTAAGACGGCAGCTCACTGGCCTTGGACGTGTCTTCATGAAAGCATCAGCTAGAAAAGGCCAGCAGGTTGGATAAAGTGGTAGTGGTCCTCATGGTAGTTAGGCCTCATTGAGTCAGCTCCACCCCATGTTGACCCTCCGATGCCCGTACAACAGAAGAGAAGCCCTGGTGGTGTAATGTTGATTACACATAGAGCTGCCAATGCGAGGTCAGTGGTTCGAACCCAGCAGATGCTCCCGGGAAGAAAGATAAGGCTATCTACTCCTGTATAGATTGGCAATCTTAGAAACCCCAAGGGGCAGTTCTATTCAGGCCTAGAGAGTCACCGCGTGCTGGAGTCAGCTCCGTGAGGAAGAGAGATGGCAGAATCAAACGTTGCCTGGCTCCGTGTCATCAATTGTTATGCCCATTGTTGTAGCCACTGGACCAATCCATCTCATTGCGGGGCTTCCTTTTTTTTTTTTTTTTCCAATTGCTGACTATCTGCTTTACCACATAGGATGGCCTTCTCCAGGATCAGCAAAAACAAGGTAACCCGTCAAAGAGATGGATAGACGCATGAGCCTCACAATGGGCTCCATCCCACCAGTGCTGAGGAAGATGGTACAGGATCAGGGCTACATCCACCTGGTGAGTCATAACGTTGCCGTGAGCGGAAGCTGACTCAACAGCAACTAGCAACGACACTCAGGGGGTGGCCTTCAGTGTGGAGGACAGAGGGCTCCCTGAACCCCACCCCCAAGCTGAGGAGGGAGGGTGGCGTAGTTTCTCCTGCTGCTTTTTCTGGGAGTCAGCTGTAGCAGGTAGAGCAGACACGGCTGCCCACCATTTTCCCTTTGCTCTCAGAACAAGACTTTCTCTTTTTCTCTCTCTCTCTCTCTCTCTCTCTCTCTCTCTCTCTCTCTCTCTCTCTCTCTCTCTCTCTCTCGTTCCCTCGCTCTGTTGGCTGAGATTCATGGAATAGGGTTCGGTATTGACTCAACTCTTGACTCTGCCAGCTGGGGAGAAATTAGGTCATAAACCCAGCTTTTTTAATGGGAGCCTTGACGGAAGGTAGGGTGGAGAAGGGAGCTGAGGTCACCAGGAGAACTCCCCAGGGCTGCTAATGAGGGTTCTGGAGAAAGGTGGATCCACAGGCCATGCCTGCTCCAGGCCTTTGAAGTTTCATTTGTAGTGTTTTATGACCACTGGCTGCGGTAAATTGTACCTGCGGGCTGATGCACTTTGCCCTCCCAAGAGAAGGGTGGGGAGGTGAGAGGGGTGGAATTCACACTATAATAATGTCTGGCAGCAGATAAATGCTTGGGAACTGAAGGCCGGGGGAGGGGAGGCTTGCCTGTCCTTGACCTTGTTGTGGGGCACTCTGCACCCCTTTACTCTTTCCCAGGGTTCCCTGCTGTCTTGGAAAGGGGCCGGCTGCAACCAAGCCACCTTCTCAGGGATGTTCAGTCAGCCTTTGAGAGAACCTGGGGTCTTACCAAACTGAAGAGAAGAGAGTCAGGGACAGGGGACACCCATTTATGTTGCTGACCCTGCATGGAGCCCACGCAAAATCAGAACTGAGGCAGAGCGATTTGTGGAGTCATCTGCCTTTGTGGTTTCAGGAAGGCCATTCCCCAGTACCTGTACGTGGGCCGGCTGCCTCAGAATTGAGACACCTGGTAACTATGCAGGTGCCCGATTTCTAACTTCTGATGGGAGGCACCAGGTGAGGCTGAAGATCCGTCAGATAGGGGAGTATTTGCCCAGATATCAAAATGCAGAAGAGACCGTGACTAATGAATGAGGTCACGGGGGTGTGGGTGTCCACAGCTTGTCACTCGTGCTCTCTGAAAGCCAGCTGTATCATTGGGTGGGAGAGTGTCAGAAAGGCAGAATCCCTGTGGTCGGGAAGCAATGCTTTAGTGTAATAAGCTCCTATCACTGAGTGTTACCGGGAGAGGTATTGGTCTAGGCTTGGCATCATTCGCACCTAGGTTACATGCTGGCTGGCTCCCTCGGCTTTTGTGTGTTTGTGTGTTTCTCTCTTCATCTCAGAACCTGTGAAATCTAGGTGACGTATCCTTTTGAACAGCATCACGGTGGAGCCTCTTGGTGGTGTTGTGGTTATGCACTGGGCTGCTAATCACTAGGTCAGCAGTTCAAAATCCCCGGGGATAAGGTGGGGCTTTCTACTCCCATAAAGAGTTGCAGTCTTGGAAACCCACAGGGGGAGCTCTACTCTGTCCGATAGGGTCATGATCAATTGGTGTCGACTCCGTGGCAGTTTTTGTTTTGTTTTTTGGAGTTTTGTCTGTAGTGTTTTAGTGGTAGAACAAGTAGAAAGTGGCTATTTCCATTATTCATGGGGGAAGTGGAGGAGGGAAAAAGGGAAAACAGAAACCAAGCAGGTCCAAAATCCAACAGACCAATTTACACGCTCTCTCAAGGGTTGGCAATAACCCTCTGCTGTCTGAGACAATCCGGGAAAGGATACCACTCTCCAGTCTCTGGGAGCTGGCCTCATCCTCTGGATTCTAAGTCAAGGCCCCTCAACCCGTCAGCTCTGCCTGGCAGGCCCACTGGGAAGGGAATTCTGCTCTCTGGCTTGGGGCAGCCCCATCCTCTGAGCCCATCTTAGTGGCGACCCGCCTGCTGACCCCAGCAGGTGCCATACTTCTTGTCCCCTGAGCATGGGAACCACATCCACTCAGTGTTGAGGGTGGGCGCAGCCCTGAGCATACCCAAATGACACCCACTGCTTTGGAACTCGGTGGTCCCAAGACCTACCTCTCTGAAACCTGGAAGCTCTGGTCCCAGACCTTTGAGGTTCAGGAGACCATGGCCCCCACCTTTTGAGACTGAGACAGCCCTGCTTCCCACCGTTCTACTGGTCTCGGAGCTGCTCCGACCAGGGGCCTTTTCTTCTGTGGGGGGGCAGCCGATGAAGCTCCTTTGGCCTGTTTGCTGCCTGTAGAATCCCACGAGACACACAGCCTTCTTTCCCTCTTCCCCGCTCCCCTTCATTCTAAGCCCATGGCTTTTCTGCTGTTCTCGTTTATCAACTCCAACAGCCATAGGCCTAGTCTCTTCAACAAAAGCTTGTGCAGCCACCTCCTTGGTGAAAATTCTAGGGCATGTGTCCTTAGTTGGCACACCAAGATATTCTAAATCTCGAAGTTTTGGTTCAATTCTACACAGTTCATTTTTAAGCCCATCTCCTTCCTCTAGTATTTTACTATAAGTGGTGAACAAACCACACAGCCCCTTTAAGGTCTTGCTTAGAAATCACCTAAGCCAAGAATTCAAGTTCACCGCCGACAAGCTCTACTTTGCACCAAATGTTTGAACGAGTTCTTCGACACTGCCTAAAAAGCAGTAGCCTTCTTCCACCCTCCATTCATATGTTCGTCATCCCCTTTTAAGGCCTCTGCGGAAGCACACGGAACACCCACATTTCAACGAGCATTCAGTGGCTGGCGCCATACATTCTTTCTAAGACGACTTTTTCTGCAACTCCCTCGCTTCCTTCTGAGCCCTTGCCAGGACTGTCTTTATCCACAGATCTACCAATGCCAAAGCCCAGTGCCGGCACATCCACTTTGGACTCGGACTCACCGCCATCAACGCTATTCCGACTCACAAAGAGCTTCCTAGACGATGCTTCGGAGGCTGCACATCATTCCTGGAACAGCTCTCTGTCCCAGCTTTCCTCCGTAGAGTGGCTGGTGAATTTAAACTGTAATTTGGCAACTATTATGAATCCGGCGACCCCCGTGAAAGGGCTGTTTCCACCCCCACAGGGGTCTCGACCCACAGGTTAAGAACCACTGCCCTACAGGCTATGCACATTCCTTGGTTTGTGGTTCCTTTTTTTCCTTCTTTTTAAAATCATTTTGTTGGGGGCTTGTGCAACTCTTATCACAATCGATCCATCCATTGTATGTCAAGCACATTTGTACATTTGTTGCCATCATCATTCTCAAAACATTTGCCTTCTACTTGAGCCCTTGGTATCAACTCCTCACTTTTTCTCCCTCCCTCCCTGCTCCCCCCTCTTCATGAACCCTTGATAATTTATAAATTATTTTTTGTTATATCTTGCCCTGTCCAACATCTCCTTTCACCCACTTTTCAGTTGTCCATCCCCCAGGGAGGAGGTTACATGTAGATCCATGCAATTGATTCCCCCTTTCTACTCCACCTTCCCTCTATCCTCCAGGTATCATTACTCTCACCACTGGTCCTGAAGGGATCATCTGTCCTAGATTCCCTGTGTATCCACTTCCTATCTCTACCAGTGTACATCCTCTGGTCTAGCCAGGTTTATAAAGTAGAATTGGGATAATGTTAGTGTGGTTGGGGGGTGGGGGTGGAGAAAGCATTTAAGGACTAGAGGAAAGTTGTGTGTTTCTTCTTTGCTATACTGCACCCTGACTGGCTGGTCTCCCCACAACCTTTCTGTAAGGGAGATGTTCAGTTGCCTACAGATGGGCTTTGGGTCCCCAATCTGGACTGCCCTTCATTCACAATGATATAATTTTTGTTCTTTGATGCCTGATACCTGATCCCTTCTACACCTCGTGGTCACACAAGCTAGTGTGCTTCTTCCATGTGGGCTTTGTTGCTTCTCATCTAGATGGCCACTTGTTTACCTTCAAGCCTTTAAGATCCCAGATGCTACCTCTTTTGATAACCGGGCACCATCAGCTTTCTTCACCACATTTGCTTATGTACCCATTTGTCTTCAATGATCGTGTTGGGAAGGTGAGCATCATGGAATGCCAATTTAATAGTGGTTTGTGGCCCCTTCTAACACAATAAAATAAATAAAAATTTGCAGCAGGCCAGAACTGGCCCATCAATCCCCAGTGGTAGAATGGGCCTTTTTGCTGTTAAATCACACTTGGTGCTTGGCATAGTCACAATCAATTCTACCCATGTGATTACCAATATTGGTTCAAACTTAATGCCAGATGAAACTCGGGGCCAGATAGCTGAGCTCCAAACCCAGGGGCATGCGGTATGGGATCCAGCAGCTCTTTCCCCGGTTTTCAGGGCCAATGAGAACAGTGGGCCTCCAGTCCACACAGAAAAACCGGAGTCCTTGACTCCCCACAGGCAGCTCTTTGAGCGTCCCAGTCCTTACATAGCTCTGTGGTCAGCGTCACCAGGCAGGTCAGCAATGGGTTAACAACCAGGCCCCACACCGGCAGTGTGAGCTCTAGTGCGCCTTTAGAATAACAACCTGGGTCTGGATTAAGAGAAAATCACCCCTCAGGAGAGTGTTCTGTAATAAAAGGATCCTGTTTCAACTCCACCCCCTCCCTGATTTGATTTGATTTAAGTCAAGTCTGAAACGAGCTCGGAAACCTTTCAAGTAATGAGGGCGTGATGAGTCACATGTTGAGCCAAACAAGTTGGCCTTCCTGGTGCGACTGCACACCTGCACAGCCGCCCCCTGGAGGAGGTGGTGGTTGTGGGGTACATCCCACCCCCATGGGCAGCAGGGGCAGGCTTAATCTCAATAAGGGAGGTAGCATAGCCACCCCCACCCCACCCCCCTCCCCTGGGGGGGGGGGCTTTTTCACTGATGGGGGCGGGGCAGGAGGCCTGGGTTCTTTAAAGCTTTGACCTGAACTATGTAATTGTTGACTCTCTTTAAAAGTAACTACTTGCACCTGTGAAATGTTCACTGCCACAAGCCCACACAAAGGAACACTCTGACCCCTGTGTCTGGGGAGGGCTGAGGGATTTGGGGACCAACGGAGGGTTTACTCCACGCTGGCAGCCAGCTAGCAGCAGGCCTTGAGTATTACAGCTGGGCTCACAGGAAGGTGTTAGCTCTTCTAGAAGTTTTTATGACACCATATGACACTGCCGGCGCCCTGGTGGTGCACTATGTTACAAGTTGGACTCCTAACTGCAAGGTCGGCTGTTCAAAACCACCAACAGGGCTCCTTGGGAGAAAGATGAGGCGTTCCCCTCCCACAAAGAACTACAATCTCAGAAACCTACAGGGCAGCCCTGGCCTGTCCTACAGGGGTCAGAATCGACATGCTGGCCATGAGTTTAGTTTTGAGGTTTTATATTAAATTGGGCCCTCACCTTGACTCTGTGAAGCAGGCATTCCTCTTTCAATTTTTCAGATGAGCAAACGGAAGCCCAGAGAGCTGACGATTATCCAGTGGCCCCAAACTAGGAAACAGCAGAGACAGAACCCAGCTCTCCTGTCTTGTTCCATTATGCCAGTTCGAGAGTACCTCCCCTGGGATCTGGTTCAGCCCATGCGAACACAGACGTTCCAGGAAAGCCAGAGAGAGGCAAGGACACAGGTTTACTCGGGAGTAGCTCCAAGGTATGTAGTCAGGCTTATCCAACGCAATCGCAAACACGGTACCACGTTCCCCTAAAGCTAGCCTGCTGGGTTGGGGACCTTAGTGAAGTAGAGCTCTCCGAGCCAGGTTGGGTGAGCAGATGGGATTTGCTGAGCTATGGACTGTACAACCCAGGTTTCGGTTTGTGGTGCTGTGGTGGTTTGCACGTCCCCGTGATGCTGGGAGTTACCGTGTGTCCCTGGGATTTCAATGACAGGCAGGAGGAGGCCACAGTGTTTGGTGAAGTAAAGAACCAACGAGGGTCAGGGAGGCCCTCAGTCAGATGGATTGGCCCAGTAACCACGGGGTGGACTTGAACTTGCTGGTGAACAAGAGGGTGATGCCAGGCTCAGCAGCATTTTGTTCCTTTTTGCATACAGGCCCCGTGCATCGGAGTCAACTCCATAGCAGCTCTCTATTTCTCTATAACGCACATCCCAGGCAAAGCAGTCAGACGAGCCTCTAAACACGTCCTACAATTTCTCTCATGATTGCCCCTAGGGTTTCATCCCAGGTGGAAATGAAAGGCAGCTGATGACACGGAATGAACAGCTGTCCTATGGGAGCAAGCCAGCCAAGTTTGACTTGGAGCCCCCGAGCCCACATCGGCAGCTTCGTGGTTCTACATTGGGCTGCTAACTGCAAGGTCGGCCGTTCAAAACCACCAGCTATTCTGTGGGAGAACGACAAGCCTTTCTGCTCCAGTAAAGAATTACAGGCTCACACACCTGCAGGGGAAGTTCTACCCTATACTATAAGGTCAGTGTGCGTTGGAATAGACTTGGTGGTGAGTTTGCTTTGAATTTTTTAATCTTTGGCCAGGGGTACAAGGGTTAAGCGCTAAGCTTTTAACTGAAAGATCGGCATTGTGAATGCATATACAAAATCAGTCCAGTGATCATTCCGCGAAGACCATGGCGTATCTGGGGGAGCCCGTGTCCTTGCCTCCCTCTGGCTTTCCTGGAATGTCTGGCTTTTCCTGGGCTGATCCAGATCCCAGGGGAGGCACTCTCTAACTCGGATAACGGAACAGCGGTTCTCAACCTGGGGATCGCCTGATTCATCACAGTAGCAAA
The DNA here is from genome assembly GCF_050624435.1 of Tenrec ecaudatus. Lineage (NCBI taxonomy): Eukaryota > Metazoa > Chordata > Mammalia > Afrosoricida > Tenrecidae > Tenrec > Tenrec ecaudatus. The sequence goes on from NC_134532.1 coordinate 183,879,766, forward strand.
ATGACAGTGATGAAGCAGCAACGAAAATATTGTTATGGTTGGGGGGAAGGGGGGTGTTTCACCACCACATGAGGAATTGTACGAAAGGGTCATGGCATTAGGAAGGTTGAGAACCACTGGCCTAGAAAATCCTAGAGGGCAATTCTTCTCTGTCGCCCGGAGTCACAAGGGGCCAAACATTGACAGCAGTCAAAGCAGCAACTCCCTTGGCCTGAAGCTGGAGGTCGCTGGCAGAGATGGAGAGGGAGTCCATTTCCCCACTGTGCGGATTTGGGCTGGTTTGGCGACTTCATTTGGCTAATAAAATATACCTATACCGGTGAGACAGGGTACTCGTGTTACACCTCACAAGTTTCTGTGTGCCCCATTGGAACCCTGCCAACCACCAGGGGACAGCCCAGCCTGCAGGAGGAGGAGGCCACTTGCAGTAGAGACAGACCGCAAAGGGTTAAGTGCAGCGGAGGGTGTCAGATAACTTACCAACCAGTTTGGTGCCCTGGTGACCATTTTAAGTTTAGCAAACTGATACACTGGTAGTCTGTTATTTCATGCAATTAATATGTAAATAAGAATGATAAAAGAAGTACCCCAAACTGGCTTTAAAATATTAATGAAAAAAATATTAAATGATACCTGACAAAAACCAAGAGAACTGTTATTTAAGATATTTCCATATTGTTTCTCGATTGGCATCCTCACTTGCAATAGTCCGCTTCAAGCCAACCTCCTGGGATGTGTGATTCGTCCTTCGCCATCTTTTCCGTCGGAGTAGGAGCCCACGCCTGTAAACACAGGCCAATTGCAGACCTTTGTCATTGTGCTTAATATAATAGAACAATTCGGCGACTTCTCTTCTCTGAACATATTATATTCACCTTTGACAATCCCCTTCCTGCTTCTGTTTACAATATTTTTAGCTCTTTGAATAATTATGAACACATAACGCACTCATAATAACTCGTGGGAATTTAGTGAGTTACAGGAAACCCAAAGGAATGACTGAGTCCTCTGGTAGTCTGGCACTTTCCCTCTGTATGTGCGTGCGTGCGTGTGCGTGCGTGCGTGTGCGCGTGTATGTTTACTGAAATAACAAACACAAGGGAACCAAGATGGAGGATTTCATCTAACGTATAACGAGTTTTAGGAAATGAATCAATAAATATTATATAGTCCTCTCTAATTTTTTTCTACCTACGCATGCTTAGAACTTCGCAGCTTTTCTATGGGCACAGAGAATATGCTGCTGCGCAGAAGAACGCCACAGAGATCTGTGGTTTCCACACCGGGCAGCTGCCCAGTCGCCCACCTTAAAGTGAATCCTGGCTACAAGTGCCATTTGAACAACTGGCTCAGGAAACTCACCAACTGAAAGAGGTATCGGTTCTGCTGAACCAGCGCAAAGCAGCTAAACCCACCACCGGTTAAATGCTCAGCGAGGAGCCAAACCCACACAGAGACCTTTCAGAAGAACGAGTCTGGTGATTACACAACTCATTTTAAAGGCGATTTAACCAGGGGAGGGTGGGGTGGGGGTGGGAGGATGTTCTAAAATTAGTAATGATTGTACAATCCTCCTTGATATGACTGAACAATTGAACTGCATGCTATGTAAATTATGTGCCAATAAAATTGTTTAAAACAATAGGCCCGAGGATCTACTTCTGAGAGGGCATAGTCGCAAACCCCCATGAAGCAATTCTCTTCTGGAGAGCTGGTCTCTGTGGGTCAAAGGCAACTCAAAAGCAACCACCCCAACCACCCCTGCCTAATCCAGGACAGCCTCTCTGCCTCAAGACCCTTTCAGTCCCATCCTTCTGCAGTGTTCCTAAAAGGATAGATCCGGAGATTCCAGGGATTAGGACAGTGGTTCCTAATGCCGTGGCTCTTCAATGCAGTTCCTCATGTTGTGGTCACACCCCCAACAATAAAAGTATCTGCGTTGCTACTTCATCACTGTAATTTTGCTCCTGTTAGGAATCGGGTGACCCCTGTGAAAGGGTCACTCGACCCCCAAAGGGGTCAAACCCTACAGGTTGGGAACTACTGGATTAAGACAAGGGGATTGTGGGGGGGCAATGAGTCAGCCTGCCCCCAGGGAGATAATCACAGGTCTGCTCTCCACCCCCGGGCAGGGCACTGTGCACTCCTGTGTGCTGCCTTCAGGGGCGATGGGGCCTCTGCAGACAAATGGAGAAGTGCATGGTGGGAAAAGTTGGCATGGAGGACAGGCAAACTGAGGTGTGAGCATCTGGGTCGTGCGGGATCCTTCGGGCCATGTCCAGTACACAGACTCAGAGCTCCTGGGAAGCAGCAGGAATGGGATGGTTGAGAGGGGTGGTGTTCATGCGAGAGGCCAACCCCCATCAGGTGTTGAGAAGCCCTGCCCAGGTGTGCTGAGGTTGAGCGCATTCAAAAACAAAACACAACGTGAATTGCCTCAGGGAGTCCATCTGAAGCTCTATTTGAGTTGGGAGTGTGGAGCCCGGAGCTGGCACTTTCTTGCAGTTACCTGGGGATTGATAAGAACATGGGGGGAAATCCTAGGGACTTTGAGGCTTGGAAAGTAGGGGGCTTGGCACCAGGAATTCCTCTGGGACAATCAGATCACTGGCATCAACAACAGCATGGGAGAGCTATTACAAACAAAGTAGAGAAAGTTTCAAGTTAGGGACCACAAGACCAGGTTCCAGGTCCAGCTCTGCCAAGGGCTCTTGGGCAAGTCACCTGACTTCCCTGAGCTTTGCCTTCCCTGCAGGAAAAGGACCAGCAGCTTGGCTCACAGGGGGGTGAGGCTTAAATCAGAACGCACGCAGGGATCAGCAACAGTAAGAAGACTCTACGTGAATATTTTTGTTGTTGGTTGCAGTCTACTCAACTCAAAGCCATCAAGTCAATGCTGACTCATAGCAATCCGGTAGGACAGGACACAACTGCCCTATGGGTTTCTGAGAAAGTGTCGTCCCTTCTGTGAGGTTCAGAGAGTTGAACTGCCTAGCAGCCCAGGGTGCACTCTATAATCTCCAGAGTCCTGTCCTAAATTCTCGGCGACTCGATGAATAAAGAACAGACCATTGGGATCCATTGAGTTTTCCATGGTTGATTTTTCCTTGTCGTCTGTCTTCGTCTGGAAACTGCTGAAATCTGCTCAGCGTTACAGCAACACTCAAGTCTCCCTTGACGGGTAAGCAATGGCTAGATTGAAGGGTCACTGGCAGGGAATGCTACTGTGGTCTCCTGCCTGGCCTTTGAGAAGCCCACCACTCAACCACCACGGCCTCGGCACACGACGAAGGGATTCCTACCACCATTACCAGGAAAGGATACCCACCCAGTCGGTGAGCAATGGACAGGATGGGTTGTTTGTTCGTTTGTCTGTCCACACAGTGCCTTTGAGAACTGAAGGATAAGATAAAGGACTGAACAAAACAAGCTTGTTCAGTCCATGCTGATGTGAGAGTCAGGCTGCCCCCTTGGAGGTGCAGGCAGACCACCCATAGGCCGTGAGTAATGGGGCGGCAGTGGGTGGTCTTGGGAGGCACCTGGAGCTTTCCAGTTTTAGAGAAAATGAAGAGTGACGGTGTCACCAGGCCCTGGCAGGGACTGACATCATGGGAGTTGGCTTCAGGTCAAAGTCAAAACACAGACGTGAGAAATACAAAGTGCTTTTCACGATCTCCTTAGGACCGCTTTGCATTGACCGCGAACGATGGCGCTGCTGACTTCAGCTTGGCCACGCCAGTTTCCAGGATTTTCTGGTTTCAGATCATGTTGCTTCAGTCCTTTGGGGGGGGGGTCTCTTCTTTCGATGAGCAGAACTCGAAAGCAAGTTCTTGGACATGTGAGTTGGGAGAAAGGCTTCTTAAAATAAAGGATCCCTGGTCGTCGAAAGTGGACCATGTCCATTGAAGAGTCACAATGTATATATGCATCGCTCCCATTGAGATTACAGTCAAGAAAGCCCCATAGAGCAGTGCTCTGGAATGGGCAGGGTCACGGGGATTGGGATGACCTCTACAGCCACTAACAACGAAGACAAGAGGATCTTGGGAAAGGAGAGCTGCTTCACTGTACTTCCCTCGGTGCTTTCCAAACATATCCTCATACACAATACAACACAGCTGGATGGCTCCTAAAGAGCCCCCACCCAACATCTAGCAGAAATTGCTCTCCACACAAGACAATTTGAGGTATCAGTTTGCACTGGGCTCTTTCGTTTGCCTGCAGGTCACCGCTGCCCCTGCTTCCTGCTGCCCTGTGCCCAGAGAGGCGGACCTGAAGGGATCGTCCACTTCTAGCTGGGTTCAGCCAATGGGAGAGCTCTTACAAGATCAAGGTCATTATTCCACATTTGTCGTCGCAGGTCGCTGCTGATTGCTCTCCACAGGCTGTAGTGGCACGCTCCACACAGCTGTCCTTGGAGGTTCTAGGAGCCAAGTCTTCTACACACACACACACACACACCACACCCCCACCCCCCTCCATGCTCCATCCCTGCCTGGTTTCCCTACTGCTGCCCCAAGTTGGTTCCTACTCAGAGAGCCCTCACATAGGATTTCTGAGACTGACGACTAGTCTTTACAAGAGCTTTATAGACAAGGGCAGTTGACGATTGAGAAAACATCCAAGCCCAGTCCAGATCAAGTCCATAAGTCCAATATTGGCCCATATGTCCGATACCAATCTATAATGTCACTTTAGACTCACGCAGCACATGCAATGACACCGAATGCGGGAAGATCACAGGCTAGTGGGTGCAAAGTGTCTTGTGGACCGAGTGGCATTAGAAGCATCCCAGAACTGGCAGGGATCTCCACGTGGCTCCTCCAGTTCCCAGGGCACGGGGTCTGTCAGCCTAGTGTCATGTGTCTTGTCAGTAGAGCGTCTCTCAGGGAGTGAGCAGAGTATGTATCTCCTGTTTCCAAGGAGGAACTATAGGAGTTCTCAGAGTCCTCGGGGGAAGACCAGGCTCACACAGAGGCCTCGTTGACTATAACCCGATTGACAGACTTGACTCCATCCCTTCACTCTTAATCCTCTCAAGCCCCAAATTGACACGATTATGTAACTACCACAGAGCACCTGGGGGATTTGAACTGATGACTTTGCAGTTAGCAGCCAAATGCTTGTCCCTCAGCTCCATGAGCACCCTTTGTACCCAGGCCCCTGGAACCATTCCTTCAAAATACTTTCCCTCATTTCTCTTATGTATATACGCTTGTTTTCTATCTAGGAGCCTTGCAGAAGATAGTGTGTGTGTGTGTGTGTGTGTGTGTGTGTGTGTTATGATTAATGGTTAGGGTGGATATCAACTAGACACTCCTGGGGAAGGGCAGAGCTCAACCTATCAGTTGCACGGCCACCTGATGATGCCTCCTTGTCATCATAAGCTTTCTGGTGTGAGAGAGAAACCTGGGAGGGTCGAATCCTCTTTGGCCCTTTTCTTCTGCTGGAGCTGGAGTTTGTATCTGGTTCCCCGATCTCCTCTTGTGTCTCCTGCTGGACCCAGGGGCAGACTACTAGTGGTGGACTCACTTGTCCAACTTCAAACCTCTGCACTCACCAGCCTGTGCTCCCTGCTGTGTCTGCTTCATGGTGTTCATGAACTTCCACAAGTCAGGAGAAGTCTGGTTTGAGCCCGGCTGGACTGACCTATTTCTATAGCTGTGTAAGCCATTCCTAGAAGCAAATCTCTTTCTATATACAAACACAGACCTGTGTCACTGGTTACTCATTTGGATTCTCTAGAGAACCCAGCCTAACAGAAGGGAAATGTGTTACCATCGGGTTAATAGACCAAATTCGGTGCTGCAGCGTTGATGCCGTGTCATGGCAACCCTATAACACAACCTGGCTTGCTGACCGTGAGGACAACCTGAAGCATTTGCTGATGAAGATCAAGGACCCCAGCCTTACGCATCACAACTCAGTGTAAGAGAAACAAAACCTCATAGCCAGACCAGTCGTCACATTGTGATAAATGGGGGGGAAAATGAGTGACATGTTCAAGGATTTCATCTTGCTTGAATCCACAATCAATAATCATAGAAGCAGTAGTCATTGCCCAATGCATTAAGCAAATCTGCTGCACAAGATCTCCTTAAAGCATCGAAGATCAGAGATGTCACTTTGAGAATGAAGGTGAGCCTGACCCCAGCCATGTATCTTCAGTCACGTCATCTGCATGTGAAAGTCGGACAATGAATAAGGAAGACCGGAGAAGAATCGATGCATTTGAGTTTCGGTGCTGACAAAGAATATTGAAAGGACCATGGACTGCCACAGAACAAACACATCTGTCCTGGGAGAAGTCAGAATGCTCCTTAGAATTAAGTGAGAATGGTGAGATTTCCTCTCTCACTCTTCGGCCATGGCATCAGGAGAGACCAGTTCCTGGAAAAGGACAGCATGCTGGAAGGGCTACAAGAAAGAGAAAGAGCCCCAAGGAGGTAGATGGACACAACGGCTGCGATATAGACTGACACATAACAACAACTGTGAGGAAGGTGTAGGACCAGGCAGTGTTGTGTTATGTTGTGCAGAGGGTTGCTATGAATCGGTACGGACTAGATGGTACCTAACAATCGCAAAATAGGCAACCCAGAGCATAGGATGCCTGTGAGATATGTAGATCCCCGAGATGGTTCAGTCTGATGTGCACGGGCCTTAGTTCTTGTTCTGATTGCTCATACGTTACAACTTCATTGCTTCAAGAAGGGCTTTGACGAGGCCAGGGCTTTGAAGGCCTAGCTACATCCTTAGCCGCTGACACAGGCTTTCAGGACCTCTTAGGAGATCACCACTCTAAGCTGGAGTACTAGTTAGGGGTGCCGCATCTTGAAAAGGAGGTTCGGTGCCAGACGCCAGTCTAACGAAGGACACCTGCAGTGGTTTCATCTTATAAGGGGACACCCTCTCATGTGCTTCTTGGCCAGGGATTTTGAGGACTGATGAAAAGCAGATTCAATAGCAAAGCCCCTGATACTTGATTGGCTCTCACGCATGTACCAAATGTTTACTGAATATAAACAATGTATGAGCTAGGGCCAGGGAGGGCTGGGGGAAAGGAGGAATTCAAATGAAGGAAAACGTTTTGCCCCCTAAGTACAATGAATTTACCTAAACTTCTTCACACCATGATCTCTCTCTCTCTCTCTCTTCTTACAAATCATTTTATTGGGGGCTCTTACAGCTCTTTTCACAATCCATACATCAGTTGTGTCAAGTACATTTGTACATGTTGCCATCTTCATTTTCAAAGCGATTTCTTTCTTCTTGAGCCCTTGGTATCAGCTCTTTTTTTTCCCTCCCTCCCCCATCCTCCTGAACCCTTCATAAATTATAAATTATTATTATTATTATTATTTTCATCTCTTCCACTGTCCATTGTCTTCCTTTACCCACATTTCTGTTGTTCATCCTCCTGGGGAGAGGGGGTTATACATCGATCATTGCGATCGGTCCTCCTTTGTCCCCCACCTTCCCCTATCCTCATGGTATCACTACTCCCATTACTGTTCCTGAGGGGTTCATCTCTATTTTTTAAGCCATCATGTGTACCCCTTCTCTCCAGGCTACAAGAAAGTATTATGTAGATAAAATATAGAGATGGACTTTAATACAATTTACATCGTAAGTTGCCTTAAATAAAACTTACCTAAATTAAAACTATTTTGTTTAGAAGACGTTGAAAGCCTCCAAAGTTAAGTCACGCATCTTCCATTTGTACACGTGTGTGTGCGTGTGTATGTAAAGGATGTCTGAAACTGCTTGTTCAATCAACGACTGTACTCCATACAATAGTCCCTGAATCTCACCAGCTAACTAGGTGACCTCTGATGACCACGCGGTCACATCTGGAGCCTAAACTCATCAGTTAAAAAGAGACGACAATGACGTTCTAAGCCGCAGGAAGGGACAGGGCAACTCTGTGAACTGCTCAAGTGCCAAGAAAGGACAGGCAGAGAAGGCCTTCCTTGTCTGTTTCCCGGGAGGTGCCCTATGGACGGTGGTAATTAGGGACCGGGTGGGGCCCCGTGGGGGAAAATGATAGGAAAGGTGCCGCCCTGATTATTGGAATGATACTTGAGGTGTGGTCCTTAAGAGCTGTTGAAGTTCATTAAGCAGACATGGCTGGCTGGAGTGCTAAAGGGCAATGGGAATACAATAGGGGAGACCGAAACACTTCAGTGAATGCCATTCACAGTCCGGGCTCAAAATGACCGAGGCAAATACACAGACCCCTGAACTATGCTTGGAGCTTTTGTGAGTGGAGCAGATTTGGGTCAGCAGATCCTCCTAAATGCATAGCCCTCTTTGATCCATCCGCTGTCTTTCGGAGCACCAGAATACAGATCCGGACCCTGAGCCTTCCTGAGGACTTAGTAATTAATGATCCATCTGAGCTCTTGCTGTAAAATGTAGCTGGAAAAGTGTGGGCGAGGTGGAGGTGCGCAGGGAGGGCAACTATGCAACCTGGAAGGTAGGTCATGGGAAACGTCTCCAAGGAGGCACATCTCAGCCAGGAAGCAGGGTGAGCACACTTTATCCAAGTCAAAAAAGATGGCTCTCCGCCCACTGCAAGCATGCTTCCCAGGTGGAGGCTTCTCAAACTTTGATGCATATCCAAACCACTTGGGGATCCTATTTAAAAGCAAGTTCTTATTCAATAGGTCAAGGCAGTGGGTTTTTTTGTGTATGTGGGGGGGGGGTATGTGAGTCAAAATCCTGACTTTCTAGAAATTTCCGGTTGATGTTACTGATCCAGCATTACTCTGGTAACAGGGTGCTTTTGAAGCACGCAGCTTCTCTGTGCCTCGGATGCTCAGTCTATGAAATGAGCTTTCAAGGACTCAAGAAACATGCGCATATTTTTACCGCATCACACTACTGACTAAATACTTGCTGATTGGCTTGGTGAGCCTTGTATTTGTTTTTTTTCATGCGTGTGTGGAAGGATCCCTGAGAGACCAGCCAGAATACAGCCGCTAATATAGAACATATACTACAAAGGAACTGACTTAGTTGAAACATTAAAATTCCTGATGAGTCACAAGTCACTGCCGTTGAATCGGTTGGAGGTTTAACTGCTTTAACAGTGCATCTCATAATGCAGGAGAGATGGCCAGGCCTGTGAATGCCGATTTTGTACGAAATGACAATTGTTTTTTTCTTGTCTTATAGCTTTTTCACTATAATTAACTTTCAGGTCAAACAGTATCCCATTCCTCTCAGAACTACAAAATGTGACACACACACACACACACACACACAGACTCTCTCTCTCTCTCTCTCTCTCTCTCTCTCTCTCTCTCTCTCTCTCTCTCTCTCTCTTTCTCCTTAGTCTTCCTGCAAGAAGAAAAGAAAAAAAAAAGAACTACAAAACGTATACTTGCAATTGGGCCTGTGCAAAATCCAGGGGCACCGTGACTTCCGATGAAGCCCCCTGTTTGCCCCTCAACAGGTAGAGTGTGGAGGGCATGTCTGAGAAAGTCCACGTAAGTAAAGCAAACCAGCAGGCGGGCCAGGTTCATCTGGCATATAAAAGTGATATGTGTCTGACTAAGCTTAGGTCAATTCGATTTAGAAATTTTTTTAACATCATAATGGTTTATTTATTTACTTTAAAGGAGGAAAGCAAATGTTACAAAATGTTAACAACTTTTTTTTTTAACAGACTGACATTTATTCCCTCCCAGTTAGAAGGCTTCTCTGTTCCTGTGGAGTCAGTTCCAGCTCATGGCGACCCCACGTACAAAGGAACAAAACACCGTCCTGTCCGTGATCATCCTCACAACTGCCCTCAGGTGGGAGCCTCTTATTGCAGCCAATTTAGATGTTTCAGAGGAAATGATATATTACACTAGTTGGCTCAACTATTGTCTTAGAGAACACATTATTTAGATAAGTTCCCCTCTTACCTTTAGAACCGTGTCGCCTTACTTAATTTTCTGTACTTTATCTCTCTGGTTTCCGATATCCATTGCAATGGCTACACAGAAACTCACCAACAGCATCCATGATTAATGCATTTATTAAAGAAGTTAACACGTTGTAATGGCAGCAAGAACTGCTCAGGGTAGTTATCTGCCAGGACATGTTACGAAGCTCCAGGTCTGCTAATATTTCCAATGTCGCATACCACTCTGTTGGAAACCTTAACCCGAAGGCAATTCAGGTTAAGTTCTGTGGGTCAGCAAACCCAGCTTCCTAAATTAAGTGCCCAGAGGTACCACTCCAGTAAGCCTCAGCTCAAAGGCACTTAGCCCCACTTCTGTGGGTTAGCAAATTCAACACCACCCCCCCGAGGCACCCCACTCCGCAAGCCAGTCTCCGGCACACCTGCACATATCGTATCTTGCTCCGTGGGTTGGGGAGTCCGTCACTGTTTCAGGCTCTGGCTTTTGGTTCTGCAGCTGCTCCTCCGATGTCTTCAGGATCCAGGAGGCTCCGTGAACAAGGATCTCGGATCCAGAGGACAAGCTCCACTCCTGGCTCTTGATGGCAATGAGGTCCCTCCTCCTGCTTCCCAGATGGATCATTTTATACACGTCGTTACAATGACAGGCCAGGAAATCCTATTTGAGGTTACTTACAAGTATCCTCCCCCCCACCGCCCCACTGCCTACCAGAACCATCGGGGAAAAGTCATTTGGTAGGAGCTAGAGACTTTGGTTAGATGACCCACGTGAAATAATTCACTGCTCCTGCAAAGGCATTGGGGATCTCTTTGAAAACACACATGCCCTAACTTTGGAATGGTTGCTCATTCCATCTAATTCATACCTAATATCGATTTTTTGGGAATTGCATGGTTTGAGAGTGTAGGCATGGCTATGCCCGTTAGTAAGGAAGCTGCTATTCTTCCTTTCACAACGGGTAATTCTCATTCGTGGAGGCCCCAGATACATCCGAGTAGAATGTACTCCACGGGATTTCAACGGCTGATATTTTAAAAGTAGATCTCTCAGCCCTGCCACAAATGTATTAAGCATATAAATTATGTGCTATGCATCCTAAACCCTAGCTTCCTATTCACAAAGTCCTGATGGCACAGTGGTTCTGCGACAGGCTGCTACCCACGAGGCCAGCGGTTTAAAACCACTAGCAGTTGCATGGGAGAAAGATGAATCACTGTCATGGAAACCTGCAGGGGCAGTGCTACCCTGTCCGATAGGGTTGCTATGAGTCTACATGGGTCAGGGGCAATGAGTCAGTTTTGTTTTCTTATTAAGTGTCCAATGGTGGCAGCAATACCTCGCCAGGGAGCAGCCAGAGACTCAGGCTGGATGCAGAAGAGGACATGGAACAAGGGATGTCATTGCTGATGTCAGAGGGATCTTGGCCGAAAGCAGAAAATACCAGAAAGATGTTTCCTTGTGTCTTATTGGTTATATGAAGGCATTTGACGGTGCGGACAATAGCACACTGTGGACAGCCTTGAGAAGAACAAGAATTCCTGAACACTTCAGATCCTGCACACGGACCAAGAGGCAGTTGTGTGAACGGAACAAGGGAATCCTGCGTGGTTTAAAATCAAGAAAGGCTGAATCCTCTCACCATGCTTGTTCCATCTGTATGCTGACCAAACCATCAGGGATGCGGGATTATCTGAAGAAGGATTCAGCATTGGGATCGGAGCAAGTCCACTCCTTCGATACAGCTATCTCTGCTGTGACAGTGCAGAACAGGGAATGAGGTGGGGGTGGGGCTAGGAGACTGAGAACAATCGGGCAAGTAAGGAGTACCCACATTCTCCTTCCTCTAAAGTGCAGAGCTGAAGCGCACGGATCAAGACGCAGTGGGGGTGGGGGGCGGGGGAACAGGACAGAATGTCAGCCTCGCCTGAAATCCAGACTTTCTGGAGCCATTGAGGCTGAATGAATCGCCAAAGGCTTTGCCCTGAAATCTTTCGATCTTAAACCATAAACTGAAAGAATGTTCTGAAGGTCTCCTTTGAAGCCAACAATCCTGTAGCTTAATTAGCAAAGAGCATCTGCCACGAGCACTGCTTCTTACAGAACTGTCTCGAGGCGAGCCAACTGGCAGCAGCAACTCAAAAGGAGGGCAGGAGGGCATATTCCCGAGAGAGGGCAAGTTCAAAGGCAGGTGGGGATCGTTGTAGAACTTGAGGAGCGTATCGAATATCACTGAATTGCACCTGTCGAAATGGTGCAGTCGGTGTGTGCTTTGCTGAGTTTCAATAACAACAATAAAGAATGGCCTAAGACGCAGGACGGGCCTTGTGGCTCCCCAGTTCCCAAAAAGTACCAAGTATGTAGCACTGGAAGAGCTCTTTGCGATGCCCAGGAAGAAGACCAGACTCGAGCCGCTGGAAGATCTTTAGAGGATGCTGGAAAAGAGCTCTCTGCGAACACCGCCCCACAGCGCCCGAGACCACTGCAAGACCGGATGGCAGCCAGCGGTGCCCGCCGCTGGTCATGGGCATGCTCCCGGAGACATCTCATGTGAACTGTCGTCGCAACTGATGTTTGCAGGGTGCAACCGTCAGATCAGCTTATTCTCACAATCGGTACAAAACACGCTGGCGTTTCTCAGGAAGTATCCTTAGTGAGTGAGGCAGGGAGGCCACAGGAAAGTAAACTGATGTGATCGGGGCTCACAGTTGGCTAGTGACAACTGACAACGTCGTCACGAGAACCTGGGACGTCACAGTGCTGCTGAAAGGCAGACTGTCCCAGACATGTGGAGCCAAAAGCAGCCAAAGGCTCCTGAAATCAGGGGGGAGTCTAAAAGGGCGTTTTGATGCACGAAACAACTGACCTGAAATTATACATTTGCAGAAAATTTGCATACTAATTTAAACAAAAGGGTTAAAAAATGTTTTCATCGTTCTATTGAGACAGGGACAGGGGATTGTCCCTCCCATGCCTGTACAGGCCCCGTAGAGGGGGCTGGGAAGGAATCAGGTGAGCATTAGCCACCCATGAAGGCCCCCAAACTGGGCATGCCCAAATTCAGGGCCCACATCAGGTGGGCGGCACACCTGGGCTGCCCAAACTAGGTCCAGGTTCATCACCCCATGCAGATGGGCTTAATTCAGCCAATGGCATCCACCAATGCCTTCAGCCATGCCTCCCTAGCCAGAGGTTTGAAGGTCCCTTCTCCTATTTACCCTGATCCTGGTCCGAGGCAGGTGGAGGTAGCAGGGGCACTGGTGGCATGCTTCCCTGAAATAGCGTGGACTCTTTGGAGACTGTAAAACCTGAGACTTCTCCCGTCCTTCATAAAAACTCACTTGGACGACAAACCAGGCTTCGGAGTGAATTCTTTCTCGTGCTAAGTCAAGAACCAAGGTATTACCCTCTAGAGAAACCTCACACTTTCACAGTTATCACACCTTTCCATAGTTCAATCACATCAAGCCGTGTTAGAAAATTGCTACCACATTCAGTTTCAAAACATTTTCTTTCTTCTTGAACTCCTTGATATCTGTCCCACCATCACTTGTTTTTAACCATGAGTCTATATTAAAAATACCAGCTGCTATTGAGTTTGGTCCAACGTTTGGTGACCTGTGTGTGTGTCAGAGTAGAACGGAGCGCCTTCATGTGTTCAATGATGGATTTTTCAGGAGAGCCCTTGACCTTTCTCCTCAGCCCTGGAGGGGCTCGGACCTGCAACCTTTCAGTTAGCAGCGGAATGCGTAAGCCATTTGCATAGCCCAAGAACTCCGTGGCATTTGTGGTGTGTGTGTTTGTATATTCACATAGCACTGCTTAGGAAAGTGGCACATTACAAATAATGTAAATGCCCAACAATTGTTGTTGTGCCGGCAATGGATTCAGACGCACAGAACAGAGAAGTGCCCCAGAGGAATTCCTAGAATGTAATCTTTGGGGATCCCCCCCACCATCGTCCATTTGTCATACTTTGGGTACGATAATTATTACTTTTAAAAATGGAACCACGGTGTAGTCTTTCAATTTGGCTTCTTCAATGTACCACAGAACATTAAAAATTAACCCATACTCTGACAGGAATCAGTATTTCTTTTTTTTTTTAGAATCAGTATTTCACAGAATGGCTATACCACAATGTATACATTCATTCATGAATTGATGGTCACTTTTCATAATTAGGAATAAAGCTGCTATAGATAGTCTTATATGTGGACATGTGTTCACTTCTTAAACACCTAAATGAGTGATTGCAGGGTATAGGATAAGCATATTAGTAAATTTATAAGCACGAGCCTAAGGTTTTCAAAGGGGCTACATTGTTTTGCACGCAATGCCTCTGCAGCCTCACTACTAGAATTTTGTTGCTAATTTTCTTCTTGTTGTTTTCTGTTTCATTCTGAAGTCAATTCTCATGAGCATGCAAAGTTGTAGTATGGTTTTCATTTCCATTTTCTTAATGAGTGATGATGTTGGGTTTTTTTCCCCATATATTGATTTGCATAATTTCTCTCCCCTTCAGTGTTAAGTCTTAAAATCTTTCTCTCATCTTCGAATGGGTTGTTTGGTTTTTTTGTTACTGTTATAAGAGTTGTTTACTTATTTTAGATACAAGCCCTTTATCAAATATGCAATTTGCAAATATCTCCTCCCAGTCTGTGGCTCATCTCTCTGGTTTTCAAAAAACAGATGTTCTTAATTTTGATGAAATCTAATTTATTTATTGTTCCTTCGGTGAACTGTCACTTTGACGCCCATATTCACAAAGACTGTCTCCTGTGTTTTCTTCTAGAAGTTTCATTGCTGTAGGCTTTACATTTGGGTCTTTAAGCAGATCTGTGTTTGCAAACATTTCCCCAAGTCTGTGCCTTTTTAAAATCTCGCCTTTTGATGAGAAGATGTTTTTATCTCATTTTTATCTCAGATGAGCTAAAGGATGAAGGATGAGAAGATGTTTTTCATGTGGATGAAATTGAATCTATCAGTCTTTATGGTTTATGTGGACTTTCTTCTATTTGTATTGAGAATTTCCCCTTTTTCCTTCCATTTCTCTCTTCCTCTCCTTTAGTCCCTCATTTTCTTCTTTCCTTAGCAAAGAAAGGGCTGAGGGGAAGTCAGAGGGCGGTGTGAGCTCGTGTCTGCACAGGCCCAGCGTTTCCCGAGAGCTTCTGCCCACGGTGATCCTCGGGACTCAGGTCAGAAGCACACAGGAGGTCAAAGCAAACCTGGTAGATGAAACCACAGCGAGACGGACACACGCAAGGAGGGTGCTTACAGAGAGTATTAAACCCACACTCTTCAAGGCTGAGACAAGAGCACGTTTTCCTCATGTCTCCAATTTCAATGAAGTAACGGTCTCTTTATGAAAATATGTGCAGGGCTACTTGGATTCCGCATCCTAAAATCTGACCAAAGAATTTAGTTGAAACATCAGTTGGGATAAGCTGTTTTCCAGAGTAAGGTAATGTTTGCTCAGGGATCCAATTCTTGTGGATCCCATAAACTAGAATCGCGTAAGAAGTGTTTTATGACTTTTAAAGACCCTGACGTGGTGGGCAGTCCATTTTACATAGTGTTTTATATGAGTGAAGGAACAATGAAAAAAATATTGAAAATGAATAATGAATTGGCGAAGATAAAAAAATCATTTTGAAAAAAAAGATCTTATCTGTATGTTATCATTCAAGGAGAAAAACCTGAGATCAAACATAATTTTTACATAGTACCCATATTTCAGAAATCATAATATCCTCTCTCTCCCCTCAATTTTGGCTCCAACTTGAGGTTGGCAAGAACAGCAGGACTCCTACAAATTCCTTTTCCATCCCTGTGTGTGAGCAGAGATTGCCTTAAGCCCCTGGGGAAACCAAGAAATACGATACTAAAGTGCTGAGGGGAAGTAAGCCATGTTTTTTGAAGACTGGTTTTACCCCTTGGAACGAGGACCTTCTGCTTTTACTGAGCTCCACGTTCTTTTGATACCTAGAAATAAGGAGTAGAGGAGAGAGAGGCGGGGCAGAGTGGGTCATCATCAAGTCAAGGCCATGCAACAGGGCTTCCAGGTACTTCTGCAACAAAAGTGCCACCGGTGGGTGTGGTGGAATGAACATGCGCAGTGTGGTTTTTCCATTTAGACGCTTTGTAACAAATCAGCTGCAGAGGACTCTACCTCGGGGATGGGTCTGTTGTGCCACTCCTCCAGGCATAAAAGAGACGAGCCACCAACAGAGCACGTGTTAGAATCCTGCCTGAAGTGGCAGAGGAGACCACAAAGCACAGAGGAGACCAAGCATCAGGCGGGCTTCCTGGCCCATGGAGGCAGAGACTAAGGGGCCACAGGGCTGACAGGCTGAGGACCAGAAAGAGACTTGACTGCTGGCTGAGGACAGGCTCAGCTGTGGACCAAAGATCATATCCTTAAAGTTTACTGCTCCTGGCTTGTAACAGGCCTATAACACTCCATATATTTTCCGTAGAAAATTCTCATAGGTGTGAGTTATGTGTGGCCACTGCAATAAATGACCGAGGAGCAGTTTGTCTCAGGACAGAGGAAGAAGAGTAAGGGAGGAATGCATGCCCATTACTGTGGTAAACAGGGTTGTCTAGAGAAACAAAATCAGGACACTTATATATTCATAAGTCTCCTGATGAATATATGTATATAAAGTTAGATATATACAGCATGAAGGAAGCTATCAGCTAATTAGTCCACACAGCAGCACAGAGGGCTCAGTGCAACTCACTTCCATGAAACAGTTAATATACTGGAAGTCCTTCTACTCACAAGGCTGCTGGGTCAAGGAAGCAGACAGGTGAGTCTTCCACAGAGCAATGCAGTCAGTCTGGCCACAGGCAGCAAACAGCGGGGCGGGTCACCAACAGTCATCCAGAGGACAGGAGCCAACATCCCTAGCTCAAGCGATGTATTCACCAGCAGGTCTCCAGGGAGCCTCAAGCTCTAGCGATGGTCCACAGGTCGGGTGTCCCAGAGGTAGTGTAGCTCGCAAGTTGAGGTAGAGAGCTAGCTAAGGCAGCCACACACTGGTCTGGTCACCAGAGAATGAGAGAGAGAAAGACAGGGCTCCGAGCCATTTATATCTTTGCCCTCCAATCAAACTGCAATCTTATTAATCCCACATGTTCTTATTGGCCAGGCTGTCACAAGAAACATACCTATCACAGTTACCTTGTGGCAACCAGCCTTGAACTGGTGTGAAACTGGACTCTCTTTCTCCCTATTGAAGCAGAGAAGGTCAGATATGACCTCCAAACCATTTCCTCTGTGTGAGTGACTTTGAAGAAAATTGATTCCTCACAATTCTGGAGGTTAGATTCTCTTTCTTTTTTATCATTTTATTGCAGGCATGTATAGCGCTTATCACAATCCATACATACATTCATTGTGTCAAGCACATTTGTACATACGTTGCCATCATCATTTTCAAAACATTTGCTTTCTACATGAGCCCTTGGTATCAGCTTCTCATTTTTCCTTCCCTCTCCCACCCTCCCTCATTCCTGAATCTTTGATAATTTATCAGTTTTTTCATGTCTTACACTGACTGATGTTTCCCTTCTCCCACTTTTCTGTTGTCTGTCCCCCTGGGAGGGGGTTATATGTAGATCATTGTGATCGGTGCCCCTTTTGTCCCCCACCTTCCCCTTACCTTCCTAGTTTGGCAACTCTCATTATTGGTCCTGAGGGATTTATCTGTCCTGGATTCCCTGTGCTTCAAGTTCTTATCTGTACCAGTGCATGCTCTGGTCTAGCCAGATCTGTAAGATAAAATTGGGGTCATGATAGTGGGGGGAGGGTGGGAAGCATTAAAGAACTAGAGGAAAGTTCTATGTTTCATTGGTGCTATACTGCACCCTGACTGGCTCATCTTTTCTTTGTGACCCTTCTGTAGAGGTTAGATTTTCGAAACCTTCCTTGTACGTATTCCTTTTATCTAAGTTAATTACCGTACATACTCAAGTATACACCAACCTGAATATCAGCTGAGACATCTAATTTTACCACAAAAACTGCATTAAAATGTGCTGAAAAACTCAGCTTATTCATGAATACATATGGTACATTAGAATACAGTAAGGAGAGTGTTACATGATACAATAACAGATGCAAAGTCATAATGTTCGATAGAGTTTCTGTACCAAAAAGAACTGGTCAACCTGCAATCACTTATGATAAAGAACCAATGGTACTAGAGGAAGAAATCCAAGTTACACTGAAAATAAGTCTTACAAACAAGGCTCAGGAGTCAGTGGAACACCAATTAAAATGTTCAGACAAGCTGATAAAGTACTGGGAGCACTCACTGGTGTATGCCAAGAAATCTGGGAGACCAGGACCTGGCCAACTCACTGGAGGAGACCCCTATTTATACCCATTCCAAAGAAAGATGGCCCAAAAGAATGGGGAAATTATCCAACAATATCATTAAATCATATGCAAGGAGCAAGGAACGTTTTGCTGATGATGATTCAGTAGCAATTACAGTAGTACATTGATAGGAAGTTGTCAGAAATTCAACCTGGATTCAGAAGAGGACATGGAACAGGGGATATTGCTGACACCAGATGGATCTTGGCTGAAAGCAGAGACTAGGACAGGCTCACCGGGAACACCTGTCCCAACAGTAGACACTGTGAAGGAAGATACAACCATTTTAAATACACACTCTGCAATTTAAACTAACACCGTGAAAGCATTATAACTTAGTGGGATTTATCCCAACAGCAAGAGCTAGCTTATTGTATTACTCTGGGTAGACTAGAGAAACAAATTCATAAGCACTATTATGTGTATAAGAAAGAGCTTTGTATAAAGAGTAATTATACATTAAGAAAAACATAGCCCAGTCCAGATCAAGTCCATAAGTGTGATATTAGCCCATATGTCTGATACCAATCAGACTCATGAAACACATGCAATGATGCCGAATGCAGGAAGATCACAGGCCAGTGGGTGAAAAGTTTTGTGGATCCAGTTGTAGGGTCTGGTAGGGTCTCCACGTGGCTCCTCCAACTCAGGGCACTAGAGTGGCTCCATTTGTCTTGTCAGCCGCAATGTCTCCCAGGGAGCAAGCATGTGTCCTGCCTGCAGCAAGCTATTCATCTCCTTAGCGCCTCCAGACAAGGTCATCAAGCTGCGACCTATGGACAGGCTAAACTTCACCCCTTCACTTTTAGGACTCTCAAATTGACAACAGATTATGTAACTACCACACTTAATGTACATAAGTCACAATGTTAACACCATTTCTTTTAAAGAAAGAAAAACCATCCAAGTACCGCAATGGATGCATGAAAAGTATGTGATAAATTCCAACATCCACTTTTGACCTTGTGCCAATTTTTGAAGGAAATTTACAAGTTCTCTCACACTTCCCAGTCAAGTATTTTCTCTCTCAGGAGCCCTGGTGGCACATCAGTGACGTATGGAGCCCCTGACCCAAAGGGAGTAGAAACCCCAAACTCCTCAACTTGACGAAGCACATCTCTTAAAAGGAGGAAGGAAAGAACAAGCAGTTCCCATCACACTTAATGGTAAAAGAGTGGGTGTGTTATCTTTAAGAGCAGGAACAAAGTAAGGATGGATGCTCCCATCCCTTCTGGTCGGCTCCTCAAGGTTCCAGCCTTGAACTTAGACCAGACAAAAAGGAAATAAAAGCGATCCAGGTAAAGAAGGCAAACTGTGTCTAGGTCTGCTTCACGAACAATGTGATCATCCAGGACAGAAAAGCGTCAGAGAATCTAATTCAAAGGAAACCACACACTACTAGGACTAGTCCATGAACTTGGTAAGGTGGCAGAGTTCAAGACATAGTAATAAACTGTCTTTCTATCAGCTAGGTATAATACACAGACACACCATTTTAAAATCTCACAATAGTATAAAATATGACATACCCACTGCTTCTGAGTCTATTCTGACTCCTCGTAGCTCTGTTGGAACGAGGAGACCCGCTACAGAGGATTTCCTAGGCTGCCAGCGTCCCAAAGAAGCCAACTGCCTCCCCTTTCTGCCAGGGAGCTCACCCCTTAGCCGGTGTGCTGCCAGGACTCCTACCATACAAAGCACGGATGTGATAAATCTGACAGAACTTGAATGGGCCTGCAGTAACAGCCTCCTTCCTGAAAAGTAACACAAGACTGCTCCCAAGAAGGTGGAGGTTAAATATATCCCAAGCGTCCCATCACCTCTGACACCAGCCACCACCTTCTCCCTTTAGCGACCTCCCTCGGTTCTGCAGTCCACTGCAGTGGTCACTCAGAATTCACAACGTAAAGGAACACAGCTCATGCCTTGTGGGTGCTGGAAAGTCCCAAACCAAAATGTACACTTCCATCTGGAAGATCCGATCTAGCCCTAGGCTGTGGAAGCTGATGAAATCAGGCCCAAGGACCAGAGGCAGGATCAGAAGAATGTGCTCTGCCAAGGCTCTAGCTGGCAGAGAGATCAGCCCTCCTGCTTCTCAAGAGGGCTCATTTTGTACCCAGCAGGCTGGCACCCACAACGTCTCCTGTTAGCAATTACTCACAGATGCATCCCATCTGTATCTTGCCCCACCTCTTTTCACCCAGACCCAGGCAAGGAAAGGTCATTTGGTTGGGGTAACAGAGACTTGGACCACAGAGACAAAGTTAATCATGCATGGCCCCTGTTGTTGTTAAGGGCCACATTCTGGCCATTCTGGCCCACAGCAACCCCATGAACAACAGCATTGAGCCCATCGTGACAGCCATTGTGTCACTCCATCTCCCTGAGGGCCTGGCTCTTCTTCACTGTCCCCCCACTTTACCGAGTATGATGTCCTTCTCTTTATCTTGACTGGTCTCTCCTGACAAATGTGTAAGACGAAGGAGTCTCTCCATCCTGGCCTCTGAGGAGCACTCTGGCTGTACTTCTTCCAAGACAGATTTGTTTGCCACTGCCCCTCTAGTGACCTAAACTCTGGGACCCGGCTGAGAAAAATAGAAGGAGATCTCTTTCAGCGACGAGAGATACTGTGTCCATAGGCCACAGGACTCAACAGTGTTCAGGTGTCAGTTCTGCCAAAGTCAATCTATAGATTTAGCACTCGCCCAGTCAAAATCCTGCTAAGATTGTTTGTTCCAAGGGAAACACTGGTGCTAAAATTCATAGTACAGTGCAAAGACTCAGGAGTAGCTGAAGCAATGTGCAAAGGCAGGGTAAAGTTGAAGGACTCGCCTTACTTGATTGCCTGACATGTTCTACGCTACAGTAATCAAGATAGCATTGCCACCAAAGTAGGGAAGCAGGTCAACAGAACACAGCGGAGTGCAGAAGCAGACCCCTGCCTGCATATCCATGACTGAACTTGAGAAATGTATGTAGAAATAGTTCAGTTAGACAAGAATCGTCTTCTCAACAAGTGCAGGTTTCCCTTATTCCTAAATACCATATGTACTCATGTGTAAGCCGAGTTGTTCAGCACATTTTTAATGCAGTTTTTGTGGTAAAATTAGATGCCTTGGCTGATATTCGAGTCAACTTACACTGGCGTATATATGGTAAAAGAAACTTCAATTCATGCATTGTATGATAGGAGCAAATTCACTCATAGGATGACATGTGAAAAGCTATGGGAAAAGTGAAAAAGAATCTCTGTGACCTTAGGTGGGGCAAAGGTTTCTTAGAGACCAAGAGCAGAATCCATTTAAGGAATAAAATGAAAAACTGGATTTTATCAATATTGATGTGTTCAAATGTACTGCAGGGGAATATAAAGGCAAGCCACAGACTGGGAGAAAATATTTGTAAAGTGTATATTTAATAAAAGATTTCTATCTAGGCTACATACTAAATAATTCTCAAAACACTGTAATAAGAAAACAAAATGCAATTAAAAGGCAATGAACATATTATTTGGCAAATAACCAAATGAAAACAATGTTCAATATCGTTCATCACTTGGAAAATGTAAATTTAAAATGTATACCTGCTAAAATGGAAATAAAATAACTGGCAAGGCCAAGTGCAAGGGAGATTACAGGACAAGAGGGACTCTCCTATACTGCTGATCGGGACGCTAACTGCTAAGGCACACTGGAAGACAGTTGGGCAGATTCTTATAAAATAATTGCAGATATTTGCAATATGACCCAGCAATCCCACCTCTCCATATTCCTGCCAGCAAAAGAAAGCTTATGTTCGCAAATATGCCTAGCAGATTTCTTTTTAGTAGTTAAAAGCTAGAAACATGCCAAATGCCCATCACCTGGAATATGATTCCATAAATTCTGATTCATTCACACAAAAGGATACTAAACTAAAAATGACTCAACTGTGGACCAAGGCAACAGCCTGAATGACTCTCAAATACCCAATCGGGGCGGGGCGGGAGCACGTGGCCCTCGGCCCCATGGCCCAAGGCCATGAAATCATCAAGACCTTCTAACATCACAGGCCTCACCAAGGAGAAGCCATTCCAACCATCATATTTGGGATACACTCATTAAATATTGGACCAACAAATGTTATAAATATAAAAATGGCCCTTGGCAGAAAAAAATGTTCCCCGTCCTGAATGAAATGAATAAAGCCAAACTCAAAAGGCTACATGCTGTCTGTTCCATTACCAGGACAGAGACAGACAAAATGGCCCAGGGACAAACAGAAGATCAGTGGTACTAGGAATGGGAGGAGAGTTGGACTCCCAAGGGACACGACTGTTTTGGAGCAATGAAAATATTCTACAAGGTGGCACTGGTTATCCAACTGGATGCAGGTATTAATACAACTAGACTGTTAAATTTTCTAAAGGGTCGCAGAGAGGGGTGGGTGAACTGGAGAGCTAGCACTTGCTCTGCTTGCGTAACTCAGCCCTCCCATTTCAGCATCCATCGGGATGGGTTCCTCAAGAGCGGTCGACAGGAGTTCTGTTGGTGGGATGTACTTGTATCTGTAGTCCTTTCTTGCCCTTCGGCTTGTGGTAGTTAAGTCCCATTGAGTTGGTTCTATCTCCTAGCGATCTTGTGGACCACTTCATCAAATGCAGCCTGGTCTTAGGCCATCCTCATGTTCAAGTCCATTGTTGCAGCCACTGTGTCCATCCATCTTGTCCAGGGTCTTTCTCTCTTTTTCCTTCCCCTTCCACTTTACCAAGCTTGATGTTCTTCTCCAGGGGCTGGTCCCTCCTGATAACATATCCAAAGTCCGTGAGACGAAGCCTTGCTGGACTTGCCTTTAAGGTATTTCTTCCAAGACAGATGTGTTGATTCTTTTAGCAGCCCATGGTATATTCTTCGCCAGCATCATATTCTTCATGTCCCGCAACATGGTACAGAGAAAGGAGCATCTGCCCGAATCCTGGTCGTGTCATCACTAAGGAGCCATGAGGTCACAGCCAAGTCACCTCTGCTCTCAGTCCAGTTTCTCATCAGTAAAATGCCTTACTTAGACTATTAACTGCAAGACTCCCTCAACTCAGATGCTCCACGATCTTCCAGAAGGCCCTTTCCTTGGCTGAGAGAGGAAGATTGAGTGTAACTCAGATCTGTCTAGGTTTGGAATTTCAAAATGCTTTGACAGACATCCGATCCTTGACGCTGTTGCGCGGCATCAAGTAGACATCTATTCAGAGTGGTCCGGGGACAGAGTACAGCTGCACCAGATGCTTGCCTTAATGGGAGAAGAGTGCCAGGCTTTTCTCCGCGGGACCCACCGGTGAGTTTGAACTATTGACTTTTCAATTATAGCTGAGTTCTTAATCATTGTATCACCAGGGCTTCTTATTAGCTCATTAGCCCTCATAAAAACTCAGAGAGGTAGTGACAAAAATGAATGACTCACTCGGCTGCTAACCATAACGTGGGCAGTTGAGTCCACATAAAAGCACCTCAGAAGACAGTCCGGAAGAGCTATCAAAAAGCCAGCCACGGAAACCCTATGGGGCAGGACTCCGTCAGCCCGAGTCAGCATCGGCTGTACAGCAACTGGTAGTGTTTTTATTTTGCAGAATAAGAAGTGGAGACCAAGAGAGAGAAATTCGTTTAGCCAAAGTCACAATTTTTTTTTACAGAGCACAGAATCGGGACTCTCCTCTTTTGGGTTGCCTAATCCCAAATAAAAAGAAGTCCTGGGGATGTAGTGGGTCACATGTTGGGCTGCCAACATCAGCAGTTCAAAGCCACCAGCTGGTCCACAGGAGAAAGTTGAAGCGTTCCAGTCCCAGAAAGAGTTACAGTTGTGGAAACCCACAGGTGCATTCTACCCTGCCCTAGAGGGTCTCAACGCATTGTAAGTGACTGGATGGGAGTGAGGAGTAAAAATCCCAAGTATGCAAACCTTGGCTGGGACGCCCAGTAAGGGGCGGGTGGCTGACAACATGGTCAGAGAGAGGTTCAAATCTACCAGCCACTCTGAAAGAACAAGATGGGGATGTTTGTGGCCGGCCTCTGAAATCCTAGGTGGCTTGTAGGTGGCTACGAGGCAGAATCAACTTGTTGGCAGTGGATTTTGTATTTTTGGTTTGGAAATCCCAAATATAGGTGGAGCCAAGGCTTCGACCACAGTAATAAGGATTTTATAATGATAGGATTAGTACTTTCTTCTGGGTTGTCTTATTTCAAAGGTTGATTATCAACTAACTAAACCCTAAGCTGTCCCTGTGGAGTGACTGGTGGATTTGAAGCACCAACGTTGCGGTTAGCAGTCCAACCTCCAATTCACCATATCATCTAGACTCCTCTACAACACAAAACCAAATTTCAAGTTCATTGCCAGGGAACCAATGCCTACTCACAATGATCCTATAGGAGCGTGTAGAACTGTCTCTGGGAGTGTCTGAGACTTGTTTATGGGGGTAGAAAGCTCCTGAGGAGCTGCTAGTGGCTTTGAACTGCTGGCCTCATGGCTCACAGCCCAACACATAACCACTGTGCCATCAGAGCCAGTCTCCCCCCAACCCGCCACCCACCCCATGCATAAATGCCTGGCTAATGGGAAAGAACTGCAGTGATGGCCACAGTCAACGTGACACCAGCCCTTCTGGTGTAACTTTTGAAAACTCTATATTTGTTATCTCACTTAATCTTCCCAACCACCCTCAAGGTTGCTATGGATCAAATTATGTCTCCTCAAAATATGTGTTGGAAATCTTTGCCCTGGGTGTGTGATGTCATTTGGGAATGGAGTTTTCTTCGGCATGCTAATGAGGCCATCTTAGCACAGAGGGGTCTTCTGAGACCCAAAAGAGCAGAATGAGGTATAGAAGAATGCAGACACAGAGAAAGACGGACACCTTTGGGAGATGATGGGGCCAGACCAATCTATGAAGCCTTCTACTAGCCCAGGGAATTCCATGAGCAACTGGCTGGAGAGGCTCAAACAAGGATTTCCCCCAGCGCTCACAGAAAGACACTTTCCCCCTTAGAGCGGGTACCTTGAATTCAGACTTCTAGCTTTCTGAGTTTTCTAAAATGTACATGTGCATGTGTATGTGTGTACATGTGTGTACTTGTATGTGTGGGTTTAAAGAGAGAGATTTATTTATTTCAAGGAAATCATTCACACAATTGTAGAAGCTGGCAAGTCCCAAATCTGCAGGCCAGGTAACAATCTAGAAGCTTCTATTGACTCACATGGGTATAGAAGCTGGCGACTCCCAAATCAGCAAGCTGCTTACTCACATCCATAAACTCGAGGTCAGATGATGACGACATGGATGCAACATTGAGACATCTTGAGCATTGCCAAAACATCTTTACATGTTGGTTGTAGGCCATGTGTGATCAGTAAGTTTATTGTGCCAACCTAGCTATTAGGAACATGTGGGATTAATCAGGTCACAGTTTGATTGGAGGGCAAAGAGATAGCTCGGCAAGGCCTATCCCCCTCTTACTTTCTGGTGATTAGACCAGCGTGTGGCTGCTTTAGTTTTCTGCCTCAACTTGTGAGCTACGGTACCTGTGGGACAGCCAACCCATGGATCGTGTTTCCAGAGCTTGAAATTCCTTCGAGACCTGCTTTGCCACATTGCTGATGTGTACATCACTTGAGCTTGAGGCTGGTGGATCCTGCCGTCTTGCATTGCTTGAGTTTGAAATCACAGCCAGGCCTGTGTGCACTAAGCTCCTGAGCTGCTGACTGTTGGTGACCCACCGTGCTGTATGCTGCCTGTGGCCAGATTTCCTGCATTGTGCCAGGGAAGACTCAGCTGTCTGCTTCCTTAACCTTGAACTTAGCAGCCTTCATGCGTTGAAGGACTTCCAATATAGTAACTGTTCCACAGAAGTGGGTTGCTATTATATTCCTTTATGCTGTATAAATCTATCTATCTGTCTATCCATCCATCTCTCTTCATAAGTATCCTGGTTTTGTTTCTCTAGAGAACCCTGCCTAATACACCAAGTCTCCAAGGAATCTCCTCTTTCAATTGGTCAGCTGTTCACATCAGATTACAAAATAGGGGATGATGACAAAATCTCTACCCAAACCACTAAGAATCAGGGTCTAACTAAGCTGGCCCATAACATTCACCATTATACTTTCTAAACTGAGAAATACATGTCTGTTTGTAATAGCCATCCACTTGGGGTATGTACATCATCGCAACTCTAAAGAAACGAAGACAAAGTAGTACTATTGATGATTTGCCACTGAGTTCACTCGAATTCACATGTGTCAGAGTAGAATGACACTCTGCAGGGAATTCAATGATTCTGATCTTTAGGGAGCTTATTGTCAGCTCTTTTTTCCCAAGCACCAGCGGTTGGACCAAGGATGTTCGCGATTTTCACAACCCAGGGACGTTGGTCTCATTAGTAACCCTACTTCACAGGTGGAAAACTAAGCACTGAGAGCTTCAAACTCAGGCTCCAAGTCAAGGCTCTTCCCCCTATCTATCAGCTAAATGTGTCTTGCTGGTTTTCAGGATCCCAGAAAAAACTACTAAACTGAAAAGAAGACCCAAAGGAAGGAAGGAAGGAAGGAAGGAAGGAAGGAAGGAAGGAAGGAAGGAAGGAAGGAAGGAAGGGAGGGAGGAAGGGAGGAAGGGAGGAAGGGAGGAAGGGAGGAAGGGAGGGAGGGAGGAAGGGAGGAAGGGAGGGAGGGAGGGAGGGAGGAAGGAAGGAAGGAAGGAAGGGAGGGAGGGAGGGAGGGAGGGAGGAAGGAAGGAAGGGAGGGAGGAAGGGAGGAAGGGAGGGAGGAAGGAAGGAAGGAAGGAAGGGAGGGAGGAAGGAAGGAAGGAAGGGAGGAAGGGAGGAAGGAAGGAAGGAAGGAAGGAAGGAAGGAAGGGAGGAAGGGAGGAAGGGAGGAAGGAAGGAAGGAGGAAGGAAGGGAGGAAGGAGGGGAGGAAGGGAGGAAGGAGGGGAGGAAGGGAGGAAGGGAGAAAGGGAGGAAGGGAGGAAGGGAGGGAGGGAGGAAGGAAGGAAGGGAGGAAGGGAGAAAGGGAGGAAGGGAGGGAGGGAGGAAGGAAGGAAGGAAGGGAGGGAGGGAGGAAGGAAGGAAGGAAGGGAAGGAGGGAGGGAGGGAGGGAGGAAGGAAGGGAGGGAGGGAAGGAGGGAGGGAGGGAGGAAGGAAGGAAGGGAGGGAGGGAGGGAGGGAGGGAGGAAGGAAGGGAGGGAGGAAGGAAGGAAGGGAGGGAGGGAGGGAGGAAGGGAGGGAGGAAGGAAGGAAGGAAGGAAGGAAGGAAGGAAGGGAGGGAGGGAGGAAGGGAGGAAGGGAGGAAGGGAGGAAGGGAGGGAGGGAGGGAGGGAGGGAGGGGAGGAAGGAAGGAGCTAGGAGCCGAAAGGAAGAATGGGAAGCAGGACAGTAGGCAGCAGATGGAAACTGAAGTAAATAAGAGTGAAGTACGCACCAAGGAGCCCTGGTGGTGTAGTGGCTATGAGTTGGGCGGCTAACCACAAGGTCAGCAGTTCCAAACCAGAAGCTGCTCCTCAGGAGAAAGACAGCTTTCTATTTCCATAAAGAGTTACAGTCTCAGGGGGCAGTTCTGACCTGCCCTATAGGGTCACTGTGGGTCAAAATTTACTCAATGGCCGTGAGTTTTGGCTGAGAAGATGAACACCAGTGGCCCATCAGGACAGGTTGCTGGCTGCTTGGGGGCTGATGAAAGAGACCCATGAAATAAAAGGAGAAAGAGGCAAAGAAAGAGCCAAGGATGCCCATGAGCCGCCCTGCCATCACAGGCTCCATCTTTCCCATCTGATGGCCCTGGCTTATTTCACTCATGTGTTTATTTAGTTTAAGGTCTACTTGAAAGCATTCCTCAAGGGAGGCGGAGGGGGAAGAGGGCTGTGGAGGAACAACTCTTTAAAGAGAATTTCATGGTTAGGAAGGAGCCAGGATGAACAACTCCGACTGATCCAGTAGCCTGGGGATGCAGCGGAGAGTCTCCTTTTACCCCTCACCCCCTACTCTCATTGAGCCATCTCCTGCCTCCTTCTCATGCCCTCTCCACAGTGAGCGGTGGCCACCCTCGATGCCTGGGGCTTGCCGGACTTGAATTGGTGTCAAGTGAGAAGGCCTTTTATGGGAATGTCTACAACAACCCCAAAGCACACAGTCCCTGCAAAAAAAAAAAAAAAAGGCTGGTGGCAAAGAGTGTGGCAACTCCATGCCTACTCCATCTCCTGCAAGGATTGGCCCAGTGCTGGGTACAGAGAGCCTTGGGGCAGCAGTTTCTAGTGGTAGGAGTCTCACTTTTCTTGGGGAAGACTCAGGTTTGATTCCTGACCCGTGTACCTCATGGGCAGTCACCACCCCCTCTCTCAGCTTGCCGGCAGCTATGATGCTGTGGCCGCTGTCATTACAAACCGTCAAGTTAATGCCAACGCATAGACACTGTATGTACAATGGAACAAAATACCGCCCGGTCCTCACCAAATCCTCATAATCAGTGTCCTGCTTGAGCCCCTTGTTTCACCCACTGGGTCAATCCTTCTCCTTGAGGATTTTCCTCTTCTACTTAACAAGCATGATGTCCTTTTCCAGAGCCCGGTCTCCCCTGATAATATGTCCAAAGAACCTCAGGCGAAGCCTCATCAGCCTCACTTCTAAGGAATACTCTGGATGTATTTCTTCCAAGATAGACTTGTCTGTTCTTCTGGTTCACGGTACTTTCAACATTCTTTGCTGTGTTAGTCCGGGTGGACGAGAGAAACTAATTCAGAGACACTCATATATGTATAGGAAAAAGCTTTATATAAAGAGTAATTGTACATTAAGAAAACAACCCAGCCCATTTCAGATCAAGTTGCTAAGTCTGATATTAGTCCGTATGTCCAGTACCAGTCTGTAAAGTCCTCTTCACGGAACATAGGCAAAGATGCTGAGTGCAAGAAGATCACAGGCCAGTGGGTGAAAAGTCTTGTGGATCCAGTAGCGTTGTAAGCATCTCAGCGCTGGCAGGGGTCTCTATGTGGCTCCTCCAGCTCCAGCGCACTAGCATAGCTCCATGTGTCTTGTCAGCAGGATTGTCTCACAGGGACTGAGTGTATCTGGCCTCCAGTGAGCTATTTATCTCTGGGGTACCTCCAAATGAGGTCATCAAGATACTACCTGATTGACAGGCTAGACTCCACCCCTTCACAAGTTGACACCAGATTATGTAATTACATTTGCCAAAACATAATTCACATGCGTCAATTCTTTTGCAGTCTTCCTGATTTATTGTCCAACTGTCACATAAATATGAGGCAATTAAAAATACCAAAGCTTGTTCTTTAACACTTTAAAGAGGTCTTGTGCAGCAAATTTATCAAATGCCATACATTGTTTAATTTCTTGACTGCGCTTCCATAAGCATTAGCTGTGGATCCAAGCAAGATGAAATCCATGAAAACTTCAGTATTCTTCTGTTTATCATGATGTCATCTATTGGTTCAGTTAAGAGGATTTTTGTGTCCTTCGAATTGTTGAGCTGGGGTCAATGGTGCTTCCGACTAAACTGGATTGGGCTTAGGTAGAAAGGTCTGAAAAATCAGTCGATGACAATCCTAGGGACCACAATGGTCTGATTTCCTTGTGCATGGGGACAGAGCAGGTTCTGTTATGTTGCTCACCATGACCGGGGGCCCAACTCAACAGCAGCTAAGAGTGACAACAGGCTGCGAGAAGCGACCTGGGTATGAAGGAAAGTGAAAATGATTAATAGGAAACCTCTTTCAGCTCCAGCTCAGTCACGATCGCGCCATGTCATCCTGAACACGCCACCTGACTTCTCTGGGACGCTCGCTCTGCTGCTTTATCATAAGAGTGGCATCTGCCTCACCCACCTCACAGGGTAGCAGAGGGGGTGAGATAAGGCATTTGGAAATGCTCCCCACAAACGGGAGGGCTTGATAAAGGCCTCAAAATACTTTGATGATTGACTGACTGCCTGAGTGATTGAAATGGCCAGGGTGGCCAATGGCTTCCTGTGGCTTGAAAGTGTGTGTCCCCAGAAGCTAAAGGATGGTGGGTACATCCTTCAGGGACCAAGAAAGTATTACAAACATAAACCTGGCTGAACGTTGTGTTCTGGCCAATGAGTTTCTACTCACTCCCTCTTCTAATGGGCTTTCTGTCTACTTCAGTGTGACGGGTCTGTTAGGGAACCCCTAATTAAAGACTTGCAAGCAGGATGAACAGTCGTCACGTGTCACCTAAAGACGCACTCAGGTTACTTGGCATCTTCAGTCCATTCCTAGGGAATGTCCATCTTCGTAGGCATGGCAAGTCACCAGTCATTCTAGACCTTTCTACACACTGTGGTCAGGATGCAGATATTCTGCCCCTCTGGGCTTCCTGTCAGCACTGTGCTTGGGAGCTTTGAGCCTAACCCTAGGCTCCAGGAAGAGCAAAAAGAGAAGAGAAACCCATCGATCTCCTTGCAGAAAAAGCAGGCCAGGTATCTGTGCAGAAGGTGACTCATGGTGCTGTATTAGAGGGGGGCAGTGAGGAAGACCACCTGGGCTGCGGGGGAAGAGGGAACCCTCATAGTTATGTTGGACTTGTGTTTAAAGGACAAACTTAGGGGGGCATTGGAAGCTGGAGTAGAAGTAGAAAGACAAGTCAGGATCTCTGGACATGGTTCAAGTGAGAGACGATAATGTCTTAGATGCCCAATGAATGTGTACTGAAGAGCCCTGTGGTCGGGTTTGCTGTATTCTCAAAGGCAG
Organism: Tenrec ecaudatus; assembly: GCF_050624435.1. Classification (NCBI taxonomy): domain Eukaryota; kingdom Metazoa; phylum Chordata; class Mammalia; order Afrosoricida; family Tenrecidae; genus Tenrec; species Tenrec ecaudatus. The sequence goes on from NC_134532.1 coordinate 183,910,815, forward strand.
AACGCTTGGGGCCCTGGGGGTACTCTATGGGTACACTCCGACACCTTCAATGTGCCAGACACTCGGGTTACCTTGTTTCATTCCCAGCACATCTAGGAGGGGGGTTATTGTTCACATTTTAAAGACAAGGAACGTGAGGAACTGAAAGATGAAATAATTGATGAAGTAATCCACTAAGGATCACAGAGGCAGCAAGTGGCGACGATGGGATCCAGATGTGGTCTGATTCCAGCCACACTGAGTTTAGCACCACTAAAAGCACAGTTTTATTTTTAAAATCCTCAATTTTTTTAGAACTGCTGCTGTAGAGATTTCTATTTCTAGCACTCATGAAATAGATGCTAGGTGCCTCTTCCTGCTGAGTGGTTGGTGTTAGGTGCCATGGCGTGTGTTCTGACCCACAGTGACCCTGTGCACAATGGAATGAAACAATGCCCAGTCTTATGCCAACCTCATAATTGTGATGTTTAAGCCCATTGTTGCACCCACTATGACTGCCCACCTTGTTGGAGGGCTTTCCTATTTCTCACTGACCCTCTAGTTTAACAAGCATTACATCCCTTTCCAGGGACTTGTCTCTCCTGATAGCAAGTCCAAAGGATGTGACAGAAGTCTTGTCATAGTCTCTTCTAAGGAGCACTCTTGCTGTACTTTCTCCAAGACAAAGTTGTTTGTTCTGAAAGTCCATGGTACTTTCCGTATTATTTGCCAATATCCTAATTCAAATGCATCACTTCCTCAAACTTCTTTAGGCCTTGTTCAGCTTTCACCTATATAGAAGGCATTTGAAAAGACTAAGGTTTGGTCAGCTGTTCCATAGTCCTCAAAGTGATGTCTTTGCTCTTTGGCACTTTAAAAAAGGCCTTGTAAAGCAAGGCAGCACAATTACTGCATGAATTTAAACAGATCTCAAGATACAAAGTTAATATAAAAATAGGGTTTCTATGTACTATCAAAAAACAATGGGCAACTGAAATTTAAAATATATTTCATTTACAAAACATCAAAAATATGATTGTTGAGATAGTTAAGGTGTATTGTGCCAACCTGGCTGATAAACACATGTAGGATTAATTGAAGGGTTGAGAGGTAAATGGCTCAATGAGCCTCGCCTTTCTAGTTCTTGGGTCTCTTGCTCTCTGATGGTCGGACCAGGGTGCAGCTGCCTTAACCAGTCCCCTGCTTCAGCTGATAAGGCTTACTTCCTGGGAGACATCTCGGAGGAGAAGCCACATGGAACTACCCTGATGCAGTCCTGGGTGCTGGAGCAGCCACATGGAGACCCCTGCCAGCGCTGAGATGTTTACACATTCACTGATTTGGCTTTCTTCCTGCAGTCGGCATCATTGAGTGTGTTTTGTGAGATTGAGGAGGATTTTGTAGATCGGTGTCGGGCATATGGGCTAATGTTGGACTTATGGGCTTGGACAGCACTGGGTTGGGATGCTTTATTAGTGTACACTTATTCTTTATATAAAACTCTCTCTTATATACATATGAGTTTCTGTGGATTTTTTTCTCTAGTCTATCCAGACTAACACAATTTTTTAGAATTAATTTTAACAAGATATGTGTAAGACTGATAGAATAAAACTACAAACAATCACTGAGAAAAAGCAAAGGGAAATTAAATAAATATCCAGGCAGATCATAAGGGGGTACCAAAAAAAGGGAAAAATCTCCTCTAGGCAGAGCTTTCATTTCCTGCTAGGCCAGCAACAAGCAACTCACTCTGAGTTAGTGCACCCAGTGATGTCACCTGGGGAGATTCTCAGCCTGGGAAGGTTCTCTCTGGTCACAGTGAATTTTTTCCTAAAAGCAGTTTCACTTGAACCTTGCTATTTTGCGATGGCCTATTTAAGAGAACAGCGAGCGTGCAGCTGTGAAATTTTGTTTCCTGCGCAGGAAAAATGCCGCAGAAACTGTTGTGATGTTGAACACAATTTATAACAACAGCACTATGGGGAAAACTCAAGTGTATGAGTGGTTTTCTCATTTCAAAAAAGGTGAAGTGTTGACTGATGACAAACCTCATTCTGGATATCTGTCAATTTCCTGAACGGATAAAAATGTCGATTCATAGTGCATTTGGAGTTCATTCCACCAGATCAGACTGTTAATCAAGCTTTTGATTTAGAGGTTCTGAAAAGATTGCCTAAGAGTGAGCAACAAAAATAGGCCTGATTTTTGGCAGCTTGGAGACTGGTTTTGTCCCCACAACAATGCACCTGTTCACGCAGCCATCTCAGTGTGCCAGTTTTGGGCAACAACCAGGATGCATCTGTTGCCCCACACACTTTCCTCACCTGACCTCGCTCCATGCGGCTTCTGTTTCCAAGAATGCAGCGGGACATGAAAGGACCGCGATTTGAAGACATAGAAGAGGTGAAGAAAAAAAATGATGGAGGTGCTATCAGCCATCCAAACAGATGAGTTTGAAAAATGTTTCTAAGAATAGAATCACAGATTGGACAAATGTATTAAGAATAATGAAGAGTACTTTGAAGATAATAAAGTTGTTTTGTTAAAAAAATTAAATACATAGTTTTGAGGGAAAAATTCAGTGGGGGGTACCCCCTCATATGTTAATAAATTGGAAGAATCAGTACTGTTGTCGGTTTCCCAAAATTGGCCTGTACATGCAACACCATGCCAAGCAGTATCTTGGCAGACAGTTTTGTAGAAATTAAAAAGCAAATTCTAAAATAATATGAAAATACAAAGAATCTAGAATAACCCAAGACATTTTTAAAAAGAAGAGCAAACTATTGGAGATTTATACTATCTGAGTTAAAGACTTACTGTAAAGCTAAAATTAAAAAATTAAAATAAAACCTGAAAACTCAAGTCATTGCCATCGAGTTGTTTCCAATTTACAGTGACCTGATAGGACGCAACTGAACTGAGATGGTCACCGAAGTTGTTGTTGTTGTTCTTGTGTGACGTCAAGTTGGTTCTGACTCACAGTGACCCTGTGCACAACAGAACAAAACACTGCCCGGTCTGTGACATGATCGAAATTGTTCTGTGTCTAAGCCCATCGATGCAGCCACTGTGTCAATATAATGTCGATGGACTTCCTCTTTTCACTGCCCCTCCTCTTTACCAAGCATGACGTCCTTCTCCAGGGACTTGTCTCTCCTGACAACATGGCCAAAATATGTGAGACAGAGTCTCGCCATCCTTGCCTCTAAGGAGCACTCTGGCAGCACTTCTTTCAACAGATCTGTTTGTTCTTTGGGCAGCCCACGGCACTTTCAATATTCTTCTCCAGCACCATAGTTAAATTCATCAATTCTTCTTTGGTCTTCTTGTTCAATGTCCAACTTTCACATGCATATGAGGTGACTGAAAATATCATAGCTTGGGTCAAGCCTCATCTTGTGGTTTCTTGGTATTGGGCATTTTTATTTTATTTTCAAGTAAGTCATTTTTTGGAGGCTCTTACATGTATTATAACAAACCATACATCCATTATCTCAAGTAGACATGTACAGTTATTGACATCAACAATTTCTAAATATTCTCTCTCTTCTTGAGCCCTTTGATCTCAGCTCTCTTTTTTCCCTTCCTCCCCCATCCAGCCACCCCCTCAAATTCTTATTACATATTGTTATTATTGCTTATACATATCTTACCCCACCCATTCTATCCCTTCACCTACTATTCTGGTATTCTTCCCCTGAGAGGGGTTCTTCTGCCGACCTTGAAGTGGCTGGTGGTTTCAAACTACTGATCTTGTGGTTAACAACGCAAGGCATAGCCCACTATGCCACCAGGGCTCCTTAATATATAAACATTTAGACTGTCTCTCTCTGTCTCCCTCCTTTCCCTCTCTCCATGTCTTTCTCTCTGTGTAGGGCCATGTACTGGAAAGTTAACAGACCACAATTTAGGCAAGACATACTTGGGATACAGCTGTTCTGTCAATATATGTTTTTAAAAAAACACCTTTTTTTATTTTAGGGCTGCTAATAAATGCCCAGTGTTCATGCCACTCTGTTGTACATCTCAACCCGAAGGCATTCAGCTCCAGTTCTGTGGGTCAGCAAGCCCAGTGCCCCCAATAAAGTGCCCAGTGGCACCCCACTTCACAAGCCTGCCCCAAAGCACTCAGATGCTACCTGTTCTGTGGGCTGGGAGTCCATGCTCAGGCTCCTGGTTCTGAAATAGCTGCTCCTCTGCCACTCCTGCAGAGCCAAGCTGGCTCCTTGATCAAGCAGGGTCAATGCACAGGGACCTTGGAGTTCACCATCCCTGCCTCTGTGAGATGGCTTACTTTCTGCCCTGCAGGATGCTAACTGCTCATGGTTGAGTCACATGGGACAGTCAGTAGCTTCACCCACTTCTTAGGCAGACCCATTAGGAAAAGGTAGTTTGCTACAGATACTATGGTTAGGAGAGTCACATTAAATAATTCGCTGCCTTGCCACCATTAAGTAAATACATGGCACAGAGCAGATGCTGAGTAAATGGTTCTAAGTGGGGTGGGGCAATTGCTGCCATATTTTCTGGAATGCAAATTATACCTTTATCCTATAATTTCTCTAAAATAGAGATCTCTGGGAGAATAAGAAGCCCTAGGATGATGCATAGCATTTTAGATCTCAGAGGATATCCATCCGATGTTTACAAGTTGTGTTCTGTAAACTTGCGGTTTCTTAAGGCGGTCCCTGCAGGAACTGAGAAATATTCCACTGTGACCTCATTTTCTGGCAAGCCCAATGTTTCTGTATTAAGGATGACTAAAAATTACTTTTAGACATCTCTTTTTATTGGGAATTTAGATGGATGGCAAGGTTCTGCTATCATTGCTGATACAAGAGTGAGCTCCTGATATATCTGATGGTTTGGCTGATTAGTGAGCCTTTTCAGCCCTAAAAGTCTATTATTAGATACATTTTATCACAATTTCCTACTTACCCCACCCAAATAGATTTAGTATCATTTTTAATCAAAGCCAAATAATCAATAGTGCATCTTTCACCTTGAGGTTGAGCAATTCATGACCTTTCACTGGTTGTCACCACAGAAGACAGGACCTCCTTGGTGGGTCCCTAGGGAGCTCCTTCAGCCATTTATCCAATCCCCTTCCAGTACCTCTACACATCTCACTGATGTGGCTACCACCCTAAACAGACACTAGGGTATTAGAAAGGAAAGAAACCCCATTATGTGGGTGTTAAAAAATTACTTTCAGAACATAAAGTCCTATAAAAATTTTAGAGCATCGAGTAATCAAAAACGAAAGGATTTACACACAATACCATCATTCAGAGTTCATAATTTTTCCTTATTTTATGAAGATGTTTTTAGTTTCCTTTTCATAAGTATGTGTGCTTGACCCAAATGGGATTACAATATTATAAAATCTGTTTCCCTCCCTCTGCACCACACATTGTGTATATTCCAATGTCACTAAAAATAATTCTGTAACACCTATTTATTTTTTTCATATTTACCAAATTTCTTTCAATAATCATCTGCTATTGTGTCTGTAGTAGCTACATAGCCTTGTATCCACTTGAGGGTATTAAGAGTGAAGGGGTGGTGTATGGACTGTGAGTCAGGTCACAGATTGATTGGGGGACAACCAAGATAAATGACAAGCTGAAGGCCAGCTCCTCTCTCTCTGCTTCACCTTCCTATTGGTGAGCCATGCAACTGAGACTTGCTGGAGCCTTGTGATGCTGCAATCTTGGATCCACAAGACTCTACACCTACCAGCCTGTGATCTTCCTGCATTCTCCAGCACTGCATGTAGCTGTGTGAGTATGAATACGGATTTATGGACTAGTATCTGCCTTACGGACTTCATTTTGACTGGGCTGGGGTGATTTCTTGATCTCCAATTGCTCCTTGATATAAAGCTCTTTCTTACACATATATGAGTGTCACTGGACTTGTTTCTCTAGCCAAGCCTGCCTAACACAGAGTCTATAGATTATTTCTAGTTTGGAACAAGTATAACAAATTCTAGGAATCTTGTGGGCAAAATTGTTAAGCATCAGCTACTAACTGAATGGTTGGCAATTCAAAGGCACCAGTCACTCTGCAGGAGACAAGACCTAGAGGATTTCTCAGGTAAAGTCTACAGTTTCTAGAGCAATTCTAATCTACCCATAAGGTCTCCGAGTTGGAGACAATACAACAATGGCTCTCCAAGGCTGGCTTCTTTATTTCTCTCTTTCTCCCTTGAGGCGAGCCACTCACACTCTCTATCTCTTATTCACCTTCCTGTGGAGGAGCTACACTCAGAGAGCTAGAGGAGTCATGTGGAGACCTACGCCAACGTTGAGATGCTTCCACTGCCACTGGATCCACAAGACTTGCAACCCACCAGCCTGTGATCTTCCTGAGTTCAGCATCATTGCATGTGTTGCCTGAGTCTAAAGAGGAAATAATGGACTAGTATCAGACATATGGGCTAATATCAGACGTATAGACTTGATCTGGGCTGGGATGTTTTCTGAATATACAATTGCTCTTTGATATAAACCACTCTCTTACACACTTATAAGTATTGCTGAATTTGTTTCTCTAGTCAACCCGGACTAGCACAGCATCTTTCTATCTATAGCTGTAACAATTGCCCTGATTGTTTCTTCAGAAGTAGAGGTCTAGGTTAAAGGAATGGGAATGGTCAGGAGGATAAATCGCTAATCAGAGGATAACGGGAAAGGCAATACAGTAAGGCAAAGAAAGACACTGCCAGGAACACAAGAGTTAAAAGCAGCAAAGGTAAATAATATGACAAACGTAATCCTGCAATAACAATAACAACACAGTACAAGTGGATGCACAGATAAGCAAGTCGATGGGGAAAGGCAATTGAGGCAACACCCACGGATGCACACACACGTGCGCACGCACGTTTGTTAGAAGATATTTCTCCATATGTATTTATTTGTGCTACAGATAGAGCATAAAGGGGGCAAAATGATCAAAACTTCTTAATTATAATCAAACACTTTAAGGGCAAGGTTTGCTGGGCTGGGGGCTCAGAACCATACTCTTCGGGGCTATCAAGGTCAAAAGCATAACTTGGATCACAAAGAACCATACTCTTCGGGGCTATCAAGGTCAAAGGCATAACTTGGATCACAAAGAAGAGTACTGCCTCCTCCTTTGCTGAGTAACAACTGGGGTTTTCAAAACTTTCAAGTGGCCATTTGAGGTGCCATTATCCATCCAGAACAAAGAAGACTTTGAGAAACAACAACCAACGATCCATAGAAACAATTAGCTGAAAGGACAAATGGATGGCACAAACCTCAGCCTCTACAACTCTGATAGCAGAAAGACTAGATGGCGTTACTCAATACCCTGACAAGATAAAATAGAAGATTCTAGAGTGGGAGAAAAATGCAGATGAAAACTCAAAATAAAGCAAGGCCAGTCTGGCAGAGACTGGTGGAACCCCTGAGACGATGATCCACATTGCTGTTGTTGTGAGGTATCATCGAGTCGTCTCTAACACAAACAGCCCTATGCACGACAAAAGGAAACGCTGCCCAGCCGTGCGCCATCCTCACCCTTGAAGCCTGAGACAGAATTCACCCTGTGGCCCAACCTTCTCTCAAACAACAGAGAGGCCTAACATCGGGGAGTGAGGTACTCCTGAGAACCATCCGCTTTATGAGATCAAAAAGGCAGCACTTGCCCAGGGCTGAAGCTCAGAGGCCATGAAGGAGGAGGAACGAAGGACCAGTGGAAATGGGCAACACTGGGGAACCAGGCAGAGCGCTCTGACCTTGTGGGCCTTGGAATCATTGCCACAAAACAACACGTGACTGAATTGTTGAATGGGAAAACCAACTTGCTTTGGAAACTTTCACTCAAATCATTTTTACAAAAGATTAAAGAAACAAAGGTGATGTTAAAAAATGAGATAATCGTGTTACTTTGAGAGGTAGGATAGGATTTTTTCAGTTAGGTTTCCTGGTAGACCTCCATTGGCACATACATCTCTGCTTGGACTTGGCGCTGGGTGAGCTCCTGATCCAATTATTTTTTGTTGCCATGCTCGGGATGACCAAACACAAACACGTATGTGCTACAAATGAGTCACCAACACAGATTGTTCCGCGTGCAAAAAGTCCCCAGTAGGCTGGCACGTTTCACTCTAACTTGGTTGTGGTGGCTCCGACCTGCCCTTCCTGTTGTCTGCCTCCTAGTGGGTGCGTGTGCTTCGACTCACGCTGCCCTAGATGCCTGGAGCTCATTGGGTGAGATTCTATCTTGTAAGTCTAGAGGCATTTTCCACTGGCAAGTCCTTCACTCATCTTCCTTTGCCAGAGTGTGTAACAACTTATCATTTGGTCACCTTGGCAAATTCCATCAAGATGTTTATAGCTACTGGATCATTAATAGAGATGAAATGGGAAACGCCTAAGTCTGACCGCCCTGGCCCCACCCAGGGCTCCACCCTTTGTCAGTTTCATCGCCACGTTTCCCGACACTTCGGTGCTTTCTAATTTACACCCCACGTGACCACAAAGTCAGACGCCCCTTTCAGGGCCTTCAGAGGGGAACCCAGCAGGGAACATGAAGACTCCGCCTTACATTGTAACTCCCGGGGGATCTTCCCCAGGGATCTTCCCCAGGGATTCACAGACCTTCCCATACCCTTCCTGCCCTTCTTTAGTCAGCTCTGTCTCAAGAGTGTCATCAATGCCTGGCTTCCAGTTGGGTTCGCCCAATAGGGACTACTACTGCAGGAAGTGGGAAGGAGGAAGCAGACCGCATGAGGGCCCCTGTCCAATCCGCTTCCTTCGTGAACATTGTTGCAGGATGGTGGAGGATCTCCACCAAGGTCACTGCCTGTCAGGGTGTCATCGCCACACTGCCCTCTCTCGGGGGTTTTGTTCACACCCTCATCTTGAAGGTAGAGCACGTCAACCCCTGTCATTTCCTTACATCTTGACCATCTATTGTCAATAGTCTTTCTATTTAACTCTCCTCAATTTACCCTCTGTGAGAGTCCTATCTGTTTCCAGTTAGGACTGACTTATATACTACTTAACATGGCCAGGTCTGGGATAATCCTACCGCAGGACCTCAACTTACAGGCAAAGCAGGCATTACATCAAAACTAAGCAACAACAACAAACTCAAACTCACTGCCATCAAGTTGAACCCACATAATGTAAATCCATTTATCTATTGATGAGTATTTGCGCTGTTCCCACCCTTTGGCGATTGTACATAATGCTGCGATGACTATTGATGTCCATGCCAAATCGTCCAGCCTTGTTTATTCCTCCTGAGTCAGACTTAGTTCATCCTCTGGCTTGCTGTGGCTCATGCTGTCTTGAAGAAGATTATCCCTAATTTCTGATCTCTTGAAACCCAGCATCCAGCATGCACTCCATGTCTTCCTCCCTCTCCCCACTCACGCCCAAACCCTAAGTGTGCTTTCTCTGGCAAATTCCTTACTGATTTCTTTTCTTCTAAACATGCAGAGACCCAATATCCTTCTTTCTTCTCCACTCTTCCATTTCTCATCTTATTCCATTTTCTCCATCTTTCCCTAAGAAGGATGGCTGGAGAGCCTTGTTTTGAACAATAGAGAGTTCCCTGGAGAGTTAAATGTGAAATTCAGTCAATAGGCTTAAACGAACACAAACAAAATTGCCCATGGCTATAGAGTTAATAGCAATGCTGCGTAGGGGATAGAAAGCCCATTTTTCTCCCTTGGAGCAGCCGGTGATTTAGAACTGCTGACGAATGCAGTTAGCGGCCCCGTGGGTCACTACATCAATCCCTGGTGGCATAGTGGCTACTGGTTGATCTGCTAATCATAAGGTAGGCAGTTTGAAACCACCAGGCACTCTGGTGGAGAAAGATGAGACTTTCTATTCCTGTAAAAGGTTATGGCAGTTCTACGCTTCCCTATAGCACCGCTATGAGTCGGAGTCAACTTGATGGCAGTGAGAAAGAAGCAGTCTTTTTAAAGCACTGTGGTTTGGGCATCCTGGGTGGAGTATAAAGAGCTTTATTGGCAGCACACAGGATTTATTCTTAAAGGAGTCCTTGAAGTAAGTACCATCATTTTACCCAGGAGATGCACAGAGAGGGGCAGGGACTCGTCTGAGATCACACAGCAATGATACAGTTGGGACGCCAACGCAGGTCTGCCGGATTCCACATTCTAATCGTTTCGCCTTCACTCTAGCATGAAAGGAATCCGATTCTAAAGAAGGGAGCAGGCTTCTGCTGCAGGAATATCTCCTTCTCAGCTAGTTATTTGGTACATTTAAACCTTTATATAATGAGCTTCCCTCTGCAGGACACACCCATCCGCCTTGCCTGGGTGGAGGGAGACTCGCCCAGTGAAACCTCCCATGTGTGCTCCATCCAGTGCTGGTCCTGGACTGGGTGTGGCTGTGGGTGGGGGAGCTGCCCAAACCACCTCTTAACTTCTGCTCACCCACATGTCCTCCCAAAGATAAGTCTGGCTCCAGAAACTGCTCATCTCGTCACCCTCCACCATTTGGACGGCAGCACTTGGACGAGAATGAGAGGTTCCCATGGCCAGACCGAGATATCCCAATGGCATAATGGTCTGTGTTTCTCAAAGGAGAGAATTTCTCCAGGAAGAGCCGCTGTAAATAGACAGAGATCATGTCCCTGGTTGCATTGAGTCAAGTGTCGTCCATCATTTATGAAACTACCACACACGGAGGGTAGACAGTGTCCCAGGACAAGAATAAGGCGTTGGACTTGTTCTCGGAGTCCATCCTGCAGGGTCAGTTCTTGTTGCTGTTAGATGCCATCAAGTGGGTTCCGACTCCTGGGGACCCTATTGCGACAGAAGAAAATGCCGCCCGGGCCTGCCCCATCTTCCCAATTGTTGTCATGTTTCAGTCCATTGTTGCAACCACTGTTTCAATCCATCAGAAGAAGACAGCAAGTGTGCGCAATGGCTCTGTGCTCGCCTACATTTTCATTTCACAAACATTTACACACACTGTTTCTCTCTCCCTATCGCTCTTGCTAGAGATGTTGGAGTTTGGCAAACAGAATGTGGGTAGAGGTGACAACATGCCAGTTTCAAGTGAAGCCCAGAGAGGCGTCGCAGGTGTCTGCCAGTGCTCTTGAACTCCTCACAAAAACAAAGCTAACCAATGGGGGTGCTCCTGCAGCCTGGGACCCAGAATAAGAAAATCTATGGGGGCAGCCCTGAGCCACAACACCCAACCCACAGCCACTGAAAAGCAACATGAACAAACAATGCATGTTACGGAAGGCCACCGGGACTTAGAATGTGTTTGTTAGGCAGCATGACCATAACTGACTAAACCAGTCCCACACAGAGCGAATTTCCAGCCCTGCCCTGTGATGTTTTCGCGTTCCTTGAGTTGAATTGAGTCCCTGGGCAGTACAGATGGCAGTTAAGAGCTCAGCTGTCACATGAATGGTTGAGGGCTTGAACGCACACAGAGATGACTTGGAAGAAAGGCCTGGCGATGTGCTTCCAAAAACTATCACCTATGGCGTACAGCTCTACTCTCACACACGGGGTAGTCGTGCACTGGAACTGACTCACAGGCTGCTTTTTTGTCCTTGTTTTTAATTTTGGTTGGAATTTAATTATTTTTGTAAGGATGAGCTTCACTGATCCGCCTAAGGTATTTGCAGGACTGCTAGTGGGGCAGGGAAAGTTGCCTGAAGGAAACTGACTAAAGACATCCAGTACCTGTAGCAACCCCACCTGGCTGCCACCAACCATTCTAAAAAGATTACTGTTCATCACTGCTACCCACGGGCACTTGATTTTCTTATCTGCGGTGTGTTGGTCTAGGTAAACTAGGGAAACCAATCCATAGAAACTCATATGTATAAGAGAGAGTTTTATATAAAGGGTAAGTGTACATTAAGAAAGAATCCCTACCCAGTGCTGCCCAAACCCATAGGTCCAACATTAGCCCATATGTCCGACACCAATCCACAAAGTCTTCCTCTATCTCACAAAACACACACAATTACGCCAACTGCAGGAGGAAAGCCGAAACAGTGAACGTGTAAGCATCTCAGCGCTGGCAGGGGTCTCCACACGGCTGCTCCAGCACCCAGGGCTGCATCGGGGTAGGTCCATGCGGCTTCTTCTCAGGGATGTCTTGTAGGAAGTGAGCCTTGCCAGCAGAAGCAGGGAACTGGCTAAGGCAGCTGCACCCTGGTCCACGCATCAGAAAGCAAGAGACCAGAGAACTAGAAAGATGAGGCTCACTGAACCATTTGTCTCTCCGCCCTTCAATTAACCCTACATGCGTTTATTGGCCAGGAGGGCACAATAAACCTTGACTATCACTCATTTTCCTTCTCACGAGTGAACAGTAGCCACATCAACACCAAGCACTTGTTTCAATACTCGCAAGTCTCTAAGCGAGTTTAATGTTTAAAATCTGAGAGCAGGATCTATGCAACCTGGACTGTGACTTAGATCCAGCCACCATCTGGTGTTCTCTGGGTGCTTAATCGTGTTCTTTTCATCTCCCCAAGTCCAGCAAGGACTAGCTGATCGCCTCAGAGGAAGGGCAAGATGAGCCTTCACACAACTGCATTAAAAGCCAGTGGATGCGAAGGACTTGGGCCTAAAGGTGGTTCCATAAAGCAGAATCCAATAGAATAGAACACAAAGCATGGACAGACGAACGTCAGGAGAGATTGAATCAAATGACCAGCAAAGCCTACACAATGGCCCCTCCCCAAGGCAAGAAAGAGTGTTTCATTAAACCCAACACCTCCTTTCTGACTACATCCTTCACACGAGCAGAGTTTGTCTTGTTTCTGGAGAATGTAAAGGTCACTGACAACTTTCGTTTCTAGAACAATTAAAGGTAGACAACACCAGGGAAAGTGAACGGGACAACACGTAGTTTCCAGGACTACAACCCAAAAGAGGCCCTGTAAGCAGCCTGCATTCATCAGGAGGCAACAGAAAAAGCAATGCTTCTCAACAGCTGGGGCCACTCCAGGGAGTGCCCAGGTTCTAAACAGGAGGTTCTCAACCTGTGGGTCCCGGCCCCTTTGGGGGAAGTCAAATGACCCTTTCACAGGGGTCGCCCGATTCATAACAATAACAAAGTGACAGTGATGAAGTAGCAACGAAAATAATGTTATGGTTGGGGGGTCACCACCACAGGAGGAACTGTATGGAAGGGTCGCGGCATGAGGCAGGTTGAGAACCTCTGTGCTAGACAGAGTCGCAGGTTCGAGTTCGTGAAAAAGGGCTCCAGTCGCCCAGTGACCCGCCTGGAACGTCAGGGCCAATGTTGACATCGAGCCTTCCCTCTCCAGGAAGTAGTCTCCAGTAGACTGCTGGGGGTAGGGCAGCGCCCTGCACACCACACCCTACCCCACCCCCACACCTCTTCCCCGGGCTGCACCTGGCCTATGGCCTCACCTGCCCCACCTAGTTACACCCATGACTCTCCAACCGCAGCCAGAAAACACATCACTATCAGGCAATTTCAAAACTGAAGGAAGAAATTCAAGTAGGACCAGGTTCCAGGCTGCAGGGAACCAAGCTCCTCTAGCGCCATCTCTTGTCGCTCGCCACATCCCAGGAAATGATCCCTGCATGGGGCCATGCAGTGTCTTGTCCTCTCAGTGTCCGGGTGCCTGGTACGGAGATGGCCCGCATTCGGCAATAGCAGCAGCTTTCTCGCGTCTTGAGATGATTTCACCCTCACTAGGCATATTCTCTCACTAAGTCCTTCCTGTCACCCAACATTAGCCCCATTTGAAGCATGTCTTGCAAGGTCGCAGAGCTAGAAGTGGGGGGCTCAGGTCTACCTGGTCTTAAGGCCCTTCTTGGAGCAGGCGGCTGGTATGTGTAGGCACTGAAGGGGGCTGGAGTAGATGAGACTTCGAGTACACTCCCTAAATCAATGGGTCTGGGGAGAAAGTTTCCTTGGAGAACTGGCTCTTGGGAAATCCACCCCAGGCTAGACATGCAGGGCCTTTGTTTATTGTTCTTCTAACTCTCTGGAAACCAAATGTGAGTCTCTAAAGAGGCCTCAGTGACCGGGCATTTTCTCAGGTGTTTTGTCTTCCTGTCACCTGTATCCCAGGCCAGGTTGAGCATTTCCCTGAGAGCCGAGGGCAGGGGCCTCCCCTGACCCGCTGTTGGGTCCTCAGCAGGGGCCTCAGCCAGCCACCCGTACAGAGCACCGTCCAGGGGGAGCGAGGGCCCAGTCCTCTGGCTCGGCAGCACAGGGCTGGCTGCAGGGCCGTGGGAATGCGAGGTTCAGAATATGGGCCTATGAAAGCGAACGCGAGTCTTCCAAAGGTCATCTGCCTTCAGGCGAGTCTGTTTAACTCCCTGGGGAATGACTTGACCACAACGCCTGGGGATTTTGCCAAGAAAGAAACTTGGGCCTCGGTCGCTGCCGCGGAATGGCCCACATCTGTTCTCCAGAAGCAGGTCCCACAGTCGGGGGTGCAGACACATCACGAGGCAGCTCCAGCACCGCACGGTTTATCAGCACACGGATCGCAGGTCCGGAGCCGGAAGATAAAGAGTGTGACTTGGGGCGCTGGGCTCCGCCCGCTGTTGCGGGTCTGGACAATCTGGTTTGGCAGGAGGGAATTACGTGCCTTTGCAGCTGCACCCACTGCCTGACCTCAAGCAGCTGCAGGTAGCAGCATCCAACGTGGCTGTGAACCTTGCTGCCACTCAGCGCAGCCCGCCAGGGGAGCCGGGGCTCAAGGACAAAGTTTCTGGAGAAACCCAGATGGCCACCGGGTCTGGCCTGCACAGAAAATGGGCTCTCCAGACCTGCAAGCATTTCCTTCTCGCCCTTCAGTGCAGGCCAGCGGGGGAGCTTGGGAATGATTTACAAGGAGGCTGCTTTGCAAAGGGAGTACATAAACTTTCCAGAGCACTCACCCCTGCCCCCCCACCCCATAAATTTTAAAAACCCAAATGAATGCAAGATTCGAGAAGGCTTAAAAGATATGGCAGTTCAGTAGGTTAAAAGCTCGCTGAAAATGCACATACACACACACAGACACCTTTAGCAAAATTTAGCCTTCACTAAACAAAACTTGTTGGGTGGAGTGGAGTGAATGCTGACCCATAGTGACCCTATAGGACAGAATAAACTGCCCCCAAGGATTTCTGAGGCTGTACTCTGTAAGGGAGCACTTATCCCGGTCTTTTCTCTCATACAAGTGCTCCAGTGGGAGGGTGGGTAGAGTGGGCCCTGGGTGGGCTTGGAGATTCCCTTTGAAAGAATTATTGCTGCTGTTGGCATTGACTTTGCATTCGTCCCAACCCATAACGACCACATACGGAACCCCTCGCATATTGAACCCATGGGCGTAGCCCCCTGTGCCCTCCATCTCCTTGAGGACCTGCCTCTTTCCGCTGTTTCTCCGTGTCACCAAAAACGATATCCTTCTCCAGAGACTGGTCCCGCCACCATGTCCAAAGTATGTAAGAGCAAGCATAAATACAAACTAGGCCGGGCTATAAATCTAATCTAGAAGACACAGGACTATAATAAAGGGCAGTGCTAGGCTGCCCTAGAGTCGCCTGAACTGGACTGGAATCAGTGGTAAGGTTGTTGGTGGCTTTCCCTCTCCCACAGATTTGCTGGTGGGTTTGAGCCTCAGCTCTTTCCGATCACAGCTATGCACATAAACCGTTTCGCCACGAAGACACCTTCCTGAAGAAGTTCTGTCCGGTTAAATTAAAAGCTGGCATTTTCTCAGACAAGCCTGAGGCTCATTAGCATCCGGGAAGACATCAGAAGGGCAGACCTGGATGGCTTCTTCTATCCCAATTCCAGGTGCAGTATCTTCGCCCGCCCACCCGCCCGCCACTCCCCAGCACATTAGCAGTGGCGAGCCCAGTCGTTCATTTGCAAACGATCTCATTTTAAGAACCTAGGATACATGTTAGACCATTACTTTAGCAAACACATTGGGAAGCAATTTATGCTTGTGACTTTCGCCGAGTTAAACTGTTTTCAATTAGCATCGCTTCTCAACGACACTGACTGAGAGACCGGTTTGGAATATTTATTTGTCTTGCCTCAGCAGGAACTGTTTCATGTGCTTGTTTCATGAACAATTAGGAGTCTAAAATTAATTGCTTACGATGAGATGTCAGGGGAAGAAACTGGGACCGGCAGGGTGAACCCGCTCTGTGCCGTGTAGCATCAATCTTGGAAGATCAATGACCAAGACAGACATCATTCCGGGGAGACCCTCAAGACAGCAGCAGTCCCACCAGAACAGGGACGGATCATCCGAGCCGGTGTGGTCTGATATGGCCAGGACGGCTGCCTAGAGTTGGGCCGTGAGTGGCCTGCACAGTCATTCAATACAGACCTGGATAGGGCCTCTTCAATAACATTTGTCTGTTATGTCCGACAGGCCAATGCCCTGGCCAGGGGCCCTGGTAGTGTAATGGTTATGCGTTGGGCTGCTAACTGCAAGCTCAGCAGATCAAAACCACTAATCTCTCCACGGGAGAAAGACGGACTTTCCACTCCCGTAAAGAGTTACACCCTTAGCCTAGCACATGGGACAATTCTACCCTGCCCCATAGGGTCACTTTGAGTCTACATCCACTCGGTGGCAGTGAATTTGTTTCTCTTTCTTTGTTTTAAGTGCCCTGGCTGGTTCTCCAGTATGGCCGCTATCAATTCATCATGGCATTGAAGTCTACATGTGACTGTAAAAAAAAAGAACACAACATGCTTACAAATATACCTTACGTGACATGGACCCAGTTAGCAAATAAATATTGAGGGACGTGTGTTGTTTGTGCAACAGCATTTTCACATGGTCTCTCACCACTCGGGTCTTCCTTAAAGTGTCCCTGGCCAAATTTTTGGTAGCTTTCTTTTTAAAAAAAAAATCATTTTACTGGGGGCTCTTATAACCCTTATCACAATCTATACATCCATCCATTGTGTCAAGCATGTTTGTACGTATGTTACCATCATTTTTTTCCACATTTTATTAGAGGCTCATACAACTCTTATCACAATCCATACATATACATACAATTGTATAAAGCACATCCATACATTCCCTGCCCTAATCATTTTCAAAGCATTTGCTCTCCACTTAAGCCCTTTGCATCAGGTCCTCTTTTTCTCCCCTCCCTTCCCGCTCCCCCCTCCTTCCATCATTTTCAAAACATTTTCTTTCTACTTGAAACCTTGGTATCAGCTCATTTTCCCCCCTCCCCAACCCTCTCTTCCTCATGAACCATGGATAATTTATAATTTTTTTTCATGTCTTACACCAACCGCTGTCTTCCTTCACCCACTTTTCTATTGTCCATCCCCCTGGGGGAGGGGGTTATATAGAGGTCATTGTGATCAGTTCCCCCTTTCTCCCCCTACCTTCCCCTTCCCCTCCTGGTATCACTCTCCTCATTATTGGTGCTGAGGGGTTTATTTGTCCTGGGTTCCCTGTGTTTCCAGCTCTGATCTGTACCAGTGTACATGCTCTGGTCTAGCCAGATTTGTAAGGTAGAATTGGGATCATGATAGTGAGGGTGGGGGGTGGAGGAAGCATTTTAGAACTAGAGGAAAATTGTGTGTTTCGTGGGTGCTATACTGCACTCTGACTGGCTCATCTCTTCCTTGGGTACCTTTCTTGTTAATGCAAAAAGGCAACTCCTGCAGCACCCAGTTCTCCCAAGAGCAGACATTTAGCCATTGCTTTGACACAGAGCGGTTTATCCATGTCTTGGCTCACACAGTCTTTCCTTACCTTCTCTCCATCTTTGGTTTTCTCGTTCTGTTCTTCCACATCCCTCCATTTAAATCTCTCACTGCACCTGTTGGCCAATTATCTGTTTATGTGGCCACGAGCTCCTCTGTGTTTCCCACAATTCCCTTCAGAGGCGAGCATTTCCCTCACCCCTGTGTTAAAAGCATCCTCTCCCTCTCCTTATAGCTTTACCACCTGCATACGATTTCATAAGAACTCATTGCTTTGTTTTAAATTGTTAAGCAGAAAGAAAAAACCTATGGGAGTTATGTCAGGACAGGTGTCACCAGTAAAGGACAGTGGGCCTCCACTCAAGTCCTCCCTCAATGCAAGAAAACTTCGTTCTAATAACCCGGCATTCTGTATGCTCACTGCCCTGACACGATCACTGAAGACAAATGGGTGCATAAGCAATTGTGGTGAAAAAAGCTGATGGTGCCCAGTTATTAAAAGATATAGCATCTGGGGTCTTAAAGGCTTGAAGGTAAACAAGCGGCCATCTAGCTGAGAAGCAACAACGTCCACATGGAAGAAGCTCACCAGCCTGTGTGATCATGAGGTGGCGATGAGATCAGATATCAGGCATCAAAGACCCAGAACAAAAAAATCATATCAATGTGAATGAGGGGGAGTGCGGAGTGAAGATCCAAAGCCCATCTGTAGGTAACTGGACATCCCCTCACAGAAGGGTCACAAGGAAAAGACGAGCCATTCAGGGTGAAGTAGAGCACTGATGAAACATACAACTTTCCTCTAGTTCTTTAATGCTTCCTCCCCACACACACTTTCATGACCCCAATTCAACCTTACAAATCTGACTAGACCAGAGCATGTATACTGGTACAGATCAGAGCTGGAAACATAAGGAATCCAGGACAGATAAACCCCTCAGGATCAATAAGGAGAGTAGCAATACCAGGGAAGGTGCAGAAAGGAGGAACTGATCACAATGATCTACATATAATCCCCTTCCTGAGAAACAGACAACTGAAAAGTGGGTGAAGGGAGACATCAGTGTAAGACATGAGCATTTTAAAAATAAATATCAAGGGTTCATAAAGGAGGGAGGGGGAATGAGGAACTGATACCAAAGGCTCAAGTAGAAGGAACATGTTTTGAAAATGATGATGGCAACATATGTACAAATGTGCTTGACACAATGTATGGATGTATGGATTGTGATAAGAGCTGTAAGAGACCTGAGATAGTTAAGGTTTATTGTGCCAACCTGGCTGATAAACACACGTGGGGTTAATTGAAGGCTGGAGCGGTAAATGGCTCGGTGAGCCTCGCTTTTCTAGGTCTCCGGTCTCTTGCTTTGTGATGGTCTGACCAGGGTGAAGCTGCCTTAGCCAGTTCCCTGCTCCAGCTGGCAAGGCTCACTTCCTGAGAGACATCCCTGAGGAGAAGCCACATGGACCTACCCTGATGGAGCCCTGGGTGCTGGAGCAGCCATGTGGAGACCTCTGCCAGCACTGAGATGCTTACACATTCACTGATTCGGCTTTCCTCCTGCAGTCGGTGTTTTGTGAGATGGAGGAGGACTTTGTGGATTGGTGTCGGACATATAGGCTAATGTTGGACTTACGGGTTTGGGTAGCACCGGGTAGGGATGTTTCTTAATGTGCACTTACCCTTTATATAAAACTCTCTCTTATACATATGAGTTTCTGTGGATTTGCTTCTCTAAATTACCCAGACTAACACAAGACCCCAGTTAAATGATTTTTATAAAAGAACAGACATTGACTGCCCAACAAGAACTCTGGGTGGAAGCAGTGGGTGGTAGGGCAGAAGCATGGGCAGAGCAGTTCTGTGGGATGAGCTGACAGCCGCATGTGAAGAAAGAGCATGAGCTTCACCAGTAACTGGTCCAGAGGAGACACACACTGATACAAATCCAGGTCCTTGACAATGACAATGGGGCTCTTTGAGGTGCCAGTCCTTATCATGGTCCTACATCATCTTGCTTCAATTTGGGCTGGTTGCCCTTCATCATTTGGGGCATTGCCGTCTTTGGAATTTCCCTGAAAATTAATGTGCAGGTTGTAAACTTATTTGTTTTCCAATCTCATGACTCCCTCCTGGTTAGTTCCCTATACACAGCATGCCTTTTAAATGCTCATGCATGTTGTCTGGCATCTTCCTGGGATTTCCCTTGTTTCTCTTATGCTGCATCTCTCTACTCCCCTTACTTTCTCATTGTGATACCACAGACTTTCTACCTATTTTCTAAGAAAGAGAGCAAGGGAAGGTAAAAGAATCCTGTGAGGACTATTTCTGACCTCCTCTGACTTCCCAAAGGGGAAAGCGAATCAAACCCAACATCAGCCCAAAGCTGACTCCTATGAGGCAAGGGTGAGACTCATCTCTGCCCTCCAACCTTCTGACCCATTCTGGAACCAGCTGTCCCTCCTATGGCAGTCTCTACTTGGTAAAGCAATTCATGGCAATGACCACAGATCATTCTCATAATTATGGGGTTTGTTAGGAAAGGTACAGTTTATGAGGTTACAGGTCAAATCAGAAATGCTCAGGAGACAGCGCTTTGATCAGGCCAGTATCTTCTCAGCTGTGCCCACAAAGATACCTGTGTCTGGTCCTTAAGGACTCAGCCTTTGGCCTCTGCCCTACACAGGTAACGCTACAAAGCTCCTTCAGTGCTGCCAATAAAGACCCCAAAAAGCACTCCATTCGGTCATACGTGTCCGCCTGGAGGCACACAGCTGTAGCAATAAGGGTGTGAAACGCCACTCCCACATTCAAGTGTCTGGAGGCAACCCCGTGCACAGCAAGCCTTCTGCACAAAGGGCTGGGGAGATCACCATTCGCCCCGGGCTCTGGTTCTTGGCTCTGCTGCTGACCCCCCTCTGCTGCCCCTCTGGTACCCCAGATCTAGCTCTTGGATTAAAGAGGTTTGGGACACGGGGATCTCAGTCCAAAGGAGACGCACCTTTCCTGGCTCTTGATAGCTCTTCATTCTAGACACCCCACATTCCTATTTTTGAGATGGCTCATTTTAAGCCTGCTGTTAGGTGCCCTTGAGTCAGTTGTGACTCACAACAAGCCGACGGACAACAGAAGAAATCACCGCCCAGCTCTGTACAATCCTCACGATCATTTTTACGCGTGAGCCCGTGGTTGTAGTCCACCCATCTTGTTGAAGCTCTTCCTCTCTCGCAGCCCCTCTACTTTATCAAGCACGATGTCCCTTTCCGGGGACTGGTCTCTCCTGACAGCCTAACCAAAGTACACTAGGTGACCTCTCACCATCCCTGCCTTGGCTGCACTTATTCCAAGTCAGATTTTTGTTGTTATGGCTTTTGTTCTTTTGGCAGTCCATGGTACTTTCAATATTCTTTTTTAAAAAACCTTTTATTAGGGGCTCATACAACTCTTATCACAATCCATACATGTACATACATCAATTGTATAAAGCACATCTGTACCTTCTTTGCCCTACTCATTTTCAAAGCATTTGCTCTCCACTTAAGCCCTTTGCATCAAGCCCTCTTTTTCCCCTCCCTCCCTGCTCCCCCCTCCCTCATGAGCCCTTGATAATTTGTAAATTATTATTTTGTCATATCTTGCCCTATCCGGCATCTCCCTTTGCCCCCTTTTGTGTTGTCTGTCCCCCAGGGAGAATGTGGATCCCTGTAATCAGTTCCCCCTTTCCAACCCACTCACCCTCTACCCTCCCAGTATCGCCCCTCACACCCTTGGTCCTGAAGGTATCATCCACCCTGGATTCCCTGTACCTCCAGCTCTTATCTGCACCAATATACAACCTCTGCTCTATCCAGACTTGCAAGGTAGAATTTGGATCATGATAGTGGGGGCGGGGGGAGGAAGCATTTAGGAACTGGAGGAAAGCTGTATTCTTCATCGGTGCTACGTCACACCCTGACTGACTCATCTCCTTCTCTAGACCCCTCTGTGAAGGGATCTCCAGTGGCCGACAAATGGGCTTTGGGTCTCCACTCTGCACTTTCTCCTTCATTCACTATGGTAGGATTTTTTTGTTCTGATGATGCCTTATACCTGATCCCTTCGGCACCTCGTGATCACACAGGCTGGTGTGCTTCTTCCATGTGGGCTTTGTTGCTTCTGAACTAGATGGCCGCTTGTTCACCTTCAAGCCTTTAAGACCCCAGACACTATCTCTTTTGATAGCCGGCACCATCAGCTTTCTTCGCAACATTTGCTTATGCACCCGTTTGTCCTCAGCGATCATATCATGGAGGTACTTTCAATGTTCTTTATCAAAAGCATCCATTCTCCGTTAGTTTTTCTTTTCAGTTTCCAACTTTCACATGCATATGGGGTGATTGAAAATACTATGGTGGAAGAAAGTTGAGGCTTTCAACTCTCACAAAGAATTATGGGCTTAAAAACACACAGGGGAGGCTCTACTCTGTCCCATGGGATCACTATGAGTCAGAATTGACTCAATGACAGTGACATTCAGGTTTTTGGTTTGAGTCAGGCCAACCTTAGTTATCAAATTTGCATCCTTGCTTTGTAATACTTTTCAAAGGCTTCCTGTAGAAGATTTACCTGATGCAGTATATCCTTTGATCTCTTGACCACTGCCTCCATGAGCATTGACTGTGGAGCCAAGCAAGATGCAATCAGTGACAAACTTCCATCTTTTCTCCATTTTTCATGATGTTACCTATTGAGCTATTGTGAGGATTTGTTTTCTTTGCATTGAATTGCAATCCATACTGAAGGCTGAAATCCTTGATCTTGATCAGCCAGTGCTTCAAGTTCTCCTCACTTGCAGCAAGTGAGGGTGTGTCATCTGCATATTGAAGGAGGTTCCTAAGCCTTCCTCCAATCCTGATGCCACATTCTTCTTCATATAATTCAGCTTCTCTGATGATAATTTGCTCAGTACACAGATTGGGCAAGTATGTATGGTGAGAGGATACAAACCTGACACACATCTTTCATGATTTTAAGCCACGTAGTATTCCCTTACTCTCATCTCATAATTGTCTCTTGATCCTGTTCCAAAGGAGCACAATGCATTATTCTGGAATTCCCATCCTTCTCAAGGCTATCTATAGTTCATTGTGGTCCACACAATTGAATGCCTTCGTATAGTCAATAAAGCATAAGTAAATATCTTTCTGATGTTCTCTGCTTTCAGCCAAGATCCATCTGACATCAGCAATGATATCCCTTGGTTCATGTCCTCTTCTGAATCCAGCCTGAATGTCTGGCAGATCCCTGTCCATGCACCATTTCAACCATTGTGGAATGATCTTCCTCAAACATTTGCATTTGCTATTAAAGCCACTGTTCTATAACGTTTGCGTTCTTTTGGGTCACCTTTCTTTTCAATGGGTACAAATATGGATCTCTACCAGTTAGTTGGCCAGGCTGTCTTCCACATTTCATGGCAAACATGGATTCGTGACTTAAGTCTAGTTATAGTTGGTAGAGTTATAGATCAGATGAATCTTGGCTCAAAGTCAGTCTGAACTGAGGGGATGGCACCTAACAACGACCAAGGTCTCTAGAGGCAATAGTGGGAGGGTGGGGAGGATGTTTCCTGGGAACTGAAGAATTAGTTTGAAAGGCATCTGTCTCAGGCAATACTGCAGATACAGCCCAGATGCCCCATCAGCATGCATTTCCTCATTGTAGGTGTGGGGGCTTCGGGGAGGGGAGGGATAATGATGCTGCTGAGTGAATTAATCTCGTCACATGGGAGAATTGGTGCTGGTGGCTGCAGTATCTCAATGGAACCGTAACGCTCAATGGCTCTTTAGGTTGTCGGTCCATATGTCCCCAGTCCAAGTTTCACGGTCCCATTTCTTTCCAATCAGTGCTCTCACTTTAATATCAGACACCTTTCAAGGTTGAGAATTAAGCTGGCACTGTAATTCAGCTACTCATAGAATAAGACTGGGTTTTGTTTTCAGCAATATCAGTTACTAGAAGAGATAAGGCTTTCTTTCCTAGCACAGGGAGAAACTTTGAAGTTTTAATTATGAATGTATAGTGCATTAGAGTTGGACTTACCAAGTCCTGGGATCATCTGTTTCCTTTACCAATTTGTCTATTTTAAGAAGTACCAACCAACAGGCTTCCCATACTTTTCACCCTGACAAAATTATAGATCAATATCAAACACACGATCACCCAGAGTCTCACATCTCACCAACACTTCATTTCTCGGTGGTGCTAACATGGGTCTTAGCTTTGCCACTTGACGCCAGGATTAACAGTGCCCTATTAAGCCAATAGTGATAGACTCATCCATACTTGGTAACTTGGTAACAGTAGTTACCAATAGTGACAAACCTATCCATACTTCTAGAAACAGAGGCTAAGTTCTCAGTGGCTTTAGGCATAATTAGACATGAGAACCAGTTCCGAAGACTCATCTTTATGATTTCCTTCCTCTGGAACCACTCTTGATACCAAGTATGCTAGGTTGGGTTTTTCCAGAGAAGTAAAACAGAGTGATTTTGTATGTGTGTCTATAGAAAGAGAGTTATATCCAGAATTGGCTTGCACCGTGATAGAAGTAGGTAAGTCCAATCCAGGTCAAGTAAGGCTTCTCCTGACTTGTGGAAGCTGATGAACAGGAAGTTGGGGCTGGCGGGGGGTGGGGTGGGGTGGGGTGGTGGATGGGCACCGATGAGAGAATGGAAAGGTAAATGGGCCCAAAGTTGGCTGAATGAATCTACAGTCTGTCATCCACTGGTGGCTCCTGGGATCCGCAGATGACCCAACAGGAGGTCAAGGAACCACATGCAAGAGCCAGCTCCAGGGGAAGGCAAAGGCCAAAGGAGATTGAACACTTCTTGGTCTCTTTCTTATACAAAGACCCATACCCCCAGATTGTGAGCTGACTGATCAGTCGGACTCCACCCCTATTCTTCCCCAGGAGTGTCTAGTTGGCATAATCCCTGTCACAGGAGTCTACTGACTCATTTCCAGGAGTAGATCTCCAGACCTTTCTTCCTCGTCCATCCTAGTCTGGAGGCCCTGCTGAAACCTGCCCATGCCAGGTGACCCGCTGGTATTCGAAATGTATGCTTACATGGCTTCCGTCATCACAGCAACACAGGACACCCTGGTAGGACAAACGGACACGCAAGTTATCAGGAGGCTTTATCCTAGTATTCTCCAGCCTTTAGAACTCAGGAACCTTTTTAATGGAAAGATTTTATAACCATAAATAAACTTTCAAGTTTTAATAAGTAATTTAATTGAAAAGTCACACCCTTAATGTTATTTGAATCCCAACAGGAATTAAGTATCAACATGTAAAAGAAATTGAAGTATTGAAATAAAGCAAACTTATTAAATTAAACCCCACACAATACACACACACACACACACCTGATACACCCATCCAACTCTTATCAAGAGAACAAATATTTGAAAGTGATTCGTTCCCAAGGCAAAGGGCTATGAAGTAAGCATGCCTGCCCACCCTTTCAGTAAGCGTATCGAGAGTAAGGTTACAACTAGTAAGAATATATGCATCTGTGCGTAGGGTATAAGTGGTATCCCAATCTCAAAGCTAATGTAAGGAAGACATTTATTTAAGTCTCGAATGGTCTCGAACGGGAGAAAGACCGTCAAAGACAGACACATCATCCAGATGAGGCTGCTGCTTAGCACAAGGTCAGAATGGCATCCCCGGTTTGGCTGAGATAGAACTTAAAAGGACGCGCGAGAGCAAAGGAGATTGTCACAAATCCACCACGGATGGTGGATCAGCACATCGCAGTTATGGGTGGGACTACAGAAGCAGGAACAGAACCTTGAGTGGCACACATACATTATGTGAAACAGAAGAGCTGACAAGATTGGTCCTGGGCCTTCTGACCAAGGCAGCCAGGGCCTGGCTCAAGACTGTGGGGCCTCCAGCAGGAAGACAGCCGTCAAGGACACACCCAGGCAAACCCTCCAGGGAGACTGCCCCTCTCTGGGTTGGCTGGAGAAGTGGAGACAACGCAAGCTCTGATGCACTCTGCTCAGGGCAAGACTCTTGGCAACCTTAGTCAATGGGTAGAAGAAATTCAATTCATTGGAGGCTTGTTCTAGGCAGCGACCTGCAAGTGAATTTTGGGTTTTTACTGTGGTCTGTCGCCTCCTGCAAACTGGGTGCTCGGACTTACAGCTCTAACACAAGACACACAAGACACACACACCATTTCCATCGATGCAATAAAAGCCATCGGCGTGGGGAAAAGACTTATCATTTCTGGCAGGAAGAGGAGAAAACATTAACAGAGGGTTCATCTTCTTGCTCAAATTTCAGCTGACTTTGTTGAAAAATAGTCACTTTATAAACTATTTCCTAATCCCCATGTTGGGTGTGGAAAGAGTTTGATGAGTAAAATAAAACTAATATTTGCTGGAAGAAATCAGACATTTCAAGACAAAGCGGTCTGGTTCCAGCGACCTCAGGGACTCACCATGCCCTGGCCTCTGCCTGGGCGAATAGCAGGGCCTCCCATGTCAAACTCTGACACCCCAAGTGTCACCCCAAGCAAACTCAGACTAAGAGCACTTCTTCCTCAAAGGGAAGATTGGAAGGCAGGACCCCACCCCTAGACTACAGGAAAGGCCCCAGGGGGCCTAACAGTTAACATGTGGCTGCTAACCAAAACACTGGGGCTTCAAGTCCACCCAGTGTTGCCCCAACAGAAAGATCTGGTGGGTTTCTGACAAGTCAGCCGCAGAGAACTTGAGGGAGTTCGGTTCTGCTGTGACACACTTGGGGTGTCCACGGGTAGGGGTGACGTTGACAGCACTGTTTTGTTCGCTTGCGTTATTCAGATAAAGTGGGGGCACGTGCACTATCACTAAGGACCTGGCAGTACAGTCAAGTCACTCTTCGGAAGAAAGAGGAGAACGGTTGCTTCCACAAAGACGAAGCCAAAAACCAAACGCACTGCTGTCGAGTCAATGCTGAGTATGGAGACCTGACAGGACAGAGTAGAACTGGCCCTGTGAGTTTCTGAGGCTGTAACTCTTTATGGGAAAGGAAAGGCTGGTCTTTCTCCCATGGAGGGGCTGGTGGTTTCGAACTGCTACCCTTGCAGTTAGCAGCCCAATGAGTAAACACGACATCACCACGGATCCTCTCCATGATGGTTACAGCCTTAGACATTCTGTGGATCCCCTCCTCTCTGTCCCATAGGATCTGAATCAACTGGACTAGCATGGGTTTGGAACTCCATCACCCAACTAAGTGCAGGGCACCCAGATCCATCGCAAGGTTTCCACAGGGTGAAAATGCTATGGGTCACAGGGCCAATTCAGGAAAAAAAAAAAAAATACCAAAAACTCAAGTCAATTCCAACTCTTGATGACCCTGCAGGACAGGGTAGAACTGCCACTGTGGGTTTCTAAGACTCTCAGTCTTTACAGAAGTAGAAGCCTCATCTTTCTCCCTTGGAGTGGCTGGTTATTCTTGAACTGCTGACCTTACAGGTAACAGCCCAGTGAGCAACCCACTAAGCTACCAGGGCTCTGTCAGTTCAGAAAGAAAAACATAGCCATGCCAGTAATCATTCACTTGAAATCCTCACCCCCGGCCCCTAGCCCCTTAAGCTCGGTTCTTTGGCTTTCTGGAGAAGACCAGGCTTAAAGGGGGGGGGAGCGCAGACTCAGCTCCGAGCAGCTTTTTGATCAGAGAAGACTGCAGGCACCGCAGATTCAAGTTTGCCAAGTAAGCTGCGAAATGAATCCAGAGGCCCTGCCTTGCCATCGGCGCTGTATGGGATATTGCTGTAAACTGGAGCAGCATCCCACGAAGGCAGCTGAATTCTGCCTGCCGCAAACAAAGTTCACAGAAGTTCACGTCAAACTTGGCAGGCCAAGACAGGGCGCTCTGGCAATGCCACCGATTCCGGCTGTAATTCCCTGCGTCTGCCCTCGGGATTGCATTCGCTGGAGGATGGGTTGGCAACAGGAATGCCCCTCTGTGATTGATTTATGGGCTCCCATGCTTTATTGACAGTTTTACTGGGTATCACACTAGGGAGGAGAAGGCATTTCCGGGAACCGGGTCAAGTCTCATGGGGTTTGGTGTTTTCTGCTTATCTTACAAACCTCCACCCGCACCCTGGTTTTTTGGTTCGTTTTATACTTTTTAGGAGTTTTTTGTTTGTTTGTTTGCTTTTAGAATTTATAGGAGAAAACTTCAGAAGTGTTCATTTGGAGCATATAGATGGGCGAGAAACACTTTTTATTGCTTTTTTTAATTCCACCCTCCCCCACAAAAAATTAAAATCATCTTTGTTCTCTAGGCCTTAAAACAAATGTGAAAGCAAAAAAGTAAAAAACCACATCAAGAGGATGGCACGAAAGGACAGCTTCAAGGAGTGGCGTGGCCCAGCACACTCCATCGAGGTCAGCGACTGCCAGGGCTGGCTCTGCTCAGCATTTCCAGCAGAGTAGAACCTAAGATCTCCCACTGGTTGTTCATTGTCCTCAAGCTGATTCCGACTCCTGGCCACTCATGACTGTGTGCCCGGAACTGCTCCAGAGGGTTTCCAGGGCTGGCACTTCTCCGGAGCAGCCTTCCAGCCCCGATTTCCCAAGCCCTTCGGGATGGGTTGGCACCTCCAACCTTCTGAGTCGGAATCTAGTTCTGAACCTCCTGTACCATCTCTATTGAGTTCTTGCCTATCTTGAGATCTTATTTCCCACTGCATCTTCCAACCCATCTTTCTTGACATTCCTTACCCATATAGATCATCGCACCCAGCCCTTCCCACCCCTCTGCCCGATATATTCCTGCCCGAACACTCACGAACATGCATGTACAAGTGCACACATGTACACACTCAAACACATTACACTGAACATTTTCTTAAAAACTCCCCAGGTACCCAATCCTAAGCTAAGTATCATTTCTCAGAACCCTCTCCAGAACTAGACACGATAGAATATCCACCACCACCCCCATTCCAGGTGGAGTCTCACACACATTTAGTGACACCCGAAGGTCACAACGCTGCTAAGGGATACAGCAGTAAGCTAACCTCATTGTCCTCTAGTCCCTCTTCCAACCTCCACAAATGTGCTGGTCAAAAAAAAAAAAAAAAGGTTTTATTTTAATTAGCTATTCATTCACCTTCCATGCTGTGTTTCCCCCATTGAGATTCACCTTCCCCTCTCCTGTATTCCCTTTGTATTTTGGTGTGTTGTTGCTGGTGTTGTTGTTGTTAGGTGCCATCGAGCCAGTTCAGACCCAAAGGGACCCTGTGTACAACAAACTGAAACAGGGCGCAGTCCTGCATCGTCTGCACCTTTGTTCCTAGGCCTGAGCCCGTTGTCACAGCACTGTGTCCATCTATGTCCTGGAGGGCCTTCTGTTCAGCTGCTGCTCTACCAAGCATGGCGTCTTTCTCCAGAGACTGGTCTCCCTTGACGACAGGTCCAGAGAAAGACCAAGTCTCCCCATCCTTGCCTGTAAGGAGTACTCTGGTCATACTTCTTCCAAGACAGATCGGTGTGTCCTTTTTCTGAATGATTCTTTACAGGAGCAGAAAGCCTCATCTTTCCCCCAGAGAGTGGCTGGTGGTTGCAAACTGATGACCTTGGGGGTAGCAGAAGCTTAATATATAGCCTTCTACACTACCAGGGATCCCTATGTGTCAGCTAGGAAACATCTTCACTCCAACCACATAGACCTTTGTGAGGGCTGAATGTGCTATCACATGCGAAGTGTTTAGAACAGTGCCCGCCACGCAGTACACTGTCAGAGAATGCGATTCAGATGAGGACCAGGAGTCTCCATGAGCTGTGATTAGGTAATAGTGAGGGCAACTGGGGTCTTTGACTTAGAATGCCCGATTTAAATTCCAACTCTGACGTTGAAACAGGCTGGGTGACCTCAGGCCAGTTCCATGCCCTCTGAATTTTACTGCTGTTGCTGTTAGGTGCCTCTGAGTCGGCTCCGACCTCGGCTGACCCAATGCACAGCAGAACACAACACTGCCTGGTCCTGCGCCATCCTCACACTTGGTCCTATGCTCGAGCCCACTGTTGCAGCCCCTGGGCCAATCCATCTCGTTGAGGGGCTTCCCCTTTAGCCCCGCCCCTCTACTTTACCAAGCATGACGTCCCTCTCCAGGGACGGGTCCCTCCCGACAACATTCCAAAGCATATAAGGCAATGTCTTTTCATCCTTGCCTCTAAGGAGCACTCTGGTCTTCCTTCTTCCAAGACAGATTGTTTGTCCTTGTAGCAGTCTGCGGAGCTTCCAATTTTCTTCTCCAGCACCGCGATTCAAATGCATTGGCTCTTCTTTGGTCTTCCTTATTCAATATCCAACTTTCTCATGCAAAGGGGGCAATTGAGAAGAGCGCGGCTGGGGGTCATGCACACAAATGGACAGAACAAACCGACAGACCAGTGGTGCTCTGGATTTTAACGTCCTATTTTCCGACACGCATTTGGACTCTGTAGGAGACCTCTGAAGTCCTGCCCTACGTTCTTCCCCGCTAACAGTTTTATTGGCATATAGTTCGCACGTCATACAATTCAAGGGTTCAATCTCATCAAGGAGAGCTGGGCAATCATCGTCACAATCAGCTTTCGGACATTTTCTTCAATCAGATCCTCATCATTAGGAGCTCCCCGTCCCCCCTCCCCTGCCATACTCCCAAGGAACCATTAATCCACTACTGTCTCCATAGGTGTACCTATCCTGATTTCATATGCAGAAAACATGAAAAGACAAGCAAACTAAAACAACAACCAAGACTGACGAACTAAAACAGAGAAAAAGAACCTCAACTGAAAAGAAATCAGGGGATATTAAACACTAGCACAAATGTAAATGGATCATAAGGAAGATCAAATGATTGGGTGCCAAATTTTAACCTAACTGCATCTGCAACAATCCCTTTTCCAATGCATTCTGCAAGCGAGCAAGGCAATTCACATCCCTGGTCAGAAGCGATTCACCAGGGGCTTCATCCACACGTATGTCTCCTTCACTTGTTTTTAACAGAAATGGCTTTTCAATGAGTTTCAAGGGCGATACAATGATATTATATTTTGACCTCCCTGCATCTGCCATAATTGCTTTTTTAATGCTCTCTCTGCAAACACAGGGGCACCCACATCCCTCAGCTAGGCTCGGAGGGGATTCCTTAAGGCTAAATCCGGGTGGGGACCCTGCAAATGGATTGGGGCTTCCACTGCCATCCATACCCCAGACCAGGGGTTCACAATTTATGCTCGGATGCCTTTCCCTCCTTCAGATTTGGATTATATTATCTACAATCCTTGGATCATACAGGCTGGTGCACCTTGCCCTACTTTTGAGGAATGGTATGACACTTCATTGTCAGTCTTCCTCCACTTGCTCAAAGTCTCGCTCTGGGTCCCAGGTCATTCTACACTGGTATCTGTTGTCCTCCTTGCAGATGGTATCGGCCCCAAGAGTACAGTCATTCATGCATGGCTATTCTCAATGTATGGGTCCATTCCTAAAGCAGACTCATCAACCATTGTCAGCACGGAGGTCACAGGTCTTTTACTTCATTTTGTGGCACCTACGGCAAGGTTCTTAGTGTAGATACTCCTCAGTATTCGTGAAAATGGCTCAGGTTACACATAACAAAATTTGCTGTGATCTTATCCCCAGAACCTAGCTAAGAAGCAACAGGCCCTCCCACAGTCGAAAGCAGGATTCCCACTTGTCATCATCTGAAACGTCACTTACTCTCAGATGCCCAACAACTGAATGTTCTGGCTTGAGGCCCTGCTTCCCCAAAGCAAAAGATCATGCACAGTTTCAAGTTCAAGTTGTCAGCTTCAAGTATCCCCAGTTGTCTTTTTTCAGAGAGTCCCTTCTGTCCTTTCTGGATGCTATCACTACGCTATTATGCACAAATGTATTCAATGTCTGGACATAAACTACTCATCAAAGAAGTCTGACCCAGAGAAGAAGATGGATATTCCCTGGTATCCAAACTTTCCACATAAAAGAAGCGAAAGGAAGGCCTCTCTACTGCGGACCTCAGAATTTGTCCATGACAGTCCATAAAAAGAAGAACAATACAGTTACACAATCTACTGTCAACTTGAGGGGAGGGGTGGTGTCTAGCCTGTCAATCAGGTTAGAATGAAGCCTCTGTTTGGGCATGGCCTCCTCCTGGGGATTCTGGAGGCAGGACATACTCTCTGTTTCACATTCTTGTTGACAAGCCACATGGAGCCATGTGAAGCCACATGGAGACCCACAGCAGTGCCGAGAAGCTTCTACCACCACTGGATCTACAAGACTTTCCACCCACTGGCCTGTGATCTTCCAGCATTTGGTGTCATTGTATGTGTTGTGTGAGTCTGAAGTGGAGTTTATAGACTCATATCAGACATAAGGGCTAACATCAGACGTATGGACTTGATCTGGACTGGGCTGGGATGTTTTCTTAATATACATACACTTATTTATATAAAGCTCTTTCTTAGACACATATGCGTGTCAATGTACTTGTTTCTCTAGTCAACCCAGACTAACACACAAAAGAAAATGCTTTAAGAAAAGTTCTTTTGAACGTTAAACTGGATTCTCTGTCAAACTACCATTCAACCATGGAGGTGAAATATAAACATTTTCCAGGAAGGAGTCAAAATAGTTACCTCCCATGTATCTTTTCTGAGAAAATTAAGACGTTACTTCACCAAGGAGCCCTGGTGGTGTCGTGGTTCCGAGCTGGACTGTGATCTGGGTGGTTGGCAGTTCAAAAGCAGCAGCAGTTCCTCGGGGAAAAGTCTGGTCTTTCTCCTCCTGTAAATAGTCACAGCCTCAGAAACCTGGAGGGGTCGCTATGCTCAGCATTGACTCGATGGCAGTGAGTTTGGTTTGGTTTTGGTTTGGCTCACCAAAATGAGAGTTTGGAAACACATGTTATCAAAAAAGAAAGAAAAAGAAAACTGGGGTAGGAAACTAACCTAGCAGTCAGTCAGTCACACACACATTCTCTCTCTCTCTCTCTCTCTCTCTCTCAGAAGTGGATGTACAACAGGCCTAGAAATTAACCAGTCAAGCACAGAAAAGCTACTTGCTCAAGATCATATCATGACTGGTATCAGTCCCAGGAGTCGATCCAGGTGTCACAACTGTAGTGTGCATGGCCTTATCCAGATCAACGAAGAGATGTGAAAATGAGAAAGAATCAAGAGAAACTGGTCTATCCAATAGAACCTAATAGAACTCAACCTACTGCCATTGAGTGGATTCCAACTCCTAGCGATGTCACGAATTAGGACCGGGCAGAACTACTGCTGTATGTTAATGGCAGTAGAAACCCCGGTCTTTCCCACAGAGCAGCTGCCAGTTCCAAGCTACTGGCCTTGCAATTAGCAGCCCAGCGAGTCCCCGCTCTGCCACCAGAGAACATATTTTAGAGCCATGATCAGAGCAATGAAATAGGGGCCTGAATTAAAAGAGAAAACCACTACCTGAGTCGACCATGACTCAAAGCCACTGCCTAGCATTTCCAAGGCTGTGGACCTTCACGGAAGCAGGCAGCTCCGTCTTTCTCCCACAGAGCAGCTGGTGGGTCTGAAGGACTCACAGTGGGGTTAGCAGTCCAGTGCCCACCCCACAATGCCACCAGGGCTCCTTAAACACTGCCATCGATTTGGACAAACAGATCAGGGCCACACGTGAAAACAAATTCAACTGATCCCGCAAAAGTGAGACTTGACTTTGATGGCATTTGTTGTGCTGTCTGTGAACAGTATGATTATTTCATGAATGGTACTGGCAAAGCTGGTCATTGATCCCTAAATATAAAACCGCCCATACAAAGGACATGCCTACCAGATACTGATTGTCACCTAGTTTGTAGTGGCAAAACCCAGACACAAAGCCCATCAGTAAAGGCATGTCAAATAAATTCTGTCTCCACCCAAAATGGATTAGAACTGTGTCCCTTTGCGTGAGGGGCCTTCCATGAGTTCAAACGTGTATAGTGTGAAGTGTTTCTTTGTATTATTGCAAGCGGATGGCAAGAGTCTATCCTGGACGGTTACCGCGTGTGACCTGGTGGAGGCTGGCAGCTGTGGGTGAGGAATGAAAAGCGATGAGGACATGCTCAGGAGAAAGGGGACAAGACAAAATGACTAGGACGGAAATGAACCAAGATGACTTTTTAAATTTAAAATCAAGTTGGGGGTGGGCGGGGAGAAAGACAGGGTCGCCTTTGACCACTTCAGTCTCATCGTCAGGGCAATGGCTACCATGCAGACCTTGTCTAAGACCGTCTGTCCTGGGATGGGCTGGCAGGCTGAGCCTCTCAGCTCTCGGTGATCCTTGTGATGAGGCAGGATTCCATTTTACCCTCACTTCCTCCCTTATTTCTCTCCTTTCTCCAAAGCCCACTCCTTCATCACCTTAAAGTAAAGAAATAGAGGCAATGAGGCCTAAGGACGTTGATAAGTTATAGAATGAGACGTCACCATTGGCAACACAAAGGGTTATGTTTTTTTTTTGGTTTTTTTTGGAGAGGTACATTCTGAAGACATGCCACCCTGGAAGACAGACGAGCTCAAATGCAGATCCCGAAATTTGAAGTCCAAAGCTTGGGAGGAGAGAGATAGGGGGCGTGGGAAAGGAAGGAAAGAGATTCATGGAGAAGCTTGGTTTTGTTGTTGTTGTTTTTTCAGTGGATAATATGTTGGAGACCCACAGTAACCTTCTTATTGAAAATAGCCAGCATGCTGAGCAAAGCATTTACAAATGTATCTTTGGTCATGCATCGCTGAGTTGATAAGAAAGGGGGATCCTCCGAGGCCAGAAACCAAAACATACAAGTGAAAATTTAGACAGGTCGTCCGCTTTGACCTCGGGGCATAAAGGACAAAAGCTACTGTCAGTGAGCTTTTGTTTTGACAGAGAGAATTCAAAAGCCAGATCTCATCCAAGATATGAGTTACAAGAAAACTCCCTTGTCTCTGGGTCCTCGAAGACCCAGACTCACAATTAGTGTGTGACAACACTGTCTTCACAACCAGTGAGTCAGTTCTGACTCTTAGTGACCCAACAGGACAGAACAGAATTGGTCCTTGTGAGCGCCCAGGGCTGTAAATTGTAAAAGGGGCAAAATGTCTCAGCTCTCTCCTGCACAGCAGCTAGTGGGGTGCATAACCCTCTAGGCTACCAGGATTCCTCTCATAGGAGAATCAAATCTGACATCGGCCCCAGGCCCATTCCTATAAAGCAGAAGTCAGCCATGCCTTCACCCTCTAACCTTACCACCAATTGTGACACCAACGGGTCCTCCAAAGGCACTCTCTGCTTCTCTTCTGGGTCTGATAAATCGATACAATGGCCACACAAATCTCATAGACAATACTCACCATAATGAGATTTGATAAGGGAGCGAACAGGAATAGAAATGCTCAGGATACAATTCCTTGGTCAGGACAGCCTCTTTCCCAGCCCAGTTCACAGGCACCCCTGTCTCTGGTCCAGCCATACTGCCCACTGGCCTCTGCACAGGCAATGTTACAAAGCTCTTGTAGCGCTGCCAATAATTGTGCAAGGGGCACTCCACTCCACCATGAGCCTTGGCTTGAGGGCATTTGGCCCTCACTCTGTGGGTCGTCAAACTTAGTTCCCAGAATTAAAGTGTCTGGAGGCAGCCCACTCCACAAGGAACTCCTGACAAAGAACTCACTTTTACACACTCCTGGGCCAGGAAGCCTGCTGCTCTACCTCTTGGTCCCGCTCTTGGTTCTGCTGCGGCCACTCCTCTGCTCTTATCTGATATCATCGGTCTGTATCCAGGAGTGAGAAGATTTAGTACACAAGGATCTTGGGGTCCAAAGGATGTATTTCACTCTTGGCTCTGCTTTCTTGGTGGTAGCCAGACTCTCCCTCCCCTTCCTGCTTCTGAGATGGCTCATATTACAACCAGCCGGACAGCAAAATTGATTAGTTCCCATATGAGAGTTCCAAGTTCTTATCATCACAAGGAACCCTATTAATAATCACTCACAACTGAATTATATAATCCAGTCAACATATTCATTCACCTTCTCTTACCTACACCCATCAGGAAAAGAAGAAAACACCCATTATATATGGTCCCAATTGACAGTGTTACAGAGACCCAGGCTAGAAGAGCTCTCGCAAATACACCACATAAACCCGTGTAAATCCGAGATCTGCCTTCCCTACGGAGGAGGGCCGAAAGAAAGTGTGCCTGTCTCAGCCTTAGCACTGCATGAAGAAAGAAGAAATTTGCCCTGAGAATTCTTAACCACCAGTCAGATTTCACAGTGGCATGTGACCCTAATCCACGCGAGGCATTTTAATTGTAGGACTAAATAACACCAACAATAAAAAGAACCTTGCAATCAGCTGGAGGAGAGACACAACCTAGCATCAAATGCACACGGTCTAACAGCGACTTCTGGAAGTCAGAAGGCAGCAGAACAATCTCTTAATGCTGGAATAATTGTTAGCTGCCATTACGGATGCCTGATTAAGGGCAACCCCACGCACAACGGAACCAAACACGTGTGTCCCCTTAAACTCGCAGCATCAGTTGCAGATCGAACCATTACACTTGGCTGATAGATACTTCAGAAGTAGGCCACCAGGCCTTTCTGCCTGCCGTCTCAGTCTGAAGGACCCACGGGAACCTGCTCCACTGGCAGAGGGTGGTGGCTGCCCAGGGGGGCACGGGTCAGAAATCGAAGCCAGGTCTCCTCCAGGTGACTGTTCTGTACTTCTAGTCTTTTCATGGACTAAGATACACTAGCGGTCTGTGCAACTCTGCCTGAAGCAGTCCAACAAGAATGGAGAGAAAACCCGAGAGATGTTCAGATACCCATCATGTGAGAGAGTTGACCACAAATGCCACTCACAGAAAAAGGTGCACCCGGGCAAATGAAAAACGCAGATACACATGGAAATGTGTGTGAAACAGGCGAGGATCCTGACCCTTTCGTGCTGCTGTAACATGAGTAGAACAGGTGGGGGACCGGGACAGGAGCACACTGCCTCCTTGTTGAAGTAGTTAGAAATCCGAATTCAAAGCCGCAGCTCTGGAAAAAGGCTCTCTTTATCCGTTCTGGGGGAACCTTCGTGTCATTTCAGCGTCTGCACTTAGGTTCCACAGAGAGCTTCCTTCAAGGTAGTGGCCATCATCTCCATCCCTGCTTGTTTGCCTCTGTGCCTAATTCGCTCTCTGGCATCTCAAAAGCGATTGGCTGTTGGATGTAAGTTACACAGGTA
This sequence comes from Tenrec ecaudatus, assembly GCF_050624435.1. Taxonomy (NCBI): domain Eukaryota; kingdom Metazoa; phylum Chordata; class Mammalia; order Afrosoricida; family Tenrecidae; genus Tenrec; species Tenrec ecaudatus. The sequence goes on from NC_134532.1 coordinate 183,947,803, forward strand.
TGGCCTCATTAATATAACAAACAATAGCTCTCGTTCCAACTGAGATGCTGCCCAGGTAAAGAGACTCATATTTCAGGAACACATTCAATCCAAAACACTGAGAACAGAAATTTGTAAATTAAAACAGGTGAAGAGAGGAGATCTAAGTAACATCCCCTAAATAGGAAATTGTGCTAATAAATACAACAAGTATTGGTTGATGTGGGCTACCTAGTCCCTTTTGACTCTTAAGTCCTATTGGCACTGAATAACTTTGACTCATGGGGCCATGATAGGCTTTGTGCCTATTTGACTGGGCCAGGATTCTCAGTGGTTTGGCAGTTGGAGCCCAGTAATCCTTCATGACGTGACCTAACACAATATAATCAACTCCATAATGAGATATGCTCTGTGGAACCAGTTGTAAGAAGATTAGGGTGGAATGCAACCCCTTATTCAGATCACAGCCCTGATGCAATTGAAAGTCAGTTACTGTGGGATGGGGGAGTGGGGTTGATGGTGCAGGCTGTTGAGGGATGACCTATTTTTAATATGAGTGGACATTGGGGAAAAGCTTGTTTACTATTGGCAGGGTCTGGATCTTGCATCTGGTTCATAGACATTCCGTTCTTTGGGCTTAAGCCAATGCCCTGCCATCTGTCCTGCCATGTGACCTGGCAACCTTGGATTCCTTTGACTTATCAGTCACAAGCTTGACCTGCTGACTTGAGATTCATCAGCCGGTGTGCCCACCAGTCTATGATCTTCCTGACGCTCTTGAGTTTATCAGCCCCACAGCTGTGGGAGTCAGGAGAGACCTTCACCTTAGCATCTGCTCCATAGACTTAGAACCTGCCCACACTTAACCTTGCCCATGTCTACAACTAAGTTGATCATTTCCTTTATATAAATGTATATATATGCACACATACATAGATAAACACCATTGATCGCTCTTCTCTAGAGAATCCAGCCTAACACAGGGACCCTTCAGGACAGAATAGAACTGTCAGTTGGCATTTCTGAGGCGGTAGATGCTTATGAAAGCTGACTGCTACATCTTTTTCCTACAAAATATCTCATGGATTTGAACCACTGATAGCCAAGTACTCAATCTCTGGGCTACCGGGCTTGTTTAAAATGAATATATTAGATAATAATAGTATATCAATCAGGATAGATTATCACAGTTAAAACACACTTATGCCCTTGCATTGGTTGGGCAAAGATACAGATTAAATTTAAAATTTGTCAAAGATAGTAGTAAACATATTAATGAAACCATTAAAAGAATAGAAATTTGAGTATATAACTTTCACAGAAGTGATGTCCCAAAATTACAATAAAAATTTTAAGCTCAATGTCTAAAAATTATATTATGCTAACAATGGCAATAATTACAATATTTAAAAAGACAGAAGAGAAAAATAGAAAAAAGACAAGAACAAAATAGCATAATGAAAAATCACCATAAATGTGAGTGTTCTGAAATATCTAGTTTAAAACACGTACTGTTAAGCTACATATCAATATAAAATCTAGGCCACACAAGGTGGCATTTAAAAGTTCATAGAAAGTAACATTTTCCCACAAAAACTTGAAGCCCCCTTATATGCTGTTTATGGAAATGCATCCAAAACATCCAATCTAAGAAACATTGAAAATTAAAGACAAACCTAGAAATATCAGATAAGTAACATAAAAAAAGAAACTTGGCAAAACAATAATATATATTGTCAGACAAAATATATTCTAAGACAAAAACATTTTTGAGATAAAAATATATCTTAATAAAAGGTTTACCTGGCATATAGATTGTGATAAGAGTTGTACAAGCCCCCAATAAAATGATTTTTTAATGAAGGAAATCGAGGAAAGAACAAGGAGGGAAGGCATTTATAGAGGTCTAAATACAGGCATGTACATAAGTAAATATATTTATATACAATGATGGTTATGCACTGGGCTGTGATCCAAATGGATGGCAGTTCGAAACCACCAGCAGCCCAGGGAGAGAAAGACTGGGCTTTCTACTCACATAAACAATTTAAGAAACACACAAGGGGTTTCTCTGAGTCACATGACTCAGTGGCAGCAAAAGAAGTTCCTTGGGCACAGGGATCACCTAGCTGTTACTCTTCACTACACTCCCAGCCCAGGTCGACTGCCATACAGGTGGTGCCATGTTCAAGAAAGGCTGTGTGAGTCTGGGTAGACCAGAGAAACAAATCCATGGACACACATATGTGTATAAGAAAGAGATTTATATACAAATGCAATTGAACATTGAGAAAACATCCCAGCCCAGTCCAGATCAAGTCCACAAGTCCGATATTACCCCATATGTCTGATACCAATCTATAGAGTCCTCTTCAGACTCACGAAACACATGCAATGATGCCAAATGTAGAAGATCACAGGTCAGTGGGTACAAAATCTTTGGATCCAGTGGCATTGGAAATATCTCAGCGCTGGCAGGGGTCTCTGAATCAGGGTGGGTCCATGTATCTTGTCAGCTGCTATGTCTCCTAGAGTGTGGGCAGAGAGTCTCCCACCTCCAAGGAAGAAATACCAGAATTCCCAGAATCCTTCAGGAATGCAAGCCCACACAGAAGCCTCATTGACTATGACCTGATTGACAGGCTAGACTCCACCCCTACACGCTTAATCCTTAAATTGACAATTATGTAACTACCACAGCTTGTCTAGATGAGTCCACTGAGGTCGGTCCAATCAACAGAGTGGAATCAGAAGAAAAGCTAGTTAATACATAATTTACGGGTTGAGGGACAGACACACAGGCAAGGGACAGACCAAGCCCAATGATGCATACAGGATACCAATATAAAAAAAAGGGAAAAGGGGGGTGGGAGGACAAGTAAAAATGGGGGGGACAGGAAGGTATTGGGGGGCAGGGGGGCACTAATCCACCACAGGGAGGGTAGTTTATATCTCCACAGGAAAAGGAGAGGGGGACCAGACCTCAACATGGTACGCCAAGTCTTAAGGGCAGCATACGGGCATGAAGCAGTGAGCTAAGAGAGGTCTTCAGGGCACGACTACATCAACCCCCCTCCCCAGAAGAATGCACTACCGAGGACAGCACTGAAAATACAGCCTGGGGAGAGTGGCAGGTCTACCCAGACCACACAGGAGCAAGCTAAGAGGGAAAGAGAAAGAGAAAGAGAGAAGGGGGGGCGGGGGGGGGGGAGAGAATGCAGCATCCTGGCCTACCAAACTCCTTCCCATTAAGAGCAGATAATGCACAGAGAAGACCTTGGGTCAGCCTCACCACAAGACACAACGGATGTCCCCTTACTGACCCACAGCACTGGGGGGCGGGGGGCAGCACCAGAGACACATTGTGGGAGCTGGGCTGGTCTGACTCCCTAACACCACAGTGTCACACAAAGGGAGCGCAACAGAGCAGCAAGGGAAGCAAAGCAGCAAAGTCCCTGAGGAATTCTGGAAATAGACTTGGGACTTGAGGGGCAGTGCGGGGTGGGGGGTGGTGTGTGTAGAGCTTGGCACTGCATCACACTGGATCAGAAAACATTCGTAAGTATCAGTAGACATGGAATTATTCATAGGGTGTGTGTGTGTGTTTTCATGTCTATCTGCCGGTATTTATGGTAGGCAGGATAAACAATCTCCAGGAGAAAACAATGGGACTGACAGTTCTGGGGAGACAGGGGAGAGGAGAAGGTCGGGGAAAGGGAAGGGGGAGTTAACAAATTCAAGGGTAAAGGTATAACAAGAAATCTAAAATCAATGGTGAGGAGGGCATAGAATGCCTGGTGGGGTTTGATCAAGTGCAATGTAGCAGAGAGGAGTTACTGAAACCCAAATGAAGGTCGAACATGATAGTGGGACAGGAGGAAAGTAAAAAGAAATAGAGGAAAGAACTAGGAGGCAAAAAAATTTATATAAGTATAAACATAGGCATGTACATATGTAAATATATTAACTATATAACAATCCCTATCAAGATATAGGTCTATGTACATATATTTATAGGTTAAGTATTAAGGTAGCAGATACACATTAGACATTACTCAAGTACTTCCTCAATGCAAGAACACTTTGTTCTAATAATCCAGCACTCTGAGATGCTTACCTTCCCAATACGATTGTTGAAGACAAATGGGAACATAAGCAAATGTGGTGAAGAAAGCTGATGGTGCCTGGCTATCAAAAGATATAGCATCTGGGGTCTTAAAGGCTTGAATTAAACAAGTGGCCATCTATCAGGAAAGCAACAAGGCCCACATGGAAAAAGAACACCAACCCGTGTGATCACAAATTACCCACAGGATCAGGTTATCAGGCATCAGAAGACCCAAAACGAACAACCATTTTGATGGGAATGAGGCAGGGATTGGAGACCCAAAGCCCATCTGTAGACAATTGGACATCCCCCCACAGAAGGGTCACAAGGAAGGATTGAGCCAGCCAGCGTGCAGTATAGCACCGATGAAACGCACAACATTCCTCTCGTTCTTTAATGCTTCCTCCCCATCCCAATATCACGACCCCAGCTCCATCTTACAAAGCTGGCTAGACCAGAGCATGTACACAGGTACAGATAAGAGATCTTGACACACAGAATCCAGAACAGATAAACCCCTCAGGACCAATATTGAGAGTATCAATACTATGAGTGTAGAGGAATGGTAGGGGGAGAAAGGGGGAACTGATCACAGTGATTGACATACAACACACACACCCCCCCACACACACACCCAGAGAACAAACAACAGAAATGTGGGTGAAGGGAGACAGCAGATGGTGTAAAATAGGAAAATAAAAATTTATAAATTATCAAGGATTCATAAGGATTGGAGGATTGGGGGGAAGGGGAAATAAGAGCTGATGCAAAGGGCTCCAGTGGAAGAAAATGTTTGGAAATGATGATGGCAACGTGTACAAATGTGCTTGATACAATTGATGTATGGATTGTTGTAAAAGCTGTAACAGCCCCCATAAAATGATCTATTTCAGAAAGAAAAAGAAAGAACAGCTGGACTCACCAGCTGAGGTGAGAATCTGAGCATGGACACTACTTCTGCTACTAAGTTTTGCAAACAATTGCTAAAAACCAAACCAGGAATCCCACTTCTGCAAAGGAAAATTCCCCTTTTAAGCAACATCGCTGGTCTCCTAGGAAGCAGCTCGAGCTAATCCAACCCTCGGATGGTTGAGCATCTCCGTCTGAGACGGGGGATTTCAGCAGGGGAGTGAAAAGTTGGGAGAACAGCCTTCCTTGGCCACACGACAATGATGAGCCCTTTATGATTCACGAGATAAGGCAAATAAAGTTGCTTTTAACTTTTCAAAGTAGTCTTCCTATATCGCGATCTCATTTTTAGAACATTATGCATCCCATCTTGGTGTCTATATCAAAACCAGAACTTCCCTTCACTCCTGCCAAGTTCAGGTTTGTATCTCTCGTTAAAAATGGAAAGGAAAACACATTACAATCCTTACTCAAAGTTTGAGCCTATAGTTTCTGGACCTTGGCAATCCCCAGAGCTCTAGATGCAGCGAGGCTTTCTGTACTACGTCCTTGGGTCTTGACACGGATGTTCTGACTGTGCTGCCAGCTACAATTCTGCAGCAGCTTGAATTTCCTTCCCGTTTCTCTTCCACATTTTGCTTCGCTGATCTCTGTGTTTGGGGAACTTGTCTTTTCCCTGAGTCTGAAATCAGAATCTCTCACTGGGTTTTTTGCTTTTTTTTTTTCAGGTTCTTTTTTTAAGTTCGTTTTTTCAGCTTCCTCTTCTACCACCACCACCACTACAACCTTCCCGTTCCCTGTCAGGTTCTTATTTCCCAAAGACTTTGCACATGCTACGGGAAATAATAGAGACCATACTGGAATACAGTCAGCAAACTGTGATTTCACCAGCGCCACTCTTCTGGGGCTGGAGAGAAGAGGGTGGATTGGGCATGAAAGGACCTAGGTTAAAGATTGTGCTCTGCCTATGCACCCTTTTATATATCGCGAATTCACCACTGTCTTTCCTGGAGCCCTGGTGGTGTAGTGGTTACAAATTGCACTGTGAACCACAAGGTCAGCAGTTTAAAAACCCCCAGCCACTGGGAGGGACAAAGAAGGGGTTTTCTACTCCCATAAAGAGTTTCCGCCTCAGAAACTCACAGAGGCAGTTCTACCCTGTCCTAGAGGGTTGCTATGAGTTGGCATTGACTTGATGGCAGTGAGTCTGGTTTTTGAATTTAGTCCCCATTTTGCCTCATCGTGTGCAAGGCATAGATCCAAGTCAGATTCCTCATATGTTAAGGATTTGATTGCCTACGTTAGCAATCCTGGAGTCAAACACCAGACCCAGGCAGGTAATAAAGACGAAGAAAGCTGGCTGAGCACAATACATCTCTAAGTGCCCCAAAGGCAGTAAGGCGGGAAGGGAACTGCAGAGACCTGGAAGCGAACACCTTCATCTTGTGTAACTCCCGTAGGAGCGTGAACTCCGTGTGGCTAGCTCTGCTGATATTTAAAGAGAACCCTGAGATCCGGATTCAATTTTTTTCACTTGTAATTACTGAGTCCAAGTGCTACAAATCTCATGGGTCCTTTAGGAGTAGATACTGTGCACCCTTGGCTGGACGTTGTATGACCCAAAGAAGATGCCTGCTGACCCTTCCTTCCACAACCCCTCCTAGGTCTCCTGCTCCAGCTCCTGAGATGTTGCCGCAGATCAAGACAGGGACTCTGGAGCTAAGGGAGATACTTTTTTGGAGGTAGTGTTTTCCTACAGAGGCTACTGTAATGGTTAGGGGCCATTCCAGTCAGTGCCGACCCATAGCGACCCTGTGCACAACAGTAGGAAACACTGCCCAATCCTGAGCCCTCCTCACCGTTGTTCCTGTGCTTGAGCCCATGGTTGCAGCCAGTATGCCAACCGATCCTTCTCCTTGAGGGCCTGCCTCTTTTCCACTGCCCCTCTACTTTACCAAGCAGGATGGCCTTCTCCCGGGACTAAGCAACACAGTCTGCATTTCCTGATGCCAGCAGAAGCATCGCCTACACATCAGTCTCCAGTCGTCAACACACCCTCATTTATTTGTTGTTGTTTTGTTTTTAGATCTGGGATGTTGCTCTTCCTCCCTGTGATAGTTAAGGTTTATTGTGCCAACCTGGCCAATGAACACGCGTGGGATTAAAGGGCAGCGAGATAAATGGCTCGGCAAGCCTCGCCTGTCTGGTCTCTTGCTATCTGATGATTGGACCAGTTGTGGCCTCCTTAGCTAATTCTCTGCCTCAACTGGCAAGGCTCACTTCTTGCAAGCAGTCCCTGAGGAGGAGCCACATGGACCTACCCCGATGCAGCCCTGGGTGCTGAAGAAGCCGTGTAGAGATCCCTGCCAGCACGGAGATGCTTACACACTCCTTAATCCGGCTTTCCTCCTGCATTCAGCATCACTGTGTGTGTTCTGTGAGTTTGAGGAGGACTTTGTAAGTTGATATCAGACATATGGGCTAATGTCGGACTTAGGGGCCTGGACTGGACTGGGTTGGGATGCTTAATGTACAGTTACCCTTTCTATAAAATATGAGTGTTTCTGAATGTTGTTTCTTGAGTCTACTAGACTAACACGCTCCCCCATGTGAAGTGCAGGGTTTCTGGAGTGGGAGCTACCTTCCCATTCCATCCACCTTCTCCGATTCTTCGTCTTTCCTTCTCCTATTTCTCACCAGTCACTACTTCTGCCTAACCTACTATTCACCCCCGGGAAACCTACCAGTCGAGCCTGGCATGCCTGAGCCGCCTCAGCCCCGAAGATCCCTTGTTTCTTGGTTCCTGGAGCCCTTAAAGGCCCTCTGGGCAGCAACTCTTGGCTATTCGTGCTCCGTGGATCCTGCGTGTTTGCCAACACTGAGTCTCCAACATATCTGACCCTATCAGAAATGCCACATGTAAAAAGACAACCGGGCAAAGTGGCTAAGATCCCAAGCTCTAAATATAGAAGTACTTAGGTCTGAAACAAAAACAACAATCATCTCTCTAGGTATCACTTATGGGCACTTGGATGTCAGTTAAGTTGCTTCAAATCTTTAAACTTGATTGCCTCATCTGTAAAACAGAGACAATAATCCATGCTTTATAAAGATTACACGAGATAAGGTTTATAATAGACCAATCCAACTAGTTACTAGCGAATCAACTCGCTGCCATTGAGTGAATTCCAACTCGGAGGGTGAGTATAACTATAGGACAGAGTAGAACTGTACCTTTGGCCTTTCCAGACTCAAAATCTGCCTCGTCTTTCTCCTGCAGAGCAATCGCTGGGCTAGAACTACTGACCTTGTACTTGTAGCTCAATGTATAACCCACTTTGTCACCAAGGAAGGAGCACTGGGGGTGTAATGGTTACACGTTGGGCTACTAACCACAAGGTCAGCAGTTCAAAACCATCAGCTGCTCTGAGGGAGAAAGACAGGGCTGTCTACCCCCATAAAGAGCTAAAGTCATGGGAACTCACAGGGCACGTCTATGCTGTCTTTAGGGTCACTACGAATCAGCATGGACTCCATGACAGTGAGTTTGGTTGGTTTGGGATGTCACCAGGGCTCCTTGCCTAGTAAAGAAATAGCTCTAAATTATGCGGGGTGGGGGGGGAGTCTTTGTTTTTGTCTGTCAATGGACATTTTAAAATGTATCACATCATTCCCAAGCTATACAAAATCATTAGTTTAAAAATTAACCAGCGATATTTGGTCAAACCAAGAATGAACTCACCCCTAATGTGACAGCTAAGGAGCTCTGGTGAAGCAGTGGTTACAAACTGGGCAGCTAGCCACTAGGTCAGCAGTTCAAACACAATGAGTTGCCATCGGCTGGACAGCAGTGATCTTGGTTTTCTGGTGATGTGATGTCTGGCCCTGCTACACTTGGGCGAGCCAGGCGACGTTAGCTGGAGTTGCTGCTGCTGCTGCTGCTGGAATTCGCGACTGCTTGTCCAGGTGTGTGGCGGTCAGTCTGGAGCAGGGGGCTCCGTTTTGAGAAGAACTACTCACAGCCGAAAGCTGTCCTGACACAGGTGCATGTTTCAGTGCCTGTCTCCTCAAAGAGGGGAATTCAAACGGGGAGGTTGCTGTACCTAATTTTCAGTTCATCGTTGCTTTGCAGCTGAATGATTTCGTGTGCTGCCTTAAGAAGCCTATCAGCCAGTTCCACCCTGAATGGTGTAGCAAAGAAGTTCTATTCCATTTATTTTTCATGTCCTTGAATCTCTCATGTAATGAAAGATTCAAATAGTTTCCCACATTCATCAGCATATTTAAATGTCATGGAAGGCTTTTGTCTTTCCAGAGTGGGGAGAAATGTGTTGTGTTATTTCTTTTGAGTTGTACTTTCCACGGCCTCAATGTAGCTTCAAATTATTTCACGTTTGAATGCAGGATGCTGAGAAGCTGGTTGGGGCCCTATAGCTTGGTGTTCTGCTCTGGAAGGTGCTTGGTAATGTCCACCATGAACGCTAAATCACACCACCCCTTGCTATCCTAGAGTTCGCTGAGAGATTTTTCCCATCATCTCTATGATCTGCTTGACGTAGCCCATAGTTTGTACAACTTCTTGAACACATTCCCCTGACGCACCGTGCTTCACATTGCTGAGACACAGGACTATTCAGAGATCCTTGGTGAGTGATGTAGTGGCATATGATTCGATCACTTGGGTCAAGACTGAGATGATTCAGTTCTTTCTTAACAAATGTGTTCGATCCTTTTTTCAAGCCAGCCCTAGCTAGAGCTCGATGCGTAGGAAGGCCCTAAACAATCCACGAGTCAAGACGTTCCTCATGCTGCCCTAAACAAATGACCTTCCACCGTCATCAACGCCATCAAATGGGTTTCTGTTCACGGTGACCTTCAGTGTGTGCATCAGCGTCTGACTGCTTCACAAGGTCTTCAATGGCTGAGTTTCTAGAAAAAGAACGCGAGACCTAACTGATCCCAAGGCATCTCTGAATGGACTTGAACCTCCAACCCTTTGGTTGGCAGCTGAATGTGTTAACCATTTGCACCACCCAGAGGCCCACAAATGAGAAAATGGACTAATGATTCTAGCTGTCCATGTCTTCCCTCTCGTCTCACCTAAAGCGCAGCCCTGCTGGGCATCGGTCTGGTTCCCTCCAGCACTGCTATCATGGACCGCAGGACGCAGCACTCAAGCTGAGCCTGATCCGGTGGCACGAGCCCGCCACTTTCAACAGTATTTGAGAGGCAAGGTCAGGTTCATACTACTTCAAGGCCCCGGATCCACGTGTCATTGTATGGCATCGATAGATTTCAGGACAACGATAGCTGTCTTCAGTCCACTGCAGAACAGGAGAAATCCCAGGGCAGTCTAGGTAACCAAGCCAACCAAGCATTAGAACAACCTAGGGAAATGGATTCCTAAAAAAAGGGCCAAACCACCAAGCCTCTGGTGACTTGTTCAGCCTGCCTTCTTGATCAGCACACGGTGAGGCCCTCGGGGTTTTAGCAGCTGGTTTTTCAGAAATAGATCTCCAGGACTTTCTTTCTAGAACACCAACGACTAACCTTCTGAGGCTGGCAGTCAAGCACGTAGCTGCTCACACCGCTAGCTACTAAATGATCAGACTCGCAGAGGAAAAAGGGGTAACAGGGAACGACAGTTTCTACAAAGTGAGCCCTTAGACCAGTGGTCCTCAAGCTGCCTCAGGCCGCGACCCTTTCAGACAGTTCCTCATGTGGTGATGACCCCCGACCATAACATCATTTTTGTTGCTACTTCATCACTGTCATTTTGCTACTGTGATGAATCGGGCGACTCCTGTCAAAGGGTCGTTCATCGCCCCTAAAGGGGTTGCAACCCACAGGTTGAGAACCGCTTCCTTAGACACTAACTACCCACCTCAGCATCCTCATATCTCCTCCGAGTCAGGAAGGCTGGCTCTTTCAGGGCTTCAGCCAGATCAATCACCACCTCCAAGAACTCGACCTTTGTGATCCCCTCAGCAGCGCTGCACGTTCCCGCGCAGGCCCTGAGTGATTGCAAGCGTCTTTGCAAATGTTCTGCGCTGTTTCCTGCCAAGCTGCTGGCTGGGGTTGGAAGCTCCAGGCTTTTGCCCCAATTGTTTTTCTGCTTGCACCTCCAAGGCTTTCCCAAACAAAACCTGACCACGCTAAAGTCCGTTCTGCCCTGGATAGCCATCACAAGCTACTGTATTGTTTTCATTTCCTGTACTTCCTAACTTCCTTGTCATAATATTATCTTACATTCATGACGCCGCCGGGCTGCAGGCAGGGTGCTGTACCATCATTTGACAGCAGCAGCAATTGTTTCATTCAACTTCTAAGGGCTGCCCGTCTGAGGCGCCCCGTGGTAACACTTCAAGCATCTCAGAAATGCAAGGCGTGGCATATGCTTTCCAGATCGACTGCCCCATATTGCAATGCGCTCGGCGCCAGGCAAGGACTCAAAAAGTGGGATGTGTAGCACATAGGGAATGCAGATGGTGGGCCTTTGTCACAGGTAGATGTCGATGGTGTATATACCTCCATTTCTCCTGAACTTCTTAAGACAGGAAAGTTATCACAGATGGAAAAGCCCGTGGCCATGGACCTGATCCACATAAGATCCTCGCACTGGGAAGACAAACTGAGCATGTTACTTCTTTCGCAGGGCAACAGGGAAACATCGCCCCAGTGGGTTGCTGCACACTAGCATCGAAGCACTCATTAGACAGCATCTGTGGTCGTTACCTAATCCGTTGTCAATTTGAGAATGAAGAGTGTAGGGGTGGAGTCTAGCCTGCCAATCAAGATATCGCCAATGAGGCCTCTGTGTGGGCATGGCCTTCACATGAGGATCTTGGGAATTCCTGTATTTCCTCCTTGGAGCCGGGAGACGCTGGCTCTGCTCACTCCGTGAGACATTTCTGATGGGAAGCTACCCTGATGCAGCCAGATCCTGGGAGCTGGGGGAACCACGTGGAGAACCACACCAGTGCTAAGATGCTTACAAAGCCACTGGATACACAAGCCTTCCAACCCACTGTCCTGTAATCTTCCTGCACTCAGTGTCATTGCATGTGTTTTGTGAGTCTGAAGAGGATTTTACAAATTTGTATTGGACATATGGGCTAATATTGGACTTATGAACTTGATCTGGGCTAGGCTGGGATGTTTTCTCAATATTTAATTGCTCTTGTGTATAAAGCTCTTTCTTATACACATGAGTGTCTACGAATTTGTTTCTCGAGTCAACTCAGACTAACATAGCATCTATTATCAATAAGGAGTCTCTGGGTAGCACAAATGGTTAACATGGACTAGGCTCTAGCTGAAAGGGTTGGAGCTTCAAGTGCACACAGAGGTACCTCAAAAGAAAGGCCTGGAGATTCCCATTTGAAAACTCAGCCATAAGAGACTCTGTGGAGCACAGTTCTTCTCAGATGCACAGGGGCCCCGTGAGTCAGCAATTCAGACTTGATTCAATGTCAACTGGTTTCAAATGGGTGAAAATCAACAGTCCGTATTCCTTCTAAGATTTCTTTGATTTCAAAATGTCAGAGGTGTTTAAATGGCCCAAAAAAGGAGAATGATGATTATAAGACACCTATCATTCTTTCTTTTTAAAGACATATTTCATTTTAAGACATATTGATTTCAGAAATAGTGTAATAGGTCTCAAGTAGATGAATACAATATTATGGACCTACAACTTAATATAAAGAAAAAATTCTCACATCTGGACAAATAGGTAACATTATAAGTGGAGAAAAGAATGAAGTTGTCAAATATTTTATCTTGCTTGGGTCCACAATCAGTGCTCAGGGAAGCAGCATACAAGAGAGCAAACAACACATTACAATGGATAATCCTGTTGCACAAGATCTCTTTACAGTGTTGAAAAGTGAGATAAAGTTTATTGTGTCAACCTGGCTGATAAATATATGTGGAATTAATTGAAGGGAGGAGCGATAAATGGCTCCATCAGCCTTACCTTTTGAGTTCTCAGGTCTCTTGCTTTCTGATGGTCGGACTAGGGTGCAGCTGCCTTAGCCAGTTCCCTGATTCAGCTGGCAAGGCTCACTTCCTCCAAGACATCCCTGAGGAGAAGCCACATGGACCTACTCCGATGCAGTTCTGGGTGCTGGAGCAGCCGTGTGGAGACCCCTGCCAGCGCTGAGATGCTTACACGTTCACTGCCAGCGCTGAGATGCTTACACATTACATGCCGGCATTTCTCCTGTAGTCGACATCATTGCATCCGTTTTTGTGAGATGGAAGAAGACTTTGTGGGTTGGTGTCGGACATATGGGTTAATCTTGGACTTCTGGGCTTGGGCAGCACTGGGTTGGGATGTTTTCTTGAGATGCACTTACCCTTAATATAAAACTCTTTCTTATATGTATGAGTTTCTGTGAATTTGTTTCTCTAATGTACCCAGACTAACACAAAAAACAAGGATGACACTTTGAGGATTAAAATGCAGATGACCCAAGCCATGGTATTTTTAATCTCCTAATATGCATATGAAAGTTGAACATTAAATAAGGAAGACCAAAGAAGAATCAATGTATTTGAATTATGGTGCTGGTTTAAAATACTGAAAGTACCATGAACAGCCAGAAGAACAAACATCTATCCTGGAGGAAGTCTAGCCAGGATGCTTCTTAGAAGCAAGGATGGTGAGCCTTCATCTCACATACTTTGGACATGTTATCAGGAGATCAATGCCTAGAGACGAATATCATGCTTGTTAAAATAGAGGGTCACTGAAAAACAAAAAGACCCTCCACAAAACAGAGCAGCACAGTGACTGCGCTAGTGGACTCCGACATGACAACAATTGTGAGCACCCGGCAATGTTTCGTTCTGTCCTGTCACTACGAGTCGCAAACTAACACCAACCATCTAATTGTCCGTGGAACAAGCACACCTATACAATCGCCTTATGTTATTGATGATGAAGATGATGATGATAGCAGCCATGTCTTACTGTTCACTGAGTCTTCCACTTGGCTGTCCATGTGAAAAGACTTAGCACTCAGATATCCTCCTTCATCCTTTCAGAAGAAAGCCGCGATTCTCTCCTGTTGGGAAAGGACACAATCAAAGACTGAAAACAAGAGAGGATGTGAAGAAGAGGAAGGGGGAAAGCAGCACAAGCTGGGGGTGGGGGCAGCGGGGGAAGGAAGGCAGGGGAGTAAGACACTCCAGGAGCTGAAGGAATGAAGGGTGATGTGTGAGGACACTGTGCATGATGCTCTTGGTTGTTGAGGCCGTTGTTCAGTGTCTCTGAAGTCTGTGGGCATAACTTCAGTCCTGAGTCACTATTATAGTCGTGGTGTGTTTGGACACTTCCTGCATGTTGTCAGTCCATCTTATTGAGTGTCTCCCTCTTTTTCCAGACCTCTGTTTTACAAGCACGATGCCTTTCCTAAGTGATCGGGCCCTCCTAGTACATCATCCAAAGAAAGCAAACATTCTGGCCGTACATTATTTCCTCCAAGAAAGATTTTCCCATTCTCTGGCAGTCCATGTGTATACAGACTTTGCCTACATCCAAGTTCAAATTCATCCATTGTTCTTTGATCGTCTGTGTTAGACTGGGTTGACTACAGGAACATTCATATGTGTGTAAGAGAGAGCTTTATATCAAAGAGCAATTATATATTGAGAAAACATCCCAGCCTAGTCCAGATCAAGTCCATAATTCCAGTATTAGCCCATATGTCTAATACTAGTCCACAAATTCCACTTCAGACTCACACAGCACATGCAATGCTGCCAAATGCAGGAAGATCACAGGCTGGTGGGTGGAAAGTCTTGTGGATCCAGTGGTGGTGGAAGCATCTCCATGTGGCTCCTCCAGCTCCAGGGCTCTGGCTGCCATTATGGTGACTCCCTGTGGCTTGTCAACAGGAATGTCAAGCTGAGAGTGTGTCCTGCTTCCAGAGAGGAAAAGGACGTCCCAGAATCCTCATGAGAAGGGCACGTTCACAAGGAGGGATCACCAGGCTGTGACCTGATGGACAGGCTAGACTCCACCCCTTCATTCTAATTTATCCAGTTGACATGCAATTGTGTAGCTCCAGCTTCCTTTTTCACTGACCAGCTTTTGCATGCCTAAGCACATAAGGCAACTGAAAAGAGCATAGCTCGTGTCTGGCACACCTTAGTCCTCAAAGTGACGTCTCTGCTTGTTAAAAGGTCAAGGAAATGGCACAGGGGGCCCAGTGTCTGATCTCCTCTGGCTGTACAGGGGGGAGGAAACTCTCTTTCCCCAGTTGAAGGATGGTTGCTAGGAGACAGAGGTCAGACAGGCCTCTACTTTCTTTACCGTCTTTCTTTAATCTCCTTGGACATCAATCATCTCTCCCAAGATACTCTACCGCTCTGGTGGTTTTGATAATCCTCGCAATGGACACAGAGAACTCACACAATATTCATGATTGTGGGTGCTTAGTAAGGAGGTTGGCTGCGAACATAAAGTCAGCAATTTGAACTCATCAATCTCTCTGCAGGAGAAAGATGAGGTTTTCTGCTCCCGTAAAGATTTATAGCCATGGAAACCCATAGGGGCAGTTCTACTCTGTCCAGTAGGGTTGCTATGATTCAGAATGGACAGTTTGATGTATTTCTTTGGGGCCTTAGGGAAGTTAGCAGGTTACCACAAGTCAAGATCAGAAAGCATTATAAAGATATAGTCCTTTTGCCCACAGCACTGTCTCTTCTCAGCCGTGCCAGCAGGCAAGGTTTTTCTCTCGTTCTCAGCCTCTTGGACACATGGTCCCTTAGCGTCTGCTCCCCTCAGGCCAGTGTTACAAGTCTCCTAGAGCACTGATAGATGCCCAAAGCACACCTTACTTTGCAAGCCAAGCTTTTGCCCCCAAGCACTGCGCTGCACTTGTCTGTGGACTGGGAAGGCCGCTGCGCTGGCGGGTGGTCTTGGTGCTCTGGTGCCTCTGCTGCCACTGCCACCTCATTCAGGGATATGGCCCACATTCCACAAGTGGCTGTTTTTTCTCTAGGATCACTCAAAACCCCAGGGAATGGCAGACTGACAACCCGCCCCCCCCCCCCCAGTGGGAGTCTTCAACACCTTCTTCATCTGCCTCTACCCAGCCACTTGATAAGCATGACCAGGACAATGGATGGAAGAGTCCTGCCAAGTACCCGCACGTCACCTCACCCCTGAGGTCTTTGACAGCAGCACGGTGTGCTTCGATAGACTCTATCATCCTCCCAGGAGCAAAAGAATGAATGAAACCTAAGTTACTTTTGGTGACTGAACTGTGCTTGGTAAGTATAACACCTTTGGACACAGGACCACTTGAGTCCAGATTTTTCAGGGTTACATGGACACGGATATGTTAAAATGGGCAGGCTGGCCTCACTGCCTCTCATGAGTAAGGAGGAAATACAAGCTCAGAGGTGCCAAGTGGTTGTGCCCCAAGACTTCCATAGGGAGAAAGTGGCAGAGATCAGAATGAAACCCAACTGTTCTAATTCCAAACTCAGCGGTCTTTTTAATTCCTTGTATCCCGGTGGTATTGTATTTTAATATAACTTGTAATTCTATTCTAATCAATTTTTCATTGAGTAAATGCATCATTCCTCATATATTCAGAGTGGCAGTAGGGGTTGGGTCTGTTCAGAAAAAGTCAATAAAACATTCTATTTCAATGAGGATGTCACAAAATTAGGTAAATGTCTACACATTAGTATACTTACATATTTCAAACACAAGACTATTGAAAGCACAATTATGCAGAGACCCAAAACCCAACTATAGACAATGGGGCATCCCCTCACAGAAGGGTCACAAGGAAGGGATGCGTCAACCAGGGTGAAGTATAGCACCAATGAAACACACAATATTCCTCTGCTTCCCTGAGGCTTTCTTACAGCCCCCTCTCATGACCCCAATCCTAGCCTGTATTCACTGCGGGCTAGGCCGGAGCATGCACACAGGTACAGATAAGAGCTCAGGACACACAGAATCCAGGTCAGATAAACCCCTAAGGAACAGAAATGGGAGTAGCAATAACAGGAGGGTAAGGGAGAGGAGAGAGAAAGAAACCATGGGGGAAGGGAGACAATGGTCAGTATAATATATGAAAACGATAATTTATCATTTATCAAGGGGTCATGAGGGTGGGAGGGAGAGAGGTAGGGAGTAAAAAGCTGATATCAAGGGTTCAAATAGAAAGTA
Source organism: Tenrec ecaudatus (assembly GCF_050624435.1). Classification (NCBI taxonomy): domain Eukaryota; kingdom Metazoa; phylum Chordata; class Mammalia; order Afrosoricida; family Tenrecidae; genus Tenrec; species Tenrec ecaudatus. Next base: position 183,964,995 of record NC_134532.1, read on the forward strand.
AATGTTTAGAAAATAATGAGTGGCAACAGATGTACAAATATGCTTGATATAATTGATGCATGGATTGTTATAAGAGTTGTAAGAACCCCCAATAAAATGATCTTTAAAAATTTAATTAATTTTATTTTAAAAGTACAATTAGGAATAGTTATGTCCATCAATTCCACTCCTGGATATTCACCCAGAAAAACACATATATTCACACAAAGATACATATGCAAATATTATTCACAGTAGCCCCAACGTGGAAACAATCCAAATGGTAAATGAATAAATAAAATGTATTCTATCTACAGAATATAATACTATCTAGCAGACTTCATCAGTAGAGTAAAAGGAGGACCTATAGCTTGGGGGAAATACGTGGCAATCATATATGAGATAAAGGACTGATTTCAAAAACTCTAGAGAAAACTTTAACACCTGAATAAGAAAAACACAACCATTCAATCAAAAAACGGGCCCAAAACATGAATAGACAACATACTAAAGATGACATCTAGGTAGCCAACACTTATATGGAAAATGTTTATGTCCCTTAGTTAAAAGTGAAATGCAAATTAAAACAACAACGAGATACCGCGTCACACCAACACTCTTAGAAAAATCCAGACAAGCAGAAAATAGCAAATGCAGGAGAGGAGGCGGAGAGATTGAGAAAACAGGATGGAACTTCTTTAAGCAAATGCAAATACTTTAGGATCCTGCGATCTCTCCAGTTGGTATATCCCCTAAAGAATTAAAGAACAAACCACGAACTGATATGTGCACCCCCAGGCTTATCGCAGCAATTTCTATAAAGCAAAACCATGAAACAATCGAGAGCCCCATCTGTGGAGGAACGGATAAACAAACTCTGGTACATGCACACCATGGAACATTATACACCCTTAATAAACAAGAACAAGCCTAACCCCTCATCACAACAACAACCTTAGAAGACATCACTCTTGGCAAAGTTAGCCAATCTCATAAAGGTAATATTTTGTGAGGCTTTTATCATAAAGGGGGGGAATGGCTTTCACACCAAAGGAAGAGGCTTTGACAACTATGAAGAGGCTGGGGTGCGTAGGTGGGGAGAGACAGGGAGTTAGGGAGGGAGGATGGGTGGGGAAAGAAAACAAAGAGAACTAGAAAGAACCATGTACACGTGGGAGAGGGCGGGCTTGGCAGGGATGCTGTTTTGTTTTGATGCGATGGGCTATGTAACTACTCATAGACTACATTTTTCCTTGTACAGGTTATGTACAACAAATAAAAGAAAAAAGAATACTATCCAGCAATAAGAAGGAACAAGTTACTGACATAGCTACAACATAAATGAACCCTGGAAACATTATTCCCATTGTAAGAAGCCGGACATAAATGACTGTGGGATGTATGCTGATACGAGTCTATAGAGACTGTGTCTGGGGTTGGAGTTAGGGAAAAGATTGCTGAAAACATGCATAAAGTATCATCTCAAGGTGACGGGAACGGCCTTAAACTGGTGGATTATGGTAGGGCGTTGACAGTGACTAGAAAGTGTTGTACCATTATAGATGGTACACTTACAATGAGTAATTTTTAAAATCATTTTATTAGGGGCTCATACAACTCATATCACAATCCATACATACATCAATTGTGTAAAGCACATTTGTACATTCATTGCCCTCATCCTTCTCAAAACATTTGCTCTCCAATTAAGCCCCTGGCATCAGCTCCTCATTTTCCCCTACCTCCTTGCTTCCCCCTCCCTCATGATCTCTAGATAATTTATAAATTATTATTTTGTCATATCTTGCCCTGTCCAATGTCTCCCTTCACTCACTTTTCTGTTGTCTGTCTCCACGGAGGAGGTCACATGTAGATCCTTGTAATCGGGTCCCCTTTCCAACCCACCCTCCCTCTATACTCCCAGTATCACCACTCACATCACTGGTCCTGAAGGGATCATCCGCCCTGGATTCCCTGTGTTTCCATTTCCTATCTGTACCAGTGTACATCCTCTGGTCTAGCCAGACTTGCAAAAGAGAATTCGGATCACGATAGTGGGGGGCGGGGAGGGAGCATTTAGGAACTAGAGGAAAGTTGTATGTTTCATCATTGCTATATCACACCTTGACTGGCTCCTCTCCTCCCCTAGACCCCTCTGCAAGGGGATCTCCAGTGGCCTAAAAATGGGCTTTGGGTCTCCACTCTGCACTCCCCCTCTCATTCACTATGGTAAGATTTTTTGTTCTGATGATGCCTGATACCTGATCCCTTCGATGCCTCGTGATTGGACAGGCTGGTGTGTTTCTTCCATGTGGGCTTTGTTGCTTCTGAGCTAGATGGCCGCTTGTTTACCTTCAAGCCTTTATGATCCCAGATGCTATATCTTTTGATAGCCAGGCACTATCAGCTTCCTTCGCCACATTTGCTTATGCCCCCACAATGGGTAATTTTTGTGGTATGTAAATCACATCTCCTTAGGACAGAGAAGAGGTGTGTGGTTAGAGTGGAACCCAAAGACCTCAACCATAAAGTGATGAGAAATGGATGAAGCTGGTGTGTAGGTATGAGTGGTCATTGTTGTTCTGACCCATAGCAACCCCGTGTACAACAGAACAGAACATCGCCTGGGCCTGCGCCATCCTCACAACTGTTCCTATGCTTGCTCCGATTGTTGCAGCCACTGTATCCAACTCCTTAAGGGCCGTCTCTTTTTGCTGCCCCTCCACCTTACCAAGCATCACATCCTTCTCCAGGGGCTGATCTCTCTGGACAACATGTCCAAAATATGTAAGATAAAGTCTCATCAGCCTTACCTCTCAGGAGCACTCTGGACGTACGTCTTCCAACACAGAGCAGTGTGTCCTTTTAGCAGTGTGTGGTACTTTCAACGGTCTTCTCCAGCACCACAATGCAAGTGCATCCATTCTCCTTTGGTCTTCCTGTTCAATATCCAACTTTCACATGCTATGGAAAATACCATGGCTTGGGTCAGGTACCCTTCAGTCTTCAAAGTAACATCCTTGAAATGCAATACTCTAGAAAGGTCTTGTGCAGCAGATTTACCTCATACATATATGTCTTTTGATCTGCTGCTTCCATGAACATTGATTGTGAATCCAAGCAAGATGAAATCCTTGTCAATGTCAGTTTTTTTTCCCATTTATCATGATGTTACCTACTGGCCAGTTGTGAGGCTTTGGGTCTTGCTTACATTGCACTGTAATCCATTTGGAAGGCTGAAATCCTGGATCGTCATCAGCAATGTGCTTCATGTTCTATTCACTTTCAGAAATGAAGATGTGTCTTCTGCATACCCACCGCTTGTCTGTCAGTTTGTCTTACTGTGGTGGTTTGTGCTGCTGGAAGATATGCCACAGGCATTTCAAATGCCAGCAGGGTCACCCAAAGTGAACAAGTTTCAGGGGAGCTTTGAGACTAAGAACAGACAACCAAGAAGGAATTGGCTGGCCAGGTGGGTGGTTGACTCCAGGAATAGTTCTGAAGGGCAAATCATGAATCCTGAAGCATGTGCTGAGGGCCATGAGGAAGGGTTGGTAAAGCAGTAAGCATTTGAGTGCCAGGCTAGAGGACCACAAATTTTAATGTCAGTCTTCATGCTGGTGTCACATCAGGGCCACAAGTGTGTGCCTTCCAAGGACAGCATGTTATTTTCTCATAGTTCAGGGGGTTAGAAGTTTGAATTCAAGGCATGGCTCTATGGGAGGGAGCTTCCTTGTCACTATCCCCAAGAGCCCCTTGGCATTTGTTTTCTCTCGATGTGTCCCTGTGTCTATTCCACTTTATCTAACTCAGATGTGATAATCCTCCGTGCTATGCCTTAATTAACAAGAGAAAGGAAAATCAGTAGAGTCGAACCAGGTCATATTTATAGGTACAGGGCTTAAGATTTTAACACATGTTTTGGGGAGATGCAGTTAAATCCATCACAATGCCCATTACCTGAATGTACATTCAGAAAGTGGGTAGTTTGTAGGATCTACTGTTTGTAAGGCAAAGACACATGAGCTCTGGCCGTCAGGCTCTCCTAGCCTCCCTACAGTGTTCTGGGTGAAATCAAGACCATAGGAAGCAGGAATGAAACCAATAGCCACCTTTGCCCCAAATCAATCAATCAATCCTGTAACCTAGTCTTCCAGAAGAGTTACATTCTTGCCATAGTAAATACTTGGTATTTAGATATAGTTTAAAATACAGTGTTTTGAAAATATACAGTATGTTCTTATTGAAGGCATACAGAATGAGGTATCTTGTTTGCAGTAGAGTTTTATGATGCCAGATGAGTAAACATAAGTTGATGAAGTTGAAAAACAAACCCCCCCCCCACCAAGTTCTAGGAAGGATTAAAACAGAGAGGAACAGACTATTCCAGGCATGTCATAGCTTCCTTCAATTCCTTCCAGAGAGAGGGACGAAACGAAAATGCTACTCTGAGAGGAGAGAGCCATGAACTTACTCACTCTGGGCAATTCTTCACCTTCCTCCACCTTGTCCGCCCTCCCTTCCCTCTAGTGAACCTGTAAGAAGTGAAAGTACGGAAATGAGTTTGTTACTCAATCTACCCACCTGAACGGATGGCTCCACGCGATGGTGGCTGTTGTTAGTTGTCCTTAAGTCATGGAGGATCTCATGCACAAGAAACCCAAATGCGGCCTGGTCCACCACCATCCATTTGGTTGGCTACAGATCAAGACCAGTGCAAGCCTTAGGACAGAAGTTCTCAACCTGTGGGTCGTGACCCCTTTGGGGAGGGGGGGTTTGAACGACCTTTTCACAGGGATCACCCAATTCATGACAGCAGCAAAATTGCAGTTAGGAAGCAGCAACAAAAATAATTTTATAGTTGGAGGTCACCACCGCATGAGGAACTGTAGGAAAGGGTCTCGGCCTTCGGAAGGTGGAGAACCACTGGACTAGGGTTTTCATCGGCCGATTTTCGTAAGTAGATCTCTGGGTTTTTCTTCCTAGTCTGTGTTAGTCCGGAAGCTTTACTGAAACCTGTTCAAGAAGTGGGTGGCAGCTCCACACGAGGCACCTTGGCTGGCATCATATGCAGGCCTCCCATAAAAAACAAGCAAGCAAAGAAAATGCACTGCCCTAGGATTGATGGCAACTCCTTGAGGCCTGTAGGACAGGGTGATGGGAGATGGAGATAATTGGCCAAACCTACCACACAGCTGTTTGGAGACCTCACGGAGGCAGTTCTGTAGGGAAAGACTTTGTAAGGGCTATCCCTCTTAATGATGATCTTCCACATCTCGACTCTCACATTTTATGTATTAGCTTCTTTTATTCTGTGGATATGCCACCTACATGTTTTCTAAGGCAGCCTCCCAGGCCCTCATCCAGGCCTTTCCCAGAGAGACGGGAAGAGGGGTGGAAGGAAAGAGCAAGAGAAAGGCCCAGGCTTGGCTGAGGGCCGAGGTCTGTGTTCACCCCAGCATCCTCCTCCGCTCAGCCACCTTTAATCAGCACCTTTGATTAATCACAGCATACGTTTTTAAACCTCCACCTACGGATCTAGTGTCCTAAATCAGCTCGTGTTTCTCGAATCAGCCTTCTCAAATTTTGATTCCTTCCAAGAGAGCTCATGAAGGAATCTGTCAAGCCCCTGGAGAAATCTGGGGCTCTACTCTCACCACCCCCCTTGATCTGCTAGTCTAGCATCTTAATGAAGAAATCAGGTTTTCTGGACAGCCCTCATTCTCACTTGACCCGTGGACCCCATTCAGAAGTACTTACCGCCACTTGTTCTCAGTTTAGAATGTTCCTGGGGAGGTGCTCTTCCTCAGGGTGCTAGGACTTGGGAGAAGCCTGATGGCATGCCAGCTTGTCAGGAGGGCAAGGGTCCAGTGTCCGACTTGGCCTGGGAGCCAGAGCACAGAGAGGTGGATGAGCAACTGAAATCTGAGAGAGCATTCATGCAAGAAGACCTCAAGCCCACGCCCAAGGAACCCAAGCAAAGGTCCAGGGTTTAACAGGCAAGTCGAAGATGAGTATAGCCAGGCATGGAAGAGCAGCATGGACCGTATGCGTATCAGCCAGACTAGTATCCAAAGGGACAGTTGATATTGCCCAACAATGCGGAGGAATTTCCATGGAGAATGGATGGATTCCATGAGTATACTCCTGGGATCCAGCTTGATTTATTAGGCAGCCATGAGGATTGTGAATTTCCCCCCCTAGGGGTTTTGTTTGTTTGTTTTTAAAAGATATCCATCCTTGAAACACAAAACACCTTGAACTTAAATACACTTACAACTTCAAGAACATACTTTCTCCCATTTTCTGAAAATGCAACAATTAAAGGCAGTTCTTTTATTTTTAAACAAGTTTATTAGCATATAATTCACATAGACAATTCAAAATAGTTCAATCTCATCAAAAAGAGTCATACAAGCATCACCACAATCAATTTCAAGACGTCTTCTTTCTTAAACTCATTGTTATTAGCTCCCTATTACCCCCAACCTTCCTTCCTTCCATGCTCCAATTACTGTCTCTATAGACTTACCTATTCTGGATTTCATAGACAGAAAAATATACAAAGAAAAACAAGACAAAAACAAGCAACAATAACAAAGTGAAACATAGAAAAACCTCAATCAAAAAGAAAGCAGAAAATATTAAAAGCTAGAATTTAAAATGGATCAACAGGAAGATCAAATGACACGGTGTTAAATTTTAACCCAGCTGCATCAGCAATAATCTATTTGCCAATGCATTATGCTTGATAGCAAGGCCGATCACATCCCTGACCCATGGTCAGAGGGCATTCGCTGGAAGCTTAAACCACATGTATTTCCCTTTCTTTTTTAAAAAAAAACTAAAACAACTTTAAAATTAGTCAAAAGGGAGATCAAATGAGAAGCTCGTACATTTTAACATCACTTCATCCATCATAATCAACTTTACAGTGCTCTCTCCTGATAACAAGGTGCTCATATCCCTTGATTATGATCCAACGGGGTTCACTGGAAGCTTAATCCATGTAGGGCTCCTGAAAACGGATTGTGGCCTTCCACTGTCATCCACAGCCTTCTGAAAAGCAGGTGTTACTGCAATTCTCTCCTTGGGATTTAGATTCTATTGTGTGCAATCCTTGGATCACATAGGCTGGCATGCTCCTTCTTCCTTCTATGTAGACTCAGTTGATGCCTCACGTAGATGCCTGCTTGTTTGAAGACAAGCCTTTAAGACCCCGGATGTTTTGATTGGGGGCACCATCTAGTGTCTTCCCCACACTTTGCTAGTGCACCCATGCCTTCAGTGACCTCTTCATGATGGTAGGTATCAAGCAGGGTCATGTCATAAGAATTAACTGTTCTTAGCTTGGGGCTAGAAATAAATGCAAGCCTAAAATTCCCTCATATGTCTTTGGTTTGTAGACGTCTCTGGTTCACTTTAGAGATACCATTAGCATTTTATGAGAGAACATTATCAATCATCCCCCCGACCCCTGGAGACATAAGGTAATTCTATTGATAGTAGTGTCATTCATTTAGCCTATGGTTTAAAATTTAAAACACTGTTGAGCAAAGGAAATTACACAAGCATAGACCATCTACAAACCACAGTGAATGAATAGTTGACTTGGACAGCCTAAACTCTTCAGTGACTAGACTCTACACAAACAAAGAGGGTTGGTAATAGAGCAAAACTTTCCATAGTAGTCACTCAGTTCTTCTATAACAGCTGCCACTTCTTCTGAGTAAAGTCGGGGTTACTGACATGGGCTTGGGGGCCAGGCGGGCCTAGATGTGTGTCCCTGCTGGACCATTTACTTCAGAGGGACTGTTGGCAATTATTAGTTTGACACCTAAACTTTCTCACTGGGAAGTAGTCACAACAATATTCCTGCTTAATAGGATTGTTGTGAAATTTCAAGGAATTAACACATGCCAAAACACATGGCACTGAGCACGTCCATACATGTTCCAGTAAGAGGTTGAATCATTATTCCCATTGTTTATTCTTTCTTAGACCCTGGGAGATGCGACTTTGTAGTTCTTCTCACCATGGGCTAAGAGAGCCTCCTGCCCCAATGGTCCTGAGTTTGGCTAGTACCTGGTTTTCTTCACACAGTGGGACAGGCTCGACCTGGTGTACCATCCACACCTCGGCCATCGCCAAAAGGAGGTCAGGTCCCAGGAGAGGAGCGGTTCCTGGAGTGGATGTGGGCCCACGAAGCTCAGCCTAGAGCAGCCAACCCAGAAACACGTGAGCAAGAGCTAAGTACTTATTTTTGCACACCGCAGAATTTTGGCAATAGCATCATTAAATGCCATTTTTGTGTCAATAATTCATACTAACCTTGTCCAGGGTTTCAAGATTTAAGCTGGGTTTGAAGCTTCAATGTTCTCTCTCTCTCTCTCCCTACATATATATAATATATATATAATATATATATATATATATATAATCTCCCAAGTCTCAATGGAGTGAGAAAAAAAACATGGACTTTCAAACCAGAGCAGCTTAATCCATGCATGGCTTCCACATCAGCCTTGTTTGGGGCTAGTAACTGTATCTCTCAGAGGCTCAGTCCTCATCTCTAGAAGGTGGGTGAGAAGACCCCCACTTTGGCATGAGAGTTAAATGGATGTCACACATGCAGACATGGGCTTCCAAGAAAGGTGAGTGTCCTTATAAGCTTATAATCTTCTTGCAAGCCCAAGAAACTCACCCCCAGATCTTGACAGAAGTAAATGTCGACAGTCAGCTTCGTCTCCATCTTCTGCTTAGTCATTCATGTATGAGGCATGCAGTAGGAGATTTTGGTGGGGCAGGATTCTCACCTTCCCTATGGAAACCCTGTGTTCAATTCCTGTTCGACCTACCTCATGCATGGCCCCCACTCGTCTGTCAGCGGAGGCTTGCGTGTTTCTTTGAGGCTGAATAGGTTTCTGTGGGACATCCAGACTCAGACACACTAGACCTGGCCACTGACTTCAGAAAATAAGCCAAAGAAACCCTACGGATCACAACCATCAGATCTGCAGCCAGTCGGGGGCATGGCGGTGTGGCACTGGGTAGTGTCCCTGCCATGGGGCACGCGGTTGCCAAGAGAGCATGACCACCTTGAAGGTAGCTAGCAATCCCATGCCAGGCACTGTTCCAGGACCCCAGGTGAAGTTGCTCCTCTCGTGTGTGTGCAGTGCTCTTACATCTCACAAGGTAGCTGTCATGGTAATGCTTTGCAAATGTAACCACGCAGAGTATGAACTTAGAAATAGATCTACTTTTGTGAGGCTCTCTAAATTTTACTACAGGTTTTGTTTGTTTTTTTGTCAAAACCCCAACCCAAATCTATGGCCAATTAATCTATTCCAATTCTGAGCGACAGAACAGAGCTGTTCCTTGGGGTATCTGAGACTATTAAATCTTCATGGGAGCAGACAGCCTCAGCATCTCTCTCTGGAGTGGCTAGTGGTTTCAAACGGTTGGCCTCGCATTTAGCAGTTCCTTATGTAACCCACTATATCACCAGATCATTAGAAAAAGTTACTACAAACATTTCTGAACTTAGATATAGAGACAGACGTATGCGAAGATTGTGCTAAACAACCCCAAGTGAAGTTGACTGTGCCTAACACCACGTGGTGATGAAAGAATTCCCTTTTGTAAACTAGCCTTGAGATGTAAGTCTAAACAAACTTCCTAAGCTCTAGCCTTGAAACAGAGACGCATAACCCTGGAGAAAAGACATAGCATACCCGTCTTTGATGTCACATTCATCCTGGTGGAGCCACAGTGCCATGTTCACATAAAAACCAGAACTTTCTGCTCATTCTCTGAGATCGAGCCAGGGGCAACCGTGAAGAGGCTGCTGAACTCTAACCACCACTGCAGACCTTGGTCCTTCGCTACAAGGGACCAAGTTCAAGCTGTGGTTAAGCCTTCCTCCCAAGACCTCTCATTAAAGGTACAAGCCTGAAGTCAAAGATTTGGACTCTAACCATTGAACGAACATTGTAATCATTGATTCCAATTCTCTGACACTAAGTGAGTGCTCCTTAGAGGCAAAGATGGCAAGACTTCATCTTACATACTTTGGACATGTCAGGCGAGACCAGTTCTTGCAGAAGGACATCATGTTTGATAAAGTGGAGGGGCAGTGGAAGAGAGGAATGCTCTCAATGAGATGGATTGACTCAGTAACTGTAACAATGGGTTCCGGCATAAAAACAATTGTGAGGATGGAGCAAGACCGGGCAGTGTTCCATCTGCAGTCGCTATGGGTTGGAACCGACTCCATGGCACCTACCAAAAACAACATCAACAAAGGGAATGTTTACTTGTGTGCCTGGCCATGGCCACCTAGCAATAAATTGAATGGATTGCTGCATGGTAGATGAGTCTCTCTCTCTCTCTTAGTTTTCTAAGACAAAGTCATCATGAAGCTCATATTCTAGAAGAGGCTGAAGCAGGTTAATACCAAACAGCAGTCGATGTTATGAAATATATATGCAAGTATGCGATGAAGAGTGATAGTTAGGGATGGGATCGAGGGCCAGCAAAGACCTCATTGAGGCCGTGACTCCCTCTGCCCCAAACAGTTCCTCTCCAATCTTTCTTGCTCCAAACTTACCCAAAGAAGCTGGTTGTCTTTACCCCTTTCTTAAGTTATAACTTTTTTTTGGGGGGGGGGTTCCCTTCTGTGCATGAGCCAGGATTCTTTCCGTTACCTCGTGGAACCACACCTATAGACCACTTTAGATATCATCTCCTTTTCCGCCTCACTCGGATCCTTCTTTGTTTCAGACAGAGCGCAGGTCCCATATGTGAAGGCTCCCATTGTGTCATGCCAAGTTCCCTTAAAGAACTTGACCTCAATCTCGTCCCTGTGATTTTTTGAAATCTGCTTCTCTGATGTGGACGATAATTTGCTAGGCTCCATCCAAGTTGCCACCATTGACTCTTACTTAGGAGCTTGAAGTTCAAGGAGGAGATCAACTTCAGGATTCCAGCCCATGTTGAGCTCAGCCTTTCCTATGGGCCAGAGACGAGTCTGCCCAAGCACTTTGCCTCGCTCCTTCCTGGTAGATGCAGTATTAGAAACGCATGAACCAATCGATCAGGTACTTTTTCCACCGCAGGCAACACGAACTTTCCAGCAGTTATCTAGAGGAAACTGGCGATTCTCCAAACTCATTGAGCAAACTCAATGGCCTGATTATCTTGTCAAACATACAGATTTAAATTCCGTAGGTCCAGAGTCAGACCCAAGATTCTGCATTTCCAGCAAGCTCTGGATGTAGCTGGCTGAGGAACGGTACTTTCCACGCCCATCGTGATTTTAGCAGAACTGGGTCTAGATTTGCCACTGATGTGAACAGAACATCTTCTCCACCCTCTATCAGGAAGGGAGTCTGGGGCACTGGTCCTCAGCAATATTTTTTATGTGCTATCTTCTAGCTCAATTTTAGGGTTTCTGCCTTAACTTCAAATGTTCTCCCTTCTGCATGCTACTCACTATAACCATGTCCAGTCTCCCAGTTTCTTTCAGCTATGTTCCCCCGTGTGTTAACCTATGGCAACATCTGCTGCAAAGATCGACATGTTCAAAGAAAGGTGGCACTCTGAGGACTAAGGTGAGCCTGACCCAAGCCACAGTCTTTTCCGCCTCCTTGGATACGTGGGAAAGCTGAGTACTGAAATAAGGAAAACTGAAGGCGAATGTGAAATCAACCCTGGACTACCGAGAAAAGGAACAAATTTATCTTGGGGAGAAGGACAACCTGAATGCTTCTTAGAAGGAAGGCTGGCAGGACTTGGTTTCTTCCTGTTTGGATCTGTTACCAGGAGGGACGGGTCCGTGGAGAAGGACACTGTTGCTTGATAAAGGGTCATCGAAACTGAAAGGAATGAAACGGCAAAAAGCAAGCAAGCCACCACAGTCTGACAACTGGAAATGTTAGGGACTGCTGAGTCAATTCCGACTTACAGAAAGCCTGTTTGCAACAAACCATATAACCTGAAGTCGAAAGAGGGAATGGTATCCGAGCCTAAATTGTGAGGTTTGCAGAAGGCTATGGAGGACAGTGGGAGCCCAAGATCCGTTTGTGGGATCTATGTAGGAAATAAGCCTCCAGTGATTTCTCTCTATCCATAACAGAGGGATGGGAGGAAAGTGGTTACCGAACAGAGTACACAGGAGAGATGACTATCAGAGATCAAAATGATAAATCTGACTTGAACGGTTAAAGCCCTGTCACTTTCTCATTGTTATATAATCTCCTGTCAACTTGAGGATATTAAGAGTGAAGGGGTGGAGTCTGGTCTGTCAATCAGGTCACAGCCTGATGATGTGTCCTTGTGGGCGTGGTCTTCTCATGAGGATGATTTTGGGAACTTCCTCTCTTTCTCCTGGGAGGTGGACCTTCGTTTTTCTCTCTCTTTGTTTTCCTGTAGATAAGCCATGTGGAGCCACACGGATTGCTGAGGGAGCCATGCAGCGGAGACAACCCTGTGATGCGTCCACTGCCAATGGATCCACAGAGTTTTCACCCACCAGCCTGTGATCTTCCTGCATTTGGCATTGTTGAATGTGTTGCGGGAGTCTAAAGAGGAATAGTATCAGACATAGGGGCTAACATCAGACTTATGGACTTGATCTGGACTGGGAGATCATCTCAATATATAATTGCTCTATGCTATAAAGCCCTCTCTTACAGGCATATGAGTGTCACTGGATTTGTTTCTCTAGACAATCCAGACTAGCACACACTTGATCCCCCTTCTGATACACATTGGACCTGATCTGGTTTTCAACATATTCTCTGTTTTATTGGGTTTTTGTTCCTATTGGGGGTTGTCTCAGATGTATTTTGTCATTAGAGGTAACCCTCTTGAATTGTGATATGTTATTCTGATTTTCAGTATATGAAACCCAGGATTGATGAACCTATAGAGACAGCAAGTACTCCTGGGGAGAAGGGGCTGGGTTGAGGGGTGGGGGAACTGATGTCAAGGGGATCAGATAAAGGGGAGCTGATGTCAACCAGTTCAAGAAGAGGTGTTCTGGAACTGATTGTGGTAGCAAGTGTACAATACTGCTTGATGTGATTGAGCCATGGAATGATCGGATGTCTGCATTAGCTCCCAGTAAAACGGTCTGGGTTAAATAAATAAATCACCCGCTGCCCGAGGCCTTCACCATTTTCACAGTCACCATGACGTGGGAGCCCATTGGGCAGCCACCACGTCAATCGTGCCCATCTCGCTCCTTGAGGGGTTCCTCCTTGAGCAGTAGGTGAAGAAATCATTGAAGGGGAACCCATTTTAAACAACATCTTAATTTAAATGAGGGAAGAAGATGAGGGGAAAAGATTCCATTATTGATTCATTCCTCAGGGAATCCACTCCGTGATTAATTGAACGAATACTTCTTGGGCACCTGGTCTGTGCCAGGTGCGTGGTAGATGCTGGCTCTGTGTGCTGAACACCACAGAAGCCGCCCCTTCTCTCGTGGAGGGGGCCTGCTGGGGAGAGAGAGAGATTCGACCTCGGGCTGTGGAGCAATAGATACCAAACCACCAGTGGGGCTTGTTGTGACGGAAGCCACCACTCACCTCGCGCACACCTCGCGCCTGTTGTTGTCCTCTGGTGGCTTGTGTTTTGCTGCCTCCTTCACTTTCCAGTTTTTGTTTTTAAAATCCTTTTATTGGTGCCCTTGCATCTCTTACCACAAGCCATCCATCCATCCATCCATCCATCCAGTGGGTCGAGCACATTCGCACGTATTTTATTGCAGCATTAGCCAAACACGCCTGGCGGGCCGGAAGGCGTCCACGCAGATAGAGACGCAGCTCCTTCCCCTCCGCTGGTTCACTCTTCGTTGTCGTTGTGTCTTGCGCCGCTGCTCCTACACATTCACGTCTCCCCAGTCTCCGTACTCACCACCTTCAGGAGGGTCCCACATGCCCGCTCGTGCACTACATGTTTGAGCACGACGTAATTCTTCTCCCTCTCAGTGGATAGCAAGGAGCCCTCGTGGCACCGTGGGCTACGTGCCGGGCTGCTGACCGCAAGGTCAGACCAGGCCCTTCACAGGAGAAAGCGGAGGCTTTCTTCTCCCAGAAAGATGTACAGCCTCAGAACCCAGAGGGGCAGCTCTGCTCTGTCCAAGAGGGTCGTTACGAGTTGGAATCGACTTGATGGCGGGGAGCCTGAGTTTTCGGTCGTTAGGGGCCCAAGCGCTGGTGTCAGACAGGTTCAGACCCAAACTCTTGGTTTATCATCAACTGGATAAGCAACTTTGGTTACACTGGGCCCCTGACACATCATGCTTCTCACCTGCACAGTGGGGACCATGCCCTGTACTTCCCAGGTTGCAAAGATTACATAACTATTGGGTATAAACATCTTGGCTAAACTTGGGGACGGGCTTATAGGATGGGAGAAACAAATGGAAGGCATTTTATGAAGCGTGTCATTTTCATTATTCTCTTTCGGAAATTCAAAATAGGGTATTTATAAATAGCCCTGGCCTGGAGGAACTCTGGGAGCGCTCAGTGAGTTCCTTTGAAAAGTCCCAGCAATAGACAAGACTGTCTGTCTCGGGGAGCAGGCGGGGGAGCATCCTTCTGAAAGCAGGCTGAGACAGAGCCCAGGTTCTGTTCCCTTCTCCACCTGCCCCATCTTGGGGCACCTGCCTTCCTGTCCCCAAAATGAAGGTTCTTCCCAGACAAGGGAAAAGCCGTGAGTCCCCGTTTCACCACCTTTTGTAAAAGCACATTACTGCTTTGGGGAAACAAAGCATGAATGGACTCTGGAGTGAAGGCATGACCTGGCCAGGCTTGCAGAAGGTGGCTGAGAAAGCTGCTTGTTTGCAGACAGGAAGCAGGGACTCCTGGTCGGTGTCCTGGCTGATCGATACTCGGTTCCCAAAGGCCACTGTGGCAGACTACAGACCTACACGTTCTAAAGCCTACCTTCAGAGTGATGCTGGTCATAAAGTGCCCAAAGATAATAATGGACACCAACTGAAAGCAAGAAAGTGGCATACGCCTGCTATCTGCAGGTATGCCAGTCTCCAGGACTAAGAGGAGAGATGAGTGCATTACTATGGGCCTCCTCGCCATACTTCTTTATGTGATGGACTGTGATCCTAGATTCCAGATAGGCCTGTGGTGAGCATCTCATTTTAGAGGGCGTTCTCATGTGAACGGGAAAGATTGAGATGGGAGTTAGTGTTGACCTCAGTAGAGAAGGTGACCCAAATCACACCTGGTGTTCCCTTGAGGGTCTGGTCTGTTGAAAGACAACAACCACACCTCCATCAAAGCCACGCCTCTGTGTCTACAAGGCAGCTGCACACCGAGAAGAAGCCCAGGACCAGCCAATGAACGGCACGTTCAAGATCCCCAACTGAAACGGTGCAGCCACCACCAGAGACATCCAGTACTATGGCACGGAGCCTGTGGGACACAGCAAAGAAGCTGGACCAGACGCCGGGACCAGGAAGCCATGAGACAGAACAGAGGAGCAGCACTGAGACTGGGAGACTGTGAGGTGAGGTGGCAGGCGGGCTTCCTGGCTCTTGGAGGCAGAGGCCAAGGGCCGACATGGATCCCAGAGTGACTGCTCGCTGCGGAGAGGTGTTGCTCTGGACCGAAGGCTGTACCCTCGTTGCTTACTGATCCTGAATTGTGGAAACCGATGAACTTCCCTCAATAACCCCTCATAACTGTGAGTGTTGTCTGAGATCTGTGTGGCATTGCAATGAATTCTCAAACCCTGCCGAGGTGTCGCGTGCCATGAGGAGAAGGGTTGGTGTCAGACTGGGTAAAGAAGTGGGGAGAGAGCAGATCAGGCACATCTGATCCGCGCCGCGTGGCAATAGGGAAGCCAGCGGCGGTCAGGTTTTGTCCACACAGCATTTACACAATTGTTGTCAGGATGATGTGACCCCTAGCAGCAGCTCCAGGCTCATGGAAACAGGCTTAGTCAGAGAAAGACTCAAAGGGGCATGGGAAGCAACACTTTTGATCTATGCATGGTTTAAACTGTCCCTGCAGAGGCAGGATCCAAACTCAGGATGAAGCCAACGAGCTTTCCGCGGTGTCTACTTCTATAGGAAGTAGGCCACCCCTCCAGGAAGCTTCCTGTTGGTTGCATCTGGCTGTGGGCTGCATCAGGGGGCTTATGCTCCTCTTGCCAGTCATGGAGTTGATTACATTGTATCAGGTCACATCATGGGGGATTACTAGACTTTAAGTGCCAAACAACTGAGAAGCCAAGTTGACATAAAACCTAACTATCATACCTAGTTTATCGATTTCGTGTGTTCCTGTCGGAAAAAGCTGTGTTTTCTTCCAGGCTCATCCAACAAGCAAACACTACAGAGGCAGCGACAGAGGAATGCCCAGCCACTGAGGTGACCTGAAGCGGTCCTTCAAGGAAGGGGAGGTTGGGGCGTGGTTACTGCAGAACAACAGAAATAGGTCATGTGGCCAAACTCAGAAGTGCCCATCCTAGGTGGCAATCGCTGCTGGGATTGGAGTCCTGGCCCCTGGTGGGGGCAGAGTTTATGGGAGGAGATACTCAAGCACTCTCAAAACCTTCCCATCGAGCCCACTCTCTGGCCTTAGTCTGGAATTGCCATCAGCCTCACTACCAGATTCAAGATCAAGAGCAAAGAGAAGCCACCTCAACTCTGAATGTAAAGGTATTTGGCCACTATCTGCCTATCAGTTTGCCTTCTGTTTCACGTCAGTGTTGATTTGACAATAGCTGTCTTGGAAGAAGTATGGCCAGAATACTCCTTAGTGGCAAGGATGGTGAGACTTCATCCAGTGTACTTTGGACCTGTCAGGAGAGACCAGTCCCTGAGAAGGACATCATGTCTGGTAAAGGGGAAGAGGAAAGCCCTCGAGGAGATGGATGGACAAGGTGACTGCAACAATGGCTCGAGCAAAGGCACAACTGTGAAGATGGCCCTGAACCCGGCAGTGTTTCCTTCTGCTGGGCTTAGGGTCATTATGAATTGGAGCCAATTTGATAGCATCTAACAACAACCACAACAACATCTATCTACCTAGGAGCCCTGGTGGTGTAGTTGGTTACAAGCTGGACTGCTAACCTCAAGGTCAGTGGTTTGAACCCACAAAGATGCTCCACGGGGCAAAGCTGAGGCTGTCTGCTCAAACGATTTAGAATCTAGGGACCATTCTACTGTCCTGCAGGGTTGCTCTGTGAGTCAATGTTGACTCAATGGCAGTGGGGTCGGTTGGGGTTTGGGTCTGTGACTGCCATGATTTCCTCTTGTCCTACAGGGTCACTCTGAGTTAGAATGCACTTGATGGCCGTGAGTTTGGTGTTTTGTTTTGGGTGGATCTATTGACTTATCAAGGGCACCATGGAGGCATACTGGTTAGCCATTAGGCTACTAACCGGGAGGTCAACATTTCCTTTTGAAATCACCCATCGCTCCTCCGGAGAAAGCCGAGACTTTCAACTCCTGTAAGGAGTTAGTCGCGGAAGCCGCATGGGCAGTTCGACCTAGTCTATCGGTAACTGAGTCAGAGTGGACTTGACGGCAGTGAGTTGTGAGGATCAAATCTCCAGCGCTGACGTGTCTTTCGCGATGGTGCCTTTTCCTGCGAGAACAAGTGCGAGTGGGAAAGCCCAGTCTCCCATCCTCTTAGCAGCTCAGCCCAGGAAATGAGCCCCTTTGCAGATATCAGTAGCCATCAAGTTGGACCCCAACAACAAGCTTGGCCTTTCTCTCTCAGGAGCACATTCCAGAAATGCACAGAAGGAGGGAATCCTTTTCCCCCTGGCTCAAAGACTCTTCCAAGCTGAGTCTTGTCAGGAAATGCTCCCTGCTGTTAAGCCTTGTAATTTTACCCAAGACACCTCATTTCCCCTTTCTGGTTGTTTTCTCCCTGGATGCATGGGAGTAATTTAAGTCACTCTGACTCCTCACTAACAGCCTATTGGATGACAGCACCCTAGGGAAGGGGAGGGCATTCCACAAACAGGAACCCACTGTGCAAAATACCTGTTTAGAGTTGCATTAGCCTGGGGATGCGGGACCCCTCCCCTAGCTACATTGATTGGAATGTAAGGGGATCTGAAATAGCCATGGAACATATTTTGATGGCCTCCCGCCTGCTTCAGACCCACTAAAATAAAAAATACCCATAGCCATTGTTGCAGGAGCTCTGGTGGCATAAAGAGTTGGGCACTGAGCAGCTAACTGCAAGGTCAACAGTTCAAATCCCCAAGCCACTCCTAGGGAGAAAGGTGAGGCTTTCTGCTCCAGTAAAGAGTTACAACCTGGGAAACCCCAAAGGGGCCGTTCTATTCTGTCCTGTAGGGTTTCTGGAAGTCAGAATCAACTCACTGCCCCAAACCCAACAGCAAAGCCTCACTCACTGCCACCAAGGCCATTCCAATGCACAGCGACCCTGTAGGACAGAGTAGAACTGCCCCCCTGGGTTTCCCAGGCTGTAAATTCTTTACAGAAGGAGAAAGCCTCATCTTGCTCCCTGGGAACAGCTGGTAGATCCTGACTGCTGACCTTTCAGTTAGCAGCCCAACGTGTGACCACTATGCCCCCACCAGGGCCACTTGCTATTCCCGACAGGGAGCATTCACTCAGCAAACACTTATTGAATGCCTATGCCCAGATATTGAATGAACACTGGCGTCCCTGGGTAGGCCAAGCAGCTAACCCACTCAGGCGGTAACTCAAAGGTTCGAGGTTCAGCACAACCAGAGGTGCCTTGGAGTAAAGGTCTGGCAATCTAGTTCTGAGAAAATCAGCCACTAGAAGCCCTACAGAGCACAGTCCTCTTGTGATGCACACGAGGTCGCCATGAGTCAGGGGCAGCTCCCTGGCTATGGACTTATCTGGGATGTAGTAGGCGTTGAAGGCGCTCTGGCAGCACTATGGGTTAGGCATTGGGCTACTATCAGCAAAGCCCACCATTCAAAGCCTCCTGCTCCATGGGAGGAAGAGTAGTCCATCTGCTTTTGGCTCTGAGCCCTTGGATAAACCAAACACCATGCTGGCTGCCATGGAGTCCATGTTGACGCACAGCCCCCCACAGGACAGGGTAGAACTGCCCCTGTGAGTTCCCCAAGACTGCAACTCTTTACAGGAGTAGAAAGTTCCTTCTTTCTCCGGTTTTGAACTGCTGACCTTGCTGTTAGCAGCCCACCAGGTAGCCACAATGCCAGTTCCGAGTTGGAATCTACTTGATGGCAGTGGATTGGGAGCTAGTATTTACTTTCTACCCCTCACTGCCATCAAGTCGGTGCTGACCCATAGCAACCCTGTAGGATAGGGTAGAACTGCCCCTCCCCATGGGTTTTCAACACTGGAACTCGATGAGAGTAGAACTCCCGACTTCCCCTGCAGGGCAGCTGGGGGTTTCTAACTGCTGACCTTGAGGTTAGCAACCCACTACATAACCCCTATATCCCCAGGGCTCCTCCTTGCTTGGGATGAATCATCTCGTTTAATGCATCTGACAGTCTTGTTATTGAGATTCAAGAAAAACGGAGACACCTGGGAGGGTAAGCAATTTCCCCAAGGTCACCGAAGTCTATCAAGGGAAAGCCTGAATCTGAATTCAGCTCCCGCTCCAGCCAGAGCCACTCGGCAAGGCAAATGGTTCAACAGACTTGCTGCTAATCTGAAGGGTTGAAGTTCAAATCCACTCCTAAGTGCCTCGAAAGAACAGCCTGGCAATCTGCTGCCAGTGAATATTTCATGGAGCACAACTCTGCCCTCGCCATGCAGCAGAGCCAACTCACGGCCACTGTTTGGGTTGGGTTGGATTGGGTTCAGCCTTAACAGCTGTCCTGTCCTGATAAGGGATGTTCAAGAGGGACTCTTCAGCCTATCCTGAAAATCTGCTCTAGGCTTTGCCCTCAGAAAATCCCCTGTAGCGAATTTGAATTTCCCTGGCTTGGGTTCCGTCCCACTTCCTCTTTCTGTAGCCAAGCTGCCTAGAAGAGCTGGCCAGTGGGGCATGGAGACTTCTGAGAAGTGCTGGGGGCAGGGCAGGATCTGCCCTGGGGCAGCATTGAAGGAGCCACCCAGTGCTCAAGCCTGAACTGAAATGCCCCCAGCAAAGGGGACCTGCAGCCACGGAGAACTCCCCCCACCCCACCCCCAGCCCAGCCCTCCCCGCCCTGGGAGAGCAAAGGTTTATCTGCCTGCTGGTACAACCGGGCCAGCATTCTGCCATGCTGACAGTGTTCTGGGAAAGGGCAGATACTGCCTTTGGTATCAGGTCACAGAGGCCACCCTCAGGGAAGCAGGGATCTCGGGGCCGTGGAACCTCCACAGTTCTGGTCATCACAGGTCAATACCCACCACAGCCTTAGACACCCTCAACTTCAGTCCTTCTGAGACATGAGCAGGCAGCTGAGCCCCTCAAAAAACCAAAACCAAAAGACAGGTGGCATCAAGTTGACCCCGACTCATGGCAACCCTGGTATGTGTGCTGTCCAGGGTTTCCACCGGCGGGCTGTGCACCAGCAGATCACCAGCTCTTTCTTTGGAGGCACTTCTGGGTGTCCTCTCGACCTGTGGATGAGCAGAGCCAAGTGGGCTCACCGTTGGCACCGGCCAAAGATTTTGCATTCCCTGGACCCAACTCCAAGAGTTTCTTAGGTCTAGGGTAACCACAAAACAAAACAAATTCACTGACCTTGAGTCGATTCAACTCACAGCAGCACGGTAGGACAGGCCAGAACTGCCCCTGTGGGTTTCCAGGACTATAGCTCTAGATGGGAGTAGAAAGCCCGACCTTTCTCGCCCGGTGTGGCTAGTGGTTTCAAACTGCGGTTAGCAGCTCGATGGGTAAACCACAATGCCATCAGGGCTGCCGAGAATTTGCATTTCTAACAAGTTCCCAGATGGTGGTGCTGCTGCTGGCCCTGGGGCCACATTTTGTGTCTCCAGAGATTACTTCGGGGACTGTGGGTGACGAATGAAGATCCCAGCAGCATAAAGCATGATGTTGTTAGGCGCAGGGGGCTATCCCATCCAAGCCTGCAAAGACCCCCAAGGAAGAATCGGAAAGCAATCAGGCAATCACTGGACACCTATGAAGACCCAAACTGAGCACTCAACTAGTACTCAAGCCCCTGAGCCAGGTGAGAGGTACACCTGGGTGGGTCAAACTAGGCCCAGGTTCATGACATCACCCAGGTGGGCCTAACTCAGGCAATGGGGTCAGCCAATACCATCAGCCACACCTTCCCCCAACCAGGGGGTGGGCTAAAGTAAAGGCAGGGAGTACGCTCAGGGGTGCTCTCTCTTACCCAGCTCCTGGTCAGAGGCAGGTAGAGCCCTCCCCCTCTCCCTTCCCCTACCCCTGTGCAGGCGCACACGCACCTGCTCCAGGCCTACTTGAGGCCCGTAGCCTCTCCGCCCACATGCTCTCCCGCCTCTAGGGTTCTTGGGCTTCCCAGGATCCCCACAAGATCCGCACGCGTGGGTGCTCTTTTCCACGTGTTTGTTCAGGCCCAGTTGTGGACCCCTTTGAGACTGTAAAACCTGAAACCTGTCCTGCCCTTCATAAAAACCCACTTGGATTACAGAGCAGGCTTCAGCGTGAATCCTTTCATTGTGCAAAGCCAAGAACCGAGGGATTACGGACTCCGGAAACCTAACAATTCCAACTCCTTGCAAGAGCTAAAATCCCTTGTGAATTGCCCCGCGATCAGACAGAGAGCATTGCTAAGTTGATTTAAGGCAGACGCACTTAGGTCAAAACGTAATGCCTTATCATTTATCGCCTGTTTGAACCATTTGAAAATAATCATTTTATTGGGGGCTCACACAACTCTTATCACAATCCATACATACATTTATTGAATCAAGCACATTTGTACATTTGTTGCCATCATCATTTTCAGAACATTTTCTCTCTACTGGAGCCCTTGGTATCAGCTCCATTTTTTTTCCTTCCCTCTCTCAATCTCCCTCCCTCATGAACTCTTGATAATTTAGATTTTTTTTTCATGTCTTACACTGACCGATGTCTCCCTTCACACACTTTTCAGTTGTCTGTCCCCCAGGGAGGGGATTATATGTAGATCATTGTGATCCATTCCCTTTCCCCCCACCTTCCCCTTCCCCTCCTGGTATTGCTACTCTCATCAATGGTCCTGAGGGGTTTATCTGTCCTGTACCCGTGTACATGCTCTGGTCTAGCCAGATTTGTAAGGTAGAATTGAGGTCATGATAGCGGGGTGAGAAAGCATTAAAGAACTAGAGGAAAGTTGTATGTTTCATCGGTGCTATACTGCACCGACTGGCTTGTCTCTTCCCTGCCACCCTTCCGTAAGGGGATGTCCAATTATCTACAAGGACTTTGGGTCTCCACTCCACACTCCCCCTCATTCACAGTGATGATTTTTTTTTGTTCTGATGATACCTGATATCTGATCCCTTCGACACCTCGTGATCACACAGGCTGGTGTGCTTCTTCCATGTGGGTTTTGTTGCTTCTGAGCTAGATGGCCGCTTGTTTACCTTCAAGCCTTTAAGGCCCCAGATGCTATCTCTTTTGATAGCCGGGCACCATAAGCTTTCCTCACCACATTTGCTTATATTATTTGAACCATGTTCAAGCTGTTTCAGTTTTGTTTGTTTTTAAAGCAAACAGGAAATGCACATGGCTTAAGGCCCTGCTGACCATGGACCCTCTGACCATGGACCAAGGATGCGAGTAGCTTTGGTCACATGAGAATGCTTTGGGAAGTAGATGGTTGCAGATGCAGTTCATTTAAAATTTAACATCCGAACGTTCAGTCTCCCTTTGGATCCATTTAAATGTGTTCTAGTTTTTAATATTTTCTGCTTCCTTTTCAAGTGAGGTTTTTATTCTACCTTATTATTGTTGTTAGTTTTTGATGTCTTTCCATATATGAAATCCTGGATAGGTAGATCAATAGAGACAGTAACTGGATTGATGAATGTTTCCTTGGGGGAATGGCAGGGGAGGTTGTGGGGAACTGGGGCGCTAAGAATGATGAGCACAAGAATGATGAAAATGGGATGAATCAACCAGGGCGCAGTAAAGCACTGATGAAGCACACAACACTCCTCTGGTTCCTGGAGGCTCCCACACCCTCCACTATCATGAGCCCAGTCCTGCCTTTCACTGCGGGATAGACCAGCATGTGCACAGGTACAGATAAGAGCTGATGAACATGGAATCCAGGAACAGGAATGGGAGTAGGGATACCAGAAGGGTAAAGGGAAAGTGGAGAGAGGAGGGGAGAGGAAACCGATCACAATGATCGACACATAACTCCCCCCCCCCCCCCCAGGGAGACAAACAGAAACCAAGGCGGAAGGGAGACAGTGGTCTGTGGTATGAGTTTGGGGGGGGGGCAGCCCCCAACCACGAATCATGGGTTCAGTAAGCACAAGTGTATGGTTGAGATATATAAATATTATATTAACGTCATTGAGAGCATGAGAGATAGAAGAAAGAGCCAAATAATGGATTCAGACGCAATTCATAGTAGCATGCTCACCTCCTAGATGGCCATGATCTTACTAGCCAGGTCCACGCACAGCATGGGCCGAAGGGAGGTGGGGTAGAGACCCAGCAGGAGGCTCGAGGACTAGGCCAGTGGCTGGAGCCCGGGAGTGAGGCTGGAGGACGCCTCCACTTTATTGGTTATATCTCCTTCAGGGGGCATGATTACAGGTAACCAAACATCACAGGAAGGGGCAGTACAATAGGCACACACATCACAGGAAGGGGATGTCTGATAGGCACAAGCGTGACAAGAAGGGGATGAGCTAGGGGTGTGTCCATAGGAATGGGAAGGTCTAGGGGCATACATGTGACAAGATCGACGGACCCAAGATTCATGATGGCAGCCTATCCTTAGTCATCCTAGGGCGGGTTTGACCTCTCTGGGGTCTCCTACAAGGAAACAGACAACTACTATCCTTATCAGAAGGGAGTGGGCCCTACTTGTTGTGGGATAAACAGTGGTGACTGCTTGCTCTGGATGGCTGATAACCCTTAGGGAGAATGACCTCTGATCTACTCCTGATGACCTCCAAGTATATAGTCATTGGCAAGCAGCTAAGTTTGGCATTTATTTGGGGGAGACACCTTGGGAGAAATCCTTCTGTATCCCACAGTGGTCAGTGTAAGATATGAAAATAATAATTTATAATTTATCAAGTGGTCACGAGGGTGAGGAGGGGAAAAGAGAAGTTACTACCAAGGGTAAATGCATAGAAAGTAATGATGGCAACAGATGTAGAAATATGATTGATACAATTGATGTATGGATTGTGATAAGAGCTGTAAGAGGCTTCCTGAGCTGATATTTTGATAAAAAATAAAATTTAATTTGAAATTTTTAGAAGAAAATGTCCTTAAACTAATGGTGGTGATGATTGTATAACTCTTCTTGATGTGACTAAACTATTGAATTGTATGGTGTGTGAACTACATGCCAATAAAACTGTTAATAAATAAATAAACAAGCCCCCCTCCCCTGATAGAAACTCCCCAGAGCACCGTTCTGTCTGCATGGTGACAGGTGGAGGGAGTGAAGCCATTAGGACAGGTTGCATCTGGGTCAAAGGGTCATTAAGAGTAAACACCTTGGTATAAGATATGAAAATAATAATCCTTTATCAAGGGGCTACCAGGTTGGGCGGTGGGGAGGAGCTGACACCAAGGGCTCAGTAAAAAATAAATGTCTAGAAAATAATGATGGCAATATATGTACAAATGGGCTTAATACAATTGATGTATGGATTGTTACAAGAGCTGTAAGAGCCCTCAATAAAATGTGTGTTTTTTTAACAAAGAATAAACACGGTATGAACTGGGGCGTTCAATAAAGGGGCAGTGGGCAGGGCTTATGGAGAAAGGCTGCTATCATTGGTGTAAGGCATTTCACCTCAAACCAGTGAGGACCAAGCCTGCCCAACCCAGACCTGCCCCAGGGGCTCCCTCGGGAGAGTCCGCTGACCTCCTAGGCCCAGGACAGTGGTTGGATTGTCATTCTCTTCCCTGGGGATGTAGGAACGCCGTTTGCCTTGCTCTACCAGCTCACTCACTAACATTTCCTCCACCAAGGTCTGTGGGGGACCTTAGAGCTGGAGGGGAGGGGCCTGACTCTGCAAAACTGACATTTCCAGAAAGTCTGGCAGGCAGGAGCTAGAAAGAGGACTGTAGAGCTGCCTCCGTCCCCAGAAGGATTCGCCCTCTCCTGGTCACCCGAGGGGCTTCACCCTGGGGCTCCTCTGCGTGGAGACCTCTTGCTCCTTGTTGTCTTGGCGAGCCCCAGCCTTGTGTCAACACCTGCAGCAGGAAAACACTTAAACAAAAACAAATAACAACAACAAATAATAACAGCAATGTCAAAATAAAACAGAAAATCCACAATGGAGGTGCGGAGATTAAAAATAAGCAGGAACTATTAAAAAGTTGCACGAATAAAACCATGGGTCAAAAGGGACTTCAAATGTCACATTTTAACTTCTCACTCACTGCCATCGAGTTCATGCAAACTCATAACGACCCTTTAGGACAGAGTGCCACTGCCCCTGTGAGCTTCCAAAGCTGTAACTCTTTACAGGAGAACGAAGCTCTGTCTTTCCCCCAAGAGGAGCCTAGTGCTTTCGAACTGCCAAACTTGTAGATCACAACCCCACACATAATCACTTTGCCACTTGGGTTCCATACTACAACTGCAGTTGTCCACGCTACAATGTGTTCTGCCTGAGAGTAAGGCCATTGACACCCCTGGCCCATAGTCAGAGGGTGTTCACCAGAGGCTGAGTCCACATGGAGACCCTGCATATGGATTGGGGACTTTCGCTGTCATTCATCGCCTTCTGCAAAACTGGGTGTTCAGAATTCAACTTCCAATACTGTTCCCACCTCCAGATTTGAGTTTTATTATTTGCAATCCTTGGATCACACAGGTTGATGTGTTTCTTCATTGTGGACATAGCTGATACCTCACTTAGATGGCTGCTTGTTCTAAGACAAGACTTTTAAGACCCCAGACATGGTTCTTTCTGATAGCCAGGCACCATCTGATTTCTTCACCATACTTTTCTATCCTGGATAGGTGGTGTTTTTTAGTTGATAGTGTTGGGAAATGTATCGAGATAATAGCTGGATTAGTAATTTCCTACGGGTATGGTGACATAGTGTCTACATCCAGCTATGTGGACCCCCTTCGCAGAAGAATGCATTACAGAGAACAGCCCAGAACAGCCCAGGGAGAAGGGAGGGTCTGCTCAGACCACACAGGAGAAACTAAGAGGGAAGAA
Source organism: Tenrec ecaudatus (assembly GCF_050624435.1). Taxonomy (NCBI): domain Eukaryota; kingdom Metazoa; phylum Chordata; class Mammalia; order Afrosoricida; family Tenrecidae; genus Tenrec; species Tenrec ecaudatus. Next base: position 183,991,285 of record NC_134532.1, read on the forward strand.
GAGAGAGAGAGAGAGAGAGAGAGAGAGAGAGAGAGAGAGAGAGAGAGAGAGAGAGAGAGAGAGAGAGAGAGAGAACCTCATCCTGACCCTGCGGACAACATTCCTGCTCTGGGCAGCCAATGCACAGAGAGGGCCATAGGACCAGCCCCACCATGAGATAAGGCATCCCCTCACTGACACATAGCACTACAGGGGACAACACTGGAGACACAGTGCAGGAATTGTGCCCTGTCTGATCCCTCACACTCCACCGTAAAACACAAAGGGAGCAACAGAGCAATGTGGTAGTCACCTAATCTTGTGTCAATTTAAGGATTAAGAATGTAGGGGGTGGGTAGTCTAGGCTGTCAATCTGGAGACAGCCAATGAGACTTCTGTGTGGGCATGGCCTTCTCCTGGGAATTCTAGGAAATCTGGGACTTCTTCCTGGAAGGCGTAAGACCTCTCTCTCTCAATCTCTCTCTCTCTCTCTCTCTCTCTCTCTCTCTCTCTCTCTCTCTCTCTCTCTCTCTCTCTCTCTCTCTCTCTCTCTTCTACACCCTGGAAGACATTGCAGAAGACAAACCACATGGATGCAACCAGACCATGGAAGCTGGAGAAGCCACAGAGAGACCCCTGCCAGCACTGAGATGCTTACAACGTCACTGGACCCAAAGACTCTTTACCACTGACTTGTGATCATCCTGCATTTGGCTTCATTGCATGTGTTTCATGAGTCTGAAGAGGACTTTATAAATTGGTATCGGACATATGGGCTAATATTGGACTTATGAATTTGATCTGCACTGGGTTGGGATGGTTTCTCAATGTTCAATTGCTCTTGTATATAACCTCTCCTTATATACGTATGTGTGTTTATGAATTTGTTTCTCTAATCTACCCAGACTAACACAAACAGCAAGTAGAGCAAAGCAATGAAGTCCCTGAGGAATCCCCAAAATAGACTTAGCGGGCAGGGCTTGGGACACCTTACGATATTTTCTGAACATTCATAAGGGTCAACAGACAGACCTGTAACTATTTATAGATTTTTTTTCACGTCTACCTATTTAAGATAGGCAGGATAAACAATACCAAGGAGAAAACAACAGAACCGATGGTTACGGAGGGACATGGGAGAGAAGGAGGTGAAGGAAAGGAAGGTGGGGAGATGCCAATAAACCTAGGAAACAAGAGCTCTAAAATCAATGGCGAGGAGGGCATAGAAGTGCACTGTAGCCGAGAGGAACTACAGAGAGCCGAATAAGGCTGAACATGATGGTGGGGCAGGAGGAAAGTAAAGGGAAATCGAGGAAAGAACTGGGAGGCAAAGGACATTTACATGGGTCTAAATACAGACATGTACATATATATTTTTATATAATGATAGGGACATAGATGTTTGTACATGAATTTATATGTTAAGTATAAAGGTAGCAGGCAGACATTGGGCCTCTACTCAAGTCCTCCCTCAATGCAGGAACCTTTTGTTCTAATAACCTGGTATTCTGCAATACTCACCTCCCTGACAGAATAGCTGAAGACAAAATGGGTGCGTAAGAAAATGTGGTGAAGAAAGCTGATGGTGCCTAGCTATTAGAAAATATAGCGTCTGGGGTCTTAAAGGCTTGAAGATAAACAAGCAGCCATCTAACTGGGAAGTAACAAAGGCCACACTGAGGAAGCACACCAGCTGTGTGATCACAGGTGTTAGCAGGATCAGCCATCAAATCACCCAAAACAAACAACCATATCAATGAGAACAAGCGTGAGGCATGGGGGAGGGGCAGAGTGGAGACTCAAAGCCCATCTGTAGACAATTGGACATTCCGTTACAGAAGGGTCACAAGGAAGGGACGAGCCAGCCAGAGTGCAGTATTAACACCTACGAAACATATATTCCACTGGTTCTTTAATACTTCCTCCCTGTCACCCACACTCTACCCCCAACTATCATGACCCCAGTTTTACCTTACAAATCTGGGTAGACCAGAGGATATACAGTGGTACTGATAAGAGCTCTCAACACACAGAATCCACGGTAGATAAACCCTCAGGAACAGTAATGGGGGTAGCAACACCAGGAGGGTAGGAGGAAGGTGGGGGGAGGAAGGGAGAAACCAAGACAATGATTGACATATAACCACCATCACCACCACCCCCAGGGTGACAAACAGCAGAAACATGGGTGAAGGGAGACAGCAGATGGCATAAGGGATGAAAATAATAATAATTTATCATTTTTCAAGGGGTCACACGGGTAAGAGGGTAGAGGAGGGAGGAAACATATGAGAAGCTGATACCAAGGGCTCAAGTAGAAAGAAAATGTTTTGAAAAGGATGATGGCAACCTACGTACAAATATGTTTGATGCAATTGATGTATGGGTTGTTATAAGTGCTGTAAGGGCCCCCAATAAAATGATTTATTAACATAAAAATTAATAATAATAATTTCCTAGGAGCATGGCGCCATAGTGTCTATGCAATGGGCCGCTAACCTCCAAGTCAGTGGTTCGAAACCACCAGCGGGTCCTCAGGAGACACACACACACAAAGCTGTCTGCTCTCATAAAGAGTTGCAGTCTCAAAACCCGCAGAGGGCAGTTCCGCTCTGTGGCAAGTCAGGATCAAGGTGAGAGCAGTGTCAGGGTGGGGGAAGGGGAGGCTCACCCCACTGAGTGCCAGACAGAAGAGTGTCCTAAAGTTGATTGTGGCCCCAGAGCCATCTATGGCTCTTGTAGGACCTACATGTGGTTCAGAAATTAAAAAATGAAAATTAAAATATCATAGTTTCATTTCCAAGGTTATTACTCATAAAATGGTGATATCCTTTGTTTGTAAAACTATTATGCCTCTGGAATAATTTTTAAAGTATTGTGAGGGACAGGATTTTGCAGAGCCCTGGTCCAGAAGGGCTGGGCAGCACCAAACCACAGGACAGAGCTTCACTGGCACTCACCTGGAGCTGCCCAAGACGGGGACCCTGGCAACGGCTAGTCTGTTTTGATTTCTTCCCCAGCCCCTCCTCTCTCTTCTTAGCAACTGGAGAGAGGCACCCTCTTGCCATTTCATGTCTATCCCTCTGTCCCTCTCTGGGAAGGAGCTCTAGTGTTGGAGTGGTTGTGCACTGGACTGCTAACTACAAGGTCATTAGTTCAAAACCACCAGCTGCTCCAAGAGAGAAAGACGAGGCTTGTTCCTTACACTCTCAGAAACGCTCGGGGGAGGAGTTCTACCTGTCTGTGGGGTTGCTATGAGCCAGAATCCACTCGAGGGCAGTGAATTTGAAACATTTGGTCCCTCTCTGGGGACAGAGGCAGCCTTTGCCAGAATTATCCTTCTTTATGGCAAGGAGACAGTCTGGGGAGAGAAAGTGGAAGAAGCAGGAGGGGGCTCTTTGGGAAAGGGGAGAGGTGTGTGTGAGGGCTGAAAGAGCCTTTCGCTAGGACGGAAAAGGAAAAACCTCCTGGCTCAGAGCACTGAGTTTCCAGAGGATTTCTGAGGAAAGAGTGGCAGAGAAGGGTCAGGGCATGACGAAGTGAACAGAAAAGGGACCAAAGGTACCCACAATCACTGCCATCGAGTACCATCAATTCTGACTCCTAGTGACTGCGAAGGACAGCGTAGAACTGGCCCTGTGGGTTTCTGAGGCTGTAACTCTTTATAGGAGTAGAAAGTCTCAGCTGTCTCCCAAGGAGAGGCTGGTGGATTTGAACCCCTAACCTTGAGGTTAGCTGCCCAGTCAGTGCATAACTCCTACACCACCAGGGCTCCTCGTTAGAAAGGAGGAAGGAGGTTGCTTTAAGAGTGGGTCTGGACTGGTCAAGGCCTGGTGGTATAGTGGTTACATGTTGGGCTACAATCCTCATGGTTGGCAGTTCAAAACCACCAGCAGCAGCTCCAGGGGGGAAAGACTGGGCTTTTTACTCCCGTAGACCACTACAGTCTCAGAAGCCACAGGAGTCTCTATGAGTCAGCATTGACCCCAAGGCAGTGAGTTGAATTTAGTCTGAACTGATCTGATGCAGATTCTAGATACAGAGTTTGAACATGCAAATAAAGAACCGAATGCACGCTCTGGAATAGCTTTTATATCATTGTTCTTTGATTGGACTCTGCCTGGGAGTGGCCCAGGGGTCACACTCTCATGGGGCTACATCCGGGTCATTATTTCTCCCATCTTTCCCTACACTGTTCCGGATGCCTGGTCATGGGTGCTCAGGAAGGGTTCGGGTCTCGCCTCCCCTCTTGTTTTCTGTCAACCCTGTGCAGCTCAGCCCCTAAAATGATGACTGATTGCAGCAGGGGCTGACAGGACCCCTTGGGGGAGAGGCAAATAAAACACCCCACCAGGTCTCTTAGGACTGAAGACCAGCCACACAATGCTGATCTTGGCTGGGAGCCCACCATGACCAGCCCCCCCAGGGCCTCTGGGGTATGGCTAATTAAAGACATGGTTACTCATTTCATTCCCAAGTCACTATTTAAGGAAGTGGAACCATGGCATTCTTATAAGGCCTCTGACCCTCCACCAGAGACAAACAATGCTAGAGCTTGTCCGAGTGGCTGCGAGTTCCCTGCTTTCAAAGAGCAGGAGGGGGGAGGAGAGGGCAGCAGACGGACAGCAGGCCTGCAGCTGGGCCAGCTGCTAGCAGGTCCCTCCTCTCTGTGGCTGCCTCCACCCCAGGGGCCAGGGTCTGGTGACAGCCCCTCCCTCCCCCCAAGGCAACGCCTGTGTTTTCTGACCTAACTCTGGAGTCACACAGCTGAGTAGGATAAAGCACCAACAATCTCCCTCTGGATTTCAAGAAGCAATCATTTCGAGTATCTGTGATTCTTAAATTTGTTTTTTTCTTAATACGTAGAGGAAAACGTGACTTTTAACCAACAAACTCTTATTGAGTAAGAACTATTGTGTTGGGTCTGTGAGAAGAGAAGGGGATGGGAGAGTATTCCTGCCCTAGAGGAGTAGCCAATCTTGTCCATGAAACAGATGCATGAACAAGAAAACTACACTAATGTGACAGAAAGGAGCCCGGAGTGACCTAGTGGTTATGCATTGGGCTGCTAACCGCAAGGTTGGCAGTTCAAAACCACCAACTGCTTTGAGGACTTTCTACTCCATAAAGAGTTACAGTCTCAGAAACCCACAGGGACAGTTGAACCCTGCCCTATAGGGTCGCTATGGGTTGGAATTGGATTCAATAGCAGTGAGTTGGTGGCATGAAAGGTAAGGTAGCACATCTAAGGTTGATGGTTCAAATCTACCCAGCTACTCCATAGGAAAAAGACCTGGTGATCCGCTCCCATAAAGATTGCCACCTAGGAAGCCCCAGGGAAGCGCTCTACCCTGGCACATGGGGCTTCTCTGAGGGGGAAAGAGAATGAGGCCCCACAGCAACAGCAGTGTGGCTAAAGGTAGCAGTCGAGCTACAGCTGGTACAAAGCAAAAACACAAACGGTGCCATCCAATCGATGCCAACTCACACGGACCCTGCAGGACGGAGTAGAAATGTCCCTGTCTGTTTCTGAGACTGTAACTTTACAGAAAACCTCATCTTCCTCCTGCAGTGCAGCTAGCAGTGTCAAAGTGCCGACCTTGTGGTTAGTAGCCAACAGGGAACCCACTACACGGCGAGGGCTCTTACGTCCTGTGCACAGTCCAGGAAAACCTCCAGTGGACAATACTGAGAGTCCCCTGGCCTGCCACAGAACAAGCAGCGCTCTCTTGGAGAAAGTGCAGCCAGAATGCTTCTTAGAAGCTACTGTGTTAGTCTGGGGGACTAGAGAAACAAACGCATGGACACTCGTATGTGTATAAGAAAGAGCTGTATATAAAAGAGCAATCGTATATTAAGAAAGCATCCCACCCCAGTCCAGATCAAGTCCATAAGTCTGATATTAACCCATATGTATGATACCAATCTATAAATTCCTCTTCAGACTCACGTAACGCATGCAATGACGCTGAATGCAGGAAGATCACAGGCCAGGGGGTGGTGGAAGCATCACAGCACTAGCATGGGTCTCCATGTGGCTCCTCCAGCTCCAGGGCTCTGGGTCCATCTGGCTTGTCAACAGGAGTGTCTCAAGGGAGAGTGTGTGTCCCACCTCCCGGGAGGAGGATAGGTGTTCCCAGAATCCTCAGGAGAAGGCCATGCCCACACAGAGGCCTCATTGGCTATGATCTGATTGACTGGCTAGACTCCACCCCTTCGCTCAAGTTGACAGGAGAGTATGTAACTGCCACAGCAAGGATGGCGAGACTTTGTCTCACGTACTTTGGACATGTTGTCAGGGAGAGACCAGTCCCTGAAGGAGGACATCATGGTTGGTAATGTGGAGGGACAAGAACACGGAGGAAGGCTCTCGGGGAGATGGAGGCAACAGTGGTTGCACTAATGAGCTCCAACCCAAGAGCAGTGGTGAGGCTGGGGGAGAGCAGGCAGTGTTGGGTTCTACTGTTCACAGAGCCTCTGTGAGTTGGAGCCAACTTGATGGCACCTCACAACTGTAGGAGAAAAAAGATGTGCCGGGGGCTGGAGGCCTTGGGGTGGGTTTTGATGGGCAAATAGCAGTTCATCAGGTCACTTACCTGGGGAGGAAAGAGCAGCTTTATTTGGGGAAACCAACCAGGGAATCAAACTCACAGCTATCAAGTCAATGGTGACTGGCAGTCACCTATAGGACAGGGTAGAAATGCCCTTGTGGATTTATGGGAACAGAGACGCTGTGTGTTGGGCTGCTAACTGCCACAAGTTCAAAACCGCCAGACGCTCTGTAGGAGAAAGATGAGGCTTCTACTCTCAAAAGGGTTACCGTCTTGGAAGCCCCCAGGGAAGCTCGACTCTATCCTATGGGGTCACTATGAGTTGGAATCGGTTGGATGGCAGTGAGTTAGGTTTTGGTTTGGACAGATGTACATCCTTGGATTCCACTCGGCCCGCAGACTCCCTCTGAGTCAGAATGGAATGGACTTAATGGCAATAAGCATTAGGGACATTGGAGTCCTGGTGGTGCAGCCGGTTGGGTAAACGTCAGATTGCTAACCGAAAGGTTGGCAGTTCAAGCCTTGGAGGGAGAAAGATGTCGCTTGGAAGCCCTAGCTAAGATCCCTGTGAATCAAATCGACGCCATGCTGTTTGAGTTTTGACTTGGGTTTCCTCAACATCATTCTTCCCCAAGCATGTGGACATCTTTGCAGTGCAGGATTTCACAACCACAAAGGCACCAACTGGACGGCTGGAAAGGGTCGGATGCACACGCATGTAAAAGGATATTTTCCGCAACAATGCACGGCTTAAGTGGGATCAGTCACCTGGTGGTCAGAGGTTTCCAAGTCCCCAAGGGTGAGACGGTTCTGCTCCGGATTCCAGCCTGGTTTCCTGGTTCAAAAATCACACCTGTGAAACTCTATCCAGGTGGGAAGTTCTTCAGGTTGACTCCCCTGACGCCAGGGTTCATTTTCAAGTTATTTCTTTGGGTCACACTGAGGTCATCTCCTCCCTTAGTGAGACAGCCACGGGGGTCCAAAGGCCCAGGAACCAAGTTGCAAATGCTCTGGCTCCCAAACACCAACACTCACTGCCTTCAGTCCACTGCACTCCACCGTGACCCTAAAGGACCGAGAACAACTTCCCCTGGGGGGGGTCTCAGACTGTAAATCTTGATGGGAGAAGAAAGCGTCTTCTTTCCACCCCCAGGAGTAGCCGGTGGCTTCGAACTGCGGACCTAGCAGTTAGCAGGCCAGCACGTAACCCACTGTGCCATCAGGGCTCCTGACTTTTGCTTCCAAGTCAACTGGAATGCCTGGGTACCAGGCATTGTGCAAACAGCTGTTCGTCCATCCGTGTACCCAGCCCCCTAACAACCCTCCTCCGGAGCAGCTGCGACAATTCCAACTGAGAGACGCACAGTCTTGGTCTCTGCAAACACCACTGATCCCTTCCAGACCCAGGAGCTAGTGAGCTAAGCGAGGGAGCCAGGATCAAGGCCTCTCTGATTCACGGCTCCTCCTCTTACCACCTGTGGCAGTTAGATTTTTTTGGTCCACTTGAATCTCTTTGAAAGTGCAGGGGTGGAGTCCAACCTGTCAGTCAGGTCACAGCCTGCGGATGCTGCTTCCTGGAGGTGGGGCCTTTTGATGAGAGAAACCCTGGGGACCCCTCCCCCTCTTTTTCTGCCCCCATTCGCCTGTCTTCTTACTTGTTGGGACTCTGGGCCTGCCCCCAGGGGCAGCCCCATGCGGGCTGCCTGACCCCAAGATCCTTGGGCACGCTGCTATGTTTCCACCAGCCCGGGATCTGTGTGACACAGCACCCCTGGCCTGATCCCCCTGCTTCCTGTTTCGCTTCGCTGTATCTTCGGCCTGCAGCTGACTAGGGCGTCGGGCCCATGAACTTAAGTTGGCCTGGGCTGTGATGCCTTCTTGATACAAAAATGCTTCTTGATAGAAATCTCCTACCTATACATATGTGAGTGTCACGGCTTTGGTTTCTCCAGACAGCCCAGCCTAACACCCCACTCTCCAGCTTAGCCCTGGTAAAAAATCATTAATCTCACTCTCACCCCTGCCATGGGTGTTGATATTGCGAATTAGGAAAAAGGCAGTTAAACATTCTCATTTGGCTCACACATGGGGGAAAAAACCACAGGTGAAGGTGTGCGGACACCTGGAACTCGAAAACCAAAAGGGACGAGCATGGCTAGCATTCCTCAAGATGAAAGAACTGAAGAAGAAACTTGGTTGGCCAGATGGATGGATGCAATAGACAAAATATCAAAAGACACAGGAGATGTCATTAAAAAAAAGATGAACGCACAGAGTCCTCCAAAAAGAACTGATCAACAGTCAACCAGTTCAGAAAGTAACATACAACCAAGAACTGGTGGTATTGAAAGAAATCCAGTGCACGGACATCGCCAGCCCCAGCCGGGCTCCAGGAACTGACAGAATACTGACGGAAAGGTTTCAACAATGGACAGAACCAAGAAATGTGGAAGTCAGCTATGTGGCCAGCCCACCAGAAGAGATTCCTGGTTGTGCCCATTCCAAAGAAAGGTGCTCTAACAGAATGCAAAAAACATTTTTGGATAATAACTTTAATATCACTCACAAGTAAAATGTTGCTGAAATGACCGCAGTGGTGCATCAGCAGAAGGCTGCCTCCAGAAACGCAAGAGCAAGTCAGAGGGGGACTTGAAACGAGAGCGTTCATTGCTGGCCTCAGATGGGCCTTGCTGGAACACAGAAGACCAGGAAGATGTGTGTTTATCTGTGTTTTATGGGCTGCACAGGCATTCAGCTGTGTGGGTCCAAACAAATGATGGATCACCTGGCAAAGAATGGGAACTCGAGACCCGCTTGTGCTCATATAAAATCTGTGCAGAGATCAAGAAGCCGAGGAGCCAGCAGAACCAGGGGATCCTGTGAGGTTTAAAATCGGGAAAGGTATGCATCTCAGTTATATCCTTTCACAGTACTTATTCAATTGGCATGATAAGCAAATCATCCAAATACGTAGACCAGAGGGTCTCAACCTTCCTACTGCTGCGACCCTTTAATACAGTTCCTCATGTTGTGGTGACCACCCCTAACCATAAAATTATTTTCATTGCTACTTCACCACTGTAATTTTGATACTCCTATGAATCGGGTGACCCGTGTGAAAGGGTTGTTTGACCCCCAAAGGCGTCTCGACCCACAGGCTGAGAACCGCTGACGTAGACTGTAAGAACGCAGCACCAGAGTTGGAGGAAGACTCATTAACCACCGGCGACATACCGGTGGCATTACTGAAAGTGAAGAGGACTTGAAACGCTCTCACCTACTCACTGCCATCGAGTCAGTGCCAACTCGTGGTGGCCCATAGGACAGGGCAGGACTGCCCCTGTGGCTTTCCAAGACGAACCCGTCTTTCTACTTTGGAAGAACTGTCAGCTTCGAACTTTGGACCATGTGGAGCACAGCCGAACATGTAGCCACTCCGCCACCACTAGGGTTCTTCAAAAACACTTACGGATGACGAGCAAAGCCTGAAGCCTCGAGCATGGATTACAACTCTGTGCAAAGAAAACAGGGATCCTCACAACTGGACTGATAGGCAATATGATGATAAATGGAGAAAGGGCTAAGTTTGCCAAGGGTTTCATTTTAATTGAACTTATAATCAATGCCCAGTGGAGGCAACAGTCATGAAATCAGAGGACGTTCATCAAATAAATCTGCTGCACAAGACCTCTTTGAGGTATTAGAATCCAACGGTGTTACTTTGAGGACTAAGCCGTGACAGATCCAAGTCATTCCAGTGGGGATTTCTTCAATGCCTGGAGCCAGCTCGTTGGCTAGTGCATTCAGCGCAGCTTGAACGTCTTCCTTCAGCACCATTGGTTCTTGCTCGGATGCAACCTCCTGAAATCGTGGAATGTCGACCAGTTCCTTCTGGGACAGCGGCTCTATGTATGCTCTCCATCTTCTCTTGACGCTTCCTGCAGCCTAGAGAATCTCAACTTGAGGCTTGAATTTTTTCTTGAGGTTTTTTTTTTTTTTCAGTTTGAAATATGCTGAGCGTGTTCTTCAGCATATCTGAAACTGAAAGAACTCAAGAAAACATTCCATTGAATAATGAAAACTGAAGAGGAATTTAAGCATGTGGATTGTGGTGAAAGTCCCACGGACTCTTAAAAGGACACGCCAATCTATCTTAGACGACGCAAGGCCAGAGGACTCCTCAGAGGCAAGGATTGCAAGACTTCATCGTACAGCCTTTGGACAACTGTCAGGAGAGACCAGTCCCTAGAGAAGAACACCATGCTTGGTGAAATGGAGGGCCAGCGGAAAAGAGGACAGCCCTTGACAAGACGGACTGACCCAGAGGCTACATCCATGGGCTCAGACACAGGACCAATTGTAAGGATGGCGCAGGACTGGGCAGTGCTTTGTCCGGTTGTGCTAAGGTCCCCATGGGTAGGGGACAGTTCGACAACACCTTACACAACTTCCGCTCCAGACTCCAGAATATTCCTCCATTTCTTTTTCCTTGGCTTCACTGCTTCCCCTCACTCCAGCTCAAGAGTCTCGCCCTGGCTTTCAAATCTGCAGCAGTTACAAGATTTAGCAACTTGCTTCTCTGTCTCTTGAACTTGCGGGCAAGTCCCTTGCCTTGTTGGAGCAAGAGTGCCATCTTGTGGAACGTTGGGTCAATGCCAGCACGCATTCTGTGGGCGATGGTGGGCAAGGGGGCTGGGTCAGGGGTTCAGCACAGACAGAGGGTGCTGGGACAGTGCCTGGACAGCTGTAAGAACGAACTCAGCACATTGCCTAGTGATTCAGAAATCCAAAATCCAAAGGTATTGCTCAAGTACAAGTCTGGGATGTCAAGGGCTTGTATTTCTTGGCTCCAAAGCCCAGGGCTGGGATAAGAGTAAAATGAGTCAGGCAGGTCCTTTAAGTGCCGGATTGCAGCCTGTCTTATCTCAGTCTGTTTGTTTGTTTGTTTTAAATAAATTGAACGATTTGGCATTTTTGCATTCATTTTTATTTTTTAAATGGAACTAAAAAGATTTACTTTGCTGGTGGAATTTTGTTTGGTTTTGTTTGTCGTGTTTTGCACCCAAAGCAAGCACTGCCATCCCATTGCCCTTTTACTGACCCTGTCAAAGTCCTCTGAACTAGAATCCAAGCTCAGACTTGGAAGAAGCAGGAATGAACCGGTTGAACGCCTTGCTAAGGATTCACATGTCCAGCCCAGATCGCCTGAAGCAGAAGCTGTATTTTAACCAGACCCCTGACCCCAGGTGCTACGTAGAAACACAAAAGGACCTGTGGTTGAAATGCAGATTCGGATCCAGTACATCTGGAGCGGACATGCAATTCTTAGCAGGTGCTCATACCAGAAGGAACCAGTTGCAAGTCTTGCCCATAAGCTACACATCCCCTGACTCACTGCCTGGAGTTGGGCCTGTAGGTTCGCTTTCCCGTTTGAGAGGGGTCTTGTTATCCCTCTAGCCTCACCACAGTCTCCCTGGCCCCTCGACACGCCGTTTCACAGGGAAAGGAAGAAGCCGGGCCAGCACACACACTTTAGAGGAGCGAGTGAGTAACCAGGCAGGAATGTTTGCCCGTTAATACTGCTCCCTTAGCAAGCAGCTGACATGCCGACTGAAAAGCTGCTGCTGCCAGGCCAGGCCAGGCCAGACCACCAGGGTCACAGCAAGTCTGGGCAAAGGGCACCGTTAACACGGCTTGCCCTCCCCTGAGCTGGGCGGGGGCAAGCTGATGGTCTGCCCTGCGAACCATAACACTGCTTCTTCAAGAGTCTGCACTTCCTCCCACCCCAGACTTCTGAGGCCACACTTGGTGAGTCCAGAGCCTGGACCCACAGCCCAAGATGAGGTCAAGAATTCTTGACCTGGATGGAGTCTATACTTAAGCTGGGGGGAGGGGAGACTTCACCTCAACTGTCTGCAGAATCATGTACATTCTCTGGGGAAATGTGTTCCCAGGGCCCAAGGGGTCCTTAGCCCCATAAAAGGTTAGCATTGCAGTAGGTGGAAAGTTTAGCCCTCCCAACTAAGCATCTCTGCAAGAAAGATGGGACTATGGTCCGACTGCAGGAAGTAGGGTTGAGTCCTGGTACCTCCTGTACACCCACCACCCACCTGACACTGGAGCCGGCATGTAGCTAGGACGCTAAGCCAGTCCAAAGACAGACTAGCAAGAGAGGCCTGGCAATTTGTTTCTGAAAATCGGCTCACAAAAGTCCCATGGATGGCAGCAGTGGGGTTCTTGAGTCAGGGGGGACTTGGAGGTAGCTGACCTTAACAGCATGCAAGATACACCGGGAGCAAGAACCCTGGGACCGTGCATGCTGACTCCTCAGGACCCTGTAGGACACGGGAAGTCAATGTTTTGATTACTTTGTTTGGTTGTTGTCTTTGGTTTTTCCTGCTTGAAATTATGAAAAGGGATGTGATGAATATATATTTTGAGCTCAGGGGGCAAAATAGCTCCTTGAATTTCTCAGAGACCATGATGCTTAATGGCTGACAGAAGGTCCTGCCTAGATGGACTCAGAGGCCTAAGGCCATCTTTTGTATCAATCGAATAGTTTAGACAAGGATCAAAGATAGTTAATTATTGAACTTGACTGTTTTAAGAACTGAGTTTAAGATCTGGCTGTACTAGGTTTATACTGCTTTCTTCTGCTTATTGTTACTGATAGAATGATTGGTAGAAATTGGATACCCAAAAAGGGGAGGATAAAGGCCTGAAGTGGCTGGTTTACAAACTTTCATAGGTGTGGAATATAGTCATAAGATTATGGTGTAGGTGTTCAATTGTGAGACATAGAATATTGTTGTTTTGTTCATTTATAGAATATTACATTTAAATGAGGCTGGCACATATTGAATTGTATGCATTTTAGTTTTATCCTATAAGGTACAGATGTGATGTTATTGTTGTTCTGTTTTAAAAGGATATCTGGATGAAGAGTTGTGTAAAAGTGTCAAATTGACAAGGGGTGGTCTATGGCAGTTATATAATCTCCAGTCAATTTGAGTGAAGAGGTGGAGTCTAGCCTGTCAATCAGGTCATGGCCAATGCAGCATCTGTGTGGGCATGGCTTTCTAATGAAGATTCTGGGAACTCCTGTCTTCCTCCCAGGAGGTAGGACACTCTCTCTGCTTCACATTCCTGATGACAAGCCAGATGGAGCTATACTGATGGAGCCAGAGCCCTGGAGCTGGAGGAGCCATGTGAAGACCCATGCCAGCCCTGAGATGCTTCCACTGCTACTGGATCCACAAGAGTTTCCACCCACTGGCCTGTGTTCTTCCTGCATTTGGCATCATTGCATGTGTTGCATGAATCTGAAGAGGAATTTATAGACTGGTGTTGACATATGGGGTAATATCAGACTTACGGAATTGATCTGGACTGGGCTGGGATGTTTTCTCAATACACAATTGCTCTTTTATATAAAGCTCTTCCTGTACACATAATGTGTCTCTGGATTTGTTTCTCTAGTCAACCCAGACTAACACAGGTTCCCCGCCACACACAAAAAAATGGAATTCCTCTCCTCTCCCACCCAAAAAACTGTGTATTTAAATTTTTTACAAAACAACCTTATCACCTTCAAAGTGCTCTCCATTACACTTAATATATTTGTAGTATCTGTGATTCCATTCTTGGAAACATATTTCAAACTCATCTGTTTGGATAGCTGACAGCACCTCCCTCGTTTTCTATTTCACCTCTTCTTTGTTGCCAAATTGCTGTCCTTTCATGTCCTTCATTCACAGAAACAAAAAGAAGTTGGACAAAGCGAGGCCAGGTGAGTAAGGTGTGTAGGGCAAGAGAGGCATGCTGTTTTTGCCAAAAACTGGTGCACTGAGATGATTGTGTGAGCAGGTGCCTTGTGGTGGCAAAACCAGGCCCCGTCTGCCACAAATCAGGCTTTTTTTTTTTTTTGGTCGCATACTGTTACGCAATCTTTTCAGAACCTCCAAATAGAAAGTTTGATTAACAGTCAGACCTGGTGGAATGAATTCCAAATGCACTATAAGTCGACATTTTTGTCTATTCGGGAAGTTGACAGACATCCAGAATGAGGTTTGTCATCAATTAACATGTCACCCTTTTTTGAAAAGAAAAAACCACTCCACTCTCACACTGGCGTTTGACTGCATAGCGCTGTCCTCTTAAGCTGTGTTCAACATCACAACAGTTTCTGCAGACATTCCCCCCACCACCCCCTGAGCGGGAAACAAAATTCACAGCTGCATGCTGTTCTCTTAAATCAGCCATCACAAAAACAAGGTTCCAGAGAAACTGCTTTTACAAAAATATGCACTGTGACCAGAGGGAACCTTCCCAGGCAACGCCACTGGGGCACTAACTCAATGCTCGCCTAGCGGGAGAAATGCGTACTCAGAAAATTCCGCCCAGTGGAGCTTTTCTCAGGTGTTTTAGAGGGCAGTCCCTCATATTTTGGACATTTATCAAGAGAGACAAGCCCCTGGAAGGCATCATGCTTGGTGACATCATGCTTGGTAAAATAGAGAAAAAGGAGATGGACAAGATGGACTGGCGCAGTGGCTGCAACAACGGGCTCAAACGTAAGAATAATTGTCCTGTTGTGCCCAGGGTCGCTATGAGTCAGAACCGGCTCAAGGGAACCTAACCACATCAACATCTCTAGGTGGGCTCAACCTCTCTAGGTGGGAGGAGGACACCTAAAGATTTGGGCCACCAAGAAACCCCGGAGCCGGCGCACCCTCCCCCAGCCTGTGTCCCCTCCCAGACCCTCATTTCTGGGATGGGGAACGTGCAGCTGTCGTAGACACCAGCATCGTGGTGAAAGCTGGAGAGCCAGAGCCAAGCTCAATCCCCCGAGCCCCCAGCCCTCAGGCAGGGCCACCCCCTGAGCCAGACCTGGCCAGCTGCAAGACGTCTCAGCAGCTGTGTTTTCACAGAGCGCCCCGCCCCCCGCCACTCTGCAATCCCAGCTAGGGGCCACCTGTACTGCTCCCCGGTGTGAGGTGCCCTCTGCCCATGCCCAGAGCATGCAGGAGGGAGAGGCGGAAAGGGAGGCTTTCTGAAGAAACACTGGCCACTAGCCAACGTCGTGCCCCCAAGGCCTGGAAACTGAGAACAAATGCATTGCCATCAGTCAATACCCCTTGGTTCCCAAGACTGTGCCCTGCAGGTCCGCAGTGTCCCGCCTTTCTGGAATAGTTCCCATTGCTGACCTTCCAGGGAGATGTGGTGCTTAACCTCTGCGCCACCAGGCTCCTGAACCATTAAAAAACATTTTAAACCCCCAAACGACTCGCTGCCATTGAGTCAATGCTGACTCACAGCCACTGATGTGGGTTTCCGAGACTATAACTCTTCACAGGAGTAGAAAGCCCCATCTTTCCCCACCGTGGAGATGCTGGTGGTTTTGAACTACCAACCGAGCGGTTTGCAGTCCAACAGGCGACCACTACATGGTGAGGTCCAAAATGAGCCACCTCTCTGCCTTCTTCATGCACGAAGATGAATTTCATGGCCCCGAATGCATTGTCCCTGAACTCCAAAACCTAATTTTACTCGGCTTCCTCCCACCGGAATCAAATTCAGATGAAGCCTGATAAAATCTCAGGGCGACCACTCCCCGCCTGCTTGTCCCAAACACATTTCAGAGCCTGGAACTGGAGCTGGCGGAGGGCGGCCTGGCCCACTGCCTCTGTTTCTTCTCTGCACAGCTGCGGCCATGACTGAGCTTGTCACAAGCAAGAGGAGAATGCCCAACAACCCAGAGGGTTTCCTGTTTGGGGTTGAGGGGTTTCTCAGTGAGCTTGGGGTCTGGTGGTGAGGCAGGGTATCGGCACACTCCCCCTGCCCTGGCAGAAATCCACGGACTCCTTTCTCAGGAGGGCTGGGGGTGAGGGGTGGGAGGGGTGGGTCTGTTTGTATGGTGTTTTCTTTTGCTTTGTTTGTTAAGATAGGTAAATCCTGAAAAGACTCAAGTTTGGGCTGTCCTGTTTTCTAAATGGCCTTTGGGCCCTTCTTTGCTCACGCCTCGGGAGGACTGCTTCCGGTCCTGAGTCAGGAGGAGGATTCCTGGTGGTGTCTTTAAAAAGGTCTCCCCTCTGAGAGAGGGGCTTTGTATGGCAAAACTAACCCGACCGTCTGCAGAACAACCTCTGCATGTGCTCCCGCCAAGCTCACTGTCATCGAGTGGATTCCAACTCAGAGACCCTAGAAAGCGGGGGAGGCCCGCTCCTGTGCGTTGCCGAGACGATCACTGTTCAAGGGCAGAGCAAGGCTCCCCTTCCTCCAGAAGAGCAGCCCCTGGTTTGAAACTGCTGGCTCTGTAGTTTGACCACTACACCACTGGGGTTGCTGATCACAATCACAGTCTTCAGAAAACCCTACAGGGTGGCTGTGGTCAGGGGCCCTGCAGTCGGTTCCAACCCATAGCGACCTCCGGCACAAATGCTGCCTGGCCCGACCCCATCCTCCCAATGGTCCCTAAGTCTGAGCCCATGGTTGCAGCCACTGTGTCAATCCATCCCATTGAGGGCCTTCCTCTCTTTGGACCCCTGCGGGGTAATTCTATCATATTACATAGAGTCACTTCAAGGACACCGAACCACCCCCCGGAGGACACAGAGCTTGCAGAGGGAAGGGGAGGAGTGGCCCACGCGGACAGCTGGGGCCCAGGAAGTCACCCTACAGTTGGCCGTCAAATGTTCACGGAGCTCACATGACCCAGCTCTGCCGAGGCCCAGGGCTGTGTGAGCAGCACAGCAGCTTTGAGCTCAACTCCTGCCTGGCAGGCAGAACGCACCCAGCAGTCTTGCAGAAAGAAAGGCCTGGCAAATTGCTTCTGGAAAGATCCAAGCCCAGAAAACCCCAGGAGCAGTTCTATTCCGTCACACACGAGCTCACCCTGAGCCTCAGTCGACTGGGCAGTGCTGGGATTGGTTTGTTTTTTTTTTCCTATGTGTCCCTTGACTTGTTTTGTTTGCTTGCTCGTTTTGCCAGAATCTGCTGGAACTGCCTCGGTTTCACTCCTCGGTGGGGCTTACTGTCCCACAACAGCTGAGAGCCCCTTCTCTTCCCTTTAGCACTGGCCCGAGCTCACGGCCATAGCCACTACCCTATGGACCTGCCCCTGTGGGTTTCTGGGACTGTAACTCTTCACAGGTACAGATAGCCTCATTTTTCGCCCCCAGAGCAGCTGGTAGGTTTCAACGACTGAACTTGCGGTGAGCAGCCCAATGAGTAACCCGTGGCACCACCAGGGCTCCTGGGCCCCATCTAGGTGTTAGATAAATATCTATTGATTGATAACCATCAAGAAAATCGGATGGAAGTCAAGAATGCCTTTACATAGCTGTAAACCGCATGGGAAGAGTTACACTGAATCCTTGTCACAAGCCTGCCAGGGAGGCGTTTGGACTCTGTTCTCCAGCAAGGCACCGAGTCTGAGATGGGGTCTGGGACTTGCTCGAAGGCACAGAACTGCTTGGTGGTAGAGCCTCAGTAAGTGAAGCTTCACTTACTGAGCACAGTCCCGGCCCGGAGGGAGCCCCACAGCTCACCAAGCAGGGCCAGGGCCAGGGCCAGAACGGGAAGAGGTGCTCCAAGGAGGCAGGGCTGTTGCTGCTCTTCCTGGTAGGCGTGTTAGGCCCTCCTTCCAGAAACCTCCCTGTGCCTCTCACCATACCCAGCTCCGCTTCTCCCGCCCACCTTGAGAACACACACCAAACCTGCCTTTGAGCCCTCCACCCCAACAATCCAGGGCTGCCAACCCAGCACAGTGTGGGATACTGGGACCATGCAGCAGGCCGGAGGCTCCCTGTGATCTTGCTCACAGCTGAGACCCCACATCAGTTCCAATCCTCTTTACTGTGCAGCCACAGTGGCATGGAGGCTATGGGTTGGGCTGCTACACATGGGGTCAGCGGTTCGAAGTCCCCAGCCACTCCAGAGGGAAAAGAGGCCTTCAATGCGACACCTTTCAAAATATCGACTCTCAGAAACCCAGAGCTGAGCTCCGCTCTGTCTTATGGGGTCACTGTGCATCATCATGAACTCCATGGTAGTGAGTTTGGCTTTGGTTTCTTGCTTGGAAAGAAAGATGGGACCCCAGTGTTCTTCTCCGCTCGGCAGTCCCGATAGCCAGTGCCTGCTAATCCTGAGACAAAGGCCTCCAAGGGACCTACACTCATTCATTTCCTTTCCTCCTGTGCTTCCACCCGGTGCGTCCCCGAGAGCTGGTGGCCAAGCCAGTCCTGCACCTCTCAGAGGCGCCCTGCCGACTGCGCTCATGTGGTCGCTCCAGGGGCAGAAGGCACGCTCAGCATGAGACCCATTGGGGACCTCCTGTGACCTGAACGCCCCTGACAGCAGTCGTGCTGAGGCCATGGTGGCTCCTCCGTGTCAGCGGTTTGCTTCTCCCTGGCTCTCATTTCCTGCCCCTAACATATGCTGAAGCTCACAACATCCATTCACCCCTCTGCTTCCTCCTTTTTCAAACTCACGCTGACAAGGGGCATTTCTGTTCCCCACCCGCCTTCGTCCACCCTCCCCCTCCAAAACGGGCAAACGACTTGGTAAGGAGGGCCCATAATTATACCAGAAACACTTTGGTCAGTGCCTGCAGCCCTCGGGGTCTTGCCGCACGCTGCGCCCTAGGCCGGGAAATCCTCCTCCCAGGACCACGCTCCGGACACGGACAGGACTTGCTCTCTGCGGGGGCCTTCGGGAGCCCGGCTCCTAGGCTTGAGCTCATCACATTAGGGTGCTATCGGGATCCCCTTTCTTTCCCTTAGCAAAACACCACTCGTGCTGCAGAGGAAGGAAGTGTTAGCAAATTCCCATCCGAGAGGGTTTGCAGCGGAATAAAACAGCTCTTACAAAGCAACATTTTGGGGGATTGGAGAGCAAATAAATCAAAAGCATATGGGCTGTGCTCTGTTCAAGTGTGTTTTCGTTTCCTCCCAGGAAAAGGGGGAGAGAAAGGCTGGAGGGGAAAATACATTTTATAAAACGGTAAGCATTGGAAAATCGCTGGGGATTTGTAAGACTCGAAACTGAGCAGGGATGGCCCAGCCGACGCATACAACGGTTGTTCTTGTTTTGCTGTTATTGATGATGATGATGTTGTTGTCAGGTTCCGTCCAGCCTGGCGCCGGTCCACAGTGACCCCACGTAGAACAAAAAGAAACACCTCGTCCCACGCCATCCTCACAACGGTCCCCATGCTTGAGCCCACTGTTGCGGCCACCTTGTCCACCCATCTCGCCAGCCGAGGGCCTTCCCCTTCGTGCTGCCCTGCTACCTTACCGAGCATGATGTGCTTGCTTCTCCAGCGATGGGTCTCACCTAACGAGTAGGTTGTAAAAGAAAAAAAAAATGCTTGTACTACTTGCTACTCTGGGGTAGAAATGACACATTTCTGATGAAACGAAAACATGCCAGATCGAGATCTCTGAAGGAGCCCTGGTGGCATAGTGATCCCGCATTTGGGCTAGTAACCAAAATGTCGGCAGTTCAAAACCACCAGTCACTCCATGGGAAAAAGACAGGCTTTCTACTTTTGTAGAGAATTATGGTCTCAGAAACCCATAGGGGCAGTTCTACCCTGTCCTGTGGGGTTGCTATGAATTTCTACGAATACTTTGAAGCCCTCTGGCTTGGGTTTGACTTTTGGTGGTGTTTTGGTTTGGGTTTGGGCTGGAACAGACAGAATTTTTATTTTCTCTGTTTTAGAAGCCCAACATGAAGTCCCCAGCTCTAGAGAAAAGCTTTCTCTCTGTCAGTTCTGTCCGCTTGTGTAGGCCCACATCTCTCTCCTCTCACTTCTTCACGGTGTGTTGGTTTTAACATTATTTTTATTTTATGATTAATCAGAGGAGAGTTTATATTTCAGGTCATCAAGTTTGTATTGGGACTTTAAGCTACTTATCAAGCCCCAATAGCTTTCACCACCGCACCCCTCACCCCGAGCGTGCTTTGATTTGCTGCTTCCTCTGTGGAAAACCATCTTCCCCTTCACTCAGGTCAACAGCTGTCAACCCTCTAGCCCGGGGGTCCAGAAACGGTGGCTCGAGAGCCAGAGGCAGCTCTCTGGCTACGTACATGTGGCTCTGAAGTAAAACTGAAAATGAAAACAGTGCCGTCATAATTTCATTTAAAGGATAATATTCAGATAACGGTGATTTTATTTGTTTGTAAAAATATATTTACGGGTCTGCAGGCCTGGCCCCAATCTGAACTACATAGACACTCCCCCTTTTGCCCCCCCCCCCCCAACAGAAGAATTCACTTCAGAGGACAGCACTAAAGCTACAGCTCAGGAAGAGGGACATGTCTGATCAGGGCACACGGGGGCAAATGAAGGGGGAGGAGAACACATCCTGGCCCACCAAGTCCCGAGGATGATGTTCCTGCTCAGAGCTTCCAGTGCACAGGGAGGACCATAGGACTGGCCCCACTATGGGACAGGACGTCCCTCACTGGCCCATAGTCCTATGAGGGACAACACTGGAGGCACTGGAGGCACAGTGTGGAACAGTGCCCGGTCTAACCCGACCACACTAGGTTGGGGTTGAAATGCTAAGGGCATGCAACAGAGCAGCAAGGGGAGCAAAGCAATGAAGTCCCCAGGGAATACCAAAAATAGACTTTGGGGCCAGGGTGTAGCACTTCATCAGACTAGACCAGAAAACACTCCTAAAGGTCAACAAACTAACCTGGAACTATTCATAGGTTTTTCATTTTTTGTTGTTGTTTTGTTTTTTGTTTTATGTTTCTCTGTCTTGTTTTTGTGCTTATTGTTGTCTCTGCATGTCTATCTAGATAAGATAGGCTGGATAAACAATCCACAGGCAAAAACAATGGGACTGACGGTTCTGGGGGAACACAGGAGAGGGGGAGGCAGGGGAAAGAAGTGGGTGTTAACAAACCCAGGGACAAGGGAACAACAAGTGATCTAAAATAGATGGCGAGAAGGGCATAGGATCCCAGGTAGGGCTTAATCAAGGGCAATGCAACCCAGAGGAATTACTGAAACCTGAATGAAGGCTGAACATAATAGTGGAACAAGAGGAAAGTAAAAGGAAATAGAGGAAAGAATTAGGAGACAAAGGGTATTTATAGAGGTCCCAATGAAGGCATGTGCATATGTAAGTATATTTTTATATAACGATAGGGAAATAGATTTATGTACATATATTTGTATGTTAAGTATTAAGTTAGCAGTCTGACACTGGGCCTCTACTCAAGTACTCCCTCAATGCAAGAAGACGTTATCCTATTAAACTGGCATTCCATGATGCTCACCTTCCCTACACGATCTTGAAGACAAAGCGGGTGCATAAGCAAATGAGGTAAAGAAACCTGATGGTGCCCAGCTATCAAAAGATATAGCATCTGGGGTCTTAAAGGCTTGAAAATAAACAAGCGGCCATCCAGCTGAGAACTAACAGCGTCCACATGGAAGAAGCACACCAGTCTGTGTGATCATGAGGTGTCTATAGGATTAGGTTTCAGGCATCAAAGACCCAGAAAAAAATCATATCATTGTGAATGAGGGGGAGTGCAGAATGGAGACCTGAAGCCC
Organism: Tenrec ecaudatus; assembly: GCF_050624435.1. Classification (NCBI taxonomy): domain Eukaryota; kingdom Metazoa; phylum Chordata; class Mammalia; order Afrosoricida; family Tenrecidae; genus Tenrec; species Tenrec ecaudatus. The sequence continues at coordinate 184,013,389 of NC_134532.1, forward strand.
ATCTGTCAGCAACTGGACATCCCTTTACAGAAGGGTTGTGGGGAGATGAGCCAGTCAGGGTGCAGTATAACACCAATTAAACATACAACTTTCCTCTAGGTCTTTAATGCTCCCCCACCCCCACTATCATGACCCAAATTCTACCTTACAAATCTGGCTAAACCAGAGCATGTACATAGGTACAGATAAGAGCTGGAAACACTGGGAATCCAGGACGGATAAACCCCTCAGGACCAATAATGAGAATAGCAATACCAGGAGGGTAAGAGGAAGGTGGGGGGGGGGGGAGAAGGAACTGATCAAAATGATCTACATATAACCCCCTCTCAGGGGGACGGACAACAGAAAAATAGGTGAAGGGAGACAGCAGTTGGTGTAAGACATGAAAAAATATTGATAAATTATCAAGGGTCCATGAGGCAGAGAGGGAGCAGATGTTGGCTTCGGTTTGCTGACCTTTCTGTTTGCAACTGCGCACTTTAACCACTGCCATGGGATTCCGTCTACGATCACCCTCTGCATTTTTCGCCCTCATTCATTTCCTTCAGTGTTGTTATCACCACCTGATATGGTTTATATTTATTTCTTAATATGCTTGTTGACGGTTTTCCACTAAGGAGCCCGGGTGACACTGTGGGTTCCTTAGGGAACTGCTCATCTCAAAGAGTAGGGTTCAACCCACCTACCATCCCGAGGGAGAGCAATGGGTGTGGCCTGGGGGCCCAATAAACATTTGTTGGGTGAATCAATAAATTGCTAAGAGAACAAGAGAAGACCTCAGTGTTAACGGTGTTAACGATCTGTCTAGAAGGAAACAGGCCTTCAAAGGCAGATGCCCGAGAAAGGGTGTGGAAAGGAAAACAAAGGAAAATGAAATTTCTGAGAAGAGAGTGATCGGCAGTGTCCGTCAATTCTGAGAAATCAAGCACACTGAACACAAAGGTGTCCATTGATGAAGAGGGAGTGGACCACGTCACAGAGAGCTATTTGGGGGCATCCTCAGCCCAGATAGCCAGACTGTGCTGAGTTAAGGTGTGTCGCTATGAGTGGGAAGCCCTGGTAGCGTAGCGATTAAGCAATGGGCTATAACTTACAGGGTCGGCAGTTCAAAACCACCAGCTGCTCCCTGGGAGAGAGACTGGGCTTCCCGGTGAACAGTTACAGTCTCGGAAACCCACCGGGGGTGGCTATGAATCAGCACGGACTCAATGGCAGAGAGTTTGGTTTGGAGGCAACATTTAACAATAACAGCAAACAGATATGATGGGTGAAAGTAGTATGTTCGTACAATTTTATTTTAGCATCTTGTCTATGAAGAAGAAGTACAGCGAGTTTGCCAGAAATAATAAGAACAAGAAAGGATATTGTTTTTAAAGCAGGAAAGATCTGCGTGTATCTAAAAGGTGAGAGGAGGCACCAGCTGAGAAGGGGGTTCAACATACACAGTAGTTGAAGATACAAGGTTCCCAAGAAGAAGGGACCAGGTCCCAAAGTGCTGGTTTTAGCAAGGAGGAGCAACCAATGCCCTGCGGATGATTAAAGAGAAAGAAACAGAGCCGGGGGAAAAATCATTGCCATCAAGTACATTCCAACTCACAGTGACCCCGCAGGACACAGTAGAAGTGCCCCAGTGCGTTGCAGAGACTGTAAGTCTTTACAGGAGTAGAAAGCTTTCTCTTTCTCCCACAGAGCAGCTGGTGGGCTCAGGCTACTGATCATTTGATCAGCAGCCCAACACATAATCCACTGCGGCACCAGGGCTCCCGAGACAAGGCGTGCGGAGCTGGATCACATACCCACGCAGTCACAGCCAGGACACAAGGCACCTGCCTAGTGCTCGCTTCATCAAGCCATTTCCCCCTCTTACTCATGTTGGAGAGGAGGCAAGAGGCTAAGTAGAAAACAGCTACACTTGTTGTTAGGTTCCATAAAATCCGTTCCAACTCATAGCACCCTATGCAGACAAAACTAAACACCGCATGGTCCTGTGCCATCCTGACAGCTGTTCCTATGCTTAAGCCCAGGGTTGGAGCCGAGGGGTCCATCTCCCTCACTGAGAGCCTCATGGACTGCTCCTCCACTTTACAATGACACCTGCTTTCTCATTTAAGCTTGCTGCCGGCAGATGCTTCTACCCCACTCCCGGGGTATCCTCCCATGAGGCGGGAGACCTCACTTACTCCGCCATAGTAGAATGCAATAACTTAGCTCATCAGTGAGTTATGAAATTCCTCATATGTAGCACAGCCCCTTCCTGCCTCCTTTTTCAAATCATTATTATTTTCTCAAGACACAGTTGAAAAGATATATTCTAGGTAGCTCTCGAATCATGGTTTGCTCCATGTCTGCCCTGTGTCAGAGGCTAACAGTGATCCAACCCTGTCTGTGGCTTGGCGTACAAGACCGGTCCATATTTGGGTTCAATAGTAAGTCCCCACCACTTGTCGGTCAGTTGGTCATCCTGCGGTGGCTTGTGTGCTGCTGTGGTGCTGGAAGCCATGCCAGGCTATTTCAAATGCCAGCAGGGCCAACCAGAGTGGACAGGCTTCAGTGGGGTCTCCAGACTAAGAACAGACTACAAAGAAAGACTCGGCTCCCCACTTCAGAGGAAGCAGCTGCTGAAAACTTTATGCATAAAATACTGAAGGTCTGATAAGTGGAAGGAGAACATTGTCAGAGATAGTGCTGGATTGGAGGACATCCAAAATGTGGCTGAAGAGGAATTGATTTCTCGGAGTGGAGTTGACCGACATGATGTAAGTCAGATAAAGCCTGTGGGAGTGGTCTTCAAGATCTTCATTTGCTGATGAGGCAAGACTCAAGGTAAGGAAAAACAGCTGCAAAAATATCCTCATGGGATGGGGAAATAGATCTATGTACATATATTTATAGGTTTAGCATTAAGGTAGCAGATGGGCATTGGACCTCCACTCAATGCAAGAATACTTTGTTCTATTAAACTGACATTCCATGATGCTCACCTTCCCAGCACGATTGCTGAAGGCAAAGTGGGTGCATAAGCAAATGTGGTGACGAAAGCTGATGGTGCCCGGCTATCAAAATATATAGTGTCTGGGGTCTTAAAGGCTTAAAGATAAACAAGCGGCCATCTAGCTCAGAAACAACAAAGCTCACATGAATCAAGAACATCAGCCTGTGTGATCAGAAGGTGTTGAAGGGATCAGGTATCAGGCATCAAAGAACAAAAAAGTCATATCATTGTGAACGAGGGGACCCAAAGTCCATCTGTAGGCAACTGGACATCACCTTACAGAAGGGTCTCAAGGAAGAGATGAACCAGTCAGGGTGTAGTATAGCACCAACAAAACATCCAATTTTCCTATAGTTCTTTAATTCTTCCCCTCCCCCATGATCATGACCCCAATTCTACCTTACAAATCTGGCTAGACCAGAGGACGTACACTGGTACAGATAGAAACTGGAATCACAGGGAACCCAGGCAGATGAACCCATCAGCACCAGTGCTGAGAGTGGTGATACCCAGAGGGTAGAGGGAAAGTGGGATAGAAAGGGGGAAGCAGTTACAAGGATCTACCTATAACCCCCTCCCCGGGGGGATGGACAACAGAAAAGTAGGTGAAGGGAGACATCAGCCAGTGCAACACATGACAAAATAATAATAATTTATAAATTACTAAGGGTTCATGGGGGTGCAAGACAGGAAGGGAGTGGGGGAAATGAGGCACTGATACCAAGAGCTCAAGTAGAAAGCAAATGCTGTGAGAATGATGATGGCAACAAATGTACAAATGTGCTTCACACAATGGATGCATGTATGGATTGTGATCAGAGTTATATGAACCCCCAATAAAATGATTTTTAAAAAGAAGGAAAAAACGAAGAGATCGCATGATAGAATTTTGCAAAAAATAATGACTTGTTCATAGCAAATGCCTTTTTCAACAACACAAAATCGACTATAAACATGCATTTGTCCAGATGGAATACAGAGAAATCAAATTTATTGCATCTGTGGGAAGAAACAATGGAGGAGCTCAATATTAGCAGTTAAAACTAGACCAGGAGCCAGTTGTAGAACTGACCTTCAATTGCTCATAAGTAAGTTCAGGTTGAAGTTGAAGAAAATTCAAAGACATCCACTAGGGCCAAAATACAATCTTGAATTTTGTGACCATCTTAAGAACAGATTTAACACATTGAACACTAATAACAGACGACCTGATAAGCTGTGGGAGGATATCGAGAACATCAATCATGAAGAAACCAAAAGGTCATGAAAAAGACAAGAAATAAAAGATCAAAGTGGATGTCAGAAAAGACCTCAAACTTGCTCTTAATCATAGAGTACTAAAGCAACTGGAAGAAAGGATGAAGTCCAGGAGCCGAATAGAAAATTTCAAAGGGCAGCTCAAGATGACAAAGTAAAATATTATAATGAAATGCGCAAGAACCTTGAATTAGAAACCCAAATGGAAGAACACACTCAGCATACCTGAAACTGAAAAAAACTCAAGAAAAAATTCAAGCCTTGAGCTACAATCATGCAATTCTCTAGGCAAAATATTGACCAATGCAAAAAGCATCGAAAGAAGATGGAAAGAATACAGAGTTGTTGGACCAAAAAGAACTAGTCGGCATTCTAGGACATGAGTCAAAAAGAACTAGGCAGCATTCTAGCACATGAGTCAAAAAGAACTAGCCGGCATTCTAGTACATGAGTCAAAAAGAACTAGGCAGCATTCTAGCACATGAGTCAAAAAGAACTAGGCAGCATTCTAGCACATGAGTCAAAAAGAACTAGCCGGCATTCTAGCACATGAGTCAAAAAGAACTAGTCGGCATTCTAGTACATGAGTCAAAAAGAACTAGTCGGCATTCTAGCACATGAGTCAAAAAGAACTAGCCGGCATTCTAGTACATGAGTCAAAAAGAACTAGCCGGCATTCTAGTACATGAGTCAAAAAGAACTAGTCGGCATTCTAGCACATGAGTAAAATCCAATGGAGCTGAAGGAACTTCAAGCTGCACTGAAAACATTAGCCATAAACAAGGGTCCAAGAATTGATGTGACCAATTAAAATGTTTGAACAAGTTGATAAGGAACTCACTCCTCTGTGCCAGGAAATTTGGAAGGCCAATTGACTGGCAGAGATCGATACTTGTACCTATTCCAAAGAAAGGTGACCCCACAGAATGCAAATTATAGAACAATATAATTGATATCACATGCAAGTAAAATTTTGCTGAAGATCATCCAACAATGGTGGCAGCATTATATTGACAGAGGTTCAGGCCAGATTCAGAAGAGGATGTGAATAAGGGATGTTATTGCTGATTTCAGATGGATCTAGAAGCAGAGAACACCAGAAAGCTGTTTACTCGTGTTTTATTGACCATCCAAAGGCATCTGACTGTGGATCATAACAAACTATAGATAACCATGAGAAGCCTGGAAATTTCAGGACACTTCATTGTGCTCAAGTAGAACTCGTACCTGGATCACGAGACCGTTGTGAGAACAGAACAAGGAAATGCTGAATGGTTTAAAATCAGGAAACGTGTGAGTCAAGGTGTTTGTTTTTTTCTCACCATACTCATGCAATCGATATGCTGAGCAAATAGTGAAGCTGGCTTACATGGAAAAGAATGTGGCATCAAGATAGGAGGAAGGCTCATTAACAACCTACAATATGCATATAACACAACCCTACTTGCTGAAAGTGAGGAGGTCTTGAAGCACTTGCTGATGAAGATGACGGATTGTAGCCTTCCACCTATGGCTTACTACTCAATGTAAAGAAAACTGAAGTCCTCACAACGACACCAGTAGGTAACATCCTGGGAAATGGAGAAAAGGCTGAAGCTGTCAAAGATTTTGTTTTGCTTGTATTCACAATCAATGATGATGGAAGCAGCAGTTGATACATCAAAAGTTGTGCTGGATTAAGTATTCAGACTATCGAAAAGCAAGGAGGTGACTTTGAGGACTCAGGTGTGCCTGAGTCAAGCCATGGTATTTTCAGTTGCCTCATAGACAGGTGAAAGTTGGACATCGAATAAGGATGACCGAAGACTAATCAATGCAGTTGAATTGAGATGCTAGAGAAGAATATCGAAAGGACCATGGACCACTAAAAGGACAAACCAATTGTTTTGGAAGTACAACCAGAGTGCTCCTTAGACACAAAGACGGCGAGACTTCATCTTACACACTTTGGGCATGTTGTCAGGAGAGAGCAGTGCCCAGAGAAGGACATCGTATTTGGTAAAGCAGAGGCACAGTGGAAAAGAGGACTGCCCTCGATGAGACGATTGACACCAGGGTTACCACAATGGACTCAAGGATGGCGGCAGTTTTGAGGATGGCGCAGGGCTGGGCGGTGTTCTGCTCTGTTGTGCACTGGGTTGCTATGGGTTGGAACTGACTCAATGGCACTTAATAACAACCACAACTAGCAAGTCTATCTGTCCACAGATAGCATCCACATTCTCCCTTGGGAGCTTCAGCAGTAGGGAAAGTGACATTTTGACTCCCATTGACCTTTCCCTTTGGTCTTTCCCCCCCTGCGCCATGGGTTAAAAAAGGCCAAGAGAAAGGTTCTTCAGTGTAGCCAAGTTACCTGGTATGGGTCTTCTAGTCAAGGTCTTTTTAACTTCCCTGGTGACTGGGAGGGAGCCTGCACTTAAGGTGAAAGGGCCCTGACTTGGGGATTGGTCCATGTTGTTATTCTGCTGGGTAGAAAGCAAGCCAATCCAGAAGCCATGACAGAGAATGCCTCAGCTCTGGAGACAGACGAGCCCATGTTCCAGGGCGATGCACCAGAGGCTCATGCACCGAGACCACGAGACGGAGCACTGGGCTTTCTAGTCCACAGAATGAGCAACCATGTGCATCTTTGGGCAAGAGGCTGGCTTGGAGAATGGGGTGCCTTTGGGGCATTTGTCATCAATAAAGGGACTTGGCAGGACTTGCCCGAGAAGAAGCCAAGAGGCTACGTGGCTGAGAGGATGCGGAGCCGAGGGGATGTGCGTTGCGAAGAGGCACTGCTGCAGACAAAAGAACTGTCTCCGTCCTGTCTTTTGGTCCTTGTTGCACCCTGACACACCCGTGATCATGACTTTCATCTCTAGTTCTGTGTGGCCGTTACCATGGATTATGAAACTCAGCACAGAAATGGAGTTTGTGGCAAGGACGGTTGGTGTGAGACAGGATAAAGAAAGATGAAGAAGACAGGCATGCGTGTCATAGCATGGGAAAATGTGGAGTCGGATTCTCCATCCCCCGCCACCCTGTGCTGTCAGAAGAGGCCGGCCACAGTCCCCACCCCAGGGGCTGATTTCTCCAAATGGCACATGAACAACATGACTGATGCCACCCAACTGTACACGTGAAAAATGTTGACCTGGCAAATGTTAGTGGTATTTATACTCTTACAATAAAAAATGGCATCTAACATTTCATTCTCAGAGCTATTTTTAAAATAGAAAGATGAGAAAAGTACAAATAGTTGCAGCTGTAATTTGCAAGAAAAGGTGCCTTCTTCTTAGAGATAGATGGCTTAAGTGTTGGGTGTGACAACCGAATTCATCTCACAGATGCATAAAGCCCAATCTATTTGCTTCCGTGATTCAATTGGATCAAAGTGCAAAGTAGGAGCTAATGGCAGTGTCTGCAATGCTCTCCAGCCTTCCACCATTTTCTCTCTGCAGCGGCCCTTATCATCACCAAAATTTGGATTTCCAACTTGAGACAGTGACCCATAATCTTCAGGAGAAACAAAGATATCACAGCAGTAAGTCCTCTGCCTGGGCAGGAGGGAATCCCGCCAACATGAGTTCTTCATGGATGAGAAACTGCACCCGCAGTTGTAAAACCACACGGCAGCCCCATATTTAGCCACGGATCCAGTCTTCCCCTCCCTGCTCTCCAACTTCTGTGCCAATGGTCGGTCACAGCTATCACTTCAGAAACACCCCCTCTCACCTTCTCCAATGACTTGAGCTTCCAGAGATCCAATGGAAAACTATTGGCCTCCACTGTCCGACATCTCCCTATTGCTACTAAATCACAATTTGCACATTTGTCAAATCACCTTTCAGCCACAAAGACTATCGGTGAGCTCCCTCTTACAATCTTGCTTATGAGCAAAAGGAACAGATTCAAGTCCCCCTAAGCAAAAAGGAGGGGATCCTTCAAAGAAGGGGAGGAGACCCCAGGATCCATGGGAGGCTACACCTCCCCAGTTGGAAAGTGGGCAGAAACCAAGATCAGGTGAAAGGAGGCACTACGAAACCCAGAGCACACGATCCACTCAACACCCCGCTCCTGCCGTGAATGCCCTGCAGCCACCTGCCCATCTCTGCAGCGGCGGTTCAAGATTCACAGTTCCCAGAGAGAGAGCCTGGTCCCTTCGGTCTTAAAGAGGCTGACCCTTCCACCCACTACCATTGGCTGTCATGTAGACAGACTATCTCATGGAGACCTCATGTGTGTGACAAAGTAGAACTATGCTCCACAGGCTTCCAGGGGTCGACTTTTCAGAAGTACATGACCAAGCCTCTCTTCTAAGACATGAACCCCCAACATTTAGTGATCCATTAAGACTCCTTCCACTCATTACAACCCCTTAGAAAGAAACCCAGGGGAGAAATTCCCCAAGCTGTAGGCAGAGTGCTCTTAGAACGGTAGGTTTGGCCATCAGCTAACAAAACTTGGCAAGTGCTCACCATATCTGAGGCCTCTGGTGAGTCCTCGTAACACCAATCGAATGGGCTGCTTGGTGACCTTAAGGACATTCCTCTCTTCACACGTTCCTCTTCATGTAAACCAGCTTCTCTGATGATTTGTTCAGCCTACAGATTGAATAAGAATGGTGAGCGGATAGAACCCTGACACACATTTCCTGGGCCGGGATATTTTCTTGATGTGCACTCACCCTTTATCTAAAACTCTCTCTTTTACATGCGTTTCTGTGGATTTGTTTCTCTAACATACCCAGACTCACACATTAGTAATCACTACCTCATGAGATCATTGAAGCAGGAGAGGTTGTGCATAGAAAGTCCTTAGCTCGTTGCCAGACCATATTAAAATGCTCGGGAAACAACACTGTTTATTAGTTTTTTTAACTGTATACAAGGAATAATGTCGTCATCCTCCAATTCCATTTTGCCATGAACTTTTTGAAGCCCCTTGTGTAGCGTCTCATGAAGTGTCTGCAGAAAATCATTCCAATCCAGCAAGGAAAGGTGACAGGGGAAAAAAACAGGAAGCATGTTCTTATGAATAGGCACCTCCTTCCTCATGCACACAGACGCACCGCCCTGACTCATGGCAGCAACCCCAGGCCTACTCGAGGGGGAAACGCAGATGCCTCAGTAACTGGTCCTATCAGGATTAGTTCTCCGTGCATGCGCACGCACACACACACACACACACACACACACACACACACACACACCCGACTGGATGACAGCACAAGTAAATAATTTCCTCTGCAGCAGGTAATAAAAATGCAGCTTTCATTATAGGAAGAGAATTGAAATCCCAGCCAGCCTCTCCAGGTTCCTTCTGACCCATCATCCTTCATTTCTCCTGCGATTGTATATAGTTTTTCATTCCCTCCTGATTAACCTTTGCCATGTGGAGCGGGAGGCGCTTAGGCAATTGAAATTCCCAGGAAATCTCCACATCACACAGTGATTTTCACAGCACCCTCTGGCTAAGGAGGAAAGAGGCCTTTAACATTTTTTGTTGTTGTCATTGGGGTACAGATTTATGTAACTAATCATTTGCCGCTTCATGGTTCTTCATGTGTGTGGGTCAATGTCATTGCTGTCGTTAGGTGCTCTCAAGACATTTCCAATGTACAATGACCCAGTACAACTGTGTACAACAGTACAAAGCACCGTTCAGATGGATACCGTCTTCACAGGCATTATGTTTGAACCCATCGTGGCAGCCAGTGGGTCAATCCATCTCCTGAGGGTCTAGTGGCTGGTCCCACCTGATTATGTGGCCAAAGAATGTGAGCTGCAGTCTCACCATCCTCACATGTGAGCCGCTGGCTGGCTATGCCTCCCCCACAGCAGCTGTGTTTGGTCTTCTGGTAGCCCACCGGTTACTCTCAGTAGGATTCACCACAGCATACTTTGAATGTATCCATTTCTTGCTAGTCTTCCTTATTCAGTATCTGGCTTTCCTATGCTAATGAGGCCATTGAAAATAGCAAGGCTTTTGTCAGACACACCTTAGTCCTCAGAGTGGCATCTTTGCTCTTTAACACTTTAAGGTCGTCCATCGTTTCTTATGGTCTTGGACGGCACATCGCCCAAGCGATACGTCATTTGATCATAGTTTCCTTGGGTGTCGATTGTAGATCCATGCAAAATGTAACACCTCAACCGATTACAACGATGATCTACATATAACCTCCTCCCTGGGGGATGGGCAACAGAAAAGTGGGTGAAGGGAGACGTTGGCAGTGTAAGATAGGATACAATAATAATTTATAAATTATCAAGGGTTCATGGGGGAGGGGGAGCAGGAAGGGAAGGGGGGGGAAGAAAAATGAGGAGCTGATTTCAGGAGCCCAAGCGGAAAGCAAATGTTTTGATAATGATGACGGCAACAAATGTATAAGCGAGCTTTACACAGTCGATGCATATGTGGATTGTGATAAGAGTTGTATGAGTCCCAATAAAATGGTTAAAAATGTAACACCTCACAACTTCAGACTTTGCTCCATTAATCATGCTGTTGCTCCGGGGTCCGGTTGTGAGGATTTGGGTCTTCTTTACATTGAGTTGTCATCTGTACTGAAGGCTGCAATCCTGGATCTCCATCAGTGTCTCGAGTCCAGCTGACGTTCAGCGAGCAAGGTTGTATCATCTGTGTATCATGTTGAGCCTCCCTTCAGTGTCATGTTCGTCTTTACACTGTCCACTTTCTCTGATTATTGCTCAGCATCCAGATTAAATAAGCAGGGCGAAAGGATACAACCCGGACACACACCTTTCCCCACCTTGAACCACTCAGCATCCCCTTGTTCTAGTTGACTGATTGCCTCTTGGTCTATGTGCAGTCTCCACGTGAGCACAACAAAGTGTTCTGGACTTCCCATCCTTCTCAAGGTTGTCCATAGAAACTCATGGTCCACTCAGTTGAATGCCTTTGCATAGTCAATAAAACACCAGCAAACATCTGTCTGGCACTCTCTGCTTCCTGCAAAAGCCCAACTGATGACAGTAAAATATATCTCGATGCAGGTCCTCTTCTGAAGCAAGACTTGAAATTCTGGCAGCACCCGGCCAATGTCCTGCTGCAGCCATTTTTGAATCATCAGCAGCAAAATTTACTGGCATGTGATGTTAATGTATTGCTCGATAATTTCTGCACTCTGTTGGGCCACCTTTCTTTGGAATGGGTAAAAATACGGATCTCTTGCTGCCACTTGGCTAGGTAACTGTCTTCCAAATTTATCACAGAGGAGGGAGTGCTTCCAGGACGACATCAGCTTGTTGAAACATTCCACTTGGCGTGCTAGTGATTCCTGGAGGCTTCTCTTTTCAATAGTGCCTTCAGGGCACCTTGGACTTCTTCCTTCAGCACCGTCAGCTCTTGATCATCTGCTACCTCTTGAAATGGTTGGAGAGAGTGTCTGGTGGAGTCTCCCCTAGCATATGGAGATTCCAAAAAGATGTGAAACAATTGATGGTGACAAAGAGGCAAGAGCTTTGCTTATGTTTGTCTAGGCCACGCGGTGCTTCTACTGGCCTGTCCCCCGTGGGGACAGTTGGATGGATCTAAAAGAGGGGAGAAAGCACAAGAAGCAAAACCAGAGGATCACAAGCACATGGCCTGGTGGGGAGACAGGGCCTCTCAGCCTGGCCTGCAGGACTTCACGTCAGAGTTCTCATACTCGCTAGCTGTGTCGCTTAACCTTTCCGTGCCCCGGTTTGTCTGTGAAGCGAAGGATCATAATAATATCTACTCAAAAGAGGTGATGAGTAAAGGAGTTATTTCACGGAAAACACGCAGAACAGTGCCAGGCAGAGTTCGTCATTGTTATGACTGCCATAAAAGGGAAGCATCCGGACCACGAGTCATGTGGAGTCTGTTACACCTGAGCGGGCAGTAAATGTGTCTAACAAGTAAACCCATGCCTACTTACCAGGAGTTAGAATCAACTTGATGTCAACTGGCAACACTTTCCTAACTGAGTCCCTGGTACAAATAGTTAGTGCATTCAGCTGCTAACAGAAGAGTTGAGGATTCAAATCTGCCCAGAGGCATCTCAGAAGAAAGGCCTGGTGATCTACATATGAAAAGTAGTCACTGCAAACCCGAAGAGCACAGTTTGACTCTGACATACATGAACTTGCCAGGAGCCAGAATCAACCATATGGCCCATGGCATTGGTGTTCCTAGTAGGGTTAGGAGGCAGGACAGAGCAGTGAAAAGGGCCTGGGTGTACAAGCTGTATTGGTTCATTGGTACAAGATTGTTGTTTTTGGTTGAGGCTGCTTCAACCATGGCAGTGTTTATGTAGAACCAAATGTTGCCAGGTCTTAACCCCCTTCATGATTGTTGATGTGCTGAGTTCATTGCCTTTGACCAAAGACTGAACTGCTGTAACAAAGGGATCCCAAAATACACGAGTTAAAGAGCAGAGATTATTTTTTCTTTCACATAAACATCGTGATGGGAACCACAGGTCAGCAAAACAGCTGTGAGCATTGAAGTCGCTCAGGGACCCACTGTTCTTTCCAGAGAGTTCCTCTGCCAACCACTTCAGGGTCTTCATCTCCTCCATTGTCAAAGGGAGTCTCACTACCTGCAAGGGAGAAATGATGGGCAAGCATGCTCACGATGTAAAGACCCCATTCAAAAACGGCCCCTTCATTTCCACTCACTTTTCATTTTCAAGAAACTCGTGATCCAGACACACCTAGCTGCAAGGGAAGCTGAAAACAGAGGCTGTCTGGACCATTAAGAACCCTAGAATGATGAGACAGAAGACTTGTGCTCACATGCAGCATTCTCAATTATGAACTGTGTCTGTGGCACCTGACACCGCCCCTTTCCTCCATTTTTAGCTCATTTATTCAGCCGAGTCTCTATTGTTGAACACTCTTTCATTCCACAAGCATTTCCTGAGCGAGGCACCAGCCACTAAGTCCCAAGGATCCTGTGAACCAGGCAGACAAAGATCTTGCCTGAAACAGACGCGCTGTGAGGTGAATAAAGAGCCTTCTTTCTCATTCTAAATTGCTACTCGGTATCACAACTGATTTTATATCCTTAATCATTTTCATAAGTTTTCTTTCAAAGGACTCTCATTATTATTCAAACTTCAGGCTCCACCAAACTTGGGTTGGCCTCTGTGGTTCTTGTGGGACCCGCATCCTAGTTGGAGAGAGATTAGGTATGAAGGTAAACATGAGCAAATGGATAGAGATGACCCACCTGTCAGCTTGCCATACTGCTATGGCCTATAAGTTCCTAGGATGCTGGAAGTTAGGCCACCAGTCTTTCATATACCAACAGGGTCACCCATGCTAGACAGGCTTCGGGAAAGCTTACAGACTCAGACAGACCACGAAGAAAGGCCTAGGGAGCTAATACTGGTAATTAGCCAATGAAAACCACAACAGAATATTATTTGGCAGAGTGCTGGAGGATGAGCCCGAGGTGGGAGGCACTCAAAATACACAATGGGCTTGAGCCTAGTGACAATCGTGAAGAAGGCTCAGGCTAGGTAACACTGTGTTCTGTTGTCCATCGGGTCACTGTGAGGCAGAACCTACTCAAGAGCTGTTAATAACGGGACCTTGGGTGGTGACAGGCATTGTCACCTTTTAAAAACTTAAGACAGGATAAGGGGAGAGAAAGGAGCCTTGGTGACACCTAGTTAAACATTTGGCTTCTATCCCAAAGGTTAGCAGTTCGAACCACTAGTTGCTTTGTGGGAGAGCGGTATGACAGTTGGCTTCCATAACTATTACAGCCCGGGAAGATATCTGGGATAGTCCCACCCTGCCCTGTAGACAGAGGCTTAGCAAAGGTAGGGCAGGTGTGCCACACATCCTGAGCATTATCTTAGGGAGGTACCCGGAGTAGCTTCTCGTCACCATCCGTCTCCATCATCAGCTGTGAGAAATCATTCAGCAAGTTAAAGCTCATGTGTTTGTATTTGAGAGACTCCATGCATCCATGCCAGAAGCCCTGGGTAGGGTAAGGGTTGGGCTGCAAACCACAAGGTTGGTGGTTGAAACTCACCAGTGGCTCCATCAGAGAAAGATGAGGCTGTCTGCTTCCCTCGAAGAGTTAAAGACTCAAAAGCCTTAGGTGGGTCCCCAGGAGTCAGGATCAACTTGGTGGCAGTGGGTTTAATTGGTTTGCTTTTTGTTTTTGGATGCTCAGGGCAGAGATGTGATCTCGCTCTGCTAAATGTAGAACAAGCAAATGGGGGCGGGGGAGAGGCGGGGAATGACTGAGTGCATCATAGACCAATTTCCATCAGTGAAAGCAAAGAAAGTGCAGGTGTCATTTTCATGGTGTGCCAGGATGTCTTCAGTAAGCTAATGAGCTTGCCTTGGGCTTCTGAGTTGATGATCGAAAAGATGGGTGTCAGGTGTTTGGACCGGGGCTTGATTACAGTGCTATTTCCCATGGAGACCTCTCTGGCTATCGGGTGCAGGCTAAGAGTCAAGATGGGCTCAATTGCGAGGGGTGTGACTTGTCTGTCTGTTAAGGGGAGAGAGAGAACATGATGGGACATGGGCACAGTCTCCTGGATCGTGACCCCAGGCTCTCTCCAAGGGGGTGTCATGGGGACACAGATGTGGACAAGGAGAAGTGTTTGCATGTGTCCTGCTCTAAGCCACACCCTGATTCACTCCCCCGTCTTTGTGGATGCTTCTCATGACTTCTTGGCATTTCCTTCCGGTGGTGGAATCAACGAGCCAGAGGGACAAATGTCTTTTTAAGAGGAGTCAGACCATATGCTGAATCTCATGAGGATTCTCAAAGAAGCCATGATGCGGGCCTGGCTTTTGAGGTGACTTAGAGGTCGTGTTTTCCAAGTTTAAAGGCGGTTAAGACTTTGAAGGGTTACTTAGAACTGCGCTTCTCCTTGCCCTCGGTCCTAACTAGCTTCTTCCCCTCCCAGGCTGCCGCACCTACACATGATTCAGTATCTTACAATGGTTTCCTAAATCGCAGGAATTTAGCACTAGAGGGAACTTGGTAACCAGGACACTGTTCCACATCTCCATTTCGTAAATGAGCAAACGCTGAGAGCACTTGACTTGCCCAAAGCTTGAAAACAAGCTCTCCACCGTCGAAGGGAGTGAGATACTCCGATTGTCCAGCCGCTTCCTTCCATCGAACTCAGAGACACACAGAACATACTGGCTGTGTCTGGTCACGTGAGAACTTTAGGGCGGAAGCCCTGCACTAACGCACATGGGCCTGGCCGGCTGGCCTGACTGGCCTTGTGGTGAGGAGGTGAGGCTCCATTGGGTTAAGAGATGCAAAGTCCGTGGCACAGGGCTGGGCCATTGCGAGTGACATTTAAATGTCAGCAACAGTGTCAGAAGGGGAAGCGTGTCCCAAGACCAGATGTGGGCCCTGTGGGAAAGGAAGCAGGCGGGGGGCAGGGAGGTCTGGGAGTCGGAAGGTACCAAGGGCAGTCCTCGGTAGAAAGAGGCTGCCTATGATATGCCCAGAATCCCAGGCCTTGGGGGAGAGTCACATGAGACCACCCAGAGGGAGAGACTTTTCATCCAGGGTCAAGGGAACGGCAGGGGAAGGGAGCCCAGCTGGAGGCCTCTGTAGTGCCCATGACAGGGTCAGCTTTTATCTGGGGCCAGGCCTCTCAGGGAGGCCAGCTGCCCAGCCCCAGGGCTTGAGGCCACCCAGTCACATGAGAGCTGTTCTCATCCCTCACCTCTCCCCGTTCCTGGGCTTCAGTCCAGGCATGGAGGGAACGGTGGCTAGCCAGGGGAGGCAGGGGGCAGAGAGAGGAGAGGAAAGGGACCGTGCCTCCTTTCCCAGGGCGCACTCCCAGGATGAGGGCGATCTTTGCCGGGGAGGGGAGATGATGGAAGGGTCTGTCAGCCTCAGACGTGACTAGGACCTGGGTCTGAACGTGCTGAGTCGGAATCCAGGTTCTTCTGTGCAACAAAAAGGATGAATTTCCCCCCCACCCCCAGCTCCAGCCCCAAACTCTTTCAGGAGTCTGCTTTTGGGAGAACACATCAGACGCTTTCTGAGCTCTCAGGAGTGCAAGGAAATCCTCTGGTTACACATTGGCAAAGGTAAAACATGGTCACAACAAGATGGGTCTGGGTTGAATACAAATGACTTACTACTTCCTAGTCATTTATGACTACTCTTATAACTTTATACAGAGCGTGAAGCAGGCCACAAGGCACTATACTATTTAGTAGACCGCAGGACCAGCATCCGTCGTGCATCACAGAATACATCCTTAGGTCCCAAAGATGCAACACTTGTCAAAGGATTTCTTGGCCTGAAAGTGACAGTAAAAGTGTCCTGCTTCCATAATCACCGGAGGCAGCCATGACCAATAAAGTCTAAAGAGCAATGGAAGAGAGGTAGATAGGTAGTGGAGAATCGCAGAAGGATATATGGGAGAGGGAGAACGGATGTAATTCATGAAGTGCCTGTAATTCATAGATAGCTAGGTAGGTAGGGCATGGGTAGGTGAATAGAGACATATAGATCAACATGAGGTCAACATGTCTGTTAGATACCAAATATGCAAACAGATGTTGTTGTACCAAAACCCAACCAAACGCACTGCCAGCACATCGATGCCAACCCATAGCAACCCTGTAGGCGGAGTGGCACTGCCGCTGTGGGTTTCTGAGGCTGTAAGTGTTTATGGGGATAGAGAGCAGCCTGACACATAACCGCTAGGATGCCAGGTGCCATCAAGTTGGTTTCTACTCATAACAACCCTGCATGTGTGTGTGTAGCAGAATGAACCACTGCCCAGTCCTGCAGCAGTTCCACAATTTATCTTTGAGCCCATTGTTGCTGTAACTGTCAATTCATCTCATCAAGAATCTTCCTCTTTTATGCTTCCCTTCGACTTTGTCAGTTTATCAAACTGTGGGGCTGTGTCACTGGTATTTCAAATACTATTAGGGTCACTGTGTATGTCCGGGTAGACTAGACAAACAAATCCATCGAGACTCATATGTGTATAAGAAAGAGCTTTATATATAAGAGCAATTGAATATTGAGAAAACATCACAGCCAAGTCTAGATCAAGTCCTTAAGTCTGATATTAGCTCAGATGTCTGATCCCAATCTATGAAGCCCTCTTCAGACTCCCGAAACACATGCAATGACACGGAATGCAGGAAGAACCCAGGCCAGTAGGTGGGAAGTCTTGTGGATACAGTGGTATTGTAAACTTCTGAGCACTTGCATGGGTCTCCATGTGGCTTCTCCAGCTCCCAGGGCTCCACTCTATCATAGTTCTAAGTGTCTTGTTAGCTAGGATGTCTCGCAGGGACTGAGCTGAGAGAGAGAAAGAGAGAGAGAGAGAGAGAGAGTCTCCTGCCTCTAGGGAGGAATACAGGAGTTCCCAGAATCCTCAGGAGAAGGCCATGCCCACACAGAGGCCTCATTGGCTATGATGTGATCTGATTGACAGGCCAGGCTCCACTACTTCACTCTCATTCCTTTCAATTTGACAATCGATTATATAACTACCAAAGCCACCCAAGGTACATGGGTTTCAACAGAGCTTCTAGGCTAAGAACAGACTCTGAAGAAGAAATACTCTGTCTGATAAACCAACCAGCCAACTAACCAACAAGCCAGCCAGGGCCTTTACCTTGATTCTGATTCATAGTGCTCCTATAGAAGGTGTCCAAGACAGTAAATCATCACAGGAGCAGACAGCCTCATCTTTCTCCCATGAAGCTGTTGGTGGGTTTGAACTACTGACCTTGGAGTTAAGAGTCCAACACTCAGCAGACAGTGCCACCCTGGCTGTAGGTAGTAGATAGGGAAAGAGATGAACGACAGAGGGCTAGATTATATATATCGATATCGATATAGATAGATATCGATATAGATATCGATACCGAGAGAGAGAGAGAGAGAGAGAGAGAGAGAGAGAGAGAGAGAGAGAGAGAGAGAGAGAGAGAGAGAGAGAGAGAGATACACAGAACATTTGAGTTGCAATTGTTCACAATCCGTGTTTCATGCTTTTTCAATGGGCCAGTTTTATAGGCCTGCAATTGCATGGACTTTCTGGACGGCGGCTGTGCTCCCATGCTTCGTCGACTCTGGCTGTCCCACACACACGCAGTGCTGTTTCTTAACTAGCGACCTTCCCTTGCCAGAACTCGCCTCCATTCCGCTCTGAGGCACTCTATCGCGAGTGAAAAGGAATTCCTTTCGTTTTAAAATTGATTTGAAGGGCAGGTTTCCTGTTTGGCTGCATGAACATTTCCTGTTCTATAACCCTTTCCTTTTTTCTATATATGACTAGTCCCAGTCACATATAGATATATCACCTGCTGTGGCCAGCGAGTCGACTCTGGCTTATGACGTTCCCTGGCATTACAAGTGCCCTGCGCCGGCTGCTGGGTGGGCTTGACACGCTCGGCCACAGACACACCAACAGTACTCAGAGACCAACATTTCAGCAGGGACTCCTAACCTGATGTCTCCAAGCCAGAAGCCCACGTAGTGCTGTCGTGTTCTGCAAGGTCTTCCCCACTTCCTTCCATGGAGAGCCGAGAAGCGTTTATCACTCCATCGACAGTTCATCCATCCATCCATTCATTCACTCGCCCTTTGCTAGGCTGGGTTGTCTAGAGAAACAAATCCAGCGACACTCATCTATACATGAGCAGGAGCTTTATGTAAAGAAACAAGTATAGATTAAGAAATCATCCCAAACCAGTCCAACTCAAGTCCACAAGTCGATGCCAGTCCATACATCCCTCTTCAAACTCACATAGCAACAGGCTGGTGACACTGAAAAGTGACGCAGGAAGCAGGCAAAGACCGGTGGGTGCAGAGTCTTGTGGATCCAAGATCGGTGGAAACATGGCCCAGCAACAGCTGTCAGAAGCTAGCAGAGTCCCAGCAGGCAGGAAGGCAAAAAAGCAGAAAGAGATACCATCTCTGTTCATCTTGCTCTTATCCAAAAGGCTTATGACATCATGAAGGTGTCATCAGGCTGCAACTTGATTGACAGGTTTGACTCTACTCCTAGCCAGGAGCGTCTAGTTGACACAATCCCTAATCATCACAAGCTCTATGAACAGTTAACTGAGCACTAGGCACCCTCCCATCACTTTGGCAGGCCTATAAAATGCATTCCCACTCAAAGTAGCCCTCGAGGAAGAAGTGGAGTTGGCCCTGTGGGTTTCCGAGGGTATGAATCCTTATGCAAAAAGAAAGCCTCATTTTTCTCCCTCAGAGTGGTTGAGGGTTTTGAACTGCTGACATGGAGGTTAGCAGCCCAAGGTGTAACCTACTACATGACCCAGGGGCCTTATGCTTCTGAATCCACTCAAGGTTAGGGATTCAGGATTCGGGTTTATAAAATTCATCCATTGAGAAACATGTCTATCAGCAGACAAAGGATTGATTACTAAAATAGACAATATTCTGCTACCTACAAGGAGAGGAAAAAAGACCCGACTGAGGAAGTGGGCAAAAGACCTGAACAGAAGTTTCACAAGGGTAGAAATCCGAATGGCCAATAAACACATGAGGAAATGTTCACGATAATTATCCATAAGGGAAATTCAAATTAAAACAACTATGAGATACCACCTAACAACCTCAAAGACAGCATAATTAAAAAAAAATCAGAAAGCAACAAATGCTGGAGAGGGTGTGGTGAGACAGGAACTCTCATCCACTGCTGGTGGTCCTGTTTGTATATGCAGCCGCCATGGAAATTGATCTGGCCATACCTAAAACAAACGCAAATCGGCCCACCAGATGGTCCAGCAACCCCCTACTGGGCATATACCTAGAAGGAGGAGGAAACAGACCAACACCAGACATCTGTGCTCCAATGTTCATCATGGCACAGCACACAATCACAAAGAACTAGAAACAATCTGAATTTCCATCAACAGATGAACGGATTTTAAAAGTCTGGTATATACATACAATGGAGTATTATGCAGCCCTAAAAAGCAGTGACAAACGCATGAAGCACATTGTCTCATGGGAAGAATTGGAATAAGGCTAAGCAAAGTTAGTCATGCACAAAGGGACAAGTGCAACATGAATCCACTGAGGTAAGTTCAAAAAATATAATGGGCATAGAGCACTGGTTCTCAACCGTCCTCATGCCATAACCCTTTCAGACATTTCCTCATGTGGTGGTGACCCCAACCATAACATTAACTTCGTTGCTACTTCATAACTGTAATTTTGCTACTGTTATGAATCGGGTGACCCCTGTGAAAGGGTCGTTCAACGCAAAGGGGTCGCGACCCACAGGTTGAGAACCGCTGGCATAGAGGATAAACTACTTAATGCATAAATCCAGGATTGAGGTCCAGGCACTTTGGAAGGGGTCTGACCCAACTCAGGGATGCATATTGCAGCCAACTAAAAAGGAGGGAAACAGAGGGGAGTGGGGAGAAAAACAAAAACGAGGGTGATGGGGAACAGGGCACTAATACATCCATGGGGAGGTATTGTTTACATCTCCACCGGAAATACACTGGCATGGAGCAGCAAACTAATGGAGAGGATGACAGGGCTGGGCCCAAGCTGAACTATGTTGACCCGCTGCCCAGAAGAAGGCAATACAGAGGACAGCCCAGGGAGAGAGGCGGGTCTGTCCAGACCATGTGGGAGCAAACTAAGAGGGAGGAAGAGGGAGAGAAAGAGACAGAACTTGATCATGGCTCACCAAGTCCCGGGGATGACAGCCCTGCTTGGAGCAGCCAATGCACAGAGAGGACTGTTGGGCAGCCCCACCACGAGGTCTGACCTTCTCTCACTGACCCATAGTGCTAGGGGGACAGCACTGGAGACACTGTGTGGAAAGTGTGCCTGGTTTGCCCCATGCACCGTGGGGTGAAATGCGAAGGGAGCACAACAGGGCAGCAAGGGGAGCAAAGTAACCAAGTCCCCGAGGAATCCTAAAAATAGACTTCTGACTCTGGGGATATGGCTTGGCATCTCATCAGACTTGATTGGAAAACATACATAAGGGTCAGCAGACAGACCTGAAACTATTTATTGATGTTTGTTTGCCTTGTTTTGTTTTTTATTTTCTTTCACCCTATGTCTATTTATATAAAATAGGCAGGTTGAATAATCCCGAGGCAAAAACAATGGAACCTACAGTTCCAGGGGGACATGGGAAGGGAGAGAGTAGGGAGGGGGAGTGGGGAGCCAACAAGCTCAGAGATAAGGGAACAACAAGAGATCCAAAATTGATGGTGAGGAGGGCATATAACGCCTGGTGGGATTTAATCATGTGCAATGTATCTGAGAGGAATTACTGAGAGCCGAGTGGAGCATGAGCATAACAGTGGGATAGGAGGAAGGTGAAAGGAAATAGAGGAAAGAAATGGGAGGCAAAAGCTATTTATAGAGGTAAAGCTATAGGCATGTATATATGCAAATATCTTATTTTATAAGGAAAGGATGGAGGGTAATGTACAGATATTTGTATGTTAAATATTAAGGTAGCAGATGGACTTTGGGCCCCTACTCAAGGCCTCCCAAACAGAAGAACACTTTGTTCTGATAACCTGGCACTCTTTGATACTCACCTTCCTGACATGATCACTGAAGACAAAATGGGTGCATAAGCAAATGTGGGGAAGAGAGCACATGATCCCTGGCTATCAGGCTCTAGAGACACGATCCACGGGTTGGCAGTTCCACAGGTAGTGTAGCTCACAAGTTGAGGCAGAGAACTAGCAGCCGCAGGCTGGTTCCATCACCAAAGAGCAAGAGAGAAAGAGATGGGGCTTGCTAAGCCATTTATCTCTCTGCCCTCCAATCAAACTTCAACCTTATTAATCCCACATGTTCCTATTGGCCAGGTTGGCACAATAAACCTACCTATCACACACACCAGCGTGTGTGATCATAAGATGTGTATCAGGAATCAAAAGATCCCAAACAACTGTATGGATGAGAACAAGGGGAGACCCCAAGCCCATCTGTAGACAAATGGTTATCACACCCCACCCCACCCCAACAATAGAAGGGTTATAAGGAAGGGATGATTTGACCCAGGTATAGTTTAGCACCAATGAGTCACACATCATTCTTCTAGTTCCTGAATGCTTCCTTCCCCCCATTACCATGACCCAGTTCTACCTGACAAATCTGGCTAGGCCATAGAACATGCATTGGTACAGATAAGAGGTCTGGGCACATGGAACTCAGGACAAATTAAACCCCTTAAGAACAGTAGTGGGAATAGTGATTTCATGAGGGTAGGGGGATCATCAGGGAGACAGAAAGGAGAGAAAGGGGGAACCTATCACAAGGTTGGATATATAGCACCCCCTAAGGGGACGAATAACAAAAATGTGGGTGAAGGGAGACAATGAACAGTGTAAGACATGAAAAAATAATAACAATATGTAATTGATCAAGGATTCATGAGGTAGGGGAGGGAGGGGAAAATAGAGGAGCTTATGCCAAGATGTCAAGTAGAAAATGTTTTGGAAATGATGTCGGCAACATATGTGTACTTAATACAGTTGAAATATGGATTTTTATAAGACCTGAAAGAGGCCCCTAATAAAATGATAAGCAATTTTTAAACAGAAAGAAATGTGTCTATGAGTATGATATTGCATTGGGGCTCCATCTGACACACAAGCTGGTGAGAGCTGGTATTGACCACCCCTTACTGTGGCCCAGGCAACCTGTTCGATGCTTCCCATGCACAGTAGCCCCGATGAAACTGCCATCCCCGGGGGGTGCACTGTAACCCCCACTTCACTGCCGAGGAAAAAGCAACTTAAGGGTGGATAAAGCAGCGGCAGTGCTCATGATCAATGTCAGACGACCCAGGGCCTGGGGGAGAGGGGGGAGGTGCTCCTTCCTTAGTCACTAGTTAGTCACTGGCTCAAGAAAACATCATTCATCTGACCAAGGACTTCACCAGCCTCCGGTAACTCTGAAGGGCTGGGTCCCCTCTGGAGCCTTACCCATCCTGTCCGGAGGCCTCTTGCAATGTTAGGAAAGCCAGCCAGCCCCTGTTCAGTGTGGCTGTGGCCCCACGAAGCCTGCCCAACCCAACCTCCTGTAAGAACTAAGTGAGCAGACACAGAAAACCAGACAGGCCATCTTGGAGCAGGGAAGCGGGCACGGAACAGCTGCTGCTGTCTAATTGCTATTCTAAATAGCTAGAGGCTTTCTAAGGGCACAAATTAATTAAACCCGTTTTCTTTCCCCAGAGTCTACACTCCACCCTATTCATGGCCTAGTTAACTGCCAAGTTTTATTGACTTTTCAAGTGTGTGGATCAAACCAAGTATGGATAGCCTTGAGAAGAATGGGAATTCTAGAACACTTCATTGTGTTCATGGGGAACCCAAACCTGGTTCCGGAGGCAGTTGTGGGAATAGAAGAAGGAAATGCTGCTTGATTTAGAGTCGGAAAAGGTGTGAGTCAAGTCCATGAGCCAAAACATGACCCGCAGTCTATCCCACCTGAATTCTGAGTTCATCTCAAGAACAGATTTGCGGCATGGAACACTGACCGATGAGATGTGGGAGGACATCAAGAACATCATCCGTGGAGGAAGGGGGGGAAATGAGGAGCTGATACCAAGGGCTCAAGTAGAAAGAAAATGTCTTGAGAATGATGATGGCAACAAATGTACAAATGTGCTTGACACAATGGATGGACAGATTGTGATAAGAGTTGTACGAGCTCCCAATAAAATGATTTTTTAAAGATATATCATCCATGAAGAAAACAAAAGGCCAAAAAACAAAAAAAAAATTTAATAAAAAAATTTAAAAAAAGAAAACAAAAGGTCATTCCAATGACAGGAAATAAAGAAAAGATCAAAGTGGATGTCGGAAGAGACTCTAAGACTTGCTCTGAATCATAGAGTAGCTAAGGCAAGTGGAAAAAATGATGACGTCAAAGAGCTGAACAGAACATTTCAAAGGGCGTCTCAAGAAGACAACGTAAAATATGATAAAGAAATGTACAGAGACGCAGAGTTAGAAAACCAAAAGGAAAGAATATGCTCAGCAGATCTGAAACTGAAGAAAAACTCCAGAAAAAATCTGAGCAATATTGCAATATTGTAAGATTCCATGGACAAAATATTAAATGATGGAGGAATCATTAAAAAGTGGAAAGAATACAGAGTCGTTGTGCCCATAAAAATCCAAAACTAGTCAACCTTCAAACATTTCACGAAGTAGCATATGAGCAAGAATCTATGGTACTGAAAAAAGAAGTCCAAGCTGCACTGAAAGCATTAGCCAAAAATTGCTAAGTAGTTTCCAGAAATTGATGGACGATCAACCGGAATGTTTCAACAAGCTGATGAAACACTGAAAGCACTCACCCATCTATCCCAGGAAATTTGGAAGACAGCTACGTGGCTAACTGACTGTACTAGATCCATATGTGTAATCGTTACAAAGAAAGGTGACCAACCCAAAAGACTGTGGGAATTATGGAACAGTATTATTAATATCACGTGCAAGTAAAGTTTTGCTAAAATCATCCAACAACCGTTGCAGCAGGACATTGATAGGGAGCTGCCAGACATTCGGGTTGGATTCAGAAGAGGATATGGAACAAAGGATAGTATTGCTGATGACAGGTGGATCTTGGACGAAAGCAAAGAATACCAGAAAGATGTTCACTTGTGTTTTATTGACTCTACCAAGGCATGCAACTGTGTGGATCACAGCAATCTATGGCTAGCCTTGAGAAAAGTGGGGATTCCAGAACACTTAATTGTGCTCCTGGGAAGCCTGTACACGGGCAGGTGTGTGAACATCACAAGGGCGTGGTTTAAAATCACTAAAGGCTGTATCCTCACACCATACTCATTCAATCTACATGCTGAACAAACAATCCGAGAAGCTGACCTGTATGAAGAAGAATGTGCCTTCAGGATTGAAGAAAGGCTTACAAACCACCTTCAGTGTGCACATGACATAACTTTGCTTGCTGAAACTGAGGAAGACTTGAACCATTTTCTGAAGACCAAGAATTGTAACCATCAGGATGGATTACAAGGCAATGGAAAGAAGACTGAAATCCTCACAATGGGACAACAGGCAACACCATCATAAATGCAGAAGAGGTTGACCTTATCAAAGATTTGACTAGCTTGCATTCACAATCAATGCTCGTGGAAGCAGCAGCCAAGAAATCATGTACCATTGCATTGGGTAAATCTGCTGCACAAAACCTCTTTAGAGTATTGAAAAGCAGAAGGTCACCTTAAGGACTGAGATATGCCTGCCCTAAGCCATGTGTGTTGGTCTGAGTTGACTGGAGGAACAAATTCATAAACACTCTTACGTGTATAAGAAAGAGAATTATGTAAGAATAATTATATATTAATAAACCATTCCAGTCCAGATCAAGTCCATAAGTCTGATATTAGCCCATATGTCCAATACCAGTCTATAAATTCCTCTTCAGACTCACGCAACACATGCAATGATGCCAAATGCAGGAAGAACGCAGGCCAGTCGGTGGAAAGTCTTGTGGATCCAGTGGCGGTGGAAGCATCGCAGTGCTGGCATGGGTCTCCACGTGGCTCCTCCAGCTCTAGGGCTCTGGTTCCATCAGTGTGTCTCCATGTGGCTTGTCAACAGGAATGTCAAACAGAGAGTGTGTCCGGCCTCCTGAGAGGAAGACAGGAGTTCCCACACAGAGGCCTCATTGACTATGACCTAATTGACAGGCTAGACGCCACCCCTTCACGCAAGTTGACAGGAGAGTATGTAAATGCCAAACCACAATATTTTCAATCCCCTCATATCCATGTGAAAGTTGGATATTGGGTAAGGAAACAGAAGAATAGGGTGCTGGTGACGAAAACTGAAAGGGCCAGGGACTGCCCAAAGAACAAATACACTTGTCTCGGAAGAAGTACAATCAGAATGCCTATTTAGAGGCAAGAATTGCAAGACTTTGTCTCGGGTACATTGGACATGTTGTCAGGAGAGACCAGGCCCTGGAAAAGGACATCATGTCTGGTAAAGTAGAGACTTTATCGAAAAAGAGGAAGTCCCTCAGTAAGATGGATTGACACCGTGGCTGAAAGAATGGCTCTGACATAACAACAGTGAGGAGGGCACAGGACTGTACGTAGGTGACTATGAATCCACGTCAACTCAATGGCAGTGAGTTGGTTTGGGTTTTCTAATTCACCAAGCACGACGTCCTTTCCAGTAACTGGTCCCTCCTATAATGTGTCTCAAGCACATGAGATAACATCTCGCCGCAATCACTTCTACAGGGCTTTCTGGCTGTCCTAATTCCACACTGGTTGGTTCAGTCTTCTGGCAGTTGATGAAAATTTTTATTTTCTTCACCAACACCACGATTCAAAGGCATAAACTCTTCTGTATTAGTTGCCCAGCTTTCATCTGCATATGAAGTGATTAAAAATCCCATGGCCTGATGCAGGTGCAGCTGAGTCCTCAAAGTGGCCTATTTGCTCTTCAGTGCTTTAAAAACCCAACCCACTGCCATTCAGTTGATGCTGACTCATTCAGATCGCACCCCAACGCATAACCATGACAACACCAAGACTCCCCACACTTTAAAGCGGTCTTTTGGACCAGATCTGCCCCAAGCACAGGACGTCCTTTGATTTCTTGGCTGCTGCTTACAGGAGCACTGATGGTGGACACAGTTCAATGAAATCCTTGACAACTTCGATCTTTATTTCGTTTATCATCAGATTGTCCATTGGTTCCATCGTGAGGAATTTTGTTTTCGTTTCCCTGAGGACAGTCCATACTGAAAACTGTTGCCTTCTTGCTGTGTGAGGCTGGGTTGACTAGAGAAACAAGTCCAACGGCACTCATATATGTCTAAGAAAGAGCTTTATGTCATGAAGTAGTTGTGTACCAGGAAAGCATCCCAACCCATCGGACTCAATTCCCTTAGTCCGATGCTAGTCCGTACATCCCTCTTCAGACTCACACAGCCACATGATGCATGATGGAGGAAGATCACAGACCAGTGGGTGCAAAGTCACGTGGATCCAATAAGGGTGGCTTGGCAGCAATCAGGGCCAGCCAACAGAAAGATGAAGGTAGACAGAGGGAGCATGGGGTGGAGCGTTCCCAGGGACCTCCTTATGAGAAGGCCATGCCCACATGGAGGCACCATCAGGCTGTGACCTGATTGCCAGGTTGGACGCCACCTCTACGCTTTCATACATCTTCAAGTTGACATGAAGTTATGTAACCACCACACCTTCTAAATTTCTTGGCCCTCCAGGGCTGCATCCGTTTGTTGAAGCAGTGGCCTTCCATCGGTTCCTGGGGTCTTGCTTCTTCACTAAGATCTTCAGTGCAACTTGGACTTCGTCCTTCGTCAACTACTGGTTTGGGGCATGGGACGTGATGATCATGGTTGAACATTAACCCTTCTTCTTTTACTGCTGCCTGCATCATTCCACAGTCTGCCCACAGACCCTCCAGGGTCCCCATTCAAGGCTCGAATTCTCCCTTCACCTCTTCCACCTTGAGAATCACTGAGCAGGCGCTCCCCCTGTGGCTTTCTAACACCAGGGTTTGGCGCATCCTCAGAGCGCTTTACTTGGTCCTCTTTAGCTGCCCTTGGAAATTTCCCATTGGGCCCCTTTATTTGGTTATTTCCACAGGCAGAGTGGCCAGGATTCTAACACGTATGTTGTATGTGTGTAGGGGGGTGGGGGGAACCCCATTTCCAGCCATAGCAGGCACAGACTAGCACTGCGCTATGGCTTCTCTCTCGATGTAAATCCCCCGCAGCTCTGACAGCCTGCAGGGAAACGCTCCACGGGGCCCAGGCAGCCTTCACGGGGAGAAGAAAAGCAGCCTTGTAGGAAAGCCCCCCGTTAAAAAGAGGCAGGAAATGAAAAGACTGGAAGGGACGGAGGCATCGGCTCTCGGAACATGCACACTCTCTTCCTACAGCTGGAAACTGGAAAGCCTTCTTTGGCTTCCACCATGTCTGCCATATGTTTTTTGCGTTTGTGGATTTGAAGGATCACCGGACTTCTGCAGAAGAAAAATCATTTCCTAACACCTCACATGGAAACTATTTTCTTTTCATGCTGAGAACTCAGCTGACTTAGGTCTGATCCTACATGTGGGCACCAAGGAAGGCCCGCCCTGACTGGTGAGCAGGTTGGCAGTCGCAGCCACACCGACCCACGTTTATCAGCCACAGAACTATGGTTCCTGGCCTTGGGCAGGGTGTCTGGAACTTTCTGGCAAGCCCTAGAAAGGTCCAAGGTGTGACTTTGTAGCTGGTGTCTGCAAGTTCTTAAGCCCTGGAGGTGGACCTTGGTGTCACGCCTGCCTCACTCTGCGATGGCAGCTGGTACCACTGCTGGCACAGCCCTGGCACCACCCCACACCTGGACTCTACCTCTCTTTGCCAGGCATTCATAGCTCTGCCTAGACTGTCCCTGAGGCACAGACCACCAATCTAATTACGGTGAGGATCGGGAATCTTGCCGGTTAAAGGAACCACTCCTTTCTCTCTGGGAATTGATAGGAACAGCCTATGTCAGATGCACCTCTTCTGGCAAACATGGCTTTAGCTGCCCTCCAGGAGGCGCTCTTACTCTGGAAGCTGGGCTATCCTGATTGTGTTAGGACTTCTCCAACACCCCAAACTCTAGAGTGGTGGAAACCATTAAGGTGCTCAAGTGTTCACCCAAACTCGTCAAATTGTCCGTCCAAAGGCACCGCAGAAGAAAGGAATGGCGATCTCATTCAGAAAAATCGACCTTTGAGAACTCTGCAGGTCCCTTCCTGCTCTGACCCAAGTCAGAACTGACTTGACAGCGATTGTTGACACCATTTGGGTGTGGGGTGGTGTTTGTCCATCTAAGCGATACCACGTGGACACCCTATCTCAAAGGATACCATTTGAGCCAAGACCGGAATGATGATATAATTTCCCAGAGAAAATTAGTTTGTTTTCTTCTTCCACACTCTCTGCCACTGAGTCGATTCTGACTCATCGTGACCCCACAGGGTATGGTAGAACGTTCCCTGTTTCCAAGGAGTAGAAAGCCTCGTCTTTCTCCTGAGAGTGGCTGGTGGTTTCACACTGCTGACCTTGGGTTAGTAACCCCACACCACTAACCCACTCTGCCACCAGGCCTCCTCTTTTCTTCTTACCACCAGAAAAAACTAAGGGAAATGAAAAATTGCTCAGAGGCTCTTCTGATAACTGGCCCTTTCTGGCTAACAGAAGACTATTTTTCTTGTAAGCAGTGGTGCTGACGCTCTCCCTGTTTTAAATCATGCAGAGCCCTGCAGGGCTGCAGGGCATTGTGGACCGGAGCGGCACAGCGGGTAACGTAGCACGCAGAAGCCACCGTGTCAAGCCCAATTCCCGGCCTGCAGCTGGATGCTGGCGTTTTGTCTCTGTGTGGTTTTAACCAGCCCCTTAATAGGAGCTCGTTTGGTTTCAGTGTGTTCCTCTCCCGAAAAATCTGAGCATAAAAAATCCATTTGCGAGCTCCATTTGAGGAGTGCCTGAGCTGGAGCAATTGCTTTCTGGCTCGCACTTAGCGCCTGACCACAATTTAACTGTGGGCTGACTCACATTCATTTGGCAAGAGCATTTCCCTTCAGCTCCTCGTGAAGTCGTAGAAATTCTAGTGATTTCTGCCATGCATGATTGCCTGGGGTCTTTATAGGACCGTCCATGGGGTGGGGCTGCCCTTGCGGCTGGAGCCGCTTGTACTATTACAGCTATGAAATGTTTACTCTTTTAGATCAGCTGAAGTTGATAAGGTGCTTCTTGAGCCATGCAGAATCTTGTAAGTCAAGGTAGTTTAGATAGGGGGTGACTTCTGATTTGGGTGGGGAAGCAATAGTCTCTCTCTGGATTGGGCTAATGTTAAATGGGTGTGGCCCATTGCAAGCGCCTTGAAAATGTGGTATGGCTTCCTCCGGAAGATCAGCTGCCAGCCCATGGTGTTTTCTCTGGCCACCTCTCAGCTAGAAAGTACAGCCCAGGAACTCTGGCAATGAGGTCACTTCAGCAAGGCGGCGGGATAGATGCTGAGTGTCCCCGGGCCACAGGGCCTAACTACAACCCCCTGGCCACAAGAAGCCCAAAGAAAGATCTGATGTTAGTAAGGGTGAACAGGTCCTGGATTTAAGAGCTGAGCACCAATCTCTTTGAAGAGTAATTTAACCACGTCTATGGACAATGGACAGGGAGCTGCCAGAGGTTCAGGCTGGATTCAGAAGAAGCTATGAAACAGAAAACATCATTAATGACATCTTGGCTGAAAGATATTTTTCATCAATGATGCAAAGTCATTCGGTGGTGCAGATTGTAACAAACTGAGTAGCCGTGAGTAGAATGTGAATTCCCAAACACTTCCTGCTGCTAATGTGGAACCTACTCATGGATCACGAGGCGGTGACACAAAAAGGATATGGGAATACTGCATGGTTCAAACCCAGGAAAGGTGGGAGTCAGGACAACTCCCTCTCATCACATTTATTCCATCTGTCTGCTGAGAAAATCATCAGAGAAGCTGGATTCTATGAAGAAGAATGTGGCACCAGGGCTTGAGGAAGGCTTTTGGCCAGCCTGTGATAAACAGATGACACAGCCTTGCTTGCTGAAAGTGAGGAGGACTTGAGGCACTTGCTGATGAAGATCAAGGATTGTAGCCTTCAGGACAACTCACTGTAAAGAAGACCAAAGTTCTCCGGACTGGACCAATAGGTGACCTCATGATAAAAAGGGCGGAGATGGGAGTTGTCAAGGATTTCATCCTGCTTGTACCCACAATCCGTATTTGTGGACGCAGCGGCCAAAAGATCAGACAAGGCACTGCATTGGGTAAATCTGCTTCACCAGACCTGAGAATGGTGCAAAGATGAGCTGACCCACGCCACGAGACTTTCAATTGCCTCGTGTGCGTGTGAAAATTGCACATAGACATAAGACGACCAAAGAGCATTTGATGCATTGAACTCTGATGTTGGCAAAGAAGAATATTGAAAATTCCCTGAACTGCCCAAAGGAAAAACATCTGTCTGGGAGAAGTACAACCAGATTTCCCCTTCAAGGTCAGGATGGTGGGACTTTATCTCACGTGCTTTGGACTTGTTGTCAGGAGAGACCAGTCCCTGGAGAAGGACCTCATGTTTGGTGAAGTAGCGGGGCGGCGAGGGAGAGGAAGGCCCTCCGCAAGATGCATTGACACAGTGGCGGCCACATGGGCTCCGACGTAAGAACAATTGTGAGGAGGGCGCAGGAGCAGGCGGTGTTTAGTTCTATTGTACACAGAATGGCTACGAGCCGAACCGATTCCTTGGCACCTGACAGCAACAATGGCAAAAATAGGAGGTCCGTGGGTCATGCAAATGGTTTGTCCTTGACTACTAACCTCAAGGTTGACGATTAGAACTCCTTAGTGACACACTGGGAGAAAGAGCTAGTGATCTGCTTCCATAGAGATTACAGGCAAGACTACTTACAACATGGTGCTCGGTAACCCATGAGGTTGCCCTCAGTTGGAATTGATCCAATGGTGATGGATTTCATTTTCGTTTATTTTTTAATCAAAAATAGTGGTTCAGTGGTAGAATGCTCACCTTCAACGTGGGAGACCCAGGTTCAAGTCCTGGCCAATGTGCGTCATGCGTACCTTCTATTCATCTGTCACTGGAGGCTCCCATGCTGCGTTCATGCTGGATAGGCGACAATGGAGCTTCCATGCTAAGATGAACGAAGGAAAACGGTCTAGAGATCTCCTGGCAACAGTGAGTTACAATGGTCCAAGGCACAACTGCTCATGGGAATGGGCAACACTGGGCCTGGGGTCACCATCCATCAGGGGCCAGCTCAATGGCAGTGAACAACCACTGGAAGTAGGATGAACACCCATTCACCAAAGATGTGAGTGAGTGGTATGCCCTGGCTGCTGCCGTAGGCATCGAGCACATGCCAGCAGAGAGGCAGCCTTGCCCTCGGGGATCTCACTCTCTTGTGGCAGGAGCATAGGAGCCTGTTAGGAGCAGCCAGAGCGCATAAGTACGACAGCAGGAAAAGCCGAATAAGAGGCGAGAGAGGATAAAGGGGGTGTTAGGCTGGGTTTTCTAGAGCGAGAAGAAGAAAAAAAACAGTGATACTCATACATGTATTAAGACAAATTTTACATCAAGGAAGCAGCCTATCCCAGGCTGACTCAAGTTCATGGGCCAGATACCAGCCAGCTGCCAGTCGATGATAAGCTTAGAGATCACAAATCAGTGAGTGCTGAGTCAAGAGGATCCAAGATGGGCAAGAGCATGTCAGGGCACCGACAGCTCCCAGAGTCCGTAGGCCACATGGACCATTGGTGACAGAAGCAGGAAGGAGAGGGACAAAGGAGAGGCAAGTTCTCCACCGGGTCTCTAGGCCACACCCTCAAGGAGAGGCTATAACCTGATTAACAGCTCGGACTCCACCTATAGCTTCTTACAGGGACACTCAGTAGATAGAAGACCCTAAGCACCATGGAGGTGAACGGAGTGAAGGAGAGGCTCACTATGTTGGAAGGCCAGCTCCTTTGAGTAGTCACCTGTTAGCCTGGATTTGAGTGAAGAACCACAAGTGCTGGTCTGGCGAGGAGCTTCTCAAGCAGAGTGGGGAGCAAGTACAGAGGTCCTGAAAAGAGAACGTGTGGTCCATCAGCAGGAGAGCCAGGAGGCCAAGACAAGAATGCCTCGAGCGTACCTGGCTAGGACAGGAGACGTCAGAACTGAGGTCAGACACAGAAGAGAGGCAGGTTTGCTCAGCAGAACAAAACGCTGCACGGTTCTGTGGCATCCGCACAGTTGTCATGTCTGAAGCCACTGTGGCAGCCTGGTGTCCTTTTCCAGGGACTGGTCTCTCCGAACCTGTTCAACGTATGGGAGACGAGTCTCAGTATCCCCCTTCTCAGGACCATCCTGCCTGTACTTCTTCCAAGACGGGTATTTGTCCTTCTGTAGCCCGTGGTGCCAACACCGCATTTGGGCAGAAAAGTCAAGAGCCTGATGAAAGTGATCGCCTTTGGGTAGTAAGACGTAGGTTGCGGGGGTTTGGAAGGACTTGGCTTTTCTTTCTTTTTTTTTTCTTCTTCTTTTTTTTTTTTCGTTTTGTTTTTTTCTTTTTCTTTTTTTTACAAACCCTTGTGTCGAGGGCTGACTTTCAATAGATCGCAGCGAGGGAGCTGCTCTGCTACGTACGAAACCCCGACCCAGAAGCAGGTCGGCTACGAATGGTTTAGCACCAGGCTCCCCACGAACGTGCGGTGCGTGACGGGCGAGGGGGCGGCCGCCTTTCCGGCCGCGCCCCGTTTCCCGGGACGAGGGGCACACCGCACCGGACCCCGGTCCCGACGCGCGGCGGGGGCACGCGCGCGGCCCGCCGGCCGGCGGGGACGGCGGGGCGCAGGCTATCCGAGGCCAACCGAGGCTCCGGGGCGCTGCCTTATCGTTCCTCCTGGGCGGGATTCTGACTTAGAGGCGTTCAGTCATAATCCCACAGATGGTAGCTTCGCCCCATTGGCTCCTCAGCCAAGCACATACACCAAATGTCTGAACCTGCGGGGCTTTTCTTTTTTATAGTCCTGTCGTGCGTTTGAATTTCTGCCCTGTGCATGTGTGGTCTAAGGCCTAAACTGAAGGCTCGGCATGAAGTGCCTTCGTGATATCTGGAGAAAATGGAAAGGATCTCGAATAGCCGGGCCACACGCCCCCTCCCCCAATTCCGCTCCTGCAGACGCGGCCCCCTTGACACACAGCCAGCCTTATTAAGAAGGTCGGGCGCAATACCTGCTGATCCCCAAGGAGCCGGTTTTTGTTCCTTGCACTTAATCAAGTAGCCAATCACATCCTCTCGTGGGAGCCAGTAGGCACCATGCCCTTTTGATACTAGAAAAAACCTTTTTCATACCCCAAATCCTCACTGCTATCAAGTCAACTCTGACTCATAGCACCACTCATAGACAGCGTAGAGCTGCCCCTTGGGGTTTCCCAGACTTTAAGTCTTTACTGGAGTCGACAGTCTTATCTTTAGCCCATGGAGAGGTTAGTGGGCTTGAACCGCTGATCTTATGGTTAGCAACTCAATGCATAACCCACTCTGCCACCACAAGCCCCTCTGCCTTTCCCAGCCCCTGCTCGTTCACCCTGTTCCCAGCTGGAACCTCACGTGCCCCTGCCTGGTGTGGGGTCCTCCTTCCGGGTGCCCCTCAGGCTGTGAGTGCACACGACGCAGAAGCAGCCGTCACCTCAGCTGTCCAGTGCTGGGAGTCCTCTGCTCAGGCACTCCCATTGCCCCAGGGGCAGAGGCCACGTGGACCCCTGGCCCCAGAAGCAGGAAGGAGCGGAGGAAGGGAGAGAGACCAGTTCTCCACCAGGTCTCGTCTTCTCAAGGACATGTCATCGGGCTGCCGTCTGGCTGATAAGTTGGATTCTACCCCTTTCTTCTACAGGGACACCAAGTAGACAGAACACCTGAGCACCACGGGTGAACGGAGGGAAAGAAAGGTGTGAATTCCTCTCTCATCAGAAGAGGGAACTGGAGATGACTGAAACAGTATGTAATAGATTAGTAGACTTTTTTTTTTTTTAAGATCCTATATTGAAAATCAGGAGGTTGGGGTTTTGTTACTGTGGGACTTCCAGCATCCCCCTTGCCACACGCAAACATATCCTTGATCTCCCAGAGGAGCCGTGTGCCCGCAAACATGGGTGGAAGCCTGATCTAGCGGACACTGTGCACTCGGTCTTCCCAGGGCAGGAAGCTATGCGATGCGGCTAAGGTTGGCGACAGCCACAGAAGACTCTGTCCCATGCACTGCTGCAGACTGCTCCTTCCACATTCCGCTGATGAGCACTGCTTAACATATGCCAGCTCTTTCAGGCAAACTTAGACTGGCCCCTAAGCGATGAATTTGCCCTTCAAATCCACCTTGCTCTTTAAGGATTATTCCTTCCTTCCTGGATGAGCTACTCCCAATTCCCCAGGAGCTGGGAAAGGGGGAAATTATTTGTGATCTGCCCCCCGGGGGGTATACACTCACACACACCCTGCCCCTCATTCCCTCATGTTTATTTAAAAAGGGCTACAGATTACATGTGTCCCCAAAATAGATTGGTGGAAGCCCTAACTCCTGGTGTCTGTGAACATGACCTTGTTTGGAAATAAGGTCTTGATGATGCTATCGGTTAGCATGAAGTCATACTAGCGTACGATGGATGCCAATGCAACTCAGTGGCGTCCTTGGGAAAGAGGAGAAGCAGCATGGAGACAGACAGAGAGGAAAGCCCCGTGAAGATGTCTCAGGCCATCTGCCTTTCGGTGCGGTTAGAACAGCCACAGGGAGCTTCTACGGCAACTTGCCCACCCATGTTCCTTGGGTTAGGAATAGCTGTCTCCCTCCCAGGGTCTCTCCAAACTTTCCTGTTGTTGTGAGGTGCCACTGAGTCCCTTCTGACCGATGGCCACAGACTGAAACACTGCGCCCTCCTGCGCTGTCCTCACAACTGTTCCCATGTTGGAGCTCATTGTTGCAGCTACGGTGTCAAGCATCTCTCTCTTTTTGTCATTTTTACCTCTCCGCTTTCCCAAGCATGATGTCCTTCTCCAGGGACTGGTCTCTCCTGATGACATGTCCGGAGTATGTGAGAAGAATCTCACCACCTTTGCTTCTAAGGAGCACTCCGGATGCACTTCACCCGACAGATATGCTGTCCTGTGAGCAGTCCATGGTACCTCCAAGATTCTGCTCCAGCCCCCCCTTTCAAATACATCCATTTTCCTTCGACCTTCATTACTCAATGCCCAACCTTCACATGCAGATGAGGCAACTGAAAATACCATGGCTGGGGTCAGGCACACCTGAGTCCTCAAAGTAACATCCTTGCCTTTCAATACTCTAAAGAGGTCTTGTGCACCTTTAACCTAATGCAACAGGTCTTTTGATCTCTTGCCGGCTGCTTCTGTGAGCACTGATGATGGACCGAAGCAAGAGAAAACCCTCGGCAGCCCATCCTTTTCTCCTTTTATTATCATGATGGGCTCGTGGTTGTGCGGATGTGGGTCTTCTTGACACTGAGTTGTCAAGGCTGCAATCCTTGAAAACCTGATGCATAATTCTCAGCTTCTCTGCCTTCGCCTTTCCTGTGGGTGGAGACAGTTTCCTTCTCTCACTCGCCAGCCCCTTTTATGCAGGAAGGTGGAATTGGTGGTGCTGGTTGTAGATATTTAAATCATGATGTCTTATTTAAATCGTACTTGCCATTTACTAGTCAAAAGATCCACGGAGGTCTTAGTGTCCTTTCAAAAACATTGGCCCTTAACCTAGGCCACCCTCCAGCCTTGGCTAGCCAAATTAATAATAGTGATAGTTCTGCAATTACAATCTGACCGATGCCCAGTCATGTCTTTTCCTCATGAAATGGGCCAATATCCCAGGTAAGGGCGCCATCACCGTGACCGGGTTTTTAGCTCCTGGGAGGATCTTGTGCTACACTGCGCATTCTCACGTGTTTCTCTAGAATCACTCAGATTTTTAATTAATTTGTATCATGAATGTCGAGCACAGATAGTCAGTGGCCTGTGATCATTGCTGGATGGCATCACGTTGGCTCCTGCTCGGAGGGCCCGTGGACAACAGAATGAAGCGCTGCCTGCTCCTGTCCTATCGTCACAACTGCTAGGCCTGACCCAACTGTGCCAATCCATCTCTTTGGGTGTCTTCTTCTTTCCCAATGGCCCTCTATGTTACCGGGTGTTTTCCCTTCTACCACGTCCTTTCCAGTCATCAGCACCACAGTGCCAACAGCATTCCTCTGAGTTCTTCCTCAGTGACTCTCCAACATCACACGCGTGGGAGGAGATTGAAAATTGCTTGGCTTGGGTCAGGCACACCTTAGGCCTTAAGTGGCAGTCTTGCCCTCCAACACTTTAGAGAAGTCTTGTGTAGCAGAACTTGCCCTTGCTTAGCCCTCAAAAGGTGGAATGTCTTCATAGTATCGTAAAAGAAAACATATAGAGGAAGAATAAAGACTTTTCACATTTTCTTAACCAGAGCCTCTCCCATTTGATATCTAATTGTATTCCTCCCCCCTTATACAACACACACACACACACACACACACACACACACACACACACACACCAATAGTTCTTACCAGAACCCCTTGGAAGGTTTGCTAAAAAAAAATGGCTGGTCCACCCTCCAGAGTTTCTGAGTTAGTAGGCAGAGGTAGAAGTCAACTATTTGCATTTCTAGAGCAAGATTTCAAATATTGCTGATGCTTTGGTTAGGATTCTATGTTGAGAATCCCAGAGTGACACATACATTTAGATCCTGACATTTCAAATTTTATCTTGTCAGAATCAGGCCAATTCCAGCAGCAATCGAGATCCTGTCTGTCATTCACGCCCTTTGCTTTGGGGGCTCTGTGCACCTGAGAGGTGCTTCTAACGCCTCCCTAATAAAAACAAACAGACAAAGACCAGCTCCACCTGGAGAGTCTGAGCTAATGGGTTTGGAGGAACCTCAGGTTCTGTTCTGTTCATGGTGACACCCAGGCCCGGTGGTGTCACACCCTTCTGATCTACAGGGTTTTCACTGATACTTTTAGAAGCCGATCACCAATCCTTTCTTTCTAGTCTTAGTACAGAAACTTCCCTGAAGCCTGTTCACCTTGGGGTGAACTGTGGTTGTTAACTGACGGTTTATGGTGGCTGCAGCTGAGGTGCACTGTCCAGGAATTGAATCGTGGTCCCCAGCCTCGACACTAAAAACTCTTACCACGGAACCACCACTGTCACCCAGAAAACGTCACTCATTACAAGTACTAGCAGTAGGGGCTTTTTAAAGCTTTCCGTGTGACCCTAAGGTGCCACAGATTCAGATCGCCAATTGGGAAGGCATACTGGGTCTAGCCAGATCAACCATTCCCACTGCATCGTCCTTCTGCCCACGGAACTTCTTCATGAAGCGGCACTGTCCCAAGCTTTGCTGACGTCAAGGTTTTGCCATCGCCTCCACCTCGGAGTTGGCCCTTGCATTCTTCAAAACACAAAATGATATTGGCCTGGGATGGCGTGAACATCTGGTCTTAAGAACACTCCTTTCCTTGTTCAAGGGTCTGCGATCTGTGGAGGAATGCTGCCTGGGGCCGACCCCACGCTTGCAGACCTGCATCCACTTTGCTTAGGCTTTGTAACGTAATGGCAGATACTATCGGATACCTGGCAGTACTGCTTGGTGCTTTGAAAGAGCTGCCGTCCGGCCTGTTTCACAGACCGAGGAAACGGAGTTGGACTCGGTCCTGTGCTGTTTGTTTGGATTTCTATTCCCTAGACTTCATCTTTTCCCTGCAATGGTCTACGGGGGACTTAATAGCTATGAAAGATGTGAGAGAGCAGGAAGTAACTGCGGTACAGAAAAAACAGAGCGGGTCGACAAAGTGCCGGCACTCTGCCTGCTGGAGGTCCGTCCGTGTGGCTTTGAGGGTTGAGGAAGTGTCAAGTCAACCCAGGATCACTCGCCCAATGACACCGTTGACATTGGATTGAAAGGGTCACTGCTCAGGAGAAGTTCCTGGCAAGTTGCAGGAGATTGATGGATTAAAGATCAT
Source organism: Tenrec ecaudatus (assembly GCF_050624435.1). Classification (NCBI taxonomy): domain Eukaryota; kingdom Metazoa; phylum Chordata; class Mammalia; order Afrosoricida; family Tenrecidae; genus Tenrec; species Tenrec ecaudatus. Next base: position 184,052,236 of record NC_134532.1, read on the forward strand.
CCTCATGAAGATGAAGTCCCCATGAAGAGAAGAACTTTACAGGGATCAGTGAACCATCATTTACACCCCGGGTGGCAAACTGGTGGCCCCCAAGGTAAGTTATTGTGGCCCACGATGCTCTTAAGTAAAATAGAAATAGAAAAAAATTGTTATGAAGCAAAGCTTAGAAAAATTGTTATGAAGAAAAGCTTAGGCTAAGCGCTATTTTCTTCATAACAATTTTTTCTGTTTTCATTTTATTTCAGAGCATCATTGACCACAAAAAATTACCCCGCAGGCCGCCAGTTTGACACCCCTGACTTACACATGGTTGAACTGAGGTGCTGGCAAAGACTTGAAAATACCTTGGATTGCCCAAAGGACCAACAAGTCTATCTTGGAAGAAGTACAGCCAGAATGCTTCGTAGAGTTAAGGATGGCCAGACTTCATCTGGAGAGACCAGTCCCCGACGGACATTATGCCACGTAAAGGGGAGGGTCAGCGGAAACGAGAAAGGCTTTTAAGGAGATGGATGGACACTGGCTGCGACAACAGGCTCAAGCACAGGGACAATGTGAGGATGGAGCAGGACTGGCACAGGGTCATTATGGGTTGGAACTGACTCGATAGCACCTAGTAACAACAACAGCAACATTCTTAGAATTGAAACAAAACACCTCTCAAATGTTGGCTTTTGCTCTATAATTCTTCAAAGCTTTCTGCGTTCCCATTTCCAGTACCTCTTCTGCCATGGTCAACTCAATTAAAATAAAATAGCAAGGCTGGTATGAATTGAGTTGTGTTTCCCTCAGATGCGTGTTATGAATCCTAACCCTTGCGGCCTATGCATGAGGCTACTCACGCCGTCAGTCCCCTGCAGGATGCCGGGAACCAAAGCCAGCGTTAACAGCCAGGGGCAGCTTTTCTTCAAGTAGAAGAAATGCGCCGCGCGCTGAGGGCTGACATACTAGAAGAGCAGGAAGGAGGCATCCCAAATTGGTCCAAATATGGAATAACCGAAAAACAAGGGCGGGAAGGGCTGCCAGAAGACTGAGGGAAGGCAGACAAATCTAATCAGCAGAAAGAATGCGTGAAGGCGATTTCCTCCCGGCATGTGCGACTGTCTGGTGATTCTGAACGTGAAGTGATGTGGGAATCCAGTGCAGCGATACAGTCTCAGTCTCTCTCTCTCTTGCTCTCTCTTGCTCTCTCTCTCTCTCTCTCTCTCTCTCTCTCTCTCTCTCTCTCTCTCTCTCTCTCTCTCTCTCTCTCTCTCTCTCTCCTCTCTCTCTCACTCCATTCAGCCAAGCAGGCCCAGAACCACCAGGAGTCTGCACTGCAGGGGAGGGGCCGGCACTACCATGGATCATGTCAGCAGGCTAGGAAGCTGCCCCATGACCAAAGAAGACCCCAGCTGGAGCCGCCCACTTCCACCCCTGCCAGGACGACTGAGGGGAGTCCAAGACAGGATTGACGGCGAGTCCCAGGGAGGGATCCTTTCAAAAGAGGATGTTGGAGGAGTTTATGGGATGTTTGGGCCAAACACTGCTGTACCGTTTGAGCATGCAACTCCAACAGACCTGGAAACGGTCCTATGACTTGTTCAAAACTCTCTCCTCGAGGAAAGAGCTGAGTCTCTTAAAGCCTTTGCTTTAAAAAGAGAGAACTCTGCTACCACTTGCTTTGTTTGCATAGACACAGGGGTCCTCAAACCACGGCCCAGGGGCGACATGTGGCCCGCCGGTGTTTTTCCCCCATTTCGGTTTTTTACTTCAAAATAAGATATGTGCAGTGTGCATAGGAATTTTTTCAGTTTTAAAACTATAGTCCGGCCCTCCAACAGTCTGAGGGACAGTGAGTTGGCCCCTGTTTAAAAAGTTTGAGGAGCCCTGCCATAGAGGGCTAACTGCCATCAGAGAAGGGAACATTCTCGCCACCTTTCAACCAAAGGCTTCCCAGAATTGGTGAAGAAAAGTGAACCAGGAGCATCTAGTGGGATGGCTTAGTGCCCGTCTCCAGGATATAGCGTGGCTAGCTCAGGGAAGCGACCTTTTTTTTTTCAGGCATGACAGTGCATTAAAAGTAAAACCTGGAAATGGATTAATGCTGATACCATCTTACAACACCTGGCCCGGGGGGTGGGGGGCGGCATTCATTTTTTGCATTACATCTATTGACTATCAACTGTTGTCCTTTGCTTCAGAAATAGTTATTTTACTTGCTTTGATTATTGGAACTCATTTCCAAAGTTCTTTTGTCCCAGACAAACCGTTTTCGTAAATGCACTCGGTTGCTGTTAGGGGCGAACACTCACAGGGACTAAGTGAAACGGACAGACAGACCCCTGCCCGTCCTGCTCAGTGTTTGCACTTTGCTCTCAGGGCTGCAGCCAAAGAGTCGGTCTGTCTCCTCAAGGGATGTCCTGGTTCTTGCTGATCCCCTACTGAGAAGGACATCCTGTCCTAGGGCCTGGGCCCCCCTTATAGGACACCCAATATACACGAGACACGGTCTCGCTCTCCTCACTGCTAGGGAGCATCCTCACTGTACTTCTTCCGAGACAGATTGAGGATTCCTCTGAGCAGTCTGTTTGTCACCAGTACCATGCTGCCTTCTCAGGCACCAACAGTCTTCCTCAGTCACAGTGCATACACACGTGGGCACGCGGACGAGGTGATGGAAAATAGCGACGCTTGGGTCAGACGCACCATCGTTTTCAGAGGATGAGCTGTGCCTTTTAGCACTTTAAAGGGGCCTTGTTGAAGTAGGTTTTCCCAGTGCAGTATCTCGTTTGATTTCCTGACTTGTTGCTATCATGGGAATTGATTGTGGATCTAAGCAAAATGAAATCCTTGACAACTTCAATCTCTTCTCCCTCTATCATGAGGTTGTCTAGTAGTCACTATGAGGATTTTTTTCTTTATATTGAGTTGCAATCCATACTGAAGGCTGCCGTCCTTGTTTTTAATCAGGAAGTGTTTCAAGGCCTCCTTACTTTAAGCAAGCAAGGTTATGTCGGAAGCTTATCACAGGTTGTTAATGAGTCTTCCTCCAATCAGGGCACTTGGTTCTTCTTCATCTAGTTCAGCGTCTCACGAGGGTTTGCCCAGCATAAAGACTGAGGTGCTCAGGAAGTGTCACTCTTTTCAATGTTACCCACCGATTGCTTTGATCCACCCAGACCAAGGTATTGGCATAGTCAACAAAACACATACTTTAGACATGTTCTCAGGAGAGACCAGTCCCTGGAGAAGGGCATCATGCTTGGTAAAGTGGAGAGGCAGCAAAAGAGAGGAAGTATTGACACAGTAAAAAGAAAGATAAAAAGGAGATGATTGACACCGTAGCTGAACAATAAGCTCATCCATGGGAACAATTGTGAGGATGGTGCAGGACCGTGCGGTGTTTGGGGTTTCAGCCAACATCCATCTGACCTTGCCCACGACACTTCTCGTGCCAGCCCTCCTCTGGATCTGGTTTGCGTGCGGTTTCCTGTAAATGAACTGCCCTGCTGTTGAACAACCCTTAGTAAAATCTTACTTGTGTAAATTAATGAAACTGCTTAACAGTTTACACATTCTGTTGGATCGCCTGCCTTTGGAACTGACCCAGATAGAGATCTCTTCCAGTCAGTTGGCCAGGTAGCTGGTCTTCCACATCTCTTGGCACGGGCGGGGGTGAGTCTCCAGTGTTGCATCCATTTTGGGAAATCTTTCAGCTGCTGTTCTGTCCATCCCTGGACCCTTGTTTGCTAATGTCTACCAGTGCTGCTTGTACTTCTTCCTACAGTACTATTGGCTCTTGGTAACATGCTGCCTCCTGGAGTGGCTGAATACTGGCCAATTCTCTTTGCCACAATGCCTCTCTGCATTCCTTTCATCGCCTTTACATGTTTCTTACATCATTCGGTATTTTGCCCATAGATAGTTTCAACTTGAGGCTCGAAGCGTTTCTTCAGTTCTTTCAGCTCAAGAAATGCGGGATTTGTTCTTCCCTTTTTATTTTCTAGCTCGAGGTCTTTGCATATTTCATTAGGATACTTTGCTTTGTCTTCTCAAGCCACCCTTTGAAATCCTCTGTTCGATTCTTGAAAAAAAAAAATCATTTTACTGGGGAGTCGTACAACTCTTACCACAATCCATCCATCCATCCATCCATCGTGTATCAAATACATTTGACCATTTGTTGCCATCAAAATTCTCAAAACGTTTGCTTTCTACTTGAGCCCTTGGTTTCAGCTCATTTTCCCTTCCCTCCCTCCCTCCCTCATGAATCCTTGATAATTTACACATTGTTATTATTTTGTCATGTCTTACCCTGTCCGACGTCTCCCTTCACCCACTTGTCTGCCGTCTGTCCCCCAGGGAGGGGCCATGTGGAGATCCTTGTGACCGGTTCCTGTTCATCTCTGTTGCATCGTCATTTCTTTCATTGTGTTGGCAAGTCTGCTGAAGAGCAAGTTTCACAGTCGCTTCTGACATCCAGTTTTGTCTTTTCTTGTTAATGACCTTTTTCTTTATGTATGATGTTCTTGATGCTATCCCACAATTTATCACTAGTGTTCCTGAGATGGCCTTTAAATTCAGGCCTTTTATCAGTTCTCCTGGGCTTGTTATAAGTTTTTTTTCCCCAGCTTCAACTTGAGCTTGCATTTGAACGATTATCTGTGTGCTAAGGGCTCTCTATTTTACCTCTGTGTGTTTTGATATCCATGGCAATGGCTATATAGAACTGAGACAATACTCACGATTAAAGGGTTTATTAAGGAAGTCATGACGTCAGTGGGAAATGCTCAGGATAGTTGTCTATCAGGACATGTTACAAGTTCATTCCGGTCTGCTAAGAAACGCCTAAAGGAGCACACCATCCTCAATCCAAAGGCACCCACTCCCTGAGTCTCAGCTCAAAGGCACTCAGCTCCATTTTTGTGGGTCAGCAATTCCAGTTCCTCCAATTACGTGTCCAGAGTCACCCTATGCCACAAGCCAGCATCCTGCACAAAAACACTCAGCTTTACCTGCTCCCCAAGTTGGGAAATCCATCCCTCTGTTCCAAACTTCGGCTAGAAGAGAGCCACATTCAATAACTCACAGCCCCTGTTGTCTGTGCCAGTTGGTGCTTGACCTTGTTCTGATTGCTGTTGACCTTCTCCATCATCTCTTCCACCTAGGTTACCAATTTGGCTTCTGCATATTCCATGTGGTGAGGTCCGCATGTAGACTAGCCATTCGTGCTGCGGGGAAAGGTGTTTGCAACGGAGAAGTCACCCATCGGGCAACATTCTGTTGCGTGTTCTTCAGCATTTTCCAGCTGCCGACCCCTCTGCTTCCACCTTCCGCGTTTCCATCAGCAGCGATTATTAATACTTCTGGACTGCACACCCGATCAATTTCAGACTGCAGAATTTGCTAGAATTCAATTTCTTCATCCTTGGCTTTTATAGTTGGTGCATAAATTTGATTGATCGTCCTTGTATAGTATGGATACTATCTTTTTATTTTAATAAATTATTTTATTGGGGGTTCTTACAGCTCTTATAACATTCTATACATCAATTGTATCAAGCACATTTGTACATGTTGCCATCATCATTTTCAAGAAATTTTCCTTCTACTTGAGCCCTTGGTATCAGCTTTTTTCCTTTCCTTCCCCCTCCCTCCCACCTTCCTGAACCCTTGATAATTTATAAATTATTTTAATATTTTACACCATCTGCTGTTTCCCTTCACCTACGTTTCTGTTGTTTGTCCTGGAGGGGTGTGGAGTGGGGAGTGCTGTATGTCAATCATTGTGATTGGATCCTATCTTAACAGTATTGTATCCAGGGCAGATCTTAAAATAATATTTATGAAGATGAATGGAATGCCATGCTTCAATTTGTCATTCCTAATACCGTAGACCCTATGGTTATCTTATTCAAAAATGGCCATTTCAGCTTTCTAATGCCTACAATTTCATTTCAGTTTCCAAGTCTGAAAGTTAAAGAAAAGCTGGTGTTTTATATGAATTCTGTCCTCCCTGCAGCGCAGTGTGTGTGGATATCCCAGCTCTCGTATTGTCAGTATGACCATTGGCAATAGGGATTTTCTGTTGTCATGCTTACTATGTCATACCAGGGGAGGGTGCGTCCTATAAGTAGACCAGCGTTGCGTCAGAGGCACACACAGGACAGAGACAGATGCACACGGCAGGTTCCTCTACAAGGCCAGCGACACCATGGATAGCAGGCAGGCAGGCAGGCAGGCACTAGAAAGTGACATACACCGTCAAGTATTCGAAGCTGATATGGACAGAGAAGAACTTCCTTCTAAAGTTAGGTCCTAAGTTTGGATTGCTAGCTTCCTAGTCCAAAAACAGTCTTAGAAATGTGACTGGCAAGGCATGGTCTCATTGGACTTTGGACGTGCTATCAGGAGGAACCAGTACGGGCAAGTTGCTTGGAAGAGGGTCAGCAACAAAAGAAAGACTCTCAAGGAGCTTTTTTCAAGGATGCATACACTGGATGCACACAGGATAAGCGACGGCCACCAGAGACAGTCCATTTCAGGAGAGGACCTGCTTTGGGATCCCTACTGTGTGGCTCACCCGTGCCCTTGCTTTGCATTTGGAAGTCAGCAGCGGCAGCTCCCCAAACTCAGATCGTCAGAAGGCAGGGGAAGAACCCTGACTCTCACCTAGCAGGTTTCTTTATAAATAAGTTGGGAAGCGGAGGGTAGTGTGAGGAAGACGGTTTGCTCTGGCTTTCCTCCTCCAAGATATTGTACAGCACACAGAGAATGTGTGGATTTAAATCTGTGGCATGTTTGATAACATCTGACAGAGATGTGGGGAGGGGGTCTTCTGCAGTTTGCTTTTCAATCGCGCACCACCAGCAACCTTCCCAAGCTAACTCTGGGCTCTACAGACGACTCGGCATGTAGGCTGCCCCTGGAGCTCTGCCGCCGGGCTTGTCCTGGCAGCCGTCATGCATGCTAGATTACTAGACTGGTCCCACATTCAACTGTGGGGTTAAGTAAAAACAACAAAAACCTGGTTCCTTTCCCCAATGGTTCTACGTTAGAATGGATCCAGGTTCTAAGTTGGAATGGATCCGTAGACTGGTGATTGAGAAAGCGGGCCTTACACAAGGGCCATTTCTCTCCAAAGATGGCCACAGTCAGATGCGATGGCTGGTGGAGGGAGAGGTGCCTGGTGGGTTCCGTGGGCCTCACTCTCCTCCACTCTACCGTCGGCGCTTCTTCCGGCTGAGGCCCCAGGCCCGCCATCAAACACTGGTTGCTGTACGGTGGTAACCACTCTCCCGAGATGCCTCCTCTGTCCCCTGGCACAGGCCGTGTTGGCAGCTGCATGATTTGCTTCTAAGGTCCATGAGCGACCTCCCAGATTCCATCTCTTCCGGACTGCCACTTCCCCGGCTCCTCGCACAATTGTGTGTGTTCTGGGGACACACCTAAGCCCTTAGAGCGACTCTTCGCTGATTTATCACTTCATCCAAAAGCCTAACCCCCAAGTGGACACTGGTTCTGCAGGAAACGGAAGTGAGTGTTCAGCAGAGGGCATGTGTACCTGTGCTTTACCCAGGAATCGTGCACTGCTTGAAGGCTCGTAGTTTCAAGTGGAAGATGGTACACACACTCTCAAACAAAGGCCCTTCAAGTGAGCACGTGTGCAGCCGACGGAAGTGGAACAGAAAACTTGCTATTGTTGGGGACCGCTGATTTCTGACTCCAAGCAACCCCATGGGACAGAATAGATCCGCCTCTCCCTTGGCTGCAATCTTTCCTGTAGCAGATTGCCGGGTCTTTTCTCTGGGTGGGTTTGAACTTGCAGTTGGCAGCCAAGTGCTTCACACTTGTGCCGCCAGGTCTCATTGGTTTAAATTGTGCCTCGAGTCTTCACACCGTGGTGTGAGCTGGCTCGATGAGCCCTCGTTCTCTTCCTAAGCCAGGCTGAGACCCTGCCCACACCATACCCACAGGTTCTGTCAACAGTCCAAGCCGCCCGGCGCGATCCTGAAAAAGCCCTGGTTGTCCCCTTCACCTGATGTGGCTGGTCCAGGGCCAATGTTCACACCCTGGGCAGAAGGCTTCCAACAGCACAAGCACTTGGGCGACAGCACCAGAAACGGATGCCAGGGGGTCACGAGGTCTCCCTGATGCTTAGAAAATACGCACACTGTGAGCTGTGTTCACGAGGCATTTGTGCATTCCGGGCCTGCAAAGCAACACTCTACAGTTGAGAGACAAAATGTAGTAAGAAGAGTGAGCTTGAATGATTGACTGCTTTGTTGCTTGCTTGCTCCTATTTAAGGCAGAGCCAATATTCTTGCGGAATGGAACACAATATCCCAAAGTCAACCTGATTAGCCATTCAAACTGTAACAACGGTGTGGAAAGATGCCTTCAGGTGTCACCTCCTCTTGGCCAACTCTTGCAGAATTCCTTGGTGTAATGGGTTGCAATGTGAGCCCCCACCTCCATCGTGCCGGTGGTGAGAGCCCATTTGGGAATGGGCAGTCTCTGAGAGGTCTGAAGACACAATGAGTGCAGGGTGTGCTTTGAGTCCATCGCTTTTGAGATATGAAGGAGACTGTACGAGCAAGAGGAAGCAGCAGAGATGTGGGAAGACAGCTCTCAGGCCACCCAGGAGCAGAAGGTCAAGGGAGAAGGACCTTCCTCCAGAATAAGCCTCCCCCTGGAGCAAGCACCCTGCATAACCCCCCCGGACTGTGGGGCTATACAATCTGTGTGTGGGAGCCACCCCTTCGGGGACTTTGGTTACAGCAGCATCAGATGGTGAAGCCGTTGGGAGGAACAGGAGCCGTCATTTGCGTTTCCCAGCACAGGCATGGGACGTTGGACACTGACTAAGAAGAGTGAAGAGCCGATCCACTTGCATTGTGGTGCTGGTGAAGAACACGGAGTAGACTCATGGACAGCCAGAGGACAAAGCTGTCCAGGAAGAAGGGCAGTCAGAATGCTCCTTCGAGGCAAGGATGGCGAGACACCCTCTCTCACACTCCAGACATGTTGTCAGAGAGACCAGTGTCAGGAGAAGACACCATGCTTGCCACAGTGGGGGGACAGTGAAAAAGAGGAAGACCGTCCACAAGAAGGATGGACACAGAGGCTGCAGCCCTGGGCTTAAAGGTTAAGAACACGTTTGAGAATGGCTCAGGGCCGGGTCCTGTTAAACTGTACCCAGCCAGGGTCAGAACCGACTTGGCAGCAGCTCACAGCAACATCAACATGCACTGCCGTCCCGTGGCACAAGCAACAGGGCAAGAGTCTCACGGCCAACTCTCCCTTTGACATGGCCGGGGAGGTTTAGAGTGACTCCAAACGACCGAACCTTCTTTTCACTCCATGCTTGAGAGCCCCACCCCCACCACAGGCAGAGGTCAAAGGACAACCCCCCACCCCAGCCCCTCTGGAATGGCATTGAGACAAGACTACCATTAGGAAAGAGCAGAGTGATTCCGTTGTTAAGGAAGCGACGGGCACCTGCAGCCTTACTAGTCTTATGAATCTAAGCGTCTCTAAGAACATCATCTGCGAAAGTCAAGGGAGATGGAGGAAAGAGCTAGGAGTCAAAGGGCATTCATGGAGGTCTAGACAAAGACATGTACATGCAAATATATATAGGAGGATGGGGAAATAGATCTATGTGTCTATATTTATAGGTCAAGTATTAAGGTGGCGGAAGGACCTTGGGCCTCTACTCAAACACTCCCTCAATGCATGAATACCTTCTTTTATTAAATTGGAACTCTATGATGCTCACTCTCCCGACACAACGGCTGGAGCCAAAGTGCGTGAACAAGTAAATGTGGTGAAGAAAGCTGATGGTGCCCGGCTATCAAAAGAGATAGTGACTGGGGTCTTAAAGGCTTGAAGATAAACAAGCGGCCATCTAGCTCAGAAGAAACAAAGTCCACATGGAAGAACACACCAGCCTGTGTGATCGAGTGGTCCCAAAGGGATCAGTTACCAGGCATCAAAGAACAAAAAATCATATCATTGACTGCACACCTCCATGATAGGATCGCTGAAGACAAATGGGTGCATAAGCAAATGTGGTGAAGAAAGCTGATGGTGCCCGGCTATCAAAAGAGATAGTGTCTGGGGTCTTAAAGGCTTGAAGGTGAACAAGCAGCCATCTAGCTCAGAAGCAAAAAAGCCCACATGGAAGAAGCACACCGGCCAGTGCGATCACAAGGTGCCAAGGGACCAGGTATAAGGCATCATGCAAAAAAAAGATATGTGTGTGTATGTATGTGTATATATGTGTATATGTATATATGTATGTGTATATATGTATATATATACCATATTAAATGAAGGGGGAAGTGCAGAGTGGAGACCCAAGGCCCAAGTGTTGGCCAATGGAGATCCCCTCATAGAGGGGTTTAGGAGAGGAGATGGGTTAATTAGGGTGTGAGGTAGTACCGATGAAGAACACAGCTTTCCCCCAAATCCTGGATGCTTCCTCCCCCCAACTACCATGATCCGAATTCTACCTTGCAGGCCTGGATAGGACAGAGGCTGTACACTGGTACATATGAGGGCTGGAGGTACAGGGAATCCAGGGTGGATGATACCTTCAGGACCAAGGGTGTGAGGGACGATGCTGGGAGAGTGGAGGGTGAGTGGGTTGGAAAGGGGGAACTGATTACAAGGATCCACATGTGACCTCTTCCCTGGGAGAGGGACATCAGAGAAGGGGGAAAGGGAGACTCCGGATAGGGCAAGATATGACAAAATAATGATATATAAATTACCAAGGGCACATGAGGGAGGGGGGAAAGGGGAGGGAGGGGGAAAAAAAAGAGGACCTGATGCAAGGGGCTTAAGTGGAGAGCAAATGCCTTGAGAATGATTGGGGCAGGGAATGTATGGATGTGCTTTATACAATTGATGTATGTATATGTATGGATTGTGATAAGAGTTGTATGAGTCCCTAATAAAATGTAAAAAAAGAAAAGAGGAGAAAAAAATGATTAGGGCAAAGACTGTACAGATGTGCTTTATACAATTGATGTATGTATATGTATGAACTGTGATAAGAATTGTATGAGCCCCAATAAATTGTTAATAAAAAAAAAAGAACATCCTCTGCTTTAGGACAGAAGAGCCACAGTCGGTTCCAACTCGTAGGAACTCGACATACGGCAAAAGACTGCTGCCCTGTCCTGCCCGCGCCATCCTCCCAGTTGTTCTTATGTTTGGGCCCATCGAAGCAGCCACCGTGTCCATCTACCTCGGCCCCGCTGCTTTTCCACGAGCCACGGGTGGTGAGTGGCTAGCTGACGGCCCAGGAGCCTCCTCGTCCCGGGGGCAGGCATCACTGTGTTGTGAATTACATTCACAATGGACATTCTACTCTGAACAAGGTGGTTCAGCAGAATGATCGCCCCCCTAGACAAGAGATCCGGGTTCCTTTCTTGACCAACACCCTGCATTTGGAACTATACCACATGCCAGTCGGGGGAGGCTTGCTTGTTGCTGCAATGCTGGGCAGATTTTAGTGGCGCTTCTAGGGGAAGACTAGGAAGAAAGGTCTGGTGATCCACTTCCAAAAATCAGCCAATAAAAAACTGCCCTCTGGATCACAATGGTCCTATCGGCCTGATCCTGGGGATGGCCCAGGACTAGGGAGCATGTCCTTCCACTGAGCAGGGGGATCAGCTTAGTTGGGGGCTGACTGACAACAGCTAACAACCACAAACCACCTTGGGAAAACTGTCTGCCACCATCTGTCTAATTGCAATTCCAGTTTCCTTTCTTTCTGACTATCCCAGAATCCCCGGCACCTTTGCAAATCTTGATGGACCCTGTCATTCTGCGAGGAATCAGATTTCCAAGGGGGGAGACTCAGAAGAGTTCAGGGCTGTATGACATTCGGCAACAAGCAGACCCAGAGGCACAACTCTGCACGTGAATGAAACTGCAGCAAAGTGCCCATCTCAGACTCCACGGTTATCGGTCGCGGGCTGGGAAGAGCTCGCAGAGCCTACAGAAAATGGTTATTTTTACAAAGACACATTAGTCTACTGTGATTCTGAGCAGTGTGCTAAAGGGATAAGGAAAAGTGTATAAGCATATTTCTATTTAAAAACAAAAACCACATTTCCTTAAATACCAAGGGCAGTCATTGTGATAGCTGGGGTTTTGCGTCAACTTGGCTGGGCAGAGATTCTCATCATTCTGCTGAGAATTAAAACCTAGCAATCCCCTTGGGTATGTGGCCTACTTCCAATATAAATGGACACTGTGGGAAAGCTTGCTTGCTTTTTGCTGATTCTGGATCCTGCATGTATCTCATGGACCAGTTCACTTGAGCCAATAGCCTGCTATATTGCCTGATGATTTTAGGAACTGTCAGCGGACTATCGATCTTGGACTAATTTGTCAGAAGCCTGTCATTTAACCTGATGATCTTGGATTCATCAGTCCCTGCATCTATGTGAGTCGGGAGAAGCCTCCAACCTGACATCTGAGCCGCGGTTTTCAGAGCTTGCCTGGTTGAGCCATATCCTTGATATAACCCTCCCTGTATATATACATACAGGTGCTGCTGTTTTTGCTTCTCTTGAGAACCCAGCCTAAGACTGTGATCAAATGCAAGTTATCCAACTTACAGAAATCATTTTCAGTCCTTCGCGATGGCCATCTTAGTTGTCTGTAATTAGAATGGGCAGGAGCTGTTTTCCTCCAGTGACGGCAATGCCGGCAGGCTCTTCCCGGAAGCCCTCGAGAGAAGAATGAGGACCACACACTCAATCAGAGGGCCCATCGTGGTCCTGGCAGGTTCTTCAAGCCGCTGGTGGTAGGAAAGGTTAAGTGCGTGTGTGAGGCCGGGTTATCGAGGGAAACAAATCCAGTGACATTCATGTATGCATTTAAGAGCTCTATGTCAAGAAGTGATTATAGATCATGACGTCATCACAGCCTAGTCCCTGTCTAGTCCTTAACTCCCTCTTCAGACTCATGCAGTTACATGCCAGTGTTGCAAAGGTGAGGCAGGGAGCAGGAGGATCACAGGACGTGGGTGACGAGTGGCATGGGGCCAAGGTCAGTAGAAACCTGGCAGGGTGTTGGCAGCTCTGAGTCGGCGACCCGCACAGGGGTCAGTCCCCCAGAGAGGCAGCGTTCCAGCAGGCAGGAAGGCCGAGGGGGCAGAGAGCATGTGACAGCTCCCAGTCCTTCCTTCTCATACAAAAAGACCCCCCACCCCCAAGGAGGAATCATCAAAGGACCCCTTGATTGACAGGTTTGATTCCATCCCTCTCCAGGGGTGTGGGGTTGGCAATGGACTCATCCATGGTGCTCCCAGGGTGCTCAGCTACTAAGGGGACCTACCCCAAGGTGCAGCTAGAACCTGCCGCGAGGTATCTTGTAAGCCAGGCCCGGTTTCTGAGAGGTCACAGCCACGAACACTCTCCGGGCAGTCCTCCTGCACCCCTGCGGTGGGCCTGCGCCCGACCTCCCGACCCCGGCAGCCACCGGCTTTACTGAAGAGGGAAGCAACCAGGAAACATAAAGGTGCATTTATTCGTGTCCATGCCATCTAAATCTACTGAGGACAGTATCAGGACCAGAGAAGGGTCCAACTGGAACCTAACACAACATGAAAAACAAGGGAACTCTCGCCCCCTGGAGTCACAAGTCTTCCTTCAGAAGAATCCGGGTGCTGGCGGAGCCAGCTTCCTCCCTGAGAAGCAGGCACCACGCCTCGCTGTCTCCTGCTTGCGTTCCCGTCTCTCCATTAAGGCCTGGGCAGCGTGAGGTGGTGGTGCACTCTCCCCTGGGGAGGGGCGGGGGGTGGTGGTAGTGGTGCTGGGGAGGCTCTCCCCACCATCAGTCCCCCGCTGGTTTTGTGCTGTTCTGCTGGGCCGCCTGCCTCCGCAGCTCCTCCACGGTCTGCAGCAGGGCGGACCGCTCCAGCTCCAGCGTCTGGGTCGCCTGCTTCAGTTTGTTTTCGCTGGTCAGAAGCTTCTCCACCGTGGCCTCCAGGCTTTGGATCCTACCATTGGCCACCTGGGTGGACAAAAGGAGAAATAAGAAGGGAACTGCCCAGGGCTAGCACTGCAGGCTCCCGCGGGATGTACCACTGGCCAGCCATGGAGGAGCGTGGGGCCACACTGTGTAGAGCCAAGTCTAGGTGCTTCCACCCAGCTCTTCTGGGCCACAGACGATGACAGCATTTTCTTACCCTCCCACAGCACCTCACTCAGGACCGCCAGAGGCCGACACAAGCCAGTGTACCAGTATTTGCCATCATTTGGACAGGCACAGTGGTTAAGCACCCGGCTAGGACCTGAAAGGCCAGTGGTTGATAGTCACCAGTCCCTCAGCGTGGAAAACCCAGGGGGCAGTTGGACAGGGCTGCTGTGAGTGAGAGTCAAACTCCAGAGCAATGGGTGTGGTCTTGCTGTTTTTTGTTTTCTGTTTGCAGTAGTTTAATGTGATCCATGGGCCTTTGGATGGCTTCCTCCAGTGCCGAATAGTAAGCAAAGAAACAGGACTCAGGTACAGCCAAGAACTATACTGCTACGAACAGGGCAAAGGCAGAGAATGGCCAGCTTTGGCACACTGTCATCCGTGAACCTGAGAGTCCTGGAGAGGTAGCCGGTTACGCATCAGGCCGTGAGCCATAAGGTCCGAAGTTTAAAAGGACCAGTAGCCCCGTGGGAGAACGATGAGATGGTCTACTTCGGTAAATAGTGATGGTCTCGAGTACACACCTGAGCAGTCCTACCCTGTCCTGCAGGGTCACGTCACTCTGGGTCGCCACCGGCTCGATGGCAAGGAGTTGGCCTTGTGGTACTCAACACCTAGCCCTGGAGAGCCCGTCAAGCTTGTTAAAGGACAAGACGTGTGGACCCCAATGGACTTACACGGTCTGACTCTCCCGGGGGATTGTGGGGCAGGTTTGCAGATACATTCGCAAAGGGATGCCCCACAATCCCCGCCCCGACTCAGAGCAGCTGGGGCTTCTGCGTCCTAGTGGCTCTCGGCTCCCAGCACAGTGGGGCCCCAGACCACTCTGGTGGATGCACCTGAGTTACAGTTCTGAGAGACACCTCCTGAAGACCAGAAGGTCCTGTGAGGAGCGCCCACGGCCGGGTCTGTGACTGGACAATGCCTTTCTACAGGGCAATGCCCTTCTTGAGGTGTGTGGCCACCTGAACAGTTTCTCACAACTCCCAAACTTCCCAAACGGCTGTCTTGCTTGGTCACAAGAAAGCCACTTTGGCGCTGCTGCGGCTGCTGTTACATGGGTGGCAGTCAGGGCGCCCTTCAGCAGAGTAACACGGGCACCGGTCCTGCGCCGCCCCCATGACCAGTCAGCTATGCGTCGGCACTGTCCTGGTGACCCACGGGGTTCCGTTAGCCTGGGAAAACAGACCTGGAATGGGGGCAATGCCTAGCTGAAGGAGTCATATGCAAACAAGGGCTTGGTTAGAAACCTGTCCACCACGTTCTGTTGCCGGGGCACGGCCCTTGCTTGGCAGCCGTTTAAAATGACCCTCTGGAAAATGGGGAGCCAACAGCAATGTGAACAAGAAAGAAGGAAATGTTCTAAAACTGGTGGTGGCGACGACTGTACAGCTCTTCTTGATGTGGCTGAACCACTGAATTGCATGGTATGTGAATCATGTGCCAATAAAACTGTTGGGAGTAAAAAAAATTTTTTAATTAAAAAAATACAATGATCCTGAGTATCACACAGGCTCACAAGCAAGGCTTTTTCTCCTCCTGAGACTTCCTGCATTCCCAAAGCCCGTCACACTAAGCTGAGGCTTCCTGGAAAACCTGGGGCCAGGAATATTTTCAGTGAGAACAGCTTAATCTTGCGGGGGTGGGGGGAGTCAAAAGCAGCGAAATGTCGGGATGTGACTGGTAGTTAGGCCTGGGCAGAGGAAGCACTCTTAGCTCCTCTTCAGTAAATTCCAACCTTGGCCAACGAGGATAAGTCCCTGCGGGGAGGACGGCGTTTTCGACAAGGGCGGGTTTATCAGGCTCTCCGTGGCTGGCCTGCCTCACGGAGCCAAGGTTACGTCCCCAGGCAGCGACTTTCTGGACAAAGTAGCAGCTTAGTCCAGGAACATGAAGATGTGTGTGTGTGTGTGTGTGTGCATGTGTGTGATGTGTACTTTTCTCCACGGGAGCTAGAGATCGATAACTCTATATCGCTGAACAACCAGAAATAAAACATACCCCAAAGACAACTCCCCACAGGGACACACGGCCACCCGCTTGTCACATTCGGGGAGCCGGGAGTGTGCCTGCTTTATGTCCCGGGCCTGACAAAGGTGCTTGCTAAGCAGTCATGGGTTCTTTTCCATATGAGGAGGGAATCGGGGCAGAGGGGCTATCGGCTTACGTGGGGTGACCGAGGGCTGGGCGGGGGGGCGGGGAGTGGCTACACTGAGACTTGGCAAGCTCCAGATGCTCTGTGCCTCACTGCACCCTGTGTCTGTCTGCTTTTATCCATAGTAAGATGAAAGCTTCTAGAAAGACCCGTGGCCCCTTATCAACTGAATCTTTGTATTTGCACCAAGGGCTCTCGAAGAGTGAGCAAACACCCTCTAGCCTATTCCAGAGATTCTGTGTCTCCCTGTCCCTCAGAGTGCCGGCTGCTTTCACCTGCGGGAGCCAAAGGCCCCAGTCCCTTGTCCTTCTCAAAGTATGATGGCCGGCATTCGGCAACCAGGGCCTCGCCGCTCTGAGCCCCGGTTCACTCTGGGCCCTTCCAGGAGGCTGTTTGGAGGCAGACCCTCCCAGAGGGTTAGAGGGCCTCATGAACATGCACCAGCGTAATCCGTCTGTCTGCCTCTTATGGGTTAGACACCACCGGTACCTTGATGCCTGGCAGACCTTTGATCCCGACCCTGTAAAGAAAGGTCCTGCAGCCCTGGGAGAGCCCAGCCTGCCGTGCAGGGCCTTTGGCGAGTTAATGAACCACCCTACCCCTGTGCGGCTCAGGCAGCAGCTCCACCAGCACGCCCTACCTGCAGCTGATCGAGCAGGTCAAGGTTCTGCTTGCGTAAGCTGCAGTTGGTTCTCTCCAATTTGTCCATTCTTTGGTTGTCGCTGAGAGGCGAAGAATCGATGAGTTCTTCTTGGAGCACGTGGTACTCGACTTCATAAGCCTGTAGCTGCTGGGAGATGTCCATCTCAAACACCTGTGACAGACACACGGACGCAGTCACTCCATCAGCATCCACTGAGCACGACGCCTGCCCGGGGGGGGCCAGGGAGACGGCATCTCGGCTGAGAGGGGGCCAACGCATGTGAGAGACATCGAGAAGTAATTCCAAAGCAGCAGTGAGTACAGGCTTTCCGGCCTCTGTCTCCCCAAACCTCCTGTTTAAGAAGGCTTACTGAAAAGCCAGGTTTAGATATTATTTCAGCACTTGGTTCTTTTTTGCGGAAGCATCTAGAAGCCTCGGTCCATCAACACGGGTTTACGAGGAGAAAAGGCAGCGTTGCCGGGCCAAAGTTTAATCAGAGTCCACCTGGGCTGTCAGAGTCACGAGAGCAGCTCAGTCATGAAGTCCTGGGACTCCCTCCCTGCACACGGGATGTACAGAAATGAGCCTGGGCCCACAGCTCACCCCCGACCATGAGCAAACATGGATAGGAAGGCTCACACCGTCTCCCTTCCCCAAATCCGAACGGCACTGAAGAAAACACACATGGGACCCGCCGCGTGCAAACGTGATTCGAGTTGCCCCTGCTGGTCCTTTTGCGTGATCTGTGCAGGGTGGTGCGGGCTCCAGGGACAGGTTACACTGCTGCTCACGGCCTCGCCTTTCTGTCCCAAGGAGATGAGTCTCCTGGCCCCGGAGTGCAGCCCCGGGTGCATCTGGAAGGCTGGGAAACCAGGTCAGGGGCCGCCACTGGGGAGCAATGTTATGGCTTGTGTTTGCTACGACTGTCAGCGACCCTGTACGTGACAGCGTGAAAGACGGCCCATCCTGCAGGATCCTGACCACTGCCGGCATGCTTGCGCCCACGGTCGCAGCCCGTGTCAGTCCCCTACCTTGATGGTCATCCTCTTGTTTGCTGCCCTTTTACTGGACCGAGCATGATGTCCTTTTCTAGGGGCTGGTCCCTCCCAGATGACAGGTCCAAAGTCTGTGAGCATCCCAGCCCATGGAAGTCACCGGTCTATTCACAATTCCAACAGCTTCCCACCTATTGGGGAGGTGGTTCTGGGGATGCAGTGGGCTAGTTGGGGCTGCTAACCACGAGGTGGGCAGTTCACAGCCACCAGTCGCCAACCCATTGGGAGAACAAGGAGGCTATGTGCTCCCAGGGGGCTCTAGAGTCGTGGAGACACTACCCAGGGGCGCCATGAGTGGGCACTATGGGCGTGGGTCTGTTTAGCCCCTGGGTGGCACAGAGGGTTAACGCACTGGGCTGTGCTGACCGGAAGACTGGAGGGTTGAGTCCATTCAGCAGGTCCCTCAGAAGGAAGGCCTGGTGATCGCTTTCGACAAGGCCATCCACTGACAACTACACCGAGCACAGAGGGACTCCGGCAGACGGGGGGTGGGCCAGAGGGCGAGGGAGCAGGGGGGCATCCCGTGGCCAGGAACTAGCGGTGTCTTCATCCCTCCTGGCTCTTTGCTTCTCTAAGAGTGGTGTGTACATGTCAGGCACCAGGGCACTCACAGCACACTTTCCTGCCTGGGGAAGCAGGAGTTAACCCAGTTTCGTGTTTTCAGTGTTGTGTCAGCAAGCTCATTTATCCATTTTTTAAAGCCACTGGAGCAACTCGAACACTCGAAACCAAACTCACCGCCCGTGGAGTCGATGCCGACTCACAGTGACCCAGCAGGACAGGTTAGAACTGCCTCTTGGAGTTTGAGGCCGTACCTCTTTTTAAAATCATTTTGTTGGGGGCTCATGCAGCTCTGACCACAATCCATCCATCCATCCATCCATCCATCCATCCATCCATCCATCCATCCATTCATCCCTCATCCATCCATCATCTATCCATCCATCCATCCATCCATCCATCCATCATCCATCCATCCATCCATCCATCATCCATCCATTGTATCAAGTACACCTGTTGTCACCAATTTCAAAGTATTTTCTTTCTACTTGAGCCCATAGTATCAATCAGCTCCTCATTTTCCCTCCCCCACAAGCCCTTCATAATTTATAAATTATTATTTTAAAGAACTAGGGGAGCCGTTTTGCTCCCGTGGTGCGGCTGGTCTCAGCAGCCCAGCGCTTAACCACCGAGCCCGGGCTCCCACTGAAGCCAGAGTTACCTTGTTGGGAGCTTGAACAACAAGGAAATGCTGCCAATGCGATGTCCGGCATCTTGTATTTCCCTCCACCCGTGTTCTAGATTACGCTTTCCGAGTGGTAAGCACAGCCACGCTCCTTCCTCCGACATAACTCAATCGGCATTCTGCACCCAGGAGCTTCCACGCGTTGCTATGCATTTTTCATAACTTAACCGCCATGGCCTTCGCACTAGTCCATCAACCCAGCACGCTCTGTTTGCCTAACGTGTCCGTGGGTGCACGTCTAGTTACCTTACAAGTTGTTGACATAAATAATCATTCTTAAGAAACTGTTCTTGTCCATCTGGTTTCCCCCACCCCTCCACCCTGATGCTGGATTCTCTCCTACGGGATACGCTCCAAGAAGAGGGATCACTGGGTCGAAAGGGATGACTGCTTTCCTGGCCAGTGATAACGTATCGCCAAATTGCTCCCACGTGGGAAGAATCTGTGTCCATGACCGTCAGCCAAATACAACGTACCAGACACAGCCTGTGCTTGCCACTGGATGGGGACATGCAAGAACAGCCTTGGTCGGGCAGGCTGGTAAAGCACTGCATGCTATTTACATGGGAATTACTCAGGAAGCCAGAGATCGGCTGACTGGCTGGGTCTCTTCAGTGAGCTGTCTGGGGAGGCTCCTGGCCCACTGGCTGCAGCCAGACCTGGGCTTTTCTCTCACAGACCCCCTGGGCTGGCTCTGCCTGCTGCTGCCAACGAGCCCGGCTGTCTATGCAGGCAGTGACATGCTGTGTCCCTCCCTCCCTCTCTCAGCCCCACCCTCTCCCTTGGTCTCAGTGGCATTCCAGGGTGGGCCGGTGGGCGACGTCTCCGGGCACCTAGGAGAAGTGGGTGCACTCTCTGTGATCAATTCAAAACAATGATAAAACCAACTCAACACTGGGCTGCTTTTATTACAACCCCCTGTGCCAGCAACTCTGAACCCCGCCAGCAGGGAAGGCTCCCCCCAGGCCAGAGGGCGGTAGCCTGGGCACCGCCAGGAGGCAGGGACCACCTGAATGCAGGGACTCCTCCAGAGGCTGGCTTCCGTCCTCGGAGCTTCAGCACAACCAAGAAACTGTGTGTTTTAGATAAAAGTCCACCTCGGGGTTCCACAAATTTTAAGTCCCCGGTGTAGGGGTGGGGTGGGATGGGTGGGGGAGAGCTTGCTAAGTGCAGATGTATCTGTATAGGAGGTCCCCCCCTCAAAAAAGACCCTGACAAATGTAGATTCGATGTAGGCCAGAAGCAAACACATGGTCTCCTCTCGCCCCCCCAAAAACCAACCCACAGTGCCACCGAATCCCTCCGGCTGCATCCTGGTGAGCTCAGGGGCCACAGGGAAGGGCTCCATGGGGTTCTCTTGGTTGGGAGCATCTCAGGAGCAGGGCCCCAAGCCTTTTGAGCTGGGTGGGCTCCACCCACCAACCTTTAGCTTAGCTGTCAAGTACGCACTGGCCCCACCCAAGGGACCAGGAGCAGACACCTGGACTCTGTTTCTAACGGGTCTCCATTTGAGATGGTGAACTGAGCGTTAGGCGCTGGGCACAGGCGGTTCGGCCCATTTGCCAAAGGACCTCTTTCCCCGTACTTCGATTGCTGGTCTTCCTTCAACTGACCCTTAGGCTCCTGGTCGGTGCCGCTTCTGGAGCCGAGAAACCACCAACCTCTTTCCTGCACTCGCCTTTAACCCGCTCAGGAACATCAAGAGTCTTGAGCCTGGCCCCACAGGTGGGGTGGGCTCTGGTTCATACAGGTTCCCTTCACGCAGGACCCTGGCAGAAGCTTTAGAAGCCCTTGTCCTTCTGCCTGGACTCTGCGAGCTGCCTGCCCTATCCGCCGGAGCCAGCGCCTCAGAGCCTGCCCTCAGCTGCTTTCCCACTGGCTGAGGGGAGGACACTTGAGGAAACAGGGCAGCCATGGCTGGCCCAGAGGAGCCCTGGACACCCCCTTCCCGGCCCAGGCGGCTTCTGCACTCAGGAAAGCACACTGAAGCCTGCCTCCAGGCGGAGGGAGGTCCAGGCCCACGGGCCACAGTGGGGCGGGAGACAGGGCTGAAGCTGCCTAGCTCTCATCACACGCAGGGAGACTTGGGAAGAAGGAAAACCCCAAGTTCCACAACATAGAGTTTGGCTGCACAGCACCCCCCCCCAACTTCTCCTTGCCCCTTCAACTCTGAAAACATCAGGCTCCACAGCCCCTGCAGGGGATTTTTAGTCCCAGAAAGGGCCAACGATGGCTGTGGGTCTCATCTACCATGTTTCTGTAAACAAAGCTTTCCTGAAGCACCAGCCAGACCCCTGAGTTTGCACACAGGGCAGGGCTGCGTCCCTGCTGTGAGGGGGACTGGGGTGGCTGCAGCCAGCTGAGTCTCTCTGAGCCCTGTGTCCCCCTCTCTCAGGGCAGGCCTAACTTGCTCCATCCCCAAATTCCTCGTCTACACAAAGGGGGACTGACTGTAAGCGCCCCTGCCAGAGCCCGTGGCCCAGAGCAAACGAGGTTCACAGACGCCACGGCCGCTGCCCTTCTCCAAGCACTGAGCCGAGCTCTTTTTCAGACGTACAGGGGGCACCCTCAGTGTGTTCATCCCCCACAGAAACAGGGGAGAGAGGTGGGCTTGGGGGAGCAGGAGCTCGGTACCTAGGGAGGTACAGTATAGTCAGACCACCAGCTGTGCGGCCAGGAGCTAGGGAAGGAGCGGGGCACTCGCTGGACAGACACAGGTCTCCGGGTTAGCCTCGGCAGCCCTAACACATGCACTATAGAGGCTCCTAAGGGAACAGACGAGTGTAAATGCCAGGAAGACCAGAACAAAACAAATCATTTGTTCCCCCCCCCCCCCCAGTGATTGTAAGGCATGATACCCGGTGTGCCCGAGCAGAGCCACTGGGTTCCAGAGGGCTCTGCATAACTGCTGTCATGGGAGTAGATTGCGGGCCAGTTAATTAGCCACTGGCAGCCCTCAGAAAACTCCCTGTCCTCTCGGGGATGTGGTCACTATGAAGTGACACCAGGTGTGGACAGCTGCCCGCAGAACCTGGCAGAAATGAGGGCCCAACAGTCAAAGCCAAAGACATCAAGGGACGAGAGCCCGAGAGAGAAGACATGTAAACATCATCGCCATGTGTCCATGTGGCATTTCAGACAGCACACGCATGTGCGCATGCACGCACACACACACACACCGCGAGCCTCTCCCCCCAGGCACACAGACACAGACTGCTACGTGCCTCCTCTGTGCCAGTCACATAACCAGATGCTGTTCAGGACGCACAGTGGCAGCACCCGACTTCTGCCCTCACCTGACTGATGGTCTTCTCCATCTGCACCAAGCCCAGGTTCGGTAGTGTGCTTTTGATGAAGTCAACTATGGTTTCCAGGTTCTCGTGCTGCAGAATCAAAGGCTTATGGCTCCCCAGCAGGCTGAGCGCCACTTTAAAGATGACCTCTGATCCCTGAAGAAAGATCATATCTGGGGGAACACAGAAATGCCCCAAGTTACACTAAAGCCGTTTCTGAGGACATAACGCTGCGCATTCTCCCCACAGTCAAGGCCTGCGCGTGCCAGGCAGTTGCAAGGGGGGGGGGCGGTTGGCAACCCCGACTCGTGGGCTGGCCGTCCCGTCTAGCATGAAACGTCAGTTCAGGCGGGAAGGCAGCGCTGCAAACAATAACAGCATACCACGTGCACTGTGCGGAGGTTTGCCACCGCCTTTGAGGAGGCTGTTGGCACGAGTGCTGTCAGGAGCCGTCCACTCGGTCCTGACCTGTCTCGGTCTCGGCCAGCCCGGTGTGCAATGTAAGGAAATGCTAGTTCAGTCTACAAGAAGAACCAAACCCAAAGAGGCTTCAACATTTTAAATGAGAAAGGAGACATGATAGCTTCCCATGAGTCTGTTCCCCCAGGACACTCTGGGCTCTACAGGCCTTTATGGGTAAACCATGAAGAGCTTGTGTGATGGGCGCAGCATCCGAAATTCAGACAGACTTCCGCGGGAAGGGGCACCTGCTCCCTCTGTTTGGAATCACGGGCTTTGCTAAGATCATCTCCGGGACACGCCTGCAGAAGCATCGCATGACACGCGAGCATGCTGGAGTCTAGAGCGACGACTGTGGAGAGGGAAACGCTTTTCCTCTGAGGAAGTTGGCACTGCTGTGGTTTCTCCGCGAGCCAGTGGCCACTCGCCGCAAGCCTGTGCGGCCGAGCAGAACTGCCTCTGCGCGCTTCCCACACTGTGAACTTCATCAGAGCGGAAAGCCTCATTTTTCCAAGGGAGATGGAGGCGTGGCTGCGGGTTCAAACCGCTGACCCTGTGGTTGGCGGCCCAACTTGCAAGGCTGGCGAACAGGAGCCACTCCTATGCTAAGTGTACACGAGGGTGCAAGGGGGGCATGCCCAACGCAGCCCGCTGAGCAACAGGTCAGGCCTTGATTCCCACTTAAGCAAAGCGGCCTGGTTGGTCCAACCCACAGTAATTGTCCTACAAGGGAGGGCAGGAGCACCTCCACGGGGTTTCTGAGATGGCACATCTTTCCAGGGCAGACCACACTTTCCCCCTCAGAGCAGCTGGTGGCTTTGAACTGCTAACCTCTCTTTACCCACTGAGCTACCAGGGCTCTTTCAAGCACCTGGGTGACCAAGTACCTAACAAAGAGCCCTGGCAACACAGTGGCTACCCAATCTGCTGCTAATTGCAAGTTCAAAACCACCAGCTGCTCCTTGGGAGAAAGGCGAGGCTTTCTGCTCCCGTCGAGTTGCAGCCTTGGAAGCCCAGAGAGGTCTACCCTGTCCTACGGGGTTGCTATGAGTTGGAATCGACTGAACGGTAGTCGTGAGGCTGACTACCAGCTTGTTCCCCTCTTTGGGGGCAGGATGATGGAAGAGGCAAGGCATCAGAGACCCATCAAATCCAAGAAGATCAAGGGAGCCGAGACAAGGCCTTTCCAGCACCCTGCACCCTGCTTCTGCACCTCTCCAAGACCAAGCCCACCACCTTCCAGCCAAGGCTGATTCCCAGGGACCCACCAGGTGTTTCTGAGAAGACAGGCCTAGCTTGGGCCAGACAGCCCCAGTTTCTGTCTTTAGAGTAGCTCTGAACCGCTGACCTTACTTAGGGTCAGCCACCCAACACCTAGCCCACAGGACCACCAGGGCTCCTGCCAGGCTGACTCACTGCCAACCCATCGCCTTCGAGTGGGCTCAACTCACAGCGACCCGATGGGACACAGCAGAACTGCCCTCGTGTGCTTCTGAGGCTGTACAAACCCTCCTCTTCCTTCTGTGAATCAACCAGTAGGATTGAACAGCTAACCCTCTGGCTGGCAGCCCATGAGTAACCCTAGATGCCACCAAGGCTTCTGTAGTCTAAGGCAAAAGGTGTAGGCTCAAAGAGGCAAAAGGCCCATGCCATGTCCTGGATAGGAATCTGAAGACAATGTGGTGTGGCCGGAGCTATGGCTGTGTGCAGGGAAGGTGGGGTGTGAGGTGGACAGGGAGGTGGAGTCAGATCACCGTGGGTCAGCCGTCCACCGTCGGCAGCTGTCCATGCACACAGCAAATCCTGCCTGAATACCAGGTGGCCTCTTCATGTAGAGATGGGCTCTACTGGGGGTGAGCCGAGAACCACTCCCCTTACAGATGTCACAGGGGGGACTCCACACAGGCTTGTTTGCATTGAGGGAGAACCCAGGCCCACAGGCTTACGATGAAGTGGACCCCAGGCCCAGAGAGAACCCGGGCATGAACAGTGGGTATGGGGTGATACCACAAAGCTCCCGACCACCACGGAGCCGGAAGGGCAATGTTCTGCCCTAAGTGACAGAGGCTAAACACTAGGCAAGTTGCTATTGCGAAGAACATAAAAAGAGTTGCCATCACGTCTAGTCTGACTCACAGCAACCCTAAAACACAGAGGTTCAAAGCCAGTGAACCTTTAAAGAGCAGACAGCTCTATCTTTCCCACCTAGAAGAGGGGAGGCCGGGAGTTTGCATCGCCAGCCTTTCGGTTCATGGCCAAGCACCACCAGGGCTCCGTAGGAAGTAGCTACATGTGACGCCATCAGTCGGCTCTAAGTGAAACATAATGCCATCCACAGTGTGGACGGGGAGGCCTGGTGGCGCAGTGGGTTAAGTATCGAGCTCTTGACTACAAGGTCGGCAGTTGAAACCCACCGGGTGAAGCGGTTTGCTCCCATCACGATTCCCAGTCTCAGAACTCCCAAGGGCTGGTTCTCCGCTGCCCTAGAGGGCCATGCTGAGCAAGACCAGACTGGATGGCCGTGGGTGCGTGGGACAGCTGAGTGGCCCTCAACCAATCGGCCGAGGGCCTTACCAGCAAAAAGGGAGTGTTTTCTGCTACCAAGTTATAAATAGAGATGTGTTGTAAGAACACTTCCCTCTTCCCAGACTTGCTAGTCACATTTGCGTGAGCCAGCTCCTTAAAATAAACCATCTGTGTGTGCGCGCGCTTGCGCGCATGGGGAAAGATAGCATCTTACCGGTCCTGTTTTTCTCCAGAGACCCAAGACACACAATAACAAACAGAAAAGAACCCGAGTTATCAAATGTACTCCTTTCACTGTGGAGTCCAGAAAACAAGTTGTGCAAGCACTTACTTGGGGGGCTGCTAGGTTCCCACAGGCCAGGGAACGGCCCTGCCCCGGCCTCAGGGCAGCGGCGGGGCTCGCACGGGAGGTCCCTTTGCTCTGGCAGGACATGAGGAAAACCACTGGGGCCGGTGTGGTCTCTGACGTCATGTGCAAGAGGTCAAGACCGAAGAGGGTGGGGGGGTCACCAACACGTCAACAAGTTCTGACCTTTGGACCTCAAGAGGGCGACTCAGGAGAGTGGGGAGTCATGGGAGGAAAGCGGGGAGGGCCGGGAGGAAGGAGGGCATGAGAAGGAGACTCAGGAAGAACAGCAGCCGGAGCTGCCGGGAGGGAGAGCATGAAGGAGTCGTCAGTCATCTGGTGTCCTTCCCTCGGGGCACAAGCACCAAGTGCTGGGCTCATCAAACCACTGGTGGTTCGAACCTGCGCAGAGGGGTCTTGGGGGGCTCTGGGGCACAGTCCTCCCAGCGAGTTGGGTTTTGCTTTTTATGAGTCACAAACCAGAGGCATGGAGGAAGAGGGCCCAGGGGGTGACGTGCCTGGGGCTCCCTGTCCAAGGGTTTTTTTAAATGTCTGCATCAGGGGGACCCTTGTTTTGAGAGAAACTGATGGAAATCCAGTAGGACTGGGTGGGGCCATCTCGGCAGGCCTGACCACAAAGCTTGGTCCCAAAGTTCACAAAACCCAACCCTGACTGAACTCAGATGACGGTCAGTTCTTGGACAAGCGACAGACAGACAGCTAAGCAGAATCACTCGGGGGTGTAACAAACGCTGTCCCCTCTGTCACCGAAGACTCACCGAAGACTCTGGCCACAAAGCCCAGTGGGAACTGGGAGGCGAACACGGTCAGAAACCAGGGGGCGGCGTAGAGGCTGGGGCCGATCTCCTGCTCCTCCAGGTGCGTGTGAAGGTCGCGGTGGTAATCGTGCAGCAGCCTCGAGAGCTGGTACATCTGGATCTGCAGGGACAGTCCGCCCGGTTAGGCTGAGGATGAAGTACACGGCTATTGCCACGAAGCTACTTACCCAGCTCATGAGGATGCTACTGCTCATTCGTGTGTGTGTGTGTGTGTCAATGGGGTGGGGGTGGGGTGCGCTGTGACATTTCAGACCACCAACTCTGCATTCAACTGTTCAAACCCCTCACCAATCTCCTCCCCATCCCCCACCCCACCTATCCCCCACCCCATCTTCTCCCTCGTGGGGCTCTGTTCTCCCTTTCCACCCAATACTGTGCATTTTTAAGCAGCATTTGGAAAAGGCTGTCACAGCATTCTTCCGGGGAGTGTGTGGCAAGTTTGAACAGGTAAACCTTT
Source organism: Tenrec ecaudatus (assembly GCF_050624435.1). Taxonomy (NCBI): domain Eukaryota; kingdom Metazoa; phylum Chordata; class Mammalia; order Afrosoricida; family Tenrecidae; genus Tenrec; species Tenrec ecaudatus. The sequence continues at coordinate 184,079,457 of NC_134532.1, forward strand.
TTAGGTTGGTGGGGAACGTGAGTCCAACCACTAGGTCGCCGGGGCTCCTAGAACGTGAAGGAGGAACCTGGAAAGGCCATGGCAGATGGAGAGTGCGTGGTGCACAGGTGAGGACACAGGAGAAGACGGACAGAGGGTCAGCGTGGAGGTGGGGTGACCAGAGGGCTTCTCTCAGGATGTGCCATTTGAGCCTAGCGAGCCCTGAGGTCTGGGAGATGGCTGAGTGAGGGAGTGAGGCCCGGGGGCAGGTTGGGGCGTGTTGCTGGAGGTGGAAACAGCCAGGTTGCAAAGGCTCTGATGCTGGAATTCCATCGCCCAACACGGTTGGAGTGCTGGGCTGGGAGCTGCATCCGAGTCCCCCAGGAGGAACTCTGGAAGCGAGGTCTGGCGATCTAGATGTGAAAAGGCAGCCAGTGCCAACCCTGCGGGGCCAGTTCTATTCTGACACTCGTGGGTTGCCAGGAGTCAGACCCAACCTGCAGGCAATGGAGGAGGCTCTGGAGGGTGGGTGATGGGGTGGTTCCATCAGGGCTCCTTGGGCCACAGTTTGGGTCCAAAAGGTGGAGGGTGGTGGGGTTTGGGAGCCAGACACGCCTGGGTCACGCCCAGCTCTGCCACTGGCCTGGCTGGAGGACACGACCTCGCTGAGTCTTCGTTTTCCTATCTCCTAATGGAGCCAAAGGGTCGCGTTGTCTTCCCTGGTTACAGTGGGGTGGGATAGGCAAGCAAACAAGCTCCCTAGGCAGAGCTGGAAAGGGGTAACGGCCGTCCCCCCCATCTTTACCTGTAAGATAATCATGTCTGGCCGGTACTGCTTCCGCAGCCCCACGTCGAACATGAGGAACTTGAGCATTCTGAACGCCTCCTCCTCGCTCATGTGCAGCAGCAGGATGCCGGCCACGAAGCTGAGCCCCTGGCAGTACCCCACCTCTGGGTCCAGCAGCGAGTAGGCCTTCAGGATGTTGTACAGTGACAGCTGCCCGGCTCCAAGCTGGGCCGAGAAGTAGGGATGGGTCGGGAAGGTCCGCCCTGTGAAGACAGCATGCATCAAAAGCAGGGAACTGGCTAAGGCAGTTGCACCCTGATCCGACCATCAGAAAGTAAGAGACCCAAGAACTATAAAGGTGAGGCTCACCAAACCATTTCTCTCTCGCTCTTCAGTTAACCCCACACGTGTTTATCGGCCAGGTTGGCACAATGAACCTTACCCATGTCATCACTGTTCCCACCTCAGCTACTGGCATCACGCTGATTCAGACTCATAGCAGCCCCACGGGGCAGGACAGAACTGCCCCTTTGGGTGTCTGTGGCCATACATCTTTACGCAAGCAGAAAGTGTCGTTTCCCCAAGAAGCAGCCGGTGAGTTTCCTAGCCCACAACACCCTCGGACTCCTTCTTTCAAGCAGGGCCTGAGACCCCTGCAGAGCACCAAGGAGCAGAACGAGGGCAAGTCTGACCTAGGAAGCCACGACCTTCTAGATCACCTCGAATGCCCGGGAAAGCGGGACACGGAATGCGGAAGACGGGAGGAGAGCCGACAGATGTGAAGTACCGTGTTGCTGGAGAGGATGGAATAAACCAGGGACTGCCAGAGGGACAGACAAATCTGTCTTGGAGGAAATAGAGCCAGAAAGCTCCTTAGAAAAGAGAAGATGGTACTGAGACTTTGCCTCCCTCACTTTGGGCATGTCTGAGAAAGAAACATGCTAGATAAAGTGGAGACTCAGCAAAAACAAAGAGGAAGCCTGTGAGCCGCCGCAGTGGCTGCAGCAGTGGGCTCACATACAGCGACGACTGAAGATGGTGCAAGACCGGGCAGCGGTTCGTCCTGCTGTACGCGGGGTGGCTGTGAGCTGGAGTGACCTCAGAGGCGCCTGAAGCAGCAACGTGCACGTGATGTTTGGGGTGGATAGGTCCATCTGAAGCAGGTGACTCGAATCTTGGGTAATGTTCACACGAGACCTTCTTTAGACCCGTGAGCCTCTCTGCTGCCTCAGAGCACACTCACTACAAGCCGCGCGTTACCGACCAGTGGTGTTGTGTGTTCAAAGTTGGTGAAAAGGGTCTAGACCAAGGTTGCAAAAAGGCAGGTCCCTGGAGGAGCACGCTTATGCAGCCAGACCGCGGAGTCAGGGTTCAACTCCTGGCTGCTTGCCAACCAGGAGGACATGCTGCACCCAACAGCTGGGCGAGAGAAAGTCCTGGCAGCCAGGTCCCAGGGAAGAGTCCAGCTTAGGAACGACGGCCCGAAGCATGTCCTCTACCCAGGAAAGGCAGCCAGAGAACCACAATCTGGGGGAGTTCTACTTTGTCCTCAGGGGTCACCGTGGGCTGGAATCAAGTCGATAGCACTCAACAAACAACATGCCAAGGAGAGGGGAATTAGCTAAAAAGAGGAATCCTTCCGACCAATGCACCCCGAAGGGGAGAGGCCTGCCACTTTCAGCTGCATTTTACTATTTTTCTTAAGGTAGGAAAGGAGAGTCCTCTCAGTCTCCCTGGGCAGTGGGGACCCTGGCTCACGCAGCAGGGATGGGCATCTTAGTGGACAAAGGCACCCTCAGGCCCAGGGAAAGCTGCCTGCCCGTCATCAAGACGGTGCCCCTTCTGTGCCTCATCGGTCCCCACGGTGGCCTATGCACAAGCCAGACGTTCTCTCTAAACGAGCTCAGCCTTAGACTTTGTGGAGCCCTGCATGATCTCCCTGCTGTCCTTAGGAACCGTCTCCCAGGGTGAAGCTAGAAGAGCCTTCTAGTCCAGTAGCTCCACGCACACAGGGCAGCAGCGTCACATAGTGCTTGTCAAGCAGGGACAGTCCAGCGCCCTCACCCAGATATTCCAGGGACCCGGCAGGGCATCCACCCGCCATGTGGCGTGAAGCATCGTTCCGAGCCCAGGGTGTCCTGCCAGACTCTCCTCTCAGAACTTGTTTGCGACCTTGCAGCTGCAGGGCAGAGGCCAGAGGTCTCCCACAGCACACTCGGCCACCTGCAGGGCAATTCAGCTCTTCTTGTGGGGCCTGGAGCAGCTCACTGACACGGGGGTTTCTTTCCTTTGCTCCTTTCGCTGAGAGCCAGGAGGTTTTGAGTCTCTCTGGGGAGTGCTCCGGCCACCTGGCAACCTGCCTCTCACCCGTGGACTCTCGGGGCCCACCTTGCTCACCGGAGGGCTGCCCTGGTTCCTTCCCAGCTCTGACCTGTGCTCTGCAGTTTCTCCTGTGCTGCACGAACGGAGTAGAATGTCACGTGACAGACAAAAGGTGACTGATGACGATGGCTGGGGATTAGATCAACTGCACCAGTGGTTCTCAACCTTCCTAATGCTGCGACCCTTTAATACAGTTCCTCATGTTGTGGTGACCCCACAACCATAAAGTCATTTTCATTGCTACTTCATCACTGTCATTTTGCTACTATAATGAATTGGATGACCCGAGGGGTCGTGACCCACAGGTTGAGAACCACTGAACTACACGCTCCTGAGTAAGGACAGGGGCGGAGCTCCACCTATCAATCGTATCACAGCCATGAGCCTCTAGGAGAAAGAGAGCGAGCGAGAGAGAGAGAGAGAGAGAGAGAGAGAGAGAGAGAGAGAGAGAGAGAGAGCAGCACACATGACAGCACGGCCCAGCCGAGTCCTCTCTGGTGGTCCTTCACCTTCTGCCCAGAGCTGAATCTGGCATCTGGTCCTTCCATCTCCTGTTGCGTTGCCGGCCGACCCCAAACGCCGTCAGCGGACTTCCAGAGGAGTCGTTTGGCCGACTTCAGACCTCTGCATCCACCAGCCTGTGCCCCCCGCTGCTCTGCTTTCAGCACCTGGTCAGCAGCAGCCTCGAGTTGGGAGAAGCCTGACTTGACCAACCCTGGACTCACTTCTTCCACCACTGTGGGGGCCTTGACAGCAACCTCTTCCTACAGACAATCCACACAAGTGCCCGTGGTTGTGTTTCTCAGCCTCACACACTGATACATAAGTGTGCACACACATACTGACGTGCCTTGTATGCATGCATGCATGACGTCCTTATATAGGAGTACGTAAGTGCGTAACGAGAGAAACGGGACTTGCAGCAGTGTACATAAAAAGATCAGCCCTCACCTCTAATGTGGTCATCACCAGGCCTTTATCCCTGGCCCACTTTAGGCTGGGCGCTCTGCCAAGACCTGTCCATCCTCACACCGACCCTAAGCCTCCAGGGACAGAGGGGCAGTGGCTGCACGAGGGTCCTGGCCAGGGACCAAACATGGTCTCCTGCATGGAGATCAGTGTCCGACCATGAGTCACCCCTGCCCCGGTGACCTAGGAGGAAAGGCCTGGAGATGCACTTCCCCAAAACAAGCCCACGAGGACCTCACGGATCACAAGGCCCCACAAGGTCGCAACCCATCTCGGGGCCGTTGTAGCAGAGCTTGTTCCACTGTGACAACAATTGAGAGAACACAGCACATCTGTGAACTGGGCTGAGCCAGGCTTCTCCCATGATGCGATCCAACACCATGGGGCCGATTCCATGATGGGACCTTCTATGAGCAACCAGGCAAAGATCAGGGTGGGCTGCTACCTGCTTCCTCGGGTCCCAGCCCTTGTACCCCTGAATGTATATTTCCCCTGAATGGATATAGGGGTGTCGCCTACTTCTTATTTCAGCAGATTCTACAGGAAGGCTTCTCCTGCCTTCTTGCCCCCCCTTCTGGAGCTTTTGTCTAACGCCTCAACCTCTGCTTCTCTGGACGTTGGCCAATGGCCTGCCACCTTGCCTGCTGACCTTGGCTCATTCCACTCTGCAGTCAAGAGTCCACCCACCTCTGCCTCCACCAGCCCTTGGTCCTCCTGCTGGGTGGGACAAGGTAGCCGCCCCGGCAGCGAGGTGAGCCGGAAAAGCCTCCAGCTGAACATCTGACTCACGGACTCGAGCCAGACTGGATTGACTCACGTCCACTTGCGCGTCGCTTGTTTGCTTCTCTAGAATACAGCCCATTCTGGGGCAACCACCCCTGCTCCCCGGCAGCTCTCTTGGTGGGTGGTATGAAGACGTCTCATGACGACACAACATGACGCATCAGGGGAAGTGGGGACCCATGGAAGGTCAGGGACCGAAATGTAACCGACTTGTCCTTGCACCAACGAGAGACTGGCACAGAAGCAGTGCCTGCACCCTGCCAACCTGGGGGGCCCAGGAGAGCCAGGCAGCCCCGCTCAGTTCCAGTCCTCGCCAGTGTCAGTACTGGGCCTTGAGTTAGCCGCTAACAAGCACACCAGTCCAGCTGCCGCTGGGGGGGTCCCGGTGCACAGGCTCACCGCCGTGTGTCTGAGCAGCAGCAGGGTGCTACACGGGGTTTTCAAGGGATGGGTGTTTGGAAGTGGATGGCCAGGCCTTTCTTCCAAAGCATCTCCGTCGCGGACCTTGGTGTGAACACGGGCATCCAACCCCTCCGTTAGCAGCAGAGCGTGTTGACCATTTGTAGCACCCAATGGCACAGTACGTAGTTATGTGTTGGGCTGCTAACTGCAAGGTTAGTAGTTCGAAACCACCAGCCTCTCTGTGGGAGGACGACGGGACTTCCTAGTCTCATGAAGAGTTGCAGCCTCAGAAACCCACAAGTGCAGTTCAACCCTGTCCTCCTGGGTGGCTGTGAATCAGCACCGCCTCAATGGCAGGGAACTTGGTCTTTGGAGGGGCTCCCGAGTGAGCCACGTTGCTGTTCGTTGCTGTTAAGGGGATTGCAGCTCAAGATAAGCCCCCGTGTACAGAACATAATTCTGCTCCCCACTGCTCCTTTGGAAGGAGACGGACTGCCATGCCTGCCTTTGGAGGCGCCTCTGAGATGGTTTGAACTGCCAACCTTGGGATTACTAGTCAAGCACTTAACCATCTGTGCCACCCAGAGACTCTTAAGTGAGCTATGCTCCTGTGTGCTTTTTCAACCCACTGAACTAGCTTACGGTCAGACCCCACCTCCCAGGGACCCTGCACAGGACGGGGGAAGACTGCTCCATCACAGGGTCTCCGAGGCTATATATCTTCCCAGAAGCGCCAACTGGCGGGTCACAGCTGAGCAGTCTAATACTTAGTCCACGGTGCCGCTGGGCCCTGTGGGTTACGCTGTCGTTCAGATAGAGGGTGCAGATTCAACAATTGGCACCTGCACCCGCTCTTGGCAGGAGGGGAGGGAGTCTAGTTTCCAGAGAGACTTCTAGGTGAGGCGTGTCTGTAGCCAGCACAGCCAGGCCAGCGGCTGGCCGGCAGGACACCAGAACACACCATCCAGTTTTCCAAGTTCAAGTGAGGAGAAAGGACTGAGTCGGGCCAGGTCACGGTGAGAGGACCCACAGAGGTGTTCCAGGGTGACTTGAGAAATGTATTCTTGGAAGCAGGTTATTTCTGCCCCTTGGCAGGGTGCTAGGAGGACACACAGGATGGAGGCCAGGCCGACTGAGAAAGAGGAGCGGTGGCGGGAGGGAGGGAGGGAGGCCGTGCCCTTGGGGAGGGGTGGGGGGGTGAGCCTGGCCGTGCTATGACAGAAAAGACTGAGTCACGGGCCCACGCAGATGCTGGGCCAGCTGGAGGAAAGGCGGTGGCCAGTGTCCCTTCGTGGAGGGTCGGGGCAAGCACTGCTCCAGCCTGGAGGGAGGCCCGAGTGCTGACTGAGCCTTTTCTTCTGAGGAAAGATCTGGGAAACACGAGACTAAAGGGGAGCAGAAGGCAGAGGACATCTGGGTTGACGAAGAGCGAGCACGGGCCCTTTCTCCCTCCGGCCACGGGACTGGAAGAGCAAAGCAAACTCCAGGCCTAAATTCATTTTTCACGTGAACCCGGGCCTAAGTTCACTTTCCATTCATTCCACACGATGGGAGCGTGATGTCATTCTGTCCGTGACTCATCATGTTAGCCAACACAAGCGACGGCCCCGTTCATGGAAACAGCTCTCCTGGGGGGGGGTGGGCGGCGGGTCAGTGGCTCCAAACGGCTCCAGCCCCGCAGCCTCGATATGCTGGTCTGGGGGCACCTCACGGTCACACAGACTGGCTGAGAGTTTAGGTCCTGGCAACTCCATGCACTGAGATTTGAACCACAGGTTCCCCGAAGTCCAAGCACACCTTTGAACCGTGGGAGCAGACGACTCAAAGTCCCACGGACTGCTGAAAGCCACACGGATCTGACTTGGAAAAAGTAGGGCCGAGTGCTCCTTAGAGGCAGGGCTGGTGAGACTTGCTCTCCCGTACTTAGGACACGTTGTCAGGAACGGCCAGTCCCTGGGGAAGGTCACCGTACTAGGTCAAGTAGAGGGGCAGTGAGGGAGAGGACGGCCCTCGGGGAGATGGACTGGGACAGTGGCTGCAACCGTGGCTCAGGCAGAGGAGCTGTGGTGGGGTAGACCAGGCAGTCAGGTTCTGTTGCGCATCATCAGGTTGCTGTGGGCTGGAACTGACTCGGAGGTACCTCCCAACGGCAGACCTCCACTCAGCTAGCCAACATTGAACCCCTCCATGCCTCAGTTTCCTCACTTCTGAACAGGATGCAGGCCGGCTTCCAGTGCTGTGGGAGGGTTGTATGAGGCTGGGGAGCCCGCCGGCACCTTGTAGGTCACAGGGTGGGAGCCTGAGCACCCACTCCATAGGTGATAGAAGGTGGCATGGTCAGAGAGCCGCACCCAGGGCACCTTGTGGGGGAGAGCGTGGAGACATAATGCTGCTGAGGCAGAACTATGGCCAGGTGGGTGGGGTAAGGAGCCCGGGGGCTGGGGACACCCTGCTCAGCAGCAGCCAGGGCTGCATGAGTCTAGCAAGCGACTTCCCCGCTTCGTGTGTGTCCACTGTCCTCAGCCCTAAAAACCAGCAGCTCTGGTGGTGTAGAGGTTATGCGTCAGGCTGCTCATCACCAGGTCAGCAGCTCGAAACCACCAGCCGCTCCAAGGGAGAGAGAGGAGGCTTTCTGCTCAAGGAAAGAGTCTCAGTGTGGAAACCCACAGAGCCAGTGTTGCCCTGTCCTCCGACCCTGCTATGCGTTGGAGTAGTGTCGAAGGCAGTGGGTCTGCGTGAAAGAGGGACAGAATGAGAGCTATCTGATTATTTTGTGCGGCCCAGAAACCTGTTGGCACATGGGTTAAGCACTCAGCTACTGACCAAGATGTCAATGGTTCAAACCCACCAGCCGTTCCGGGGGAAGAAGTCAGCTTCTAAAATGACAAGATTGAAATCCTTATAGGCGGCAGGGTCCGTCCATGAGACTTGGGAGGGCTGGCTCAGTTGGACACTGAGTTCTAAAGAAAATCATTTATTGAAGCACCGCTCGGCCCCCAGACCAACGTTGCCATCGAGTTGATTCTGACTGGGGGTGCTTCGGAGTAGAACTTTGCTCCACGCAGCTTCCCGTGGCTTTAATTCTCACAAGGAGAGCACCAGGCCTTTCTTCCGAGGTACCTCTGGTTGGATGCAAACCTCCGCACTTTTACCTAGTCATCAAGTTCTTAACTCTCCGTGCCGCCCGGGTACTCCATGTTTGTACAAGGTACAGGCAAAATGTTACTCCTGAAGGAGGATGACAGCTGTGGTCAAGTCTTGCCAGGGCCAGAGGCTGGGGTGGCACAGAAGTGCCCAGCGGAGGCACCGGGTCCAGTCTGGAGGTGGGGGCCGTGACTGCATGTAGGCTTGCACACAAAGAGGTGGGGGGTGGGGGTGCTGCCTGCAAATTGTTTCCGGTTCCTGGCAGCCCCACGTGTGAAGAGTGGAACCCGTGTCATCGGGGTGTCGAGGCTGGGTCTTTCAGAAGCAGGTGGGCAGGGGAGGGCTGGCTACTGAGACACCTCCGTGTGGGTTCACACGACCACCTGTCGGCTAACAGGGAGACTGTCACTCTGCTGGGAAAGCCATTGTGCAGAGCAGCTCTGCGCTCCGCAGTGCTTTCAGGGGCCGAGATCTTTCCCAAACAGATCCCCGGTTTGCAGCACCCAGGAATTCTCCTGTACAGAGCAATGCGCTCTAAGTCAACGCATTCTTCTTGCTCCGGCTGCAAACATACTCAGTGAGCTGGCACAGGCAGGCCTGCCCCGTTTCCTGGTCAAACCTCCCTGGCAAACACAAACACAAACATACACACAAACAGCCTTCTTAGTGGCTCCTGAAATTAAACCAACGCCTCGGTTTGAAAGCCGACACATGTCCCAGGATGTTCCTTTGGCTGACTATAAAACTCTCCTATCAAGAATCACTGTTTGGATCTGCAGCCTTAACGAACTGCTGTCTCCACGCCAATCAGGGGTGAACAAGCCACCCCGGGGAAGTGGGGAGGCTTTCACAGACTCTGAGAAGGAATGCAGTGATTGCTCTGGGTTTTTTTCCCCAGGAAATCCTGGTAGCGAATGGCTAAACCCAGAGGCAGATCAGATCGCTCTCTCCAGCTTTTCCAAGCGGGGGCCACTTCCCGCTGCCGGCCAAGCGGGCTCCCTTACCCAGGTCGATGAGGATGGCGTGCTGCTGGGAGGTCAGCTGCTTCAAGAGCTCCTTGTAGGGCGTGTCCCGCGGCGGCTGCTTGCTGGGGAACGGGTGGCGCAGGTGGCACTGCTCTGCGAGGAACTTCCAGATTTCACCCCGGTGGTGGCGCGGCACACCTTCAGGACGGGAAGCAGAAAGCAGAAAGTGACTTTTGTGTGCAGAGTGGCGTGGCGTCCCAGGGTGGTACACCCAGCTGCAAACTGTGAGGGTGCCCCATCAAGTCCCCTCAGGGGCTCCTTGGAAGAAAGGCCTTGTGTGAATCTGGGTGCTTTAGAGAAACAAATCCACAGAAACTCATGTATAAGAGTGAGTTTTACATCAAGGTTAAGTGCACATCAAAAAACATCCCAACCCAGTGCTGCCCAAGCCCACAAGTTCAACATTAACCCATATGCCTGACACCAATCCACAAAGTCCTCCTCCAGCTCACAAAATACACACTGCCGCCAACTGCAGGAGGAAAGCCAAGTCAGTGAACGTGTAAGCATCGCAGCGCTGGCAGGGGTCTCCACACGGCTGCTCCAGCACCCAGGGCTGCATCGGGGTAGGTCCATGTGGCTTCTCAGGGATGTCTTGCAGGAAGTGAGCCTTGCAAGCTGAAGCAGGGAACTGCTAAGGCAGCTGCACCCTGGTCCGACCATCAGAAAGCAAGAGACCCGAGAACTCGAAAGGCAGAAAGGCTCCCTGAGCCATTTATCCCTCCGCCCTTCAATTAGCCCCACATGTATTTCTCGGCCAGGTTGGCACAATAAACTAACTACCTCAGGCCTGGCCACCTAATTTAGAAAACCCGGCCTCCGAAAACCTCAAGGAGCAGAGTCCCTCTGACATGCGAGGCTGTCCTGAGGAAGAATTCACTTGATTTGCACTGAATACAACTCACTGGGGAAAATGAACTACAAAGCAGTCCACGGATCCAAATTCTTGTTCTGTTAGGAACCCTTCGTGCAGGACTGGAAAGCATGTTAGCAGGCATTTGTCATATTTCCTCCCCTTCCCCCTTTGAGTGTTCGCAAAGAGCACGCCAATAAAGATCTACGCAAGTCCCCAACGGACCGTGTTCTGCCATGCCCGTGTGCTGGGGGCCACAGGCGGGCTGATCCCAGTGGAGAGGAGGTCAGGAGAAGCCAGCTCGCTCCATTCTAATGGAGCGGGGGAGGCGGCTGTGTGGGACCCCTCACTTAGGATGGAGAGAGGCCAGAGGCGAAAGGGGACTGGGAGCATTCCAGGCGGCCCCGAGGGGAGGGCCCTTGTGGGGCGGAAGAGCAGGAAGGCTGGGTGTCCTCTGCTAAAAGCAAGATGGGCGGCGAGAAGCCTGCACTTCAGTTTGGTGGTGGTGGGGAACCGCTGAACATGCGCTTCTGACCTGGGACGGGGGTGGCCGAATCAAGGAGGGGAGATTGTGGACTGTAACCAGTCACGTCCTGTAGGGTGGGCTTTTCTTTAACTAAGGGCGACCTTCTAGATCAGGGCTGTTGTTGTTAGGTGCAGTTCAAAGCCATCAGCCAGCTCCTCAGGAGAAAGATGGGCTTAAAGAGTTACAGCCTGGGAAAGCCACAGAGCCGCTCGACCCTGACCTCCAGGGTCACGATGAGTCAGCAATGACTCAATGGCAGTGAGTTTGTACACATACACTTGGTATGTGTGTAGGTATGTATGTGGACACGGGTGTATACACACATGCACGCCGCTCTTCTGCTCCTCCTTAGTCCTTCAAACACTGATTAGAAGTCAATGTCAGTCAAGAAACAGCATGTTCATTAAGTGATTTATAGTGGGGCTACTTTGAAACTTTTTTTTTTTAACTGGAAAATTTCCCCAAATCACAAGTTTTTCTATTTCCTCTCCTTACTAAATCACTCCCCTTATCTTATCAGGGCTTTAGTTTTTTAAAGGAAAGGATATGGGTCCAGTCTCTGGAGAGTAGCACACAGTCTGGTCATTAAGAGTATGCTTGGATCTTGCGATTTGAAAACAAAGAGTTATTTCAACCAGAGTTTTTGCTGAGAAAGGCCCCGGCCACCCTTCCCACACCCCCGTACGTACCTCCTCACCCCAGGTCTGGAGGCGGGGTGGTGGGTGGGCCGCACGCCAGGGCCCGACATGCCAGCAGCTCTTAATTCTTACTTAGGACCTCAGGACACGTGAGCAGCTTGGCCCATAAACACGCTTCCCAGGTCCTCCTTCCCCTCAAGCTGACGACCCTGATCCTGACCTCTGACCCAATTTTAACTTTAAGTGTTTTTTTTTTAGTAAAATTACAGAATTGCCAGCAATTACTTAATGTGCATTAGACATACACTTAATTTACATCGCATTTATTCTTTTCTTTTAAGCATGTAAATTAGGTGGGGGGTTGTATGCAGCAGTTTAAACTCAGCACCCCTCCAACCGTTTCCAGTGGACTGCTGGGTGGCCATCTTCCAGGCACCCGGGCCAGCACATGTCAGCCGGCCAGCCGGCTCTGCAGACTGTGCTCTTGAGCCATGCGCAGCTCTTTCGACACACACGTGCGGCTCTGAAACAAAACTGGTGGTGATCTTATTTGTTTGTAGAAAATACATTTATGGATCTTGAATAATTCCTAAATTGCTGTGTGGGACAGGAGCGGCTCTTCCCGGCTTTGCCCTATCTCCCCGCTCTGGCAAACTCCAACGTCCTGATCATAGTTTTTCTTCTTCTTTTTTTTATTGACATTTACAATTTGCTCTGTTGTGAGTGGCTCATTTAATTGACATTGCTTTGCCGTTCAAAGTGATGTAGGCTCACTGTTAAAAAACAAACAAGAAAACATCAGTATCCGGAATGTCAACGGGATGGAGAGGGCCGGGGAGCCCCGCCTCACCAGCGTGAACACGCATTCACCACCCCTCACGGAAGCTCTCGCGAGTGTCGAGAGACAGGGCTAGGCCCTGAAATACGGAGGCATGCTCATGTGCCACCCGCGGCAAATGCTGCATCATGGCGTTTGTCTGTCTGTGGTCACAGCGCTCAAGCATCCTCCGGATGTCCACTGAAGGAGAGGCTTGTGGAGGACGAGGGAGAGCTTCCAGGAGGCAGCCTGACGCCAAAGTCACAGCAGAGGCCCCATGCACACCGACCACTATCCTTATGTACACCTGGTCTACTCAAGGCCACCTTATGGCTGCTGCTGTTGGTAGGTGCACTGCGTCGGTTGGGGCCCAGAGTGACCCCACGGACCGCAGAACAAAACACCGCCAGGTCCTGGGCCATCCTCACCGCTGCTCCCAGCCTGAGCCCACTGCTGCAGGCCACCTGAGTCACAGCCAACTCCGTGACGATTAGCAGCAAACGGCATGTGAGGTCACACTGCACTGGAGTTTTTCTTTTTCCTGAAGCCAGTGATCTCCGGCGCCTGTCACATCACTAAATACAGGTCTATTGTCTCCTTTTCCAGGGACCACACGTGATGTGAGCGGTCACCTGGGAGCTGTGGGTGTGGCCCAATCAGCAGTCACAATGAGCATTCTTCTGCTTCAGGACACTTTTGTCAGGTGAGGTTCTAGAAGAAACTCCACCAGACGGCATTGTTGGGTCAGAGGGAAACCAGATTTCACAAGGGGCTCCCGTGGGTGAGTGCTCAGGTGACTCAGGCTGAGAAAAGGGCACCCGGCTTATACGGCTTTGGCCCTGTCCTGACTGCCTGAGAGCAGTCATTTGGACCCAGGTTGTAAATCATCAAGGGCTCAGAACGCCTTGCCTCCCTCCCTCAGAGCAGGCAGTGGCTTCAAACTGCTGACCTCGTGATTAGTAGCCTGACATGTAACCCAGCATGCCACCAGAATGCAGAGGTGTAGAAAGAGGCCCTAGTGGCGCACTGGTTAAGTGCTCGGCTGCTAAGTGAACCCCGGTGGCTGGAGCCCACCTGTGACTCCCGGGAAGAAAAGGCCTGGTCGGTGAGCTCCCACACAGCTGCAGGCGAGGAAACACTCGGGGGCAGCCCAGTGTGCCCGGCGTGGTCACTATGAATCAGGATGAGTGATTCTCACGATCCCTATAAGGCCTGCGCTCCTGCGAGGTCTCTGAAGTGGCTGGTTCTGTTGTCTCACCTTGTATGCTGCGCTACAGGCTGGAAGGAGGTCACCTGCGTGAAGCCAGCACGTCGTCTATGTGGAACACCGCAACTCCTCCCACACACCTGGTTAGACGTGGCCACGTGGCCCAGACCCCAGGCGCACACAGCCGGGAGAGCGTCGGCAGGCTTGCAACCTCCCAGGAAGACGCCGGGAGCACTCGAATCACTGGCGCCGAGCTCCAAAACAGAGCTGCTCAAAACCGCCTGTCCCGAAAGACCCGTGTTTCCTTTTCCTTTTCCAGACCGATTACACAATCAAATGAACTCGGACAAAGATGAAACAGCGCTGGCGGTTTTAACCTACGTCAATGGCTGACGACACTTCCGAGTGCTTTGTCTGTTTCTGTGCTCATCTCACCGGAGCCCCCTAACCCATAACCGTGAGGACTGGCCGCCCTTCAAAAGCAGCTGATCGCGTCTGCTCCCCCAGGCCTCCCGGGGTCCGGGAGATACACTGTGTGCTCCAGGTGTGAGTGCTTGCTCGCTGACTCCGCACAGCAGGGAGGGAGACGGGGGCTGGCATCACCCACACCTGACACGTGTGCAGAGTGGGGCTCAGACAGGTGGGTCATGTGCCCAAGAGCCAACAGCACAGGGAGTCTTCTCCTTCATCGGCCTGTTTGTAGAGACTAAGAGCTTGGGTGTTCCTCGCTTGCCTTCCTGTTTCCCGGCCTTTGGAGCATTCTGGCTTCCATTAGGAATCGAGAGAGGCGGGGAAGCCCACAGCATTCGTGCTGGCTGGCAAGAACACAGGTGGGTAACTTCATAGCTAAAGAGGAGATGACAGCTACAAAAATCAGAATGCTCCTTAGAGGCAAGGATGGTGAGACTTGGATGGGTTGCCAGGAGAGACCGGTTCCTAGAGGACGTCGAGCTTGGTAGAGGGGCATTGAACGAGAGGAAGACCCTCGAGGAGATGGATGGACACGGTGGCTACAACAATGAACTTAAACCTGAGGACAATGGAGGGTGGCTCAGGACCAGCCCACATTTCACTCTGTTGTAGGAAGGCTCACCCTCAATCAACCAGATTTTTTTCCTCCCCAATGTATTTAAATATTATTACCAAACAACCTTATCACTTCCAAAGTGCTCTCCATTACACATAATATATTTGTCAAATCTGTGATTCCATTCTTGGAAACATTTTTCAAACTCATCTCTGTTTGGAGGGCTGACAGCACCTCCCTCAGTTCTTCGTCGCCTCTTTACTTCCTCAAATCGCTGTCCTTTCATGTCCCTCTTCATTTACAGAAACAAAAAAGTTGCATGGAGCAAGGTCAGATGAGTCAGGTGTGTGGGGCAAGAGAGGCATGCTGTTTTTTGCCCAAAACTGGCACACTGAGATGGTGCAAAACCAGTCCCACATCTGCCACAAATCAGGGCTTTTTTTTGTTGCACACTGTCAGGCAATCTTTTCAGAACCTCGAAGTAGAAAGCTTGATTAACAGTCTGACCTGGTGGGATGAACTCCAAACGCACTACAAACTGACATTTTTGTCCGTTCAAGCCATAGCGCTGTCCTTGTAAGCCGTGTTCAACAACACAGCAGATTCTGTGGCATTTTTTCCAAGCAGGAAACAAGTTCACAGCTGCATGCTCTTCTCTTAAATTAGCCATCACCACAAATGAGGTTCAAGTGAAACTGCTTTTACCAAAAAACTCACTGCAATCAGAGGGCACCTTCCCAGACCGCACCACCTGGAGCACTAACTCCCTCAAGCAAGTCGATGGATGCTGTCCTAGCGGGAACATTCATACTGAGAAAGCTCCGCCCAGAGGAGGGTCTTTTTTTACCCAGGTTTTGGGTCACCCCTTGTGGCAGCTACATAATCTACTGTCAACTTCAGTGAAGGGGCGGAGTCTAGCCTGTCAAACAGGTCACAGCCAAGGAGGCAGCGGTTCTCAAACGTGGGCCACGACCCCTTTGGAGGTCAAATGACCCTTTCTCACAGGGGTCGCCCGATCCTTAACAGTTGCTAGCACAATGACAGTGATGAAGTAGCAACGAAAATACTGTTATGGTTGGGAGTCACCACCACATGAGGAACTGTATGAAAGGGTCGTGGCATGAGGGAGGTGGAGAACCACTGCAATGAGGCCTCCCTGTGGGCATGGGCTTCTCCTGAGGATTCTGGGAACTCCTGTCTTCCTCCCAGAGGCTGGACACCCTCTCTACTTGACATTCCTGTTGACGAGCCACATGGAAACACACTCATAAAACCAGAGCCCTGGAGCTGGAGGAGCCACAGGGAGACCCACACCAGCGCTGAGATGCTTACAACGCCACTGGATCCACACAAAAATCAAGATTTTCAAACTGGCGTGACTTTTAATTTTTGTATTCCATGTTTCTCCAAGAGCCACGAGAGCAGAGGTGGCGGGGTGGACGCCCCACCAGGCTTACCTTGCCCGACGGCTGAATGCAGCTTTTCCATGTCGAACTTAGTTTTCGATCTCCCTGGAGTGCTCAGCATCTTCTCCCAGACCGTGGTCACTTCTTTAAGGCAAGGAGTGATTTCTTCATAATCCAGCTTCAGGCGCTTGTTCAGCAGGTCATGTTCAGAGGCTGGAAGCAGACCGGTTCAGGGTTAGGGCGTAAGCGCGGCCTGCCCTCCCTCCCTCCCTCGGCACGGCTGAGAACTTGTGCTCATTACAGCTGGCAAGCAGTTCCCGGCAGCAGTTGTCCCAGTGAAAGCCACTGCTCCCACCTCTCCCCACAGAGTCCCCCAATTGCGCTCATCTCAGAAGATCAAATCATCCACGATTTCCCTCGCTCCTCTTCCCCACCGTCCTGTGGACCTACTGCTCACACCCATCCCGTGCCTGCTCAGCGCGGTCCATCTCCAGCTGATAGGCTGTTGCCAACGAGTCAATTCTAACTCGGGGTCCCTACAGGGCAGGCCAGAGCTGCCCCACGGGGCTTCCAGAGCTGTCATCTTTAAGTAATCAGACGGCCACCTCTTTCTCCTGCAGAGGGGCTGGCGGGTTCAAACCAGGGGTCCTCACACTGCGGCCCGCCCAGGACATTTATCCGGCCCGCCGGGTGTTTTTGCCCCATTTTGGTTTTTTACTTCAAAATAAGATATGTGCTGTGTGTAGAGGAATTTGTTCATAGTATATATATATATATATATATATATATATATATATATATATATATATATATATATATATATATATATATATATAAAACTATAGCTCCGCCCTCTAACGGGTCTGAGGGACAGTGAACTGGCCCCGTTTAAAAGGTTTAAGGACCCCTGGCTTAAACCATAGACCTTTCCAATAGCAGCCGTGCACTTTAAACCCGGCACCCCCTTGGCTCCATCCACCTCTTTGTACTACTCAACCATCAACATCTCAAGAGCTGGAGCTGTGTGTTCAATTCCCATGCCTGGCATGGTGGGAGTAACCACCTCCCCCCACCCCCCCCCCACCCCCACCCCCACCCCCGGGCAGGTTCTCTTTTTCTCTGGTCTCAGGGTGTCTTCTGCCCAGTGGTCCCGCTTCCCAGAGCTACGCGATTCAGTCCATAAGCCTGCTCTTTCTCAGCAGCACTAACTATTCTACCTAAATGACCCAGGGTGGGGTGGGGGAAATTGGGGGGGGGGGACTGTCCATGAAAGAGAACTGCCGATTCTAGCAAAGACGGGACCCACAACATCACACCCACCTCCCAACACAACGAGGCCCGCTGGGCCTCATAATGTCAGCTGAGCATGAGCAGCAGCGTTAAGGAATTAGCTCAACAAGTAATAACGTGGCGACCAGGAACTGTGGGCACATCCACCACCCTCTGCGGCCTGGCAGTAATTACGCAGCTCACCCTTCACTTAAGGGCCTCTGGTGGGGAGGGGTTGGAGGTTCAAACCCACCAACTGCTCCATGGGGGACCAATGAGGCTGTGAGTTCGAGTGTGTGGCCCCTGCATAGGGTCGCGCTGCATCTGAAGCGACTCAATGGCAGTCAGGTTTCTTGTTTGTTTTCGAGTGGTCTTTTGGGAGGGAATAGAAGATAGGTTCCCAAGCTTAGTAGGTCTACTGCTGCCTTCTCAGAAAAATACTCAGTGCTCATAATAGAGGTATCTGCTGTGGGGGCATCAAACCGGAGGAAGGCCCTTAACGAGATGGACTGACACAGTGGCCGCAGCAATGAGCTCAGACATAACGATGGGGAGGAGGACAGTGCAGAAGCAGCTGGTGTTTCGTTCTTTTGCACAGAGTGGCTGTGAGGCGGAACAAGTCGATGGCGCCTCTTCCCGGGGGTCTGAACGAGGTGGGACACTTTAATCCCATGCCACTGAACATTACTTGCTTCCAGAATAATAATAAATAGGCGTTCCCTCATTTTCAAAAGCCGGGAAAGGGGCATAACCATAGGAAGAACCTCCCCAGTCATGTTCCTCTCATTTAAGTTAGCTTGAAGCTTTGATAAATTCCAAGAGCCACACCCAGAAACAATGTAACCTTCCTTTATGAGGTCATTAAAAAAATTAAAAATTGCAATGGGGCAGGAAGTCATTAAAAAAATAAAAATTGCAATGGGGGCAAACGCCTCTCTCAAGGGCAGAACATCCCTGGCTAGTTCTCCTCAAATCTTGCTCCTGAAATTTAACATTAGAAAGCTCCACACCCACCCCACCCAACACATCTCCGTAGATATTTTTAGGCAATTCCTGAGTAGGCTCCTGCTGCCGATTATTTTCCCCAGGGAATGCCTGTACACACTGAAGACAGTGGGCGAACGCACCATGTGTTACGTGCCGGCAGCACAGGATGGAGCTGCCCACGGCCTCTGTACAATGCACTCACGCAGTAACACAGAAGACCACAGGAACTGAACACTGCCCAGAGGTCAGAGGAAAGGACGAGGTGGCGGCAGAAAGATGCGGGCTAGGGCCGCCAAACTTAATGCAAGGCCTGGTCACTTTAGGCAGCGGACTTGTCTGCTCTGCTCTACCCAGTCCCTGGGGCGAGGCATCATGCTTGGGAGAGGGGAGGGGCACCGAAAACGAGGAAGCCACTGCTCCGCTCTGACTTGAGCTCTTGGTTCTGCCCCCCCCCCCCCCCCCCCCCCCCGGTCACTGCTTCTCTCTCACTTTTCCACTGTCACAGCCCTCTGTCTCCTGGGTCAAAGAGGTTCAGGCGGGGATCTTGGGGATCCTGGGGATCCAAAGAACAAGCTCACCCGATTCTTCTTCCTTGATGGCAATGGACCCCCCTGTTCCTGCTTCTGCGGTGGCTCTTTTTAAACCTAGCAGGATGACAAACCTGGCCAATCCATTCACTACATTCCCACGCACCTTAGTTGCATGGTCGCACCTCACCGTTTGGAGGCAGTTACAAGAACCATAATTCGCTGTACCACACACTCGCTAGTAAAAGTCCAGGCAGCTCCCTGCCCTCCAAGTCAAGGCTCTTGCCCATGACAGCACATAAGCTTCATTTCTCAGCTACTCGGACAATAGTATTTGTTAGTTCAAGTGACAGGATGGACACAGGAAAGGAACAACGTCTAGACGATCAAAACCCATGTCTTGCTTTGATCCTCTCGATACCAGCACAGTTAGAGTTTGGTTACATGCTGAAGTCTCATACCTGTTGTTAGGTCCACGAAAATGTATACAGAGCAAGATGTGTAAACTTTAGTGATTGAGGGAGGATAGGTGGACTACACTCAAGGATAGGTTAGGGTGGAGGACTAAGTAGGATGAGGGAAGGAGAGAGGGAGCGAAAATAAGAGCCCTTTTTTTCCTCCAGAGCTTAAATAACAGCCCTGGTGGCATGGTGGTTACACCTTGGGCTGAGATTCACAAGGTCAGTAGTTTGAAACCAAAAGCCACTCCTGGGGGCAGACTAGGCTTTCTACCCCTGTACAGGGTTACGGTGTCAGAAACCCACAGGGGCAGTTCTACCCTGTCCTACGAGTGGGATCGACGTGATGGCAGTCAAGGCTGGAGTTTGGGTTTTGAGCCTGGAGGAAGGCTGCATCCTCCAACTTCCTGAGCCTCGGCTAATAAAGCCCATACGAGGAGGCCGGATTGAGCTGCGTGCTCGTCCTTAAATCCCCATGAGAGAGTGCATCATCGGCTTTTGAAAAGGCAAACGGATGGATAAACCGGGTGCGTCTGCGTAAGCACACGCACCTATGAGACGCTGCTGCCAGGTGCCCAGACCCCGCCCTGCGGTGTGGCCGCAAGCATGTGCGCAATACTAAAAGCAGGACGGGCCCACCTTGCAGCTTCTGGTTTTCCTTCTCCATCCTGAGGAGCAGGATCTGCTGCAGAATAGCCTTCCGCCACAGCTCGCGGAGCTCCCGGGCCGTCCTCCTCTTCCCCTCGGGGGCAGGGCCGAAAGGACCATCTTCACAGACTGGCTCCAAGGGAGAGCGCGGGGGCAGTTCTCCTCCCAGCTCCGAGTAATCTGCACAGGGAAGAGAGCACACCACAGGGTCATTTCTCGGTAAAAACGTACACTCACAACACCGTGCCCCACCGGCAGGCTCTGCTCATTTAAGCATAATGACACCACCAACTTTAAGCGCCAGGTTTTAAGAAAGCCAACTCATGACCAGCAAGTCAGTGCCAACTCACGGCCAGCCCACGGGACAGGGTCAGTCGTTCCTGTGGGTGTCTGAGGCGGGACTCTTGCTGGACAAGAAAACCCACCTCGTTCCCCCACGGAGCGGCTGCCGGCCTTGCAGTTAGCAGCACCATGCAGAAGCAGCGAGCCGTCCTGGCTGCCCTGGTCACAGACGGACGCAGTACGCACATGCCACCACGGTGGCTGAGAAACTATTCCAAGACATCCACATCTTGAAGGGCAATGGGATTTAAAAAAAAAAAATGTCTGGCCAAGTTAAGACCGGTGTGTTGACAGCAACAGCAAATATTTAGGTCACACTCCCTGTGCACCAGACTCTTCCACGACGTTGAGATCAGTGACTGACGTAACCCTCACAACCTCCCGATGATGTGTAGCTGCTCATGTATTGGATAAAAGCAAACAGGCCAAGGGGGCTTAAGGGACCTGGCCACTGGCACCCAGCTGGGAAGCAGTGCCCATGTGCGGTCTTCACCGAGTTAGACGTCCTGCCATTGCTGTGAGCAGTCACTGCCCTGGCCCCGTGCACAAAGCAACCAAACGCGGCCTGGTGCTGGAGATCCCCATGACTGGTTTCGGAGAGGACTGCTAGGATCCAAAGAGATTTCAGGGGCTGGTTTCGAAAAAGTAGATTGCCAGGCCTTTCTTCCTAGTCCATCTTAGTCTGGAAGCTTTTGCTGGTAGTTGTTGGCATCGTGGCATCACGCAGCCTCCACTGACAGTAGTGGCTAGTGGTTACGAATGAGGCAAATCAGCCGGAAATCAATCCTGGGTCTCCCATGAGCATGGTAGGAATTCTACCATTGAGTTAATGAGGGGGGCTTAGAACAGCTCATGGAAAAATAAGATCTGAAACGAGAATGGAATTATCTCACCAACTTTTGGACGCTCCTTGCTAGGGTGAAATATTTTGGAAGACGGCAAAAACATACTCAAAAACTAGAGTAGCAATGCCACTGAAGGCCCTCTACCATGTGCCCCACAATTCTATTGATCCCGTTAAGCCGCCTCACATGGCACGCCTGCGTACCCATGTCAAATGCAGCGCATCTGATACTGGCATGCGGCGCTGCTGTTAACACGCACCTGTTTTTCAGACATGCGTGGGATCGTTCCACCTGCTCGCCAGACCCCCATTGTCCTGAGGGAGCTTTGACAGAAGCAAGCAGACCGGCTATGTCGTCTGGACACTCGGGGTTTCTGACTCTGGACCCCCGTTGGCCTACCTCTGTCTGACCTCTGCTTTGGGACCAACAGCACCCACCACCAATGAGACATTTCCTCGGGCTCTGTTGAGTTCCTGTGGGACACTGCAGTGAGTCGTAGCCCCCAGGGATGCAGGGAAACATACTCAAGTGAGGGGGAGGGGGTTTGCAGCTGAACAGAATCATGAAAGAGTTAGATATGTGGGGCATCATTAATCTCCAATTCCTTGCGACTTGTCTGGGATTAATTCATCTAAAAGAGATTATTACCACTTCTGCTGAAGAATGAATAGATTAAAATTCAATTTCTTTGGGGGAAAGCCAGAAATAACTAGATAGTTTTATGTACATATTAGGAGAGAGAGCAATTACAGGTAACACTGAACAAAACATTAAGAATCATGAATCAAAATGCTCTGACATGAGCTTGCCTTTGAAAAGATGGTAAGAGGCAGGTTAACTGTGGAGCCAGGCTGCTGGACTCTAATTGGGACGCTCACAATTCTTGGTGTGTGTTTTTTTAAGGTCAGCAAGTCCTGCTGGGATGACTTGACAAGTCTTACTCTCTCTGCTTCTGTTTCCCAGTCAGGCCAAGTGGATATTAACAGTGCCAACCACCAGGCACTCACAGTGGGCACGCACATACACAAGCTACTAGGGAGGGGACACATCGACCTTGTAGCCACTCCACTGTAAGACAGCAGGACCCTGCTGCCCCATCCACCGGATATGCCCGGCACAGAGTCCTCTCATGGTACCCGGCAAGTGCTTGATCAAGAACTGCTGAGCAGGAGCAGGAGCAGGCCAGCATTGTCCTGGGAATTTCCTCTCTTTTCTAAATCCTATGAAGGCTTTTGAAATCACAACAAGAAAGCGAATGCCCAGAGGTTCTGATTTACATCTAATCCTGGTGAGGTCCACCTGATAACAGTTCCCAGCAGGGGCTTCAGTGCCCTTCACTGTGGGGGCTTCCCTGTGCACTGAGGGGGCGTCTGCAGCATCTCCCAACTGCCCCTGTGGGTTTCCGAGGCTCTGCTGCTGAGTGGGGCTGGGGCTGAGAAAGAAAACTGAACAGCAATGGGGAAGAGCTTCTTTCCATTCGGAGCATAAAGAAAGCGTTGAAGGGGCCCCTGACCACTGCTCTCAGCGTGTCCAGCCCCGCGGTCACGAGGGGCCTCCGGAGAGGCAACTGGCTCCTTGCAAAGCCCGAGACACCCTCTTACCCTTTCTTTGTCTTTTCCCTCTCCCTCCTCCCAGGCTCAGCTCAAGGTCATGCCCTCTGGGAGGCTGCCTCAGGCCACTCCAGGCCCAGCCCCTTCTGGAAAGGCCTCCCTTCAGTTCCCACAGCCTGCAGCAAACCTGCAGCGACCTCTGGCCCCTTCGGTCAGGGAGTCTGGGACGGGCCTTCTGCTGCTGTCAATCACGGGGCTGAACACAGGTAGTAATGGCCGAGTGCGCAGTGAAGCACAGGTGGCTGAGGCTGCCTGGAACATCCTGGGATGGACGAGCCAGGGTGGGAGCAGCCTCCGTGGGGGAAGGAGCCCCCACGGTGCAGTGGCCTAGCCGGTGCTGCTAACTGAAAGGCCAGCCATTGCTCTGCGGGAGAAAGGGGTGGCACTGTGCTGCCCACAGATCCAAGCCTTGGGAGCCCTGCGGGGTGGCTCTGCCCTGCCCGGGGGCTGACCCGTCACTGAATGGGCATGTCTCCGAGGCAGTGGAGTTTGGGGCTTTTCCAGATGGCAGACACAGGGTGACACACATCCAGAATGGGAAAGACCCAAACAAGCCATCACCACCCCCTGCCCGGGCCCTACAATGCCAAGACCACCTGCCTGGGACTCAACTTTTCAAAGCAGTTTTATTTGTGAATTATTCCTCCGTACCCCTGCCCCTACTCCCTCAATCCCGGGGGGGGGGGGGGGTCAAAAAAGAAAGGATAAAATTTTACAGGAAAAGTTTCACAGATGAGGTGAATCAGCTCTGTGAGGATTCCTGCCGTCCACCAGAGAACATTAGGAAATGTGGGAGAATGGCAGAGGAGCTGGGGGGACTTGAGGGGGGGGCTCCTGACAGGAGTGGTATAAACGTGGCCTCGCTAAAGTGATGCTCTCAAGCTGAGGGGCGGCGGACAGCACCCCCTCCTGAAGGACGACGGGGAAGGACAGCTGTCATCGCTGCCCCCACACTCCAGGGTGATCCCTTGCATAACCAAACACAACAGAACGCTCCGGGCCCCATGACAACGAGGAGTCAGCCACCGTTCGGCTATGATTCACAGAAGCCTCGGAGGCAGGCGTTCGGAAGCAGGTGTAGGGACTGTCTCCCCAGTCGCTTTCATCCGGAGGCTCTGCTGAAACCTAGGTATTCAGCAACACACAAGCCAACGGTGGCCGGACAGCAAACCGTGGGCTCCCACACGCAGACCGAGAACCTGGCCACCCAGGCCCTGCCAAAGGCCAGAGGGAAGGTCAACCGCTCAAAGCACAGGAACTATGGTCCCGCCTTGAGTCTGGGGATCCCAGGTAGTTCCTCAGGGCCCGGGGGAGCCACAGGTGGCAAGAGATGGTCAAATCTCAATGTGCTGGGCCAGGTGGTCTTCTTGGCCTAAGCTCCGGAGAAGAGGCGAGAGAAGGCCTCCCCAAGCCAGCCTGCTCCAGGGGGTCTCATGAGCATTAACCCAAGTGGAGACTGGTGCACCCAACGGATAACCACATCTATTGCTTTTTTCCCCTATGAACTTCATCCGACCACTTACCTCTCGGTCTCTCCTTGAGAACACACACCAGCTAGGCAGACCCATCTTGACACTGATGGCCTTGCTGAGAAGCCAACACAGACCAAGGGGCAAGAGTGGCCCCCAGGGCAGCCCCTCCCGCCCCACCACGGCCACAGAGGGTACAGGCACAGACTTAGTCTGCGGCCCAGGCGGCTCACTTCCCAGCCCAGGGTCCTGTCCTACTTTCCACTCACTCAGAATCTGGTGGGCAGACATTCCACCGAGGATGACGAGCTGCGCTGCTGACGGCAAGGCACGCAGTTCGAAACCACCGGCTGCTCCAGGGAGAAAGGCAGGCCTCCCATAAAGAGTTACAGTTTCAAAAACGTACAGGGGCAGGCCTTCTCTGCCCAATAAGGTTGCTATGAGTCAGTCGGCATCCACTTCATGGCAATGAGTTTGCTTTGTTTGTTTGGCCTTTATGTCTCGACTGGAACCTGGGAGCAGGCAGCAGCTTGCATCTGCAGCCCCAGGTGAAGCTCACTCAGGGTTTGCCAGATACATGCCGGGGAACCCAGCCACTGTGGTTCAGAAGCCCCCACCCCACTGTGGCAGAGCAGGTCTGAGCCCCCTGTTTCATAGGACCTGTGGGAACCCTGGTAGCAAAGTGAGTTGTGCGTTGGGCTGCAACGGCAGGGTTAGCAGTTCAACTCTACCAGCTGCTTTGAGGGGGAAAGAGGAGGCTGTCTCCTCCCGGAAGCATTTCCAGCCTCAGAAGCCCCAATGAGAGGTTCCATTCTGGCCCATCTGTGGAACTTTTCCTGTAAAGTTTTGTCTTTTTTTTGCTTTTGTTTTTTCGGGGGCTGCAGAGGGATGATTCAAGGATGAAAGTCCTTGGGAAAGTCGAGCCTGTCAGGTGGTCTTGGCTGCTCTGAGTTGGATTGGCTCTCTTTTGGTAGGCGTTCTTGGAGCTGTTCAAACAGCACACTAGGCTGTTAACCAAAAGGCTGGAAGTTTGAGACCACCTACAGGCCCCTGGGAAGAATGGCCTGGGGACCTAGTTCTGAAACACCAGCCTCTGACAGCCCTGTGTGTCAGAGCAGAGCCGGGTCACCGTGAGTCAGTGTCGACGCTGAGGCAGCCGGTGATGGGTGAAAACACAGTCAGTAGCTATGGTGACATTAAAATAGAAGAGGACAGTGTGGAACACACTAGTTCCATGCTTTATTGTGACCAAGCAACATCCGGTGGCCAGGGCTGAGTCTTCGAGGAGTGACAAGACCCAGGGTTTTTGGTTGTTTTTGTTTTTTTTTGCAGGAGGGGAGTCTAGACTTGGGACCCCAAGTGGGGAAACCGCCAGAGCAAAACCAGCAACTGCCCTTGCTCAGACTGTCTCCCTTTTGAATCCACAGCACCTGCTGTCCGGTCACTGACGTGGCCCCTTTCCTGTTGTCCTCCTGGTGTGTGTGTGGGGGGGTGGCCAAATAGGTCACAGGTTGGGCTGCTAAGTGAAAGGTTAGCAGTTCAAACCCACCAGCTGCTCCATGGAAGAAAGAAAAGATGAGGCTTTCCCAGGCACTTAAAGCACTGCAGCCTCAGAACCCCACAGGGGCAATTGCACCCTGTCCTACAGGGCCACGTGAGTCAGAATCGATTCAGTGGCAGGGAGTGGGGTTTGTCTCGTTTATCAGCAGAAAGGCTGGCAGTCTGAACTTAGTGGCGCCACGACAGACTTCCAGCAACCTGCTTCTGGAAAGATAAGAGCCAAGAAGACCCTACGGGGCAGGTTGCCCCGGCCACACACGGCCACTGAGCTGAACTAGACAGGACAGAAAACGGGTTTGGGTATTCTTGTTGCTGCCTTTATTTACCTTTCCGCCAGACACTGGGGCGGGTCTTAAAAGCAGCCCCTCCAGCAGTTCAAAACCACCTCCTCCCAGGTTTCCGTCTTGACCCCACTCCGTCGCCCAGCCTATTTCCCTGTCAGTGAGGACAGGGCTTACCCCAGCCCAGGAGGGCTCCAAGCCACGTGTGGGAGCAGACCCAAGTGTGCTTCTAGAGTGACAGGACCTAATTCCCAAGTCCAACTTCCCGTCTACGTAGACTGGACATCCATCAGCAGATGAAGGGAAAGGGGCAACACCCCATAGACTGAGACGCATTGAGGTTCTCGGACAGAAGCTCGAGTAGGGAGGCGGGTCTTGGTGAGGTACTGGCCGAGGCTGTGCTGCGGCAAGAACCACCAGGAACAGTCGTGGTGGCTGTGAGGTCTGAAGGGCAGGCACTTGAGTCGAAGAGGCAGTTCAGGGACAAGAAGACAGGGGTGGGTGAACAAGGAGGGGAGCAGAGAGGCTGGCGAAACGGCAGAACCCTTTGCTGATGCGCAAGAAAAACAAAGAAAAAACCCAAACTCAATGCCATCGAGTGAATTCCACCTCATGGAAAACCGATAGGACCAGGTAGAACCGCCCCTGTGAGTTTCCAAGGCAAACTCTTTACAAGAGTAAAAAGCCTTATATTTTTCCCACGGAGCAGATGGTGGTTTCGAACTGCTGACCTTGCAGGTAGTAGTCCAACATGCAGATGCTGGAGAGAAGAGCCTGCTTTTGCCTCTTGCCACTCAGGAGTGGGTTTTGAGTACAAACAGGCGTCCCTTCAAGTGTAGTAGACATTCCATGATTTGGATGTTGTGTGAAAACCGAGTTATACATGCATTTATCAAAGCCAAACCCCAGGGAGCTCCTCTGCTGATGCCTGGCTTTGGCTGTCTCTGAGCAGCTCGGGAAGCCTGGTCAGAACTGGGAGCCAGGAGGGACTGGGGTATGTGGCCACCACCCTGCAGTTCCCTGCAGGCACCGGACCTGTGGGATGGCTGAGCAGGGCATGTGCCAGCAGCCAAGGTTCCGGACAGCTCAGGGGCAACTACAGTGACGTAGTGGGCCTCCAGGTGTTTTTCCAGGAAGCCCTTGTTGCAGCCACTGTTAATCCAACTCACTGAGAGTCATCTTCTTTTTTAACACACTTCTGCTTCATCAAACATGCTATATTCATAGCATTCTAGTTATAAATACACGCGTAAAAATACTCAACAAAATGGTAGCCAACAGCAATTCCACAGCACATTTAAAAATTAATAACCTCATGATCAGTTGGGAATCACAGCAGGTATGGAAGGGTGGTTAGGCAGTAGAAAATCATTAATTCACCATATAATAAATGTAAAGAAGCACACAATCATCTTAGTGGATGCTGAAAAGGCATTTGATAAAATAGAATCCCCTTTTCCTGATTGACATGCCGAAGCAAAATCAGAACCAAAGGGAAATTCCTCAACATAAGCAAGGGCATGAATGGGAAAGCAGCCAACGCTGTTCCCCTTGAAAAAGGGCACAAAACCCGGATGCCCACGGTCACATCTACCATTCAACATTGTCCTCCAAGTCCTAGTCAGTGCAGGAGGAGAGGTAGAGAGTACCCTTTACTGGACTGTAGGCTGTGAGAGTTGGGTTTATTGTGCCAGTTAGGCCAATGGGAACATGTGGGCGGAGTCTGGTTGGGTTGCAACTTGATTGGAGGATGACTGAAATAAACAAAGACAGCCTGCATCCCATCTCCCTCTTGCTCCCTCGTGATCAGACCAGAGTGCTGCTGCTTTAGCTAGTTCTCTGCCTCAACCTGTGTGCTACACTACCTGTGGATCATGTCCTAGAGCTTGCAGCTCCTTCAATACCTACTTTGCCACACAGCTAATGAGTACATTGCTTAAGCTTTAGGCTGGTGGGTCCTGTTGCCAGCCTTGAGTGAGAGATTCCATCAGGGCCTGCGTTTTGCTAAGCTCCTGAGCTCCTGACTACTGCTGCCCCACCCTGCTGTCTGCTGCCTGTGGGCATGCTCTGCCTGCCTTGCTTCAGGGAAGACTCCTTGCTTCCTTGACCTTGGACCCGCCAGTCCATGTGAATGGAAGGATTTCCAGTACAGAACCTGTTCCATGAAAGTGAGACGAACTGAGCCTTCTGTATCGCTGTGTGGACTTACAGAGCTCTTAAATTCCTTCTCACTATACAAACCTATCCATATCCATATATATAGAGCCCTGCTAAACACACAGGGGAAGAAGTAAATCTATCCCTCGTCACAATTAATGTGGTCTTGTACATAGGAAACCACAGAGATTCCACAGGAAAGCCACTGGTTCCAACCAGAAGGATTCACCAAAAAGTGGGCTATTCATACCACCTCCTGGGGCCGCTGAAATCCAGGGGGCTGCAATCCAGGGACCTACACTTTATCTTGGATTATAAACTAGAGTGCAACTGTTCTTCATTGCCAGGAGGGAAGTGGGAATGAGGAATCTTGGGTTTTTTTGTTTGTTTTGTTTTTGCTTTTTTTTTTCTGAGCAGGGACGATGGGTCAGATAAGCTTGGGAATCTATGTTCTACATTCAAAATGAGAACTCCAAAAAGGAAATATGGCAGCAGCTCTGTTGACAAGAGCCCCCCCAAAGGATCAAATGCCTAGGAACAAACCTAACCAGGGAGGCAAAAGACTTGTATAAGAAAAAGTGTAAGACAGTAGGCCCGCGAGCAGCTAGGAAGACTACACAACTGCACACGTTACCCATGCTCCTGGATCGGAAGACTCCGTATTGGGAAAATGTCAGTACCAACACCATTGCAGATTCCAACAACGCTCTTTAACAAAATGGGGAAATAAATCACCCACTTCATTCACATGGAGCAGAAAGCGGCCTCCAAAGAGCTAAAGCTATATTGAGATGGACAACCGGGTCAGACGCTTCCTGCTTCCTCATTCAAAGCTTACTGCATTTCAGGTCCGTCCTGGAAACAACAAACGCAGGCGAGGTTGTAGGGAGACTGGAACCTTACAATTTTAGGATTGTAAAATTAAAGTCGGTACTTAGTGCGCTTCCTCACACAGCGAGAAATAGAACTGCCTAATAACTCACAATCATAAAAGGGGGCTTCAAAACATATATACAGGAAAATGAATCAAAAGCCCCCTCATACCCCCGCCTCAAGACCAAAGGATGGGTAGTCGCCGGCATACTGCACCCAGCGCGGCATGGTACGCAGTAGCAGGGAGGCGGAAACAAGCTAAGAGCAGGTTTGGATAAAAACACTGTGGAACCTATACAAGCTGGAATACTACTCAACGATGAATCAGGATGAGTCACTGAAACATCTTAGAAAGGGAACAAATCTAAGAACAGCATGTTGAGGGGAACAAGCCAATCACAAAAGCCCTAATATTGTATGGTCTCCCTATTTCAAAATGTCAGGAGACGGGAATACATAGAGAAGGGAACTGTGTTGGTTACATGATCTAGTGCCACCTGGCAAGGGGTGGAGTCTAGCCTGTCAACCAGGTCGCAGCGTGGTGACCTCATTTGGAGGCACCGCAGAGATAAATGGCTCACTGGAGGTCAGATACACACACGCTCTGCTTCGTCCTCCTGCTAACAAGACACATGGAGCTACACTAGAGCCCTGGAGCTGGAGGGCCACGTGGAGACCCCTGCCAGCGCCGAGATGCTTCCTCCGCCACTGGATCCACAAGACTTTCTACCCACTGGCCTGTGATCTTCCTGCACTCGGCATCATTGCATGTGTTGCATGAGTCTGAAGAGGAGTTTACAGACTGGTATTGGACATTTGGGCTAATATTAGACTTAAGGACTTGAACTGGACAGGGCTGGAATGTTTTCAAATATACAATTGCGCTTTTATATAAAGCTCTTTCTTATACACGAGTCTCCCTGAATGTGTTTCTCTAGTCCACTCAGATTAACACAGCAACATTCTTGGAAGTCTCCTAGGGAGGGACTCAAGAATTATGCTGCAGTTAATGGACACTTGTTCCTCTGGCTGATGGGAAAGGCAATGGCCAGTAGAGATGATGTCTGTACAACTCGGCCAGGGTACAAGACACCCAGAAGTACGCAAGAATAAGGGCAACATCCAGTAACAGTTATAACAAACAATTTTGTACCAACACAGGTAACAACCACAAAAATGTGCGTTTGTGTGCATATGTACAGGAAGGCCTATGTGAGCACATACATATGCATGTAACATATACATCTGTATCTGTAGGCATCGTATAAACATGAACACACACATTTACATGAAAGCAAATAGGGGACCCAGTTACGGGGTCTGCCTAAGCATATCGAAACCCCTCATGAGATTGGTTTACTTGATGGAAAGACTTAACCAACAGCCTCATGAGACAGCGCCATCCACTGGCAGCCATCATTCATCACAGTGAAGTTCTGCTTCCTAGTTTCACGTCTGCCAGCTGGGGGATCTTAGAAGCTTCGAGAGGCCAGCTGAGACACAACGAATGGGTTCTACTTGGGTGGAACAAGAAAGAAAGAAGGAAACCAAAGAGTTAAAGAGGAAACGAGTCCTTGGTGACCACGGCAGTGATGGAACCACTTCTCCCTGGTTCCAAGCCACGCCCCAGCAGAAATGAGGAGCTAAGGAGGGCAGGGCTGCTAGGTTCATGGAAATGAGCCAGAGAGAGAGGGCACAAGGCTGCTGACACATGGTGGGAAATGAAACCATTGTCATGCAACAATGTGTCGAAAATATTGTTAAATGGGAGCCTAGTTCATGGTCAACTTTCACCTAAAGTATAGTATTATTTGGGGGAGAGGGTCAGGATGTAGAATGAGGATAAAGAGGGAATGTAAGAAAGAAACGTGCGCCCAGTGGGGGACAGGTCCCAGGGGCAAGGAACACTCTCAGCACGCACAGGTCAGGAGCAGCAGTGCACAGCCCTGGTGGGTGTGGGCTCTGACAACGGTCCCAGGGGGGCCCTGGGACACAACTGCTGACAACAAATGAACTCTTCAAAACTGTGCTGTCCTCAACCTCCCTTCCTCCCTCCCTCCCTCCCTCGCGCTCACATGCATTAGTGACTACAAAAGCCGAACCCCACCCAGCCCATTTCACAATGCTTATCTGGGAGGATCGGGGTCAGAATCCATGAAAGGAAGCCCGTGACCTAAAAGTTAGGAAATAGTTGTGTGCGTCTCTGGGGAGAAGGGGTAGGAAAGTCCACGCACACGGTGAAGCATGAACTTGAGAGCCAGGATCCCGCTCTCCCCGTCACTCAACACAACGCTCATGGGGCTGTCTGTACGTGGGAGCGTGACCTTCCCACCCGGAAAAACCCAGGCCTCACCACTCTCCTTATAAGGCCCCATTCTGTCAGGAGCCAGGCCCGCTGGGCAGCTGGAGAGCCGGGGTTTAGCTGTGTGGGTCTGTGCGAGCCTTTGAGCTTCCATGGCCACACCTGGCCCACGCGGAAGCTTGTGGCTGACAGGGAAAGCCCCAGACCCAGCTGCAGGCTCCCAGTACGCCTCCACGAAGCCTGCTGCCCACTGACCAGGGTGAGGAGTAGCCCTACCATCAGACAGAGTGCACGGGGAGCTGGACCACTGCAGTTAGGTCAGACTGCTCTCCCTTTGAACCCATTTAAAATGCTTCTGCGGCTCTATTTTGATTAAGGTTTTCCTGCTTTATTTTGTTATTGTCATTGGGTTTTTTTTTTTTTCATTTTTGTATGTCTACATATCAGAGGTTCTCACACTGTGGGTCGCGACCCCTTTGGGGGTGGAACAACCCTTTCACAGAGGCCATCTAAGACCATCAGAAAACACTATTTCCTATGGTCTCAGGAACCAAGACACCGTTCCTCTATCCGTCTCCAGGTGGGTCCGCCCATATGCAGATACGCCCACATACGAGTACCCAGAGTGAAGACTGGTACCCAAAATTTCACTGATTTGTCATCAGAAATAACTATTTCACAATATATAATTACATATTGTTTTGTGATCAATCACTATGCTCTCTGCTCATTTTGCTCAATTTGTATCACTATGCTCAATTTTTAACAATGGAAATACATCCTGCATCTCAGATATTTACATGACAATTCATAACAGTAGCAAAATGACAGTGATGAAGTAGCAACGAACATAATTTAATGGTTGGGGGGGAGGGTCACCACCACGTGAGGAAGGCTGAGAACCACACAAGGCGGCTATGAAATCAAGGGCCGGGAACCGAGGCCGGTGGCTGGATGAGGAGTTTCTTATGGCTCTGGCAGGGACCTTGGGGGTCATGGAGCTAATAAAATGAGTAGAAGATAATGACGCTTGTATGACTCTCTAATACGTTTAAGCCACTGAATTATGTACTATGTGGATTATGTCAGTTATGGCATCAGTTATAGCAGTAACACTGTGACAAGTAAAAAGTGAGAGAAGAAGTCGGGCGCAGGCTATGTGGACCCCGGGCTATCTTCACCCTCCAAAGGCAGCACACCTTGAGAACAACAATAAAAAGACTCGTTACCGTCAAGTCGATTCTGACTCACCACGACCCTCTATGACCGGGCAGAACTGCCCCTGCGGGTGGAACTGCCCCTGCGGGTGGAACTGCCCCTGTGGGTTTCTGAGGCTGTAAATGTTGCCAGGTGTAGAGGGCTTCGTCTTTCTGCTGGTGGTTTTGAACTGCTGACCTTGCGGCTGGCAGCTCCATGGGTCACCCTCTATGCCACCAAGGCTCCACACACTCTAAGAGTTGTAACGATTTACAGTCTCAGAAACCCTAAAGGGCAGTCCTTCTCTGACCAAGGGAGTCTCTCTGGGTCAGAACAGGCCTTAATGCGGTGAGGACTTTGTTCAGCGAGTGCATTCTTACTCAGCAACCCTGGACAGTGTTCTGGGTCTCTCAGGAGAGGCCTGGTGATCTGCTCCCATGAAGATCCCAGCCTTAGAAACCCTGCCAGGGCCGGAGGCAGTACATTTGATTGGGGGTGGGGGTGGGGTATTCTGGTTTGACAATTTTTTCAATTATATTATGGGATGCATGAGCACCCTGATTGTTGCTAATGATTATCATCCTTGAAAGGTCAGCAGTTCAAGTGCACCCACCCAGAAGTGCCGCAGAAGAAAGGCCAGGCAGCCTGTCGACTTCCCCCCATCAGTCATTCAAGAGACCCACGGGACCCAATTCTGCTCGACAGCCATGGGGCTGCTGAGAGCTGGCATTGATTTGGTGGCAGCTGGTGACACGAAGAGTAAATCGGAGCAAATGGAATGTGGTGTCTTCTAAGTACTTGGATGGGGGAGGGGAAAGAAGACTTCACTCGTGGGCTTTTACCTTTTATTATGTAACTTTAACAATCAGTTCCTAAACCTCTCTCTAGGATGTGAGCTCAGGAGCTGTAACATCCGGACACCTTCATTCCTGCAGGAACTAGAGAAATTAGGAATTCGATGTGGGCATTACAGATAACAAAAGGCTCCTCACCACTGGGGGGGGCGGGGGGGTGAGCAGGAGAAACTCGGGGGTCGGAGGGAGCAGAGGGGCCTGCGGCACAGCCTGGCGTGAGGCGCTGCAGAGCGAGCACCCCGGAAACCAGCAATTGGCGGAAAGGAAAAGCCTTCCAGAGGAGAGGCCAGGGTCCCCGGCAGGTGTGTGACTCCGAGCTGCCGCTTTCCCACAGCACCGTCCAGTGCCATCAGATTTAATGACTGTCGCTCCAGTCCCCCAGGGCTTCTCTGTGTGGGCTCGTTTGAACACACCTGCACATTTCTACTCCATCTTTCATGAGTCATGGGAGAAAAAGGTTTCCATTGTAACCTTCTGTGGGGATTAAATAGATCGCCTTTTTCTGTGTTTTTTTGTTTTACTTTCCCGATTTTAATTTTTCAATTTGAAATGTCAGACGCCTACTATGGAAGTCCAGGAAAATAACGGACACCTGTGAATTATGGTGCTGGTGAAGGACGTTCCACACAGACCGTGACCCGCTACAACCGTGAACACTCGTCTGGGAAGGAGTCAAGGAGGGTGCTGCTCAGCATAGGGGGGTGGGGGCGATGCCTGGTCTCACCTGCTTCAGGGGCTCATGCCTGGGGCAGGACAGCGGGAAGGGGACCCTCGGCGAGACGGCTGACAGCAGCAGCGGCTCCACGACGCACCACGCGGAGGCTGCCGCCCGGGCAGTGCTTTCTCTGTGGGTGCAGCGGCTTCACGGTGGACCGCAGAGCCACCACGGCATAGGACCACAGAGCCACCACAGCATAGGACCACAGAGCCACCACGGCACACTGCGGGACTGAATGCAGACACGAAGGGGCAACGGCACCTTCTCACTGCCTCTGTGGGCTGGAAACGCCTTAGGGTTCCAGCCACCGCAGGTGAGAAGAGGCTGGGATCTGTGCCTGGAAAGATGGCCACCGAGGAAACCCCGCGGGGACAGTGCTCCTCAGAGTCGTCCGGGTTGGGATCTACTCAACAGCACACAACGGCGTCACTGGGGCCTGCCCACCAGGGCCTACCAACAGAACCGGCAACCCAGCCTCAGAAGAAACACGACCCAGTGCCCCTCAGAAGCGAGGCTGCAGCTCAGACTTCGGACACTGCAGTTGGAAAGGCCGACTGTTGGCACTGGTCACCGTGGGGGGTCCCATAGAGGGCCAATGAATGAACCAACACAGCGGCCACCGCGGGAACGCAAACATGCCAGCAAGCGAGGAGGTGGCTCCTTGAGCAGGCAGCGTTTCCTCTGTCGCACCTTAGGTCGGTCCGTGGCATGAGTCGGAGCCGCCTGGCGGGGAGTGGGCCACCATGGATCTGAGGAGAGGCAGTAAAGATGTCCACAAGGAGGCAAGGGAGTGTGGGGCCTTTCCAAGGCAGGCTCTCTGCTCACCGTATGTCTGAGGCCGGTGGCCTGTGGCCAGCAGTGGCCCGGCCATCTCTCCACCTCCGAGGCCACCCCAGCCGTTGGCGCTGCCAAGCTGCATGACAACAAGCTGGCCTATGAGTCCCTGCTTCTCATTCCTGGATGAATGCACCCCATCAATCAAACTTCTTTTCTGGCCGAGTCGTCTCTGACAAATTACCCAGGCTCAGGTCCAAGTATTTCCAGTAACAAGGAAGTTACACTTCTTGCTCACATACAATTTAATCTGTTTTCAGATAACAATGAACTGTTCTAAATATATATATTTATATATATATATAATTTTAATTGTGACACTCCCCCATGTCCTCATCTGGCTCCTCCCCACCTTGTTTTCACCGCGCCCAGGGTCTGCTTCGAGCTGGTAAGCAATACAGCTAGCAAGAGCACATCAACTTCCGGGGACCAGAGGCTATGCCTGAGCCTCACACAGCTGGTGTGGCCACGCCACAGCGTCACACAGCCCCAGAGCGTATCCTGGGTGGTTCTCCGCTTCTCCCACCCCTCCCTGGACGAGCAACCCACAGCTGCTCGAATCGGTCCTCCAGCCGAAAGCTGGGATAAACACAGGTCGGCAGTCCGACCGTGGTGCCTCTTCAGCTAGAGGCCCTTTAGGGGCTAGGGTAACTGTCCGTGATAAGTTGATGTGTTCGCTGGGAAAGTTGGCAGGCAGAAGCAAGAGACCAGGGAGAGAAGAGAAACGGCGTGGCCACCAAGAGAGGGGGCAGGGAGACTTCCTTGGTCCCTGCCACCTCTGAGTTACCAGCTCTGAGTCATACTCCCAGATGCTTCACAGCCGCCTTCTGACCGAGCGAGCTTGACTCATCTTGTGTCTTACAACAACACGGTCATTGACTAACAGAGGCTTGTGCTCATTTGTTCACCAGGCTTTGCCTCAGCAGCCCCTACTTGCTCTGGGCTTTGAAAACAAGTCCTTCTCTCCAGGAGCCGGCACGACTAGGGAAAGCCAACAGGCGGGCAATAGTCAGCCAGGTCTGGTTTCACAGGAGGAGCAGGGAACGCAGACAAGGCCACCATGGTTCTAGCCTAAGGAGATCAGATTTTACCACTGGTAAAGCGGGACACCATTGAAGAACACTCATATCCTGGCGAAATAGCCACATGGCAGCTGAAAACCGTGTATCCTAGCTTGTCCAGCATTCTTTCCAAAAATTGGGACATTTTTAAAACGCCGTGGGACGTGGGAAAAATTGTTCAAAACCGAGACGTCTGGTCACCTTGTGTTCTACCACTAACTGTCCTGAGGGCCTTCAGTGAGTCCGTGTCCGCCTTAGTCTCGGTGTGAGTCCGCAAAACACGAGGAACGGATGACTTTCAGAATCTCCACTACTTTAAGACGCCTTGAAAGTAGCCGTCCCGATAGCTACTGCCCACCCAGTATCACTCCCTTTAAGAGCAGACGTCTGACTGTCCCAGCTCACTGCACCACGGAAGCACTGCTCATGCCTGTGGCGGAAGGGAGCCCCTCAAAGGCGCTGTAGGGCGGCAAGTCCCTGAGGGGTCGCTCCGGAGGAGAGCTGTGCTGTCCCGAGTCCGTAGCCAGCAGTGGCCCTTGAGGATTCTGAAACGTGCCTCCGGTGAGCGGCTCCGGGGGTCCTGTTCCTCATCACAACTTGCATTGGCATGGACATACGTGGCCAGCGGCCGCCGTGCTGGACAGTACAGCTCCAGGGGTGCGGATAAATAGGGGTGCTCCGACGGGGAGTCTAAATGGAGAGGGTGCCCCACCTGAACGGTGGCATCTGAGGTGGGCCGGAAAGGGTGACGGGCCTCCTGTCAGTGCTAAGCTTTGCAGAGGGCTGGGTGAGGAGGGGTGACCATGAGTGGGCCTGCCCGGCACGCACAGGGAGAGCCAGGACACTCCACTGGGGCAGTGACTGCAGTCCCTCTGGCTACCCCCTTTCCTAGCAAAAGGCTAACTCTGTCCGGAGGGACACGACCTCCCTCACCCCAAAGCCACACTCCCCAGCTTCCGGTGGAGCTACGCGTGGTCAGGCCACACAGCTCTCTCGCCGCCAAGTGGCAGAGGGGTCAGCCCCTCCCGCGCGGCTTCCTTCCTCGCTGGCTCGGAACTGCAGGGGAAGCTGAAGGTGGAGCTGCAGTCTCGTGACCCCAAGGCCCTCTGACAGGCGTTGCTGGATGGCTTCAACAGGTGAGCACTCAGCGAGGGTCACGGGTAAGCAGAAAGGCCACTGCCTTGAGAACCCTGTGGAGCAGGGGTCAGCACTGCATGCAGAATGGACTCAATGCCAACTAACAGCCACAGCTACTACCCAAAGGCTGGCGGTTCAAATCCACCCCAAGGTCCTCAGAAGAAAGGCCTGTCAATCTACTTCTCAAAGGTCACATGCAAACCCCTCTTGGGGCCAGTTAGCCAAGGTTGGCTAGTTAGCCAAGGTCGGCAGTTCACCCCCACCCAGACACAGCCAAAATAGAAGAGAAGAGCTGATGGTCTACTTCCAAAAACTCAGGCAATGACACCTCTACAGAGCACAGGTCAGCTCAGACACCAATCCCATCACCACAAGTCACAGACCTTGCAGTCCACGCCTTGGTTAGAAAGGATGGCAGGGTGGGGACAGGAAGCGATGGGCAAGCGCTTCCTGCCCCAACAGAGCCATCGCTGCAAATAGGATTCCCAAACCTGGAGCCACTGAGGTCAAACTGTCTCCTCTCACTAGACCTGCCCTTGATCGAAATCGCTCAAGTGAAGGCACCTGGACAGGAAACGCACCACCTGCTGCGGAGGGCCCGTTACCCTCTCAGGGACGCAGCCCGGAGCTCGGCGCTACAATCCATTCGCAGGATCGTCCAAGCCCGTACTTGCTTCGCTCCCATTCGGCTAAGGGGTGTTTACGAGATTCTGCGAGTCTTTTCCTGTACATGGAAGGGACAGAACAAACGTAGCCGGGAAAGGTCCATCCAGAAAGCGGTATAATGTCTCCCTTGGTGCGCCCCCGGGTCCTACAAGGTCAGACAGAGCCTGAGCAGATGTAACCGCAGCGGCTCATGAAGGCACCGTGGAGAGAGGCAGGGGGCTCCGCCACCCCCAGGGGGGAGACATGCATTCTCGCGGCGAAACGAATGAAGCCAGGAGACCAACTTAACAAAGGAGACTCCTGCTAAACAAGGACGCGGGGTTACCAGTAACGTCCAGAGCGTGGGCTTGACCTTTCGCTCGAGAAGCCGTCCAGCACACAGAGCCTCCTTCTCGCCAGCACAGCCTGCGTGGCACAAAGCTCAGACCCGTCATAAGCCTCGGCCATTGGTCCTGAGTTGGTCCGTGGTTCTCAACTGTCACCAAGAGGCTGGATTTGAGTCAGCCGTGGACTCAAGCCTCGATGTGTGATCTCACAGATGCAGGGGCTTTGGATACATACGTAGGTCTGTTAGGAGGCCTCTCTCCACCCCCGTCTGTCACTGTGTCCTGCTGGGTGGCCTGCCTGTGGCAGCTGGGCTGGAAGCTGTGCTGCCGGTGTTTCAAATGCCAGCAGGGTCAGCCTTGGAGGCCTGGTTTCGGCAGTTTCCCGGGTTAGAAGGACTAGGAATAAAGGGCTGCCAATCTACCTGTGAAAATTTGCCACCAAGAGCCTTACCTGCCACAGGACTCTGCCACAAGAGGACTGTGTCTGAAGATGAGCCTTCAGGATGCAGTGACCGTGACAGTGAGCTCAAACATGTGGGGGACAGAGGCCAGGGTGCAGGGCTGGGCAGCCTTTCCTTTTGTTGGCCTGAGGGAGCACTGGCTGGGCAGCAACGGACAACAACAGGCTCATCTCTAGCACAGGTGGTAATACTGACCACCACCAAGCTGACCCGGGAGTTCTGACCCCGATGCCCATTACTTGCTGGGCTGCCAACCAGAGGCTAGTAGCTCAAAGTCACCAGCCTGCTCCGTGGGAGGAAGTGAGGCTTCTAATCCCGTGAAGAGTTACGGTCTCGGAAAGCCACAGGGCGGTTCTATCGCGGCTTCTTGGTTCACCGTGAGTCAGGACGGGCTCCATGGCAGCGGGTTTGGGGTTCGTTGGGAAAATGCAGGCGCTCTGGTGGTGTGACGGGCTACACGTTGGGCTGCTAACCAGAGTGTGTGGTTCGAGCCCACCAGCCGCTCTGAGGGAGAAAGATGAGGCTCTCTGTTCCTGTGAAGATTTACAGCTTGAGGGATTTCGATCAAGGGCAGGTCTAGTGACGAGGAGACAGTTTGACCTCAGTGGCTCCAGGTTTTGGAATCATTCACAGCGATGGCTCCGTCAGGGCAGGAAGTGATGGGCAAGCTCTTCCTGTCCCCGTTCTGACAGCCTTTCTTACCAAGGCTTGGGCTGGAAACGCAAAGAGCAGTTCTACTTCTGTCCTAGAAGGTCGCTGTGCATCGGAACGGAGTTGAAGGTGGTCAATTTGTTTTTGGTGTAGAAATGCACCAAAACCGTGGCTCTTATTGTCATCTAATTAGCTTCCTCGCAGGGAAAACAGGATGTCAGCTGTTTCTAATTTCCAATCTGCTGGTTACGAGCTACCAACCATGCTGGGTTCTTGTCCAACATGCGGGGGGGGGGGGGGGGGCATCAGGGTTTGGTGCCGCTGTGGCTCAAGCAATTCCGCTGGCCTCAGGTTGGAAGTTCCCTGTGATAACAGCCGAGAGGAACGTTTTCCAGTCACTCCTGGGCCAACTCCACCCACGGCTCAATGGGCCTCCACGACTGACCTTCTGGAAACAGACAGTAGTTGCTCGTGGGGCTGCGAATGACAAGATCAGTATTTCAAATCCAGCAGGGAGAGAGATATTAGGCTTTCTGCCCCCATAAAGATTAACAGCCTCAGAAACGGCGCAGGATTAGCTATGAGGTGTGATCAAGCCCAGGGCAGCGGGTTGGTTGTGGCTTATATACCGAGGGTCGGACTGTCTGTGTGGTAACTTTCTACAGAGACTCCTGTGTTCTGTGAGGCCTGGTCCGGTGACAGGCATCCAGTCTACTCTCCGGCATGAGGGACCTTCGGGCCCAGGGGAGGTGGCTTATCCACAGAGAAGCGCGCAGGGCTCATTTGCACCTCGTGTCCGCACCCAGCGGCTGTCCAGGAGACTGTGAGCCAAGGGGAGCCCACGGGTGCCACAGTAAAAGCTGGGTTCCACAGTTTTCAGTGGAGGGTCTTTCCAAAGTAGACCGCCAGACTTCCCCTCCCCCCACCACACCCCCAGCCAAGGTGCCTCTGGGTGGGCTCCAACTGGCAACCTTCTGGCTGGTTGCTGAGCACATAAGCCCATAGGCCACCTGAGGACTCCCGCAGAGACAAGTCGCAAAGGCCATACACCCTGAGGCCCTGTAGGCTGCCTCCCAGGGGACCCGGGACAGCCGTGCAAACTGGCCAGGGATCTTCCCAAGGTTTGTCCCAGACGGGGCCTCCCGATTCCCAGGCAGGGCTGCTTCCTGTGGGCCTGGCTCCCCTCAGCCTGCACAGACACGTCTGAGGCTCCTCAGCCTGCCCGCTCCTTTCAGCTGGAGGTCAGGGGAAGAGGTGAATGGGCCAGCAGACAGCAGGAGCTGAGGCCAGGGCCCACTTCCCCCACAGGCCTCCCTCCCCACCCTTCCAGGCAGGACTGGCGAGAATCCACAGGAACAACCCCAAGCTCCCAAGAAGCACCATCCAGCCACTTTAAACGGAAAACGTTCTAAGCGCATGCCCACAGAACACACCATGTAGGTGACTGTTTATTGCTGCGTGTTCACAACCGCCAAGAGGCGGAGGCAGACCAAAAAGCCGCACTCGAGGGAGACCCTGAAGGGGACGGGCTGATGTGGCAGCTTCCACACAGGGCTGAAGTACAGGGATGGAAGTACTAAGGGCGCAGGGCAGGGTCGCCATGACTGGGCAACACCTAACAACAGTGAGAAATACGATCAGCCAAAACAAGACGAAACGAAGAGTGCACCCAGAGCCGCCCCTGAAAGACTAGCGGACCTTGGAAAGGGCACACCAAGCGAATGAAGCCCCGGGCAGGACCACAGACGGCAGGGTTCCACTGGCAGGAAAGGCCTGGTCCCATGACATGCACCTGGTCTACTCTCCCGCGCGAGGGACCCACAGGCCTGGGGGAGGTGGCTCATGCACAGGCTCAGGCACATCATGGCTCAGGCACATCACAGGCCACGGAGAAGCGCGCAGGGCTCATTTTGCTCCTGGTGTCTGCGCCAGGCGGCGGTCCGGGAGACTGTGAGCCAAGGGGAGTCCGCGGGTGTGACAGTAAAAGCTGGGTTCCAGTTTACATGTTTTAGGAAGATCTGTGGAGGCAGAAGGTACATTCGTGGATGAGTGGTGGCCCAAGGCCCAGGGGTCGGCAGGAGTGGGGAGGGGCGGCCATGCGGTTTCTCCGGGGCCGCAGAAATGCTGAGATTAGACTGGGAGATGGTGGCGCAGCCCTGTGCCTCTGGTGGAAAGACTGAATTGTGCGCTGTACATGGATGAGTCACATGGGAGGAGAGTTACATCTCGATGACAGGCTTGAAAAGCGACCACCTTCCTTCCTCCCTGCTGGTCTGCACGGTGTGCGGACAAGAGCAGCCAGAGCACACTTGAAGGGGGGCCCAGACTCTGAAGGCAATGGGGGGTGGGGTGGTGGTGCTTTTGGGAGGCGCTCAGTCTCGGGGCAGGGGACCTTGAGTGCGGGCCAAGTGTCCTTGACAGTGAAGGCCTCCTTGGAGGCTGTACCCCACGAGCTCAATGGTGTCACCCCAGGTGCGACCCTGGTTTGGAGGCTGCTTCGAGTGCCAAGCCGTCTGCATGTTTCCAAACAACTCGCTGTTCCCCGACTTTAAAACCAACCTTTGCTGGCTCTTGGGAGTAGGTGTGGCAGAGATTAACGTCCAAGTGGAAGATTTAAGAGCTCTCACCTTGGACTTTACCCTGTGGGCAAACAGGCGCATGCTCTGGGGCTAAATGAGCCCAAAGGAGGTAACCCCAACCCCTGACACCCCTTCCACACCCCGACATACCCCCCCACTCCTGCTGGCAAAGGTGGGGTGAGCCCTCGCTGGGCCACTGGTGTTTTCACGGCAGGCTGGGGGGACACGCAGGCACTGCCCCATTCGGTGCCCAGACCCTCAGCAGCACATCGTGGCCCCTCCCGGCACCCCCCACCCAAGAAGTGACCGAGAGGCTCTTTGTGGGTCTGCAGCCCCTAGCTGCAGCTCCTGCCCAGTGGAATCCTTTGAGAACAGGTTGGCTTAAAAGCCAGTGATTCATTTGGAAAAGCTTAAATCAGTCCTACAAAAATTCTGCACTGCTACCAAAATGGAGGAAGCCAAGGGAAAATTTGCCATTCGCCATGAAATTCTTGACTTCTGGAACGGTAAGCCAAAAATCACAAGAAGGAAAAAAAACCCTCCAGTAGCTTTAAGCTCTGAGCGTCGGCTGTGCACAGCGTATTCCTGGCCTGCATGATCTTCCCTTAGGGCTGGCCTTCATTCATCGCGCGCTGAAAAGCAATGTTATGGGGGGAGAAGGCGGCAAAGGCGCCAGGTGCCCCGTGCAACCCAGGCAGGGTTACTGTCTAGTGTGGTTCGCCCACTCACTAAACCCTACAGAAAACGAAAGGGAAATGCCCCCAGTTCAGCAAGTAGCTGCGAGTGAGCAAAGAAGAAAAATGCCACAGAATGAAAGAAGGAGAGAGAAAAACCTAGCCCATTTTTCAGGGATTGGAGACAAGAGCCATTAGGACCTAGGGGGCAACAGTGCCACCAAGTGGTGACACTGTCTCAAATCACCCTGAGCCCTAATAACTCCACGCATGCTCTGTACCTGGGAGAGCTCACCACCCCACGCCAGGGGTGGGATGAAGGACTGGAGGCTTTTTAAGAAAGATGAAGCCCGATGGTTCATCACCACACAAACTAACTCAGAGGCACAAGCAAGGGGATAGGTCTAGTTTGTACTTTTTAAATATTCCAGAGCAGCCCTGGTGGTGTAGTGGTTACACGTTGGCCTGTTTACTTACTGCAAGGTCCGCCCTTCAAAACCACCAGCCGCTCCAAAGAAGAAACATGAGGCTTTCTACTCTTGCAAAGAGTTACAGTGTCAGAAGCCCCTAAGAATAGCTCCACCCTCACCTACAGGGGGGGAGGGGGGGTCGCCGAGTCGGCATCCACTCGACGGCAGTGAGTCTGGTTTGGTTTGGTCGGGAAGGTGATCTTGGAGCCCTGTTGGTGAAAGGGCTCACGTTCTGGGCTGCTACCCACAAGGTGAGCCGCTCAAACCCGTCAGCCACTCCTTGGAGGTAACAAGAAGGCGTTCGGCTCCGGTGAAGATTTTCGGACTTGGAACCGCAAAGGGACAGTTCTCTAGGAG
The DNA here is from genome assembly GCF_050624435.1 of Tenrec ecaudatus. Lineage (NCBI taxonomy): Eukaryota > Metazoa > Chordata > Mammalia > Afrosoricida > Tenrecidae > Tenrec > Tenrec ecaudatus. Next base: position 184,122,715 of record NC_134532.1, read on the forward strand.
GTGAAATGGGCTTGATGACAGTGGGTAAAGGCGATTGGGGAGTGGGGGGTTTACGGTGAATTTGGAAACCCTACAGAGCAGTTCATCTCATGAAGGCCCTGCTGAGTGGCTGGTGGACTCGAACGGCTGACCTTGTGGCTTGCAGCCTGATGCAAAGAATCAGAATTGCCTAGAGGGCGGTAGGTAGGTGAAGGTGGTTCTGGAAGCCCTGAAGAGCAGTGGTGCTCCGTTCTACCGGGTCACCGGGAGCTGGAAACGCCTCAAGAAGGTGCTTTTGCTGCACAAATGAGGGTCAGAGCCAAGGTCAGCACAAAAGGGCTCAATGCAGATACGCCTGCCTCGATGTCATTATTTCCAGTAATACCATTGATACCATTGTAGCGCCCTGGAGAGAAGCAAACTGTTAAAAACTCAACAATGTTCAACGTACAGTGCAAGTGTATCGAAGCCCTCTCTTGCTGTGTTTTCCACAAAGCTGCCCGGGTGCCACTCTCCCGCTCTGCATGGGCCGCACACATCTGGAAGGAAGCCAGCAGACTCCGCCTTGCGAGGGATTGAGCATATTGACACATCCACGCCAAACAGACGTTCTTTGAACTTCGGTTCCCCGGACTGTTGGCTTACACAAAGGGCTCCAGATCAATAAGCCATTCTTATCTGCATGAGAACGGGTTTGTTTGGTTTTTATTCACAAGAGATGTAAAGTCTGAAGGCTTCCATTGTTGTTGAAGTATGGATCTGCGCAAAGCCACCTGAAGTGCTTCCAATGCCAGGGATTGGACGGAGACTGAAATCGCCCCAGGGCGCACCCTACCAGGAATGGACGCTGCCTCGGGCCGATTCCGACACGGGCAACCCCACGGCCTGAGATGAACAGCCCCAGAGCACTGTCAGGACTGCAATCTTCCCGGCATCGGGCAACCACTCTTTCTCCCATGGAGTGGCTGGTGGAGCCAGCCTTGGGGCGCTTAACTGCGGGGTTCCCTCCCCGACACACAGAAGTAAATGAAAGCGGTCTCCCCTTTCCAAAGTCAGGGAGCTGTCCAACGCAAATACCGCTCAGCAGCAAATAATCACCTTGTGTAAGATCAAGCAGGAGGGGAAAGTTCAGCGAATCTCCACTCCCAAACGTCCTTAGCTGAACCAACAGTCAGGTCAGAGCCCCGGCTCAGGAACAACTTCCAGCCCTTTCCCGAGCCCTGTGTGCTCCTGGGAAGACAGAGCTTCCTGGGAACGGAAGAGTGCAGCGAAGAAGTGAAAAGCCGCCTGGATAGGTGTTTTTGGCACATGACTGGATGTTTCTTTACCGACCTTGTCTCCATTGCTGCTTTTCCCCAACCGTGCTCCCGGACCCGCAGGGGACAGCCCTGTACAGGGAGCTGCTCCGAGAGGCTGCAAGGTTGGGTGTGTCCCCGTCCAGCAGGAGGCACTGCGCCCTCCGGCGTGTTCTGTAGCCTTCCAACCTAGGAGGCTCGCCGGGCAATATGCGCCTGTGACTTAGCGGCTTTTCTTTTTTTCCTTTTAAAAATCATTTTATTAAGGGCGCATACAACTCTTATCACAACCCATACCTACATCCATGGTGTCAAGCACATTTGTTGCCATCATTCTCAAAACTTTTTCTACTGGAGCCCTTGGTACCAGCTCCTCATTCCACCCACCCACCCCACCCCCCCCATCTCCCTGCGCTCCCTCCCTCACAAACCCTTGATAATTTATAAATTATTATTTTTGTCATTTCTTACACTGTCTGACGTCTCCCCTCACCCACTTTTCTGTTGTCCGTTCCCCAGGGAGGGGTTATATGTAGATCCTTGTGATAGGTTCCCCCTGCTCCCCCTTTCTACCCCACTTCCCCCTTACCCTCCTGGTATTGCTACTCTCACCACTCGTCCCGAGGGGCTGACCTGTCCGGGATTCCCTGTGTTTCCAGTTCTTATCTGTACCAGTGCATACGCTCTGGTCCAGCCGGATGTGGACTGACGGGCTTTCATTAGCTGGTTTCAGAAGTTCCTTGCCAAATCTTTCTTCCTAGTCGGTCTTCACCTGGAAGCTCTGCTGAAACCTGCCCACGAAGGAGGCTTCTGCTGGCTTGTGAGACACTGATGGCAAACCAGCAGGCCGCGGAGGAAGGCGGTGGGACAGACCATGGCGGTCACATACAAATACAGCGCAGGTCTTCAAACTACTGCTGCTGCCGACCCAGCTGTGTCTGAGGCCCAAACACTGCAGCTGGAGACTTTCATTTCGGGATCACTCACTCCCTGCCACCGAGCTGATTACAACTCACAGCAAGCCTACAAGACAGGGGGAACTGCGCCGATGGCTTTCCAAGACTGTAACTCTCCAAGGGAGCGGAAAGCCTCATCTTTCTCCCACGGAGTGGCTGCTGGTTTTGAACCACTGACCTGTGGACAGCAGCCCACCTACTAACACCATCAGGGCACTAAAGGCCCGAGAAACAGAGGGCGGCAGGCACAGGGGTTCTTTCACCCAAAAAGGGGCTGACTTAACAGGGGAGACATTGATGTCATCGAATTTTCTTCCCAATCTCCCCAACACATTTGATCCCTTGTAAGTGAAACATCCGTGGTGGCAATATGCAGTCTCGGGATGGTGCAAAGGGTTCACACTCGCTGGTGCCCCAAAGGCTGGTGGTTCAAGTCAGCCCCGAGGTGCCTTGGAACAACGACCTGGTGGTCTACTTCCGAAAAACTGGTCATTAACGAACCGCGATGGGGCACGGTTCACTATTCTGATACCAGAGGGTTCCCCCCAGAGCTGGAACTGACTCAATGATGATTGCGTTTAATGACATTATGGCACCTTATCTCAACCAGCTTGGCATTAAAAAAAAAAACGGGAGAAGGGAAAACTGATCACAGTGATCAACACATAACCACCCCACCCCACCCCACCCCAGGGGAATGAACAACAGAAACGTGGGTGAAGGGAGACAGTGGTTGGTGTAAGACATGAAAGCAATAAAAATTTATCAGTTATGAAAAACTTTTATCAGTTATCAAGAGGTCATGAGGGTGAGAGAAAAGCTGATACCAAGGGCCCAAACAGAAAGTAAATGCTTAGAAAATAATGATGGCAACATACGTACAAATATGCTTACAACAACTGACGTATGGGATGATCTAGAGCTGTAAGCTCTATAAATAAGATTTAAAAACAACAACAACTCACTGCTATCCAGTTGATTGTGACTCACAATGACGCTTCAGAACTGTCCCTGTGAGTCTCTGAGTCTGTAACTCTTTATGGGAATAGGAAGCCTTCCTCTCGCAGAGTGGCTGGTGGATTCAAACTGCTGACCTTGCAAGTACCAGCCCAACACATAACCAATATGCTACCAGGACGCCTATCTTGGCAAGCGGCACAATTTACATGATATTACAGGTGAGAAATTTAGACAGGTTGCTCCCATCAGTCTGTACAGGAAAAAGCTGGGATTCGAGGGCAGGCTCCTAAATCTCTACTTCTGACCAGCAGCTGGAGGGAGCTTGGCTCCAGCTTTCAGAGGAAGAGGTGGCCCACAATGAGCTCTCGAATCCCTCAGGTGGGCTTTGAGACTCCCCCAGGTCCTCCACGCTGAGGCAGCCAGCTCCACTTTCCCACCAATCCCAGGACGAGCCTCGAGGGATTCTGGCAGCTGACCGTTTGGGTGCTGTTTGAGTAGTGTTTCTAGCAAGGGAGGTGGACCACAGCAAGCACCCCACTCTCCGGTCCCCCAGAACCGTGCCATTCAACGTCTGGGGTCCAGGCCAGGGCCCTACAGCAGAGGAATCCAAACCACCGAGGCAATGACCCAGTAGCCCGTAAGGTTCACTCAAAGCACTCTGCCTGGCCTCTTCCTGGGGGGTGCACACAGTACCCAAGCTCCCCTGCTCACCACAAGGTTGAGGGCTGGAGTCCGGCCAGAGGAGCCTCGGAGGAAAAGCCCGGCGAGCTCCTTCCTACAAATCAGCCACCAAACAGCCTACGGAGCACAGTGTTGCAACCAGTCAGAATAGACTGAACTTCTCCAAAAGCCAGGACCCTCTAAACCAGGACCCTCATCCACAGACACATGGAACAGCACAGGAGGGGCAGGTGGAAATTGAAAGCTCTAGGCTGCACAATTTACAAGTTGGGTGCTCCCTGCAGGCACTCCCCACCCAGCAGACTCCCGTGGTTGGGTGTTTGAAGGCAGCCAAACCCTGATGGGCGTCGCACTGGGTTGTTAGCCCCAAGGTCAGGAGTTCAAAAGTACGAGCTGTTCAATGGATGAAAGATGAGGCTTTCTACTCCCATAGAGGGAAAGTCTCAGAGACCCATGGGAGCAGTTCTACCTTGCCCTGTTGGGCCGCTATGAGTCAGAATCGAACCCATGTTTGTTTTTTTGTGTTTTAAGCACACAGGAATGGGGTTACAGTCTGGCTGTTGGAATTTAATAGACGGTCCACAATATGAAAAGAAAATCCCTAAAATCATTGAACAGACTGACTTTTTACTTTTTTTGTTTTTTAACGGAGACTGAATTTATCAAGTAAGCTTTCTGGTGCTAACTGAAAGGTCAGTGGTTCAAACCCACCAACAGCTTGATGGGAGACCAAAACTCGCAATCTGCTCCCACAGAGCCGACAGCCTTGGAAATCCTTACTCTACCTGCCAGGTCAGTATGCGCCAGAATCCACACGGACAACAAGAGCCCCTCTGGGCAAGCTGCCCGGATGGGAAACAGACAGCAGGGTTCTAGCTTCCACAACACTAACGGAAATCAGGCTCTCCCAGCACACCTTCAACCCACTTCCACACCCCTAACGTCACGTGATTCCAGACGCTGCAAAGAGTCCCGCGCACTGTAGCCGCTTTACAACGGAAGCAACCAAGGTAAGTGGGGTGACATGAGCGACGTCCTAGCGTTCTCACGCACTCTCATGCTATCGAGTCACTCCTGACTTACGGCCACCCGACAGGGCAGGGGAGAACTGCCCCCGGTGGGCTTTGAGCCTGAAGCGGCACCTAGGAGCAGACAGCCTCATCTTTCTCCTGAAGAGCAGCTGGGGTTTCGAACTGCTCACCTCGTGGCTACCAGCCCAACACTTAACCACGACGCCACCAAGGCTCCTTTATAGTTACTGTTTAATCACTTTTAGCATTTTCTTCGTTTTTTGTCCTTTGGGTTAAAGAGCGTTAAGGGGGTGTTTGTTGCTGGAAGTTTACGGCACCACTGGGCAGAGGGGAGAACTGCCTAGTTACAGTAAGGAGAGCTTCCCCCACTCTCACTTGTTTATAGCAACAGAATCTCGGAGTCCCGGGGTTCAGTGGCCCAGTGGTGGCTGCAAAGGGAAAGGTTGGCAGCGGGAGCCCTGGCCGCCTTTCTCAAGAAAGACGTGGCAGGCTGCGCCCGTGAAGAGGCACAGCCTTGGAAACCCGACGGGCGGTGGGTTCCACACTGTCCTGTGGAGTCCCTGCCATGTAGAGGGATTCACTGGACAGCAGTGGGTTTGGCTTAAGAAACAAAAACAGACCAGCCAAACTCACTGCCATGTGTGTGTGGGGGGGGGGGTGTAGAGGGGGAGCGACGATGCAGGAGGGACGAGAGAGCACAAGGCGGCCCCTCCCATGACCCCAGACTGACAGATCACAATGGACCCAGGCAGGGACATGACAGGTGTGGCCAGAGGGTGCCTCTCTGGCCACACCAAGTCAAAGGCCATGTCAAAGCTACCTTTGGCTGGCAGAGAAAACAGACAAGCTCAGGAATGCAGTGGGGAGGGAGAGAGAGAAGTAGGGGTGGGGGGACGACCTCCAGCTGCACCTCAAAGGCATCCCCACGGCAGGGTGGGCGAGAGGTGGGTCACACGAGCTCTGGGGAGGCGCCACCTTCAGCACAGGTGCTGCCAAGGCACCGTCCTGTCACAGATTTACAGAGAACGTGGGACACGCTTCTGGAGATTATTCTGGACAATGTCACTCAATGCCGGCCTCAAGGAGCCTCCTAGCAGTGGGGTGGTGGCGAGCCAGCAATCTCATCTCCACAGCTGGTCCTCCAGTGCACTCCGGGCACAGGAAGAAACAGGCCCAAAGCGAGCGCGTCTGCGCCAGGAGGAGCCTTACCTTCGTATCTGCTCGGAGAATCGCACGTCTTCTGGGGGGTGGCCACTCGCAGGAAGATCTGCTGCCGCCACGAATGCCTCCGCGTCTTCCCGGGGGTCCCGCCGGCGTCCGCTGGGTGGTTTGCTTTGGGTTCAAAATCCCTAAAATTACAGGAGACCTGACTTGGGACCTGTGGGGAGACGCGAAACGTTTTTTCTTTTCCTGAGCAAAGCAGCAAAGTATCATTTTCTTTCCCCTGTGTGAACAAACGTAATGGGGCAATCACTGGGCTTAAGTCCAGCTCACTACAGCTGAAACCCCTGGAAGGACGACTTCTGACAGGGAAGGAAAAGAGGCCAGGCCCACAGGTGACCAGCAGCCCCTGGGGCCTCGGCGGAGGATGGGACTGTTTCCAGGCACAGGCCGGCATCACGGTGGTTGGCCACCGAGGAGTGAGGGAGGGTCCCGGTGAGTTACACACGGGACCACCCAGGCCACAAGTGTACGGCCACTGGCTGAGGGCAGTTAGCGACTGCCTTTCCAAAAGGACAAAACAAAGCATGGGCCTCCACCTGCCTGTGCAGACACAATCTAGCACCCACGGGGTTCCTAAGCACAGGCAGCTTTGTCCTTACACCTGATATCTGCACATGGCGAGGAAGACCCTCAGCGAGACGGCACGACACGGTGGCTACAGCAATGGGCTCCAACCAACGGCAGAAGCCATGGGCATGGCACAGGAGCGGCTAGTGCCTGGTGCGCCTTTCCATGCCCCGACTTCCTGGAGCTCCCTTGTGTATCTAGGGGTGGCTCCGAGTCAGAATCGACTCAAGGACATGTAACAGCAGCAGGCGGTAAGGGGAAACGGACGGAAGATCGTCACATGCTCAGGATTCAGAAACACGGGGGGGTACCACTTTCACGAATCGGCTAAAACGTTCTGTTTGTCTTCTGAAGACACCAATAGCAACATCAATAAACTTAATCCTTATCAAAACTGAAGCGTACATCCAGTAAGAAATAAACTTAAGAGAGCTAATACAATAGTTTTAGTTAAAGCAATTGTTTTCATGGCAAAACAACAGCTTAAAAGTATTTTAATCCCTGTATATCGATCAATAATTCAAACGTCATCATGCCCAGGCTTAGTATGTCTAAATTCAGCCCTACCTTTTTGTGCTCAGAAAGTCAGAGGTGTTATTTTCATCTACAGGAGCCAGAAATTTTAGGAAATTTGGCACAGAGGAAGAAGAATGAAGTTTTTTCCGCAGGGCATTACGGTAGGAGATGCTGAGAGTATGGTTGAAAAAGAGAGTTTAGGCTACAGAAACGCAAGCACACGAAATGTAAAACATAAACTTCAAAAAACCAAAGGCACAGTTTCGCTCTTGTGCTGGAAAAGCAAGCCAGGTCAGAAACAGGACATAATGTTCAAGTGGCTTTCCAATTTCGAGACTGGTCAATAAAACTCTGCTTTAGATTCAGGAAATCAATAAATGAATGAATGATTCAAATTAAAAGTAGGGAAACAAATCCAGCTTCCAAGCCACTCTCCCTGGTGAGCAGCAGTCACCTGGCCGTGTGGCCGAGGACGTTTCTGACATGGCACAGGCTCCGGGGGATGCGACAGCAGGGCGACCCACGTGCGCCAGGGTACAACTGTGCTCCGCAGGGTTTTCCGTGCCCGGGGGTGTCGGAAGAGCGCCAGGTGCCCCTAGGTGGACTGGAGCCCCCAACCTCTGTGAACCGTGTGAGTCGCCCACGACCTAGCAAGAGTGGCTGTTAACCTTCAACGCCTGCGGTCATCCCCCGCTTGTGAGCGAACATTGAGAGCGACATTAGGTCCGCTCCAGGGACGACACAACTAAGCAGGCCCAAACGCCCATGCGCCCACCGCGGCCCGGGACGTGCCCTCCATGCAGCGTGCCACCCCCGGCCCTGCGTGTCACCGGGCTGAACTGCCGGGGAGGCAAAGGGCCGCCAGTGCGCTTGCCATGCAGGGCGCTCACCTCTTTGGCACGGCATTCCCACCGGGCTCTCCACCGGAGTTATGTTTTAGGCACTTAAAAACATTAGGCGAGGAGTCAGAGGGACTAAGCCGAGCTGGCTGCTGGCCTGCACCGCCGGGGGCCTCACCGGCCGGCAGGGGGTTCGGGCTAGAGGGTAATCCGAGAGAAAGCAAGGCAGGGTTAGAGGGGCTGCGGGGGGGCCATGCTGGCCAGTCTACTCGGAGGAGGGCGCAGGGAAACGGGGAGGGGGCCGCTCTAGTCTCATTTCCATCCAAACGTGTCTCCTCCTCCACGGCCCAAGTGCCCGTCTGGCAAGGTGGCGCCCCTGAAAGGTGGCTGTGGCTCCCGTCCTGCAGCGAGGCTGTGAGACAGCACCCCCCACTGCGGTTCCACACCGCTTTTTGTTTATTTTATCTTAGCTTTCACTTATTATTGCTGTTCGTTATCAATATAAAGATAGGGTCCGGGGGTCTTTGGGGTTGGAAAGATTACACACAAGCCTAGATGTGTCTTAACATTGTGTGTCCTCTGTACGATTGACGCCATGATATGATGTAGCATAGAAAAAAAAGAACCAATGACTTAACAACAGACTCCACGTGTGGTTCGTTGCAACCCAAATAAAGTTATAAATCGGGGGCAACCTGCGACCCCTTTCTGAGAACTGCCAGGGGGAAAACGGAAAGAGAACAGCAAAAAGCAGAGGGACACGCAGAAAACCCGGAGATTTTCAGAACGCACCTCTCTTTAAAACGGAACTGCGTGTCAACGTCTTGTTTCTTGCGGGTAAAGCGGAAATGAAGAAAGGATTCCCCCGTGGGCAGTAGAACGGGCCATGCTGATGAGAGAGTGAGCGAGTGCTATCTTTTTACCCTACCCCTGATCCGTTAGGAAGCTGCAGCCCTGGGGGAGAAGGGAAAAGGAAGGCAGCGCCTCATTTCCTGCCACCCCTGGCTGGTGCGAAGCAGCAGACGAGAGAACCAGGCCTCTCCAAGAGAAAGAGTCCCACAACCCTTGGGGAGACCAGAAGGAGGAGGGGGGACACAGGTAACACAGCAAACTGGAAGCAGCTTCAACAGAGCGTCTTCGGAAACGTCAGCCACACCCTGCTTGCTTCTGAAATGGCCCACTTGTTAAAAGTTAGCCCCTCAAGGTGTCCTGCTTTGTGGTCACAGTTAACCAGAGCCATCGGCAGTGACCCGAGGGGCTGAGCGATGGTGCACGGGGGAGGTGCAACTAGGTCACTCGGCGGCACCGTTACTGCCCCACGTCTTCCCTCGCGGCCCCTCAAACGCCTCCGTGCAGGCGCGCCACTCCCCGTGTGTGAACTGCATGGCCACGGATGTCCGCCCGATGGCGTCCATGACCACGTACAGGCATCGCAGCCCTAGCTCAGGTTGCTCTGTGAGGGGAGGAGTCTCCAAGAGATCCTAAAAGCTATTTTAAAAGGTCTGTCTGTATCCATAGTCTGTGGAACCTGCAAGGGCCAAATGAATCACGCAGGGACCCGAGAAGCGACAGGAAGCCTGCCTGTCAGCCTCATGGCTTACCCGGCTCTAGAGCCAGAAAAATCCCAACTGCTCTTTGGAGCGCAACTCTTTCCCACCGGAAGGATTCAGAATTGCCACCATGGAAGAGACGTTATAAACACGACTCCAATCTCCTCGTGCAGAGGAGAGGCTACAGCAAATGTGCCCGGGTCACTACTAATTCATGACAGGGCTGGGACCAGAACCCAAGGTCATCAGACATCCGTATCACTGTGTGTCCTGGGCCTCTCTCACGCACGGCTCTGCAATCTCACCGCATGTCCATCGCAGGGCGGTTCTGGTCCAGATTTCCAAAATAACAGACTACTGTGTTTCCACACAAATAACGTGGCATCATTGTGTAGCGGGTGTGTTGCCAACCAGGCAGCCCCTTGAGCACAATTTCCTGGGCACACTATGTGTTGCACAAGTGCGCACGTTAACTAGGTGGGCACGTCTGTGCACCAGTGTGGCGCCACGCTCACCGTCTTGCTACCTCTCCTCAGAGCCAGCATCCCAGTTACAAAGCCAAGCATGTCGCTGGCATTGTTTAGGGGATAATTACTGACACGTCTTAAGTCCATTGCTGCTCCCCTTTACCTGTTCCTCGCCATGCATGTACTTGGTACCTGCACTTGTTACAGACAAAGGGGACAGTCCCTCTTGCACCTACAAGCTTCCTGAGAGTCGGGCAGGGGAGGGCATGCCGCTGACCCAAGGTTCCTTTCTTGAAGCCAAGAATTAAAAAACCTGCCTCAGGTTTCTCTTCCACCCAGAGAACACCCTTGGGGTGCACATGCCTGGGTCGTCATGGATACCCCCCCTGCTGTTTACACAGCAAAGCGAGGTCTTGAACAAATCTTACTTTGGCTCGTGAGGCGTCTCTGTGCTCACTGAGTGATACCTCAAAAGCTTCCTTTGGGAGACCGCCGGGGATGCCTCGGCGGGTTCCAGACGGTTCTGGCTTTCCGGAGGGAAGTGGCTCAGGGTGTTGGCTCGCCGTCGGAAGCCCTGCTGGGGCGAGAGCTGAGCAGACTCTTCGGAGAGGTGGCTCTCGGAGTCGCTGGACAGGTCATCTGAGGAGCCGAGGAGCGTGAAGGAGCTGTCCAGCAGGGGCAAGGGCCCTCTCTCACACACCACGGGCTCCTGCGGCAAACAGACGGCACATCAGATCTCTCTCCAGGCCAAGTGACGGAATCGCCGCACCCCTGATCCCACAAGCCCTGGCAACCATGGCTAAGTGTTTAGCGGCTAACCCAAAGGTCAGGGGTTCAAATCCCCTCCAGTGATTCAAGGGGATAAGGAGGGGAGCCTAGGCCTAGGGATCCATTATGGGAAGACTTACAGCCAGGGGAGCCCGACATGCATGGCAAGTCTCCTTTGTGGTATCACTGAGTCAGAAGCCACTCGATGGCTGGCACCCAAGAGCAGAGACTGCCACCTCAGTGCAGGGAAACATTTTGGCATGCAAACTAATTTTCTGTCATGCCAGGTAGGGACCCCCCAAAACACAGGAATATAGCAAAAAGCCCGACTGTCCGAAACAAGATGCCACTTGGCTGAAAAAAATTCCTGTCAAGGAACTGAATTCTCGAGTACTGCTTATAAAAACCAGTAGATACTGAGTCAGTCAATGCTGGCTCAGGGGTCACAGTAGAATGTGCTCTGTGGGTTGTGAATTCAGAAGAGCACCAGGCCTCCCTTCGAAGGCACTGTGGGTGTGTTCTAACCCCCGATCACGCATATCAACCATTGACACTAGACTGTTTTCTACTGCTGCAACCAATTCAATTCTTTTTTAATCTCTACAATGTGTGAACTCTCAATTGGCTCTAAATTGGTCATCTCGGGGTTAAGGATACATCAGATCCTATTTTAAGGAGACCTGGTGGCCTCACTAAAGGTCACCGTTGGGCTGCCAGCCATGAGGTCAGTGGTTCAAGCCCAGGAGCTGCTCCGCAAGAAACAGAGGGTTCCGGCTACTCCTGGAAAGACCTAAAGTAAAGACCTGGAAACCCTCACAGGTGTCTCTGAAGTCGAAACTGACCCGAGAGGGCTGTGGTAAACTATTCTGTAGAGGATGGGAGACCTCTTTCTAGGTACTCACTGCCGGGACCCCAGGCAAACCACTTGTAACGACTTCCTGTACCTCCATCTGCTCATCTGGCAAAGGCAGCTGGAGCCTCTGGGTTAGTAATCCCGCAGGTTAAACGACTATTCCAACCAGGGATGCCCAAAGTTGAGACGCGCTCCGTGAGGTGGCGTTTCTCAAACTGCACTCTGGACCCCACTTAGTAGGCCGTGAGGACAACTTAATGGCTTGCCACGCATTTTACAAACCACAGAAGAGAGCAGCTATGTAATATTTAGAGCAGATACCGTCTCACAAGGAGCCCTGGTGGCATAGAGCTTACGGACAGGGATGCCAACTGTCGAGGCAGCAGTTCAAAACCACCAGGCAGCATTTCAAAACCACCAGGCACTCCTGAGAGGAAAGCCAAGCATTCTACTCCCTTAATGTGCCAGTCTCGCACACCCGCAGGAGCAGTCCTGCCCTGGCCTACACGGTAACCAGGAGCCCGCATCGGCTCTCCTGGCTGTGCATTCGGGTTTTGTCTTACAGCATTGTTTTGTGTCCCCAAGTCTGTATATGCACGCCTAGGTGGACTTGCATGTACGTGCGACCCACAAGCATCTTCCCCGACCCACCAGCCACCCGGCTTTCCAAAGTTTCTCTATCCACTTCCCGACATCCGTGCCTGTTTGTGCTGACAATCCTTTTAGGGGTTGCAGGTGTTACGGAAAAAGGCAGGAGGTGAAACTAGCATCCCGTGTTTACCCTATGGCAAGCTGCTGAAAAGACCTTGCATGCACGCACGTACATGCACACACATGCACACACACGTGTGCCCCCGAGCAGGAGGGTGGCTGACCCAGGAACTGCCCCTCGCAGCCCCGACTGCTGCTTGCCAACGCCCGGGGCTCTGTCTGCTCGGTCCCGGCTCTGACTACGTGCTGGTGGTGTTCCGGGCTGCACGTGGTACTTGCTAGGACTTGGGGGGCTGTTTTTCAGGTGTGGGAACACGCAGCTGTGCTCCCATGTAAGCCAATGGTGCAGGTGTACCTCAGAGACCCGGTGGGTTGAGGGCCAGATCACTGCAGCTGCCACCAACGCTGCGGGAAAATGAGTCACAGGCGGCTTTGTTTGTTTCCCGGTAACATGTAAATCTGTTTACACTACACTGTAGTCCATCGAGTGTGTAACTACATTATGAAAACGTCCCAACATGTGATACAGAGACACACGGTGATGCAGAGACATAATGGCGCCGGCAGAGGTGTCTGTGAAGCACTGCCAGGCCTTTAGTTTGGTAAACAACAAAAGCACACCGCAGCGCCAAAGCACAGGAGAGCGCAGTGAAATGGGGTCTGCCAGCCATTGCCGCCTCAGCTGAAGGCAGCTTTCACGGGAGCATGTCTTCTAAGCGCTAGGAGAAACGTGCTTACTGTAGGCTACAGCTGGGAAAGTCACCTGACTCTGAAGGCGCCCGGAGAAGAACTCACAGGGACCTAGGTAAGGAGCTGCCACACAATCCCCTCATTCTCCTCCTGCAGGAGGGAAGGCCCATCCCCCCCCCACATAAGACCCCTCTGGAGGATAAACCGTTACAATCTAGTTAAGTACGCTTGCCCTTCTAGAAAGCCAAAAACCAGACAAGGGCACAGACACGGCTGTAAGCAGAGAGAACCAGTGGTCCGTGCAAGATCACGAGCTGCGCTTCCTGGCAGACACGAGAGGTGAAGTTTAGTGGCTTGTTGACAAGAACGGGGGGTGGGGGGGGGTAGTGTTACTTCCGAACTTCCCTCTGGAGAGCCAGTTAGTGGTAAGGTTCTAGAAATTCAAGTTCACGCTTTTCTGTATCTAAAAGCCCACGTTGCAGGTCCCCCCCCCCCCACCCATTTGAAAGGTTTTTAAGACTGGAAAACTTACTTGAGGAAAAAATATCCACCGGCTACTCTGAAAGAAATTAGTGTCTTAGATGTCAAAAGCAAGGAACCCTGCGTGGTGCATTTGGTGGCACATTGAGTTGCTTACAACTCAGGTCAGTGGTTCGAACCCAGCAGTCGCCCCAAGGAAGAAAGATGAGGCTCTTATGGACCTGTAAGAGAGGTGGCCTCAGAAACCCCAGGGAGCAGTTCCACTCTGACCTGGTGGGTCCAAGGGGGTCAGATCAGCTCCCTGACAGTGGGGTTGCCCGTTTTTTTTTTTTTTTTTTTTAAGTAGGGTTTGGGATTGCTTTCTAAGCACAACTTTTCCTGGTAGAATTCCAGGACCAAGCCCTGACCCCTGCCGGGAAGGCTGGAAGTACCACATTTTTTACGAGCAGAGGAACTAGGCTTCATCCGCTGTTTGATGGGGCCCGGGTGCTGGTTTCTTCAGCATGTCCTCGAAGAGGAATGTGCTTACTTTGCTGGTGTTACTAAACGTGCTGGCCAAGGAGCTGTCCAGATCCACACTTCCGGAACGTTCCTGCAGGCCTCTGGCTTTATTGCCCTACGGGAAGAAAAGGCAGCAAGTTATCCCCTGGGAGGCAGGGGCTCGGTGGGGGTTGGACTGTGCCAACCCTCCAGGATGATGCGTCTGCTGGGGACGCGGAGCCATGTCCGTGAAAACGGTCAGCGTCAACGTCCTCCTTTTAAAACACACACTTCCGCGAGTGAAGTGCTCTGCGACCCTTGGGGTGTGCAGTTGTCTGAAGGGACTGGTAGGGTACAAGGAGACCAATCCCTCTGGGAGGAAAAGCAAGTGCTGGGAAGGCCCACCCACAGCTCTCTCCTGGGAACTGGCTGGAGGGGATGCCACCCAAACCCGGGTCCTCCGTGTGGGGCTCTCGGGGCAGACCCACCCAGGGCTGGTTTTGAAAATGGACTGGTTTTATTTGATGTCACGAAATTCTCAGCAACATCTTCAAACAAAATTTGAACTTTCTGTAACTGGAGAGGGTTAAAAAGGACGAAACAAAAATTGTATCTAGTGACACCTCAGTTGTCGAACTCAATTCGTTCTACATTCCAGTTCAAACACCAAAAAGCTCGGGAACTGAATATGCTCTTCCCATAAGAAATCATGGAACACCAAATGGGCAAAAATCACACTTACGTTCATTTTTCCAGGACTTTAAATCACTGTCGAGGTTTTGGCCTTCTGGAAGGTCACTGGAAGGTCACTGTCTGGCACATGCTACTGCCACTGAGTTGTTTCTAATTTACCCAAATTCACAGTAACTTTTCACCCTCGTTGATGGATGGTCTGGGCTCTGAGTTTTGTAGTTAACAATTTCACACCTTTTGCTACATTAGCTGTTTATATGTTTCTTTGTCTCTCCCCCCCCAAAATGTTATTAATGTCAACTTAGCCATGTTGTATTAGGTTGCCAAATCAGACAAGCAGCAACCTGATTCAAATTCTGCAATGATTTCTTTCTTAACTCTAGCCCGGTTCTCACGGCTTCCCGCTCAGCGTACGGACGGTGTCACTAGCTTTCTTTGGAGCCGTGGTTACAAGATTTTATGCAAATATAGAGCCCCCTCCAAAAAAAAGCACGATGAAGAATGTTTTAACGCACTAACACAAGCACGCAATATAGCATATCTGTGTACTTCTTCAAAAGCCCAGACGACGGACACGGCACGCTTTGTCGGCCACGTAGCACCTGTCTGCACAGAAGGAGCCTTAGACTGTAAGCAGACACACGGTGTCGCTGTGTTCTCATAAAACTTTATTTGCAAGGGCCTTGGTGCTAGAGAGGAGTCCAAATGCGCAGCAGCTTACAGTAACTGCTTTTTAAAGTAGCACCTGGTGGCACTTCGGAGAACAAGATCCACCTCAATGTATTGACCTCTCTGCTCGCTACAGAAACTGGTCACTGAATGGCCTCTTTTTGTGGGGAAAGTAGTAATTCTATCTAGAACATGAAATGCAAAAGAGGGGAAATCTCTTTTAAACTGAGGTCCAGCTATAAACCAAGTTTGAAAAGTCAGTGACGTTGCTCTGAGACCAACAAGATTTAACAAGAGGTTTGGGGCGTTGTTCTTTTAGGAGCAACACTCATGGAATCAAAGGAGAGAGCCGAAGTCTTTCCCCTTTCAAAGGGAGCTCACCTGAGCCAGGGAGACGCCGCTACTTACCCGGGACAGAAAGCTCTCTAGAGACTCCGTTAAAGATCGCTTTGCTTTGCTTTTCAGCAGATCTAGCCTAAAGCGAGTGGCACTGGGTAGTAATTCACTCCCCACGGTCTCTGCTGCCACCTGCGGAGGTTTGAGAAAGCAAACACGGGAGAAGTCAGTTGGGTCCTGCCTGTCTCTTTCTGGGCAGGAGAACTCTCTAGGGTGCTTTGATATCAGTCATTGTTCTGATTCTGCCTGTGACACGGCATACAAATCCTGAAAATACATGTATTCTTACAATTCAGTTTATCTTTATTTTTAAGCTTTTTCTTACAAATTGGGTATAGGGTCTACAGGGCAGATCTGCTTTCCAGTCAAGTTTGTGTCTCGTTGACTGCAATCCCCATTAGAATGATTTTGCCACAGAGGGTTGCAGTGACTGCCTCCAAAGGAAAGCAGGGAATGCACTGTGAAATGAGTCAGTTTCACAAAGTGGTTTAAAGCTCAGGCTCTGGAATCTTATCTTTTATTTTTATTATTATTTTAAACGTTTTATTAGGGCTCATACAACTCATCACAATCCATACATACATCAATTGTGTAAAGCACATTTGTACATTCATTGCCCTCATCCTTCTCAAAGCATTTGCTCTCCACTTAAGCCCTTTGCATCAGCTCCTCATTTTATCCCCTCCCTCCCGCCCCCCCCTCCCTCATGAACCCTTGATAATTTATAAATTATTAGTCATTATCTAGTCCTGTCTGACGTCTCCCTTCACCCACTTTTCTGTTGTCTGGCCCCCAGGGAGGGGGGTCACATGTAGATCCTTGTAATTGGTCCTCCCTTTCCAACCTATCCTCCCTCTGCCCTCCCAGTATCGCCACTCACACCACTGGTCCTGAAGGGATCATCCGCCCTGGATTCCCTGTGCCTCCAGCTCCTATCTGCACCAGTGTACATCCTCTGGTCTGGCCAGACTTACAAGGTAGAATTCGGATCATGATAGCGGGGCGGGGAGGGCTGGTAGCATTTAGGAACTAAAGAAAGTTATATTTTTCATCGTTGCTACATCGCACCCTGACTGGCTAGTCTCCTCCCCGAGACCCCTCTGCAAGGAGATCTCCAGTGGCCTACAAATGGGCTTTGGGTCTCCACTCCGCACTCCCCTCCTCATTCACTACAATAAGATTTTTTGTTCTGATGATCAGGCTGTGGAATCTTATCTGTCATTACCAAATGTAGCCTTGCTCAAGGTTAGTTACTCTTTTCCCAATCTCAGCTTCCTCTCTGAAAATTGACACCAAAAATAGACTCTAGTCATTATTCTGTTATGAGGACAAAGCACGTAAGGGATGCAAGACACCGAGCACAGCTCTTGGTCACAATTTCCAGCATACACAAGGGTGTAGAAACGAATACAACCAATCCCTCTAGCCACCGCCCAGCATTGGCAAAGTGAGCGTTCTCACAGATGGAGACAAGCCCTGGAGACTGTAGGGTACACAGGCACCCCACAGGTCCTGCCCCTGGCCTCCCTGCTCCCCTTGAAAGGCAGAGGGCCAGAGCTGACCACCAAGGTCACATTGTCACGCAGGCATTTCAAGGCAGTGACTGTGGGATGGACTTGGAGGCACAGGGAGCCCGTGGCCAGTGTGGCTGCTCCAGGCCTGTCTCACTGCCCCTCTTCCCGCCCTGAGTGTAAAAACCCTTGCTTGCTCAGGGGGCATGGTGGACCGAACCCCGACACTGCCAGCCGCCGCCTGCACCTCCGTAAGTAACCTTCCATCTCAACAACGACCCTTCTGAGCCCACACATGTGGACACTGTTACCCGATGTGGAGCACGCGTGATGGGCATGCCCAGGGACACGGAGCAGCTCAAGGCTAGAAGCGCATGCTCTTCTTCTTGGTCCCCTTTGCAGACCGGTGTTCCCTGAAGTCCACCGTCAAGGTCACCATTCGACCTCTTCCTAGGTTAAGTGTCAACACGTTTTTAAAGGACATCAGAATTTCCAGGTGAAACAAAGATCAAATGGACTGAAAGCAGAAAGGCAAGAGCAGGATTCTAACGGTGAGTCTCCAAGCCTCAGCTGATCCATCTGGACACCGGCTTCTGGTCTGGCACCCGGCCCGGGGGTGCCCACATGAATCTGGGCATCCCAGTAACATCTCTAGACAGACCTGGCCTTGTGTGCTCAGGACCCTGGGGCAGGTGATGAGCAGAGGCCGGCTCTGCTGTACGGCTCGGTACCTGACTTCTCTGATGTTCTGAAAGCACGGGAAGAAGGGGATGGGGGGGGCATTAAATCTACTCCTCCATTGTACTAATTCTGGGTTTACATAGGGCTTCCCACGCCTGTAAAGAATCGGTCTCAGAAACCCACAGGGGCAGTTCCACCCTCTCCTATAGGGTTGCTCTGAGTCGCAGTGAGAGACAGAGAGACAGAGAAAGAGAGATTGAACTCATACCTGCAGGATCACGCAGATATCACCCTGCTCCCTAAAAAACGAGCCTGCATTTGCAGCCTCGTGTTTAGTTACAGAACCATTTCCCTCCACCAACAGTGCTGCAGTCGCCCCTTCCTGAGAGTTACAAATGACTCATGATTTCACCAGATGATCCATTTCCTGTCGGAACAAGGCAGAATGACTCCGGGGAAAGAGAATCAGAACAGGGAAAAAGCTACCAGCGCCCCACAGGCACGCCCCTAAAGGGAAGAGGGCGGAAATGGAGAAAAGGCGGCGCGTGAAGGGCGGGCTGGGGAGTTTAGTGGACACAGACAGGGAGGGACACACTCCTGTGCTACCAGAGGAGTCCGGACTGTCGTGGAGGCAGCTCTGATCCGCAGGGACCCTGTGCACCAAGGAGCCAGCCCCGGAGGTCTGGCACCTTGCTCACAACGGTGATGTTGGAGTCCATCGATGCGGCCCCTGTGTCCATCACCTTGACAAGGGCCCTCCTCTTCTCCGAGGCCCCCGTGCGTGAGGAAGCAGGCTGGGCTTCTCCAGGGACTGGTCTCTCCGGACCACGTGTCCAAAGCCCACGGGACGAAGCCACTCCATCCCTGCCTCGAAGGAGCACCTCATCTGCGCTTCTCTCTTTTTGTCAATCAACAGCTCTTATAACATTCCACACATGCGCTGTATCGAGCTATTCGGTCACATGTCGCCATCGTCATTTTCTAAACATTCACTTTCTAGTTGAGCCCTTGGCATCTGCTCCTCTGGACGGCACTTCTTCCAAACAGATTTGTTTGTTCTTCTGCCACTCTGAGGTACTTTAATATTATTTACCAGCGCTGTAATTCAAATGCATCAACTCTTCTCCGGTCTTCCTCATTCCGTGTCCAATTTCCACATGCAGATGAGGCAACTGAAAATACCGTGGCTTGGGTCAGGGGCACCGTAGTCCTCAAAGTAACATTCCTGCTTTCCAAGAAGTCCAAGATAGGGAGAGCGGAATTACAACGGACACGCCCCAAAGGCCAAAGCCCCAGACAAGAGACTGGCCTGAGCGTCACTGCTAGGAGACGTACACCTTGTCGGACACCACACAGGCTCTCAGAGCTCAAGAGAAGCCCAAGATGGCCAGAGCCAACTCAGAGAAGAAGAAGGGAAGGAGCACTTGCTCTGCGTGAATTCCAGTAAGGCTGCGTCGTCATGTGATGCGTCACCCGAAGGGTGAAGGACAGTGTGAAGGTCAGTGTGTAAGGAAGACAGCAAGGGTGAGGCGTCCTCCCAGCTCAGAAGAAGCACTCCGGACATGCCATGCCTTTTGAAAGACTCTCTGACTTTTTGGAAAACAGAAATTCTAATATTCTTCACGGACTTCTTTAGAATTCCTGGCAGCAAGCAGCCCTAGCAAATGAAAACGCACCGGATCTGGCCGATGCCAGTTCATCATGAGCTCCCTCCGCATCCTGAACACGCAGGGATGGCCCACGGCGCCCGTGCGCCGAGTCCCCAGGGGCCGCTCTTTAGGGATAAGGGTGCTCAGGGAGCCCCAGCTGCTGACCTAACCCCTGGGCAGTGAAGTCCCGTGGACCTCAGGGCAGTGGAGGGCAGGAGCCACGCTTGGTGGCTCCCAAGCACACGACGGGATGAACACATGTTCTCCCTCTGAAGCGCAGATAACTAACAGGGTACCCCGAGGCTGTCTTACATCCCTCAGCATGTACATCACAAAGAACTTCCGGCGCTTTATCTAAGTCCCAAAGCAGGGACATGATGTCATTTCCGTTTGACAAGGGAGGAGGGTGGGAGGGATTCCTGCCTTACATGTCTGTCTGGGCCCTCTGGGTCACTCCCCACCTCCACTAGGATGTGGACTGGTGCAACATAAACCCCCCGCCCCATGCCAGGCCCCACGTGTGCACAACAAATTCAAATAAAACACACGGGGCAAATGACGGTCCCCAAGCTCCCGACGGCCCTCCCGACCCTGCTTCCACAGTGCACCAGAAAGGTTCTGAGGACAGAACGAGAGGACTCTAAAACTGAAGTGCTGTTACCTGTTTCGTCGCCCCGATGTGAACGTGGTCTTTCTGTTTCTCTTCATAGAAGCCCCTCAGGAAGGAAATAATCAATTCATTTTCTCGCTGCTCGTTTCTTGGTCTCAGTTTCTTTTTATTAAAAAAAAAAAGAAGTAGTAAAACACAAGGCAGTAGGATCACATTTATTTTCAATTGTCCCTGTGGGAACCTTAATAGCTTTCACCTATTCGTTGACCAGTGGCTTTACCCCACCTTCTCACTAGGGGGCAGCAATGACCTTGAACTTGGCAGGCACACACACACACACACACACACACACACACTCTCACATACATACACACACACACACACACACACACACACTCACACAGAGCAGCACCAGGGTTTAGCTTTCCATCCCTGGCGTCTTCTTACCTTAAATATCTGATATTTCACATCAGATAGAGGACTACTCGAAATGGCTAAGAGATAAATCATTTTGAAAACGGGGAAAAGGTCAAAATCTAAGTACACACCCAGAGGTCAGGAGCTCCAGCAACTACCCGTTTATCAAGTGTTAGGGTTACGGGAAACAGGAAAGAAAAACAGGACCTGAACTCGGGGTCCTGGTCCCACACACACACACTCTACCCCCGAGGGCCGCACTTCCACACGGGGCAACATGGCAGGATACTCCCCCGGTTTTCCTTGCCCTGGTCCTCTCTCAAAGCCCCGCCGTCTCTGTTCCAGACAGCGCAGTGGCTGGCACCACACGCACCCTGGACTCGAACTCCGAGCAGGGAGGTTCCTAAAAGCATGCCTAAAAGCCTGGTGCCTAAAACCATGGCAAAGGCCAGTCCCTGCATCTCAGCGGCTTCATTTGTCCACGCAAAGATGAGAAAGAAGTAGGCTCCAGAGCCGGTTCTAAAAGGCCTTCAAAGCGCACGCCATGAGCACCGAGAGACAAAGCTGCTCTCCTGTGCCCTCAGACGCTGGGCCTCCTTGGCTGGCTCTGCCCATGTGCCAGCTCCACCACTGTTTGCACCCGGCGTCGGCCTGCCCTTTGAAGCAGCCAGGTGCAGTGAGGGGCCTTGGTCAACGCCATCCTTGGCAACCTCTGGCATCCCCAGCGTCTGAGGGATGGGATTCCTGCCTGTCCCAGGAGCCAGAATGCAAAGGTGACACCAGCCCAACCCTCCTGACATTTCCGCTCGCCAAGAAAAAGGCCACTTTAAAAGTCAGGGCACTCCTGGTGCGTGAGAAAGCACAGTGTTGACGTCGGGGACGTCGGGGACGTCCTGTTCTTTCCAAGCGCCAGACTGACGGAGAAAGTCTCCGAGGTGGGAGCAGAGGCTGCCGCCCTGGGCCCCACACCAGGCCAGCCGGAGAGATGATGACATGTCGGGGCTCTTAGAGGCAAAAAGGTGGCTGCTTCAGCGGAGGGCTCCATCTGTCCCTCACAAAGGGCGAAAGGTCGTAGGGATGACAGCGGACCCAGAGTCTATTAGCAGGCTCCCCACGTGGATGCAGCCTCCCGTGAGTCCCCTCTGACCGCAGACTAGGGATGGGAATCACCTCGCTATCAGGCAGAGTGTAGTGGGGCTTTTAGCATTGTTTTCTAGCTTGTCTGTTGTTTTGGGGTTTCTGTCTCTGAAATCCAGGTTGGCTGGAGCTGTCGAGACAGAGAGGTCGCGGAGGGGATGCTGGGGCAGGTGGGGAGCTGAAGACCATTGAGAATAGGAAAGCCGTCAATGTTCTAAGACTGACAGGGGAGAAGGAAAAAAAAGGAAAGCGGGAGTAAACAAGGACCACACTGGCAGGTCATGCCTGCCTGCACCGTGACACTGGGACACACTCCCTGTTATCCCGAGCCACAATAGGGGATGTGGGTCCACAATCCCGGGAAGAGGCACAGGCAGGTGTGACGGAAGGCAACCAAGCAAGTTCCGGGTCCTGAGGGCCGACCAGGGCTCCCTCGCCTTTTTTATTTTAATTAAACCTGTGCCCTCACTTTCTGGGCAAATCATTGCTGAATTCTTCATGAGAGCTCGTTTCAAAGTCCCAAGAACTAAAAACGCACTCCTTGGAGGCAATGCTGACTCACAGTGACCCTCTGGGGCAGGGCAGAACTGCCCTGTGCGTTTCTGAGACTGTCACTCGGCAAGAGTAGAAGGCCCAGTCTTTCTCCCCCCGCAGCGGCTGGTGGCTGCTGACCTTGAAGTCAGAGTCCAACGCTTAACCACGGGGTTCCCCTCCCGTAGCAAGAATAGTGTGCTTTACGTCTATAGCAATGAGAGGAATTTTCTTCTTCTTCATATGCACGGAAGATGTTATTCAAATGAACAATAACATGATAGCTGAACATAATGTGCTACAATCATGTCTTCCTTAAGAAAGTGAAGCCAAGAAGCAGAACACGTGTCAGAAGGCTTATCAAGCAACCCCGAGGAGATGTCACTGAAGCAGTGAAGGCCACGTTGCTGGTTTTCCAAGAGATCAGGAAACAAACCCTGCCTTAAAGGCATTCTGAGCGGGCACGGCGGCTTCCTTCCCCAGGACTCCAGCCATCAGTCAGGGGTCCTCTCCTCAGTGGCCCCGGGTCACTCACACTGTCCCCAACAGCAGCAAACCAATGTTCCTGACAGGCACCCCCGTGAAAGCAAGAGTCCCAGGAAGAGTGGGCAGGCAAGCCAATGATATCATTTTCCAGCCAAAAACAACTCAAACCACTTACTCATTTCCTTCAGACAAAGCCATGGGGTCCAAGGTGAGGGCCTGAGAGTGCAAGGGGGAAAGGAGGTTTCCTGCGTGAGGAAAATGTTGTTTTTAAATCTAGGTGCTGGCTGCACGGTGTGCTCACCTTGGGAAAACTCTACGGAGTCACACACTACTCGGTTGTTTGCTTGTCGGGGTAAGCGCCAAGTCGGCTCCGACCCACAGCGACCCTGCAAGCACCAGAATGAAACACCGCCCAGCCCGTGGCATCCTCACAGCTGTTCCTACGCCTGAGCCCATCGGTGCCGACACGGCGTCAATCCACACTGAGGGCGGCAGCGGTAGTCCTCTGAGCAAAGGATTGGCACATGTGGGCCAGCGGCCACGTCTGCCACCTCCCAGGACAGTCTGCCCTCAGGGATTGAACTGCGAGCGCCCCCACGTGTGCACAATGCCTCAGGTTACACCTGCGGGTAGCATGCTGGCTGGGCAGGGAGTTTGCGTCTGTCTATAGACAATGTTCGTAGTCATGGAGGTGTAGAATGGGTCCTAAAAGTAATCACTTCTGAGTTACACAAGGCCAGAATAGACATTGTGTGTGTGTGTGTGTGTGTGCTTCTTCCTACACTCCCAACTCTCTTCCACACAGCTACACACTCAGAGACAAACACAGAGGGTAGAGGAAGAACAGACGAGAATCATCTTCAAGTCAAGGAACACCAAGAGGTCAAGGAGCTACCGGCAAGGGAAGGAATGGCACAGCTGAGGCCCAGTGTGAACCTCTGTCATCCAGAACTGTGAGAAAACGGATTTATTGGTAAACCCACTCCCCTGGGGTCCTGGTGTGACAGCAGCATTATGATCTTGGTACCATTCAATGGCAGAGGGTCTAAAATAGTTATTGCCAACTTTTGAGGAAAAGACTTGCCAGTGTAAGCCATTCTCACCAGAGCGCTGAGACGCCCTTGGGCGGCATCTGCCACACCGCCCTCTCCAGGGACTGTCGAGCCTAACCCACGAGGCGCTCGGTGTCACTTGCTGGGCACTCGGATGCCATTTAGTCTGCTGGCTTTCGCAGGTCACGCTGCTTAGGGAAGCTGCCTGCCATCTCTTTCCTTCTACAAACCAAAAGCCAGCACAGTACCTGAACCTCCTCAAAAACAGTGGCTTGTTCCTGGTTAGTCAATGTTGTCAGGTGCTTCTGGAGTTCCAGCTTGGCTTTGGACGCACTCATTCCTATCAAGAAAAGAGAGACACATTAAAAAGCTCACATAAAAGTTATGAAGCATAGTACACACACGCACACGCGCACACACACACACCCATACACAGTGCATTCACATTCGTACCAACCGGGCTTGTAGGCATGCGCCAGCATCACAATTTGCTCCAGGCTTTGGAGGTGCGTTGGAGATTCTAATCAATACCAATGATGATGCTAGCAACAGGGAAAGCAGCTGACATTTCTCAACTGACCCTTACACACTGTGTTAGTCTGGATACTTTATAGAGAAACAAATCCATAGAAACTCGTGTATAACAGAGAGTTTTATATAAAGGTTAAGTGCACATCAAGAAAACATCCACACTCAGTGCTTCCCCAACCCACAAGTCCAACATTAACCCATTAACCCATATGTCCAAAACCAATCCACAAAGTCCTCCTCCACCTCACAAAACAGAGGCAACGATGCGACTACAGGAGGAAAGTCAAGTCAGTGAATGTGTAAGCATTTCAGTGCTGGCAGGGGTCTCCACACAGCTGCTCCAGCATCCAGGGCTGCATCAGGGTAGGTCCATGTGGCTTCTCCTTGGGGATGTCGTGCAGGAAGTCAGCCTTGCCAGCTGAAGCAGGAAACTGCTAAGGCAGCTGCCCCCTGGTCTGACCATCACAAAGCAAGAGACCTAAGAACTAGAAAGGCAAGGCTCACGGAGCCATGTATCCCTCCGCCTTTCAATTAGCCCCACATGTGTTTATCGTCCAGATTGGCACAATAAACTAACTACCTCACACGCACACATTAAAACGTCATTATTGGATGCCGCTGGGTGAGCTCGGGCTCACAGCGACCCAGTTCACAGGGAGTGGAACACTGCCCCGCCCACACCATCGTCACCATGTTGTCGTGTCTGAGCCCACCGTCGCGGGCACTGTGTTGACGCAGCGTGTTGAATGTCATGTCATCGTCTTTTTGGATGTTCTCCTTTACTGAGGGAGGAGCTTCTTCTCCAGGATGAAACCCTCCTGACGGGGCGTCCAAAGAATGCGAGACCAGCCTCGTCATCCTCCAATTAAGTAGTGCAGCGTCCATCAAGTCCATCCTCGTTCCCCCATTTCTTGGATAAGGACACTGATGCCCAGAAAACTCGTCTTCAAAGATCATCCACCTGGGGAGACCAGCCCCTGCTCCCAGCCCAGGAGGAGCCACTGCCTCTGCTCCCCATCAGCCCTCCCTTGGATGCAGAGAAGAACACTCTCGCCTAAGGCTGAGTGCCACCCACCCAGCTCTGGCCCCGGAGGCATGGCCTCCATCCCACTCTGATGGCCTGCGTCTGACCCTGAAGCTGCTCAACTCTTTCTTCTGGTTAGAAACAGAAGTCAGCTGGAGACTTTGGGCTTGGGCTTGGGTTTCCCCCGCTACCTTGGGCTTGCCTCTCCCCCCTCATGGTGCTGTCTTAGAAAGGCACTTTCGACTTTCTGTGGCAAGGAAGCGAGAGGACAGGAAGCAGTGGCCGCTCGAGGCAGCCTTGTGTGAGCAGAGGAACGGCTGGGGCTTTTCTGCTGGGGCTCCTCCGGGTGGGCTCCAGTCACTGTCTCTGGGCCAGTAGTCAAGCACTTAACTGAGGACGGCGACAGCTCCGGGCTTTTTCATCGAGAGCTAAGCCCAGGGTTCAGCAGAGACGAGCGGGTTGTGAGACTGTTATCCGACTTCTTTAATCTTCAGGTCACTCACCTCTACAGTGGGCAAAGTCAACAGCCCCTCCTCCCGGAGACGAGATGAGGGTGAAGTAAGTGAGGAATGTAGGTCAAATAAAACACTTGGCCCCGGGGTCAGGCACATCGGACGCCTTAACTGAGGACTGGACACAAATCACAAGTTTTACGACGGTCTGTTCTTCAACCACGGTGCTGGCAGCCGGGCACAAGTAGGCATTTTTCTCATTCCTTTTTATCCGTCCCTCAAGTGCAACCTGCCGCCTGGCTCCACCAGCGCCCCAGCTTTGGCAGACACCGCGGGCAACTTCCTACAGGAGAAATCCACAGAACTTCTTCGGCTCTTAATTTCCCTATAGAGGTCAATCGGGAGGATGAAGAGGTTTGCTACCTCTGTAGAGAGTTACCGTCTTGGAAACCCACCGGGGCAGTTCTACCCTGTACCGTAGGGCGGCTGTGAGTTCCAACTGACTCAGGAGCAGTGGGTCAGGTTGGGGAGAGAGGTCAATATGACCGCCTACTCACAAACCCCTCGAAATGCTCTACAGCTGGTCCTGGACCTCCTGCTCCTCTGACCCTTCAGAACCTAGCCCCAAAGCACCTTGGGGAGAAAATGGCAGAATGGACCACCTGCCAACCCCCAACCCCGACACTATGCCCTGGATAAACGGCTCTCAAGCGTTCAAGAGCAAAAAGGTCACTTTTGAAAACTAAAGCGCACCTTACCGACGGGGCTCTGGTGAAGAATGTAACATATGCTCGGAACTGTCGGAAGAACACACATCTGTCTCGAGGGAAGTACAACCACAGTGATCCAGAGAGGCAAGGATGGCGTGGCCTGGCCTCACACTCTTTGGACGTGCTACCAGGACATGAGGGTGGTCTCCCTGACAACGGCGAGCTTGGTAAAGCGAGGCGGCACAGGAAGACACCCCCCCCCCCACTGGGTGGACTGGCACAGTGGCTGCGACCACGGGCTCCAACGGGGCAACAGTTGCGAGGTTGGCGCAGGACTGGGCAGCATGCCCTTCTGTGGCTCCTAGGGTCGCCATGAGTCAACGGGCTCGGTGGGAACGACCCACAACAACCCCCAGTCTCAGGACCATACCGATACACAGCAGACATCTGCTGGAAGTCTACCCACAATCCGCTTGGCACATACAAGTCTGAGTTGCGCAGAACTCCCCAATGGGTGTCCCCTAAGCTTTTCCTGGGACCGTTGCTGGAAAGCCCAGAGGGGTCCGAGCACTCACCCTCTATCCTCTCACAGAGCTTATGCAGGCACTGCACAGGGCAGCCCTCACAGAGCTGAGCGGGGGCCTTCGAAGTCCGCTGTCCCGCGGCCACCGTGAAGGCCTGCTTCAGCGTCATCATCATCTCATCCACCTGATGGGAGAGCAGAAACAGGCAGTGGGCCGACGTTTTAACTGGCTGGGCTTCAGAGGGGCGTTGCAGCTAGCCTTCCTATTTGGGGACCGTTTTCTGTGCTATGTGCTACAGGCTGGCAGATTCTAACCATATTAGCTTCGCGGACCCCATTTTGAGAAACGCTACCCTGATGTTCGGATCTTTAGAAGCAAGGAAGTTGAAGGCCAAAACTAAAAGCACAATACTGACGGCTAATTCCACCCCTGGGAAAGTCCAAGGCGACAAGTTAAGATGGTAGACCAGAGGGAGAAAGTACGCAGTTCTTCAAAAAATTTAACTGTACGCCCAAATAACAGTTCCAATGCGAAGCAGTTATTAAGCAGTCGGAGTGAATAATTAGGTCAAATAAGGGCATGTCAGTGAGGCTTTGTATGGCTTGGCTGAAGACACCCAGTGTGCCTTATCATCAGGTGTTATGGTGGAGTCCTGGTGGCATGAGTGGGCTAACGGAAGGTGGGCAGTTCGAAACCGCCAGGCACTCCTTGGGAGAAAGATGAGGCTTCACAGGAGTTGGTGGCTGGGAAACCCACAGGGGCAGGTTCACTCTGTCTTACAGGGCTGCTAAGGGTCTGAGCCGACACCATGGCAGTGAGTTGGTTGGCTGGTTGGTTTGGGTCTTACCAAAGCTTCGTTTGTGCACTGAAACACGTAACAGACGAAGTGAATGCCGCCACCGCTGGAAGACTCTCGGCAGATGAACCCAAAGTGGTCCACGTGTCTGATGCCCTGTGGGAGGTGGGGAGAGGAGGAGGGACTGCTAAGTTACGACCATTCCCAGAGACGCAAGTCAAGCTTTATGCACTCCAAGCCTAAAGCGAACTCTAAAATCACTCCCCTCGGTGCTTTTCACCAACGATAAATAGGAAACGAAGTATCTCCCTCTCAAACAGGGAGACAAATACCGTTCTCCAAAACTGCTGCTTTGACAGCCCCGCAAGGATGGGAGGAGTCCGCTCTTAAAAGAGACATTGTGAAGAAAGCTGATGGTGCCCGGCTATCAAAAGAGATAGTGACTGGGGTCTTAAAGGCTTGAAGATAAACAAGCGGCCATCTAGCTCAGAAGCAACAAAGTCCACATGGAAGAACACACCAGCCTGTGTGATCGAGGGGTCCCAAAGGGATCAGTTACCAGGCATCAGAGAACAAAAAATCCTATCATTGACTGCACACCTCCATGATAGGATCGCTGAAGACAAATGGGTGCATAAGCAAATGTGGTGAAGAAAGCTGATGGTGCCCGGCTATCAAAAGAGATAGTGTCTGGGGTCTTAAAGGCTTGAAGGTGAACAAGCGGCCATCTAGCTCAGAAGCAAATAAGCCCACATGGAAGAAGCACACCGGCCAGTGCGATCACGAGGTGCCCAAGGGACCAGGTATAAGGCATCATGCAAAAAAAAAAAAGATATGTGTGTATGTATGTGCATATATGTGTATATGTATATATGTATGTGTGTATATGTATATATGTATGTGTATATATGTATATATATATATCATATCAAATGAAGGGGGAAGTGCAGAGTGGAGACCCAAGGCCCAAGTGTCGGCCAATGGAGATCCCCTCATAGAGGGGTTTAGGAGAGGAGATGGGTTAATTAGGGTGTGAGGTAGTATCGATGAAGAACACAGCTTTCCCCCAGATCCTGGATGCTTCCTCCCCCCAACTACCATGATCCGAATTCTACCTTGCAGGGCTGGATAGGACAGAGGCTGTACACTGGTACATATGAGGGTTGGAGGTACAGGGAATCCAGGGTGGATGATACCTTCAGGACCAAGGGTGTGAGGGACGATGCTGGGAGAGTGGAGGGTGAGTGGGTTGGAAAGGGGGAACTGATTACAAGGATCCACATGTGACCTCTTCCCTGGGAGAGGGACAGCAGGGAAGGGGGGAAGGGAGACTCCGGATAGGGCAAGATATGACAAAATAACGATGTATAAATTACCAAGGGCATATGAGGGAGGGGGAATGGGGAGGGAGGGGGGAAAAAAAGAGGACCTGATTCAAGGGGCTTAAGTGGAGAGCAAATGCCTTGAGAATGATTGGGGCAGGGAATGTATGGATGTGCTTTATACAATTGATGTATGTATATGTATGGATTGTGGTAAGAGTTGTATGAGTCCCTAATAAAATGTAAAAGAAGAAAAGAGAAAAAAAATGATTAGGGCAAAGACTGTACAGATGTGCTTTATACAATTGATGTATGTATATGTATGAACTGTGAAAAGAATTGTATCAGCCCCAATAAATTGTTAAAATAAATAAATTAATTAATTTTTTTTTAAAAAGAGAGACATTGTGAGATGTTCAATCTAGGACTAAATTGAGGAAGCGGAGAAAACACAGAGCCATTCGAACCTGGCATTTTGTGGGCTGTGCGGGAGAACAGAGCACGGAGAATCCAAGGGATGGACACACAAGCAGCTTGGGGGCACATTGTGAAGCTATTCCGGGGTCATCACCGGAGGGGCTGCTAAGCACACACAGAGTGCGCTCCAAAATAAAACCCACGGGCTCTGAGGCAATTCTCACTCGTAGCAAAACTTTGGGGCAGAGAACTGCCCTGTAAGTGGCTGGGGCTGTGGGTCTTTCCATGGGCAGAAAGCCTGTCTTTCTCCCTCAGGGGCTGGTAGGGTTGATCGGCTGCCGCAGAGGAGGGAAGCTAAACACAGGGTTTTGAGGCCAGGCTTTCCCCTCACTTCCTATGGGCTCTTTTCAATAACGTCAACATATAAACCTGTTTTGAAAACATCGGCTGGGGGAGGCACCTGAATTCAGAGAAAAACAACACCGTCCGCAGGTATCAAGGTGGCACACTGAGGACCAGAGACAGCGTGACGCTCTCGCGCAGCCTTGCTGGCCGGCATACCGAGTCCTTCTGCTGTGCGTAGTGGCTAGCACTTAGCACCACAGGTTCAAACCAGAAAACCAGCAGCAAATCATGAGGGAAAGAAAAAAAAACCGTACATGATCTCACTCCCCGGCCAAATACTTTCCAACAAATGAATGGTCACTGGCAGAGCCGGGCATCTCATCATTACGAGGCTGCTACAGGTGACTTCTTAGAGCAGCGGTTCTCCACCTGTGGGTGGAGACCCCTTTGGGGGTCGAACAGCCCTTTCACAGGGGTCGCCCGATTCATAACAGTAGCAACATGACCGTGATGAAGTAGCAACAAAGGGTTGAGGCATCAGGAAGGGTGAGAACCAGTGTGAGAGGACGCTTTAGCAGAGAGATCACGCGTTATCAATGGGCAGCAAATGTTAGTTTCATGTTTGGTAAAAGGAACTTTTCCTTTAGGATATTGATGGAAATCCCCCTGCACACATGAGGAAACACTGAGCTAATGGGCCTCATTACTCATGGAAATAAGCGGTGAGTTTAAATGGTTTCAAAAGCATAACTTGACTAGTCCCTAACGATGTGTCATATTTGATAGAAGACCTGAGTAAAAACTGGTCTAGTTCACCATCCTTGACAGATGAATTCTCCCAAAAGTCTCTCACAGTACCTCTGTTAAGAGATTACCAAGAAAGCAATGCTCGTGTTGGCATGGTAGTCTGAGTAAAGTATCTCAGATTTGCACTGTGTGATATATGGTTTTTTATTAAATACTTTTATTGGGGGCTCTTACATCTCTTACCACAATCCATCCAGTGTGTCAAGCACATTTGCACATATGCTGCCATCATCACGATCACCATTCTCTTCCCACTTGAGCCCTGGTAACAGCTCCCCGTTGCGTGTGTTATATGTTAAGGGAAAAGATAACTGATGATTGGTGCACATTTCTGGAAAGCGGAAATCGACCTCTATGTAGAGAGGTGAACGTGTGACTGCTCAGGGAGAACCCGACTCAACACCTAACGACAACGGGCCATTCCCCCAGCGCCCATGCCGTTAGCAGTACACGCTGCAGCGCCGCGGCCGCTGTGTTCGCCCACTGATGTTCGATTTTACGATTTATGGCTCAGAACACTGCTCGACTTACGAAAATACGGAGCTCTGCTGTGAATCGGGAGCTACCTGCATCTAACACACACACACACACACACACACACACACACACAGAGAGAGAGAGAAACCACGATGGCGGAGCAGGGCTACTGATCATTACCGAATGAGACACTATGATTTTCTCCTGTTCGTTACGGTCACGGAGAGCAAAATCCTAATTAACTTCCAAATTTTGTTTCTCCTTGACCTTAATTCAGGCAGTTCACGGGTTAGGAAAAAGTTTCATTCCTAAATCTTTCGGGCAAGTGTGCACATGGACTGCAGCCATGGGGTGGCTCCTGTAAGTCAGTGAACTGTCGGTCTCGGTGCAGAATCCAGGGTGTTCGTGTCTGTGCATCAGACACAGGGAAGAAACACTTCCAGGTGCCCAGCACCAGCACTAACATAAGGTGGTGAAGCAAAGGGGTTTTGTTATTGTTTCTTTGTTTCGTTTTTTTTTAATCATTTTATTGGGACTCTTACAGCTCTTATAACATTCCATACATCAATTGTATCAAGCATATTTATTATGTATGTTGCCATCATCAATTTCTAAACATTGATTTTCCCTTTGAGCCCTTGGTATCAGCTCCTCTTTTGTCCCTCCCTCCCTCACCCTTCCACCTTTATGAACCCTTGATAAATTATAAATCATTATGGTTTTCATATCTTACACCCACCAATGTCTCCCTTCACCCACATTTCTGTTGTTCATCCCTCTGGGGTGAGGGGTAGGGATTATGCATCGATTGTGATCAGTTTCCCCTTTCTCCCTACCCTTCTGGTATCGCTACTCCCAATTCTGCCCCTAAAGGGCTTATGTGACCTGGATTCCGTGTGCGGTGAGCTCTTATCTGTATCAGTGTACATGCTCCGGTCTAGCCAGAATTGAAAGGCAGAACTGGGGTCATGATAGTGGGGGGTGAGGGCACCTCAATGAACCAGAGGAATATTGTTTCATCGGTGCCATACTGCACCCTGGTTGACTCATCCCTTCCTTGTGACCCCCTTCTGTAAGAGGGTGTCCTACTGTCTACAGAAGAGTTTGGGTCAATGGCCATGTTTTGATGTTGCAGAGTGGTGCCCATTTGTTTTCAGAAACCACTGTGTGCACCTCCAAGTTTTAACACAATGGGCTTTACATCTGCACATACATGTGGGCACATGTAGGCAGCGTCTGACTATAAAAGGCTTTGGGAGAGTTGGCCGTAACCAGAGTTGAACCAGGAAGCTTCCTGTACAGGGCAAGCAGAAAGGCAAGCAGAGAGAGCAGATCTAGTACGTAGAACACGCCCTGGTACCCAGTGTGCATCTGCTGCGTTAAAAGAAATCACTTACAAAGCATCCACTGTGATTCGATGGCCTGCTTCCATTTACCTGAGAGCAAAACGAGATCTCCTTAAAGTTTTTCTCAAGCGCTACTTTTTTGGTGTCGGGGCTGATGAGGTAAACTTCGGACTGGCCGATCTTAAAAAGAGAAACAAAACAAAAAGGAACTGGTTTAACGTGAAAGTTGTATTTCAAGCTGTCAAACGAACCTTTCCTACTGCATGATGTATGTAAACAAATAATGAAGGAACAAACTCCTTTATGAAAGACTAGCTCTATACGCCTCCTGGAGGCTTAGTGGTTGTGTCAGGCTGCTAACTGCAGGGTCAGTAGCTCAAAACCACCAGTCGCTTCTGTGAAAGAAACACAAGACTCTGTACTCCTGTGAAGCGTTACAGCCTCAGAAACACACAGGTATTTGTACCTAGTCCCACAGGGCCACTGTGAGTCGGAATGGATAGTGGCTATGTGACCAGGAAATCACACCAAGGATTTCTTGCAGGCTAGGGCTAATACTAACTTCACCCGCGGAAGACAGCAACCTTGGGGTGAAAGGTTCAAATATCCAAAAAGAAGCAATGAAGCCTCGAACTGAACACCCCTCTTCTATAAAAGTGAGGTTTCTGTAGACGTCAGTCTTTGGGAAAACTGAAGCTTCTCCAAAAAAAA
This sequence comes from Tenrec ecaudatus, assembly GCF_050624435.1. Lineage (NCBI taxonomy): Eukaryota > Metazoa > Chordata > Mammalia > Afrosoricida > Tenrecidae > Tenrec > Tenrec ecaudatus. The sequence goes on from NC_134532.1 coordinate 184,156,056, forward strand.
AAGTCCTAAAGATTTATTTTTTACTATTATTATGGAGTTTGGGGGTGGTACAGTTAACACATTCTCCTGCTATCCAAAAGGATTTGGATCCACCCAGAAGTCCCTAGGAAGAGAGGTGATTGACTTCCAAAAGAGCAGCCACTGAAAACCCTATGGAGAGAGCAGTTCTCCTGAGTGGGTTGCCATGGGTCAGAATCATGGCAACTGGCTTCTACTTTTTATTGTCAAATCTTCCTACATTATGGCTGAAACAGCCCCCCATTTCTTAAGTACATACTGCGTGTGAGGCATTTACATGACTTCTAGTTGGCCTATTAGCCTAGGTAACGATAATGCCGAATTGGCTTATCATAGTAGACCGCATTAGAGTTTGAGTCTTGCCGTACGATACCTACGATTAGGAAGAGTCCTGATGGCATCACGGGTTACACATTGGGCTGCTCACCACAAGGTTGGCGGTTCAAACCTACCAGTTGCTCCCGGGAGCATGAGGCCGCCTGCTCCCATAGAGTGACAGCCTCCGAAGCACACAGCTGCAGGGTCACTCCGAGTTGGAACCCACTCGATGGCAGTGAGTTCTCCCGATTATTGTTACCTATGTACCCAGCCCCCAGCCGGGTCGCCGGGGACAATGCTCCATGGGACAGCAGTCCTTTCCCCTCAAAGTAAAGAAGTGAGGGGTCACGTCCTGATGTCACCCTAACTCGCAGTCACTCCCCTTCCTTGAAACACTTGGTATTTTGCTGTAAGGCATGAGGCAGGTGTACACGCTTATCGGAAACTGAGCACCACCGAGAAACCATTTCCTTTCCATCTGGACCAGACGGTGTGGGTCTCCGGGGTAGGAGCCTGCCCAGGGCGATACAGAGTAGAGAGGAAAACGTTTGCCAACAACGCACAGTCTGTCCATGGGCTGCCAGTCGTTTCTGCAGAGGTCAATGAAGACTCCCACCCAGTGAAGGGCATCTCTTTCTAAGCAGAAGCTGGTGAAAGCTCCCGGGGGAGAAGCCCTAGAACATTAGTCGCTTGTACGGGTAGAGAGAGAACTCAGAAGGTGCCGCGTGGGGCCCTAAGGCCCCTCCTCCTTTGCCATCACTCCATCCCATCTCCACGTCCCAGGAACTGGACCTTGAGACCTGTCCGCCCTCTGCTTTCTCCATCACCACCCCCTGCCTTCATGCCCCCTGCCTTCATGCCCCTGCCTTCATGCCCACCCCGTGCCTTCCTGCTCCCGCCATCTCTCACCTGGACTACTGCCCAATGGACTCGGAGTGCTTCTCCCCAGCCCACTCTTGCCCTTCTTCGAGGCACGTCCTCACTGCGAGGCAAAACCATTCAACCCCAATCTGTGTTGCAAAGTCTACAGTGACGGTCCCCTAGTATTGGGCTGAAATCCAAAGGTCTCCATAAGACACATGAAGGGATGTCTAGGAAGCCCCGGCCTCTCCTCCAGTCCCATCTCCCCGCACGGCCCCATCTGGCCCCCGGTGGGCCTCCTCCTCGTTTACTAAGTATCTACTGCGCATCTACCACGTGCTGAGCTGTGCTCTAAGCAACTGCGATAGCCCCCGTGACACCAGGAAACAAGCACGAAAATCCACACCCTCGTGGATGGAGCGCACCTTCTAGGGCCATCTGAGACGGGAGGTACATTACTTGTCAGTATCTCGGCACAGTCCTTAAGGCAGCGAGGCAGTAAGACCTGTGAAAGTCTGGAGAGAAAGTCTGTCAAGCAAACCAAGTAACACCTGCAAGGGCTTCCGGGTTCCAGGCAGGAAGCACGCTCCATCCCTCCGTATGGCCGCCTTACCTGCTGCGCCCTGTACTGGGGACGGGCTCCCAGCCGACCAACCCTCTATTCTGTCAAAATCACTTTCTTGAGGCCTTCCCAGATGCCCCAGCTGTCTTGTAGCACCCTCTGCTTCTCCTGCTTAGTATTTATCACAATGTAATGAGATAATTACCTGTGCCATCCATTGCCCACCATCTCTCTTTTAACCAGAAGACACTGGGGCAGCTCCAACTCATGAGCCAGCATAGAACTATGCTCCTAGGGTTTAATGGCTGGTTCTTCCAAGGGGCCCACCTGGGTGGACTTGAACCTCCAACTTTTCAGTTGACAATCGAAGACTGTTTGTACTACCTAGGGACTTCCTGGAATAAACCCCACCAAGAGTCTGGTTCGCTGCGGTGTTTCTAGCCTGTTGTGCCGTAAGGATCTGCATGTGGCAGTCACTCATCACATCTGTGTTACATGAAATAAACTCGGAAACCAGTGAGGCACTTCTCCCCTGTCCTACAGGGTGGCCGGGAGTGTGAGTCGACGTGATGCTTTCTCAGTGACCAGTGGCTTTGCTTGTGTGTAACGTACCCGTCTCAGACTGGAACACAAGTCTGAATGCCGAAAAAGCACTCCATCACAGACTAGGCCACTGCGTGAAAGGAGAAGAAACCAGCTCTATAAACCTGTGAGACACCAACCTGATTTTAAACCTGAGTACAACCACTCGGCAGTCACCTTCCTTATCTCCACAAGACATCCCGTTGACCATGGACCTTAACACTCTCTCTGCAGCTGTCGCAGAAACACCGACGGGCCCACAGAGCAGCCTGCTCCTCATGTCATCAGAAGTCTGGGTCAGCACTGGTCCCGTCACCTCGCTCACACACTCTGACCCAGGGAGCTCCCGGGGGAAAGGGAAAGCCCAAGTGGAATATAAAAACTGCTCAGAAGAGCCCCAGTCCTGCTGGGAACCCAGGAACCCCCAAATCCAGGGAAGGCTGCCCTGTCCATTCTCTTTCTGCTACTTGGCTCCATCTTAGTCTTTTTATTTCCCCCCTGGATAAAAAGGAGCAGTTGGCTAAACTAGCATTTCCACTTGGGTGTAAATCTCAAATATGTCAACCACTCATCCTGATAATCACCCTGAGCGCCAACAAGGAGTACAAATTTTTTTAATTAACGACAATAATCCAGAGAGAAAAGGGAAAACCAGCAGGGGAAACAAACCTCACCGCCATCGAGGGCAACTGCCCCTGTGGGTCTCTGAGACCGTGAACCTGTATGGGAGTGGAAAGCCTCATTTTTCTCCCTGGAGCAGCTGGTGGTATCGAACTGCTGGTCTTGTGGTTAGCAGCCCAACGGGTAACCCACTACGCCACCAAGACCCTTAATTCAGAGACAGGCATCTTCCAACTAACAAATGTTGTCAAAATGTATTACTTTTAAAAACAAGGACATCCTTTGGGGCCTTTTCCACAGATCCTAAACATGTTCTCCATTCCATTGAAAGGGGCGTCTGTGCAGCCATGGGAGGAGGAAAACACCCCAAAAAACCACTGCCATCGAGTCGACCCCAAGTCACAGAGTAACTCTATGGGACAGGGCACAGCTGTCCCCGGGGGTTTCTGAATCGGTGACTCTGTCCTGGAGTAGAACGCCTCCCTCATCCTTCCCCTGCAGAGGCCAATGCTGCTTTTGAACTGCTGACCTATGGTTAGAAGCCCCGTGTGTACCCACCATGCCACCAGGGCTCCTATGGGGGCAGGGGGTACTAATCTCAAAGGAACACGATTTCTCTTGCGATGCCCCTGGGAGGGTTTGCAAGGCCCCAGGGGACGTCAGGACCGTAGCAGGCGCACCGGCTGGATGGAGTCCCGCACAGCTCACTGAGAAGGCTCGGGGCAGCACATCGTCCCCGGGGCGGCTTGCCCACGAGGGGAAAGCCTGAGCATGAGAAGTGGCATTCCTTTACCGTGAAGAGCATGGTTCGGTTTTCCTCCATGTCCGTCGGCTGCACCACATTGTGCCCACCAACGAGGTGGTTCTCGATGTCGTTCTCCTCGAAAGACCTGAAGAAGCGACTGCTTCTAAGGCTTCCACCTTGGAATTCCTTCCTGAAGGCCATGGAGCAGAGGCCGGGCTGGGAGAAGGATTTCCGCATGGGCTGCCGGGCCTGCTCCCCGGGGCGGCGGTCCGGCTCCGCGGGCGCGGCGCCCCCCACGGGGGCCGGCCTCTCCGAGTTCTCGGGCGGCAGGTCCATGTGGGCTCTCCGGCTGCCGCTGACATGGTTGAACTTTTCGATGCACTCGTCGATCAGCGCCGGCGGGGCCTTCTTGTGCGCCACGGTCACGCGGCCGCAGAAGAGCACCTCGAACTTCTTGGCAAAGGCGGCGTCAAACTCGGAGGCGCAGTGAAGCTCCTCCTGGCGGGCCACCTTACCGGCCTGGCGGATGGAGCTGATGATCTCGGGCACCTAGGAGGAGAGGGAGGCGCGTTACTTCGGGGTGCAGGCACACACGTGGCATGGGCGCTGATGGGCTAAAAGCGAATCTCCGGAATACTCCAGCGCATAGGGAAGGAGCCACCCTGAGCAACTCGAAGAAATCCCAAACTCGCCGCCATGGAGGCCACTCTGACTCATGGTGGCCCCACTACAAGACAGAGTGGAACTGCCCCAGGGTGCGGGGATGTTTCCAAAGCTGTAAATATTTTGGGGAAGCCTCAGCTTCCTCCCCATGAGGGGATGGTGGGTTAGAACAGCTGACCTTGTGGCTAGCAGCCAGTTCAACTCCTAACCCATGATGCTACCAAGGGAGAAAGGATGTGAATGTCTTCTCGGGAGAAGCATGCAAATGTCCGCAGAAGGGTAACATGGTTAAGTACCTGTTACGGACTGGGAAGAGAGGCCTGGTAATCTACTTCTAAAATTCGGCCAATGAAAACCGTAAGGGTTGCAATGGTCCAATCATTCCAGTCTACGGAGTGTGGACGCCACTGGGAGTTGCTGGCCTGAACGAGGGCAGCTGGGGAGATCCGCATGTGCGAGAGGGGTGCGATGGGATTTACAGACGAGTGGCGCTAGCCCAAGGACCCGCAGGGAAGGACGAGGATTGAAACCAGGCTGGTCCCACTCCAAAGTCCCAATCCTCCCGGGGAAGGTGACACTTGTCAAAGAGCCACTTTTCCTTTGTGGCTCACCCAAACATCATACAATTACCCCAGACGCCATGTCAGTGCTCGCTGGGAAGTCTTCTATCGTCGCGGGTCGGGGGACACTGACCAGCAAAAGCTCTACGGGGAATTAGAAAATACATGATGATTCTCCTCGGGGTAGGACTTAAGGTCCTCTGTTTCTGACAGAGCGGCTGCAGAAAAGGGGGTGGCGCCGGGCCTGGCCGAGCTCTGTCCTGCTGCACAGGTCACCAACAGTGGGGCTCACATGGAGGCACCTAACAACAGCATAGGTCTGACCGGTAAGGAGTATGGCCAAAGTGCCTGGAGATTTTCATCCAGGTCTAAGTCACTGCTAACACGCTCACAGCGACGCAGTAAGGCATCTTCTAAGAGACAATACATAAAGCTCTGGTTTCTAATGTACCACAGGGTCCCATCTGTGCTGGTGCCCGTTGCTGTTCAAGTGGAAAAATCTCCTCTTCATTCCAAACCCAAACAAATTCACCGCCATAGAGTCAATTCCAGCGTGCAGTGACCCTGTAGGACAGGGTAGAACTGTCCCCTTTGGACTTCAGGACTGTAACTCTTAAAAAAAAAACCACACTCATTGCCATTGAGACAATGCTGACTCCTAGCAACCCCCTGGGGTGGGGGTGGGGGGTCCTCTGAGACTAACTGTCACCGAGAGTAGAAAACCCAGGCTTTCTCCTCCGTGCTGCTGGTGATTTTGAACAGCTGACCATTCGCATCGAAACCCAATGGGCAGCCACTCTAGCCACCAGGCTCCTCGCTGTAACTCTTTATGGACAGTCGAAATCCTTCCTCATCTTTGTCCCTTGCAGGAGCTGGTGCTTACAACCTACTGACCTGGCGGTTAGCAGTCCCACTTGTCACCTGTGTCTCTGCCCCCAAGTCCCTCCCCCTCGTCATTAGCTTCTGACAAAACCTTCACTGGCGCCCCAGGCATAAAGATGCAGCCACAACTCAATGAGTACACAACTCAAGGAGTATCCGATGCCTAGTCATCGGACTACATGTAATATTCATGGCAGCGAAAACAAGGCAGGCTTGGGTTTCATCGTCAGAGGACGGGGTCGCGTGTTTTATATGGCCTAACACCCAAGCCAATTTTTCCCTTTCTCTAAATAAGGAAAATTCTATTTGAGTCCAAATACCCGAAGGCCTAATGTTTTCTTAACAAAAAATCCTTTTCGGTTTCGGCCAACGGTCAACCTGTACAGTAAAGGGAGATGGTCTCCGGGTGGTACAAACGGTGCGCACATTTTGAGTTCCTAATGCAACCCCACCGAGCCCATGACTATGGGAACTGCATGCCTACCACACACTACAAAGCCCTCTCTCCCTGGGGTGTCCTGTCCAGCACACCTTCCAGACAGCCTGCCCAAAAAACCCAGAGGCCTCCCTTGTGGAAGTTACATAATCTGTCAACTTGAGGGAAGGGGTGGTGGAGTCTAGCCTGTAAATCAGGTCATAGCCAATGGTGCCTGTGTGGGCATGGTCTTCTCCTGAGGTTTCTGGGAACTCCAGTCTTCCTCCCTGGAGGCGGGACACACACTCTATCTGCTTCATATGCTGCTGACAAGCCACATGAAGCTACGCTGACGGCAGCCAAAGCCCTGGAGCTGGAGGAGCCCGATGGAGAGCCACTCCAGCACTGAGATGCTTCCACAAGACTTTTCACCCACTAGCTGTGATCTTCCAACTTCCCGCGTCACTGCATGTGCTGCAGGAGTCTGTAGAATTTATGGACTAGTAGTGGAAATATGGGCTAATATCAGACTATGGACTTGATCTAGACTGGACTGGGAGATTTCCTTAATATATAATTACTTTGGGATATTAAAACCCTCTCTTACACATAAGTATCACTGAATTTGTTTCTCTAGTCAACCCAGACTAACACAAACCATTAATGTTTCTGAAGGGTTATCTATCTTGGCGTTCATGCATCGAACTTCCTTTTTTTTGCATCGAACTTAATTATACAAATGAACATATGCAAGTCTAGAAGGATAAGTGAGGTAAAACAACAACCGTAATAGTAAGGGAAGGAAATATTAAAGAACAGGAGGAGAGCTATGTTTCACCACTGCTATCCTGGACAGATTAGCCCTTCCGTGTGGCCCTTCTGTGAGGGACTGTCCAATTATCTCACAGGCGAGCTCTGGGTCTCCACTTTGTCCACGCCCCTTTATGTCAATTTGGTTGCTGGTTTTTGAACTTCTACCATGCCTGTTGGCACCTCGTGATCACACAGGCTGGGGTGCTTCTTCCTCGTGGGCTTGGCAAACAAGGAATTTTGAGCAAGTGTGTGTGATCACTGCTATCAGAAGCTTTGAAGCTTTCCAGAGATCATTAACCCACTCTGTGGGCACAAAGTCACACACAAGCTTGGTCAGTCCATTGAGATGTGTTAAAAAATCTCTGACATTACTAGCTACCCCATCTTTCCCTGCATCCAAAGTTAATGGATTACTTCACTATATGCCAGGGGGTGAAGGGTGGGGTAGCAGGAGCACGGAAAATGTGTGAAGATGTCAATTGACAGCGACTGGCAGTAAACAACACAACCAAAAGTTACCCCCCCCCCCTGCCGAGAGAGCTCACAGGGTCAGCAGAGGATAGAGGACCCCATTCCTGCCTGGGTAAGACTGAGGTTGTGGTGGTTTTACAGCCACTGATCTTTCCTACACTTTAAAAAAATCACAGATTTTTTTAAATCCAAGACCCAAGTCTCGCTCCCTCCTACGCTCATAAGAGCACACGTTTCCCGTCACAATTCTCCTCAGGGGTTAGCGTGGCCAGGTTAAGGAGCAGTCCATTGTTCAGAAGCACCACGCTGTGTCCTACGGGTAGCAAACAAAAACAACCACCACAAAACAAAGCAAACTCAGTGTCACTGACCCTAAAGGACAGAATAGAACTGCCCCTGTGGATTTCTGAGACTAAATCTTTACAGGAGTAGAAAGCCTCATCTTTCTCCAGAGGGGCTACTGATGGTGCCAAACAGCTGACCTTGCAGTTAACAGCCCAGTACACCAGCAGGGATCCATTATGGGCTAGAGAGATGAGAACGAGGATTAAAATATATATATATGGGGCTACTGACCCCGTATTTTCAGATTATCTGAAGGCAACGGATATCTTGTCTAATAAAATTCCAACAATACGTTGCAAACAGTTAAAAGTGCAATGTGTTTACTGATTAGTGCTTGTGATTCATATATGGTTAGTGTCATCAACTGGCTCCGACTCACAGCAAACTCGTCCATAAGGGAACAAAACACTGCCGGGCCCTGCACCACGCACCACCTTAGGATCGCTGGTTTGGATCTACAGAGTGGCCATTGTGCCATGGCTGTACAAGCTGCTCCAAAGTCAAACTCAATGCCATCGAGTTGATGCCGACTCATAGCGACCTTATGGGGCAGGGCAGAACTGCAATGGTGAGTTTCTGAGACTATGCATCTTTCCAGGAATAGAAAGCCCGTCTCCTATGGGCTAAAGGTGATTGTGCATAATGGTGCATAATATGGTGCATAAGCTAATGTGGTAAAGAAAGCTGATGGTGTCCAGCTATTACAAGATATAGTGTTTGGGGTCTTAAAGGCTTGAAGTTAAACAAGTGACCATCTAGCAGGGAAGCAACAAAGCCCACATTGAAGAAGCACACTAATCCAATGGGATCAGGTATCAGGCATCAGAAGACCCAAAACAAACAGCCATTTCGATTTGAACGAGAGGTGTCGGGATGGAGACCCAAAGTCCATCTGTAGACAATTGGACATCCCCTAACAGAAGGGTCACAAGGAAGGGATGAGCCAGCCAGGATGCAGTATAACACTAAAGAAATACACATTCCTCTAGTTCTTTAAGGCTTCCTCTCCCCTCCCCACCCCCACTATGACCCCAGTTCTACCTTACAAATCTGGCTAGACCGGAGAATGTACACTGGTACAGATAAGAGCTCTCGGCACACAGAAACCAGGACAGATAAACCCCTCAGGTCCAATAATGAGAGTGGCGATACGGTGAGGGTAGGGGGAAGGTGGGGGAAAAGGGGGAAAGAGATCGCAATGATCAACTTAGAACCCAACCACCCCCAGGGTGATGAACATGGGTGAAGGGAGACAGCGGACAGTGTAAAATAATAAAAATAAATTTTTTGATCAAGGGTTCACGAGGGTAGAAGAGTGGGAGAAAGAGGGGGAAAAAAGAAGAGCTGATACCAAGGGCTCAAGTAGAAAGAAAACAGTTTGGAAATGATGACATGTACAAATATGCTCGGTACAATTAATGTATGGACTGTTATAAAAGCCCCCAATAAAATAATTTATTTTTAAAAAAATTTTTTAAAAGCAATCACATCTTTTTCCAGAGGAGCGGCTGATGGTGCTGAGCTTGCAGTTAGCAGCCCAATGCATAACCACTACGCCACCAGGGCTCTTGTATAACCTAGAGGGCCCACATTTTAGCAGTTTCCTAGAAGTTTATGTAAGTAAAGGAATCTGTATCCTAGAAGGTTATGTAAGTAAAGGAATCTGTGCAGACCTCTATCGATGAGTCTAATTCCCTTACTATCCTGCAAACCCAGCTCCCACGACCTTCCACTGACAGAAGGGTGGTACAGTGCCTGGGCTCCTGCACCGAGGCCCGGGAACCCGCCCTGGGCTCCTGCACCGAGGGCCGGGAATCCGCCCTGGTCCCCTGCACAGAGGGCCGGCCGCCCTGGTCTCCTGCACCGAGGGCCAGGAATCCGCCCTGGGCTCCTGCACCGAGGGCCGGGAATCTGCCCTGGGCTCCAGCACCGAGGGCAGGCTTTTGCCATGAGCTGTCTCTCACATACAGCACTAACCCCTCCAAGAACACCAACTCAATGGTTTTCATTACAACAGAACACGCATCCTCAGGGACACAGGAGCACCCTTCCAACGTCTGCGGAACAGCGGGATGAAAAGGTACTGGGTTCCCTCCAGGAACATTTTGAAGCCCCTCGGATACTTGGAGCAGCAATATTTACCACAGTACACAGATTATGTTTTGTGTGGTCAATGGTTTATTCCCACCAATGTGATCTGGTTCTTTTAACAAAGATAGCTTTTTTATGTAGTCCTGGCAATCCGATGATCTGCGTCACTTCTGCACACAGATAAGCAGATGAAGTCAATGGAAACGGCAGCCAGATAAAAGAATCTGAAAACCTGCGGATGTGATACATTTAACAAGGGTGAGGGGCTGGTTGGAAAGCGGGGCGAAAACATCAGCTACCTAACAGCCATCACCAAGAGCTAAGGAAGGGTGAATGAGACGAGGCTCCCTGGCCACACAGAGACTGTTGAACCCTCAAGGCTATGTGTGGCCCTGGGCCACCCGTCGGGTCTCCAACTCAACCCACCCTTGTGGCTCACTTTTCAGCCACACGATGGATAGGTCTCTAAGGGGAGTATTAACATTGTTGATGCTGATCGATCGGTAAAGGATATTTAATGAAGACACAAGTTCTGTTTAGACAAATCTTTGTCAAACTACCTATCTGTTGAGGAGCCATGGTGGCGAAGCAGGTTACGCATGAATTACTCTGCTAACCGCACACAAGGTCAGCAGTTCAAAAACACCAGCCACTCTGAAGAAGAGAGATGAGGCCTTTTAATCCCGAAAAGACTGACAGTCTGGGAAACCCACGGGGTCACTGCAAGTGGGAATCGACTAGATGGCAAAGTGGAAGTGTCCTGTTTACCTGTTTTCAGTTCCATCTAAAGCCCCACTTTGAAAGTAAACCTTGGCTTTGTTCAGGACTGAACCACGTCTTTAGAATGCGTGGTACACTCTTAACGTTTCTGAAGGAAGTTATGATTGCTTTATAGCTAGCAGGAAAATGATACTCTAATAGAATTCAAAATACCTACTGTACATACTCGAATATAAGCCGACCCGAGTGTAAGCCGAGGTACCTAATTATTACCTGGGAAACCAGAAAAACTGATTGACTCGAGTATAAGCTATTGGTGAGTTTCACTAATCAAAACAAATGAAAATAAAATTACTAAAAATTGAGTTATCAGTGGGGTAATGTATTTAAATATTTATTTTAAATAAAAGGACAAGTCATTTAACATTAGTAAACCAGCACAGTAAGTGGAAAATAGGTTCAACAAAAACAATAAGGTATCAACAATGATATCTTAAGAGTACTATTCCCTGAGCTCAATCAGCAACCAAGCTAAAATGTACAGTTAAAATCCTTCAAAACTGGATTCCTCATCATCATCCCTATCCCAGTGCAGAGCTTCAGCTGGTGTGAGGTCATCAGAGATGCTGTCCTCACTGAGATCGCCGTCATCACCATCACTGCTGTCATTTTCATACAAAGCGCAGTCTTCACTGCCATCCATAGCATGACTAATACTACATTTCTGGAAGGCACGTCGCACCCTGTCTTCTGGAATGTCTTCCCATGCATCTCGAACCCACTTTGCTATTAACTCTATGTCAGGCTTCATGAGATGTCCTCCTCTTGTTAGTCAGACTTGACCAGATGACATCCATTCATGCCACATCCTTCGCACACGGTCTTTAAAAGGCTTATTCAAAGATACATGTCATAGGACGGCTCTGATTAGTTAGATGTGAGTAAACAAACATTCAAAGCCCTGCAGTGTCAGTGAGGCTTTGAATGGACAGCAGAGAAACGGCAATCACCCGCGAGATAATGGGCGCTCGTCCCATTACCTTGGGGGGGGGGGCGGGGTATAAGCCCAACCTCGGTTTTTTCAGCACATTTTTTTGTGCTGAAAAACTCAGCTTATACACGAGTATATACGGTAAGTTCTAGTAACAAAGCCCTTATTTAAACATTCGAGTCAACTTCCTTCTCAAGGGCTTAGGGATTTTAAAGGATTAGAAGACTTACTGCACGTGTAATTTTATTCACAAGAACTTAAGAAAGAGTTCTTGAAACCTAATATTTGGGGGGAAAATCAGTCATTTTACTGAACACATTTTGTAATTCTGTGAAATATAAATATATGTGCAAATGAAGAAGCCAGGGGTGTGTATTTAAAATAATAACCCACTGCTCCTATTGCATAATATTCACACATTCTAGAACTACAGAAATATAGTTAATAGTTAGACACACTGTACTTCACATTAGATAACCCTTCACAAACAGTGATGGGAGTAATGATTCCCTGAGGGTAAGGGAAGGGGGGGGCTGATAACATTGACGACTGTATAACCCCAGTGGAGGGGGACCTGGAGAACTAAAAACAGAACTGTAGGTGAATGGATACATTGGATGGTATAAGATAGAGCAAAAGATAAGTAATACAGTAACAAAGGTTCCTGGAGGGCAGGGGAGGGGAGGGATAAAAGGGAGCGAATATGAAATATGAAAACTGATGGTGCCCGCCATTGTAAAATTATGCTTCATCTAATTGACTTATAGATTTTTATGCTACCTGTAAGAGGTCCCAATAAAATACGATGATTAATTTTACAAAAGCTGGGTTTGCTCGGTAACTGCTGAGGAAGCATGAGGAGGTCCAAGATGCTCACGCCCGCTAGCCCCTAACAGGGGGCCACAGAGCCTCGCTCAGCCCCTCCGCCCTGTCTCGCCAGCTGGCCTCTTCATCTTTCATCACATGTAAACAGAAGGCGTGTGACTCAGCTTCTAGCTCTGAAATGGCAAGCAGTGGATAGCTAGATAATCTCTCAGGAGCTTTTAAGGTCCTGAACAGAATGGGGGTGGGGAGGTAAATGTGGAACAAAACTCAAAACCCTCAAAGAGACCAGGCTTACTGGTCTGATAGAGACTGGTGAGTCACCCCCAAGATCTGCAACTGAACTAACCTTATGGCTCAAATTTCAGCCGAGCAATAAACAAGGCTACAACGCAGCAGTAACATGAATGAGGTGTGCATACCTCAGAATAACCAACAGCAAACTTTTTAACTTTGCAACAATGGTTTTTATTATTTATATGTATATAATTAAATGTTTTTAAATACTTTTATTGGGGCTCTTTTTTATTTAATAAATCTTTTTATTGGGGCTCATACAACTCTTATCACAATCTATACATACATCAATTGAGTAAAGCACCCTGATACATTCGTTGCACTCGTCATTCTCAGAATTCGCCTTCCACTTGGGTTCCTGGAATCAGCTCGTTTTCCTTTTTTTCCCTCCCCCTCCCTACCCGCACCCCCTTCCCCCTGAACCCTTAATAGTTTATAAATAATTATTTTATCTCATCTTACACTGCCCGGAGTCTCCCCTCACCCACCTTCCCATTGCCCATCTCCCAGAGATCTCCAAGATCGGTTCTCCCTTTCTATACCCCCTTCCCTCCCGGCGTCGCCACTCCCACCGCTGGTCCTGAGGGGTTCATCCGTCCTAGATTCACTGTGTTTCCAGATCCCTACTGCACTGTTGTGCATCCTCTGGTCTAACCAGGTCCGCAAGGTAGAATTGGGATCATGATAATTGGGAGGGGAGGAAGCGTTCAAGAACTAGAGGCAGGTTTTGAGTTTCATTGTTGCTACACTGCACCCTGAGTAACTCATCTCCTCCCCATTACCCCTCTGCAAGGGATGTCCAGCTGTCTACAGATGGACATTGGGTCCCCATCATGCACTCCCCCTCATTCACGGTGATGTGATTTTTTTTCCCCCTGCCTTTGTTGTTTGAGACCTGGTCCCCTCTGCCCTTCACGATCACACATGTTGGTGTGCTGCTTCCATGTGGGCTTTGTTGCTTCTGGGCTAGATGGACGCTTGTTTACTTTCAAGCCTTTAAGTCCCCGGACGCTATATCTCTCAGTAGCCGGGCACCATCAGCCTTCTTCACCACACTTGCTTATGCACACATTCATCTTCAGCGTTTATGTGAGGAAGGTGATCGCACAATGATTGTTTTTGTTCCTTGGTGTCTGCTACCTGGTCCATTCAACACCTTGTATTCGCTTAGGATTGTGTGCTTCTTCTCTGTGGGCTTTGTCGCTTCCGAGCTGGATAGCCGCTTGTTTGCCTTCAAGCCTTTAAGACCCCAGACGCTTTATCTTTTTGATAGCCGGGCACCATCAGCTTTCTTCACCACGTTTACTTACACACACCTCTCTTCAGCGATCATGTCGGGAAGGTGGGTATCCTGCAATGACTGTTTAGCAGGGCGAGGTGCTATTGTATTGAGGAAGTATGCATGAGGAGACCCAATGTCCATCTGCTACCCTACTACTGAACCTATAAACATATGCACATAGATCTATTTCCCCCATAATCATAAATAGATTTACATATGTACATGTCTGTATTTAGGCTTCTCTGTATGCACTTTGCCTCCTACTCCTTTCCTCTATTTCCTTACGCTTTCCTCCCGTCCCACTACCATGTTCAGCCTTCATTCTGGTTTCAGTAATTCCTCTCAGTTACCTTGCCCTTGGTCACTCCCTACCCGTCCTCCCACCCCCTCCCTGGCACTGGTTTTGAACCACTCGTTGTTCCCTTTGTCCCTGGGTTTGCCAACACCTCCTCCCTTCCCCTACCTCCCACGCTCTCATGTCCCTCCAGGACTGTTGGTCCCGTTATTTTCTTCTCTCATTGTTTGTCCAGCCTATCTTATCTAGGTGGACCTGCTGATATAGTAATATGTGCATACAAATGCAGATGACTTTGACAGCACCCAAGTGGCACATAAGAACATGGCTTCAACAGCAGCAACACCGACACGCTGATAGGCAAAAAAGCCACTAACATACAAAATTTACAAGGTAAAAAAGACAAAACAAAAAGACAGCCAAAAAAGAAAAAAAAAATTGTTAGTAGTTCCAGGTCTGTTTGTTGGCCTTTAGGCGTGTTTTCCAGATGAGTCTTGTGGGGTGCCATGTCCTGGCCCCAAAGTCCATCCTTTATACTCCCTCAGGATCTCTTTGCTCTGCTTCCCCTGCTGCTCCATTGCACGCCCCATTGGGGGTTCTTACAACTCTTATCACGATCTATATATCCAGTGTGTCGAGCACATTTGCTCATATGCCACCATCATCATTTTCAAATCATTCTCTTCCCACTTGAGCCTAATATCAGCTACCCATTTCTCCCCCCCTCCCCCCATGAAACCTTGGTAAGTTATAGATTATTATTTCCATAGCTTACATTATACTGAGTCACCCTCACCCCATTATTTGTCACCCTGGGAGGGGGTTATAGTTTGATCCTTGTGATAAATTCCTCCCTTCACCCCCCCACCATCCCCTAATCTTGTTGTTATCTCTACTCTCATTATTGGCCCTGAAGGGTTTATCTATCCTGGATTCCCTTTGTTGCAGGCTCTTATCTGTAGCAGTGTGTATGCTCTGGTCTAATCTGATTTATAAAGTAGAATTGAGGTCATGATAGTGGGGGGAAGACAGCACCAAAGAACTAGAGTGTTTCATCGGTGTTATGCTGCACCCTGACTAGTTCATCTCTTCTCTGTGCCCCCTCTGTGAGGGGGTGTCCAAATGTCTACATACCCAGTTCACCTTGGGTATGATTTTGTTCTGGGTCTTAGATGCCTGATGCATAATCCCATCAACACCTCATGATCACAAAGGCTGTGGGCTTCTCAGCTAGATGGCCACTTGTTTACCTTCAAGCCTTTAAAACCCTAGATGCTATATCTTTTGATAGCCGGGCACCATCAGCTTTCTTCAACACATTTGTTTATGCACCCATTTGTCTTCAGCGATCGTGTCAGGAAGGTGAGCATCACATAACGCCGGATTGTTAGAACAAAGTGTACTTGTGTTGAGGGAGTACTTGAGTCGAGGCCCATTGTCTATCTGCAACCTTAATTCTTCACATATAGATATGAGTACATAGTTCTATTCTCTTCTTGTTATATATGGATCTACATGTGTACATGCCTATATTTAGGCCTGTATAAATTCCTTGCTACTATATTGCCCTTGATTGAGCCCCTCTAGGCATCCTACGACCTTCCGCCTTCCATTGATTAAAGTTCACTTGCTGTTCCCTTGTCCCTGGATTGGTCCCCCCCACCTTTCTTTCTCCCACCTTCCCTTCTCCTGTCCCCCATCCCCGCTGCCAGAACCGCTGGCCCCGTTCTTTTCCCCCCTGAATTATTTAGCCTGCCTATCTTAACTAGATAGACATGCAGACAGGCAGTCAAATACAACAACAAAGCCAAAAGCAACAAAACAATAACAGCAAAAAATACAAAATAACAAAAGGAAAGCCACTAACAAAAACAGAGAAGCCTATAAATAGTTCAAGGTCTGTGTGTTGGTCTTTATGAGTGTTTTCCAGGCGAGACTGATGGGATGCCACACTCTTGTCTCCAAAGTCTATTTTGGCATTCCCCGGGGATTCATCACTCTGCTCCCCTGCTGCTCTGCTGCATGCCCTCAGTGCCTCGCCCCAGCGTGATGGGGTCAGATCGTGCACTATTTCCTCACCGTGTCTTCAGTACTGTCCCTCACGGCGCCATGGTGAGAGTGAAGGATACTGAGTCATGTGGTGGGGCCAGCCCTATGGTCCTCCCCGTGTGTTTGCTCTGGGCAGGAACATTGTCCTCCGGGTTTGGTGGGCCAGGATGTCCTCTCCTCCCTCTCCATCCCTTTTCATTTCTCCCCTGTGCTCTAATCTGACACGCCCCACCCACCCCTCAAGCTGCAGCCCCAGTGCTGTCCTCAGGGACATGTTAAGAAGTTCTTTCAGGGCTATGAACAGATGCTTTTAGGGCATGCCTCTTCACCGTAAGCCTCAGCAAACAGCTCCCTCAATCAAGTGCCCAGAGACATCCCCACTTCACTACGCATCAGCCCAAAGGCACTCAGTGTCACGTCCATGGGTCAGCAAACCCAGCTCCCTCCACTGAGTGCCCACTGGGACCCCATGGAAACCAGCCTCCTGCCCAAAAGCGCTCAGCTCTACATGCCCCATGGGCTGCGAAGTCCATCACTCTGCTCCATGCTCTGGCTGCTGTCTAATGTCCCAGTGGTCTTCCCGACCCAGGAGGCTCACCTCACTGGGCTCTGGGGTCCAGAAGAGGAGCTCCACTCTGGGCTCTTGCTGGCAGCAGCCCAGGTGTGGCTTCTCTGAGGGCTGTTTGTTTTCCTTTCACCCAGCAGGGTGGCATTCCAGGGAAGCCTGTTTACAATGACCCACAGGGAATCCTATCAGTATCTCCCTCCACCTTCTTACCAGACTCATGCAGGAAAAGGTTGTTGGGCCACAGTTAAAGAGCCACATTCATACATAAGTCACTGGCCCTGCCTGCAGTAGCCAGGACTCAGACCCCTTGATGAAGCACCTATCCTTTGTCACACACCAAGCTAAGGCAGTGCTTCACAACTGCCTCTTCCCAACCCTGGCCACAGTGCCATAGCACCCGGGATGCTAATGACGAGGTCAGCAGTTCAAAGCCACCAGCTACTGTATAGGAGAAAGATGAGGCTTTCTACTCCTGTCATAAAGAGTTACAGTCTTGGAAACCCACAGGGGCCGTTCTACCCTGCCTCATAGGCGTCAGAATCAAGTGGATGGCTGCAGATTGGTGAACTGTAGAGGTGGGGCCGGGAGTGGTTTGGTGGTGGAATTCTTGCCTTCCATTGGAAAGACCTGGGTTCAGTTCCTGATCCGCACACCCCACACACTGCCATCGACTCTCTGCCGTGGAGGCTTGCATGTCACCGTGATGCAACATCACTTTCACGGGAGCATCCAGACAAAGACTAACTAGGAAGAAAGGCTTGTCGATCTTCTTCCAAAGACTCCCTCTGGATCACATCAGCTGAACCGTAAAGGACAACAGGACAGAGGAGGCCCCCGCGGCAGCATCGGGTTCTGTTGTGCATGGGTGATGGAGGGGCTGACTGGAGGGCAGCCAAACTTAGGGCAGCTCCCCAGCAGGAGGCCTGACCACAGGCAGCAAAAAAAAAAAGCCACTGCATCTCAGAAGGCAGCGTGGGACTGCTCCTTAAGGCTTCTGAGAGTGTAACCTTCGTGGAAAGAGCCTTACTTTCCTCCCTCGGAGCAGCTGGGGGGGGGGGGGGGAGGTTGAACAGCTGACCTGGTAGGTGAGTTAACAGCTCCAACACTTAACCCAGGTACCATCTGAGCCTTTAGCTAATTCAATACCTAAGCCTGGATGCATTGTAACAAATGCTAGTCCACGATACAATTTATCGATATTCTATTTCTAGCAATCTCTCCAACAGACAGGAACACAGGCTGCGAAATACAAATGAACTATCAACTTATCATACAAGCCCCATTCTGCCTGTGCATGAAGTACCGGTATTAAATCGTCTTAGCGAAGGGATGCTGCCTGCACTCTTTTCGAAAGCGCGGAACTCGGCACTGAGCAAATTAGCCCAGAGAAGCTATTTAGCGACACAACTGGTTCCATTCTCCAGAACACACGACATAATCAAAAAAAAATTTTTGGAATGACATTCCTTTAAGCTGTGATGCAGAGAGGGCGAGGGCGAGGGCGAGACCATCAATAAGAAACAGCCACAACAGTAGCATCAGCCTGCGCCGGGGTGGGCCAACTGCTGCCTGGGAGCCACCGGTGGCTCTTTCGGTGGGCGCACGTGGCTCTGACGGGACAGTGCAGATTTTCAGAGGATCTTATTCAGACCATGGTGATTTCGTTTGTTTGTACATATGTACTCATGGCTCTCGAATAATTTCTAAATTGTTGTGAGGAGCAGGCTTGGCTCTTCCATCTCAAAACTTTGCTGAGCCCCGGAGTAGAGTGTGGGGCACCACTACTGTTTGGCTTGTGTCTAAAATCATCCCAGATGTGGTGAATCTGTTCACATTTACTTTCAAACCACGTGCTCATGCGCCATGTTTCCAAGTCCAAATAATCAGTTCTCGCTGAAGGACTTAAAGCAGGTGGTGCTCAGTGGGTTTTATGTCAACTGGGCTGAGCCAGGCGTCTCCGAGACGGGATCTAACGCAGTGGGGTCAGCTCCACAGTGGGGTCTCTGCACCATCTGCAACAGCATGAAGGCACTGTCGCCAACACCGTGAGGCGGGACAGACCCCGGGCAGGACAGACTCAACCATGTGGTCTAATTCCATTTTTACCAAAGTTCAAAAGCAGCCAAGCTAGACTTGGCTGCCAGGCAGCATCTGCAGGAATGGCCAGGAGAGGGTCTTAGTAAAGGGCTTCTCTTAGTCTGTTTCTTGGTCTGTGTTCTGGGTGCACTACTTCATTTAAGTGGTGACCAGCCACTCTGCATATAATTTGGGATTTTCTATTTGTGCGTTATCCTTCTAACACACTGGTTCTCAACCTGTGGGTCATGACCCCTCTGGGGGTCGAACAACCCTTTCACAGGGGTCAGCCTACGACCATCGGAAAACACACATTTCCAATGGTCTTAGGAACAGAGACATCGCTCCTTTATCCGTCTCCAGGCGGGTCCGTCCACATGCAGATACGCCCATATACAGGTACTAGGCGTGAAGACTGTTACCCATGCTACACCATGCTTCAAGACAAACTTCCGTTTATTTGTCATTAGAAGTAAATATTTCAATAATTTATAAATTATCAAGGACTCATGAGGGAGAGGGGAGCGGGGAAGGAGGAGAAAAAATGAGGACCTGATGCGGGGCTTAAGTGGAGAGCAAATGTTTTGAGAATGACGAGGGCAATGAATGAACAAATGTGCTTTACACAATTGATGTATGTATGGATTGTGATAAGAGTTATATGAGTCCCTAATAAAATGATTTAAAAAAAGGAAATATTTCACAATATATAATAACATATTGTTTTGTGATGAATCACTAAGCTTTAATTATGTTCAATTTATAACAATGAAAATACATCCTGCCTATCAGATATTTACATGACAATTCATAACAGTAGCAAAATGACAGGGATGAAGTCCAGGCTTACTGAATTGGTCCAGACTACAGGGCCCCCCAAAATGACTGCTGGGAAGTGCTCCATATACCCTGAGCCAAACTCCAAGGTCACCTTGCAGCAGAGTCAGTGACTGGCTCGTCAAAGCTAATGCCGGTGAGTGTGTCACCCGATACAGCCATCTTCTCCCTGAGACAGCACGGTCTCCAACTGTTGGAACCCAGACGGCCGGGGAAGAAACAACCAGGAAGGAACAGGTGAGAAGAGGGGCGCCATGACCCACCCGTGCAGCAACAGCCTACCCCCCAAATGATTTTGCCGTGTGCCGTTTCACAGGAATCACAATTGTTTTCTTTCTTTGACGGAGAGAAGGGAGGAGAATAAAGGAGTTTGCACCTGCACAGGCAACAATCCCCAAGGCGATCGGAGGGCGAAGGGAGGGTAGAGAATAAATAAACACAGCATCTCATACTTGAGGGACATTTCAAATTAGCCACGACGAGCTGGCAGGACGACTGAACAAACAATCCGCACAGCTCGGCCCTTCTCAGAACAAAACCAGCCACCGAAACATCCTCAGGGACTTCACGCTGACGCCTGTCGGTTTTTCTGTGTACCTCCGCCCCAATAAATAAACAATAATTTAAGGAAATTTTAGGTCACACCAAAACGTTTTCGGAAACAGAAACGGAGTGGGATTTATGTGTGCCTGACTTGTCTGCACGGTGTTCCCACGCCCGCTGGGCTCCGTCATGGAAAAGGACAAGAGTCGGTGACCAAACATACAGCCTGCAGCCGGGCCAGACAGCAGGGCTGGTGTGCGGCGATCCACCCCCTGCCTAGTGATCCAACCCCAGTGAGCCGCCGTGCAGTCAGCTGCTTCTCCCACAGGGCCCTTCCTTCCTGGGCACCCCAGCCTGCCCCCCTCCAGTCCATCTGCAGGATCGAATGGCCTTCCCTCCCTCTGGACCTCACTTCCACCCTCTGCTTATCTACCAGCAAGAGTCTGTCTCAATGAAAAACGCAGCAAAGGCATGTTCCGGGTCTCAGCCACATGCCCAGGGCAGGACGTCACTTCGTAGGTAAGAGAGCAGATTTTCTTCGGCAAAGCGGTTGAGTGGGAAAAGCAAAGTGCACGGTGCCACGTGGACAGGGTTCTGGAACACAGGCGCCAAGAAACAGAACGGTGCCCCAGGGAGGCTGCTCTTGTGCGGCAGAACCAAGGCAACTCAGACTGCGTCTGGGGAATAGCAGGCGCAGAGGCCCCCAGGGAAAACACTGTGGCACCTGGATCACCGAGCCGTAACTCAGAACCTTCCTCCTCGGCATGCCCACGGTTCACACCCAAGCCCGACGGCACCGCACCACAACTTGCCGCCATCGAGTCCCTGCTGGCACACAGCGACCCCAGAGGACCAGGCAGAACTGCCCTGTGGGTTCAGAGGCTGGAATTATGGACAGAGGCAGACCGCCTGCTTTCTCCCGTGGAGCTGAGCGGCTGGGAGTGCAGAACTGCTGACCATGGGGTAGCAGCCCACCGTGTAACCACTGTGCCAGCGGGGCTCCAACGGCGTCTGTCTTACACACTCTGTATTTAAAACACTACAAACAGAGTCCGCACATCAGAATTGAAAAGTATTCACTTGGCTCTTGAATTCTTGCCCTCTCTAAACCCTTTTAAAGAGCCAAAGGGGGCATGGGCGGCGGTTCTCAACCTGTGGGTCGAGACCCCTTTGGGGGTCGAACTACCCTTTCACGGGGGTTGCCTGATTCCTAACAGTAGCAACATGACAGTGATGAAGTAGCAACGAAAATAATGGATGGTTGGGGGGCTCACCACAGCATAAGAAACTGTATGAAAGGGTCGTGGCATTAGGAAGGTTGAGAACCACTGATTTACAGCCTTGGAAACCCAAAGGGGCAGTTCTATGTTGTCTTATACAATTGCTATGAGTCAGAGTGGACTTGACAGCAATGAGGTTTTTTGGTTTATGACCCTTTAGCACCCCTGGTGGCACTGTGGGTTAAGCATTGGGCTGCTAATAGCAAGGTTGGTTGTTTGAAACCATTAGCCACTCCTTGGGAGAAAGATGAGGCTGTGCGCTCCCAGAGGATTTAACGTTTAGGAACTTCTACCCTGTCCTACACAGGGTCCTTATGACTTACAGGCCTATAACCCTGGTACACAGTGGCGACTTGGGCTGTCAACCACAAGGTCAGCAGTTCAAAACCACCAACAGCTCTGCAAGAGGAAGGTGAGGTTTTTGACTCCTATAAAGAGTTACAGACTTGGAAACCCTTCCGTCAGGGTCCCCTTATGAGGCGGCGTCGACTCAGCGGCAGTGAGTTCAGGTTAATGGTTGGCAGGAGCTCAGCAGCGTGAGACAGGATCATTATCTCCTCCAGTTCTCTGTGGTCATCAGGAGAGAACCAGCCAGAAACGGAGGGCAAGCGCAGTTACACAAGTGAAAGAAAGTTAACTTGCTGACAGAGCGTGGATATGCTGCTGCTGAGTCTGTTCTCAACCACAACACTGAAAATAAAGCCAACTATTTAAATCATACAAAAGGAAACTTCTCAAATATATCTTAGCACGAATGATGTCAACTAGACACTCCTGGGTAAAGGTAGGGGTGGGGCCCACCTGATGCCCCTCCCTTTGTGTCAGAGCCTGTTTGTGTAAGGGTACGAGGCACTGGGAACCCTCTCCCCCTCTACCCCTGCGCCTTCCCTCCCACTTGCTGGGATTCTGCCTGCCTCCAACCCTGAGTGGTGGGCACCCTGCCATGTCTCCACTGACCTTGGCTCCATGTGACCGCGCTGGCTGGCCTGCGATCTTCCTGCATCCCACCTCACCGTCCTGTGTCACTGGCCTGAGGCTAGGTGAGTCTGAGGAAGGCTGTAGGGACTGGCTTCCGACTTACGAACCTGAGTTGAGATGCCTTCTTGATACATCGTTACTTCTTGATATAAAATCCCTTCTTAGGTGTAAGTGTATGGGAATGTCACTGGATGTGTTTCTCTTGTCAACCCAGCCTAACGCACCATGATAAACTGGTTGTCCTTTCAGCACAATGCCCTGTGCAAGCATACAATAGACATTTACAGGAGAAACAAATGTTATAAAAATAGCGAACCAGCAGTACTGGGGATAAATCCTTCTGGATTACAAGATTTTCTTTTCAGACAGCTGAAGGCTGATCCCTTTAAGCACCTAAGCTGTTTTTATTTTAACCATTGGGGAAGGGAGTCGTTGGGTACATTTTTTCAAAAGACTTCATTTAGAGAATGTACTTTAACCCTTTCTATTGTGTGTGTAGCAAGCACACATTTTACACAAACAGCATGCGTGCTATACGTGGGGGAAGGGGTGTGCAAACCCTCTCCGGCATTAGCTACCTATGTGCGCTCTGCAGATTACGTGCACACGCACGCACATAATGTGAAAAAGTGGGTACGACAAGGTGTCCACAAGAGTTGCTCAGCGGGGTGCTGCTGCAGGTGGGGGGGGGCCAGGCATGACAGATGGAAGCCTGTTCCATTACGCGCCCCACGTCCCCACCAGTCTCGTGCTGGGCACACCTTGGCAAGCTCTCATCCAAACCCAGCGCGGAGGCTAAAGCACAGGGCCTGAAGCTTTTTGTGCCACGGACTTTTTAAGCGCCTGGAGTCTCTGGCACCTTCTCAGGAGGAAGGTGTTTCTAAAAGTGATACGGGACCACGAAGGCTTTGCTCTGTGCTCACGAATATTCACTCAAGACCCTCAACAGTCCCCGCTGAGCGCTGCTTCTCAGAGAACCCCGCCTGTCACGTTTCTTCTAAGACTGGCTGGTTTTGCCTGGCAGTCCACGGGAAATGCCGCACACAGGGCCAACCCCCGAGGGCACCACAGACCTCTGCATTCTCTCCCTCCTCGGACACCAGGTAAAGAGCCCTGGGACTAGGGAAAACCGGAAGGGAAAGGGGACCCAGCAAAGGAGAGCACTCACTCAGAGAGCCGCCCCCACTGGGTTGCGTCCCCTGCAGTCACTAGCAATGCGCCTGAGCCTATCCTGCCGCCAGTGCCTGCACAAATCCAAGCCCACATGTCAAGAAGGGAAAGCCAGTCACAGCTGCCACTGTCAACGTCTGCAGAGGGAAATGACATCGATCTGATACATCGATAAGGAAGCAAGTTTCAATCAAGTATATCTCAAGTGTCCACTCGTTCGAATCATAGCCATTATTTCGACAGAATGCAAACTCTTCGTTAATATGAAAAACATTGGGGGTAAGTAACCCTCTTGAATTTTTGTTACGTTAGTTTCTGTTTCTCAGTGTATGAAACCCAGGATTGATGGAGCACTGGCGGCAGCAAGTAGAATAAGGATTCCCGGGAATACGGTGGGAAGTGGGGGAGGGGGCTGATGACAGAAAGCTGATTAGGAAGACAATGCTCTGAAACTGATTGTGCTGGATGTGATTGAGCCATGGGAGGATATATCAGTACCAGCTCCCAAGAAAATGGTTTGGGGGTCAGGGGGAACCACTGCCATTCATTCCAAATGCCATGACTGCTCAAGTTAAGACTGATGTGACTGAGTGCCTAATGAATCCTTGGATGATGACAACTTAACCCACCAACCTCACTGCCATCAAGTCGCTACCCAATCATGGCGACGCTCTAGGACATGGTCGAACTGCTCGTGAGTTTCTGAGGCTGTAACTCTCTACAGGAGTAGAAAGTCCCATCTTTCTCCTGCGGAGCTGCTGGTGGTTTTGAACTGCTCACCTTGTGGTTAGCAGCCCAATGCGTAACCACTATGCCACCTGGGCTCCTGATGCCAACTTAAATATGGAAACAACTTCACCTACTATATAGTCTAACAGGGATGGGAAGAGCTGCTCTTCGCCAGGCTCCCACGCCATCGGTCCTTGGTTCCACTCCTATTGCGTCAAGAGAACAAAGCCATGCTGCCCCTGTGCCAGCCTCCCAAGGACTGCTAGACGTGGGCCCGTTGCTGCAATCACTGGGTCGATCCGTCTCATTGCGGTCTTCCCCTTTCTTGCTGACCCTCAACTTTATCAAATCTGCTGTCCTCCTGCAGGAACGGGTCTCTCCTGATAACGTGTCCCACATAGGTGAGACCAGGTCCGTCTATTCGCACTGCTGAGGAGCGATCCGGTTGTGTTTCCTCTGAGATGGTGTGTTTCTTTCTGGGAGTCCGTGGGACTGCCGGTGTGCTTGGCCAGCTCCGCGTGAACCAGCTCAAGTGAATCAGTTCCTCTTTGCGCGCCCAGCTTTCACACGGACATGAGGTGACTGCAAACGCCGTGAGTGCTCAGGGCAGACTGTGAAGCCAAGCAAAAGGAAATCCTAGACAATGTCCAGGCTCATGGCATTGCCCCGCCCCTGCCCCCCGCCTGATCAAGACACAGGGCACACAGGATCAGGACTTTGTCCCACGCAGCACTCTGGGCTGGGGCGGGAGCCGTGTGATTCAGTTCTAAACACCCTCAGAGTGTCTACTAAACACACACACTTGCGGTGTGAGGCAAAGACGCGGCAATTTTCTATGTCTCTCCATTAAAATGGGTAATGAAAAATTAACTTACCTGCATTTAAATATATTTACATGAAAATACAGCAACTCCAGAGATTAGAATAAAACAAACAATAAGCCTTTATTTTCTAGACTTCTGAGAGGAGCACTTAACCTCAGTTTATGGGAATGTGGAACAGAGATGTGTGTCCAGAGCTGTGCTGGACAGTGGGGTTACAGGCAAATTAAGCCAGGCGTCTACAATGGGGATGGAACGGTCATACTGGTTTTTTTTTAAGCCAGGAGGCAATGGGTGGGGGTTCAGCACCAGGTACTGGGAGCAGAAGCACCTACACATGGGGGCAGGTGGGGCAGAGGTGAGAGGGCTCAGGGAATGCCTTTGACCCCAGTGAGGCGAGGGAAGGCCATGTTATCCCGGGAACAGAAAGCGGGCACAAAGGATGGGTGAGTGAACCAGCAACCAGGGACCTTACGACGGGCTGTGCCGGTGCCAATGGAGAGGAGAGGGTGAAGCCGAAAATCACGTCTCACTGCCACTGACTCGGCGACCCCACAGGACCGGGTAGAACTGCCCCTGTGTTTCCCAGACGAGGACTCTTGGTGAGCAGAAAGCCCCAAGGGAGAAAGCCGAGGCTTTCTACTCCTGTACAGAGTTACCGTCTTGGAGCCCCACAGGGGCAGTGCCACCCTGATCCAGAGTCACTGCTAGTTGGAATCAGGGACTGTGGGTTTGGTTTGGGGTTTGCTAGGGTTCCCACCTCTTGGGGGCGGGGGTGGGGTGGTAGAAAATATTTGGAGTTTTCCTTCCCTGACAACAGGTTTCCACTTTCCACGGGCTCTAGCTTGTACAACTTTTACCATAAAATATTTTTAATTTTTTTTTCCTTCAGCTTCCTGAGTATTTTAGGTGGTGGAGGGAAACCATCTTTTAGAGGTTGATATCTGCTGTTATTACTGTATATCCTCAAGTATAAACCGACCCAAATATCCACCGAGGCACCTAATTTTACCACAAACACATTAAAAATGTGCTGAAAAACTCAGCTTATACTCGAGTATGTACGGTATGTATAACCTTTCAGGGAAAAATTACTAGGGGACAAGGAACAAAAGCTTTGTTTTAAACAAGTGATGCGTTATTTCTATATAGAGGTGGAACGGCAGACAATTCGACGTATCCCCCAAAGCCATTAAGAATCATGGAGCACAATGTGATTATAAATCGTCAGCATCTGCGAACAGACAGCAATCTACTTGAAAGACTGTCTCTGCAATCGCATCGATAAAAACTTGCACCTCAAATCAAAACTGGGGCCCAAATCAGAATTAGTTGCTGACGACGCAAACTCGGGAATCGGTTAGCTCTCACCTTGCACCTCCTCGAGACGCTCATGAAAAAACTGCATCAGAACAAAAATTCTGACCATAGTGAATGAGGGGGTAGTGCTGAGTGGAGACCCAAAGCCCATGTGGAGGCCACTGGACATCCCCTTAAAGAAGGGTCTCAGAGAGGAGAGAGCCAGTCAGGGTGCGATATAGCAATGATGAAAAATACAACTTTCCTCTAGTTCCTAAATGCTTGCTCTCCCCCTGCACCCACCCCCCCCCCCCCCGCCACTATCATGGTCCCAATTCTATCTTGCAAGTCTGCCTAGACCAGAGGATGTACACTGGTACAGATAGGAACTGGAAACACAGGGAATCCAGGGTGGATGATCCCTACGGGACCAGTGGTGTGAGTGGCAATACTGGGAGGGCAGAGGGAGGGTGGGTTGGAAAGGGGGAACCGATTTCAAGGAGCTACATGTGACCTCCTCCCTGAGGGACATACAACAGAAAAGTATGTGAAGGGAGACGTCGGACAGGGCAAGATATGACTAAATAATAATTTATAAATTATCAAGGGTTCAAGGGAGGGGGCGCGGGGAGGGAGAGGAAAATGAGGAGCTGATGCCAGGGGCTTAAGTGGAGAGCAAATGTTTTGAGAATGATTAGGGCAATGAATGTACAAATGTGCTTTACACAATGGATGGATGTATGGATTGTGATAAGAGTTGTATGAGCCCCTAATAAAACGATTTAAAAAATAATTATATCAGAAAAGAAAGAAACGTCGTTCACACAGTCACATTTGGGGACCACAATGTGGAATCATCATAGGACACCAATATCACAGAGACAGTAATTACAGAGACAGTAATTCACAGCACATTTGTTGAAGTTACCGAAAATCAAACTTTTGTCCACCTTCCACCTCACTGACAAACACCCCTGGGTGCCCAGCTCCAGTCACCAGGGTGTGCGTCCGCTCGGGCCTTTGTGCAGTGAGCAACCTGCACAAGCAGCAGCCTTCCAACCAACGTCTGTGCGAGCCCGGCCATGCTTTTTCCCAACGAATGGCAGAAGGGCTCAACTTACTCAACCTACTCCTGGGCTGTGCAGGTCGTCAGACTGCAGCTCATGACTAGACACTGGAGACCCACTCTCCACAATATTGAAATACATGTAGTACTTATAGATTGGTCTGCTAACTTCCAGGTCAGTACTTCAAAACTATTAGCCGTTTCATGGGGAAAAGATGGGGCTCTCTGTTCCCATAAAGAGCTACAGTCTGGGAAAGTTCTGCCCTGTCCTAGGGGGTCACTGTGAGTTGGAATTGACTCGGTAGTCGTGAATCTTTTTGTCTGAACCTTTGTACAGTACTGGCTTCCTTCTTGAAATGAGCCAACCACGCGCCGTAACAATCCCGACCTTCCTGTCGATCAGTGGGAGCTCGCTCCCTCACCACGCTGGTGCAGCTCTTGAAATTACTCTACGCCCTTCCTTTGTCTAGGTCACCAGGCAAAGGAGACCTTGACCGGTAAAGGGTACTCATTTAAAACAGTCTAGAGCAGTGGTTCTCAACTATCTTAATGCCGCGACCTTTCAATACAGGTCCTCATGTGGCGGTGACCCGCAACCGTAAAATTATTTTCAGTGCTACTTCATCACTGTCATTGTGCTACTGTTACGAATTGGGTGACCCCTGTGAAAGGGTCGTTCACTCCCCAAAGGGGTCGCGACCCACACGCTGAGAACTGCTAAAAGATTTGTACTTTTATGCATTTGATACTTTTGTAGTAAAAACGCAGCAAGAACAAGACTATCTGTGGCTGTCCGACTTAACAGCTGCAGTCTCTGAAGCTCGTGAGCAGCCATCTAAGGTGCCACCACCGGTCTCTCGTGACCTTCTGGAAAGAAGAGTGACGGCCATGGCAAGCCACGGAAACAGCTTGTCACACACACACCAGTCCCCAACCGGACACCAGGAGAACTGGATGGTCCCCCGCTGTTGCCACTACGAGCTGCTCTGCTAAGGGTCACCCTGGACGGTCAGAGAAAAACAAAACAGTATCATAAGGAAGACCATGCTTGCTGGTGAGAAAGAGACCGGTGGGGTCCCGAACAGAGCCCTGGGTCACCAGTCTGGAACTGAACCCACTCTTGTTAAAATAATAAAATCATCAACCATTTAAGATCCAAAGGGCAGCATTCAGGCAGCATCAAGGTTCCGAGGATACAGCCGGGGCGAAGAGTGAGAAGCAGAAACACAGGCAGTGGAGCAGGTGAGGCTACACTGGGGGTTTGCTATGAATGTGCTGAAACGAAATGCGTAGGAACTGTTGAATGTAGAGCTGCGGATCTGCTCTGTAAAAGCTCCACCTGACTCATGATACAACGACAGAGACCAAAGAGCGGGCACCAGATAAAGGAAACCTGTTCACAGTTCTCCGATGTCAGATGTTCTATTCCACAAGTCTAGGAACTTCGTGGGAGTCCCTGCGTGGTGCAAACAGTTAAGGTTTGCGCTACTAACGGAGACACAGTGTGGGAATTGCACCTGACCTGACCTCACCACACCGAGGCAAAGCACTGGGGGAGTGCAGCGGAACAGCAAGGGAATGGAGTGGCAAGGTCTCCAGGGAATGCTGAAAGTGGACTTTGGGGCCAGGGTGTGGTGCTCCAACAGACTGGACTGGAAAACACTCCTAAGGGCCAACAAATAATCCTTGAACTAACTACAAGCTTTTCTTTCATGAAGTGTTTTGTTTTGTTCTTTGTCAGTGGTTTGTTTTTGTTGTTTTGTTGTCTGGCTGTAGACTATTGCTCTGTTTTCCTCTGTCTTGTTTTCGTGCATGTTAGTGTCTCCACAGGTCTGTCTGAATAGGACAGGCTGGATGAACTATCTGGAGGAAAAACAATGGGATCGACAGTTCCGGGGGGACTTGGGGTGGGGGAGGTGGGGGTGGTAAGGAAGTGGTGTTAACAAACACAGGGACAAGGGAACAATATGGGGCCCAAAATGGTAGTGAGGGGGGAGTGGCAGGCCTGGTGGGGAATGATCAAGGGTAAGGTTGCGTAGAGAAGAGGTATAGCTGTAGCCCAGGTGGGGACGGAGCATGGTAGTAGGGCAGGAGGAAAGTGAAGGGAGATAGAGGAAAGAACTAGGAGTCAAGGGACATTTATGGAGGTCTAGACAAAGACATGTACATGCAAATATATATATGAGGATGGGGAAATAGATCTATGTGTCTATATTTATAGGTTTAGTATTAAGGTGGCGGAAGGACCTTGGGCCTCTACTCAAGTACTCCCTTAATGCATGAATACTTTCTTTTTTTAAATTGGCACTCTGTGATGCTCACCCTCCCGACACAAGTGCTGAAGCCAAAGCGGGTGAACAAGTAAATGTGGTGAAGAAAGCTGATGGTGCCCGGCTCTCAAAAGAGATAGTGTCTGGGGTCTTAAAGGCTTGAAGATAAGCAAGCAGCCATCTAGCTCAGAAGCAACAAAGCCCACATGCAAGAACACACCAGCCTGTATGATCACGTGGTCCCGAAGGGATCAGTTACAAGGCATCAAAGAACAAAAAATCATATCATTGGGTGCACATCTCCATGATACGATAGCCAAAGACAAACGGGTGCATAAGCAAATGTGGCGAAGAAAGCTGATGGTGCCCGGCTATCGAAAGAGATAGTGTCTGGGGTCTTAAAGGCTTGAAGGTGAACAAGCGGCCATCTAGCTCAGAAGCAAATAAGCCCACATGGAAGAAGCACACCAGCCCGTGCAATCACGAGGTACCAAAGGGACCAGGTATAAGGCATCATGCAAAAAAAAAAAAGATATATATATATATATATATATATACCATAGTGAATGAAGGGGAAAGTGCAGAGTGGAGATCCAAGGCTCATTTGTTGGCCACTGGAGATCCCTTCACAGAGGGGTTTAGGAGAGGAGATGGGTCAGTCAGGGTGCGATGTAGTACCGATGAAGAACACAGCTTTCCCCCAGATCCTGGATGCCTCCTCCCACCAACTACCATGATCCGAATTCTACCTTGCAGGACTGGATAGGGCAGAGGTTGTACACTGGTGCATATGAGGGCTGGAGGCACAGGGAATTCAGGGTGGATGATACCTTCAGGACCAAGGGTGTGAGGGGCGATGCTGGGAGAGTGGAGGGTGAGTGGGTTGGAAAGGGGGAACTGATTACAAGGATCCACATGTGACCTCCTCCTTGGGAGATGGACAGCAGAGAAGGGGGGTAAGGGAGACTCCGTATAGGACAAGATATGACAAAATAACAATCTATAAATTATCAAGGGCTCATGAGGGAGGGGGAGCGGGGAGAGAGGGGGAAAAAAAGAGGACCTGATGCAAAGGGCTAAAGTGGAGAGCAGATGCTTTGAGAGTGATGAGGGCAAAGAATGTACGGATGTGCTTTACACAATTGATGTATGTATATGTATGGATTGTGATAAGAGTTGTTATGAGCCCCTAATAAAATGTAAAAAAAAGAAAAGAAAAACCTGGCAATCTGCTTCAGAAAGTTCAGGGGCACGGACACCCCACAGAGCCCGGTCTGGCTCAGAGACACACCGACTGCAAGCCTCTCAATAGCAACTGGCTGGGGTCCAGGGCTTCTCACAAGGACTGGGTCCTCAGACCTGCTTCCCACCTTCAAGACCTTCCTTCCTTTAGCCTTGTCCGGACTCCCCACCCCTAGCCCCACCACTGCCATCAGAGTGGAGGATGGACCCCCAGCTCCTCTCCCGTCCTCAGACTTCTCTACACTCTCTAAAGGGGGTTGGGGTGGGGTGTTGAAGAGCCGTGACTATTTTACAATCAAGAACAGTCCTAGAGAATCAACACTGAAACCAGGGCCGCCCAGAGATAAAGCCCGAGCGACACCAGCCAGGCACTGCCATCCTGGGAGCCCAGTCCAAGCCTGGCTGAGGTTCCCCGGCCTGAGGGCTAATGAGCACAGAGGAACCACCAAGGCACAGCCAGAGGCTGCCTGAAACCCAACTGTGATCCACCAGCCCGGCTCAGGGAGCAAGCATTCTCCAGCGAGGATTCTAATCTCTGTGCCTGACATTTTCATTGTGTCTTACAAAGACCAAGAGTTTTTTTAAAAAATGAATAAATGAATGAATGAATAAAATCAAGAGAAGCCCTAAAGGGAAAGGGGGGAAGGAAATCTTCAGAAGTAATTCTCTCACTCAGAACAGGTGTAGTCACAAGCATCCGCATGTCATAGAGAAGATTCTTCACCTCTTCCCAGGCCTTTCCTCACTCTCTCTCCAGGCATCCCATGTACGGCCCCCACCCCAAGGCCTACAAGGTGATTTCATCCTCTGCTCTGAATTCTGTCTGAAACATGGCCCAACCGCCCATCCTCTTTTTTAAAGAGTCCCCTGCTCTGCCGGTACCTTGCCCTCAAAACATCGCAGCCCGAGTTCATTCTCTTGGCCCTAAAAAACCTGGGTTTGCATTTGACCCAGTTTTAGTTTGTTTTTTATTTCTTCTTATTATACTTTTATTATTTTCTGCTTTCTTTTGAATTGAGAAAAAAAAAACAAAAAAAAACACCTGGGTTTGTCTCTGTATTTTCCTGGATGCTCAGACACCTTGCAGATGAACAAACTCACAATCTGGAAGGGGGTTCTCTTCTTTCTCCTGATTCCATCTTTGGACCGGCCATCGAAGGGCATACTCTCTCCCCAGGAGCCGGGAGCCTCGGTGGAGATTCCCAGCCGCCTTTCACATCAGCTTAGCAGGCCGGCTCCGACCTCTCCAGGGGCTGGTCTCTCCTGACAACACGTCCAAAGTGCGTGAGACCAAGTCTGCCATCCTTGTCCCTAAGGAGCACTGTGGTGGTACAGCTCTGACAGCTTCAGCCTGGGACCCTCAGACCCTCCCTCCGTGGTGTGCTTTCAATCAACCCTAATGCTCCAAGTTCCCCAATTCACCAACCAGAGGGGATTCCACACACACGTCTCCTGGCATCTGCTCACATGGGTTTCCACCTCCCACCTCCAAGCCTTTGCCCATTGGGCTTCTCGCATGCAGATTGTCCTTCCTTCGCCTGCCCTGAGGGGACAGATCCCAGGCCCTCCATCTTTTCATCTCACGGGTCAGGAAAGCCAGGGGAAGGGGGCTTGGCAGGCCCAGACCTCCTGTCCGGGGTGCTTTTCCTGGACCACACTCACTCTCCGAGACTGGCTTTTAATTCAAATAAAATGTCATTGCAAGATAAGATTTCTAAGCCCGCTAAATCAATTTTAAAAGAGAAAACTAGATAGATCGGCCTGTGCCCCCACTTGCTGTGACCCCAAAGCGGTGTTTTGTTTTTTTTCTTAGATCCTCAGCCTCCCTGTGGTTTGTGCTTTCAGGTTTGGCAGCAGGTGAGGTGTGGGTGTGAAAGGCTTTGAGGCCCAAAGCCAACATTCTGTCTAAAGCCAGGGTCCTCAAACTTTTTAAACAGAGGGCCATTTCACTGTCCCTCAGACCCATTGGTGGGCCAGACTATAGTTTAAAAAAAAACAAACTATGAACAAATTCCTATGCACAGTGCACACATCTTATTTTGAAGTAAAAAAAATAAACGGGGCAAAAACACCCGGCGGGCCGGATAAATGTCCTCAGCGGGCCGTGGTTTGAGGACACCTGGTCTAAGGGGCCAGAGGGGCCATTGTCCTCTCCCCTAACCTTCCAGAGGGGCCAGAAGGGCTGCCCTCTCTCTGTTCTAATCAGGGCTAACAGCGACAAAGAGACCGGACCCGACTGATCCTTGGTTCAACTCTGACTCGTGGAGACCCTAGTGGACTGGACAGAACTGCCCTGCAAAACTGCCAGTTCTGTGTATCTTTACAGAAGCGCACTGCCTCATCTGTCTCCCGTGGCTCGGCCGGTGGGTTCCAACCACCAGTCTTTGAGGTTAGCAGTCCAACACTTAACCAGACCCAATGTGGCCTCAAAACCAGCAGGCGGCTGCAGGAGAAGGGCTCGGGATACTGGAGACCTTTCTTAAAAACTGTTTCATTGACTTATAACTCAAGTACCACATGCAAGGGCAGTAAATTATTAACCACCTTTTCCCTCCATGGGTCTATAAGAAGGTGGGGAGATACTAATAGGATTCGCCAGTGAACTCGATTCCCTGGAATGCTAGGCGGCTGCTTATAAAATGCGGTCTCTGTGAAGGAGGAGGGATTTCATTCCTAGCAAGGAGTAGGAGTGGGGCACATCCTCTGCACCTGGGATCCATCCCTGCACAGTGGACCTCATGGGTACAGAAGACAGCTGTACCATCAGAAGAGCAGCGGCAAAACCAGGAGCCAGAGCGCGGCTTTGAACCCACAGAGCGGAGAGCTTTGTGCAGGAGGCTGGCTTGCCAAGGTGGGGGCGCCTCTAGACACAAATGGGAAAGCTTCCCTCAGAAGTAAAGCTGAGTGCCTTCATGCTTACTGAAGCGAGGTACCTCTGGGCACTAATTCAGGGAGCAGGGTTGCTGACCCACAGAGCTTGAGCTGTGAACGAGGCTTACGGGAGAGTGGTATGCCCCTCGGGCATGTATTCGCAGACCTGCAGGAACTTTGTAACAAGTCCTGATCAACAACTATCCTAAGTACTTCTCACTGGCATTACAAACTCTTAACTTCCCTAATAAACCCTTTAACCATGATATTTGTCCGTATGTTCTGGATAGCCATTGCAGTGGATATTAGACCTCAGAAAGGTAAACAGAGAACATAAAGGCAATACATATAAAGAAAATCATTACCCACCCCACCCCCCAATAAATAAAACATTAAAAAAAACCTTAATACAAAAGAAAACAGAAAATACTAAAATCTAGAATAAGTTATAATTGGGCAGAAATCTACTCACTGATACACTCTAAGGACCAGACTATTGACATCCCTGGTCGACAGTCTGAAGGAGTCAGTGGCAGCTGAATCCACAGAGGGACTCTGAAGGGACTAGTGCCTTTCACTGTCACCCGTAGCCTCCACCAAAGGCTCAGAACGTCAAGCTCTAACGCATTCCCTTCCTCTGGCTTTAGATTTTATTCTTTACAATCCTTGGATCACACGGGCCGGTGCTGCTCCATCTGTGTAGACTTAGCCACCGTCAGCTAGAGACCTTTCCGAACACCTATACCCTGACTGCATCTCTGACTTTCAAGCCAAAAATGGTGGGTAAGAGCCATATTTAAGTTTTCAGTGTACAGCGGGTTCTGAACAACCTTGCTGATTAAAATCAAGAGCGAGATGACACAATGAGGAACACTGCCACCTCCACTTACCAAAGGGCTACTTGCAACTCTAACAAAAGGTAGGTCTTGCAATTCTAATGACTACCTAATCCTCTCTACACGGGGCTGCCTGCTCCCTACTCTGAGCCCCAAGGGCAGACATGTGTCTTGCGCATTTTGCTTGGTATCTCTTTCTGGATCCTGAATGCCTGGCTCTGAGCAAAGGCTTTAAAATAAAAAACAATTGACCTTGAATATGAAGGAACTTGCGGTGTGTTTTCCTGGCCAATAAGATCTGGAAACATCACACTACTACACCCAAATAAAGATTGCAAAACAATCAATCCTGAGTTCAATACTCTGGAGGTCTGGTACACTGAGCGTTTTCACAGTCTCAGCGGGCTTACTCACTACACAGTTGAGGCGAGCAAGGCATCCAAACTTCAATATGATGCTCCGTGTTGGGTCCATTAAAATTGGGGGGCGTAGGCTCAAAGGGTTTCTGCTTTCAATATCTAGTGCTGGGTACATTAGAGAAACAAATCCACAGAAAACCGTATGTATAAGAGAGTTTTATATAAAGGTTAAGTGCACATCAAGAAAGCATCCCAACCCAGTGCTGCCCAAGGCCAACATTAGCCCATATGTCCAACACCAATCCACAAAGTCCTCCTCCATCTCACAAAACACACACTATGATGCTGACTGCAGGAGGAAAGCCGAGTCAGTGGATGTCCATGTTCCTAGGAAGCTGAGCAGGCACTGGTATTAAGGGACTCCTCTAACGAACTCAGGACCTTCAGGGTTAGGGTACAGCCCATGTTGTTATGTGGTTACCTGTAACTAGAGGGGCTGGCATGCCCCGTAAGGAAATGTGAGAATACACTCTCTCCTGCCTGGACCTGGTTGCTGACATCATGGGGGTGGTACCCCAAAACATCTGTCTCTTAATTTCTTCTCTTCAATTACACAGGTGGCCCTTAGGACCCATCGGGATGTGAGGCTGGATCTCCCAACCCGCCAACTGCTCAGCAGGAGAAAGATGAGGTAACAAATGTATTAGCTGCATGGTAGGCAGCTGATTTATAAATAGTACACACAAAAAAAAAATTTTTTTAAGAAAAAAAAAGTATAAATAGTACACAAGGAGCCAGACTTGCCATTCCAGAGAAGGCGCCCAGTTTGTGTCTCTGAGGTCAACCATATCACTAAAGTGTGATGCTTTCACTTTGGAAACTTACACGTAAGGGGGGGGGGCGGAACCCTGACACAACAGAAACTAAATATAACACAGCCCATCACAATAGACCTGTGTAAAGCCCTTTGAGCAGATACTGTCCCCGGACCTCACAGTGTAGTTCCACCTCAGGAGCCATTTCCTCTGTGGCCGCCCTGTCACCGGGTACTTCCTCAAAATGCCATTTGGCTGATTCTCTGTCTTCGGGTGGGCCGACAATTGTAAGAGACGCTGCGGAATAAATAAACTTCCTTCCTATTTTTAAGAGTTTTCCAAAATTGGAGAATTCTACAATCTTTGGCTGGCGAATGAAGAATTGTCTGGGGTTTCTGGCTGGACAGCACTGAGTCACTCGCTCACTGTGTCTGAGAAATAAAAAGGACTTCCAAACAGCGGCCCCCACTGCTCGTGCTGATTTTAGAGAAGAGGAAATCAAGGCATGTTCTGGAGACCTTGGGCAAGTCCACGCAGGCTGCCAGAGGCGGAGGCCAGTATCTGTCTCCCGGCCTGGCTGTGGCTGCCCCTTATCTGATTGGCATTGCCCGTGGCCCACTGAAAGTGGTTTGTGCTTGTTCTGAATTACTGGATCAGGGCTTAGGGTTAACTCGAACATGAAGTTTCAGAACAATAGATAATCTGAGTAGCAGGTGGTAAGAACTGGTTCTAACCTCTCCTATGACACGGGAACTCCAGCTCAACTGTCAAAGGCTCTGTGGCTTAGTTTCAAACAAGCTCGCGGTCACTGAGTCAATTCTAACGCTGAGCGACCCTGACGCTGCACCACAGGGTAGTGCACGGATCCTGTGTGGGGTTCCAAGGCTGCAAATCTCTGCTGGAGCAGAAAGCCTCATCTTTCTCCCAAGGAGAACCTAGTGGTTTTGAACTGCAGATCTGGTAGTTAGCAGCTCAAAGGGGAGTCCACCTGCCAGACAGAGCTCCTTGTCTAGAGAGGCTTTAACGAAGGCGCCCCTGACCCAAAACCAGACTCACTGCCATCGAGTCACATCCGACTCACAGTGACCCACCAGAACACAGTAGAGCTGCCCCTGTGGGTTTTCACGACTATAGCCCTTTAGTGCAGTAGAAAGCCCGTCTTTCTCCCACAGTCCAGCTGGTGGTTTTGAACTGCCAACCTTGCTAACTGCATAACCACTATGCCACCAGGTCTCCTCCTTTGCTGCCATGGAGCCAATCTGGACTCACCACAACCCCCTGTGGGTTTCCGGGACTGTCACTGCTTACAGGAGTGGAAAGCCCAGTCTTTCTCCCACAGAGCTACCGGTGATTTTGAACTGCCGACCATGGGGATTCACGACTCAACATAGAACCACTATACCACCAGGGCTCCTATGATGGGTTTTGGTTTTATTTTTTCTTCATTCTTGAAACTTAATTCAAAGACGACTTCCTCTTCAAAGTCATTTATTACTATGTGAGACAAGAAAAAAGCAAACAAACAAACAACAAACCCTATTCTTTCTTTTTCCTTTCCATGACCTAATAAAAGACTTTTTGCTGACTGCAATATAGCTTGTGATCTAGCCTTTGATCTAGACTTGAGTCTCTTCAAAGTAGAAGTAATATTTGTCTTCTATCACTTTCTCTGGTTTTCTCACCATCTTTTTTTTGTTGTTTAATCATTGTATTGGAGGCTCGTACAACTCTTATCACAATCTATACATACATATATCCATTGTGTCAAGCACATTTGTACATTTGTTGCCATCATTTTCAAAACATTTCTTTCTACTTTAGTCCTTAGTATCAGCTTCTCATTTTTCCCCTTCCTCCTTCACCCTCACTCTCATGAAGCCTTGATAATTTATTTTTAAAAATTTTTTTTCATGTTTTACACTGACCAATGTCTCCCTTCACCCACTTTTCTGTTTTCCATCTCCCTGGGAGGGGGTTATAGATAGATCATTGTGATCAGTTCCTCCTATCTCTCCCCACCTTCCCCTTACCCTCCTGGTATGGCTACTTTCAATATTGGTTCCGAGGGCTTTCTCTGTTCCTTGATTCCCTGTGTTTCCAGTTCTTATCTGTACCCATGTACATGCTCTGGTCTAACCAGATTTGTAAGGTAGAATTGGGGTCATTATAGTGGGGAAGTAAGTGCATAAGCAAATGTGGTGAAGAAAGCTGATGGTGCCCGGCTATCAAAAGATACAGCGTCTGGGGTCTTCAGAGCTTGAAGATAAACAAGTGGCCATCTAGCTGAGAAGCAACAAAGCCCACATGGAAGAAGTACACCAGCCTGTGTGATCAAGAGGTGTCGATATGATCAGGCATCAAAGACCCAGAACAAAAAACCATATCATTGTGAATGGGGGGGGGGAGTACGGAGTAGAGACTCAAAGCCCATCTGTAGGCAATTGGACATCCCCTTACAGAAGGGTGGCGGGGAGGAGATGAGCCAGTCAGGGGGCAGTATAGCACCAATGAAACATAAAACTTTCCTCTAGTTCTACAGTAAGGGTCTTAATGAATAGAGACTTATTTTCTACGTTTAGGGGGCCAGGGGTCTGGATTTCAGGCACTGTGTGAGGAACTGCATCTCTTGACTGGCTCAGGGTAGAATCTTTGCCTCCGCTGCCCTTACTCTTTTCTCTGTGCACCCCAGAAATGCCCCCTCGGCATCTCTTACCCCTAAACAAACTGACTTGCTTGTGTGCCCATTGGCTTACAACACACCCAACACTGCTCTTCAAAAACAGGTTGGGCACTAAATGAGACAGACCGAAGAAGAATCAATGCATTTGATGATGGTGTTGGATTGCCAGAACAAACAGATCTGTCTTGGAAGACGTACTGCCAGGATGTTTCTTAACGGCCAGGTTTGGCGAGGCTTCATCTCACACACTTTGGACTTGTTACTGAAAGGCAGCCAGACAGGGAAAAGGAGGGATGTCTCCCCCACATGCCCACGCTAAACAACAACTAGCTGTCCATGCCACAATAAGGGGGTTAGAAAGGAACCAAGCCCACTAGTGGGACACCTATGGGAAAATCCAAAACTGAGCATGCTCAGACCCAAGCCACTAGGCCCAGATGGAAAGTAGCCTGGGCCCCTACACCATACTAGATGCCAGCAACATGACATCACACAGGTGCACCTCAACCCAGCCAATACCCTCAACCACGCCTCCACAGCAGGAGGGGATTAAAAACAGGCTGAGGGCAGGGCTCCTGCTCTTTTCCCTCTTCTCTTGTTTACTGCTAGCTGCAAGCAACAGCCAGGAGGTGGGATCCTCCCACATGAGTGTGGGCTCTGCTTGCCCAGGGACTGCTCGCTAATTTGGGATTTCCTGCTCTTGGCTCCGCACTTGGGTCCCCCACCCCTGTTGCGGCATTCCTTCCATGTGTTTTTCCCACGCTCCCCTGAAACGGCAATTTTCAGCCTCATACTTTGCTGCAGCCCTGCACGCTTTCAAGAGATAGTGTGGACTTTTTGAGACTGTAATGCCTGAAACTTCCCTTTCTCTCCTAAAAGTCACTGGACTTACAAAAATGCTTGTGCCGTGTGAATTCTTTCAGCACCGCCAAGCAAGAACCCAGGTAGGCCGCTCCAGAAACCTAACCTGATCATCCCTCTCTAGCTCTGAGTTGCTTCTGACCCTATGTGACCCACGGTGACCCAGGGTAGAACCGTCCCTGTGGGTTTCTGAGGCTGAAACTCTATGGGAGTGGAAAGCCTCATCTCTCTCCCATTGAGGAGCTGCTGGTTTCAAACTGCTAAGCTGGCTCCACCAATAAGAGTCCCTGGAAAAGGCCATCATGCTTGGTAAAGTGTTAAAAAAAACCACACAGGGGCTGCAACAATGGGCTCATACATACAGTTGTGAGGATGGCGCAGGATTGGGCGGTCGTTCCCTCTGTTGGACGCAGGAGCGACGCTGAGTCAGAACACACTCCAGAGAGCACTCACGAACTACGAACATAATGAAAACCCCACCCCTCCAACAGGATGACACCCACAGGTGCAAAACCCAAACCAGACCCACTGCCACCCAGCTGATACCGGCTCAAAGTCACCCTAGAGGACAGGGTAGAACCGCCCGAGAGTTTCCAGAGCTGTCACCTTTACAGCAGACTTGCCGCATCTTTCTCCCCAGTGGGCTCAAACTAACCGTCCGGTTAACAGCCAAGCCCTTTAACACGGCACCATCGTGGCTCCCTCTCCATAGTTCCAAATCCATAACCCACTGTCGGCCGATTCTGACTCACAGGGACCCTGTACAGCGTGTCTGAAGCTGTCGAGCTCTGGATGGGAGCAGAAAGTCTCTCATCGGCTTCCCAGGGAGCAGCTGGTGGGTTTGAACCACAGACCTTGCGGTTAGCAGTCCCACACCCATCCCAAAGCACCACCAGGACTCCAGGGATCAGGACTGACGCGCAGATTTGTGGAGGGACGCAACTGAATGCTTAACAGGCTACGTCCACCCTGTCTTTGAAAACAGCACAGAGCCAAGGAACTGCAAAGGTCCTTCCACCCTTCGCCAAGCGTGTAGAGGGTCAGCAGACACAGGGGAAGACCCTGCACAAGATGGACGGCCACAGCGGCTGCAACCGCGGCGGGGCTGGCACAGGGCACGGCGGGGCCATGAGGCCAAACCGACTGGACAGTACCTAACGACCCCCAAATCTTGACCTATCCTCAACTATCTTCAATCTTCCTATCAACAGTTTCTCTTTTTCTCTTATTTTCTTCGCCCACCCCCCACCCCCCAGCCAAGGTCATCACAAATTTCAAGGATTTTTTTAAACCACTTTTGGTTTCAATTTTTATGCACTTATTTTTTAAACGCAGACTAAGTTGAGCATTTTTATACCTTTCCCCTCCGGGTGGGGTGTGTGAGGTGGGGGGCGGGGGCGTGGCTCGTTTGGTTCCTTGTGGTTCAGCCTGAGGACCTGCTATCTTCCCCTCGGTAGAGAGCCAGCACAGGTGCACAAGACAAAGCATGGGCATGCCTTCAGCCAGAGAGCAAGCGCCAACCGTAACGCACCACTGCCAAACCTCCTACATTCCAGCTCCTCATCCTCTCTCCCCGCCTCGCCCCCTGAAAATAAGTCAGAGAGGGAACACAGTCACCGACCTCCGTGATCTGAGGAACTGCATAAATGATGAAAAGGGCGCTCCCAGAGGGAGGGCTGACTCACATCGTTTCTCTCGTCGTCCCATTCACGCCAAAATCCTCTTCCTTCCTACTCACTCCCCTTTGCTGGCTGGGCCTGCCCAGTGAGCCACGCATCCCTGGTAGATGGCAGATGGGATGTGGTACATCTCCCTCCCTGACCTCCCCTGGGCGCCTTCCTGGAAGAGGAGGCGTGCCCGCACCCTGGGCTTTGGAAACTTCCACTCCCTTCCCATCTTCAGGCCCTGCTTTACTTCTGCCAGCAACCGGTCAGGTTCCCCAGGCTACAGGGTCATTTATGACACCCACCAATGGCAGGGGATTCCCCCACCCACTCCAACCAGCTACTGGTCCGTCTTCTATCCATCACCACAGTCGTGGGAAAGCCAGACGGTGAATTCCCAAGCCCAGCCCTTGACCCACTCTGGAAATTATTTTGTTACATCCAAGCCATTCTGAGAGGGGCTCTGCTGTGTAGGAGATAGACATGCGTTTTTTGTTTTTAGGGAAATAACGGAGAGGCCAAGAGTAAGCCAATCAGGGAGGCAACAATAACGAGTAAGCCAAAACCGTTGTCTAAGAACGTGTACTCTCAGTTAAGTCCCCTCAAAAACGAGTTGTGTTAATCGTTTCGGACCAAGCTACTTCATTGCCCAGGTCTCGGTTTCCTTAATTTAAAAAAGAGCAAACAACATTAAATCCAAGGCTCTACACCCAAATCCCACCCCACCTTCCCTGCTAGCCAAGAGGTATGTGCCCGTCTCCTGGGGCATTCTAGAGCGGAACGGACCCTCTGGAGCCTGGAAATATCCCTCAATCAGGTCAATTTTAGGGTGGTGTACTGAACTCAAGATATTTATCATATATAGATTTTTTTAAACAGAGTAAGGAGTCGCTGAGTAATCCGTTACCAGGCAGGCTGGACACTTATTCTTTTTCATAATGCGTGATACTGTATGTATGACCTCACAGGCACGTGAGAGGGGCACGGTGACTAAGGAAGACGGGAGAAGCAAAGACAAACCTGACTTACAGTGTTGGCGAGGAATACCGAACGTCCCGTGGGAGAAGAAGCAGATTGGTCTTGGAAGAAGTACAGCCAGAATACTCTTTAGAAGGGAGGATGGCGAGACTTCCACTCCGGGGCTTGGGGCAAATTCTCAAGAAGAAGATATCACGCGAGGTGAAGTAGGAGCGCCG
Source organism: Tenrec ecaudatus (assembly GCF_050624435.1). Classification (NCBI taxonomy): domain Eukaryota; kingdom Metazoa; phylum Chordata; class Mammalia; order Afrosoricida; family Tenrecidae; genus Tenrec; species Tenrec ecaudatus. The sequence continues at coordinate 184,198,620 of NC_134532.1, forward strand.
TGGAAAAGAAGACAACCCCGGGCCAGCCTGGATTCACACGGAGCCTACAACAGTGGCCTCCATCCGACAGGCCAATAACCAAGAGGAGGACGCAGGGCCGGGCAGTGTTTCCTTCTTACACAGGTCACTGTGCGTCGGCACTGACTGGACGGTACCAAAGGGCCCCAACGATGACCTATGGTCTGATGCTCTCCCCATACCCCAGCCGCACATCATCACCTGACAGTGGAAGTCCCCTCCCAGGTGGCGCTTTCTCCGCTAGCCCGCCAGCTGCTGGAGCTGACAGTGGCACCAACCCCAGCTGCTGGTCTCAACTGTGAGCTCAGCACCGCGTTCAATGAGTTACTTCTGCAGTACCGCCGCCGATTCCTGAGGCAGGTTTTGACACTAATCAATGTTTATGGTAAGGGTCTATTAAAAAGGAAAAAACGAAAACCAACTATCGATATACAACAAATCATATTATGCTGCTCTTGCAGAGCAGAAAATGAATTCGGCAAAGTGAACTCAGCCAGGTGCAGCTGAAATGAGCAGAGCTGAGTCGATCCGCATCAAACAGGACAAACAGACACTTTGTTTTAAAGGGGAACAGAGGTAACCCAGGAAAGGACATTCTTGTTCTGCCGCCCCTTTCTTGCCAATATAATGAAGCGGTGTAAAGGCTGGCCTGTCCCTCCGCCACTCACTAGCAAAACGGGAACTAAAACTGTAGAGCAACCAGAGGCAGACTCACAAACGTCAGAAAAACACAGCTGTGCGATTCCTTTCAGAGCCCGGCATGCTGCAGGCTAAGCACTGCACTGCTAACTGCAAGGTGGGTGGTTCAAGCTCAGCAGCTGCTGAGTAATTTGAAAAATGGATATCAATGATGGTTGTAATACAATATGCCTGGAATAGGCATGAGGAGAGGGGAATCTAGTTCCCCTGGCAGAACATAGCCCACGAAGACTTAGGTGAACCGTGAGGGAGTCTTATAAAGCTGAAGAGTGGCTATGAAAAATGCAGTTATCGGTCTTGCTCCATCTGGAACTAAGAAAAATTAAGAAAATCAAAGACTCAAGAAAGCAGTTAGTCCAGAGGACTAATTAACTAAAGCAAACCTTAGCCTTCTCTACCTGGGACCAGAAGAACTAGATGGTACCCCCAGCTACCGGTACCAACGGGCTCTGGTCAGGAGCACAACACAAGGTCCCGGGTCAAGCGGGGACAAGTGTCAAACACAAGTCAAACTCATCAAAGGGAATCAGACGTACTGGCCAGATAGAAACACCTGAGAGTATGGCCTTTACATGCCCTCCACCTAGAACTGAGCCCACTGCTGGGATCGCCTTTCAGCCAAACAACAGACCTACCTGGAAAGTGAACCGCAACCCCTGTGGGGAATCTGTCCCTCCAACAATCCGCCAGATGAAACAAAGCCCAGGAAGCAGCAGCAAACAGACCCCAAGGAGGGACGAGAAGTAAAGTCACCAAACAAAATGTGTATAATGAATTTGCTCTGTGAACTTTTCCCCAAACCACAATCTTTTTTTTAATGTCCACTCAGAATTATTTCTAACTACAGGAGATGATGGTGTTGTGCAAATGAGATAACCTCATGAACGATGAAAGGCATCACTGTAGTGCGAGGAAAACGGTGACAGTGCAGAACAAAACATCTCCCATTCCGAAAACCAGGTGGGGCGGTTACAACGCTACTACAGGTGAGTCACTGAGGGAAACTCAACCAGACTGCACCCAACGACGCAGCTTCCTCGGATGCCCTGCAAGACCCAAGCCCACAGCCGTCCTGTCGATTCCAACTCACAGAGACCCTGTAGGGCAGTCTGCTCCGTGGAGTTTCCCAAAGTGTATCAGGAGGAGCCTCATCTTTCTGCCTCGGTGCAGCTGATTGGTTCGAACTACTGACCTATGGCTAGCAGGCCAATGAGCCACCCACGACACCACCACTGGGCTCCTTCCTAAATGCTAGGTATAGTATGCACCAGAGCCCACTGCAACTAACTAGTTACTTCCACTCCTTAAGAGCTAACAATCAAAAGAGAGGGAGGCAAACTGAGTCTATTCTTTGATTAATAATCAAACAGGCATCCAATCCTATCATCACAGTCTAACGGAATTTGGAACAAAGTTGAATACACTAAAAAAAAAAAAAAAAAAAAAAAAACCAGCCCTCATTTGTTGTTTTACTTTAGAGATAATTTGAGAAACTGGATAAGTTACACATTAGGAGTTCAAATGTTTAAACAGGTGCTGGAGGACGCTATACAAACATTTCCTTCCACTCGTGCTCCCAGACACCCGCGTTCATGGTCATTGGTGATTTTTTAAAATAAGTTTCATTTCATGAGACATTAATTCCACAGGTATCATCCTAAAAGATACAAGTGAAGAATCTGAATTCACGACATTTATTCCAAAACTCTGGAGCGACACAGGCAACGGTCATTGGAACAGGCTACCCTCACCCGGATGCTCAGTGTGGTCCTCGGGCCAGCAGCATCGAGAGCAGCCAGGCTGATGAGAAACACAGGATCCTGAGTTCCACCTCAAGGTCACTACTCCGGGTTACATTGTAACAAGTCGCCCGGAGCGATGTGTACAATGTGTCCGTGCTGAGAGGGAGGACCCCACCAGCCCTAGTTTCATGGTTTACAAGCCGGCAGAGGAAATAAAATATTCAACTAATTACAACCCACCCAAGGCACCGGGGCGTAGAACGGACTACTCACAGTGGCAGGTGTCTGGAGAAATCCCAACTCTGGCTCCCTCGTGGGTGCCACGGCCCTACTGGGGAGTAAAAGATCACCTCCTGTAACAGGGCAGTGTGCCCTCCTCATCTTGGCCCCCATGCACCTGTCCGGTCTCACCCTCTGCCACTGCCGACAGCTGATTCTCCCTCCCTCCAGCGCCACCCAACTCCAACAGAACTCCAGGCCGGCTGCTCCTTCTCTCCTTGCTCGGCCTCAGTCACCTGTGGATGGTCAGGGGCCGCTGCTCAGGCCACTGAGTCCAGCCCCCGCCGGCTATGGGCCTATTCCCCAGAGGGAATCAGGGAAGAGAGCTCCTGCTGGGTATAGAGAAGCTTCACAGAATATTGTCTTCTCTATGAAGAGTCAGCCAGTGGGTGGATGGTTACATGAATAAGTACTTAGAGAAGAAGCCCTGGTGGTGTCGTGGATTACACGTTGGGCTGTCAACCACAAGGTTGATAGTTCAAACCCACCAGCTACTCCGAAGGAAAAAGATAAATCTTTTGGCTCCTGTAAAGATTTACAGCCTCAGAAATCCAAAGGGGCAGTTCTACTCTGCCCTAGAGGGTCACTGAGTTTGGTTTGGGTTTGCTTTGGGCAGTGAGTTTGGTTTGGGTTTGCTTTAGCAAAGGATGAAGGCTAAGAAGGATTTTGATCATTGGGAAAGAAAGACCAGGGCATCTAAGGCATCTATAAGCTAAGTTCTGGAATTGGCCTAAAGGTACAAATGCTACTTAGCTTATTTCTCACATTAAGATCTGCTCTGGGCTAAGTGTTCTCTTGACGACAACATGTAGTTTCTACTTCTACTTTCCTCTCTCTCCTCTTAGTCAAACCAAGTTACCATCACCCTAAGACTACTCACGCCAACTCCTGGTGACCCAGTGGGTGTCTCAGGACTTCCTATGCTCCCTAGGCTTTCCAATGGCTGGTGTTTCTACGGTCGATCGCCAGGACTTTCTTCTGAGGCCTCTCTGCAAAAACTCAACCCTCCAACCTTGGGGTAGTGGTCGGGTGTGCTAACCATTTGCACTAGGGACTCCACTGTCACTCTAAGCAATGCACATCCCCCAGGCCCACAAATGAGGCACCCCAACATGAGAACCACAAACTGGCATGAGATGGACTGACCCAGTGACAGCACCGATGGGCTCGAGTCTGGCGAGGACCGGCAGGCTGGCGGGGACCAGGCAGCACTTTGCTGTGCTGTACAGAGGGCTGCTATGAGTCAGAACCGACCTGATGGCACCAAGCAACAACTCGGAGACCCAGCCTCGCCTTGCCAGACAGACATCCCCACCAGAGCAAAGCCAGAATGAATCTCACGGAGTCACACTAGCAGAGGCAGCACATTTTTGACATTCACTGAATAGCTTGACTGTGACAAGTTCCCCCTTCTTTACTGGCTTGCGACTCAAAGGTGCACTAATTAGAGGTTACCTGAGTTCACTAGAGGAGCCCTGGATGGGTAGTGGGTTATTCGTTGGGTTGCTAACGGCAAGGTCAGTTTGAAACCACCTGACCCTCCTGGGTGAAAGATGACATCTACCCTTGTACAAGGTGACAGATTCTGAAGCCCGGGGGAGTGGGGGGAGGGCGGGCGCAGATCAGAACTGGCTCAGCAGAGGGTGGTTTGGTTTTCATTTTCACTGTAAGTCTGTGAAAGAATAATTTTAAGATAATTTTCTGAAAATAATCAGTCATCTTAGCCCAGGGATCACCTCAAAGACAGATCAACATTGCATTGCCATTAAACAAAGGCAGCAAGGGAAAAGGCTGCTGAAATCACTGCCCGGTGCAGACCGGCACCTCACAGGAAAGCCAGCTGGTTAGAGGTGCCCAGGCCGGGCTGCGGGCAGCCGCAAACATAAATAAATAAGCACAGCATCCACACACGACTGCCGTAGAAATAAAGCTTCGAAGCAGCTGGCCAAAGGTCACGTTGCAAAAGGCGATTCTTCAGTCATTTGCAACCCTGTCAGGGCAGCAAGTTAAGTAAGGCAGTGGGTCACGTCATTTCAGATGAGAGAGGATCACGTGCTCCCTGCCCCCTGCCAAAGTCCAAGAGGGCATCCTCTCCTTGGGCCCACCACACACCACGGCTGGCTCCCTGCTTAGCACTGTGCGCTCCCTAGACGGAGGGCTCCCTGACTTTTCAGGGGGGAAAAAAAACCACATTCCTCAGAGTCCCCCCGGTAATTAAAAACTTTTGTACTCCAGGATACAACGTTGTTGGTTCCGACTCTCAGCAAGCTTGTGTATAACAGATGGCAATACCGCCTGGTCTCGTGCCATCCATGCAGTGGGTCTCATGTCTGAGCGCAGGATGCAGCCACTGTGCCCATCTGCTTAGGCGTCGCCCCCCGGGAGGCGGTTATCACCCACTTTTGGGAGCACTGCGCTTCTAGTAGCTTCCCAACCCCCTGCCACGGCCAAACCGAAACCCAACCATCCGCAGTGCATGGACAACGCTTCCCGTGTGTTGGGCACCACCAGGCCCATGGGCTTTTCACAGCGGGTTTGGGGGACGCCACGTGACAGGCTTTTCTTCTGAGATCCCTCTAAGGTCTCAAGCCTCCAATCCATTAGAGCAGTGCAACCATTTCCCCCTCCCAGAACTCCCATTGCCAAGGATCTGATTGGAGCGCCGGTGGTCCTCAATCGGCAGAGGCCTGCTCCACAGAGCTTCCTCCCGGGACGCCTCGGCCTAAGTTGGGGCCTCTCAGCTCGTGTCTGCAGGGGTCTAGATGGCCTAGTGGGCCCAGCCCAAATTATCTGTCCCAAGACCTCACCGCTCACCTTTGCAGGCCCCGTACACTTTCCTGCAACCAGAGCTGCCTTCTCTCTGTGGATGGACCGCACCCACCTTGTTTCTGCTTAGAAAGCCTTGGAGCCTGGTACATGCTCAGTGCCCCTCAACACTCAGATGACCTCAATGGTGGTTACAGAAGTCCATGTCAGCTTAATAAGTACTGGGGTAGAGTCTGGTCTGTCAATCAGGTCACAACCTGATGATGCCTCCTTGTGGGCGTGGCCTTCTCATGAGGATTCTGGAGACTTCCTCTTTCTCCCAGGAGGTGGACCACACTTTCTGCATCACCTTTCCGTCGAGGGGCCACGTGGAGGCCAGCGCTGAGATGCTTCCACTGCCACTGCCACAAGACTTTGCCTCCAGCGCCTTGTGATCTTCCTGTATTTTGCATCATTGCATGTGACTGTGTGAGTCGGAAGGATTTGGGGACTAGTGTTGGATTTATGGGCTAATATCGTACTTAAGGGCTTGATCTGACAGGGCTGGGATGTTTTCTTAATAAACAATTGTTCTTTCTTATACGTATTTGAGTGTCACTGGGTTGGTTTCTATAGTCAACCTGGGCTAACAGCATCTCACCACCTCACCTGCTCACCCAGAGCTCCAGTGGTACAACAGCGAATCACTCAGCCGATCCAAAGGTGGGCTACTGGAGCCCACCAGCGGCTCGGTGGGAGAAAAAACGTGGCAGTCCGCTCCTGGAGACGCTGCTGCCAGTAGGTGCCAGTGAGTCCGGACGATGAAACACTTTCCCCACCTCACAACCATTGCTATTTGAGCCCAGTGATCTACCCACAGGGTCAACCATGTTCCTACAGGTCCTCTTTTTCTCGAACCCTTCACTTGACCAAATGCGATGTCCTGCTCCAGGGACTGGTCCCTCCTGATCACATTACCATAGTCTTAGCAATCCACTACTTGTAAAAAAAAGGACCCTTCCCCTACTGTGTTTTTTTAAGTATCATATATGCTCAAGTAGAAGCCGACCCAAATATCAGCTGAGGCACCTAATTTCATCACAAAAACTGCATTAAAAATGTGCTGGAAACTCAGCTTCTACTTGAGTATATATGGTATTTGACTTATAAAGCTTCAATGTTCAGATTTTTTTTTTTACAAGAAAGATCGCCTATTATACAAACTGACTCCTTCAAGACATGGCTTGGCTCTAGCTCAACCAATCCACAGCCACGGAGTGGATGTCAACTCGCAGAGTCCCCGTAGGACAGAGGAGAACTGCCCCACCAGTTCCCGAGGCTGTACATCTTTTTGGGAGCAGCCAGCCTCAGCTTCCTTATGAGGAGCTACAGGTGGGTTTGAACCACTGAAGCAGCATTACAGCCCACTGTGCCACCAAGGCTCTAATAAATGTTTGCTGATTAAATATGAGGACATGACAGAGTAACCTACTACAGAGCAGAAACTACATGAAACCAAACTTGGATTTGAGAGCACAGCAAATATGGTGACACTGAATGCTTAAGGGTTTTTTCCTTTTAGTTGATAAAATCACATTCATAATTAATAGGTATGTTAAAGTAGCAAGATTCTTAGTCATAATATTTACCCCCAACCCCCCCCCAACTCATTGCCATCAAGTCAATGCCAACTCATTGTGACCCTACAGTATATGGAAGAACTGCCCCTGTGAGTCGCAGTAGAAAGCCCTTCTTTCTCCAGAGGAGCAGCTGGTGGTTTCAAACTTCAAACCTCAGGTGCAAATCCATGGAAAGTGAGAGAGTGGCCTGCCAGCCCTGTGATTTTTCTCCATAGTTTACAGCAGATACAGGGAAGCTCAGAAACAATCAGTACCATGATTTCACCACTGCCAGGTTGTTGTAAATGTCGGTGGAAAGACTATAAAGCTCTAGAAATTCATTTTTATTATCTATCTGAAAAACCCAATGTCCCACAAAACCCAAATCAAACCTATTGCCATCAAGTCAATCCCGACCCATAGTGGCCCCGTGTAGTGTTTCCAAGATATATCTTTAGTAGATCTTTATAGGAATAGACAACCTCTAATCTTGACGTGAACACCCCAAAGCACCACTGCAGCGGGCCAAGACGCCTTCCCACACAACCAGCGAAGACTGAACAGGGCCTCACTGAGAGCCCTGCCCACCTGCCCTCGAATTCCAAATCATGTGCTGGAAAAAGAAAATTTTTCCACCAAAGACAATGACGTCTTTTTTTTTAACAGTTCAACCTTGAAACAAAACCCTCCCCCTTTAGTTAACGTGATTCCTCCACCATGAAGCTGCTCCCTCTGCACACTGGACTATTCAGGCACTATGAGAAAACCAGCCAGGAAAAACAGCTTCACCTCCAGGCGTCCACCTGCATCCCGCAACTTCCATTCACCACCTACCAGCCCCACCAGGGGAGCAGCTGCAGTTTGAAAGGGTCACCCTGGGAGAAGGCAGTCAGCGAAATCAGTGGATGCCCACGCATGTGCGCGTGCATCTGTGTACTCTTGGAAGGTCAAGCACAAACCCCACCACACTGTGCCATGACCCACCTTGTGTGAATTATCTGTGCCTCTTCAATTTCCAAACACTCCTTTTTTTTTACGTAATGCAACATGCGATGATGGCTTGTCTCAACTGTTAAGTCAAACAGCTATTTGGTTTTACAAACTTGCAAAGAAAAATCGCACATTCTCAGATCTTCTGAGGAGTAGCATATTGTCTAGACAAATCATTCCATTTCTGGATACAGTCTGTAACAGCAATGCCACCCACACGAAAACTATAAACAAAAAGTAATCAACGACACTTTTTAAAGTTGGCGACAGCTATAAATTTTCTCAAAACACATTTCATACAAGGAGTGGGGGGGGTTGTTTGTTTTATTTTGCTTCTATAGTTTAAATAACAGCTTTGGAAATACCACGACTCAGAATCTAAATCAGTTTATCAACCTATAGAGTTCATTTCTATGACTTTTTCCAAAGTCTGGCTACTTAAGGAGGGCTGGTAAATCTTGGTAACCCCAAATCCTGTCACCAGTCCAATTCCAACTCATAGCAACCCTGTCGGACAGCATGGAACAGCCTCATGGAGTTTCCCAGGCAATGAAGCTGGTGCTGTGGGTTAAGCATCAAGCTGCATGCAAACTGTAAGATCAGAGGTTCAAATCCTCCAGCCTCTCCTGGAGTAAAAGATGAGGTGGTCTGGTCTCGAAGTTTAAGTCGCAAAACCATACGCAGGGTCTCTATGAGTCTGAATTGACTAGATGGCAGTGTGTGAGATCACTGTTACTAATGCACATTGTCAGGTCTTTTTCCTTCAGAGCAGCTGATGAGTTCGAACTGTCAATCTCATGATCTAAACAGCAGAGGGCTTACGAACTATGAAAACAGGGCTCCTGAAATTTGTTAAGAACCCACAAACCAAACCCACCGACATCACGTAGATTCCATCTCGTATCAACCCAGTAGGGTAAAGCCAGACCAGGACATTAAGGTTTCTGAGTCAGTACATGTTAACAGGAGCAGGCAACTTCATCTTTCTCTTTAGAGGTGGCTGAAGGGTTTGAACCACCAACCTTCAAGTAGCAGCCAATGCCTTAGCCATGCAGCCCCATCAGGGCTTCTTCATCTTGGCGAAAGGGTCCTTGGTCTTTTATTTTTTTCTTTAAGTAAAGCAATTGCCTGTTCTCATGTCTGTAGGCCAAGTTCAACATATGTCCACCTCGTGCCAGTAGTCAATTACATCCAATTAAGGTATGTTTTAGAAAAGTAAGTAAGGCTGTAAAATAGTACTTTCCATAATGTTTAGTTTCTGGTTCTTGTGTTTTGGTTTGTTTGCTTGTTTGTTTGTTTCTAATATTAACTCCTTGTTTTTGAAATAAAACATAAGCCACATCCGTTTGTTTTGTCCCTTTAACAACTTTCAGTCTAAACGGAGATTCAAAATCCTCAATGACTAAGTCACCGATAATTAAACCACACACCCTGGGTTGCTTTATAACCACCTAACATTGTTTTCAAAAGCTCACTCATTCCTTAACGTCAACAAACAGCGCTTCAAACCAGAATAATCTGAGAATCAACTACTTTTCCTCAATACAAAACTGCTTTCCAAAAGTCATAGCCAGGGGTGCTTAGTTGAAAGGCCCCCACGCTTCCTTTGAGGATGGCAAGAGCCTAGTGTGGGTGTAAAGATGGAATCGTATTAGTGAGTGTTCACCGAGTAGTAGCTGCTGGCATCTGGTTTCTGCCCTCTTTTTATCAGTTAAATTATAGGCGCAGTCCTTTCAGTCTCATTAAAAAAAAAAACTTAGAAAATAAAGACTCCAAAAGTGTTGCATCATAGCTAGAAATACATCAGCCACGTAATTATTATTCATAAAGGGTCAGAGAGTGGCTAACGGGTTCTCTCAATAAGAGCTTCTTACTCAATCAGCCACAGCCAGGAAGCAGGCCTGTTCTGGGCGGGCCAGCAAGGCTGAGGTGGTGGGGTGGGGTGGGGTGGGGTGGGGAGAAGAGGCCCTGCAGGCAGGTGAATTAAAGGTGGGTGCGCCAGTGAATCTGGCACCTGTACAAGCTGCCTTGGGTGTACTCGTCTTCAAAACAAATGCTGGGCCTGAAAGGAGAACTTGGAATTGATCCTCTTGCTGTGGCAACTCTGCAATGATCAGCCCCAGTCCCTGCATTTTACAGATGCAAACGAGGGGTCTGGTTTGGACGTGTTACAACCGGCTCAGTCACCCGGAAAGCTCGGATGCGCTAAACTTCTTGGCGTTGAAAGTGAAGAACTTCCTTCCCGGTACCCCAGAACCTGCCCTTGGAAAGCTGAGCGTTCAGAGCAAAAGGCGCCTTCTGTGTGCACCCAGTCCAGGCTCTGGGGAACTGGCTCAGACCGCCTAGACCAGAAAACTTGAACCCACGATGACTTGGGGGGCAGTAGCTGGGGCGCCGCGGATACAGGGGACTGGCGGGGGGGCAGTGGCTGGGGCGCCGCGGGCTCGGGGGACTAGTGGTGGGGGGCAGTGGCTGGGTGGCCGCGGGCACGGGGGACTGGCGGGGGCGGGGCTCAGAGAAGCAACGGCAAAGCCGTCTGGAAGGCGAGCCTCGATCTTCCCACCTGTGCAACGGGTGTGACCCCAGTTTTCCCTCCCGTCCCCGCGGCGCGGAGAAACTAATGAATGAGCGGCTCCGGGGCACAGCGTCCTGAGCGGCCCAGGCGCTCGCGGGCCCGGGGCCCGGGTACCCCACCCCACCCCACCGCTCCGCCTCCGCCGACCCCCGGGACGGATCCGACCCCCCGCCGCGGGCGGCCCCGTCGCCCCCGGGCCATGTCCCGGCCCGGCGCGGCAGTTACACCACTCCAGAACCGCGCCCGTCCCTGGTGCCACCGTAACGGGCGCCCGCCCGAAGCAGCCGGCCGCTGCCTACCTTGGCCACCCAGCTGAACAATGGTGACATCGCGGGCCGGGCGGCGGCTCCTCGCCCGCCGGCTCCCGCTCAGTCCCGCGGCCGGCCAGTGGGGCAGCGGGCGGCCCGGAGCGGGCACGGCGCGCGGCGGGGCCTGGGCATCGCTCCCGGGGCGGCGGCGGGCTCCTCCCGGCTCGTCGCCGCCGAGTGGGGCCGTGCCCGCCGGGCAGCGGGCGGAGAAAGGGAAGTGGGTGGGGAGAGCGCCCGGCCGCGGACGGAGGGAGGGAGGGAGGGAAGGAGCGCGGCCGGCCCCGCCCCCGCCCGCCCCGCCCTCCTCACGACCCCCGCAGTGCCGCCGGCGGGAAGCTGGGGCTCGGGGCTCGGGGGTCGCCCTCCCGGCCATGCCCCGAGCGGCCGCGGCTCCACCTGGCTGCCGGAGGTCGCTAGAGCCCGTCTCGCAGAACTTTTCCAAAAACTTGGAATTACTGCCCCGGGAGTTTCCACAAAGAGCCCTAGTGGCGCCGTGGTTAAAGCGCCCGGCTGCTAACCGAAAAGGCGGCGGTTGGAGCCGGTGGAACGCACCGGCTGCTCAGCGGGAGAGCGTTGTGCCAGCCGGCCCCCTGGAGCATGTACAGCCCTGGGGGTTCTGCCCTGCCCTCCGGCTCCCCTAGGAGTCCCAGTCCCAGGTCTCCAGGGGTAGTGGGTTGGGTTTGTTTGATTTGGGGTGTTTAACCAAAGCCCCAGCGTTGGAGGGAGGGAGCCCCGAGCCCGCCCACCTTGCTAGGGGACAGCCCCCACGGGCCAGGGCAGTTCTTCCTAAACTCGCTAGATTGCTGGTAAAAAAAGCACCAGTGTTTCCTCAGCCCCTAATACCTTTGAATAATCAAAAGTGGTTTTCTGTGGAGTCCGAGAACCCAGCTATGCAAGCTAAAAGCGGGCAGGAAAAAAAATAGCACCTTCGGATGCTGCCCCACAGAGCCATGGTTGAGTAACTTAAAGTATGTGAATTACACCCGTTTTTATTTTGTACCTGAAGCAAAAAGTAAAACAGTTTCAAACGCAGACACACCTGATCCCACCTTTTAATAAAGTGCAAAGGTCTCTGAGTTCACATGCAAATGTTTGCGTCATATCAAGCCATTAGTCACTGTCATCACTCAGGACCAATGAATGACCAGCCCGGCCCAAGAAATCTGACCTTTCCCTTTTGTTACACTGACATGAATTATTTTCGTGGTGGGCCAGTATTTCCCTTACATGTCTTGCATCTCCATTCATGTACTGTTCATCTTCCAAGAAAGGTAAACCTAAGACCTGGGAACAGTCGTGGGAAAGGGTCGAAGAGCTCTAGAAAACATTCTGATTCACAGTGCTTGGCCTTACGGGACCAAGTAGAACTGCTCACACTAACGTCAGCAGTTCAAAAGCACCGGACCCCTCCGCCCCAGACAGAGGCTGTCTGCTCCATGAAAGATTCACATTCTCCCTATGGGCCGGTTCTACTCTGTCCCCGGGGTCACTGTGAGTTGGCCTGGACTCGAAGGTAATGAGCAAGTTTATTTTGAGTGGAATCTTACCAGAAGAAGCCATGTCCTTTTCCCCACGGGCCTCTGGTGGGTTCCAGCCCCTAACCTCTCAGCAGAGCTCTCAACCGTTCTGCCACCAGCCCTCCTTGGGAGCATCTGCTGCTGCTCTTAGCCCCACCCAGTGTGTTCCTACTACCCTGTGCACAAGGAAACACCTCCTGGCCCTGCACCAGCCTCGCAATCTTCGCTGTGCCTGCGCCCAGGTTAGCCGCTGCCGTGCGGCATCTTGGGTCATCCTACCTCATTCTTTTAGGCAGTGATGCAACCTGAATAAATTACGAGCAGGAAAAGGGGTAGTGCATTTGCAGCCATTTAACCAAATCACTGTCCATTACCATATCGTTTTCCCAAACGAGTAGAGGCCAAAGAGCCTCATTAAAGCGATGCTGTTCTCTCTGACACCACTACACAAATTGAGGTCCATAGACCCGATGCATTTGGCACCCCGTGGGAATTTGTTAAAAATGCAGGTACTGCTGCAAGCCTGCAGAATGTGACCCTTCCTGGTCACAGTGACTAGTCTTCCCAGTAAAGTTGTGACGGTTTCGTTACCATTGGTCTTGTTGCTGTTAGGGGACTTGAAGTCTCCAACCCACTGGGCCCTGTGCGCAATAGAAGGAAACGCCGCCCAGGCCGCCACCCTCCCCCACCCACTGCTGTGTTTGAGCCCAATGCCACAGCCACTGTGTCCACCCCCTGGCGTAGTCTTCCTCTCTTCTGCTGCCCCTCTATTTTATCACGAACGATGTCCTCCAGCAATCAATCCCTCCTAATAACCTGTCCAGGATACATGAAAGGAAGTATCGCTGTCCTCCCTTCTGGAGCATTCTGGCTGTACCTCCTCCCCGACAGAAATTGGTCTTTCCTCTGACGGCCCATGGAATGTTCAATCTCCTTCGTCCACCCGGTAAGAAAACGCGTGAGCGCTCCTCCATCTTCTTTGGTCATCGCCCAGCGTCAGCATGTCGGTGCGGTGGTACAAGCACGGTGACTCCGGCCAGGCACCCCTTCTTCTTCAGAGAGGCACCTCTGCTCCCCGACACTGAGGAGGCCTTTTGTAGCAGATTCACCCGGTGCACGCCACTGGTTTCTTCACGGCTATTTCCATGTATGTTGAGTGTGGGTCCAAGTAAAATAAAATAACAAAATAAGATATTACTGACCAACTTCCCCAAAAAGTCAGTTCTAACTCATGGCAACCCCAAATGAGCGAGCAGATTGTCTTGATAGGTAGCTTTCCAGAAGCAGACTGCCAGCCCTTTCTTAGGTGGTGCCGCCGAGGGAGTTCAAAATGCCAATCTTGGGGATTGGCCAAGCCATCTGCGCCACCCAGACACCTGCCTAGCCAAGAGCTCTTGGAAAAGTAGCCAAGACTCTGCTGTGTCCCTGGCACAATGTGCACTCCTTTAGCCGAAGAGACCCTCCAGGCAGCTGCAAGGCTTTGGCGTGAGAGAAGAGCAGTGCAGGACCAAGCTGACCAGCTGGACAGAGGGCACGCATCAACCTCTGCTTCGCTCCAGTTCCACCCCAGAGCTCGGCGAGTGTGCCTGCGCCACAGACGCAGCTCTGGGGAAAGGACAAGGGGCCCTGAAGAGGCACTTCTATTGCTTGTAACTGACTGACAAGCTTTATTGGCACTTGGGCGGCACGAGAAGGTTGAGTGAGGGAGACAGTCCATTCCATTGAGGGCCAGAGAATTGGGATTTGGGTGGAGGAAACAGGTGGGCCCAAACCAAGACAATGTCTGTCCACTAGTAAAGTCAGACCAAATCCTGAAGGTAACAAAAGAGGGAAGCGTACAGCCAGGGAAGCAGGGCCACAAAGGGCCACGCAGATCCTGTTCTCCACGTGCCACACGAGGCTCTGAGGGCCTGGCTGGAACGACTGGACACAATCCCTCCTTCTGTGGAAAGACGGGGGGGGGGGGGGGGGGGTGAGGTGGCCCTGAGCCCAGGGTGGATCTGATAAACTGTAATGGATTTTAACCCCAAATATTTTAAGGCATAAACCTGAAAAGTCTTATTTGCATTTGCTGCCAGCGTGTAGCTTGCCAGGCACACGGCACAAAGGAAGTCTCTGTTGTGTAACCGGGAGTTTCGTTAAGGGTGTTTGGTCTTGCCAGAGCTTTGACTGAGCCCAGAGCCACTCAGACCAGTTCCCTGAAAAGGCTACACTGCACTGGCTCCAATCTTATAAAAGGTACCCTTCTCTCAGGTCACCGTAAGCTCCCCACAGCGGGACAAGACGCAGCACGGGTGTCGGTATTTTCAAACTGTGGCCCAGGTCACTAAGACAGAGACTCTCCAGAGACCTATGAGTCTTGGCTCACAGACATGGACACAGGCAGTGGTTCCCAGCCCTGGCAGTCCACCGCCCCTACGGCACCACACAGCGGGGGAAAGATGATGAATTTCGCTGATGTGGAACAAAGACGGTACAATGGTTAAGTGCTCAGCTACTGACCAAAACTGAGCCGTCTGAAAAATGTGGCAGTCTGCTCCTGTCAAGATTCCAGCCTTAGAGACCCCTCAAGGCAGTAATGGTTATGCGTTGGGCTGCTAACCCCAAAGTCAGCAGTTCGAAACCACCAGCTGCTCCACAGGAGAAAGATGGGGCCTTACACTCCCTGTGGTAGTTACATATCTGGTGTCAACTTGAGACTATTAAGAGAGAAGGGGTGCGGTTTGGCATGTCAATCAAGTCGTGCTTGCTAACCTCATTGGAGGCGTTATAGAGATAAATAGCTCACTGGAAGCCAGACTCACACCCTCTGCTTCACATTCCTGTTGACAAGCCACATGAAGACACACTGATGGAGCCAGAGTCCTGCAGTTGGAGGAGCCATGTGGAGACCCATGCTAGCACCGAGATGCTTCCACTGCCACTGGATCCACAAGACCTTCCACCCTCTGGCCTGGGATCTCCCTGCATGCAGCATCATTGCATGTGTTGCATGAGTCTGAAGAGGAAATTTTAGACTATGGGCTAGTATCGGACTTATGGACTTGATCTGGACTGGGCTGGGATGTTTTCTTAACATACAATTATTCTCTATATAAAGTTCTTTCTTATACACACGAGTGTCTATGAACTTTCTTCTCTAGTCCACCCTAACACCCTCCCCTACAGAGTGACAGTCTCAGAAACCCACAGGAACAGTTCCACCCCATCCTATTGGGTTACTCGGGGTCAAAATCAGCTCGAAAGCAAGGGGTCGCTTTGGTGTGTCTGTGGAGGTAATCATGGAACCCCGTTTGGGTTTGCTATGCAGGACCCCGTTTGGGTTTTGCTACTTTACTATGCAGAGCCCCTATGGGTGTCTTAAAGCAACCACCTTTGAAATATAAAAGCAACCGATCTGGGACAGAAGCCAGCCAGCGGAGCTAGGGGAAGCCTGACGCTGAGTGGAAATCTCCAAGGTGAAGATGTGACAAAGCTGTCCTCCAGAGCAGAGGCAGCCCCCTCCGCCTCATGTAGCTTAACCCCTGAAGCCACTCTCTGGTGGCCTCTGTGCTACAGCAGCACCGAGAAAAGACACCCTCTGGTGGAGCCCTGGAGCATGCCGGCCAGCCCCGGCTCTTCCATGCAGGCTGGTTACCCTTCTTGCCTGGAAGGCCCCAGGGAGCTTCCAGCATGGGCCTTGCCTGGGGCCTTCCTCACTCTTTCCCTGCCCGCGGGCTGCTAGCCTGTTCATCCCTGGAGCAGGAGGCAGCCTGCTCCCCCTTCAGGGTTCCCTGCGTGGGGCTGCACAGTTATCCACATTAGGCGTCAATTAGTATGAATGAACTGAGCAACTCCTTCGGGTTACACAGGGGCTTGTGGGGAGGGTGGCAGAAAGACTAGGCAATCCGCTGCTTCCACAAGGTTTGAACAGCAAACAGCAGACACCCCCAAACTCACTGCCATCAAGTCTGTGGGTGCCTACTCGCCACGACCCGACCGAACAGGGCCCAACTCTCCCCGTGGGTTTCCAACTGTAACTCATGGGAATAGAGAGCCCCATCTTTTCCCTTTGGTGGTTTTGAACGGCTGCCCTTGAGGTTAGCGGCCCAACGCACAAAACCACTAAACCACCAGCCTCGCCCATAAATCTTATCTCCTAGGAGAGCTTAGGAAGCAGTCATCCTCAGCCCTGTCAGGATGCTGAGTCCGAATCTCCAGGACGACTCCGACTTTGACTAACCAGTGTGAGGCAGTGTGTTGAGGGGACCCAGTTGGTGGGGTTTGTCTCCATCTGCCCTCTGCATTTAAGGGGTGGGGATGCCTGCCCCTCCTTGCTCCACGCTCCTTCTCAAACGAGGAATTTGGGGGACTTAGCAGACTAGGAGTGGCGGGGACTGATTTGGGAGTCGGTTTAGCCACAGTCGGGAAACAACTCTTCCAGTTCCTAGTTTGTTGTTTCTTTTCTCTCTGCTTCTCAACTTCTTCCTTTATGTCTCAGGAGCCTGTGAGGTTATAACATGAAATCACCCCTTCAAAGGTTTTTAGAAAGACGGCAGCCATGCGGACAGTGGAATGTAGTGCCCAGTGCCCGCTGCCACAGGAGGAAAACCATCCTTCCAGGCCGGGGCCTGTTGGCTTCTCCGCCTTCCCCAGGGAACAGCCAACTCATTGCCACTGAGTCCACTCTGACTCCTCGAGACCCTCTGGGACAGAAAACTGGCTTGTGGGTCCTGAGGATGTAGAGCTTTACGGGAGCGGACAGCCTCCACTTCCTCCCGTGGAGTGGCTGGTGGGTTCAGACTGCTGATCTCATGGTTAGTGGCTCAACCCAGAACCCACTAGGACAACGGGGCTGCTTTGGTACATGCCTTCACGCAGCTCATTCACTGCCGTCAGACAGGACAGGATAGAACCGCCCCCTGTGTATTTCTCAAACTGTGACTCTTTACCTGGAGTGGGAAGCCTCCCTCCCTCAGTTTCCTCTGGCTGAGCAGCTGGGGGTTTCAAACTGCAGATAGCAGCCTAGTGCATAACCCACGATGCACCTTCAAAGGTCCACTGGTGCTCCTGGCCTGGGACTGGGGTGGGAGTGCGTGGTGGTCCAAACAAGAGCTGCGGGTGGCATGCGGGGTTTTCATGGGACGACTGTGCTGACTCAGGATGATGTACGGCAACTATCCTTCTGGGATAAGGGTAGGGGCAGGGCCCAGCCTATCTAGTGGGGCACAGCCTGATGGTACATCCTTGGTGTCCTAAGCCCTTTGATACAAGAGAGAGACTGAGCAGAGCGGAACCCCACGTGGGCCCTTCGCCTTCTGCTGGAGCTGCATCTTTTGTATCTGGTTCAAGTTCCTATTGTGTTGCCAGCAGATCCCATGAACCGTCAGCTGATTACCAAGAGCGGATTCATTCAGCTGGCTTCGGACTTCTGCGTCTGCCAGTCAGTGCCCCCTGTCTCTGCTTCGTCATCCTGCTTCCTGATCATGCGCTTCCATGAGTCAGGAGACGTCTGACGTGTACCTGTTCAAGCTGGACTTACCTATTCTTACAACGGTGAAAGCCGTTTCTTGCTACGTACGCATCTTTCTATAGACAAATACATGTCAGCATCATTGGTTTTGCCTCTCTAGAGAATCCATCCTAAGCCCACAACTAGCCAAAAGTTGGCTGTGGGAACCCCACCAGCAGGGCCACTAAAGAAAAGCCTGGAAATTTGCTCTGTGAGGATTCTAAGGAAGAAAACCCTACAGAGCTCAGGTCTCGTCTGCAACACCTGGGATCAATCACCCACAGGGAAAGCCAGTGCTGGGTCTGAGTGGCTGTACACACACTCTCACCCCATGCCCGACCCTCCACGAACCAAAACAAAACCAACAAACAAAACCCCGATTCACTGCCATTGAGTCTGTTCTGACTCACTGTGACCCCACAGGGCAGGGCAGACTGCCTCTTCAGACTTTTGAAACTGTAGCTTTTTAAGGGAATGGAAAGCCTCATCTTTCTCCCACCAAGCAGCTGGTGGTTTTGAACTACTGACCATGCAGCTAGCAGCCCAACTTGTAACCAATATGCTACCAGGGTTCCTCCTGTCCCCCCTGGAGGATGTTAATAAAGAAGGGCTACAAGGCGAGTCTTTGAAGTCAAGTTAACAAACGTGTACAGATTTGGAAAAGGAGAAAATATAATGGTAATGACAAAAGAATTTTCCACCTACCTAAGAATTACTGTAACATTTCGAGGTTGAACTTCCTTTTAATTTTGACATGATGATTCTCACATAATGGATACACATGCGATTTAAGGCCCAGCTTCGTCCCACCTTCCCTGAGCACATTCCCAGGTCACTATTATTTTTAAACACAGCTGAGTATTTTAACGACCACGTTCCCACTGCTGTGCCTTTAAGTTTGAGAGGTTTCCGGGGTAGAAATAGTGCTAATCATCTCGGTGCATTCCTCTCTGTCCCTATTTCTGAATGAGGCTTTAAAATAAATTCTCACAAGTGGAATTCCCAGGGTCAAAAGTTTGAACCAGGGATTCAAACAGGTTTGTTCCAGTTTGACTCCTCCCTCTCTCTCTCACTCACACACACACAAACACACACGTACATATGTGTACATGCCATGTTGAACCAGAGTCTACCCTGTCACAGTCACCAACCCCCATCTTGAAATGTGCTTTCTAATTTGATATGAATGCAAATGAAGCATAAATGCAAATTCTCATCAAGAGGGAAAACTGGACTGAACTCTTGGAACGCTGTGTTGGCTCCACACGGATTTGTATACACACCGGCTTCTGACAAGCCTGGTCAGGCCTCATTGGGTGGCTGCTCTAGTTTTGGAAGAGGAGCGTACGTGTGTGTGTGTGTGTATGTGTATTCTGAAGTAGAGCTGTTACAAACTGCCCACCTGCCTTCTTTTTTTCCCTGGATATCGAAGATATCACCTCTTTCCTTTAACTCAGGCTTTCCCTACATTGTCCAGAAGGACATTGTCGTGGTCTCATCTCCAGGGTTTTGTTTTGATAGACTACTGCTTTCCATAGGGGACCTGGGGGCTGCAAAGAGTTAATGTACTGAACAAAAGGTAGTGAGTTTGAGCTCACTCACTTGACCTCTGAAGACAGACCAACAGCCATCTACTTGCTGGACAGTGATCATTGAAATCCTAAACAACAACAACAAACTCCAAATCTACTGCCAAGGAATTGATTCTAACTCATAATGAACCTCTCTAGGGCTTCCGAGGCCTTAAATCTTCACAGGAATAGAGAGTCTCATCTTTCCCCCTCACAGAAGCTGGTGGGTTTGAACTGCCAACCTTGTGGTTATCAGCCCAACACTGACCCAAAAGCAACACTAGGGCTCAGAATCTTAGAGAGCACATTTGTACTTTGACAAGAATGAGGTCACCATGAATCAGAGTCAACTGACAGCCTCAGGTCATTGCTTTCCATAGAGTTAGGACGGATGTTTATTTTTAGAAGTGCCTAAGGACTAGGGTTGGGAGAAAGACAAAGTTTACACTCCTATCAAGAGTTACCGCCTCAGAAACCCACAGGGGTAGTTCTATTCTGTCCAACAGGGTTGTTATGAGCTAAAATGGACTCAATGACCGTAAGTGGTTTGGTTTTGTCTTTTTAGGACTCGGGTCTTGATGACTAAACATGGCTGTCAATCAGAATCTCTTCTTGGAGCAGTGTGTGTGTGTGTGTGTGTGTGTGTGTGTGTACGTGTGTGAAAAAGCATTGCTTCTGGGGTTCCAGTACATGCATGCACAGGCTTATTCTAAACAAAATGTGTTTGCACATGTCTCCATGATGAGTGGATGGCTGCAGGCCAGTCCTCCCAATAATGTACTTGTTTTATTCTCACTGGGGGACCTTCAAAAAGAGTCCAATGGAAAAGCGGCTTCTACAGCTGGGCCTGCTAAATTTAGGGCAGAACTGAGACGCCTATGTTGACTGCTGTTTGGAGAATTCAAAGGGTAAACTGGATAGGTTTTCTGGAAGGACACAAGGCAATCACAGGGTTTTATTAAAAACATTGAAACTGCATTAATGAGAAAAAAGTTAGGAAAGTTACACAGGGGAATTTTTTTTTCATCCCAACAATGCACATGCTTATGCTTCCAGGGTGACAAAGGCTGTCCCACGAGGCTTTTCACTGGGTGTGGACTCTGCAGCCATGATCTTGTCCCCCCAGGCCTCTTTCTGTTCCCAAACTCAAGGACTCAAAGGAATCATATTAGGATCCCTATGAGATGCCCAAGCTGACATTTCAACGTGATCTTCATTGAAGAGTGGAATTCTTCAGGGGAGGGTTATATTAGTCTGGGTTGACTGGAGAAACAAATTCATAAACATTCATATGTGTATACGAAAGAGCTTTATATACAAGAGCAGTTGAATATTGAGAATATATCCCAGCCTAGTCCAGATCAAGTCCATAAGTCCAATATTAGCCCATATGTCCGATATAGATCTATAAAGTCTTCTTCAGACTCACAAAACACATGCAATGATGCTGAATGCAGGATGATCACAGGCCAGTGGGTGGGAAGCCTTGTGGATACAGTGTCAGTATAAGCACCTCAGCACTGGCAGGTGTCTCCACGTGGCTTCTCCATCTCCAGAGGTCTGGCTCCATCAACCTCTCTCCGTGTGTCTTTCCACAGGGATGTCTCACAGGGACTGAGCCGAGAGAGAAATTGTCTCCGACATCCAAGGGGGAAATACAGGAAGGAGTTCCCAGTATCCTCAGAAGAAGGCCATGCCCACACAGAGGCCTCATTGGCTATATTCTAATTGACAGACTAGACTCCACCCCTACGCTCTCAATCCTCAAATTGACACCAGATTATGGAACTACCACAGGCGGACACACTGCTTTCAGAAGTGTATAGATCCGGGTGGAGGATATATCAAAAGTATTCTGATATGTTTGTTTTATAAACACTTCCATCATTTTGTAGCAATATGTTTTGACTTACCTTTATATGTATGTGTGTATATACACACTTACAAACATGTGTGCATGTGTGGTATGAAGTTTTATTAATTCCATCAGCTGACACATGTTGTATGAACAGGTGAAACCTTTTACTCATTGAATACACATTCTATAAGCTCTACAAGTCTCTTTACATCTGGCTCTTTTTACACATTTAATATGACCCATGTGCCCTTTCTATGTGTGTTAAGCTGGTTGTCTACAGAAAGAAAACCAGTGACCTTCATATAGGTGTGAGAAAGAACTTTATATCAACAAGCAATTTTCCATCAATGCGTCCCAGTGCAGTCCAACTCCAGTCCGTGGGTCTGATGCTAGTCAGAACACTCTTCAGACTCACGAAGCTGCAGGCTGATGACAAAGAAAGGTGAAGGGGGATGCACGGAGCTCACAGGCCGGTGGATGCAGAGTCACATGGATCCAAGGCCAGTGTGAACATGGAAGGGCACTCACAGCTTGGAGGTTGGCTCGCAGGGTCAACAGCCCAAATGGGCGCACCCTCCCATTACCACCACCACCAGCACCACCACCACTACCCCACCTAGAGGGAAACAGAGTCCTGGAAAAGGGGAAAGAGAAGAAAGAAAAGTTCCTGGGTCTCTTTTTTTTAAAGGCCACACCCCAAGGAGGCATCACCAGGCAGTGACGTGATAGACAGATGGAAATCCACCCTTACACTTTCATACAAGTTCAAGTTGACATACAGTTTAACTGCCACACTATGGCAAGACATTTGGAAGACAGCTATATGACAAATGATGGAAAATATCCACATTGGTACCTATTCCAAAGAAAGGTGACCCAACAGAATATTCAAATGAGAGAACCATATCATTGGTTCTCTCTAAGTGGATGCTGTCGATGATCTTTCTACCACAGCTGCAGCAGCACTACATTGTAAGGCTCAGAGGTTTGGGCTGAGTTTCATAGATGACGTGGAACAAGGGCTATCATTGCTGATGTCAGCTGGGCCCTGGCTGAAAGCAGAGAGTACCAGAAGGAGGTTTGGTTATGTTTTATTGATTATACTAAGGCACTTGACTGTGTGCATCATGACAGATTATGGACAGCCTTGAGAAGAATGAAAATTCCAAAACTATTCATTGTGTTCCTGGGGAACCTGTACATGGCTAAAGAGGCAGTTTTGCGAACAGGGTATCCTGCCCGGGTTGAAATCAGGACAGGTGTGGGTCGGGGTTGTATCCTCTCACCATCTTATTCACTCAGTATGCTAAGCAAATAATCTGAAAAGCTAGATTATATGATTAAGATTGTGGCATCAGGATTGGAGGAAGGCTTAGGAACAGTCTACGATGTGCAGATGACACAGCCTTGCTCGCCGAAAGTGAGGACTTGGAGCACCTGCTGAAGAAGACCAAGGATCACAGCCTTCGGTATGGATTACAGGTGAATGTAAAGGAAACCTAAAATCCCCAACCGGACCAACACGAAGCATCATGATAAATGCAAAGATTGGAATAGTCAAGAATGTAATCTTTTGGGATCCACCACCAAAGTTCATGGAAGCCGCAGTCAAGAAACTGTTGCATCGGGTACGTCTGCTGCTCTTTAAAGTGCTGAGATGCAAGAGCATCGTTTTGAGGGCTGAGGTGTACCTGGCCCAAGCCAGGGTGTTTTCATGTGAAAGTTGGATATTCATTAAAGAAGCCAGGGTGTTTTCATGTGAAAGTTGGACATTCATTAAAGAATCGGTGCATTGGAATTGCAGTGCTGGTGAAGGTCCCAGGACAAAAGGCAAACAAATCGTCTTGGAAGTGCCATCAGAATGCTCCTTAGAAGCAAAGATGGCAAAAATCATCCCCCGCACTTTGGACATGTTATCAGGAGAGACGGGACCCTGGAAGGGGACGCTGTGCTTGGTGAAGTAGAGGGGCAGGGAAAAAGAGAGAGGCCCTTGATAAGACAGGCTGACACAATGGCTGCAGCAATGGGCTCAAACAGAACAGCTGTGAGCGCGGCACAGGGCTGGCAGTGTTTTGCCCTGTTGTACACAGGGTCGCAATGAGTTGGGACGGGCTGGATGGCATCTGACAGCACATGCCTTTGAGTTCTGACGGTTCCAGTCCTGTCCTATAAACTGATGCATTTCCATCAAGGCAATTCCAACTCCCAATAACCCAAGAGCACTGAGTCGAACTACGCCACAGGCCTTTCGGGCGCCGACTGCCACATCTTTCTCCCGTGGAGCAGCCGGTGGATTCCCACCGCCCATTTTCCCGTCAGCTGCATACAGAAAGTCTCAGTGGTAACCCCGAGTTTCACTCCCCATCCACTGACTATGGCCGTTCTGACCCGAATCCAGGAGCTCTGGCGGCACATGAGTCAGAACCAATTCAAAGGCAGCCGAGAACCACAACCATGACGCTGGCTGGATATTCCCCAAGTTTCCAGCAGAAGTGAACTGTGTGTGAACTGTGTGTGAACTGAGCGTGCATGTTCTCACCGTTGGCAAAGCTCATATTCGTGTGCTTGGATACTCTGGGTGTGAACCGGGCAGCAAGCACCTAGAAAGCAGAAGGCTGGCTCCTCCTGACGTGTGAACGCATGTCAGGAACAATCCTGCATCTCGGCAGAGAAGTGCCAAACAATGCTTAGCTCTGCTCTCATCGTCGCTCAAGATTCCCCTGGAATGTCCACCGAGCCACAGACCCTTGCACTTCATCACCAAGCGTGTGCCTTGCTCCACCAATCGCCTGTCAGTTTGTCCTGCTGCAGTGACTTGCATGGCGCTGTGACGCTGGAAGGAAGAAGGCCGGTGGCACAGTGGTTCCACACTGGACGGCTACCTGCAAGGTCAGCAGTGTAAATCCACCAGCGCACATGGGAGAGAGATGGAGCGTTCTACTCCTGTAAAGAGCTACGGTCTCAGAAATCCACAGGGGCAGTTTCCCCCTGTCCTACAGGATCTCTGTGAGGCATCATTGACTGGATAGCAGAGATTAGTTAGTTCATTTGGTGATGCTGGAAGCTACCAGCAGGGTGGAGAATAGGTTAAAGGAAGCTTGCAACATAAGAGAGACGAAGAAGAAAGGTCTGGCAATCTATCTGTGAAAATTAGCCACTGGAAACCTCATCCATATCAACAGACTATTGTGAGCTAGGCAGACAGATGGATAGATGACAGATAGCTAAAAAAATCTCGTGACGAGCCAGTCAGGGTGCGGTACAGCACAGATGAAACATACAACTTTCCTCTAGTTCTTTAATGCCCCCACCCACTATCATGATCCCAATTCTACCTTACAAATCCAGCTAGACCAGAGGATGCACACTGGTTCAGATAAGAGCTGGAAACACAGGGAATCCAGGACAGATAACCCCTTGGGACCAATAATGCGAGTAGTGATACCAGGAGGGTAAGGGAAGGTAGGTGGAGAAAGGAGGACCTAATCACAATGATCTACATATAGCCCCCTCCCAGGAGGATGGGCAACAGGAAAGTGGATGAAGGGAGACATCTGTCAGTGTAAGACATGAAATAATAATAGTAATTTATAAATAAGCAAGGGTTCATGAGGGAAGGAAAAAATAAGGAGCTGATACGAAGGGCTCAAGTAGAAAGCAAATGTTTTGAGAATGATGATGGTAACAAATGCACAAATGTGCTTGACACAATGGATGCATATATGGATTGTGATAAGAGCTGTATGAGCCCCCAATAAAATGATTTTAAAAATAAGAATCTCGTGGGAAAATCGCATTGTCTTTTGATTACATTTTTTCCCTAAACTTCATGCAGCCCCTTCATACAGTGCTAGAGGTTTTGAGTCCCCTTTATTTGGAGACCTTCCATTACAGAGTGGCGGCCACAGGGGGGAGGACTGCGCCGAAATGGGCAGCATCGTGTTCTGATGTACAAAGCGTCACCTCCTGACCACAGTGACCCTGCTTACACTCGGCACAGTGGTCAGGCGCACAGAACAAGCGCACTTTCCAGAAATTCAGACCCAATGGCCATGCTCCTAGGCAAATGTTCTTCTGAAAACCATTTTTTAAAAAGATATCTCTCTGGGCCCAATTTGTACCAAAAGGGATGTGTGTGTGGCTCGGTGTCCTCACGTCAGTTCCAATTCACAGTGGGCTTATGCACAACAGAGCAAAACTCCGCTTGGTCCTGCGCCACCTTCACGACTGCGCTGTGCCTGAGCCCACTGTTGCGGCGCTGCGTCAGTCCGTCCCAGCAAGGGCCTTCCCCTTCACTGGCCCTCTACCGCACATGATGTCCTGTTCCCGGGACTGGTTTCTCTTGGCAACATGGCCAAAGTGGGTGAGACAAAGTCTCATCATCTTTGCTTCCATACAACATTTCCACTGTACATCTTCCAAATCAGATCTGTTTGTCCTTCTGGCAGTCCATGGTATTTTCAATATTCTTCACTAGCCCCATAACTCAAAGGCAATGACTCTTCTTCAACTTTCCACTGAAAAACCAGGGCTTGAGTCAAGGGTGCCTTAGTCCTCACAGTAAAATCTTTTTACTTTCTTTTTTTTTTTTTTGCTTTTCAACGTTTTAAAGAGGTGATGTGCAGCAGATTCACCCAATGCAATGCATCATTGGATCTCTTGACTGCTGCTTCCATGAGCATTGACTGTGGATTCAAGCAAGATAAAATCCTGGACACCAAGTCCACATGGAAGATGTACACCATCATCAGTCACTAAAGGATTGGAATCCATACAACGCAAAGTCAAAGGAGGGGTTAGTATCAGAGCATAAATTGTGAGAACCCGGTGTGCAGAAGGCGATGGATGGCAGTGTGAGCTCAAAACTCATTTGTGGATCTACACAGGGAACACGCCTCCGGAGAACTGCCCATCTAAGATTGAGGGATGGGAGGAGAGCGGTCACTGAACAGAGTGCTTGGGAGAGAGGAGTACAAAATATCAAAGGCATGAACCTGACCTGAACAGTTAAAACTCTGTCAGTAGATCCCCCCTATGATGTAGGCTGGGCCTGGTCTGGTTTCCAAAATTTACTGTAGTTTTGGTTTGTAATGTTTTGTTTGTTCCTATCAGTGTATCTCAGAGGTGTTACGTAATTGGAGGTCACCCTCTGAAAGCTGTGTTATATGCGTTTCCGTTTTTCAGTATATGAACCCCAGGACTGATGAACCTATAAGTCATAAACAAATAGGTAGCTAGATAGATAAATCGCTATGAGTTCTGAGTGAAAAAAAATCCTTGAAAACTTCTATCTTTCCTTGATTGATCATGGGAAGGGATTTGTAGGATATAAAATAAGCCATCATCTGTGCCCTGGGCTGGACATGCTGGTTGGGAAGGGGCCTCACTTAGAACAGTGCCCACAGGCTCTAACAGAAAGGTGACGTAAGGAGATAGAAGGACTTGGTGCTTCTTTTCCATTGTGTGGGATCCCCTTATCTTCTCAAGCACTTTCCAGGGGACAGTCGGGGTCACTGCTCTCTTCCCCTGGAATTTTTCAGACAGGAGCCCAGTTATACCCAACACAGAGCCACACCTTCAGCCCGTAAGAGGTCATCCAGAGCCTAGGCCCAATTAGACCTGCAAAGACTCCAATTTCCAAGTTCGAGACCAACATGAATGTTCAAGGACATCATCCAGCGTATGACAACGTCCTACTCTTGCATGAGCTTCAAAATCCGTGGACCTCTGCCAGAAACTGGGAGTCCATGGCTTCCTTCCCTTAGGAGAGAAGGGACGCTCTGGCTCAAGGCAGAGGCCACCTCGCTCTCTGCGGCAGCCCTTCTCCGCAAGCAAGCCTCAGAGAACGACCCGGCAAGTGACACAGCATCCCCGGAGACTGTCTGAAGCTACGGGTTTCACCCATCATCGCATTAAACCCCCCCAAAAAACCCTAGAAGGACCAAATGCCAATGCTGACCAGCTGTTCTAAACCCTTCCTATGGAGATGCAATAGGTGACAATGGCTAGTGGACCGGAGAAGGCCAAGCACAGACAAAGGAGTACAAGCAGCCAACAAGCCTGAGCTCCTTGTCTCCAGCCTCATCCACAGTTAAAGCAGAGGTTCTCAACCTATGAGTCGCGACCCCTTTGGGGGTTGAACGACCCTTTACCGGGGGTTGCTCGATTCATAACAGTAGCAAAATTACAGTGATGAAGTAGCAACAAAAATAATTTTGTGGTTGGGGGGTCACCACCACATGAGGAACTGCCTGAGGAAGGTTGAGAACCACTGAGTCAAAGGAATGCATTTGCCACTTGGGCTTGGCAGAGATTAAATACCCACAGCTGGCAAAGGAGAACGAAGCAGAGCCATTAAGTTTAGTGGAAATTTAAAGCAATGTCGTTTCAAATCACGTTCTGGAATGTACTTTTTAATAAATGTTAATATTTATCACAATCAAAAAACACGCTAGGAAGTTAAGAGCAACGATAACGGTAATAAAACCTACCAAGTGTTGAGCGATTGCGATCTGCCAGGCACTCGGCTGAACAGCAACTAGTCAGATGGCGCTTTTTGTTCTAAGCACTTACACTGGGCAAGAGAGGCCCTGTGATGGCCTCTGTCTCCCTGTGCGCTTCGGATGGGGAGACTGAGGCCCGCAGCAGGGTGGGGGCAGTCCCACACTTCAAGCCCAGGCACTCTGTCAACATGATGCACCTCACTAAAAACCACGGAAAACAAGCCAGTCGCTATCCACTTGATTCCAACTCCCGGCAGCCCCTTATGCTGCCGCGTAGAAACTGCCCCAGAGAGTTTTTAAAGAAATTTTTCAGCAGCAAATCGCCAGGCCTTTCTTCCGAGGCACATCCGGGTGAGTTCAAACCACGAGTCTTTCCTTTTGAACTCACTCACGGCTGTCAGGTTGATTCTGACTCATAGCGACCCTGGAAGACAGGGGTTCGCCCTGTGGATTTCCAGGGCTGTTAATTCTTTACGGGAGTAGAAAGGCTCTTCTTTCTAAGGTTCCAAAAGTAAAATAATTCAGCACAAGCCTCTCTGAAATGTTGGCCGGGCCACCTGTCAGAATGTCCTAGCTGCTCTAACCACACAGCCACAGCCTGATGCTCTGAGAACTCCAGGAACCAGGCTGGTGGAGGAAGGCTCTTAGCAGGGCTGCCAGGCTCCGGCAGCGTCTGGCCAAGAGCAGGAGAGAGGCTCGGCTTTTCTCGTGATGCTGGGGCTGGGCTGAAGCCGGTTAGACCAGATGAGAATTGGTGTTGACATGGCAGCAGAGTCTAAGGAATCGGGGAGGAGGGAGAGAATAAAAGGAAAAGGAGAAAAGAAAAAGGGAAAGAAACAAGTTCTCTTTGGATCTGAGACTTCAGGACCCCTTCCTACGGGTACCTGGGTCCAGGGCTGTCGGGGAAGGAAAAGAGGCCTGCAGTTGGCTCCCCCAGGAGACTTGGCGCAAACTGGTCATCCAGCCTCCACCTGAGCCAGGTCCAGGCTGCTGGGAGCCAGGGAGGTAGAAGTGGGGCTCCCAGGACCCAGGAAACCGAGTGTGGATGTGTCCCTGACAGCGCCTCCTGGGATCTTTGTGTTGGGTGTGTCAGTGAGCCTATGACAAGGTTCCTTACTTGTAGCACATCACCCTGCTCGTGCTCTCCCATGGTGAGACTGCAGTGCCGGGCCACCAGCCGGCAAAATCCAAGCAGCACATGGTCCCTGGGAGACAACAAGACTTCCACTGCAGCTTTGAGTCATCACACAGAGACTCTGTACCTAACTCGACATGCCCAAACTGCACCAAACTCAGGCCACTGGGGTAGCTACTAAGCCAGCACTTCAGAAACAGGTATGCAGTCCCTGCGGATGCTACAGTTCTAGAACAGCACCCCAGAGGAATGGCGTATGGTGCAGTGGGCCCACAGAGCACGTAAACAGGAAACTGTTCTATGACTGGGTAATCAGCTCTCCAAAGAGAAGAGGGTGTGCAGGGCAAACCTACAAAAGAGGCACCTTACGCCAACACTAGGAGCCTGGGTGCAGCCCACTCTGCCATCGAGTCCGTGCCGACTCATGGTGACCTTCTAGGACAGGCTAGAACTGCCTCTGTGAGTTTCCGAGACGGTAACTCTTTACGGCGTTGCAAAGTGTGGTAGTTACACAATTTCATGTCAACTTGATTAAAGAATGAAGGGGTGGAGTCTAGCCTGTCAATCAGGTCCCAACCTGATGATGTGAGCATGGCCTTCTCATGAGGATTCTGGGAACTTCCTCTTGCATGATTCCACCATCAGAAGAGGCTGGCTCCACCCCACTCCCCACCTCCCTCTCTCTCTCTGCCTCACCTTCCTGTTGACAAGCCACATGGTGATGGTGGCCAGAGCCCTGAAAATGCTTCCACTGCCAATGGATCCACAGGACTTTCCACCCACCAGCCTGTGATCTTTGCATGTGCTGTGTGAGTCTGAAGGGGCATTCATGGGCTAATATCAGACTTATGGGTCAAGTTAGAATTGATAGACTTAATCTGGACTGGGCTGGTATGTTTTCCTGATGCATAATTACTTCGTGATATTAAGTTCTCTCTTACACACACACAAATGTCTCTGGATTGGTTTCTCTAGTCTACCCAGACTAACACAGAAAGCGTCTCTCTCCCATGCAGTGCATGGTGGTTTCTAACTGCTGACCTTTCGCTTAGCAGCCCAGCACGTAATCCCTATGCCACCACGGTTCCTCGAGGAAGTGATGCTGGTGAGCCCAAGTGGAATTTTGCCACCAGGAAAGATCTTCCCTAATCGACAAAGGCATGGAATCCAATACTGGACTTGGTTTTATAGTGTTTTCTGGGGCTTTTCACAGGTGCACCCCAATTACAAACGAGGTCTGTCCCTCACCCTGTCTTCCACTCTCTAAGAGAAATACCTAGTGGGCGCTAACCGTCAGGTCAGGGATTCAGTGCTACCAGCCACTCCTCGGGAGAAAGATGGGGCTACCGGCTCCTATCAGTATTCACAGTCTCAGATACCCAAAGGGGCAGGTTACTCCGCTCCGCAGGGTGGCTGCGAGTTGGAATCCATTTGCTAGCAGTGAGTGAGTTAGTGCAGGAAAAGCCTCAGAAAGCCAAATCATATTACCAGGGACACTATGCATCCAATAAGTCACATTGGCCCGAGTTTCTGGACACACCCTGGACTTGACCTAGGCCACGTGGCATAGAACACTGGGGCATTGATTCCTGGGTTTTCAAGGTGCACAACATGCTGTACAGGCCACACCAGAGAGATCTGATGTGGAAATTCCACTAGATAAGCTGGGCTCTACCTCTATCACCCACAACCTGAGGGCGTAAGACTGAAATTGCACGGTATTTGAAGAAGAAGGCAGTTTTACCAAGAGTACAAAACTGTCGGTGGGTGAACAAACATTTACTTAGTACATCAATGTCCTACATGCTGCATGAAGATATATATTGTTTCCAGAAAACATGTGACTGACATTGTCAGTAAACATTACTGTAACTTTTCCCTGGCAACAAATGCCCCTTGTTTGTGAAAGTAGCATCCAGCCGCGAACGGATTTATTCGCGAACGGATTTATTCTGTTTAAGTGAATAATTCAGGTATTGCGATATGTAGTTAACCTACGCTGGTCCAATATCCCTCTCTCAATAGTGTCTTACAAATTGCACCATGGTTAATCAATGGCAATATGAACATAAGCTCTTTATGTTTAAAGAGATGATTGATAAAACTCTCTACCATAAATTAACAAGGGGGTCTCCAAGGAGAGCAAAAACAGATTAAAAACAACAACCACGCAGATCCAGGAATGCCCTTTGGACTTGTATTAAATCCTGGCTCCAACTTAAGAACAATTTCTCCGTACATCATGGCCCTGCTGGATACTCACCCTCAGGAAGGGAACACAGAAGATATGGGTGCTATAGCAAAGTGTGGTGAAGAAATTAGATGGTGCCCGGCTATCACATTAAAATAGTGTCTTGGGTCTTAAAGACTTGTTTACAAACAAGCAGCCGACTAAGTGAGGTGTCAACTAAGTCCACGTGGAAGAAGCGCACCAACATCAGTAACCGAAGGATTGTAAATCATATAGTCTGAAGCCGAAGAAGGGACTTGTATCAGAGTCTAAATTGTGAGATCCTGGTTTGCAGAGGCGATGGATGGAAACCCAAGATACATTTCTGCGAACTACAGAGGAAATAACCTCTGGTGGTTTCCCTCTCCATCACGGAGGGATGGGAAGAAGGTGGTCACCAACCAGAGAGCCTTCCATTGATGGCTGTAGGAGAGCAAAATGGTACACCTGGCTCGACCAACGAAATCCTTGTCAGTTGACCCTCTCTCTGGTGTGCGTTGGGCTGGATCTGGTTTTCTACACTTTCTATGGTGTTTTTATATTATTATTCGTGTTCTTTTTCATCTTGGGCTTTATCTCTGATACATTTTGTAATTGGGGGTAGCCCTCTTGAATTTTTGTTGTATGTTTTTCTGTATATGATGAGTCTCTAGAGACAGCACGTAGAAGATGGGTTCCGGGGGGGGGGCAAAGGGGAGGGGTGGGTAAAAGGTTACTGATGGCATGGAGTTCAAGACAGAAGAGAAGGTTTTGAAACTGTCCGTGGTAGCAACTGTCTGATACTGCTTGATGTGATTGAGCTATGGAATGACAGGATATCTGTATTAGCTCCCAATAAAATGGTTTGAGGGGAGAGGGGGGGGCACGAACCTGATCACTGACTTCAAGCTGCAAGCACAGGCTGTGAAGAGGAGTATGGAGAAGAAGAGTATGATCTGAGGGCTGCTTCGCCTTCACTGTCAGAGGGAGGCAAATGCGCCAACAGGACAGGGCAAGCAGGCGTCTGGTATTTGTAGCCTACTATTGCAAGCTGGGGGTTAAAACATGTTTTAAATACTGAGAGCATTACAAATATCCACATAGCTACCACCTGGTGATAACAGCTCTTAGTATTTTGCACGCATACAGAGGGGCTAACATTCATGGGGAAATGGAACTGAAAGGTAACAGCATCGCATTTTTGAGGCCCGATCCCTGCTAACTGCCTTCGAGTCAATGCTGACGCCTCGCGAACCTCAGTGGGTGTCCGAGACTATAACTGGGGACGGGAGTAGAAAGCGCAATCCTTCTCCCGGGGAGCTGCCACGCGGATCGCCGGCCGACGTGTAACCTCCATTATCCTTTCTCAGTGTCCCAATAGCAACTCGGGGGTTTTAAGAGACAATATCATCCCCAACGTGCAGATGAGGAGACTGAGGCTGAGAGAGACGAAATAACCCAGCAGCTTGTGCTCAGTAAGTGAGAGTCAGAGCTCGGTGAGCAGTCTCCGCCTCCTTATTTCCAGGAACTGGTAGAGCAGCAAGGAAGCTGAGCTATGGAATTCATCGGGTATTTTAGGAACTGAAGGCAGTCATGGAACTCAATCCCTGTGAAGCACCAGGTGTACGCATTTGACCAGCGTCTTTGAGAAAGTTTACTCAAGGAAAAAGACGGAGTGTTCCCATGAACTTCTCAGAAGCCCCCTCATGTAAGTCAAAAAGTGTTGCTACTTGGATTCCAGTTGACTCGGGCATGGGCTTAATCCAACACACCATGGTTGAAAAGGTTCGCCCATCAGGAAGGGCCGTGGATGCGTTCCCTCCCCTCAGTAATAGTCTTCTCTTAGTCTCTGAAGGGTGCTTTGGAGGAGAGGGGAAAAGATGCTTTTGTGCGATAAGAAAAAAATGATTTGGAGGTCAGAGCTCATATGACATTTTTAGCAAAAGTGAAGAGGGCATCATCCAGAAGCATTGAAGCTTAGCTCAGAAGGTTACGGTGACGATTGGGGGAGATTCCAAAGGGGGTCATTTGGGTCAACTTTCTAGGAAGACACAGCAAAGTGGTGGGTCCTGTCATGAGGACATTGAACCAAATAGAAAGCGACAATGGTGAGAGAAAGGCCAGGCGGGCTGTGCTGAAGTGAGTTTGCATCACGACACTGCACTTGCACTTGCTCATGCTCAGAGGGAACCAAGAACTGTCCTCTGAGAAGCTTCTTGGGAAGCTCAGCATCCACCCTCCAGCCCTAATTTTGCCCCTGCAGACTTGTCTGTCTTTCCCCAAGCTCAAAGACTAAAAGGACGATGATCCAAGTCCCTTCAGGATGCTGACACTACCATTTGGGTGTGGGGTAGATTTAAGCGTGCTTTGGGAAAGAGTTACCAAAAATCCAACCAAACTCACTGCCATAGAGCCGACGCTGGCTCTATGGAGCAGGAAAGACCTGCCCTTGCGATTCTCAGAGGACGGCTCACAGCGGGTGGTTCTGACATGCTGGCCTTGTAGTCGGCAGCCCGATGCTGTGTAACCACCGCACGACCGGCTCCGGGAAGGGTCAGAGGGATGGAAACACTGCCTTCAAATGCCTGCAGGCCTAGAGGGAGAAACATTCTATCCCATTTCGATAGTTTTAGTAAAGCGGCCTATGATTTTTGTATCAATACGTTTTGCCTTACCCTCCTGTATGCATTCTCAAAGAAGTGATAGGTAACGTATAGAGAGGTCTCCTTCAGTCCCAAGCGGTGGCCACTGTCCTGCACTAGGTTCATCGTCCAGGACAAAGTGGCATGCTATGCTTTCAGAAACTTTGCTACACGGCTTCATCGTGTCTATATTCTTTGGGAAAATATTCTCTCAACATTGGGTGATCAGGGCTGCAGACCACGAGGCAGGCATTGAAGCGTATGACTATTCCATCCTTTAACTAGCCATTACCTTCCTGGGGGACAGCCAGCTTTCTTCCAGGTTTTTGCCATCGCAACGACCCCCTTGACTTGTCTCATCATGCACACACGTTCAAGTCAGCTACCCAGAAACAGAATTTCTGTGTTAGGGCATTACATCTTCAACTTTATTGACACTGCCAAACCCACACTCACGGCCATCGCATCAGTTCTGATTCACAGCAGCTCTGCGGGAAGGGCCAGTACTGCCTGTGGGTTCCTGACGCTGTAACGCTCTACAGTAGCAGGGAGCGCTACTTTCTCCCTCAGAACAACTGGGAAATTTGAACAGCTGATCTTGCCGTTAGCAATCCACTAGGCCACGAGGGCTACTGATACCTCCCTGTCCACTCCCCATCCCAAGGCTTATGGGTCCATTCCAGCTCAAGGCAATCTTTTGTAGGGTTTCTGAGCTCAGAAGTCTTTTCTTTTAAATAATTTTATTGGGAGCTCTTTCAGATATTTTAACAATCCATCATTCAGTGAGATCAAGAATAATTTCACAATTGCTACAACCATCAGTTTCAAAACATCTTGTTTCTCCTTGAACTCTTCGCTATCAGCTGAGGTGCTACATCTTTATGGAAGCAGAAGCCTCAGCATTGTCTCAAAAAGATGAGTGGGTTTGAACCGCCGACTTCGTGGTTAGCAGTTACTTTGATGCCCAAAATGCATCTGACCAAATCAGGATCTTTCCATCACCTCCTGTCCATGTGAAAGCTGGGCCGTGACAAAGGACGCCCAAGAGAGAACTGAATTGTGGGGCAGGGGGATGTTCCTGAACAGACTGTGAGCCGCTAGAAGAAAGAACAAGTCCTTTTGGAGAAAGTACAGCCGGAATGCGCCTCCGAAGCAAAGGGTGAGTTTTTTGTCTTCCTTAAAGGGATATCCAATTTGGCAAAGATTCTGAAGAAGGAAACAAAGTTGAGGGGAATCCTCTTTGAGATGGGTTGATATGGTGACTGCCACAAAGGGTTAAAATGTACAGACCCCATGGGGAGGTGGGGACGTCCATGCTGAGGCAGTGTCTGTTCTGTTATACAAAGGATCCGCCTGACTCAGAGGTACCAACATACCAACCACTGGAGCTGCTGACCACACGTACCAACGTCTTTGTTGGCAGGTGATGACACTGAAGTCCATCGATTCTTTTAGACATTCAACAACTATGAATTGAAGATCTGTCTGACCAAAATCATTCAGATGCGCACCATATACCAAGTATCGACATAATTGGCTTCCGATAAAGTACTACACTGTGTGTTTCTAGGCGGTAACATTTGAGACAGGACACAACCTGCCCCAGGATGCACATCTTGCCCAGCAGAAGGCGTCTGACTGCAACATCCAGCCGTGTTATAAGGAGATGCCTGTGAGGCCTGACCTGTACTGGAAATGCAGATACATGGAGTTTAGAGGCAGACAGGGCCTCCCATTGGAGAGAGCAACAGATAGGGAGGATCATAGGCCCAGGCTTCAGAGGAACCCACGGACCACTGGCCTCAGACTGAGATTACAAAGTTCATCACGGATCAGCTCCAGAGTAAGAACTTCCTCACTCTGGTTCTTCCAGCAACCTGAAGAAGAAGACAGACAGGATGCCTGACCTCCTGGGGTCCACCGCTTAATGGCAGAGCCAGGTCATAAGCAAGCGAGGAGACCATCTCAATCTATCATCACACGGGGGTATAGCTCAGGGGGCAGAGCATTTGACTGCATATATCATCACACACTGGAGTAAGTTCTGGGAAGACACCCTGCAATCCTGGAACAGAACCCACTCTTGGGGATGAAGTCCAGCCAAACAACAGACAGACAGACAGAGTTCAGAATAACACCAAGGAAGAATGTCGTTCTCAACACCATCAAACAGACAAGACCAGAAGAGCCCTGCATTGGCCCAAAAACAACACCCCGAAGACAAGAAGGGACAAGAAATAAAAGGATAAAGGGGTCAGGAAACCCTGGGAGAGAGGGGAAAGAACACCGCTCCATCAAGACAGTTGCAACCCATGTCACAAAACGAAATGTGCAGAAATCATTGGCTAGACAACGAATGTGCTCTGTGAACTTTCACCCAAACAACAATAAAAAAGCTTTAAAGAACCAAGAGCTATGAAAACAGAACAAGATGTCAGGAGAGAGAAGTTTATGGGCAAGAGACTGACTTCAGCATAATCCATCAACAATGGCCTCCCGTAGTACTGAACCGGAGACCTGAGACGTGGGAAAGAGCTGCCATGAAATGATGAAGCAGAAAAGCAGGTGCAAAGGCCCTGTAAAGGGCGGGGAAGATAGTCCTATGGACACAGCAGAAGGAGTCAAGTGCAAACTGGCGCAATATTAGGTTAAAGACATCACCAGCAGGAGACAGATCACCCACGGCCATAAAGGCTGTGATAAGGACTTGAACTTTGCCTTCGTGAACTGGGAGCTAACTGGTGAATTGAAGTAGGGGAATCACATGAGTCAAATTTTTTCACCCAGCAACCCTGACCACTCTGGGGGAACACGAGGCCAGCTCTCAGTTCAGGAGGCTGTGGTGGCAGCAGCTTCAATTAGGACGGTAGCCATAAAAAAAATTTTTTTTAAAAACAGGATAGATGGGATGGGCTTGATATATGTATTTAGAAATGGAGAAGGGAAAAGCAGGCCTTTCAGATAGATTGACTGTAGGCTATAAGGTTTTTTTTAAATGGTAAGTAAGAAACCAACTACAATTAATGTTCCAACGTATTATGATTTGCCTTTAAGTCTCCAACTTCAATCTCTAGGTTTTAAATATTTGGAAGCAAAAAAAAAGGGGGGGGGGAAAGAGACTAGTTACAAAATCGTGACCTTCCATAAGAACAATATATCATAGTTTAGAATGAAGACCTTACTTTTTTTCCCCTAGAAGTTAGTTCCGAGCGTCCCTTGACTTAAGACAGAAGAGGGAACCCTTAGCCTCCCCTTGTGGCTTTTTGTAGAATGAGGTGTGTCCAGAGACGAAATGAATGCCCACTTTCTTGGGCCAAACACCTAGCCAGTATGATAAACCTCGCATTCTAATCGACAAGAGCCAGGCGCTCAGCAACCACCTGGGCCGTGCCTGACTCCTGGGTGAGCCTCCCTTGCGTGAGACAGAGCTGTGCACAGAATGCAGGGCTTCACATAAAACTGCTTCAAAGTCACGGGCTAACGCATTGGCAGCAAAATGAGAAGCCATGAATAGTATATCAAAGTATGTGGAGATTTTAAGATAATTGATGTTAGTCACAACTTACAAATTGGTCTCCTAATTTTTACAGCATTTCACTCAACTCCCACACTTCTCTTGATCATCTGCTCCTCTGCCCTTTGCTCCCAAGACCTCCTTGAAGATCCCACCTGGTTCCCTCTAGGCTGGGAAGAAGAGGCGTGGGAAGCTATTGACCCGACCCTGGCCTTTTCTCAAACCTTTCTCCCTGTGCCCAGGCCCCCGCTCCTCCACCCCCACCCCCAACCACCCCCTTTTTAAAATGTTGCTATTTCCTGCTGCCTGTTTTCTCTGCAAGAGTGAATTATATTCTCATAGTCTGAAAAGCAGTGGCCTTAACACAGGAAAGGCATGGAACCTGTGGACAGGTAGGAGGAAGAGAGACGACCTCCACGTTATAGAAAAATAAGACGTCCAAGCTTTGTATGAGTTAAGCATGGGGTTGCTAACCACAAGGCTGGCAGTTCAAACCTACCAGCTGCTGCTGGCAGAGAAGACTGAGCATCTCATTGGCTGTCAAAGGACGAACAAGGATGTCTTGGAAGAACTGCACCCAGGATAATCCTGAGAGGCAGCAGGAAGGTGTGTTAGGAAAGGTAGACTAGAGAAACCAATGCAGTGACACTCACATACGTGTAAGAAAGAGCTTTATATCAAGGTGTAATTGGATATCAAGAAAACATCCCAGTCCAGTCCAACTCAAATCTATGAGTCTGACACTAGTCCATAAATCTTTCAAACTCCAGCAGTGTGGTAGTTACATAATCTCCTGTCAACTGGAGGGTATTAAACCTGAAGGGGTGGAGTCCAGGCTGTCAATCAGGTCACAGCTTGATGATGCCTTCTTGTGGGCATGGCCTTCTTTTGTTTGGCATCACACATGTAGCTATTTAATGTGGGTAAGCAAATGTACAAGTTGCCTTTTGTGATCATATTCCAAAGTTGAGAGCAATTAAACTGTATCATTTTAACAAGTAATTTATCTTTCCTGTACCTCTGTTCTCTTTTTTATTATTATTAATCATTTTATTAGGGGATCATACAACTCTTATCACAATCCATACATACATCAATTGTGTAGAGTACATTTGTACATTCATTGCCCTCATCATTCTCAAAATATTTGCTCTCCACTTAAGCCCCTGGCATCAGGTCCTCATTTTTCCCCTCCCCACTCCCCCCTCCCTCATAAACCCTTGATAATTTATAAATTATTATTTTGTCCTATCTTGCCCTGTCCGACATCTCCCTTCACCCACTTTTCTGTTGTCCGCCCCCCAGGGAGGAAGTCACATGTAGACCCTTGTAATCGGTTCCCACTTTCCAACCAACCCTCCCTCTATGTTCCCAGTATCGCCACTCACACCACTGGTCCTGAAGGGATCATCTGCCCTGGATTCCAGGTTCCTATCTGTACCAGTGTACATCCTCTGGTCTAGCCAGACTTGAAAGGTAGGATTGGGATCATGATAGTGTGTGTGGGGTGGGGGGGAAGCATTAGGAACTAGAGGAAAGTTGTATTTCACACCCTGTCTGACTCATCTCCTCCCCGAGATCCCCCTGCAAGGGGATCTCCAGTGGCCTATAAATGGGCTTTGGGTCTCCACTCTGCACTCTCCACCTCATTCACTATGGTAATATTTTTTATTCTGATGATGTCCGATACCTGATCCCTTCAACACCTCATGATCGCACAGGCTAGTGTGCTTCTTCCATGTGGGCTTTGTTGCTTCTGAGCTAGATGGCCACTTGTTTACCTTCAAGCCTTTAAGACCCCAGGCACTATATCTTTTGATAGCCAGGCACCATCAGCTTTCTTTGCCACATTTGCTTATGCACTCATTTGTCTTCAGTGATCGGATCATGGAGGTGAGCACACAATGATATGATTTTTTGTTCTTTGATGCCTGATAACTGATCCCTTCAGCACCTCATGATTGCATAGGTTGGAGTGCTTCTTCCATGTGGGCTTTGTTGCTTCTGAACTAGGTGGCCACTTGTTTACCTTCAAGCCTTTAAGACCCCAGATGCTATATCTTTCGATAGCCAGGCACCATCAGCTTTCACCACATTTGCTTATTCACCCTCTTTGTCTTCAGCAGTTGTGTCGGGAGGGTGAGCACCATAGAATGCCAATTTAATAGAAGAAAGCATTCTTGCATCGAGGGAGTACTTGAGTGGAGGCCCAAAGTCCTTTGCCTTCTTATGAGGATTCTGGGAACTTTTCTCTCTGCCGTGGTCTTCCTGTTGACAAGCCACGTGGAGACTTGCTGAGACCTGGGTAAGAGTCAGAGTCTCTCTCTCTCTCTCTCTCTCTCTCTCTCTCTCTTTCTCTCTCTCTCTCTCTCTCTCTCTCTCTCTCTCTCTCTCTCTCTCTCTCTCTCTCTGTCTGCTTCACCTTCCTGTTGCAAAGCTCTCCACGTGGAGAGCTGGAGGATCCACATGGAGACCTGTGCTAGCACTGAGCTGCTTCCACCACCACTGGATCCACAAGGCTTTTCATCCACCAGCTTGTGACCTTCCTGCATGCAGCATCATTGCATGTGTTGTGTAAGTCTGAAGAGGAATTTCTAGATTGGTATCAGAATTATGGGGTCATATCAGACTTATGGACTGGGCTGGGATGTTTTCTTAATGTACAATTACTCTTGACATAAAGCTCTTTCTTATACATGCATGAGTGTCTCGGGATTTGCTTCTCGAGTCAACCCGGACTCACACACACAGCCTCATGCAATGATGCAGAATGGTCACAGGCCGGTGAGTGAAAAGTCTTGTGGATTCAATGGTGGTGCAAGTATCACAAGCTCTGACAGTGTCAGCTGTGTGGCTCTCCAACAGGAAGGTGAAGCAAAGAGAGAGAATGGCACCCCTCTAGCAGGCCATTTATCTCAGTCACCTGCCAATCAAGCTGCGACCTAACTAACAGGCTAAACTTCACCTACATGTGCCTATGGAAGCCCTGCTGGCACACACACACACACACACACACACACACACAAAACTATCACAGAAGGCATGAATTATCTTACAAATGTTGGACATAAACTGCACACCTGCAGTCATCAGGCCTCATCCAGGTCCCTCTACAGCTTCCAGTTGTTCCTCACAGTGGAGGAGCCTCAGATTCCCCCACAGGAACCGTGGGAACAGCCGAATACTCCTGTGAGCCACTGTATGGTCTGAGGATGGTATTTCACCGCCACCCCAGGACAGAGGAGGGCTGCACAGATGAGTCTACCTCAAACCCCTCACAGCCCTTAGGCCAGTGAATACCTTTTCCTCCATTCCTGTGTTTACAATGACCAAAGTCTGTGACACTAACCTAACTTCAAGGGCACTGCCACCTTACAATCTTACCCATGTCTCACTTAATCTGTTCACCTGTTGTTTGTTTTCCAGTTCTCAGGTCACAAAGGCCTCTAAACCCAGTGTGCCAGATCCAGGACCACCGCCTCCAAAAAACCCACCTCGACCTTATCTATACTGGGCTTTTAATGGACAACCCCTTCTAACAGAGTAGGAAGGGTATGGACCCAAAACTCCACTACGCCCTTTTGTCAGCAGGAAGCAGCTAGAGATGTCGTCGTCCAGTACCCCAAAGATTTGGGTCCATATCTCTTCAGGGGGGAATGTTAGGTAGCTTAGCCTAGGGAATTGGGAAGTCCAGTTACACATGCCCAGGAGAGCCAGCAAAGGACAAAAGCTGGATTTTCCCGCCGGTGGGCCCAGATGGGTGTTACACCTGGAGCAACCCACCTGGGCCGGGTGACTGCAATTCAGCCAATGGGATTGACCTGGGGTCATTCACCACACCTCTCCTGGGAACCCTTGAAAAAGCAGGGACCGGAAGGGAGAGGTGCTCTTGGGCTCTTGGTCTTGTCTTGCTTGGGTGGTCTGGTCGTCTCCGTGGGAGGGGAGAGATCCTTGCGTGTCCCGGAGCAGTCTCTGCCAGGCCGCATGGTCAGAGGAATCCTATGGGTACCTCGTAAAACCTGAAGCTTCTTTGAACTCTCATTAAATTCACTTGGATCACGAAAAAAAAAAATGTTGGACAGGTGGTCAGGAGGGACCAGACCCTGGAGAAGGACGTCATGCTTGGTAAATTGGAGAGGCAGCAGAGAGAGAGGCAGGCCCACAACAAGATGGACTGATGCAGTGGCTGCAACAATGGGCTCAAGTACAGGAACAATGTGAGGAAGGCGCAGGAAGGACCAGGCGGTGTTTCTCTCTGTTGTACATGAAGTTGTTATACATTGGAACCTACTCGATGGCACTTACCACTAAGCTACTCCAGGGACAAAAGAGAAGACCGTCTGTTCTCAGAAATATTTATAGTCTCAGAAGCCCTACTGAGCAGCTTTACTGTGTTCTATGAAGTCGGTATGTGTCAGAATCAACACGATGGCAGTGAGTTTATATTTACATAAAATGCTGTTTCTAGAAGAAATTGTTGTAATAACCGATGTGCTCGGGATAGAATGTAGGCAACAGCATGACCTCGTGTAAAAAGCATACGCTCCCTGCGAATCTCAAAGCTTACTGGTACTTACTGTTAGCTGTGAGACCAAGGGCGAGTTACAGATACTTCAAACTGAAGTCCATCTCAATAAAATAGAGCTAACGATGTCACCTTCTGTCTAATCCAATTTGTAAGGTAGAACTGAGGTCATGAGAGTGGGGTGAAGGAAGCACCAAAGAACTAGAGGAAAGTTGTGTGTTTCATTGGTGCTATACTGCACCCTGACTGGCTCATCTCTTCCCTGTGACCCCTCTGTAAGGGGATGTCTACAGATGGGCGTTGGGTCTCTACTCCATCTCCCCCCTCTACCCCTTCACATTGGGTAGGATTTTGTTCTGGGTCTTAGATGCCTGTTCCCATCGACACCTCATGATCACACAGGCTAGTGTGCTTCTTCCATGTGGGCTTTGCTTTGTTGCTTCTCAGCTAGATGGCTGCTTGCTTATCTTCAAGTCTTTAAGACCCCAAACGCTCTATCTTTTGATACTGGCTGTACTTCTTCCATGACAGATTTACTTGTTCTTCTGACCATCTGTAGTATTTTCAATATTCTGCACCAACACCATGGTTTGAATGCATGGATCTTCTTCCTGCATGTCCAACATGCCTAAACAGATGTGGCGAATGAAAACACCATGGCTTGGGTCAGGCACGCCTCAGTCCTCAACGCGACATCCTTGCTCTTCAACACTTGGAAGAGGTCTTGGACAGCAGATTTGCTCAATGCATTGATTGTCTGATCTCAACTGCTGATTCCATGTCCATGGTGGATCCAAGTTAAATGAAGTCCTTGACAACTGCGCTCTTTTCTCCTTCTATCAT
The DNA here is from genome assembly GCF_050624435.1 of Tenrec ecaudatus. Classification (NCBI taxonomy): domain Eukaryota; kingdom Metazoa; phylum Chordata; class Mammalia; order Afrosoricida; family Tenrecidae; genus Tenrec; species Tenrec ecaudatus. The sequence goes on from NC_134532.1 coordinate 184,241,403, forward strand.
GATGTTGTTGATTGGTCCAGTGGTGAGGATTGTGTTTTTCTTTACACCGAGTTTTAATCCAAACTAAAGGTTGCAGTCTTTGATCATCATCAGCAAGTGCCTCAAGATTCCATGACTCTGAACAAGCAAGGCTGCATCATATACATATTGCACATTGTGAGCGTGTCTGCTCCAATTCTGATACCACGCTCTTTTTCATATTGTCCCACTTCTTGGGTTAGTTGTTTGGCATACAGACAAATATGGTGAAAGGATCAAGCCCTGACACACACCTTTCTTGACTTTAAATCATGCAATATCTCCTTGATCTGTTTTAACTACTGCCTCTTGGTCCATGAAGTGTTCTGGAACTCCCTTTCCTCAGAATGTTAGTGACAGTGTGTTATAATCCCTACAGTTGAGTGTCTTTGCATGGTCAATGAGCATAAGCAAACAAACACACTTCATTAGGGCGTGCATCAGTTCTCTGGGGTGGGGACAGTGAGTTGAAGAATTCATTGCTGTTTGCTTTAGGTAATTCTTTAAGGTAGTTGGCACCCCTGGGCACAGCCCAAGAGCTCAGGTAGAAGAAACACAGAATAGCATTAGTGCAGGGGACAGTCATTGGAGATACAACATCAATCAAAGCCAAGCACAATGAGGAGAACCTTCTTCCACTTGTATTCACTGAGCAGTTCTTTCAGGCTAAGGTGCTGCTGAGACTTGAGGAACACGTGTGAATGAACAAACTAAGATCTCTGAAATGTATTAGAGAGGTTTAGCAAAAAGTAAAATAGAGAGTAAACCAAACCAAAAATTTACTGATACATTGTGTTGGGCTGGGTTGTCTAGAGAAACATCCAGGGATACTCCTGAATGTATAAGAAAGAGTTTTGTATAAAGAAGTCACTGTATCTAGGGAGTATACCAGCCCAGTCCACCTCGATTCCGTAAATCCGATACTAGTCCATAAGTCCCTCTTCACACTCACACAGCCACGCGCAATGATGCAGAGTGCAGGCAGGTCACAGGCTGGTGGGTGCAGGGTCCTGTGGATCCGAGGTCAATGGAAACGGGCGGAGCTCCAGCAGCTCGCATGGTCAGTAGAAGAGGAAGAGGGGAAGGTCCAGGGCCCTCCTTATGAGAAGACCACACAGCACCAGGTTGACCTGATTGACAGGTTTGACTCTACCCCTAGACAGGTCTAGTTGACATAAAATCACCCAACTACTACATAGACTATGTTAAGTGTTCATTAGAAACCGATTTGGTGTCATAATCTACATGTATCACTAGAAAAGCAAAAGCCTTAAAAACTTTGAGGCGAAGCCTTTATTGCTAATATAGTGGTCTTTCTTGGAATCGGGGGGCTTCCCAAGACAAAGAAAAGGCAAGGCTCTTATGAAAAGGCGTATCAATGGAAATCACACCAGGATGAAATCTCATGATTAGAGACAGAAAGGAAGTGATACAAATGATAAATGCGTATGTATCCAGTTATGCCACGACTTGTCTGTCAGTTTGTCTTTCTATGGTAGCTTATGTGTTGTGTGATGTTGGAAGCCAGTCACGAGTATTTCAAATACAAACCAATCCAAACCAAATTCACTGCCATCATAATGACCCTAAAGGACGAAGTAGAACTGCACCTGCGAGTTTCTGAGACTGTGATTCTTTATGGGAATAGAAAGTCCCGTCTTTCTCCCAAGGAAGGGCTGGTGGTTTCAAACCTCAGACCCTGCAGTTAGTAGTTCAATGAGTAACCAGTACACCACCAGGGCTCCATCAAATCCCAGCAGGGTCACCCAAAGTGAACAGGTTTCAGCAGGGCTTTCAGGCTGTGGTAGTTATATAATCTGTTGTCAATTTGAGACAATTGTGAGTGAAGGAGTGGAGTCTAGCCTGTCAATCACTGTAGAGTCAATGAGACCTCTGTGTGGGAATGGCCTTCTCCTGAGGATTCTGGGAATTCCTGTGATTCCTCTTTGGAGGCTGGAGAGACTCTCTCTCTGCTCACCCCCTGCATTTCTGATGAGAAGCCACATGGCACCATGCTGATAGACCCCGTGCCCTGGGAACTGGAGGAGCCACGTGGAGACCCCTGACAGCACTGAGATGCTTCTACTACCACTGGATCCACGAAACTTCCCACCCGCTGGCCTGTGATCTTCCTGCATTCGGCATCATTGCATGTGTTTCATGAGTCTAAAGAGGACTTTATAGATTAGTATCAGACATATGGGCTAATATCATACTTACGGACTTGATCTGGACTGGAGTGTTTTCTCAATATTCAACTGCTCTTGTATATAAAGCTTTTTCTTATACATATTTGAGTGTCTATGAATTTGCTTCTCTAGTCTGCCCAGACTAACACACAGACTAAGAAGATACTATGAAGAAGGAGTAGGCTGTGCACGTCTGAGGTATTGGAGATCTTATGGATAACATCGAAAGTTAGGCATGGCATTTGCAGTATGGTGCTGCCAAAGAACATTGGAAGTACGATGGCCCGCCAAAAGAACAAGTGAACGTCGTAGAAGATGGATGGCCAGAATTCGCGCAAGAGGCAAGAATAGAGACTGAAGTCACACTGACCTTGGATACGGTATCAGAACAGGCCAGTCTCTGGAGAAGGACATCGTGCTTCATAAAGTGGAGGGGCAGTGGAAGGGAGGAAGCCTGTGATGAGGTGGCGGACACAGCGGCTGTCACAATGGGCTCCAACACAAGAGCAGTTGTGAGGAGGGCGCACGACTAGATAGGATGTCGTCTTGTTGCACGCAGGGTCGCTATGGGTTGGAACCGACTTGACGGCACCTAACAGCAGTCGCAGCAGCAGTCCGTCTATGTGCGCTACCTTGGCGGGGAAGGGTTTTTGTGAGGGTGTGCCTCCCATCGGAAACAGTGGTTCGTGCCAGGAGCATGATGGAGGAGGCCAGGGTTTTTCTCGTCTCATACTTTCAATGTCTCCAATGACAACTGATTTTTCACTTACTTGTGTCTCCTGGTATTTTCAAAGGAATAAAAACAGAATTAAGGATGATGAGCTAGCTCACAGATGGACTTGCAGGGTCCGGATACACTGGCATAGATATGAGTTCGTGATCCAGGAGGTAGAGGAGGGACTTAGATATGATACTGTGTAATCATATATGTGTTAAGTACCTAGCTTTAAAAAAAACAGCAACATCACTAATGTTAAGACAGCAGCGTGGATTCTTCCAGCAGAGTCTCGGTGACTCATGTCTGAGTCCCTCTCCTTCCTCACCACCCACATCCCCTGAAGCACTAGGCAGAGACTTAGGCTTGTGAGGGGCCTTCCACATGTCCCCACTCTCCATTCACAGACCGCAGCCTCCGGCCAGCCAGCATCCCTCACATGCACAACTGCACAGGTTTCTTAAGCGCAGAGTCCATTCTCGACTTGGTCAGGCTTAAGGCCTGATTTTGTCACTATCTTGATGAAGTTCAGTTCTCCTGGCCTGACTTCTAAAACCATTCCAAATTCATCCTCAACCCGATTACGGCAGACATTGATTTCTACCTAATAATCATTTTCCCCTGTCCTTCTGAGTCACAGAGGAGCCCTGGTGGTGTAGTAGTTACATATTGTGGTCTGCAAGGTCAAAGTTAGGAACCACCAGCTGCTCATCAAGAGAAAGATGAGGCTTTCTACTCATTTAAAGAGCTATAGTCAGAAACCCATCCTATACTAGAGGCCACCTGTACTCAGAACTCAGAACTAACTCCATAGTAGTGAGTTGTGGTCTGGGGTTTTGTTTGTTTGTTTTTAATTAATAGGGTTCTAATTTTGTTCAGGTAATCCAACAGAGACCAGTGATCTTGGGTTTTAGCCCTAAGGTATATTCATTCCTGGGTTGGAACATATCAGGTAATCATTTTCTTGTTGAATGATTATAAGGGAGAAATTAATCATGTGAATCCCTTTCCTCTTCCCAAATGATTATTTTACACATTAGCGTAGCCTAGGAGATATTAGGAGACGTCTGCCCCTCCTTTGCCTCTTGGAGCTCAATGACACCCATCTTGTAGGCAGGAGAGCCTCCACCAAGAGGCCTAAGTCGACCTGCTAAGGTTGCAGTTTTCCACCTTAGGAGCTCCTCGGCAAAGATTACAAGACTTGGGCTTGCTTACTTTGGGTACATCATATCAAAAAAGCCTGATCCCTAGACAATGGTTGGTAGAAAATCAGTCAAGATGAAGATTGACTGACATAGTAGCCAGTGAGATTGACTGACATAGTAGCCAATGAGATTGACTGACATTGTAGCCAATGGGATTGTAGCCACAACCATGGACTCCATCATACCAATCATCACGAATGGTACAGACCAGGCAACATTCCATTGGGTTGTATATAAGGTTGTCATGAGTCTGAGCTACTAGAAACAATAGCAAAGGATGGAGGCGTGGCATGAGGTGAAAGTCTGTTATTGATGTAGATCTAGTCTTAATGCGATATCCACATGTCTTTATTGTCTAAACAAAACAGTGTGCCTACAAATCATTTAGGAATCTCATTAAAATTGAATTTTTTAATCCAGCACTTTTGAAGTGCATTTGCTACAAGCAGGTTCCAAGGTGATGCTGCGGTTGAAGGACCAAACTTTGAGAAACCAAGACAGAAGCCCCTGGTAGCAGGTTTCCTACAACTTATGCAGACCTCTTCATGTCAGTCTGTTGTCCGTCTTCATCGACCAAACTCCCGCCCACACTGACCACCCAAGCTGCTCAAGCAACAGAGAGCGTCCAAGGAGTTCCCCATCCTCATTATAACCTTCACAGAGCTGCAAACGATATCTGACCCGTTTTCTCTACACCATATTTTTCACTCTAATTAAGATTATCTACATTTCTTTATCAGACTTTATTTGGACTTACTCTCAAATACGTTCCCGCAGTGGTTCTCAACCTTCCTAATGCTGCAACCCTTTAATAGAATTCCTCATGTGGTGGTGACCCCAACTATAAAATTGTTTTCGTTGCTACTTAATAACTGTAATTTTGCTACTGTTATGAATCATGATGTAAATATCTGATATGCAAGATGTATTTTCATTGTTACAAATTGAACATAATTAAAGCATAGCGGTTAATCACAAAAACATAGTGAAATATTTATTTCTACTTACAAATCAATAATATTTTGTCTTAAAGCATGGCACAGCATGGGTAACAGCCTTCAAGCCAGGCACTCATATGTGGGTGTATCTGCATGTGGGCAGACCTGCCTGGAGACGAATAAAGGAAAGGTGTCTTGGTTCCTAAGACCATCAGAAATATGTGTTTTCCAATGGTCCTAGAAGACCGCTGTGAAAGGGTCGTTGGACCCCCAACGGGGGCGTGACCCACAGGTTGAGAACCGCTGCTCTGAGTTTGTCGTACTGTGGCAACTGCTTGTGTGTTGCTGTGATGCTGGAAGCTAGGTCATTGGTGTTTCAAATACCTAAAGTGAACAGATTTCAGCAGAGCTTCCAGATTAAGGACAGACTATGAAGAAGAACTAGGCTCCACTTCTGAACACTTTAGGATAGCATCACAACAGGATCAGAAACTGAAAGCTTAATAAATAGAACAGAACATCATCAGAGATAGTGCCAATAGATCAGCCTTTCGGATCAGAAAGCACTCAAAATACGACTGAGGAAGAGCTGCCTTCTCAAAGTAGAGTCTACCTAAGTGATGTGGGTAAGGTAAAGCCTTCAGGAGTAACATCTTTGGGGCCTTCATTTGCTGATAGAGAATAACTCAAAATGAAAAGAAAGCTGTTAACACCATTTAATAATTGAACCTCTAATGTAAGAAAATTGGAAACTGTCAACAATGAAATGGGACGCATAAAGATTAGCATTCTAGGCATTAGTGACCTGAAATTGACTCGTATTAGCCATTTTGAATCAGAAACTCATATGGTTTCTTTTTTTTTTTTTTAAACCACTACCTTAAGTCATCCTCTCCACTAAAGTTTGCCTACGTCTTTAGAACTTTTTTCCTCATATGGTTTCTTATGCAGATTCAAGAGAAAGGGTGTCACATTCATTGTCCAAAAGGTCATTCAAGATCTATTTTGAAGTACAATGCTCTCTGTGATAGGACAATCTATCGGCATACAAGCCAATCCAGGCAATACAATTATCTAATCTCCCGATGGCTGGCCCTGTTCCTTCCAACCACCTTCCCACCCTCACCCCCACCCCGCCCCATCGCCCACTTGTATATTACCCTCTCTTTCACCCAAGTTGATACCTATGTACCCTTCGGCCTCAGGAGCCCTGGTGTACTGTTTTACGAGTTGGCTGGCTAACTGCTACATCAGCAGTTTGAAACCACCCACTGCTCTGAGGGAGAAAGATGAGGCTTTCGACTCTCTTCAAGAGTTAAAGAGTCTCGAACCGAGGGCCATCTAGCAGAGAAGCAAGAAGCTCACATGGAGAAGCACACCAGCCTGTGCAATCATGAGGTGTCAGCGGGAGTGAGTAACAGGCATTAGAAGACCCAAAACAAACAACAACAAAAAACATGTTGTTGAGAACAAGGGGAGGGGGTGTCGGAGCAGAGACCCAAAACCCATCTGTAGAAAATGGGGCATCCCTTCATCAAAGGGTCACAAGGAAGGGATGAGTCAACAAGGGCTCATAACAGCACCAACGAAACACACTATTCCGCTGGGTCCTTGAGGCTTCCTCACTACCACCACAACCACCCCCACTATCATGACCCCAGTCCTGCCTTTCACTTCCGGCTAGACCAGATCATGCATACAGGTACAGGTAAGAGCTCAGGACACACAGAATACAGGAACAGGAATGGAAGTAGTGATATCAGGAGGGTAAAGGGAGAGTGGGGAGGGGAGGAGAGGAAGGGGGAACCAATTGCAATGGTGGACACATAAGCACACACCCACACACAGGGGGACTAACAACAAAAACCATGGGGGAAGGGAGACAGTGGTAAGTGTAAGCTATAAAAAATAATCATAATGTATCATTTATCAAGGGGTCACAAGGGTCGGGAGAGGGAAAAAAAGAAGAGCTAATACCATGGGCTCAAATAGAAAGTAAATGTTCAGAAAACAGAGATGACAACATATGTACAAATATGCTTGATACAACTGATATATGGATTGTCATAAGAGATGTAAGAGCCCCCAGTAAAATGATATTTTAATTTAAAATTTTTTTTAACGAGTTATAGTCTTGGAAACTCACAGGGGCAGTTCTACCCTGTCCTGCAGGGTCATTAAGAGTCAGAATGCATTAGATGGCAGTGAGTTTTTTGGCTTTTAAACCTCTCTTCACCTTATCGTCATTCCACGCCCACCCCGGCAACCATCAAAGCCTGTTTCTATTGGTATGAAAACCTTTTCTTGATTTAAATGAATCACACCAGTGGTCTCAAACACTCCTTGTCTTTTTGTATTCGACTAGCTTCACTCAGCATACGCCCATCTACGTCACGAGGTGTTTCAGTTTGATCTCATGCTTTAATGATGCGTCGTGTCTTGTTCCACTGTGCCAGGCACCGAGGTTTACTGAGCATCGTTTCACCGAGGAGCACTTCGGTTGCTTCCATCGTCCTTATGCACCAGAGAAAGCAGCACTGCCCAGTTCGCAGTTGTGTTCAGTTCAAGTCCATGGTTGCCGCACTGTCTCAATCATCTCCTAGGTGGCCTTCCTCGGTGGGGATGACCCCGCACTTTGCCGATCACAATCCTGGGAGTCATCTCTGCTGACAGCACGTGCAAAGGGCGAGAGATGGAGCTGTGGTTTCATCACATTGTCCTCAATGAAATTCGTCCAAAACAAACGGACAAATATCGTATAAGACTCCTGATATTTTTAAAAGGCAAATGGGAAAAGACTTTCTTACCAAAGGGCACAGGCTGGCTGGGAGTAGGGGAACCAAGAGATGGAAGATGAAGTAATGGGTTGGGGAGGTGACAGATTTTAACTGGGGGGAAGGGGAAGGTAAGTAATCCACAAGAGACAAAAGAGACATCAAAGGAGTGGGAACAGGGAAAGCTGTTTGGGGATGGATAATTAGCTTAAACTGTTGGCTTTGAGAAATAGTTTAAAGTGTTGATTCCAAAACTGATGATCTGAAATGTAAATTCTTGCCTAATTCACAATAAAAAAATTTTAATAAGTAAGTACAAAGTAGACTTGCCAGGAAAATAAAAGGACATGAGACATTTTCCCTTCTAAGGAGTAGTATGGCTGTCCTTCCTCCAGGGTAGACTTGCTTTTTCTTCTGGAAGTCCATGGTATTTTCATTGTTCACCAACAAAAGCATTCAAATGCATCAATTCTCCTTCAATCTTCCTGATCCCTTGTCAATTTCCACGTGCCTAGGAGGCGACTGAAAAGGCCACTGCTGCGTTGGAGCACTTTAGTCCTCAGAGCAACGCCCTTGCCCTTCAGCACGTGGAGGAGGACCTGTGCAGCAGACTGACCCACTGCAGTGCGTCATTTGATCTCTTCCCTGCCGCTTCCATGAGCAGTGACTGCGGGTCAAGCGAGACAAAGTCCAACTGCAACTTTTCTCCACGTACCATGATGTTGCCTATTAGTTCCATTGCCAGGAATTTGCTTTTCTTTACACTGAATGGTAATCGATACTGAAGGCTGTAGGGAGCAGAACAGAAGCTCTAAAAAGAACATTAGGTCGACTGACTGGATGGAGCCAATCAAATTCAGCAACGTAGTTCAGCCTTCGAATTCAACAACGTAATCCCATGAAACGTTGGTGGTGGTTGTTTTTAAGTGCCACTGAGTTGGTTCAGAACCATAGCAAAGTGTTTAGCTGTATCTTAGTAGTATCAACAAATTATATATAGCACTGAATGAGAAGGCTTCCAAATGGAAATCAACAGACCATGGAATTTTCCACCAGTGTCTCCCAAGTTGCATCGGATTTCCCATTCGGTCCCTTTCTACTGGTCTACAGCTTAGTTACCGCTGTTACATAAGCCACGGTGGGCAACGGTGGTCAGTTTTGCTTTGTTAAAACGTGTATCACTAATTTGGGCAATGAATCTCTGTTCTTGCTGCAACACGGTCTCGTTTGTAAGTGTCTTATGTTGCCCTCCCAACCACAGTGTGCCACCCGAGTGCTGCTTTCCCTGCATTCACCTCCAGCCAACTGGCAGCACAGGAAAAAAGAATCGACGTGCACCCAGAACGCATTTCCCCGCAGGTCATTGAGGATACGTTAAATAGAAAACGCCATTTCTTTAAAAGCTCAGTTTGGGGGTCAGTTTTGTGGTTGTTGTTGATGTTTAAGGGAAGTAAAATTCCTCACAGGAAACATTCTGAGCACGAGTTGCCCAAGTTAATTAGGGAAGAGATGGCATGGATACTTTCCTACCGTCGGAACCAAGTTCTGCTTCTCCACGGCTATGGAGTGATGCATGCCTCCCTCCAAAGGCATGTGAAAGTCAGCTGGACTTTACCTGGATCCAGAGCCTTGGAAGATGTTATCAATTAGCAGGAGGCCCTACAGGAGTCGGGTGGGTGCTAACCAGTATCTGAGAGAAAAGAGAGAGCAGGCCCTCGGGGGAGGCCCGAGGCCCACGGGATGCAGAGGGGAAGAGAACAGATCCTCCCTCCCTCCAGGCTCTCATCTTGGCCAACGCCAAGTTGGAACTGTTAGCTTCCAGGATGGGAATGGGCAGAAGCTGTATTGTTGCTCCACTAAAATCCCCGCTTCGTGGTACTTAGTTACAACAGCGCTCCCCGGCTGCCACCCAGTTGAGCCTGACTCATAGGGACCTTATTGGGCAGGTAGACCTGCCCTGTGGGTTTCCGAGACTGTAAGTCTTTACAGGGGCAGAACGCCTCTCTTTCTTCCAGGGATCAGCTAGTGGCTTCAAACTGCTGCTGCTGTGGTTAGCAAGCCCATATCCACCAGACTACCCGACTAAACCAGTTCCCTTGAAGTTAACTCTGACTCATGACCACGCCTGGCGTGTCAGAGTGGAACTGTGCTCTGCTTGGTTGTCAATGGATGGGTTTGGGTCTGGAGATTAGCCAGCCTTTCTTCCAAAGCCCCTCTGTGGAACTTGAACCTCTAATCTCTTTTTAGCAGACAAACATGCCTGCTAGCCATTTGCACCAACCAGGGACTACAAAGTAATCAAGATATCCTTCAAAATGTTAGCTACCATCACATATCTGAACCCACCAGAGCCAAAGCTATCTAGTAATAGTTTGACCCAGCCTGCTTATTCTTTAGTAGGCAGGTAATCCCCTCCGGGGACTGATGAGTCACAAGCAATACAGTACCACATAATGGCAGAGCTTTTGGTTGGTTGGTTGGTTTAGGTTTTGTTAGGTAACCCATGCCTGTTAAACTTCATTATTCAGCAGCTTTGTTGACATGTAATACGTGGCCCACACATTTCAATTGCTTCAGTGAACTTTTAAAAATTGCACAGCCATGTCCACGATCAACTTCAGAAAACGTTCTTCGTTCTTGTACCCGTTATGATTATCCCCGATTACACATCAGTCTCCCCAGCCATCACCCTCAGGAACACTTAAGCTAGTTACTATCTCTATCTTTCTAACTATCCTGGATTTCTTATCAAGAAAATCAGAGGAGAAACAACAATGACAATGAAATACACAGAGAAGCCTCAATCTGAGGGAAAGCAGAAGATAATAGAAACTAGAAGGAATTAAGAAAGCAAATGATAATAGGATAAATTTCAACCTAACTCATCAGGACTAATCCACGTTCCAATGCACTCGATCTGAGGCAAGACTGCTCACATTGCTGGTGAAGGGCCCGGGGCGGGGGTGGGGGGGTGGGGTGTGTGTCTCAATGGAGACTCAACCCCTGAGGGGACTCTGCAAATTGATTTGAGGCTTTCCCTGTCACCCACCGTCTTCTGCAGACCAGGTGCTCAGAACTTAAGCTCAAATACAATTCTCTCCTCTCACCTTGGATTTTATCACTTACACTCTCGGATCGTGGACAGATCTTGTCAGTGCAAACAACTACCCTATTCTAAAGTGAAAAGCATTACACTACACGTGTTCCATGTAAATTACATGCACAGAGAAACCACGATGAAGACCAGTCACTTCCAGGCTAAGAAACACGTCTTATGCAAGCACTTTCTCAAGAGCAAATAAGGACACGCTTCCACTGCAGTTGCTGTCTGCTGCGGTTGGCTCCTGGTGGCTCCAGGCACAATGGATTGGAACAACACCGGCCCTGTCAGATCTCCCTGATGTTGCAGATCAGACTGTTGTGACTGATAAAGGTTCCCAAAGCAGATGGTCAGGGGTTTCTTCCCAGTCCATCCGAGTCTGGAAGTGACCCATTCAGAATCATAGCCGCATGGGCTCCTGCAGGCAAGGACAGAATTCAGCAGTGAGCCAGCCGTCGCCAGGAGTAAGGGGGATTAGGAAGTAGGAAGGGGCTGACATTTTATACTTTACACTCTTCTGATTGGTCTGACTTTTTTGAGGGAGCATTTATTAATAATGTGATGAATAATATAAGGCATGCCTCTCATAAAAATTCAAATAGATGAGAGAAAAAAAGTATGAGAAAATACATTCCTTGGTTCTGAATCGTTCCTGTCCAGCTTTCCAGAAGCGGATGCCTGCAGCCTTTGTGGCTTCCCTCTAAGGAAACGGGACCCACCGCCATTGAGCTGAGCCCAACGGACAGCAACCCTATAGGACAGAGGAGACTTACCTTTAGGCTGGAATCTTTAAGGGGCATACTGCTCCCAGGGAGTGGCTGGTGGGCTCAAACTACTAAGGTCATCAGGAGTAGACCAGAGGTCATTCTCCCTAAGGGTTATCAGCCATCTAGACCAAGCAGACACCACTGTTTATCCCACAACAAGTAGGGCCCACTCCCTTCTGATAAGGATAGTAGTTGTCTGTTTCCTTGTAGGAGACACCAGAGAGGTCAAACCCGCCCTAGGATGACTAAGGATAGGCTGCCATCCTGGATCTCGGGTCCGCCCATCTTGTCACATGTATACGCCTAGACCTTCCCATTCCTTTGGGCACACCCCTAGCTCATCCCCTTACTGTCACGCTTGTGCCTATCAGACATCCCCTTCCTACAATGTGTGTGTCTGTTGTACTGCCCTTCCTGTGACATGTGGTTACCTGTAATCATGTACCCCTAATGAGCTATAACCCTTGGTGAGCAATAAAAGAGGGGAGCTCTCCTGCTCTTGCTCCCGAGGCTCTCGTGGCTGGGCTGCCCCCATGAGGACCACCAAGCGGGGCTGAGGTGAGCATGCTACCATGAATTGTGTCTGACTCCATTATTCCAATCTCTCCTCTACCTCTCATGCTCTCTATGACTTTACTACAATCTTTACTTATTATCGCTGTACAATTGCGCCTGCCAGATCTGTGATGATCTGTTGTGGACTCTCCTCTCCCCACAGGCTTTCAGTTAGCAGTCAAGTGTTTAACCCCTGTTCCTCTTTGGCTAACACACACACACACACACACACACACACACAGCCATTGAGTCAATTCTCTAGGGCACAGGAGAACTGCCCCTTCAGGTTTCCGAGACTCTAAATCTTCAGACAGCCTTATATTTGTCCAGCTGAGTGGCTGGTGGGCTCAACCCACTGGCCGTTCTGTGCATAAGCTGCCACACAAGCAGCGCCCTTCCCCCTGGCTCCCTAGCATTGAACCAGCGTCCTACATGGGGAGAAATTCTAACACCAGAGGCAGCATGGCCCCCTCTGCTGACGGAGGATAAACATCCTCTCTCTTGAACTTTCTGGCAACTAACAACCCATCTTGGCTCAGCCGGTCAATACACTGGTCTGGGGCTTCGGGCCAAGGAGAAACCACACTGAGACACAGATGGGGTCAGTGAGAGCTGACTCACTAGGCGGGCAGTGGAGTCGGGAGTCCACTGGCGCCACAGTGGATGTGCCAGGGTCGAGAACGGCAGTGTTTGGCAGGAGCCGTGTCCACAGTGGTGCCCTCAGCAGGGTCTTCCTGTGATGTGACCTTGGCCGTGTTTCTCTTTGCCTGAATGCTCCCTCTGGGTGCTGCTCAGTTCTCCAGGCTTAATTCTCTGGCCTTTAGGCTTATCCTTTGAACTCTATTTCCTTCCAAAAACATTATTGGGGTTGCCTAAGTCAGCCAGGGTTGGTTCTTAGAACCAAGAACCGAGACCGACCATGTATTTTGTTCAATCTATCAATATACATTCATTGCCTACTCCACGCCAAGCCTTGGTGCCAAGGTGGGCAAGGGGTAGAGGAGCTAACTGCAGAGTCAGCAGGCAAGCCCAGGAGCAGCTCCGCAGGAGAAAGATGAGCCTGTCCGCCCCTGTGGCGATCACTCGGAAACCCTCTAGAGCAGCGGTTCCCAACCTTCCTCATGCTGTGACCCTTTCACACAGGTCCCTCACGTGGTGGTGACCTCCAACCATGACATTATTTTCCTTGCTACTTCATCACTGTCATTTTGCTACTGTTATCGGGCGACCCCTGGGAAAGGGTCATTGAGCCCCCAAAGGCTACAACCCACAGGTGGAGATGCGCTGCTCTAAAGGGCGGCTACAAATGGGAATCAACTCAGCGGCAGGGGGTTGGTTTGGGGCATGTGCTGGGCACAGCACACAGGTAATGTACTCCATCCATTGCCAAGCAATAGATTGGATGTTCAACCTATTTTATTTTCCAGCTTGCACACAGACACTGGGTAGGAGTTACAGAGACTATGGATGAGAGAGCCATAGAAAGTCATTTCATGTCAACAGACCAGCGTACGAGGATACAGAGTCTTCTAGCTTGAAAGAACAGGTGGTTATGTGTTGGCTTCCTAACCACGAGGTCAGCAGTTGAAAACCACCAGCTGGTCCAAGAGAGAAAAATGAAGCTTTCTGCTCCCACAAAAAGTTACAGTCTTAGAAGCCCATAAGGGCAGTTCCACCTTGTCCTGTGGGGTCACTGTGAGTCAGCATCAACTCAATATCAGTGAGGGATAGGAAGCAGCCATTGGAGAGATGAGACTTTCTATTCCCACAAAGTGGTACAGTCTCAGAAACCCATGGGGGCAACTCTACCCTGTCCTATAAGGTCACTGTGAGTCAGAATCGACCCGATGGCAGTCAGCTTGGTTTTGGTTTGGTTTGCTTTGCTTTGTGACAAGCAGTAAGTTTTAGATAGATACTGATTCAGAATGTAGACTATGCGGGACCACAGAGTAGCCAACTCACAACGGACGTGTCGTCAATCACGGAGAGTTGGGGGCCATGCGTTACCACGGCAAACCTCGGTCCACTCCAACAAATACAGGTAGGAAGAGAAGCCGCTCTGGATCACGGAGAGAAAGGAGCGCTTACAGAGCAGCTGATAGATGGCAACTACAGAGAAACCCCGTGGCCCAAAGTAGCCTCAGCAAGTTAGACTCCTCTGTGCCGGACAATAGAGGCCTGGTGACGCACCAGTTAAAGCACTCAGCCATTTACCGAGAGGTCGATGGTTTGAGTCCACCAGCCACTCTGTGTGAGAAACATGTGACACTCTGCTTCCATAAAGATTACATCCTTGGAAACCCCCTGGAATAATGCTACTATGGGGTCACTCTGAGTCAGAATAGCATGAGGGTTGGTATGCTGGACAAAGGGAGCCTGGTGGCGCAGTGGCTGAAGCTCTCGGCAGCCCACTAGTAAAACAGTGGTTTGAATCCATCAGCTGCATTGCTGAAGAACAATGTGATTCTGTTTCTGCAAAGACTAGAGCCAAGAAGACCCTCTGGGCAGTTCTCCTCTGCCCTGTGGGGTCCGTAGTGATCAATGGAACAGAGCAAGAGCTGCTGGGCCACTGAGGTCTCCAGCCTAACAAAAGCAAACTCTCTTTTTCCTGGTCACTGCTGTCAGAAGCCACCCGCACCCGCCTCCTGGCACAAACCCCACACGTAGAACAACAGCGGCTAGGAGACAATCGAAACAATGGACCTTCTCCCTCCTCCAGGCTGTGCCCGTCCTGACCAGGTCTTTGCTCCATGCAGTTTACATTCAGTGTAAAACACTAGCTTCTGGCTAACCTTATGACTGGGCTTGAAGCCACCTGTGCCTGAGGCTGTCAGGACTGCCTGGCGCACATGTGCCCCTGGGGCACCCCGCACCTGTGCTGTTCGCGTCCATTGTGACTCATCCTGGGCTCTGGCCTTTGCTCCTGGAGGTGTCCCAAACGGGCAGCTGTCCGGCCAGTTGACCTTTCCAGATTCCAATCAGTCTGGTTCCTCTTGACTTCACACTCCCACCAGCCAGCCACAGAAGGCAGACTGGGGCACACTTGCTGTCTCTTTCCAAAGCCTCTTCTCCATTAGCTTGCTCCCAACTAATCCAGAGAGTCACTGTGTACGCGGAGTGAGGGCACATGCCAGTGTCTTCATGCACATGAGCCACAAGCCAGCCTGTGGGACTTCGGCTCACCGAAATGAGGACAAGGCTAGTCAATGACGGTCGGGCTGCCTCCACCCTCCAGGCTCCTGGGAAGGTTTCCTACTTCCACCATGGATCAGGACTGAGAGTATCCCTCTTCTCCTTTCCCCCTGCACCCCACCCCCCCAAAGTGAGACTGCCCTGCATCTCCTGGTTCGGGTCCAGACCTCAAACCAGGGCACCCACCTCCCTGTGGTGATTACAGTGCACCCAGAGGCCAAGGGGATGAGCCGTGCTTATCTGTTCTATAGTCTGTACCTGTTCACAGCATTAGGCAGTTCCTGAACACGTATTATATGGCTGGTAACGGACCAAACTTCATTATCTGCTTCTCACGGGCATGTTAACAGGTGTTATTGGTCCCGTTTCACAGGTGATAAACTTGGATTTAAAGTACTGGTAGGGTTGTAGTTTTGCCTGACTCCAGGGTTTGGTCTTGGTTTTTACTATTCTGCTCTGTATGCATATAGAGAGAGATAATATTGATATGTGATGATTTTATGTCAACTTGAAGATGCATGAAAGTGTAGAGGCGGAATCTAACCTGTCCATCAGGTCACAGCCTAATGACGCCTCTTTGGGGTGTGGACTTTTTATAAGTAGGTAAACTGAGAACCTCCCTCTCTCTCTGCCGCTCTGCCTTCCTGACCACTGGGATTCTGCTCTGCTCTTGAGAGCTGTCAGCAACCCACCATGTTTGCACCGACCTCGGATCCACCTGTCTGCGCCCACCAGCCTGTGATCTACCTGCTTCCTGCTTCACCTCTCTGGGTCACTGGCCTGCAGCTACGTGAGTCAGAAGAGGGACTTATAGACCAGCGTCAGACTTATGGACTTGGGTTGGACTGGGCTGGGATGCTTTCTTGGTGTAAAATTGGTTCTTGAAATAAAGCTCTTTCTTATACTTCGATGAGTGTCATTGGATATGTTTCTCTAGACAACCCAACCTAATATACTAGATGTGTGTGTGTGTGCATTAAAAAAATAATCCATCGACATTAAGTGGATTCCAACTCATAGTGACCCCACATAAGGCTTGCAAAGCTGTAAATCAGGGGTCCTCAAACTACGCCCCGCGGGCCACATGCAGCCTACCAAGAACATTTATCCGGCCCGCCGGGTGTTTTTGCTGCTGCTGCCTGTCCTGCTTAGCAGCCGACACATCCAGTGTGCATAGGACTTTGTTCATAGTTGTTGTTTTTTTTAACTATAGTCCGGCCCTCCAACCGTCTGAGAGACAGTGAACTGGCCCCCCGTTTTAAAAGTTTGAGGACCGGCTGCTATAAATCTTTATAGAAACAGACCACCTCATCCTCATCCTTCTGAAGTGCAGCCGGTGGGCGTCACCTGCCCACCTGCGGCTGGCAGTCCACGCTGTCCCCACCGCCCGACCAGGGTTCCTTGTGTGCACACACACCCTGTGCTGAGCAGTCTGAATCTCTCACACGCCGTGAAAGCTCTGAGATCACTGTAACAGCACAGTCTCTCGAACTATAATGAGCGTGATGGCAGAAGTCGGTGTGGGAG
The DNA here is from genome assembly GCF_050624435.1 of Tenrec ecaudatus. Lineage (NCBI taxonomy): Eukaryota > Metazoa > Chordata > Mammalia > Afrosoricida > Tenrecidae > Tenrec > Tenrec ecaudatus. The sequence goes on from NC_134532.1 coordinate 184,258,383, forward strand.
AAGACTCACACAGCTATTGTGGAGGGCAAACTCCAGAGGCTTCATGTTGGCCCAGCTTTCCCCAAGGACTCGCCCTAACATTTCAGCTCCATAAGCCGCCAGGCTGTTTACTCTGGCTGAAGCCCACAGGGCAATCATTAGCTGCCCCAGCGGCGGGGGTGGGGGAGGGGGAACCAAAGCAATGATGATGAGTTGGAGATTTTCTCAGGGATTCTGAATGTTCATCAACTTCCCAGGACTGAAGGGGATGTGGGGGAGAGGGGGAGGAAGGGGGAGAGGGGGCCGGACCGGATAGAACACAGAAGCCTTTTAGATATCACTAATGATTTTAACATTTGTGGTTTTGTTTTTGACCCAGCTCAGTTACTATAATAGGGGCAAAGTAACTTCAGCTTTGAGGCACAAGAAGCGCGGGCGTTAGTTGGTATCAGAAAGTGTGTTTGGGGACAGTCTGGTGTGGCTGGACGCGTGTGAACAGAGTGGGCTGGGGGAGTAGAAAGCCTCTGGCTGAAAGAGATAAGCGTTCTCGACTCTCAGGAGCGAGTGCAAAATAAGATACCGAAGGTTCCATCCTGGTGGTCGGCACAAAGCAGGTACGGCAAGAACGGACCACCTCACGGTTCTCCGCCGCACGGTTCTCCGCATTTATTCTGTCTTCGGGTGAATGGACGAGTCCTCAGAGGATGAGGGGACTTCGAAAAGTTCATGGAAAATGGGGCGGAGAGATCAGGGCATTTCTCCCCACCAAACGTTTTGAATTCCCCATGTGCAAGCCAGGGTAATTTCCTCTAGCCTGGATTAATAACAAAATAAATAATAACCCCCCCACAAAAAATCAACTGTCATCGAGTCAATTCCAACTCATAGCAACCCTAAATCATTTCTGAAACTGTAAATATTTTCAAGGACCGGAAGCCTCGCCTTCTCTCACAGAGCAGCTGGTAGGTTTGAACCCTTGACCTTACAGTTAGTATAACCCAGTGCTTGGTCCACAGCTGCACCCAGGCTCCCTTGTGGTATAAGGAATGTGGGAAATCCTTGACTTTGTTATTACTGCATGCATGTAATTTATCATTTTTAAGAACATCACTTAGTCTTTGACTGGGGTAGTCCCTGGGTAGTGCAGACAGCTAGGCACTCAGTTGCAAATCCAAAGGATGGCCACTGAAACCCACCCAGAAGTGCCCCAGAAGAAAGGCCTGGTAATCTGCTTCCAGAAAGTTGCAGTCATGAAAACCCTACTAAGCAGCATTTCTACTGCACCTCACAGCAGGGTGGCCAAGAGTCTGAATCAACAGCGACTGGCTGGTCGACTGATATTTAGATAGTTGGCACACAGCTCTCTAGAAAAACAAATTACATGTGTGTCAGCATTCATGTTATTCAACGTAGGATTTTGTTAGCTAAAGAAGACTTGCTTTTCAGTTAGTGGTCCTTCGGGAAACCCATCATCACAGTACTCCGCATTTTAAGGACAAGTTCAAGAACAGAGTTGGGTTTATTTCAGCCTGAAAGCGCTTACTTATTCCAAATCTCAGACTCGAAACTGAAACTCACTGCTGTTGAGTTGATTACAACTCACCATGACCTACCGAGTAGCACTGCCCCGGGGGGTCCCGAGGCTGGAAATCTTTAGGGAGTAGAAAGCTTCCGTGTTCTTCCTCAGAGCGCTGGTAGGCTCACACGACTGACCTTGTGGCGAGCCGCTAAGGCCTAATTGGAATTCCGTATTTCACTTGTTAGATATGTTCTTCTAAAAGTGCTCTTAAGTGGAAACAGACCCGAATCGCAGTACAGTGGAATGTGCTGTGTGCACCCACACCCCTGAGCCTGGTCCTTACAAATACAGAGCATCACCATGCAGCTCTGTCTTTCAAACAGACTGTAGTTTCTAAGAAGTAAACACAGAGATAGAATAAGCTGTCTTGCAAGATTTGTATATGATGGGGGGGGGGGAACCTCACTGCCATGAGGTTGATTCCACTCATAGCAACACTAAAAGACAGGGTCGAACGGCCCCAAAACTATCATGCTTTACGGGGGGTAGAAAGTCTCTTTTCCCCATGACCAGCTGGTGGTTTTGAACTACTGACCTTGTGCTCAGAACCCCATTGAGTAACAACTATGCGACCAGGATGCATAACCAGAGTGGTCATAAATGATCTGCATATATTTAATGTGTACAATCGATCATGAAAGCATACGTTCACCACTCCCCCAAAGTGTCCTCATGCACCCTGTACACCCCCACATTCCCTCCCACTCCATTCAGTTCCCAGGCATAAACGGGGCTTCTGTCACCGCAGAATAGTTGTCATTTTCTAGAATGTGTGGCCCTGGAGTCGTGCACTGTACTCTCTGCCATCTAGCTTCCTGCATTAGCATCATGGCTGCGAGATGCAGCCAGGCTGTGCGCGCATCGACTGGCCTTGCTGTTAGACAACGTGCGTCAGTTCTGGCTCCTGTGGAACCACGCACAACAGAACAACAGGCTCTCCAGTCAAGGGCAGTGTCGGGGCTCACCTTTGATAGGGACCCAACGAGTGTCCAAAGCGGTGGCCATCTTCACTTTCTCATCTCCCATTCCTCTACTTTCTTGGGAATTCCCCACCTGTGGCTTTGTTTCCTCCCTCACAGACTTTTACTCCAAAAAGATCCGGGAAGCCAGGTCTCATTGGGTCACGGTGACTGAGTGCATTACCACAGGGCTGTGCTCCGTAAGGATGGCCATGGCTGAGTCCTCTGGAATAAATCACCAGCCCTTTCCCTGTAGATGCCTCTGGGTGGACTAGAACACCCCACCTTTTCGTTAGCAGCTGAGCCTTGTCGCCTCCTGCGTTAAGTTAATGTCACCTCTTTAAACAACAGAATCAGAGACTTACTTTAGATTACGAAGGACTACAGAAACGAGTTTCTTTTCTGAACTCCTGTACAAGTCAAGGTTATTCGAGTCAGCTCTTCGGGTTGACAGCGGCACTAATTAAACCTTCAATTACTCCTTATGCCAAAGATGGTATCTTCCACACTCTTTGAGAAGACAGTACTCCTTTTCATGCTGGCTGCCAGAGAACTGGAGCCAGATGCTGCAAGTCGGCAGATCCGTTCTCGGTGTCTAAGCCCCGGCATCAGCATTCCTGGGGTGCATGTTAACAGGTAGGGGCCAGTGCTCGGAAAGGAGGCAATGGATCTTGCACTGGGAGCAGGGAGCCCAAGACTGGGATACCACATGACAAGCGTTGCATCTTAACTTTTATTTCCAACTTAATATTATGTTCAGATCGTTGTGTTTTTTCCACGTTGTCACCAAGGCTGAGGTCACCCACAGCGGTAGAGCTCAGCACAGAACTTCCCTGTCCCTCCTGATCCCCCGCCCCCTGTGGCTCCCCACAGCCCTCCCCTCTCCTACTGGCCAAATGGAAGATATTCCTCTCTGCCCAATGACAAATGCCACAACCCACCTGCCAGCACCCTGGGCCCATTACATCATCTCCCCAAACAAACATGTTGGGGTGTGATCTGCACCCCCTGGCCCCCTAGAGAGGCTACTGTGGCAGTTACATAATCTCATGTCAACTTGAATGGAGGAATGCAGTCTAGCCTGTCAATCAGGTCATAGCCAATGGTGACTCTGGGTGGGCCTGCCCTTCTCTTGAGGATTCTGGGAACTCCTGTCTTCTCTGCTACACATTCCTGCTGACAAGCCACATGAAGTTACACTGATGCAGCCAGAGCCCTGGAGGTGGAGGAGCCACGTGGAGACCCCTGCCAGTGCTGAGAAGCCTCTACCGCCCTAGATCCACAAGACTTCCCACCCACTGGCCTGTGATCTTCCTGCATTCAGCATCATTGCATGTGTTGCGTGAGTCTGAAGAGGAATTTATAGACTGGTATAGGGCATACGGGCTAATATTGGACTTATGGACTTGATAGGCTGGGATGTTTTCTTTCTTTTTTTTAATTTTAAATTTAAGTTTTTTAATTAACGATAATTTATTGGGGGCTCTTACAATTCTTACAACAATCTATACATCAATTGTATCAGGCATATTTGTATATATGTTGCCATCATTTTTTTCTAGACATTTAGGGTTTTTTAAATCATTTTATTGGGGGCTCATACAACTCATCACAATCGACACATACATCCACTGTGTCATGTACATTTATTTGTACATTAGTTGCCATCATCATTCTCAAAATGTTTACTTTCTATTGAGCCCTTGCTATCAGCTCCTTTTTTCCTTCTCTCTCCCCAATCCCCCCACTCATGAACCCTTCTTATAAATTTTAAATCATTATTATTTTCATATCTTATACTGACCACTGTCTCCCTTCCCCCGTTGCTTCTGTTGTTCGTTCCCCTGGAAGGGGGGTGTGTGGTTATGTGTCAATCATTCCTCCTACCCTTCTGGTATCACTATTCCCATTCTGTTCCTGGATTCTGCGTGTCATGTGCTCTCTCTTATCTGAACCTGTGTATGTGCTCCGGTCTAGCCCACAGTGAAAGGCCAGACTGGGGTCATGATAGTAGGGGGTGAGAGGGATGTTTTCTTAATATACAATTGTTCTTTGATCTAAAGCTCTCTCTTATACACATCTGAGTGTCTCTGGATTTGTTTCTCTAGTCAACCCAGACCAACACAGTTACTGCTTCTTTCCTCTATTACTCAGTGTTCAGTTGGTTCATGGGATAGTGTTGTATTTTATGTAACTTATAAATCACTTATGATCCTTTCTGGTTCAAGAATAGACAGATGAATGCTAAGCTAGCTGCATAGAAAACAAAAGTTGATCTGGCCACCCTGTGCTGACAAAACAGGATAGAGCCCTGGCATCGTAGTGGCTACACGTTGGGCTGCTAACAGCAAGGTCAGCAGTTCCAAACCACCAGCTGCTCCAAGGGAGAAAGGTGGGGCTTTTACTCCTATAAAAAGTCACAGTCTCAGAAACCACCAGGGCAGTTCTACCCTGGCCTAGAGGGTCACTATGAGTCGGCATCAATTCAGTGACAGTGAGTTTGGTTTGTGTTCAACTACAAAATATGGCCAACCATAGCCATCAAAGTTGGTTCTGACTCAGCGTGACTCACTGTGTGACAGATTTTTTTTTAATTCACTGTCTTCAAGTCAATGCTGACTCACAGTGACCCTATAGGACAGGGTAGAGCTATCCCTGTGAGTTTCTGAAGCTGTGACTGTCTACAGGAGTAGAAAGCCTTATCTTTCTCCCAGTTGGAGTAATTTCAAACTGCTGACCTGTGGCTAGCAGTCCAGGGTGTAAACGCTCCTGTATGTGACAGAGTACAAATATCCGAGGGGTTTTTTCTTGACTGCAATCTTCATGCCAGATTCGCCTCCCAAAGTCCTGTTGGGTAGATTGTAACATTTAACTTGAAAGCCAAACCAAACTCACGGCCAGTGAGTCGATGCTGACTCATAGCAACCCCATAGGACAGGATAGAACTGCCCCTTTCTGAAACTGAACTCTTTCCCCCAACTCTCTCCCAATGAGTGGCCAGTGGTGTCGAACTGCTGACCTTGCAGTTAGTAACCCAACAGGGACCCACTACTAACAGGGCCCCTAATTAATCTGTAAATGAGTAGTTCATCACAAACCTTCAACTACAAGTACCACTTAACCAGAAAACAAACCCAAACACACACACAACAAAACCTCCTTGTCCCAGTGTCACTGCCATGGTGTCCCTCCACAGCGAAGCCCTGTGTGGCACAGTGAGACTGCCCCTAGGATTTCCTTACCGGAAATCTCAATGCAAGCGCACAGGAGGGGGCTCAGCAATCAGTGCAAACCATCCGTGCCACCCACAGATCTTAATAATCAAGCCCACTGCCATCAAGTGGACTCCAACTCCGACTGACCCTGTGCAGGGTTCCTGAGGCTGGACACCTTGAAGGGAGCGAGCTAGCTTCCCCTACCACCCCTGAGTGGCTGGTGGATTTGAACCGTGGACTTTGTGGTGAGCAGCCCAATGCAGATCCACCAGGGCTCCTTGGAGACCTTGAGAGACACCACTCGTTCACTGCCATTGAGTCAATGCCACCTCACACGGACCTCTTTAGGACAGGGCAGGGCTGCCCCAGGGACTTTTCCGAGACGATCGTTCTTTCAGGGAGTAGAAAACCCCATTTTCTCCCTCAGAGAGGTTGGTGGTTTCGAACTCTGACTTTTGGGGTTCGCAGCCCCCTTGCACAGGCATGATACCACCAGGGCACCCCGTGAAAGATACCGCTACTCCCTAGGAAGCCACCAAATATAGATTAAGATTAATTACTCAATGTAGTCTCAAGATGATAGCAGTAACTGGGACTGGCTTTGAGGCCGGCTGATGTGCACTCTCCTTACACAAGCAGAGCCTCGGTAGAGAGACTGGTGCTCACAGACCCTACGGGACACAGTGGGCATTCCCCTGGACTCTGTACAGGGTCGCTGTGAGTGAGAACGCACTCAATGGGGGTGAGGGCAAGTGAGAGGGTCCGGCAGATAAAGAGAGGTAAGGATGGGTTCAGGATAGCTGCCCACAGCACCTTCTGTTGCCTCCCCAGCCCCTAAGCCGAGCCCAGAGCCCTTTTGGGAGGAGGCACACAGTGAGTGCTTCACATAGTTCTGCCTGCGGCTCCAATTACCCTCGATCTCAGGAATGATTTGCTCAACACAGCGACTGTGGTATTAAAAACAGAGTGAGTGGTCCTTGTGCATTTCTCAGGACTGAGGCACCCAAATGGCCACCAAAACACTCGGAGAAGCTTGAGAAAGAAGGTTGGCTGTCCTCGGTCTCCGCGAACACACTGGCTGCGCAGTCAGCAGTCCACAGCACCCTCAGCCTGGCACGCCGGCCGTCTGACCACTGCCAAGGGCCTGGGGAGATGCTGGCACAGGCTGACTGTTTATTGTGCCCAGAAAAGCTGAAAGACCAAGAGTTAAATTCTCAAAAGACACCAACTGCAAAGGCTGGCTGCCTCACTGCAACGAGGGCCAGCAGCAACTGTACAAGCTGGGCCGGAGACAGAGAGGAGAGCAGGCTTGCCCCGCGACGAAGAAATGCGCACAGCAGCAGAGGCTCAATTAGCAGATGGGGAAGCCAGGAGAGAGGAAAATCATGGTTCTATTGATTGCGCTTAACTTGCCTCTAATATCCAACATACCCGACCCAACGGAGAGAAAACCCCTGGGTAATTCAATTACCCAAAAGCTTGCAAAACAAAGAGAAAACACAACTCTGGCTTTCAAACACTTAAGCATGTGGTATTTATCTTTATTGGGTTTAATCACAATTAGCTTGGCCAAAGCAGCCTGGAAAGTAACACTGTGTAATCAAATACAGACCTACATTCACGCTGACTTCCAGAGCATCACGTAATCATGCGATGTCTCGGCCAGGGGCTGTGGTGGCGAGGTGGGATAGGTGCTAGGCTTTTAACTACAAGGTCGGCAGTTCAAACCTACCCCTGGCTCTGGGGATTAAAAACATAAGGCAGTATGCTCTTATAAAGATGCACAGTCTCAGAAACCTATATAGGGTCGCTAAGAGTCGCAATGGACACGCGATGGCTGTAGGCCTTGGTATTTCCCATGTAGTACCCAATACTTATTATACACCAGCCGTTACTGTTGTTAGGTGCCCCTGAGTCGGGGCTGCCTCACGGCGACATAGTACCGCAGAAGAAGCCACCGCCCCATCCTGCACCAGCCTCACGACTGTCCTTCAGTTGGAGCCCATTGTTGCAGGCACTGTGTCGATCCACCTTGTCGAGGGCTCAGATAGTTAATTTATTGTGCCAGCCTGGCCGATAAACGCAGTGGGATTAATTCAAGGGCAGAGAGATAAATGGCTGGGTGAGCCTCGCCTTTCTTGTCTCTCGCTCTTTAATCATCGGACCAGTGTGTGGCTGCCTTGCTTGTCTTGTGCCTCAATTTAAAGGGCACACTACCTATGAGACACCTAGCCTGTGGAGTGTGTTGCTGACAGTTGAAGTCCCTTTAAGACCACACGATTGGAATTTACATCTCTGCAGCAAGGGACTGACAGTTGGTGACCTGGCTGACGGTTAGTGACCTGCCTTGCTGTTTGCTGCCTGTGCTGGGATAGCCTAGCTCTCTCTACAGAGAACTACCTAGCGGCCTTCAGATTTGAAGGACTGCTAGTGTCTCACAACTCTCACGGGAGTGAGTTGCACTGAGCCATTTGTACTGCCTTATAATTTAACTGTTCGTATCTTGTATTATATATCAATCTGTTTATAATTTAACAGTTCATTTCGTATGTTATATATCTATCTTTATAAATACACACACAATTATCAGCAATCTGGTTTTATCTCTCTAGAGAACCCTGTCTAACACAAGGGCCTTCCTCTTTTTGGCTGCCCCTTGACTTTACCAAGTGCGATGTCCTTCTCCAGGGACGAGTCTCTCCTGACAATGTGTCCAAAGTACGTGAGACGAGGGATTCCCTGTTCTACTAAAGTTTTACTCCTTGAGTTTATGAACTCGTTGAATCCTCAAAACCAACCAGGATCATGTGACTGTTAGTGGTCCCACTGCAAGATGAAGAATCAGGCACAGAGATTCAGAACCTTTGCCAAGGTCTAGGGCGCATGCCTTGGGGGCACATCTGCCATGTGCCGATCACCACTCTTTTTGTGTGAGGGGACGTGAGAAAATGGCACGGAGGAGGTGGCTGCCCTCCTCTGGCGTCACAAGTTCGGAAGAAGATCAAGATCAACAGCATAAGGTTGATGCCTATCAGGCAGGGGTCAGACATACATCCACCCTCGCCCGCCAATTCTCCCAGAGTGCTCTGGGTCTCTGCTGGGTTTGATCACTCATTGGGGTGGCCACAGAAAACCCACAGACATGCTTATGGCGCTTATTAGGGAACTGATGGGTTACACTTCAGGATCAGAAACCATAAAGGATACAGTTCTACGAAGAGACATTTTTTTCTCAGCAGTGCCCACAGACACACCTCTCTCTGGCCCTTTTCCTCTCCCCCTCATCGCTGGCCCCTTGCCCTCTACCTTCCTCAGGTATTAGAAAGCTCTTCTGGTACACAGGTAAGTGCCAGGGGTACCCTGTTCTTCTAGCTCTCAACTGTCGTGCTGTCTCTGACGGCGGTATTCTGCCACTGCTGTTCCTTGTCTCCTGCAGGTTCGGCAGGGAGTTATAAAGCTCACGGTTGTTTCCTAGTGGGCGGGCGTTCTCAATACAACAAGCTGGGATGGAAGGACATGCTCTACTCCTGGCCCTTCATTCTCAGGACGTAACAAAAACCATGGAGTGAAAAGACCTACCAAGTCATTTCACCACCCTCAGCCAGTGACGACTGGATGTTGCTGCTTGAGGACTCGAGGCATGGAATGTTCCATCACCTCCCGTGCATGGAGCTGAGGAAGAGAGACCGAAGAAGAATCGATGCATTGGAATGATGGAGCGGGTGAAGAATACTGAGAGTGCTGGGGACGGACACAAGAACAGACAGATCTGTCTTGGAAGGTTAGTCCGCATGCTTCTTAGAGGCCAGGATGGAGAGCCTTCACCTCACATATTGGCTATGTTGTCAGAAGGGACCAGTCCCTGCAGAAGGACAGCATGCTTGATAATGTGGGGGGGGGGGGGCGGGGCACAAAAGAAGTCCATCAAGGAAATGGACTGACACGGTGGCTGCACCAAGGGGCTCGGGCACAGGAACCAATGAGGATGACGGCGGGTCGTGCAGTGTTTCGTTCTGTGTGGATAGATAGTGTCGCTGTGGGTCAGGACCGACTCGACGGCACCTAACCACAACCACTATGGAAATGTCATCGCTGTTATTTGTTTTTATAAAAGGCCCGGTAACCCACTTTTGAAAGATCGTAGCCATTGAACACACTAGGGAGCAGAGTTCTATTTGCTAAAGCCAACACCCTGCGGCCTCGTGCCATCCAGCCGATGCCGACGTGTGGCGTCCCAGACGCTACGGAGCAGGACTGCTCCATCAGGCTGTCTGGGCTGACAACAGAGAGCGAGCACTTTTGAGAGTCACCACGTCTCAGCCTCATGTACAACTTGTACGTCCGCATAAAGAAGAAAAATCCCTCATAACTGGACAGGCGAGGTGCGTGGTGATCACAGACAGCCGGGCCCGTGGACAATGGCATGATCACTGGAGAAAAGACTGAGGTTGCCAAGCGTTTCATTTCACACGGATCTACCACCACAGTCCCTGGAAGCAGCAGTCAAGAGATCAAAGGACCCACTGCATTGGTAAACTGCTACACACACACACACACACACACACACACACACACACACACACCCTCTTTCAAGTTTGGAAGAACCAGCAGCAGTCAAGAGATCAAAGGACCCACTGCATTGATAAACTTCTACACACACACACACTGCTGCACACACACACTGCTACACACACACACACACACACACACACACACACACACACACCCTCTTTCAAGTTTGGAAGATCCAGGATGTCACTGTGAGGATTAGGTGAGCCTGTCCTCGGCTCTGGAAACTCTCTTCAATCGCCGTGCACGCATGTGGCCGTTGGACAATGAATACGGCTGACTGCAGAAGGGGTGGTGCAGTGGAATTGTGGGGCCGTGGAATTGTGGGGCCGGGGAAAAACACTGAAGGCACCATGGACTGCAGAAGAATGGACAAATCTGTCTCGGAAGAAGAACAGCCGGAAGGATACCTAGAAGCGAGGGACATAGGACATGCTTGGACATGGTATCAGAGTGCTCAGTCTCCGTAAAAGGACATGATACTTGATAAAGCAGAAGATCGGGGAAAACGAGACAGACCCTCGACGAGACGGATGGACACAGGGGCTGCAACTACGGGCTCAGACAGAGCCACAATTGTGAGGACGGTGCAGGACCAGACAGCTGCCTTCTGTTCTTCCCAGTGTCCCTGTGAGTCAGAATTGACTCAACAGCGCCCCCCCCCAAAGCAAATGCAATGGCTTTGGAAGATCTATCTAATCTGTTCTTGTCTGTAATATTAGCAGCCTCTGTCAATTAGAATCACCAATAAACCAAACTCACTGTCACCGAATCAATTCAGACTCAGAGGAACCCAGCAGCACCAAGCAGAACTGCCCATCTGGGTTTCCGCAGCTGCAACTCTTCTGCTCCAGGGGCAGAAAGCCTCCTCTGTCCCCCGCAGAGTGGCCGGTGGGTTTGAACTGCTGACTTTGCAATAGCAGGCGAACTCATAACCCACTACACCACCAGGGTTCTTGGCTAATTAGAATAGGCATTAACCATTGTTTAATGGTATTTTAAAGTTCCCGGAGTTAAAGCGACTTCTAATAAGCTCAGCTAAAACTCAGAGAAATGAAAAAAACAAACAAAAAACAACTCAGAGAAATGTGCTTCAAACTCTAGCCTCTGTAACTCGGAGTTGATGGGGACAGTGGCCAAGGAAAAGGTGGGGCTGATATCCTAGGTCCAACTGCAGGCGAGGCTCAGACAGCAGCGCTCACTAGATGCCACGTTCAGTGGAAAGCAACATACCCACAAACCACGTGGAACTGAAGCTGCAGCACCAACACCCCGAATAACAACAGCTTCCACATCTCCAGCGGAGGACGGGGCTGTGAAAGCCAGAGCCAGCAACACCACACACGGTTGGAAATGTTGTTGACAGAGCAAGTGTACTTGGTCCAAGAAGCGAGTGAGCAAGAATTCACTTCTGCTCCATTGCCGAGTTGTGGGAAAGTGCTGCCTCTTCCCAGCGGAAGGAAAGTCCGCTGCCCCTGAGCTGAGTCTGACGCACAGCGACCCCTGTTTCTTTAAGACAGCCTCATCTTTCTCTGGTGGAGTGGCTGTGTGGTTTGAACCACCAACCTTGCAGTTGCAATGTTCACCAGACAGCACCACCGGGGCTCCAGAGGGAGGAAAGGAAGTCATCTATCTCCTAATGCCACATGTCTTCGGCAGCCCTGGAGGCCAGTACGAAAGAGTGGTCCACCTGGGAGCCACAAAGGGAAGGAATGCACGTTGTGGAGCAGACCTGATGGCAGTTGTACGTTGTCTGCCTCTGGCAAAGAAGATTCAGACCCAGACATTTGCTGTTGGAATGCCCCCTCTGCCCTCTGCCCTCTGCCCTGCTGGGGTCTCCCTGCAGGCTCTCAGCTAGGGGTGTTTTTCTTCCAAAACACCACATTCCTTTCAGATCATTAAAGTGGATGCCGACAGATTCGGAAGCGGTTTCCTCTAGAGATGATGGATCCTCATACACGCGTCGCGGAGCACCAGCTGGCAAATTCTGCAGGATGGATGTCGGCCACACAGGAAGCCATCACTCTGCACTTCCCTCATTAAGGGATCCAAACAGGTCAGGGAGAGGAGCCGGGCTTTGAAGGTTAATTTCGTCTCTCTCTTTCTCTCTCCTTTTATTCTTTCCAATGTATCCCTATGTTGCTTTCTTTCTAATCTCCCACTAAAAACCATGATCTCCAAATGGCATGATTATGAGCTGGTTTTTATTGTCTTTGTTAGATGGCTCTTTACCCCCTCACCACCACCCCCCAATTGTCTACAGTGACAATGTGCTGTTGTTCATTAACAGAAGAAAGGTGTAACTGGTGTTTTCTTTGACTGGTGTTTTCCTTAATCCCTCCGCCTACAGACAGAAATGGGTTGACGAGAGAAGCATCCTCTTTAGCTCTGAAAGGTTGGCCAGAGGCTTTGGCAAGAATGAGCTGGAAGTACAAATGAAGACACGTGTGAAAAAGCAGCCAGGCCCTGCAGAGTATCTGCTCCACGACTGTGCTTCCTCTCAATCCACTGAAGAGCCCACGAAGAACCCGTGGCTCGCTGGTAGAGTTCTTTCCTTCCATGCAGGAGACCCTAGTTCAATTCCCCGTCAAGGCACCGCTCCTGCACAGTTACCGCCCATCTGTCAGAGAAGGCTTGCGTGTTGCTATGATGCTGAACAGGATTCAGCACAGAGCTTCCAGGTGAAGGGAAACTAGGAAGAAAGGCCTGGTTGTCTACTTCTGAGTATCAGCCAGTGAAAACCCTGTGTCCTCATTGCTCTCTGAGCCACTGCTGTAGCCACTGTGTCACTCCATCCCACGGAGGATCTCCCTCCTTGACAGTGACTTTCAGCCTTACCAAGCAGGATGTTGTGCACGGCAATCAGTCCCTCCTGATGATGCGTCCCCAGGGAGCGAGTCCGCATCCGTCCTCCTCACCTCTCAGGAGAATCCTGGCTGTACTCACCCCAAGACTGCAGAGTCCCCATCCTAGACAACTTGACAGGGATGCTGATGCCACCCCAAAGAGAGAGAGGGCTTGGTAAATGCAGTACTGTATGTTACAAAGAGGTTACAAAGAACCCTGGTGATGGCTTGTAGGGTCAAAGGCAAGGGTGGCTAGACTGGAGGACAAGCGAAAGTAGAAGGGCGTACATAGAGAGAAAAAACGGAAGCAAAATGGGGCAGGCAGAATTAAAATTAAATACACGATGCATCGCATTTCCCATCATTGCTTCAGCATGTTGAGTAACTAAGGTTTCAGAGGATCTTTTACTTTCAAAAGATGTCCTCATTGGGGAGCAAGGCTGTGTCCCTTTCCAGTGTAGGATGAGCAGTCCTGAATGGCATCTTCATGTCGTTATCCCCCACTCCCTACTCACCGACGTGCCCAAGGTCATCTGTGACCACCCACACGGCCACCTCTAGGAGACCCCTCTGGGCTGTCTTCACAGACGACGTATCTGCTCTGAACCCTGCTGCCCATCTGCCCATTCTTGAAACTCCTTAGTGCCTTTGCTCTTGGGTCACTCCTGCCTCACAGGTCTCCTACCTAATGTTCCTTTCTGCGCTCACCTTCTCCCAGCCCCCGACCTCCTACAATTAGTTCATGCTCTGGGAGTCCAGGCGTGAAGTCTAAATTCGGGTGGGAATGCGCTTTGGTGGTTTCAGTGGAGAAGCAGGCCTGGGTGCCAGGTGTCTGAGCAGTGAACAGAAGGTAATGACATCGAGATGCCATGCATGTGTCCCGGTGGTAACTGAGAAATGATGGCGTCTTCCATTAAGGGTGTTAGTTGACTCACATCCTCCTGCAAGGCTGTGGCTCAGATACAACCCACACCAGCGCTGCCTCTTTAACACATAGAGGTTAGCACTTATAACACACCATAAAATGGAAGGTGATTACATCAGCTCACAAAACGGAGAGCAACTTCGCAATCCTGGGAATCATGGCTTAGCCAAGTTGACACTCTTAAAAGAAATTTTAACTTTGTATTATGAGTTGGGTGACAGTTTACAGAGCAAATCGGTTTTCCGTTCCACAAACAATTTATACAGATTCTGTTTCCCTCCGAAACCTCTTATAGTCCCGGTACTCCTTTCTCCTTAATGTTGCCAACCACTATCTAGTTTAGACTACCATCTGCATGCTCCATGGGTACATCTCCAACCCTGACCATTCTGAGCTAGTGTTCACTGGGCGGCTCTCAGTTAACCTCCCGCAAGTCCAAAGCAGAAGTCATCGGCTCCTCTCCCCAAACCTGCTCTTTGGTCTTCCGATTCACTACGGCCAGAACCTAAACACTCATTCTTCCTCCTCATGTGCGCCACTGCTCACCTCACACTTCTTGTGGCCACGGGCTTGCCTCCCCCTTGATTTTCGTTCCTCAAAGCTGAGCTCACACATCGCCTCCTCCAAGACGGCTTCCCAAATGTATGGACATTCGCCTCGTACTTTGGGCATACCTCCACCACCTCACCTCTTACATCAAAGCCTCTGTCAAAGCATCTGTCTCTTGACTGTTCTTCGAGCTTCCCACCCCACTGAACTCCAAATTCCTCGAGGGCAAACCTGTCGGCTTTGGTACTCTTTGTGCCTAGCACGGCGGCTGGTACACAGTAACTGTTCAGGTAATGCTTATGGAAGAGATCCAATTCTCATTAGCTGCAGTGAAGCTACACAAGAGCATGTTACTTCGGACTAAAATCATTTGTAAGTGCTAGTGTCACCCCACTGCCTTCAATTCTGGCTCAGCAACCCTACAGAGGAGTTTCTGGAACTGTAAATCTTCACGAGGGCAAATAGCCTCATCTTTCTCCCCCAGAACAGCTGGTGAGGTTGAACCACCAACTTTGCAGTTAGCAGTCCAAAGCCTACCAAGAGCAAGTATAGATTATCTAACGTATCCCTTAGTACTGATAGAATTGTTAAAAATAATCAAAGAGGGAAAAGTTCTTCTATACAAACTGTGCAACTGATAATACCGTAGGTTCTGCTTTTACATTAGAGAATTTATATTGGGAACTAAGTACATGGAATTTTTTTTAAAAATCAGAATCCCATTAAGTCTTAAATAGCAGTAGCTGTTCTTTTTCCAATCACAAACTGCACACAAACTGCTGAATTAAATAATAACCTTACAATTTTTCAGGTTATGTCTTATTTTGAATCTTTCATATCTAAGATGCAAGTCGTCAGTTGAAAACCTATCAGGATGGGGAAGGTGGGGGAGGCAGATCAACCTCCAAGGATCCAGGTAGGAATCAATGTCTTGTACATCCTTTCTCTCTGTTGCCACCATTTTGTTTAAGAGGTAGAACATTGTCTCAAACCTTAAAATATTCAACATGAATTTTTAGCAATATGTGAAATTGTTAATTCACATTTTTAGTATATATACCAGAAATGGAGTTAGCAAAAAATAGTGACTATTGTACATATAAAAAAAAACAAACTCACTGTCATTGAGTTGATTCCAACTCATAATGACCCTACAGGGCAAGGTAGAACTGACTCTGTAGGTTTCTGAGACTATAACTCTCTACAGGAATTAAAAAAAAACCTCATCTTGCTCCCATTGAGCGGCTGGTAGTTTTGAACTCCTGATCTTGCAGTTAGCAGCTCAACTCATAATCACTATGCCAGCAGGGCTCCTCCTTGTGTACACACACACACACACAATTATAGGTATAGCTTTGTATATATATATGAAGAAGAACATAATTTATAATTTGTTGATAAATTAAGTGTACCTGGTTCTGGATCCATACCAAAAATTAACAACCGCTGTCCTTACAAAAAGAACGTGCCAGAAACACTCTGTGATGACATTGCTGTGCTCACTGTGCAAAGCCGAAAAGTCAGAAAAAGAAAACCTCAAACTCCCACGTCTCGTTTTTATTTTCTTCCTAAACCACTGCAGATTGGTGCGGCGTCCATGTGTAAAACGAGCCTTCTTCTCGTCTGTTCTTTAGTAGAAAAGCCACTAAAGTCCCCGCCCCGTTTCTCATGATAACCTACGTGGCACGGTGGAAGGGGGCAGGGAAGAACAGATTTGAGAAGCCCACGTGGTATAAATCACGCTTCGAGAATGGAAACCACATGCATGTGACATTTATCCCCTTGCATGTGCAAACGGTGCCCAGTTGTCACTGATTTTAGACTCTAAATCCCATCAAGGCATCCCCTCGTCATGACAACGCGTTCTCTGGCTTGAAAATCGACATCACGGAAGTAGCACAAGGCAATGAATACCCCTCACCCCCCCACGCCCCGCAGCCCTCCCCCAGCTAAAGGGTCTTCTTCAAAGCTTTCTGCCTTCTCTCCCTGCCCACGGTGGGGTGGGGTGGGGTGGGGTGGGGTGGGGTGGGGTGGGGGGATGTCGTCCATAGTAATTGACAACATCTGCTTAAGAATGAGCATCAAGCTATGCAAGATGTTCAATGCAGAGAACATTCTAGAACAAAGTGAAGAAACATGTGGGGGAGGGGGAATCTAAATGACCATCCTTTCTTCTGTGGAGTCGCTGGTGGATTTGAACAGCTGATGATCCAGTTAGCGGTCCAACATCCGTATACTGTATAGTCTAGATCATATCAGGAGTCACATCATCTTTTCAGAGATTAAAAAAACCAGCTCAAGATCTCTTTTCAAGGCTCTGAGAACCCACAACCCACCCGATATTGTCTGGAAAGTTGTGGGGTGTTTAGCTTTGATGAGTCATTCTTCAGGATGCCTTCAGACACCCCAGCCCCCACTTCCCTGCTCCCTGCTCCAGTGAGTGACTCCTGCCTCTCATCCCCCTGCCCTTCTTTTCTCGGTCCACTGTGGAGAGACATCCTGCATAACTGTGGACAGTCATAATGCATAAACCCTTTTCTATGATTTTCACAACCAACACGTACACTCTTGCATGTCCTTATCTGTTTCAGGTGTTTGGGGACATTAACAAGGGGAAGCCAAAGGCATGCTGTCAGTGCCATTGAGTGGATTCTGGCTCATAGGGACCTCACAGGACAGCGTAGAACTGGTTTCAGAGACTACATTTTTACAGGAGTAGAAAGTCTCATCTTTCTCCCACAAAGCAGCAGGTGGTTTCAAACTGCTTACCTTGGTGGTGGAAGCCCAGTGAATAACCACTATGCCACCAGGGCTCCTATAAGAGTGCTAGTGAGGTGTTTCTCTGCAACATCGCACAGCAGGGAACAGAGCAGCTAACAAACATTTTGGTCACTGGCCTTGCTGCTCCGCCACTGGATTCCATTTCTGGCTTGCCTCTCCTACTGCAGTCTACTATGCGCTATAAACACTTGTTCTTTTCTTATGCTAAACAGATTTGGCTGCTCTGAGTCACCTTCCATCCCTCAGTAGTTGTGCTCTCCTTAGCTCAACCAAAATGACTCATCAAAGCGAAACACACTAAACGCAGTTCTGCCAGAGCCAGCAAACTAGCCGTCAGGCCAAGTTTCACGGCCACTAAGAAGGCCGCAGCTCAACTAGTAATGTAGGATACATGGGAGAGGGAAAAAGCCAAGTTTAAAAAGAACAACCAGAGCAAAGGATTTCATCTAGAAACACCTGTTTACATGATAAAAGAAAATCTATACACGACACACAAATTCAGTTCTATTGTTTTCTAAGACGTTGAATTACAAGAGAACCATAACTTTTAACTCTCTTGAAATGTTTTTGTTTTGTTTACATATAACATAAATGCTTCTATGACCAGAAAATCAATATTTACTTTTAGGAGAAAAAAAAAGGAGTGTTGCATCAGATATGTTTTTTTCAACAGCAATGAGAACTTTTAAAAGGAAACCAAGAAATGATCTTAATTTCCCAAAACTAAACTCACTGCCATCGAGTCAGTACTGACTCAAAGCACCTCTATCGGACAGGGAAGAACCGCCCTTGTGCCTTTCCAAGACCGTAACTCTTTATGGGAGTAGAAAGTCTTGTCGTTCTCCCTCTGAAAGGCTGGTGGCTTTGAACTACTGAACTTTTGGGATCGCAGCCCAGTGTGTAACCCCTACACCACCAGAGCTCCCCAATCATAGTTACAAGATGTATAGGAGAATCTAAAATAATACAGTATCTAAGAATGCATTTAATCGAGGTGAAATTTAACCAGGTAAAAGACATTTAAAGTGAAAACTAGTAAACATTGCTAAAAGTAGTTAAAGACGACTTAAATAAGTTGAAAGATCCCACAATCATGGTTGGGAACTTAATGTTGTTAAGAGGTCAATTCTATCAACACTATCTTCAGATTCAGTGAAATCCCTCCAGAAATTCCAAACTTTGGGGCAGAAATAGAAAAGCTAATCCTCATATTCATAAGGAATTGCAAGGGCCCCCCAGTATCCAAACAATCTTGGAAAAGGGAAAAAAATGAAGACTCACTTCCTATCTGCAAAATATACTATAAAGCTAAACAAAATAGTGTGGTCTTGTTATAATGATAGACATACAATAAGTCAATGGAGAGAGTTCAGAAATAAACCCATACACTGATTTTTCAACTAAGGCTGCCGAGTTAATTTAATGAAGAGAGAATAGCCTGTCTAATGAATAACCAACTCTAGGAAAACTGGGTCTGCACGTGAAAAATAATACCTCACACCATATATAAAAACGAATTCAAACTGGTCCAAACATAAGCACTGAAAGCATAGTGCTCTTAAATGAAAACATAGAAGTAAAACTTACCTTTTTTCACGATAAATTCTTAGTATGACATCATACTCAAGTCACAAAAAAAAAGAAAGTAGATAAGAAAAATGACTTGCCAAATTAAAAACTTGTATCAAAGGACTTTTCAGAAAGCAGAGAGGTGATCAACAGAATAGGAAAGAGTGTTTGAGAACCACAGAGCTGATGAGAGTTTAACGTGCAGATATGCAAAGAACTCCTGAAACTCAACAACAAAAAGACCAACAACCCAACTAAAATATCGGCAGTTGACTAGAGTAACTACGTATTTCTTCACAGGTCAAGTACAAATGGCTCAAAGTCAAACGATGAAAACATCTTCAATGTCATTTGTCATTTAGAAAATGCAGGTCAAAGCTGCGATGAGATACCATCTCATGCCCACTAGGATCCCTGTATCAGAACAATCGAAAAGAACAAGAGCTAGAAAGAATGGGGGGCACGAGAATGCCGGTGCACTGCTGTGGAAAGAAAAATGTTATGGACATCGTGGGGAACAGTTCGCACTTCCCCAAAAATAAGACCTAAAATTACCCTAAGACCCAGCAATTCCACTCCTAGGAATGTACCCAGAGACTTGGAAGTGAAACTTAAAGAAGGCTCATGAACATGAGTGTTCATTGTGGCTTTATTTACAATCCCCCAAACATGGAAATAACCCCAAATTCCTCAGCACAGAGAGATAGAGAAACAGAAGTGAGCTGTATACATGAAACAGAATCTTATTCATCCATAAAGATAAATGACTCACGCTACAATATGGATGCACCTTAGAAATATTGTGCTGAATGAAATAAGTCAGACATAAAAGGGCAAATCCTTGTATTATTTGATTCCAATTATATGAAATAATTAGAGTAAGCAAATGTATCAAGACCAAAGTACATTAGCAAATAGGGAGAGAAGGGAATGGAAATTATTACTAAAGGGGGACTGATTTTTGGTTTTTGATGATGCAAAAGTTTTAGAAATAGAAGATGCTGACGCAGCACAGCACAGTTGAGATTAATGAGGCCAGTCCACCCATCATCCCATCGAGCCTCTGTATGTAGCCATAATCCCACTTTGGAGGGAGTTCGCGGCTTTGCGAATGGACGGCATTAAGGTGGCATCAGGTTTCTACTTTGGTGCAGGGTGTGCACGAAATCGCCACTTCACTTCTGACTGAAAGACAAAAACCACAGCTCCATGGAAGCCGTTCCTCCATGTACAAGAGCCATCTAAGAAGCAGGAACTCAGAGAGAGAAACCCTAGGACTTCAAGAAGAGGGGACACCAGTGGAGCCAGTTGGGGATCTCTGTCTAAAGTGGCGCGGGTCAAGACCAGAGGCATCATCAGAGGCTGTGGTATGGAAACCATGGGACAGGGCTGTTGGGAGCCGATAGCCATTAAGACCCTGGCCTCAGACACGTAGCAGAAACTTGGCCGCTTTCTAACAGCAAGGCTTTGTTTCCTGCCCAACTTCGCCCCCACATTCCAAACTACGTGCTCAGTAGCATGAGCAGTTGCGATAACTGACCTTGTTGCCATCAGTCAAAGTACTGAGCACCCATTGAACTGCAGATATACCATGTTAGGAACATCGTGATAAGTTCACCCGGTAAGCCTTGATTTGCTTGCGGACGTCACCACGGACGTCTTTGAGTACTGTTGCGCACCCTTTGTACCTTATTGGGAACATGTGGCTGATTGGTTGTTGTACAGTGTGCGGTTGTTTCACAGTGTGCTTCATTGGAATATGTGCCTCCCACTTCCTTCTCTGTTGTGAATATATACCCAGAGTTTTGGCAAAATAAACGGGCTTGATCAGCACTTGTCTTGCCCCATGTCTCTGTTTCTTTTTCCCATCCAGGTTCGTTGCCCCTCAGGGTCACCATGTGAGGGTCTCGCTGGACGAGACCCTAACACAGAGCAAAGGAGTGGGGTCAAGACCTCAGGTCAAGGCAAGGAGACCGTGAGACAGAACAGAGGAGCAGCGCGGAGACTATGAGACTATAGACAGAGCATGAGGCTGGTGTCCTGGCCCACAGACGCAGACGTCAAGAGACCATGTGGCTGAGAGGCTGAGGAGCAGAAAGAGACTGAGAAGAGGTGTTGCTATGTTACAAGGACTGGATCCTTACTGGTTCTGACTTGTGGTGACTTGTCAGTTTCCCTGAGAAACTGCCACCGTGGTGAGCCTTTTCTGTGAATTCTGGGTGGTCATTGCAAGGAATTATCAGACCCAGCAGAGAAGTGGCGTGCGCTGGGAAGAACTCTTGGTGTCAGAATAGGGACAGGAGGACAGAGTGGAGGTGTGCTGGATGCCTGCCTCGTGGGCAATGAGGAAGCCAGATATGGCCATCATGCCATTTTCTGCAATCGTGAATTAATTAATGTCACTGAACACTACATGTCCAAATCTCTAGAACTGCAAAATGTTTTAAGATTGGTGCAAAGAAAGTGGGTTCAAATCACAGCAGAAAAGACTTCACATCCACACCAGATAGAATTTGTCCATAGTAAAGACTGCTCAACATCCATGAAACCTATTCCAGAACCATCACCAACAAATGCCAAGAAAAGGCCACCGAGGGAGACTGTGCGGTAGTGCTTTCCTCAGAGGGGGCATTGTTGAAATAGCAAAAAGATGGCTTATCAGGATAAAAGCTCCTTTAGACAATTTCCATCCACAACTGCTGTTCAATATAATCCATTTAATTATTAGACAGTTACAGTTGCTGGGAAGAGTCCAAAGTCTGTCTCCCTATAAATTTTTATTCTTCCAACGTCTGCCCACTGGAGCAATTCAAAGTTAGTCTTTCTTTTTCTTCAAGGCAGCTTTCCAAATGCCTGCAGGCACTTATTATATTAGGTCTCCTACCATTCTCTCAAGTTTTCCCTTTGACAACAAACAGATGTTTGCAAACTCCTGGCATTCAGAATCTACAGTTAGCATATAAAACACAATTATACTTCTTGGGGGCACAATCAGGCCTTGCTTGATTTTGTACCTTAGAGGATAGTCCATTAATATGGCCCTTCTAGCCAGAATCCAGGAGCCCTGGTGTCACCATGAATTACTTGTCCTGCGACTACCTGCCAGGTCAGCAGTTCAAAACCACCCATTGCTTCATGGGACAAAGATGAGGCTTTCTGCTCCGGTAAAGATTCACTGTCTTGGAAACTCACAGGAGTTGTTCTAGCATCCTGTAGGGCTATCATGACTCAGAATGATTCAAAGCAGCGAGGTTTGGGGAGCCATCATCCCTTCCAGCTTCTGCTAGTGGCTATCCCCCCACTGAGGAAGGGAGCTGTCAGCTATGCTGATAGATAGGATCATGGTAGGGTTAAATGTCCATCTGAAGAGAGGGTGTGAACCAAGCCACCACCCTGTTTCTTTTAGGGGACAGTCTGCTGGAAAACCACACCCCCAATCAAAGCCATTCCTGCCTATTTTAGCCATCTCAGGACCACAGAGAACAGCGAGGGCCACTGAAAGAAGAGCCAGCAGAGGAGGAAGTCCAGAGATGTCTGTCAGAAGTACCGGCAGGGACCAAGAACAGAGACGCCAGAGGCTGCGCATGGAGACCAGGAGACAGAACAGGAGAGCAGTGTAAAACATGATGCGATTGGGAGACAGAGCAGGAGGCTAGCTTTCTGGCCCATGGAGGGAGAGGCTGAGGGACCATGTCACCCAGAAGCTGAGGAACTGAAAGAGACCTGGTTACTTCGCTGAGGAGAGGTGTCGCTGTGAACCAGTGACTGTCTCCGCATTGTTCACTTAGCCTGGCTTGTGGCAAGCCGCTAACTTCCCTAGTAAATCTCCATAATGCTGAGTAGTGCCTTGTGGGGAACAGAAAGGTGATTATACCCCAGGGTGTCCTCCTGTACTCTATGCCAAACCTAAGGTGCTGCTTGCTGACCCACTGTCAATGGTTATCCACTTGGAGGTCAACTGCTTAAAGGTTATCTCCTGAGGGTGATCAGCTGTCTAGAACGACCAGACCCTACAGTCTGTCCCACTCTAGGTGGGCCCACTCCCTTCTGATAAGGACAGTGGATTGTTCCCCTGAAGGAGCGCCCAGAGACAAGGTCAAGGCAACTCAGGGAGGACCAAGGTGAGGCTGCCATCTTGAATCTGGAGTCCGCCCATCTTGTCGCATGTACACCCCAGTAGCTCCCCTTCCTATTGCGTGTACACCCCTAGCTCATCCCCTCCTGTTACGTGTATGACTATTGTACAGCCCCTTCCTGTTACTATGTAATTGGGGGGGGGGGTTGCAAGCCTATAAGTATATATAAGCCTCGGTTAGAAATATATTCGATCTCTCTGCACAGACCTGGATGCTGATATCGTGGCCATCCGGGAAGTGAGCAATTGCATGCTTTATCTTGTTTGATTCTCTCTAATTTTACCCCTCAATCACACAACCGCCCTTTGGACCCATTTGATTGTGCGGGTCCCCACAATGCCTGTGAGTTTTGCGTGGCCATTGAAACAAAGGCTCGAGCCCAGCAGAGAAGTAGCCTGTCAAACAGGGACGGTGCTGTCAGAATAGATACGGAAGGTGGAGCGTGGAGGCATGTCTGACCCCTGCCTTGGGGCAATAGGGAAGTCGGAGGTCCGATATGTGCAACTCCACTGCCATTGATTGTAAGTACCAACCAAAAGACTAAACTCACTGCCATCAAGTCAACTCCAATTCACAGCAGCCCTGTCTATCTGCGGTTTCCAGGCTGTAAATCTTTGCAGGAGCAGACGGTCGTCATTCTCCCTCAGAGCCTTGGTGGGTCTGAACTGCAGACGATTCAGTGGGCAGTGGCACTTACTGGATAGTGCCACCAGGTTGTTTATACAGTACACGCTGCCACCAAATCAACTCGGATTTACAGGCAGAGGAGTAGAAATGCCCCTGTGACTTTCCGAGACTGTAAATCTTGATGGGAGTAGAAAGCTACCTATTCCGCCCCAGGAAAAGCTGGTGGGTTCGAACTGCTGCCCTTGTGTTTAGCAACCCAATGCAAATTCCACTACGCCACCAGGGCTCCTTGACTCAGACTCACAAACTCCCTGCCACCGAGTCGTTGCCAACTCATAGCAACCCTAGAGCAGGGCGGGACAGCCCCTGTGGATTTCTGGGCCTGTCACTCTTCACAGGAGGGGGAAGGCCGTCTTTCTCCCCAGGAGCAGCTGGTAATCTCAAACTGCTGACCATGAGGATCACAGCCCAACGGGGGATACATGCCACCACAGGGACTGGACAGCTTCAAGAGAATGGTCTAGTCTATAAATACATCCTTTTAAAATGCAAGTCAAGCTTAGGTTCAAGAGACTTGTAAAATCTATTCTTAGTGATGGCTTTTTGGTTTTGTTTTTTTTTAATAACTAGCAATCATACAAGCAAACTCAATACATAGAGTGGAAAATTTCCAGCTACCTAAAATGTTAGGATTGAAAAATAATTCCAGGCATCTATCACAAGGGACTAGAAGGTGGCTATGAGCCAGAGTAACCGACTTCAAGCCATGGGTTGGTTTGGTTTTTAGGGGTTGTTTTTTTTTAGTGTTTTGTTTCATCACAAGGTCAATGCTTCTGAAGCCCTTAGTCATTTCTCAAATTCAAAAATAAAGTTTGTAATCAATCCTGTGTCATGAACCCAAACCTTCCCACAAATTCTTTGGAGTTCATGCAGCCCTGGCCATGCTTTTTATAGACGAGAACGGATCCCTGCCAACCTAGCACCCAGCCACTGACTTCGATCTAACTCCACAGACGGTCCACTGTCGGTGAGCTGGATGGGAGACACTGTTCCCGCGGCGTGACGGGGTCATGGCCACTGTGAGGGACCCCACGTAAAACTTCACAGAGTAAGCCAGGACGCCATGCGAGATGCCCAGCGGAGAGGCAGCGTCGAGGAAGAGTCTTCCGAGCTGTGCATGGAACTCATTCCCGGAGTAGCAAATATATGTATTTATATTTATATAATATTTATTTAAAGAAGAGTCATCTCTTGACATTTCAAAATGATAACGAAACGTAACCAGGGAGACTGGGAAGGTTAGCTCCAATAAAGAGCTGGACTTCCCAGTCATTGCTCCCAGGACCAGGGTGCTCTAGGGCTGTGTTGTCAGTCATTGTTCGCACACACACACCCTCCCACCGCCTCCTTTCCCACTAGCAGAGAGAGAAAAGTAATGTGCCGCCAACTACAAGCAACAGACACGGTCAGGAGGGCCCGGGGAAAACTCTGGTCCAGCGGTTGCTCATTTTAATCCACTGAGTAAAACCTTCAAGCAGATAGTGAAGGAGTAAAGCACATCTGTACTGGATCAGATGCAGCCGTAACAAAGCTACAATCAAAGCTAAAACTAAGGGAAGACTTTTCAAAATAAAACGAAGCCATAGGAGCCCTGTGGTGCTGTGGTTATGCATTGGGCTACATGCTGCAAGGTCAGCAGTTTGAAACCACCAGCAGCTCCATGGGCAGAAGAAGAGGTTTTCGACGCACATAAAGAATTACAGTCTCGAATCCCACAGGGGGTAGTTCCACTCTGTCCTATCTGGCCTGTAGCAGTCGGAATCAACTTGATGGCAGTCTATTTGAGGAGAGTAACTTCAACCACCCTCTCCTTTTACACACCCGGTAGATGAGTCGTGTGGATTTCTGACGTGATCAGGAGGGGTCAGTCCGTGGGGAAGCACATCGCCTTGATCGAGCAGAAGGGCAGTGAAAAAGAAGAAGAATTTCCTAGACACGGATTGACACAGTGGCTCCAACATGGGCTCACATACAGCAAGTGGTCAGGATGGTTCATTCATCCTTGGGGTCGGACTGAATTTGGCCGCACCAAACAACAACGTCTGAGTCTGCAGAGGCTGAGAGAGGGAACGCTAAGTCCCAAGCAGTGACTGAGAAGGGCCGTGTACCTACAGGGCTCTGGAGTCTCCGCTTTAATTTCCAACACAGTGAAATATAAGTCTATATGTCTATATATTTACTGTGTATATGCCATGGTCCTTTCGATCGCCTCATATGAATGTGAAAATTGGACACTGAAGAAGGAAGACTGAAGTCAAGAATGGATGTATTTGAACTATGGTGTTAGAGAAGAACACTGAAAGTACTGTGGACTGCCAAGAGAACAAGCAAACCTGTCTGGGAAGAAGTACAGCCAGAAGGCTCCTTAGAAGCCAGGTCGGTCAGCCTTGCCTCACGTCCTTTGGACATGTTCTCAAGAGAGGCCAGTATTTGGGAAAGAATATCATGTGAAAAAGAGGAAGACACAGCAGATACATAGAGGGACTCAAGCATAAGAACAATTATGAGTTAGGGCGCAGGGCCCAGCAATATTGACTCCTGTTATACATTGGGGCTGTTTTGAGTCAGGACTGACTCGATGGTACCTACAACAACAGATAGATAGATAGAGATATATATTTTCCCCCTCCACTGACATTGAGTTGATTCTGACTCAGAGCATCCCCCCAGGACAAAAAAAAGAACTGTCCCGGTGAGTTCTCAAGGCTGTAAATTTTTACGGGAGCACAGAGCCTCAACTTTCACTAATGGAGTTGTTGGGGTGGGACTCCTGACTTGGAGGTTCGCAGATACACATACAGACATATATAGCCCACGTGAGCAAATGCTCTGGGATTCTCAATCTATTTCACGAGGGAAAAACCGACCTCTTGCCAAAAACGTTTGCGATGCGCTGCCCTCATGTCACCTTTTCCCGTGGCACACCAGGGCTGCTTCACAGTCTTCCGAGAGCTGATGCATATGGTGACAAGGCTCCCTTCTCACCAGAGTCTTGTGCTGACAATCCCAGTCAATGGCCACCTCCTCTCTGCTGCAGTCTCGGCGGACCTCCCCTCATCTCTGTAGAAGACAATCTAGGGCAGCGGTTCTCAACCTGGGGGTCGAAAGACCCTTTCACAGGGGTCGCCTAATACATCTTGTATATCAGATATTTACATTATGATTCATCACAGTAGCAAAGTGACAGTGATGAAGTTGCAACAAAAATAATGTTATGTTTGAGTGTCACCACAACATGAGGAACTGTATGAAAGGGTCACAGCTTTAGGAAGTTTGAGTACTCTTGATCTGGAGAATGCGTTCATGTGAGAATGATACCAAAAGCCAAGTGAGTGCTGGGGGTAGGCTAACATGCTTCTGCACAGGTAACCCAGCATGTGGAACAATCCCTTAAATGGGATACCCCCAGGACACCCGTGAGAACATAAGAAATCCCCCGCCAGAACCATGGCCGATCTGGTTTACCATTCTGTCTCCAACAACAAGCCCCCAGCCCCCTTCCCCAAAAAATCACAGGTTGAGGTCCCTCAGACACAAATGATTCTTTGATAACATGAGCGTGATGACAGCGTAGTGGCCACTGGAAACCTGTGCCCAAGCCAAAAATAACTGAAGGGCTCATTCATATTTCAACCATAGCTTTTTAGAACAGAGAATAAGGCCACTTCTTGACTTTGGGCAAGGCCGGAAGCCCTAACTACAATATTTTGTTATAAATTACGTGCTTCGCTCAGCTATCTGGATGGCTGGCTGCAGGTGTGTTTTCAGCAAGCTGCAAAAGACTTTGGGAAAGGCAGGAAGAGGTAACGTTCTGAACCACTATCCACATCAGGATTAACTCTCCTTTCTCCCCGCCGGGAAAATCTCAGTCCAGCCAGAGAGCCTGCCTGTCAACCCTCTAATTTCCATGCTGGAATGAATCCCAAAGACCAGCAACCACTAGATTGTATTGAGGCGGTTTTTTGAGTGTCTCGTGTATAAAATCGGTGCAAATGTAACTAGGATCTCATGTGGAGGGCGACAGATTCTCTCACTGCCCTCCCGTTTTGGCTTTTAAACTGAGACTAATTTTGAAATTAGCTTGCAATCTGCTCCCAGTCAAAGGAAAATGTCTCCGGCTCGGAGCCCTGGTGCCTTCGTGGCTGCACGTTGGGCCGCTAACTGCAAGGTCGGCAGTGTGGAAACATCAGCCGCTCCGAAGAAACCCGTGGGGCTGGCTCTGCCCTGGCCCACAAGGTCGCTGGCAGTCGATGCCAGGGAGTGTGGTGAGGGCAGGGCCAGTGTCCCAGGTTCTGTTCCACCGTGTAGTCCTCCCAGCACTTCTAGGAGATATTCCAAACCAACTCAACCACTGCCGTGGAGTCAATCCCCGTTCTCGGAGACCCTTCGAGACGGAGCAGGGTGGCCCCTTCGAGCTGCCGCGACTGCCCATCCTTGGAGTCTCATGGCGCGCCTGCAGAGTGGCAGGTGGGTCTGAACCAAGGGATGAGCAAGAGAGCGAGTCCCCCCCAGATCACCATGAGCGCCAAGAACACTGGTTCCCAGCTGAGACGTCTGCACCCCGGAGGGCATGCAAAGCAGCCCAGTAGGCTGAAGGAGAAAGCAGCAGTCTAGTTACAGTTTTGTGAAAAGCTGAGACCCTTCACCTTTCCCAGCACTGGCACCCTCCCGTTGCCGGGGTGCGATTCCTCCGTATCCGGGGTTATTGGTGAGGTCCTCCACTGGGGGCTTGGGTTCCTGCTAGGGGACCAAACTGCGGCTTGTTGTGTTGCGGGTGCCCTGAGTCAGCTCCCACACGCAGCGACCCTACGTGCAATAGAACGCGACACTGCCTGGTCCTGGCCCGCCTCAGTCGTTCCTAGGTTTGAGCCATCCGTGCAGCCCCTGTGTCAGTCCATCTGGCCGAAGGTCTTCCTCTACTTCACCACTACGAGGTCCTTCTCCAGGGACTGGTCTCTCCTCACAACATGCCCAAAGTACGTGAGACCGAGTCTCACCAACCCGGCCTCTCAGGAGCATTCTGGTTGTACTTCTGCCAAGACAGATTTGTCTGGGAATTAACTAACGTTGCTGAATTCTACATGTCAAAATCCCTGCCTTCTGACCCAAGACGCTATCTTCTCTCTGCTTCAACCATGCCCACTGATGTCGGCTGTGCACAGGGTCGCGGGACGGACTCGAAGGCGCCTGACGGCAACAGGGACAACACGGTCTTAAGTTAAGCTGCACCTTGTGACCAGTCGATTTTGTCTTTGGGTCCAGAGCCCACCCTGGGCCCACAGGATCTGAATCAGAGTTCTCAGGTGATTTGTACCTATACTTCGGCTTAAGAAGTCTGGCTTTAAGTTATGATACTTCATCCAAGCACCGCAAGGCTTGTGTATACCGTTAGCAAGATCTCTCGGTTCATAAACTGATCATTTCTCATATCCATTCACAAATGTTCTTCCAAGCGATAACAAAAATAACTCCTAAACAAAACAACAACAATGACATTAAACCAAACAACTGACAGCCATCAAGTCACTTCTGACTGGGGCAGAATGGAACTGCAGGGAGGCGGGTGGTGTCAAACCACTGGCCCTGCGTTAGCAGCCCGGTGCATAACCCACTACACCAAACCACTCTCTCTTTTCTTCATTCCAGCATATTGAAAATACGTTTTCGGATCTCCCTGTGACTAAAATCTCCCACCACACCATACTCTTGGATTGCCAGATCCAGTGGTAACATCCTCAGGGTGGTATCTCACGTTGTCCCCCCATCCAAGCCAGCACCCCTTCCCGTGCCGGCCCATACCGAATCCTCAGTGATGTTGATCATCTGTTCTAACTCTAGAGCAGTATGTGATCACTGCAATTGTAAACTGCTTACATGTAACATTTCTTAGATCCTGTGAATATGAACAATAAAAATATTGTGTACAGTAGCTGGAAAGAAGCTTAACGTTTTTAGTCCTTTTTTTTTTCTTTATTATTTAATTCTCAAGAAGGTGACTGGGATCTGTGATGGCTGGGAATGATGCCAACTGGACACTCCTGGGTAAGGGTAGGGGCACAGACCAACCTACCAAACAGGTCACAGTTGATGACACTTGGGGGGGGGGGCTGGAGGAGGTGGCCTTTTGTATAAGAGAGAGACAGAACACAATCAACTCCTGATGGTCCTTCGCCTTCTGCCAGATGCTAGATTTTGTAACTGTTTCCTCCATTTCCTGCTGCGCCACCTGCCGATCTCAGCAGGCTACCGGGCAGTGGATTCACTTGGCCAACTTCGGGCCTCTGCATCTACCAGCCTGTGCCCCCTGTGGTCTCTGCTGCATCATCCTGCTTCCTTGTTCCTCAGCTTCACGAGTCAGGAGAAGCCTGACTTGAACCTGACTGGACTATTTCTACAATGGGGTGAGCCGTTTCTGGACATCAATCTCTTTCTACAGACGACACACACAATTGTCACTGGGTCTGCTTCTCTAGAGAACCCAGCCTTCACAGTAGAGGAGGGGGCTTCAAAAGCTGTTCGGGGAAACCAGAATTAAAAAATGACACAATTTTCCCGTGAACTCTTTGAACTCCCGTGCCAGGTTCACAAATACTAATGACCACAATATTGTCACGGAAAACAACAGCAGAAAATTCGACGAAGGCCTCAATGACAAAAACACCAGACTGCAGTAGAGAGGAAAAGATTACACATCAGCACCGCGTTCCAGTCTTGTAGGTGTACTGATTCTTGTAGACTGAGCGCACTAAAAGCGTTCAGTTATTCCAACCAACTCTAGGGGGCTTTTCATGACATAATACCTTCCCACGGAACACTGCACAAAACTCTTAAGGAAAGTCATGTTGGTGTCCCTCCTTCAGGCAGTGTCACCACACACTGTGGTACACACACACACACACACACACACACACACACACTCACCCCTGCCTCTCCCCCTCAGCGAAGCCACCACCCAGGTGCACTCACTTTTGTTTGGTCGTCCGCTTTGAACACGTAGCAGACGCTCTGCTGGCTGGCTGCATCCTCCTTGATCAGGCACGCGAAGTAGCTGGGGTCGTAGCTGTTGTGGATCAGTTTGTGGACCTGCTGAGGCTGACACTCAAAGACGCTGCAACAGAGCAGTGGGTCCCAGGGCTGACTTTTTCCCGGCTCCGCTTCACATCGCAGCCCAGAGGGCGAGACGAAAAGCCGCACTTGTTTGCTCACCGGCTCCTTCCTGGAGGTGCTGAGCCTGCGCACCTCAGCCACGACCCAGGGCAGCATGGGCATGGTGGTCAGAGAATGGACCGGCAGAGAGCCCACTAGCTGGAGGCCGAAGTCCACCGAGGCCTCGTTCGGGAACGCATGCTTCCTGGCCGTGAACGTGATTGGTTCCATCTTGAGTCCGGTCTGGGAAGCTCAGCACAAGGCCGCCACGGCTAGTCTACTTGAGACCAAGCACTCTTTTTTGCACACCCTCTGGACGCGGATCCCTGGGGGAGGGGAGAGAAGGAGAGGCATTCTAGTTTAATGATGTCACAGCCGTGGCGATGTTCAAAGTGAGATCATCTCGTAACGAACTTATAACAATCCAAACATAGGAAGACGTGAATATCGGCTCAAAGAATCTGTTTCACCAAGAAAGAGCTTTCATGAAATGAGGTGACGCATCAACCCTGACAACCCCATCCCTGCCTCGCTCACTCCCAGGTACAGCAATCCCCCCGGGAAGTGGCTGTCAAACATTACCCTCCTAGCAAACAGCACACCAACACCTTCACGGGCCTAGACACAGCTAGGTTACTGAACATACATTTGTGTTGTTGTTGCTGGGTGTTTGGAACACTGTAGTGCTGAGTGGGACAGTGGGGTTCGGTGGTAGAATGTGAAAGATAAAGCTGTCTGGTCCCCAAAAGGTTCTTTCACATTCTACCACCGAACCCCCCCTGTCCCTCTCAGCACTACAGTGTTCTGAGCACGCTAGAAACGTAGCTGTATTTAATCCATGTACTGAAAGACCTCCCCCCAATACCTTGCCTTTACCAGTTGTTTAAAAATGACCAAAAATCTCACCAAATACGGAACATGCCCAACTTTCACACACAGGAAGGTGACTGAAAATACCATGGCTTGGGTCAGGCACCCAGTGAGCCTCATCTTTTTCCCTCACAGGGCTGGTGGGTGACTTCTTGCCTGGCTGCTGATAAGTTGTCTCGCCAACCAGCTCGATCTAAACCGTCCATCTTGTCCATCCCAACACCCTTCCAAGTCTGAGAGCCAGCGTGGTCCACACAGCCACATCCTCCAACTAACCCCCACCCGAGACCGCCCGGAAAGGAACATGTCATCCAACCCACCACTCTCCGCAGGCCTATTTTTCAAGCAGATGGTTTATATAGAGAACACGACTCACCAGTCAGATCTCTGTCTACGTCTGGGAAGGGCAGGAGGAAGTCAAACATCTCAAAAGTCGGAGGGGATAAGGAGAGTCAGATGCCTCCACTTCAGAGAGTCTGTGGCATTCTGGTCGCCAGACTTCCTAACAGCTCCTTGAATGCCCAATCAACTCCCTTTCTGTTTCTCGGGCACCCTGTGTCCCCTCCCCTTCATGGCAGTTGGCAAAGAAGCAAGACCAGGACCCTCAGGTGGGGTGATAACATAGGGAGCAGTGCTCCTCTGTCATATAAGGTCGCTGTGAGTTGGGAAAACAAATCTATCTTGGAAGAAGTAAAGCCAGGATGTTCCTTAGAAGCGAGGATGGTGAGACCTCATCTTACCCATTTGGACAGGTTGTCAGGAGAGGCTCGTCCCTGCAGAAGGACATCACGGCTGGTAAAGAAGAGGTCAGTGAACAAGAGGAAGGTCCTCAAGGAGACGGTGGCCACCGTGGCTGCAACAGGCTCAAGCATGGGGACAATTGGGAGGATGGCCCAGAACCTGGCAGTGTGTCCTTCTGTCGTACACAGGGTTCCCAGGAGTCAGACACCGTGGTGGCACCAACAGCAGGAGGCGAAATCGACTGGATGGCAGTGGCAGGGGGTGGTCGTCACTCGCAGTCCCACTGAGTGCAAAAGTGGGTGTGTCCACAAGATGTCACGCCCTCACAGTAATGTCTCTGCTCCGCGAGCATGCATGGGCACACAGAGGGGTCTCCTGGTGCTCAAGGGTGCCTCGGTCTTAATGCTCACTGTATCGTCAGTCTGCCACAGTGCCTGACTCCCAGTAGAGACTCAATGGATATTTTCAAGGGGTAAATATGTGTCAATTAAAAGAGTGGATGCATATATACATATAGAGAGGTAGTCAGGCAGCATCTCATGTTGCTTTTAGGTGCCATCAAATTGGTCCTGCCTCCTAGTGGTCGTGTACACAACAGAAGGGAACAGAGCCATCTCACAATTGTTCCTGATTGAGCCCACTGTAGCAGCCACGTGGGGCCTGGAGGTCTTCTTTTTCACTGCGACACATACACACACTCTGGACTGCCAAGAAACTAAACAAGTGTCTCTTTGAAGAAGCGTAGCCGGAATGCTCCTTAGAGGCAGGGATATTAAGACTTCATCTCACGTACTTTGGACATGTTGTCGGGAGAGACCATTCCCTGGAGAAGGCTGCCGTGCTTGGTAAAGCAGTGGGAAGCAAAGAAGAGGAAACCCCCCAAAAGATGGACTGAAACGCAGCGGCATCGATGGGCTCAAACGGAAGAACAATTGTGAGGATGGGGCAGGACCAGGCAGTGTCTCCATCTGTTGTTCATGGGCCACAAAACCAACTCACCTACACCTAACAACAATATATATATTCTTTCCCACACTTCCAGAGTCCAAATCTCCCCAAGCACAGCTCGGCCTTCCTCACGCAGATGTCTTACACCAGGCAACCTCTACTGCTGCTGTGTCTACTTCCCACTGCCCAGCCAGACTTAATAGTGAGACCACAGTGTGGAGTAGAGTCATTAAGACTCTCCCATGAAGGCCACCCAAGTCCTCCTGATAGTAAAATTCCAAAGGTGCGTTGTGGCAGGGTCTCCCTGTCTATTACTTCCTCTCTCTCTCTCTCTCTCTCTCTCTCTCTCTCTCTCTCTCTCTCTCTCTCTCTCTCTCTCTCTCTCTCTCTCTCTCTCTCTCTCTCGCCTACAGGTGAAAGCAGCATGACTCGCCTGGCTCAGTTTCCATTCCTGTAACCAAATCTGTTTTCAGACCTAACTGCTGACAGCTGCTAATCCCAAGACATGTTTAAAGAAGTACTAGAATTATTACAAAGGAGAAGCCCAAGATCTATCAATTCTCCTTGTGTGACAGCTATTAGGAAAGTGGGAATATGCACAGCATCATCCGTTTTAGTTTTCTTGTAAGGATGTACATGCACATTGTGCCCACGCCCCCCACCCCCAAAATTTTTGTTAAAGGCTCAATTGAGTCATTTCAAACATTTGGCTAAAAAAAATTTAACTCACGTATCATAAGCAGATGCAAATGAAAGTGTAATAAGATATCACTTCCTAACCCTGCCACCCCCACTAGAACGGCTATGACGCCAACAAAGGAAATCACAGATGTTGGAAAGTCTGTGGAGAAATTGGAACCCTCGCCATTGTTGGTGACCATACAAAACCGTGCAGCTGCTGTGGCCAACCGTGAGACACAGAAGAATCTATGACCCAGCAGTCCCAATCCTAGTTCTATCCCCCAAAGAAACGAAAACAGAAACCTGTACACCAACAGCCACCGTCACATTGCTCAGAACAGCTAAAAGGTGGAAACAACCTAATTACCCATCCACAGATGACAAGAGAAACTGAGTGTGGTGTCGACAGGCCAAGGAGCGGCCCTCAGTTGGAAGAGCCATGAACTCCTGATCGTCCTACAACATGGATTGAGCTGGACAACATTCGGCTGAGGGAAGGAAGTCACAGAGGTGAAAGGAGTGAGTGATCTCATTTATATATGAAATCAGCCCATGTACAGGGACCACAGTTCACTAGTGATAACCAGGTGTGGGAGGGAAGGAACGTTCAGCCCAGAGGACATGAAGGTTCCATTAGTCATGGGGGAATAATCTAGAAATGATGTGGGTGTGATGACTCAACATGATGCACCTACCCAATCTTACTGATCTGTACTTACAGCCAAGGTGGAATTGGCAAATGTTTTGTGAGGTCTGTTTTTCTTATCACCATAAAGCAATTCGAAAACCCGCCAACAAATGAGCTCTGCCATTTCATTGGCATGCTATTTGAACCCCTGAAATTGTTACCTTTCAATCTTGAGTTGTTTTCTAAACACTGTAAACTCTACTTCAGATGCCAATCAATCAATCAATCTCACATCAAACTGATTCCGACTCATGGGGACACTGTAGAACAGCATAGAACTCTTCCTGTGGTTTCTGAGACTTTCAGTCGTCACATGAACAGACAGCCTCATCTTTCTCCCAAGGAGCCACCGCTGGGTTTGAATGCCGAACTTTTGGTTAACAGCTGGCTGTGTAGCCCACTGTGCCACCAGGCCTCCTTTCTTCGGATAGAGTCCTATTCATTTGTAAGCAACTCAGATTCTGCTGAATTCGTGGTAACTCAGAGCAGATGAATAATTGTTTTCACTGCCTTTCCATTAAAAAGTTCCAAGAAACAGGCTACTCAAATAGTAATGTACAAGCCACTAAATTGTTTTCAAAGGTCTCAATTGGCAGTATTTGCATACAACCTCGGACCATCCTGTAAGTCTCAGGTGGAAGCACCGACTCCAAGAGGCCTCTTCTAATGGTCACAGGCATTTCTTCAAGTGTTTGTCAGTCACCTGCATATGTGCAGAAGGTAATAGAATCGTCTTCTTCCGGTTCTCATGGGAAATAACCACGGTGAGCATTCTGGCTGCTTCCCTGTGGTTTCTTTTCTATGCACATTCTTGCATAGCTCAGAGCACACTGCACATACATTTATGTCCTGAACGCTACTCTTAATATCATGGCAGGCTCACTCTTGGTGAATGTCATTTTATTGTGAAAAACGGTGTGGCCATCCCATGGCTTACCTACCAGCTTCCTGCTTTCGACCTATGTCCTCATTATATACCATGACATCATCTAGTCTCCTCAGTCAGGTGAGTATGTATGCGACTGGAAATACAGGCCCTGACTTAGAGGATTGGAGAAACAATGAGACATACAACCATCAAAATACATAAGTAAAGAGGCCTCTTATGTCTTTGACCCTCAGCCAGATGAAGTCCATGGTCCTCCATTTACGTCATCATTCCAACTCCATACGCACTGCCATCAAATCGATGCTACAGCAACCCTGTAGGACAGGGCAGAACTGCCCCCTGTGAGCTTCTGAGACTGCACCTCTCTACGGGAGAGAAAGTCCAGTCTGACTCCCAAGGAGTAGCTGTGGTTTCGAACTTCAGACTTTGCAGATGGTAGCCCAATGCGTAACCACAACACCACCAGGGCTCATGTACATTATCATTACAACCATCTATGGACAGGCTCTATCCCACCAGAACAAACAAGCAAAACCTCACCAAACCCGTTGCCATGAAGTTAGCTCCATTTCAGAGTAACACTACCACAGGGGTCAGAGTTAGGGCTGTCATGGGCTGATTTTCAGAAATAGACTGTCAGACCTTTCTTCCAGGTGTCACTGCCTGGGCTTGAACCTCCAACCTTGAGTTAGCAGCTGAGGCATTAAGCACTGGAACCTCCCAAGGAGTCTTTCATCCCTCTACAGAACGCTCGGTGCACTAGACATCCAGTACCGCTCTGACACACAGCAGATGCCCAAAGCACAGAAACAGCATTTGCTAGAACAACTTCAACCATTCTGGCTCCTAACATACTGAAGCTCCAAACCGAACTCACGTCCATCGTGTGGCTTCCACCTCAGAACAACCCTGCAGGACACGGTGGAACTGGCCCTGTCGGTTTCCAGACTGTGACTCTAAGTAGACAGTGTCCTCTTGCTCCAGAGAAGCTGCCGCTGGTTTGGCCCTGTCGGTTTCCAGACTGTGACTCTAAGTAGACAGTGTCCTCTTGCTCCAGAGAAGCTGCCGCTGGTTTCAAACTGCTGACCTTACGATGAACAGCCCAAGACGTAACCACTACACCACCGAGCCATTCAGAAACCTCCTGCATATTGGAAGTGAGGACATGCAGTCGTGGAGAAATTAAGGGTCTTGTCCAATCGGGTGACACAATGAGGACGATGCAAGTCCCCGGAGCCCATCTCAGGGCTGCAAAGAACCTTCGGGAAAACACTTTCAAGAGTGAACTTGACAAAGCACATCATTCCACTTGCCAAACCTCGTGCTGATTATCATAAGTGAATGGAACAAGATGGTCTCGACATTTTCTTCCTCCTGATGAATCTCATTTCCATGACACCAACCGGCCCGACATGGTGTGGGACTGGAGAAAGCTGCTCTCAGCTCTCTGCAGGAACGTGAAGGCGGCAGACAGACGTGAAGAAAGACGGGACGGATTGATCAGGAAGTGAGTAAGTCCTCTTTCGGGAAGCCCCTCTCTTCCCAGCCCCTCTCCACCCCTTCCCACAGACCACAGAAAGTAGGGGTTGTCTTTTGGGGACTCTCCAGCAATAAACGTACTTCCACAGCTGCAGTTTCAACCCTGACCATCAAACAAGTGCTAATTTGCAGGAAAGAGAGAGAGAGAGAGAGAGAGAGAGAGAGAGAGAGAGAGAGAGAGAGAGAGAGAGAGAGAGAGAAAAGAAAGCGTCCTGGAAGTCTAGCTTCCAAGCCACGTTACCAGAAACCCCAACTCACTATGGGACAGGGAAGAATTACCTTTTAGGATTTTCCAACAGGAAAGAAATCCCATAGAATTTCTTTATAGACTGTGGTAATTACATAATCTGTTGTCAATTTGAGACTTAAGAGTGAAGATGGAGTTTAGCCTGTCATTCGGGTTGCAGCTCAATGATCTCATTCAGAGGTGCTAAGGCAGTGTTTCTCAACCCGTGGGTCACGACTCCTTTGAGGGTCAAGCGACCCTTTCACAGGGGTCATCTGATTCATAACAGTAGCAAAATTACAGTTATGAAGTAGCAAAAAATAATTTTATGGTTTGGGGGTCACCACAACATGAGGAACTGTGTTAAAGGGTCGCGCGGCATTAGGAAGGTTAAGAACCAGTGCGCTAAGATAAATAGTTCGCTGGAGGTGAGACACACTCACTCCCTGCGAGACAGGCTTGCTGACAAGACACATGGAGCTACGCTAGCTCCTTGGAGCTGAAGAAACCATATGGAGACCCCTGCCAGTGCTGAGATGCCTCTACCGCCCTAGATCCACAAGACTTCCCACCCACTGGCCTGTGATCTTCCTGCATTCAGCATCATTGCATGTGTTTTGTGAGTCTGAAGAGGACTTTGTAGATTGGTATCGGACATATGGGCTAATGTTGGACTTGTGAACTTGATCTGGACTGTGCTGGGGTGTTTTCTCGATATTCAATTGCTCTTTTAGCTAAAGCTCTTTCTTATACACAGGAGTGTCTATGAATTTGTTCCTCTAGTCTACCGTGGAGTAATACATAAACGAAGACTATCTATCACATCTTTCCCCGTAGGGAAGCTGGTGGGTTTGAACTGCTGACCTTTTGGTAAGCAGGTAAACATGTAATCACTACACCACCAGGGCTCCTTGCAAGCCACGGAAGGTACTTGTGATGATCTCTAGTTGCCACGGGGGGGGGGGGGCGCTGACTCCCGCAGCCTTCCGGCTGACAGAGCAGAAGGCTGCCATTGTCATGAGCGGGAGTCTGCAGTTGGTTAAGTCCATCGGTTACCCACTGTCACGGAGTCGATCCCAACACCGAGGAGTCCCCTCCCCGGTTTCTGAGACTGCTCATCCTTACAGGCGCAGAGAGCCTCGTTCTCCTCCAGTGGGGCAGCTGGTGGGCTTGAAACCCTTGCCTTGAGGTTAACAGCCCAATGCCTACTCCACAGAGCTGCCAGGAACTAGCTCACCTTGATTAGCTTTAGGGGGCCCACAGAACGGGCAGCGAGAACTGGGGAACACTCACTTTCCCTTGCAAATCGATAGTTTCCTCTCTTTGTTCTTCACCCCAGATATGAGTGGGCATACACATGAGCAGGATCATACTACAACCAGAAGTATCCACCTTGTGCTGCAAGGTCACTGGCTCAGCTGAGCCCTTTGACCTTTTCCTTCAGAGAAACCCACCCCAATGGGAGCCAGCGCTGTCTCCCCTGGGAATTGCCTGGCAGTGACTGGAGCAGGGGGCTGGTGACCACCAAGCCCAGCTCCTCCTCCAGCCAGCGGTTCTTCCTGCCTCATGGCCAGGACATGCCTCTCCTCTGACAGGCAAAGTAACGCTGTTTTTGCATGATTTCCTTCTTACACGAACTAGAGCCAGTGGGAGGTTGGTCTTTTAGGATGTCACTGCCACTTGCTTACATTCAGATAAAACGTCACCGCAAGAGAGCGGAGAGGATCCTAGCTGACCTTCAGGGCTTGTGTCTAACACTCCTACCTGCTCGGTGACTCTAACGGACTCCCCTGAGGGAAATGAGCATCATTGTCAGCATACAGTCGCACTTGCTAAGTGTCTGCTAAATGAGTTCCCATGAGACTCCTTGTGGTTGTTCTTAGGTACCTTAGAGTCGGTTCCAGCCCATAGTGACCCCATGCACAACAGAATAGAATACATCCCAGTCCTGTGCCATCCTCACAATGGTTCCTACGCTTGAGCCCAGTGTTGCAGCCCCTCACTGTGCCGTCCATCTCCTTGAGGGCCTGCCTTGTGCTTTACCAAGCATGATGTTCTTCTCCAGGGACAGGTCTCTCCTGACAACATGTCCCAGGTATGTCAGATGAAGTCTCACACTCCTTGCCGGTTAGAATCCTATAAGTACTCTTGTTCGCAACCTTCATTTGAAGCTGCGGCACAGAGAAGTGAGGCCGCTTGCCCAAGGTCAAGGGCGTCCTAGGAAGAGGTGGTACAATCAGAATTTGAACCCAGGTCTTTGAGTCCAGAGCTTGAGCTGGCCCTTCCCCAGAGTGACGTGTGGACAACTCCCAGGACATTTGTCACGGGTTATCTTCCTTCTGTCGTCGCGCAGTTCTGTGGAAGCATGCTTGATCAACCACATCTTAGAAAACAGTCTGAGAAAGTGCTGGTGGCAACACTGGAACACAGGCCTCTCTTCTGCCCCAACGCCTGTTCCTTTCTAAGAGTGTCTTTAGAAGGGAAGAGCCATTCAAAGATGAGCCTCATGGCGTAGTGGTTACATATTGGGCGGCGATCTTTCAAAGTCAGCAGGTGGAAACTACCAGCTGCTCCGCAAGAGAAATACGGGTCTTTCTACTCCCGTAAAAAGTGACAGTCGTGGGGATGGGGGCGGGGGGGGGTGCAGGTAAAAGGGAGCTGATGTCAAGGAGTCCAGGAAGAAAAAGTATGTTTGGAAACCGACCGTGGAAGCAATTGTACAATTCTGCTTGACGTGATTTAACTATGAATTGATAGATGTATTAACTCCCAAATTAATAATAAAGTAAAAACAACAACCATAACCATAGATCCAGGAATGGGTTTGGGGCGCCCACTAAATCCTAGCTCCAACATAAGAACAATTAGCTCTTACATCATGGCCCTGCTCGATACTTGCCCCCAGGAAGGGAACACAGAAGATAGGGGTGCTATAGCAAAACATGGTGAAGAAATTAGATGGTGCCCGGCTATCAGATAAAATAGCATCTGGGGTCTTAAAGACTTGTTTCCAAACAAACAGCCATCTAAGTGAGATGTCAACTAAGTCCACATGGAAGAAGCGCACCATCCTCTGTCACCGAAGGATTGTTCATCATGTAATGCAAAGGCCAAGGACGGATTAGTATCAGAGCCTAAATTGTGAGGATCCAGTTTGAAGAAGGCGATGCGTGGCAGTGGGAGCTGAAGATTCATTTGTGGTGACTACATTGGAACTAGGCCTACAGTGAACTCCCTCTATGCACAATTGAGCAATGGGAGGAAGGGGTGACTGCACAGAGTGCATTGGAGAGATGGGTATATAGACGATCAAAGGGATAGACTTGACTTGAACAGTCAAAACTGTCAGTTGGTCCCCCCTCTGATGCAAGCTAGACCTGGTGTGGTTTTCAATATTTTCTGTATTTTTGTTTTGTGTTCACTTGTTCATATTAGGGTTTATCTCAGTATTATGTCATTGGCAGTCACCCTCTTGAAGTTGTGTTCTGTTTTGCTGTGCTTCAGTATCTGAAACCCAGGATTGATGAGCCTTGTAAGGAAAGCAAGTAGAATAAGGCCTTTTTTGGGGAGGGATGGGAGTGGATACAGTGCTGGTGGGAGGGAAAAAGGGAGATGATGTCCAGGAGTCCAGGAAGAAAAAAAATATTTGGAAACTGAATTGCACAATTCAGCTTGACGTGGTTGAACTATGGAAACTCAGGCTAAGTGTACTAAATCCCAATTATAAAGTAATAATGACAAAATAAGAGTTACATCTTGGAAACCCACAGGGGCCATTCTACTTGGTCCTAAAGGTCTCTAGGAGTCTATGTCAACTCGATGGCAGGGAATAAGCGAGCAAACGAATCTCTCTCTAGTTGATTATCTGGCCTGTTCTTATATCTAAATTTTGTTTGGGCTCGCTTATCAAAACCCAATGTCAAAAGTTATATTCCAAAAGTAAAAATAAACTCACTGCCACCGAGTCAATTCCAACTCTTAGGGACCCCATAAGACAGGACAGAACTGCCCCCTGGGTTCCTAAGGTGACTTTTTAAGGCGTCGAATGCCTGTCTTTCCCGAGCAGTGGCCAGGGGTTCCACACTACAGACCTGTAGGGCAGCAGCGCAAGCCAAGTCCAACTCAGAGCCACCCTCAACCACAGGGCAGGGCACACTGCTCGCGTAGGTTTCCGAGACTGTACTGTTTGTCGGAGCAGAAAGCCTCGTCTTTCCCCGCAGAGCAGCCGGTGGCTGCAAACTGCTGGCCCTGTGGTTACATAACCACTATGGGGCCAGGGCTCCTAGAAGAACGATCATCCATCAGATTTTCAATGGCCAGGTTTTCGGAAATAATTTGCCAGGCCTGTCTTCTGCAGTGCCCCCTCAAACCCAAACCAAACTCACTGCCATTGAGTCAATTCTGACTCAGCAGCCCCCTAAGCCAGAGTAGAACTGCCCTTGTGGGTTTCTGAGACTGTAGCTCCTTACAGGAGTACCAAGACTCCTCTTTCTCCTGCTGATCTTGCGATTCCCAACCCAACCCATATTACTACTACACCGCCAAGGCTCCTCGGAGGTGCCCCTGGGTAAACTCAAACCTCTACCTCATTAACCTTCTGCACCACACAGAGAGTCAACATTTTGTGTGTACGAACTTATGTAACCCTGATAATCAGCCCACAAGCGCTTACCTGTTTTGGAAGTTTAGAATCACTGAACATACGTCATATGCTGCTAAACCCGGGCACTCTCTTTTCCAGAGAAAAATAGCTGGGCTCGCCTCAGAGAAAACTGGCACATTTAAAATTAAATGCCTTGGTGTTGGCGCTAAAGCCTTTCCTACCATCATCTTACGCAGCTTCTTTGACACCAAAATGCAAGTCTGTTTTCCAGAGACCCAAATATGACACATCTTTTTCAAAACATCTGAGACCTGGAAAAGGGACCCTTGCCCTCCCATGCAAGAACCTATCAAATGGAAAGTCCAGCTTGGAAATACCAAAGCCCCTCCCCCAAAACACACACACAGCAACCTTAGAAATGAAAACCTTTATGTCTTTGGTGGAAAGGCTGGCGAATATATGTGTCTTGGGGGAGGAGGTGTGGGGCTGGAGAGGAAGAAATGAGAATCAGAGTCAGCGGAGGAAGTTGTAAGGTCACTGCGCTGCCCTGAAAGCTGAAACCCTTTATCATCACTACAGAGATGCGTGCCCGAACACCCTCAGTTGCTGAGTGGGCCAGACTCAAAGCACACCGTCATTTTAATGAACAGATTCTGCTCCTCCGAGTTTTAATGACCAGGAAAAACGAACAGAGCTGGCAACGTGTCCAGTCCTGGCGCTCACGTGGCCATTAAATTGGGAAAGGGCAGCACAGCAGGCAGGTAAACAGTAAGGGGGACCAGGCCCCATCAGTCACTTCAGCCACCAGTGGGCTGGTCCACATGTTGGGTTCCCTGAAGAATCTGAAGAGAGCAGGGAATGGGACCCTGTGAGAAATGCTGGGAAGGGAGACAGAGGGGCCTGGGGGAGCTATCATTTTTGTGAGCTCAAGTCAAAAAACACATCCAAACAGGGAGTTCTCTCCGGCTCCCTACTTCCTGCCCCCACCAATTACACTACCAAGAAGCCTGTGGTCACACAAACAGGCAGTGTGACCCCTTGTGCCGTAGTGGCCCGAGCTGTGTGACAATCTAGATCTGGGCCCGAACCAGGCACAGCCTATGAGAGACGCAGCCCCACGCATCCCCCACCCCATCCTCCCTGTCTCCACCACAGGGTCCCAGGTGAGACTGCCTTCTGGGGAGGGGCTGGGGGTGAGGATCAGGGATTTTCAGTAGCCCAGTCATGACAGAGATGAGACAAGATGTGGACGGTCCACGGTGCCTCATGTGAGACAAAAGGCCCATCCTGAGTCCCCTGTCACTCAACCAGGAATGTGATCCCAGGAGAGGGGAGAGGTGAGGAAGACTGGCTATAGCAGGGAAGTCCCATTTGCAAACTTGACTTGTATGATACTTTATAAGCATACCCATGACTCCACCCCCACCCCATCTTACTGGCTTGTGGATAACAACTGGACAAACCCACAAGAAGGGGTCTCTCTCTCTCTCTCTCTCTCTCTCTCTCTCTCTCTCTCTCTCTCTCTTTCTCAAAGCAACCACAACTATGTAGGGCAGGGTAGGACTGTTCCTGCGGGTTTCTGAGACGATAACTCTTTACAGGAGTTTATTCTTTTCTCGTTCTGCCTGAACTCAAGCTGACAGTTAGTCCACGCATGGCCCTTGTACTCTCCTCCCAGAGGTCCCCTCCACATGGCGCGTGGGCTAGTCCGAAGTCCACGGAAAGGCAGGGGTCCTGGCACAGGGAACTGGACAGGAAGCACCCAGGACACGCTGGCTTCTCCTCTAGCACTGGGCAGAAACCAAACAAAAGGCAAGGCAACCACACCAGGCAGTAAAGCAACACCTGCTTAAGAAAGCACTCAAGCCTTTGCTGAACAAATCTTTTTCTTGACCCCTGAGGGCAGTCTCTCCCAGTTCCCAGGAAGGAGCTGGTCAGAAGGGCCCTCCACCGCCACCTGCTCTCTAGGAAACGGTGCTGCCTAACTTACCTGCTGCTTCAGGGATTTCTAACCCAAGAGGGCCAGAGAGCCAGCCATCTGCAGAAACATCATCCGTGTGGTTCTGTAAGGTGATTTCCCAGCCTCTCACCCCAGCCCTCCCACTTAGCCTGGGCTCCCCAAAGACAACAACAAAGCCAGGGTCCGCTCCAGCCCCAGCCATTCCATCCATTCCCCTCTCTCCGGGAGAGAAAGGCCTTCCTAAGGAGGGCCTTCCTAAGGAGGGGCCCGATTCTCAGGCACTGTCTGCAGCTTAGGGGCAGGGCAAGACGTTTAGAAGTCTAAAATTGGAGCCAATCGCTGAGCCTCTTGGGTGTGACCCATCTGAACCAGGTCATTTTTTTTAATGCTCTTTTCAGTGTCTGATTATATTCCTCAGCGAAATCACCCAATCACTTAAAAGAAAGAAGGGGCGCCCGGTGAAGTCCACACGTGCCCGTTCCGGTGGGACTTTGTGAAAATTCAGCCGCTTGTCCAGGGGAAGCCGTATCCCTCCATTTCTAAACCTTT
The DNA here is from genome assembly GCF_050624435.1 of Tenrec ecaudatus. Classification (NCBI taxonomy): domain Eukaryota; kingdom Metazoa; phylum Chordata; class Mammalia; order Afrosoricida; family Tenrecidae; genus Tenrec; species Tenrec ecaudatus. The sequence continues at coordinate 184,303,017 of NC_134532.1, forward strand.
TCAAAGCAACTTTCAGAGGACGCGCTCTTCGAAAGAAAATTACAACAGGAAAAGCCACAGCGGGGCGGAGTGCAAGCAAAATGACACCTATTTAAATTAAAAATTTTTTTTAAATGGGGGGAGCTGTAGGCGGTGACGTCAGAGGGTCTCTTAGTCAAGCAGCGACCAGGAAGCTGCCAGAAACCATTCAGGCGCGTCTCAAAATGACTGGGGCAGGATGTGCCCCTCGAGAGAAACGTGGGGCGCCCTGGTGGAGCTGCCAAAGTTAGCCTTGCAAAGTACCCTGAACTTTTCCGGGGAGGCTCGGGGGCACGCTGACCACCCTCGCCCAGTTCGGCCGCCCTTCAGCCACGCTCGTCCCCAGAGATATTTAGTGGGAGGATGGGGAGCGGGGGGTGCGGGTCGGGCGAGTGGAGGGGGTCGGCTGCCAGGGCTCCAGGTCGCCGGCAAGGTGAAGGTTTCGCTTTTGTCCAAGTAAGGGGACAGCGCGCGGGCGGGAGCTTCCTCCGGCGGCCAGGCGGGGCATGGACGCCCAGGGCGGCCCCATCCCTAGCTGGGCTCGGGGCGGGGATGCAGCGGGCAGCGAGCGGGGTGCGCCCAGCCCGGGAAGGCGCCTACCTGGTTGGCGGCGGCGGCGGCTTAGGGCGCGGGGCCCGGCCGGGGCGAGCAGGTGGCGGGGGCCCGCCTGGGGGCGGCCTGGGCTAGCGGCGCAGCCATCGCGCGGGCCCGGGGTCCCCGGCTCGGTGCCCGCGGAGGTCTGGCGGGTCCCGCGGCGGCGGCAGCAACAGGCGCGGCGGCGGCCCGAGGCGAGGAGGAGGTGTCTGCGCGCGCCTGGCGTTTCCTCCCCTCCCCGGCGGCGGGGCCAGCGCGGGCGGGGGCAGGCGAGGCCCGGGCGCGGGCGGGAGCTCCGGGCTCGGTCCCCCGGGAGCAGAGAGGGGGACGCGGGGCCGTGCCCGTCCCCCGCCGCGCCCTGGGGCTCTGTCCCGGCCGAGTTACCCGGGAGCGACAGCTGCTGCAGTGCGGGCCGCCGCCCCCCCCTCCCGGCGGCCCCTCCCCGCCCTTGGCGGGGCGCGCGGAGTCCCACCTGGAGGAGCGAGAGCAGGCGGGCCCTGGGCGCCGGGGAGAGCCAGGTGCGGTCAGGGGCGCTGGGGACGCGAGCCCGGCGCAGGCTGAAGGCCCCCGCGGCGGGATGTGCAGTCGCACACCCTGTCCTGGGCCGCCTATTTATAGCAGGTGGCACTGCCCGCCGCTCACCCCGCCGCCGGTGGGGCTCTCAGCAGGTGGTACTGTTAGCCCGCTCTGCGCCCGCGGGGGCCTCGCCTTTCCCCACCCACCCCCCGCCACCGGACGTGGCATAGAACACGGGGAGGCGACTAGCCGTGGGCTCTCCTCGCATCACCCCTTGCGGTCCTAGCGCTGGGAAAGGACAGGGAGTGAACGGAGGCGGGGAGGTCCCTGGAGAAGGGCATCCGGTCAGGAGAACCGAATCATTGACGACTGACATGTTCTCTCCCGATGAATGGCCAGTTATTCCTGTTCTACCTACTGCAGAGTGAGGTGAGGACACACACACGCACGCACACACACACACACACACACACACACGCAAATACACGCACGCGCACACACACCCGCAAATACACACACGCATGCACGCACGTTTAATCCTCTCTCCAGAGATGTGTAAGCAGGGCAAGAAGTTTTGGACATAAGACCAGGGGTTTAGGGAGAGGGACCTCCTCCCCCCTCCCCCCACCATCCAGTGTTTTGTTTTGTTTCTAAATGTGTGTGCTTAGTAGCTGGGGGCTTCAGGGAGAGGCCGAGGTTCCCGGGCTGTAGGGTTGAATCTAAACCCGAATTCTGCCGGCATCACAGTTGTGCAAGGTGCTTGCCTTTCCCTAGCAGGGAATGGAGCCAGCCCTTTGCAGGGTCCCTGTGGGGATGGAGCGGAATGAGTGTGTAAAGTGGCACAGTGTCTTTTACGATGGACCTCAACTAATACAGCAGCTGTCCTTACCTGAGTAGGCAAAATGGTTCACGGGTGCGGGGTGCTAGGGGAGAAAGTGAAAGTTCATGTTCATCCCGAGGTGTCTCAGAAGACAGACATGGAGGTCTAACAAAAATCAGCCATGGAATACCCTATGAAGTGTCGGGGCATGCCGAGGTCAGTTGGCTTAACAGAGCTCCCAAAGACAGTTCTGCATGCTACTTGCATGAATGGTGGCTGGGATCTTCACCAGCTTGTGAGCAGCCACATGAGGTGCAGCTATTGGCTTCTCCCCATCCAGAGGGAAGAAAAGTGAGGAAAACAGGAAGACATAGGGAAGCAGTCCAGTGGATGCAGGGACCATGGGGAACATGAATATCAACCTTCCTGACACTGGATGATCTAGACGGTGCCCAGCTACCACTACCTACCGCGCTGAAGAAGGATCGTATTAGAGGTCTGCTAGATGGAGCGGGAGTAAAATGGGGAACACAACTCCAGTTGGTAAAGAATACCAAGCTTATGAGCCAGATGGAGACTTGTGGGACCCCCAAACTATGACCCTTAATCACCCTCTAGGTCTAAAACGGAACCAAGTAGTAGAAGAATCAGCCATTTAAGGTCAAAGGGGAAGCATTTCGCCAAGGACAAAGTTCAGAGGATTAGGAAACGAGGAGGGAGGGGGGTGAATGATGGGACATTGAGAGGACTGCAATGGAAATCGTTGGGGGAAATGTGCATACATTTCTCAATGTAAAACTGAGGATCTGCTCTGTAAACTTTCACCCAATTCACAATAAAACGTTTTTGTTTTGCTCTTTTAAGAAAACAAACCAAAAAATAAACTCCAGGCATGATTTTCATCTGGTGGACCAGGAATAGAAAACCCTATGGAGCTCATTTATATTGTGACACAGATGGGACTCTCAGGAGTCGGCCTTGTTGCCGGAACCCAGATGGCAAGTGGGGGGCCAAGGACCCTCCTCCCACCCAGCAACAATGTGCTCCTAGAAGCGCCCTGAGGATCCAAGAACGTTTGGGGGTTAGCAATCTCTTATAGGATATTCTGTGGGGTGTGCATACATTCAAGTGAGCCACAAAAGCCTTCTCGGAAGCTTGATTTAAAGCTCTAATAATATTCATTTAATGCCATCGAGTCAAATCAGACTCACAGCGACCCTGTAGGACAGAGTAGAAGTGTACCTTTGAGTTTCTGAGGCTGGAAGTCTTTAGGGGAAGAGAAAACCTCATCTTGTTTCTGAAGAGTGACTAGTGGGTTTGAACTGCTAACTGTTCAGTTAGCAACCCATTGCACCAGCAGATCATCTTAAAATTCTCACAATATATTGGCTACGTCTAGGACCTCATGGCAGACACCTTGTATGCATGAGTCCTGGCTCCAGTGCTCACAATGAGGCTTCAGGACAGGGATTATTAAGTCCATTTGACTAATAGGAAAACGAAGAGGTTGGTGTCTACTGGGAACCATAGAGCTAAGAGCTGGTGCTAAAGTCTCAATGGGAACCCTGGTGGTGTAGTGGTTAAGCGCTGGGCTGTAATCTGCAAGGTCTGCAGTTTAAAACCACCATGCCCTGCCAGGGGGACAGGGCTTTTTACTCCAGTAAGGAGTTAGAGTCTCAAAGTTACAGTGGCAGGTCTACCCTGTTCAATGGCGCCGCATTGACCCAATGGCACTGGGTTTGCTTTTTGATTTTAGAGTCTTCAAGAGCCCAACACTCACTGCCATCAAGTCAATTTCAATTCATAGCAACTCTATAGAACAGGGTAGAACTGCCCCTGTGGGTTTTCTGAGACTATGCGTCTTTATGGGAGTAGAAAGCCTCATCTTTCCCGACAAGCCAAAGCTCCTTCTAACACTTCCTCCTCCATCACTGCGTAGTGATGAATACCCCTGGAGGTATTCCACTCGTTCTTGGCCTTTGCCTCGTTATTTGTGTGTTTGGCCTCAACTCCTTGATGAAGAGAGGCATGGAACCCATAGCTACTCTGATGAATGAATGAAGCATTTCCAAACGCCAGTTGCCCGACTCATGGCGACTACGTCAGAGCAGAACGGGCCTCTGCAAGGTTTTCAATCTCTGATTCCCAAAGCAGCTGGCCAGGCCTTTCTTCCGAGGCGTGTCTGGAGAATTCAACCCTCTTGGTGAACAGTCACTGTACGTCAACTCCTCCCACCCCCAAGGGGCTCCAGTCACGTGGGCATCTCCTGGGTCAGAGCACAGCAACAGCCCACCCTGCCTCCAACTCAACAGGCCCGTTTCCTGCAATCACACGGCCCTTCATTTCCCTGACATTCCTACACTGCCTTTCACCAGTGAGCTGACACATGAGCACTGAAATTAGTCAGGTGGGACCGTGTGACCAGCGCCCACTCCTGGGGAAGGGCATTAGGTCAGTGATGCTTTACTGGATTCTGTTCATAGAGCATTTTGGCCAGAACACCCTCCCATCTTGCCATTTCCTCCTCCTTTCTTCCCCAACCCCCCCTCTTCCCCTCTCCAACCATCCCCTGTCCCCTAGTGTCAGAAGGCTGAAGCCCCCTGCGGTGAGGGAGACAGGCCGAGACCCCTCCCCTACCATCCCAGGACCCCAAGCAGGTTCCAGCTCAGAGATTTATAAATCACTGGCAAATGGTCGAACCCTGACTGAGGGTTAGGGGTTAGGGGAGGGCCATGGGCTTGTGAGAAACAGTGGTGGGGGTGCCACATCCCAGTTCCACCCACTGTCCTTGCCTCCAGGAAAGATGATGGGGGTTTTGTTGTTTAATTATCTTAGCCTCCTGGAAACAAAAATTCCTCTCTGTGTGATTAGGATTTTCGTGTGTGTGTGTGTGTGTGTGTGTGTGTATGTGTGTGTGTTTAAAGCATTTTCCCAGAGCCTTAGGGACACACTGCCATCTAACCTGCTTGCTCTGAGTGTTCTAGCAGGTCTGGACTCAACCGAAAAGAGGAGCTTTGGGTGGGACGGTCATATCGGAGAGCAGGTTGAAGACAGAAAGACATATCCCAGGGCCGTAGAGAAGCAGCGCTCTTACCTGCAAACACTGCTGCTGAAGGAGGGAAGCAGAGCTGGTCCGCCACTGTCGCATCCGCATGGGGCCACCGGGCCTTGGTGAGGGCAACATCAGATTCCCCGGGTCCCAGGGAAATATCCTGTAGGTATTACTTTGTCTCTTGTCGCAGACATCTAGCGCTGTTTTAAGACAAAGCGCCACCAATGGATGTTTTTAACAGACATCCATTTCCCCCACAATTTAGGGGGCTACAAATCTGAACTCGGGACCAATTCTAGAATAAGTCTTCCTCCTGCTGGTAGCTCTGGAGCAAAAGTCCTTTTCGCCTTTCAACCTCTGCGGCCCCAGCAGTCTTTGGAGATCATTATGTGCCTAGGCATCCAGGCTCCCTGAGTCTGGGAAGTTCTCGGTGTAGGGCCCTCAGGTCCAAAGGATGCTGCCCCTCCCAGCTCTTCTGTCTTCTTGGTCTCGCTGTCTCTCTTGTCGTATGTACCCTCAAAAGCGATGCACGCTAGATTCAACCTCACCTTGTAGCTTGTACCCTGTCTCATTACTGTGGTCACCTCTCATGCTGCCTCATTAACATCATTGAGGTTAAGATCGACGATGCGTAGGGTCATTACATCAGGTCACAAAATGGATAATTCCATAAGACTGAGAATCATTTTGACACATATTTTAAAGAAGATGCAATTCAATCTGTGATGCCATCAAGCACGAAACTAAGTAGGAAATAGGCCCAGACACTAAGATTCAGCGTCAGCCCCCCTGATTCTCTTGACTTGAGTCACCCAGAGCACAAGGAGTTCATATATCTTCCCCAGGGGCATTTAGCAGACATCAGATAGTAAGCATTGATTCAGCCATTGAAAAGCCTGGTGAGATGGCATGATCATGCTCTGTGGCCGTGGGGCTCCCCTGTGTGAATGACTGCACTGCCTCCAGCTCACCCTGAAATCCTACAGTGGATCGTTGCTCACAGGCTTTCCCCATAGGCTCTTGCTAATTTTGTTATTTGCTGCATAATTTATGGTTCTTTGCCCAAGGCCAGGAACAGTAATATCTGCTTTAAGATGTCCACAGAATTCCTGAAGATGGTGAACTACCACTGGTGCCATGAAATCAAGTGTAAGTCCAAACACGGAAAGAAGATCGTGGCCTGTATTTTTAAATCGTTGGGAGAACCGCATGCTCTCATGGTGATCGCGTGGTGGTTGGATGATTATTTTATGTGCACATGAATGTGCACGAAAGTGTGGGGAGTAGAATCCAACTTGTCAGTCAGGTCACAGCTTGATGATGACTCCTGGGGGTGTGGCCGTCTAATAAGGAAGACACTGGGAACTTCCTTCTGCCTCTTGCTTCTTGGGTCTCTGCTTACCTCTAGAGGCAGCCCAGAGAGCTGTTGGAGCCCTGCCACATCTCCATTGACCTTGACCCATGGGACTCTGACCTGCCAGCCCGTGATCTTCCTGCATTCCACGTCACCTTTCTGCATCATCTGCCTGCAGCTACGTGACTGTGAAAGGGCCCCCACTAGCACCAGACTTGTGGACTTGAGTTGGATTGGGCTGGGATGCCTTCTGGAGTTAGAATTACCTTTTCATATAAAACTCTTTCTTATACGTGTATGAGTGTCATTGGCTTCGTTTCTTTAGACAACCCAACCTAACATAGATAGTTACGGTTTTATGTCAACTTGGCTGGACCAGGTATATAACACAGGCTTGGCAGTTAAGCCATAGTAATTTTTTTGTGATGAGATCTTGTAGTTGTGACTGCTTCTAATATAAGTGGAAACTCTGGCAAAGCTGGCTTGCTGTTCGCTAGGTCTGGATCCTGCATCTGGCTTATCACCTGACCTCCGGTTCTTTGCACTTGAGCCTATGACCTCCAGGAAGTTATCAGGAGCCTGCCAACTTACTTGCCACCTTTAGAGTCATCAGCCCCTCCAGTTATGTGAGTCAGGAGAAGCCTCCAGCCTGACAACTCACCCAAGGACTTGGAACTTGCCAATCTCTACAACTGTGTGAGCCACTGCCTTGATATAAAGCTCTCTGTTGAATAGCATATGTAAGCTCCATCGGTTTTGTTTTTCTAGAGAGCCCAGTCCAAGGCATTCATGAATCAAGAGTATGAATCTTTGACTAACTTATGAAAGAGGGCTTTCATACAATCTACTCATTATTTAAATGTTCATCATAGTTCCTCAAATTCCAATGATTGCTTTGAGCCTCTTTAACTCAATTCCAAAATCTGCACCATAAAGTGTGAATTCTTAACTAGAGGGCCCACTGACCAACCGGCATCAACCACACCAAAAGATGAAGATGAGGAGCACCGTGGTAGTGTGTGCACCGCACAGTCAGCGGGTCAAAATCACTAGCACGCCCACGGGAGGAAGATGTGGCTTTCTACTCCCTCCCATCAAGAGGGACAGTCTCAGAAACCCATGGTGGTGGGGTGGGGTTCTTCCCTGTCCTGAGGCTCGCTAGGAGTAAACCTCCACTCAATGGCAGTGAGCTGAGTAAGCCGAGCAAGGCTCATGAGACAGCTTCCCCGGGTCTGCTTGCTCCCCTGGGCAGATGGGGACTTCGTGGAGCCTGTAATGGAGGAGGCTTGGAAGGCAGAGCCACAGGGTGGGAAAAAGTGCATGGTCACTGGGCAGCCTCTGCCTCAAGCATGGGAGGTGGTGGCCTCGCAGCCCCTTAGCTAGGTAACTTGCCAACCCTGCTAGCTCCCGGCATAACTAATTACATCTGAACAGCGTGGTAAGTCATTTTACTAAGAAGGGCGTGACAGCACATGGCTCAATGATTGCTGTTGTCGGTTGTCATTGAGCTGACTCTGCCCATGGTAGCCTCTACATGTAACTAAAGCACTGCCTGGCCCTGTGCCAGCTTCGTGAGCATTGTTATGCTTGAGTCCCTGAAGCAACTCTTGTGTGGTGCCTCTCCACCGAGGGGGCTCATCTTCCTCCCTCCATCGAACACTATCCTGCTGCGGTCCTCCGTCATGTTTGCATGGACCAGGTTTTAGGAGGAGAGTGCCAGGTCTTTCTTCCTAGTCTTCCTTGGTCTGCAAGCTACTGGTATCTGAAATACCAGTGGCACAGCTTTGAACATCCTATCAGCACACAGGTGACCGTTGTACAATACACTGACACCTGAGTATTAGCATCCCAAACCAACCAAACTCACTGCCAGCCATTCTGTTCTGACTCCTAGCGACCCGATGGGGTAGAACAGATCCTCTGAATTTCTGAGACTAACTCTTTAAAGGAGTAGAAAGCCTCATCTTTCTCCAGTGCAGCACCTAGTGGTTTCAAACTGCTGACCTCAACGCTGTTAGCAACCCAGTGTGTAACTACCATGCCACCAGGGCTCCTTAGTCTGTGAAGTAGCCATTATGATAAGAACGCAGACCGGCATCAGGATCAGAGATGATGTGCCGACTGGGAAGCCACCAAGATCACTTTATGAAAAGGCTGAGGATGGTGACAGATCTGGGAACAAAACAAGCAAAAGGAGCAAGTAGCTTTGGGGCCCAGCTTTAGTCATTAGAGATGCTAGGGTTTCAGTGAGTGAAATCAGCAAACGTTTTGCGGCTGCCAAGAACCAGCTCTTCACGCAGTGTGAGAACTCCCCCCAGCACAGGCGTAGGTCTCCGAGAAGTTCCTCGGCTCCTTTTATGGAAGCGGCAGATAAAACTCTGGGCACTGCCCCCAGTTTCCTCTGGGTCACATTGTTGCTCCACACAAGCACCTGCCTGGGGCAGATCCTTCAGGCTTTGTAACCTTCGCTCAGGGATTCAGTCCTCTGAGTCGTTTTTTTTGTGGGGCCGATGTCACGCTCAGAGCTGGGCTAGTGCTCCCGGGCATATCACTCCATTCTGAGGACGGCATTTGGCCAAAGTCTGTGAAAATCCCTTTGTAATTGCCAGAGTTATGAATCTCAGTGGTTTTGCTCAGACTGAAGGCTACTAAACTCCCGATACTGCAGGATCTCTGCTTTATCTTACCCCAAATACTAGGCTCCCGTGGCTGGTACGGAATGGGTGATGATAGGGCTGATCTCCCTGTTGTGGCCGTGGCCACCCCACAGTCTATTCTCAGCACAACAGCCAAGGAGTCGCTTAAAAGACCTACAAGTTGGGCCAGGTGGTTGCTCTGCTTCGAATGTTCCCTTAGCTTTGTCTCCCAGAGAAAGACCTGAAGTCCTTCTAAGGGCTTGCCCACTGCCGCCGAGTGGGTTCCGACTCAGAGTGAGCCCACAGGACAGGGTAGAACTGCCCCTACGAGTTTCTGAGACTAACTGCTAACAAGAGTCAAAAGCCTCGTCCTTCTCCCTTAGAGCACCTGGTGGTGTTTAACCGCCCCAACCCAACAACTGCCACTAGAGCGTACAGGACCCCAAAGGGCCTTCCCCACTGCCCCACTCCTGTGCTGTTCCCCCTGTGCCTCATCACTCTACTCTTACTGTTCGCTCGCACTCTTTCCTCTACCTGCTGGGCTCCGCCCTCAGCCCCACACTTGTTCAGGTCCTCAATGATCATTTCCAGAGCTCCTCCTTTTACCAGCCTCTGAAAGACGTGAAGGACTAGTACCAGAGCTTTCAGCATCATATCACTTACACACACATGTACACACGCACACACGCACGCACACACGCACACTCATGCACACACGTGCACACAACATACACGCACATGCACGCGCACACACATACATGCACGCACGCGCACATATGCACACGCATGCACACATGCACGCACACACGTGCGTACGCGCACACACATATACACATGCGCGCACACGTGCTACACACACGCACACATGTGCGCGCACACACACACTCATGCACACATGCGCGCGCACATATATACACGCACACAAGCACGCACACATGCGCACACACACGCACACCCCTAGTCCCCCTCCCCTTCTTTACATTTCTCCATAGTCCATAAATCACCTTCAGTTATACTACAAATATTAAGAAAGCCAAAACAGCAAGTCCAATGCCAATGAGCAGACGGAGACTCCCGGAGACCCGATGTGCCACAGACTCAAACTGCAGCCCCCAGGTTTTCTCGGCAGGAATCCTTAGAAAGGCAGCTCGCCAGGTCTGTCTTCCGTGGCACCACTGAGTGGGTTTGAACAAGCGAGCCTTAGGTTAGCAGCTGGTCACAGTCTGTTCAGCTCCTTGTGTATTTGTTTGCCCTCGATTTCTCCACTCTCACCCTCCCTTGGGGGAGGAGAGTTTTCTCTGCGACGTGCTTGGCACATAGTGAAAAACAAAACTCCAAATTCACTGTCATAGAGTCAATGTTGACTTTATAGTCAAAACGGATCCCATGGAACAGTGCAGAAGTGCCCCCGTGGCTGTCTTTTTCCCACGCGGTGACTAGGGGTTCTGAACCACTGACTTTGCAATTAGCAGCCCACTGTGTAACCACACCGCCGTGGACATTCAAAAAGTGCTTGCTGAATGTGAAGGTCCCTTCTAGCCATGCCTCTAACGCCCACCAAATGACTGGTCAGGGGGCGGGGGGACCATGGAAATGGGGTGTGTGTAACCCTAATAGAGGGGATTGGTCTGTTTCACTGCTGTGGTGAGAGCATGAACCATCCTTGAAGCAGGAACAGAAGGAATTCCCAGGATCATCATGGAGGAAGAGTCGTGTTTGAGATCTCTGTCTACAATGGCCGAGGCTGGGAGTCCCCCCCCCACCCCTACCCCCACCCAAGGGGTGGCTTCTGGGCTCCGCAAGGCTGGAGTGGAGATGATCGCTTTTCCTATTGCCTGACCGTGCCTATTGTGCAACAACAGTAGAGTGCGAGCCTGCTGATTGCTTCGGAATTTCCTTTAACGGCAAAGCTGCTGGGCTAGAGACATCCAGTCCTCTCCTCGTTTTCCTGTTGCTAAATATAAAATGCAGGACGATGTTCTTCTGTGATTCAAGGGAACCGGAGTCCTTGTATGGAAAGCCGAGAGAGAGAGAATTATGACAAAGAATTCACCAGGATTTCCTATTGGGCACGGTCCACAAGGGCTTCAGAGTCACCGAAGCGCTCCCTAAAGTGACGCAGGAAAAGAAGAGGCATCGTCCCTGGCCTCAGAACACGGCCACTCTTCTCCTTCCAGGACCAACCACACCAACTTCTGCTCACATTCCATTTAAGAAATGGTTTCTGCCTTGCTAGCCGTAGAGACTCTGACCCAACCTTCCTCTCTGTCGCTGCAGAAACCAACCACAGACAATATGGCAATGCTGCTAAAAGATTTATTTGTAGACACCGCAATTGGAACTTCATGCAATTTTCATGTCAGGAAATACTATTCTTTAAATTTTTTTTCAACTAAAAGATTTACAAAACCACGGTGAGACCATGTTGTTATCAGAACATGGAGGCTGTTCTGACCCATAGCGACCCTGGGCACAACAGAAGGACACACTGTCCAGTGCAGCGCTGTCCTGACAATTGGTCCCATGCATGAGCCCGTTGTTTCGGCCACGGTGTCAACCCACCTTCGTGAGGGCCTCCCACTCTCCCATTGCCTCTCTACCAAGCACTCCCGACAACATTTCCAAAGCACGTGAGTAGACGTCTCCCCATCCTTACCTCTAAGGAGTACTCCGGCAATATTTCTTCTAAAAAAGATTAGTTTGCTGCTTTAGCCGTCCATGGCACTTTCGATATTCTTTGTCACCACCCCAATTCAAATGCATTGATTCTTCTCCTGTCTTCTTTATTCAGTGTCCAACTTTCACGTGATACGGGGCCATTGGAAATAGCATGGCTTGAGTCAGGCACACCTTAGTCCTCATAGTAACATCTTTGCCTTTCCATACTCTAAAGAGGTATGTGCAGCAGATTTACCTAATGTAACTTGTCTTTTGATCTCTTGACTGCTGCGTCCATCAGCATTGATTATGTACCCAAGCAAGACTCTGAAATCTTACTCATCGAATAGCTAAGGCAAAGGGAAGAAATGGTGAAGTTAAAGAGCAGAATATAAAATTTCAAAGGGCAACTCAAGGAGACAAAGTAAATATTATAATGAAATGTGTAAAGACCTAGAGTTAGAAAACCAAAGGGAAGAACACACTCATCTATCTTAAACTGAAAGCTAAAGAAAAAAACCTCATGGCTCACATTGAAATATTGCAAGATTCTATAGACAAACTATTCAGTGATGTAGGAAGCATCAAAAGAAATGGAGTGCTTGAGTGGAGACCCAATGTCTATCTGCTACCTTAATACTAAACCTATAAATATATGCACATAAATCTATTTCCCCACCCTCATATATAAATACGTTTACATATATGCATGCCTTTATTTATACTTTGTTCTATTAAACTGACATTCCATGATGCTCACCTTCCCCACACAATCGCTGAAGACAAAGTGGGTACATAAGCAAATGTGGTGAAGAAAGCTAGTGGAGACCGGCTATCAAAAGATATAACATCGAGGATCTTAAAGACTTGAAGGTAAACAAGCAGCCTTCTAGCTCAGAAGCAACAAAGCCCACATGGTAGAAGCACACCAGACTGTGTGATCACGAGGTGCCAAAGGGATCAGTTATCAGGCATCAAAGAAAAAAAAAATCTCATAATTGTGTGCTCACCTCCCCATATGATTGCTGAAGACCAATGGGTACTTAGCATATGTGGTGAAGAAAGCTGACAGTAACCGGCTATTAAAAGATATAGCGTTTGGGATCTTAAAAGCTTGAATGTAAAGAACAAAAATTCAGATTGTGAATGAGGGAAAGTGTGGAGTGGGGACCCAAAGCCCATCTTGTAGGCAACTGGGCATCCCCTTACGAAAGTGTCACGGGGAGGAGATGAGCCAGTCAGGGAACAGTGTAGCAATAATGAAACATACAACTTTCCTCTAGTTCCTAAATGCTTCACTGCCGCCCCCCCTCCGACTGCCCCCACAACTATCATGATCCCAATTCCGCCTTACAAATCTGGTTAGACCAGAGGCTCTACACTGGTACAGACAGGAACTGGAAGCACAGAGAATATAGGACAGATAATCCCTTCAAAACCAGTGGTGAGAGTAGCGATACCAGGAGGGTGGAGGGAGGGTGGGGTAGAAAGGAGGAACTGATTACAAGGATCTATATACAACATCCTCCCTGAGGGATGAACAACAGAAAAGTGGGTGAAGTGAGATGTTGGACAGTGTAAGATATGACAAAATAATAATTTATAAATTATCAAGGTTACATGAAGGAAGGGGGAACAGGGAGGGAGGGGGGAAAATGAGGAGCTGATGCCAGGGGCTTATATAGAGAGCAAATGTTTTGAGAATGATGAGGGTAATGAATGTACAAATGTGCTTTATATAATGGATGTATGTATGGATTGTGATAAGAGTTGTATGAGCCCCCAATAAAATGATTAAAAGAAAGAAGCAAGAACTAGGAAACCAACTGATATGGCTCCAATGGACTACCTATCTGTGGTAGTTACATAATTTCATGTCAACTTGATAAATAGGATGTGGGGGCAGAGTCTAACCTGTCAATAAGCCACATGAAGCCATGCTGATGAGAGCCAGAGCCCTGGAGCTGGAGGAGCCACGTGTAGACGCAGGCCAGTGCTCAGATGCTTCCACCACCACTGGATCCATGACTTTCCACCCACTGGCCTGTGATCTTCCTGCATTCGGTATCATTGTGTGGCTGTGTGAGTTTAAAGAGGAATTTATGGACTAGTATTGGACATATGGGCTAATCGCATGTGGACTGGGCTGGAATGTTTTCTCAATATACAACGGCTTGTTGATATAAAGGCTCTCTCTTACACACACACACACACACACACACACACACACACACACAAGAGCAAGAAGATGGAAGGAATACACAGACCAAAAAAAAAGAACGCACAGAGTCGCTGTACCAAAAAGAAGTGGTACAGTATTCAACTGGTCAATCTTGCACCGTGTCAGGAAGTAGCACATGAGTAAGAACCAGTGGTGCTGAAGGAAGATGTTCAAGCTGCACTAGAGGCATATTAGCCACAAGCAAGGATCCAGGCACTGATGGAATGCAAGCTGGGAATGCTTCAGTAGGCTGAGGAAGCACGGAAGCACTCACTTCTCGATGCCAGGAAATTTGGAAGACAGCTACTTGTCCAACTGACTGGACAGGATCCGTATTTGTACTTAGTTCAAAGAAAGATGATCCAGCAGAATGTTCAACTAATAGAACAATAAACATTGATATCCCACGCTTAGGCCGTAAGTCATATAAAAACAGACTGCCAGCTAGTTCAAGTCCACAGGCCATAGTCTGCTGGGCGTTGCTCGAGACCATGGGTTCATGGTAATTTTTATGCCATAGACCCCGTTTGCTGATTTCATGAAGCCTACAGACCCTGTGGTAGGTGAGTAAATTAAAATATATGATGACTCAGCAAACAAACTCGGCCACCAAACCCATTCTAAATCAAAATGACTCTCCATAGGGTTTCCAAGACTGGAAATCTCTATGGAAGCAAACAGCCTCCTCTTTCTCCCACAGAGCGCCTGGTAGTTTGAACCACTAACCACACATAGGGTTACAGAGGAAATCAATTATGTAGAAATACAGTTATCAATATTATCTTTGAAAGTGTGGTAGAACAATATATGTTCCTTGCTATTAACATATTAAATAACAAGATCTAACAGCGAGTCTAATAACTACTGTAATTTTGAGGTAGCAATGAGAATAAATGATATTCTGACATGCTTGCAATCCCTGCAAGTGACCTGAAAATATGAGCTTTCTATTCATGAAAAAAATAGACATTAAAATCCCTGTGCTGTAGCAACGAAACTTCCTCTAGTTCTTAAATGCTTCCCCTCCCCCCTGCTCCGCTATCATGATCCCAATTCTACCTTACAAATCCAGCTAGACCAGAAAATGTACACTGGTACAGATAGGAACTGGAAACAGGGAATCCAGGACAGATGACCCCTTAAGGACCAGTGGTGAGAATGGTGTTACTGGGAGAGTGGAAGGAAGGTGGGGTTGAAAGGGGGAACTGATTACAAGGATCTATATACAATCTCCTCCCTGGGACAGACAGCAGAAAAGTGGGTAAAGGGAGATGTTGGACAGTGTAAGATATGACAAAATAATAATAATTTATAAATTATCAAGGGTTCATGAGGAAGGGGGGAGGGAGGGGAGAAAATGAGGAGCTCATACCAAAGCAAATATTTTGAGAATGATGAGGGCAACAAATGGAGAAATGTGCTTGACATACAATGGATGGATGTATGGATTGTGACAAGAGTTGTAAGAGCCACCAATAAAATTATTATTAATTTTTAGATCCCAGTGGTTTGTTCCTATGTTCAAAATGGAAGGGAAATTACAAGAACTAGGTACCACCCTTCTGGCCATGTTCTTCCGAGGCCAATTTGTCTGTTCTTCTGAATGCTTCGATGGAGGATGGGGAGACTTCCTCTCATGGACTTAGCGCATGTTGCCAGGAGAGACCAGTTCCTGGTAAAGGACATCGTGCTTGCCCAAGGAGAGGAGCAGCAGAGAAGCGACAGATTGACAACGTGGCTGCAGCAATGTGCTGAGCTAACAACGGTGAGGATGACGCAAGACTGGGCAGTGCTCCATTCAGCTGTCTCTCTGAGTCGGGACTCCAAAGCACCTAGCGATACAACAAGACACCGCCAACCACAGTGGAGTTGACTTCAACTCACAGCGACTCCGTGCTTGTCCACATGACTGATCTCCAGGGGGTCCTCAGTGGCTAGTGTCTGAGGCACCTCGAGTGGACAGGAGTCGTCAATTTTCTCGTTAACAGTGAAGTGTGCTGTTTACACCCAGACACGTAGAAAGGCTGTTGTTGTCGTTGTTGTTGTCAGTTACGTCAGTTCTGACTCATCTGTACCACAGAATGCAATTCCACTCGATCCTGTGCCATCCTCACAACTCCGCTTCGGTTTGCGCCCATCGATTCCGCCACCGCGTCAATCCATCTTGTCGGAGGCTAGACCTAACTGAAAAGCAAACAGTACGAAAGTCGTGTTTTCCATCCACAGGCACCGCTATCCCTGGACTCTATGCAAAGAGAAGATTGTGCTCTCAAGGTGAGAGTCCCAGAGGAGTCCAGCAGAAGGTAGATGGCATCAGTGGGCAATTGCGAGGCTGTGGGTCTTGGGGAGCACAATGCTAATGGAGACAGTAAACAGAGGCTGGATTGTAGGCTGTGGGTGCGGCGAGCAGAGAAGAGGTGCCACTGTCTTCTTTGCCAATCTGTCCCCATCCAAATGGCCTGCCTGCCCCACATCCCTCCCTTACGAGAAGGGGAGGCTGGGCTTGCCGCAGCCTGGCCGGCACAAAAGGGTCCTTATGATACGGCGGCTGCTGTGCCAGACCAGCCAGGCCGACACAGAGTGTTTCCATGCCACGTCTGCCAACAGGACCTTTCGAGTGTGCTTATTAAAACATTATTTTTGGGAAATCAGTTTGGAACAGGCTTGTTGAGAAAGGAAGGGGGGATGGGGGGAGGGGGGAGGCAAGGGGAAGGGAGGAAAGGGAGACAAGTACAGAGCGCTTTGGTTTCCTCACCACTGCAAGTTACTCCAACTTAACTAGGCCCCCAAGACCCCTTGGTCCCAGCTTCAGGGTCCCTTAGCCATTCGTCTTGGCGTTCTCTTTAGCTCCCTTACTTTTCTTCCCGCAGAGATACAAGGAAGGCTCCGGGTTTTCCCTGGGAGCCATGGAGCACGCCGTTGTTGAGGAGGGTCCAGAGAGTGCAGGCAAGGGCCGTGTTTACTGGAAGTCCAGCTTGACGTCTCTTTAAAGCTGCGTTTCTGGCCTGTCATTTCCGTTTCTCCCTAAGACGAACATTTCTCCCTTCCGCTCGTGTGAGGACATGTCTAAGCCTTTCCAGTGCCAGCTTCCCTTATCTTGTCGCTACTTCACAAATACCTCTTCCTCTTTCTAAAACAATCAAAGGAGAAAGACAGAGAGCGGAACGTGGCTGCCCCTCTAAGTAGTTAAATCCCCTGGTTGTACTTTATTTTTAAATTTGTATTATTAATAGGGCGTTCATACATATATCGCATCGTCCCATAGTTCAGTCATGTCAAGCAGTATTGTGCAATCGCTACCACAATCGGTTTCCAGTCTTTCTCTTCCTGGACTCCTGACATCGTCTCCCTTTTACCCGACCACCACCACTGTTCCCTGCTGCTCCTCCACTCCAAAACCCTTATTCTACTTGCTGTCCCTGTAGGTCCATCAATCCTGGGCTTCATAGACCAAAAACAGATAACACAACTTCAAGAGGGTGACCTCCCAATGGCATAACACCTCTGAAATAAACCCAAATATGAACAAACAAACAAAATTACAGAAAATATGCCGACCTGATCTGGTCCAGAGTGCTCTGTTTAGTATTTCCTCCCATCACTCAATTATGGATGGGGGAGATCGCTGGAGGCTTATTTCCTATGAAGTTCCCACAAATGTACCTTGGGCTCCCACTGTCCTCCATAGCCTTGTGCAAACTGGATTCTCACAATTCAGGCTCTGAAATTAATCCCTCCTTTGACTTCAGATTATAAGATTTACAATCCTTCAGTGACTGATGATAGTGTGCTTCTTCCATGTGGACTTAGTTGACATCTCATTTAGATGGCTGCTTGTTTGGTGACAAGTGTTTTTTAAGAGCCCCAGTCACTATTTTATCTCATAGCTGGCACCATCTAATTTCTTCGCCACATTTTGCTATAGCACCCGTATCTTCTGTGTTCCCTTCCTGAGGGCAATTAACGAGCAGGGCATGATGTAAGAATTAATGGTTCTTTAAAAAAAAAAATTTTTTATCTGTGGTGGTGGTGGGGGTGTGTGTGGTGGTGGTGGAATTAATGTTTCTTAAATTGAGGCTGGGATTTAGTGCAAGCCCCAAATCTGGTTGTACTTTTTAAGTATGATCCCGATCTTCTCTGGACCAAGTGAACTAACCTTTCTAGTCATTTATTTTAGCACATTTCTTACCTCTGGCTCTTTTACTCTAAAGCTACAAGCCACGCATGCCCTTCTCACCAAATGTCTTCACAAAGTAGCTGAGATGGGCCAGGCCCAGAGCTGGAGGGCCATAAAGTTAAAAAGACAGACTTGAATTGAGTCAACTGTTCCATGGAGTGAAGGGCAATCCTTTGATTTTTTTCCCCCCTGAGTTAAAAAAAGAGAGAGCTCTCTGATGCTTTATTTATGGAACTGCTTGGTGTTCCTAATTTTCTATGCTACACTGCTTATTGTTAAATTTCTCTCTTAGTTTCAAAACGCTGGTGAATATGCTGAACTTTTGGAAACATCATATTTTCATCCAAGACTCTTCATAACACAGTTTTCTTTCTCATGTATTTTTTTCTGTGTTCATAAAAACTGATGATAAAAAATGTTTGACTAAGTCGATGTTAAAATCAGCAACTAACAACAGCATGCCACCAGATTGCACCGCGATCACAATGATCCTGTACTGATTCTCTGGCTTTGCGTATTTCACCAGCAAGGAGTCCAGACAGATTTTTTTTAATCTATAAACATTTAATGAATGACTTCCTAACATCTTGCTAAAATAAAGAGTGCCTACTTGATTCCTTTCATTAATAAGGCAAGACCTCTTTCCATCTAGGGAAGGAGCTTGGCTTGGTGTCCGTTGGATTAGTGAACGCAGTTCCCTTTAGTAAATACTAAACCAAAAGCTAACTCACTCCTGTTGAGTCCATTGTGGCTCAAAGCAAGCCTTCAGGACAGGGTAGAACTGCCCCTGTGTGTGTCTGAGGCTGTACCTCTTTACAAGAGTGGAAATCCTCATCCTCCTCTTGCAGAGCTGCTGATGGTTTCGAACTGCTGACTTTGTGGTGAGTAGCCCAAAGTGTAGTCAAACTCCTTGGGCAAGAAGGGATGGACTAAGAAAAATGCCAAGACACAGGGAGATCATGACACCAGCAAGCAGAAGAAGCTCAAGCTGTGAGAAGCTCTTTCAAAGCTGACAGGAGGGCCCTCCGTCCAGCTGGAGCTCTGGATTCGGACTTCCAGACTTCGAAACGGTGAGAAAAGACATTTCTGTTTGTGAAAGCCACCTCCTTGTGGTATTTCCATCTGGCAGCGTGAGATAACTAAGGTGGTTTCCTGAGATTAACTAACACAATTGGAAGGATAGCAGCGAAAGCCCCAAATCCCCATGCAGAGTGCCCACGTAGATGAAGCCTCCATTGAATTCCTCCTGACCTGGAGCCAGGGATGTGAACAGTCTTGCACGCAGGCAGAGTGCCCTGGAAAGCTGATGACCACTGCTCCGCAAAGGGAGAGCAGCCTCCCTCAGGGGCTGGCCTGGGTGTGTTCTAGAAGGATATTTGGGTACTGGCATCCTCTGCTCATGAGTACCCAGACTGCCTTGGTCTGAGAGTCCTGGACCGATCTTGTAAACTCGTCTATCTAGCAGAAGGTACATAACATGGCCCCGTTTCTGTAGACGTCCCACCTGCAGCTATGCAGTATTGATTCCCCACCGTGAGTCATGCTTCTGCAGCAGTTCCCTTTGACCTTGTGTCCTATTTAAACCATCGGTTCTTTGTAAACACTTGGACGCCATTGTGACCTTGTGCTAATGGTCTCCTCTGTCCCTATTATCTGTCTTTGCCCTGTTTAAATCTTAATAAATGTTCCCTTTAAATTACACTTGAGATTTGGGGTCTCCCTTGCACCCCGCAGCAGACAACACCTGCAACCATTCTCAGTGTCCTTGGAAATTCTCTTGAGTCCCAGGATTCGTTACCGGTGTCCTCCGCCATCGCTGGCTTCCGATTACCAGTGAAATTCCTCAGGTGAGCTTCTGACAGGACCTCCTTGTGTCTCCGTGTTTCCATCTATACAACAAACAGTGTCTCTCTGACTAACTTAGTGAGTAAACATAAAATACTGAGGACAAAACGGGCCTGTCGTAAATCATGCCATCATCACTCTCATTATTACTTAAAAAAATGAATTCACAGCTCTCGAGTCAGTTCTTAGCCCAGATGACACCGCAGGCAGGCTGCAAACGCTCCTGCGGCTTCCTGAGACCGGAACTGTTTCCAGGAGTAGGACGCAATTCCTCTTCTCTTTTCTTTGGATTTCCTCAGCTTTCACGTAGTCTCTCTAGGAGAACAGGAAGCTAACCCGAGGAGCTCGCTCTTTGGAGCATCTGAAAGGCCCAACCTTTGGAGAGATTTGAAAATAAAGAGCTCAGGAGTGGAGTATCTGGTTGCTGCAGAAACAGTGTAATGATCGCAGTCGACAAAGGCTGCCAGCAGTGACCCCCTTTGTTATTCCCAAGAAAAGGCTTTAAGCCTCCTCCCTTTCTGTGACTGTGTTTAGAAATAGGATACTTGTAGACGCTATCAGCTCACAGGAGGTCATGTGCAGGCGCACATTGGAGAGACCAGTGTGGTGGGTTTTTCCAGACCTTAAACTAAACATCGAAATGGTGCCAGTCACATGCTTGCCCCAACCCCCACCCCCCCAGCCAAGTGCAAACATAAATCTTTACTGGAACAGACAGCCTCCTCTTTCTTCCTCAGAGCAGCTAGTGGGTTAGAACTCCGGAGCTTTCAGTTAGCATCCTCAGAGAACCAGGCAACTAACACATCCTTTATGGTCAGAGTTTTGTCAGTAAGAAGAAAGCTTAGGCTTGAAAGTAAACAAGTGGCCATCAAGCTCAGAAGCAACAAAGCCCACATGGAAGAAGCACACCAGTCTGTGTGATCATGTGGTTCCAAAGGAATCAGTTATCAGACATCAAAGAACAAAAAATCATACCATTGGGTGCACACCTCCAGGATACAATCGCTGAAGACAAATGGGGTGCATAAGCAAATGTGGCGAAGAAAGATGATGGTGCCCGGCTATCAAAAGAGATAGTGTCAGGGGTCTTAAAGGCTTGAAGATGAACAAGCGGCCATCTAGCTTAGAAGCAACAAAGCCCACATGGAAGAAGCACACCAGCCTGTGCGATCACGAGGTGCCAAAGGGACCAGGTATAAGGCATCATAATATATACCATATATACCATATACCATCATTATATACCATAGTGAATGAAGGGGCAAGTGCAGAGTGGAGACCCAAAGCCCATTTGTCAGCCACTGGAGATCCTTTTGCAGAGGAGTCTAGGGGAGATGATGAGTCAGTCAGGGTGCGATGTAGTACCGATGAAGAATACAGCTTTCCTCTAGTTCCTAAATGCTTCCCACCCCCAACTATCATGATCCGCATTCTACCTTGCAAGTCTGGATAGAGCAGAGGATGTACACTGGTGCAGATAGGAAGCTGGAGACACAGGGAATCCAGGGCGGATGATACCTTCAGGACCAGGCGTATGAGTGGCGATACTGGGAGGGTAGAGGGAGAGGGGGTTGGAAAGAGGGAACTGATTACAAGGATCTACATGTGACCCCCTCCATGGGGGTCAGACAACAAAAAAGGGGGTGAAGGGGGATGTCGGACAGAGCAAGATATGACAAAATAATAGTTTATAAATTTTCAAGGGCTCATGAGGGAGGAGGGAGCGGGGAAGGAGGGGAAAAAAGAGGACCTGATGCAAAGGGCTTAAGTGGAGAGCAAATGCTTTGAAAATGATGAGGACAAAGAATGTACAGATGTGCTTTACACAATTGATGTATGTATATGTATGGATTGTGATAAGAGTTGTATGAGCCCCTAATAAAACGTTTAAAAAAGAAGAAGAAAGCTTATCCAAAGCCAGTAACATTTTTAAAGTTAAATTTAAGCAGTTGAAGAAGGCTCTCAAAATAAATTCAAGCCCTTAATCCTCAAAATGAGAATTTGTTGGGTGCTAGTAGGGTGTAGGGAGTAAGATGAGGCTTTCTAGTCCCATAAACAGTCTCTAAAACCCACAGGGCCAGTTGTCCTGTGTCCTATAGTGGTGCCATGCGTCAGAATTGACCCAACGTCAGTGAGTAAGTTGGGTGCAAGGCGCCCTGGTGGTGTAGTGGGCTCCAGCAGCTGCGCCAAGGGAGACAGCTAAGACTTTCGACCCCCATGAAGAGCTGGAGTCTCGGCATCCCACAGGGGCAGGTCCCCTCCGTCCTATATGGTCTCTCTGCCTCGGAACCAACTTGATGGCAGTGAGTTATTTTTGAAGCAGGGGTCGGGCAGCTCTGACTTCACGTACACTGAGCAACTGTGGGCAACACCGTTTGAATTGGTCGGGGCTGGATAACATAGAACACGTTTTTAAAACATCGCTGGGCTTCAAAAGAAAATCAAAGGGAAATTCCCTCTCTGTTAAAATGTGGGAACTGAGAAGTGCTGTCGAAGCAGCCATAGCCCCGGGAAGGCAGGAAACCTGCTTTGGGCCTCCCTCCAGGGTACGGGGCAGCAGCTTAACGTCCCCAACAGGCCCGAAGCGGGCTTGCAGGCTGGAGGGGACAGGGAGTTGAAACTTGCCTGATATGTGTATGTGTGAATATATATATATATATATATATATATATATATATATATATATATATATATATATACACACACACTTTTTCTAAACCCCCTACAAGTTCTGTGATTTCTCGTCCAAATCTTAGGGTTGTCATTTGTGGTGTCCTATGCTGGGCTGTTGCCACTGATTGGATTTTGGCTCATGGCGACCCTAAGTGACAAAGTAGAACTGCAACCAACGGGAAGGTTGGCAGTTGGAACCCACCCAGCTGCTCCAGAGAGAGGACCTGGTGGTCGATTCTCTCTAGAAACCCCCGAGGGCAGTTCTAGCCCAGCCCCTGTTGCTGGTCAGTGCTGTCCCGTCGGTGCAGACTCACAGCAGCCCTCTGTCCGACACAATGAAGCACCGTCTGTGTCAGTCCGGGTGGGCGAGAGAAACAAATTCACAGACGCTCCTATGTGTCTAAGAAAGAGCTCTACATACGAGAGCAGGTGAAGGTTGAGAAAACGTCCCAGCCCAGTCCAGATTAAGTCCATAAGTCTGATATGAGCCTGTATGCCTGATACCAATCTAGAGTCCTCTTCAGACTTACAAAACACATGCAATGATGTGAATGCAGGAAGATCTCAGGCCAGTGGGTGGGAAGTCTTATAGATCCAGTGTTGTAAACATCTCAGTGCTGGCAGGGGTCTCCACGTGGCTCCGTCAGCTCAGGGCACTAGTGTAGTTTCATGTGTCTTGTCAGTCAAGAGTCTCTTATAGAGTCTCCCAGGGAGTGAGTAATGAGAGAGAGTCTCTCCTGCCTCCAAGGAAGAAATCCAGGAATTCCCAGAATTCTCAGGAGAAAGCAATGCTCACACAGAGGCCTCATTAGCTATGACCGGACTGACAGACTAGATGCCATCCCTTCACTCTTACTCCTCTCAAGTCCCAAATTGACACCAGATTATGTACCTACCACACCGTCCTTAATGCCCTAGAAACGGAGCAGAGACGGACCTCTCTGTGATAAACCAGCTGCTGTGCAGTGACTCCAACCCTTGGCAATCCCCTGCGTGTCAGAGGGAATGGTGCCCCACAGGATTTTCAATGACGGAGTTTTCGGAAGTAAATTGCCAGGCCTTTCTGCCAACGGAGGAGCCCTGGCAGGATAGTGGTCACACGTTGGGCTGCTATCCACAAAGTCACCAAAGCAAGACACCAGCTGCTCTGAGACTAAACTTTCTACTTTCATAAAGAGTTACAGTCTTAGAAACCCACAGGGGCAGTTCTACCATGCTCTATAGGGACACCCTGAGTCAGAAGTGAGTTTGGGTTTTTTTGGTTTTCTTCCAAGGACTCTCTAGGTAGACTGTTGGTTACCTGCTAAGCATTGCACAACTCAAGGACTCTTGTGAAACGAGACGAAACAAAGCACTGGATTAAAAAAAAATTACCCCCTGGTCCTGGGAAGCCTAAGAGAGGTTGGTAGTTTGTACAAGACTCTGGGTTGGGGTTTGGGGAGCAGAAGGAGAGAGAATTCCTGATCAGAAATCACAACGTTAAGGCGGTATCGTGCACAGGTGTTATTGTTTATTGTTGTCAAGTTGATTCAGATGCCTGGCCACCCCAGGTGTGCGAGTAGACATGTAGGTTTTCCAGGTGGTGGCCTTTCAAAGGCAGCCAGCCAGGCTTACCTTTGGAGGTGCTCTTGGTGGGGTAGAACCAACAACCCTTTGACTAGTCACAGAGTGCTTTACCAGTTACAGGGACTCCCATCGCACAGCTATACGGCATCTGAGTTCCTACTCACAAGTTGATGCATAAAACCCAAAGCTAATGAACCCAAATTCATCAAATTCATCACCTTGATTGAGTTGATTCTTATGCATAGCAGCCCTACAGGACAAGGCAAAACTGTCATTTTGGGTTTGTTTCCCCTCCCCCCTCCTAAACTGTAACTCTTTACAAGAGTAGAAAGCCTTGTCTTTCTCCTGAGGTGGTATTGAACCGCTGACCTTGTCGTTGGCAGCCCAACATGTAAGCATGATGCTAGCAAAACTTCTCAAAGCTATTAAAAGTAGCTGGTACCAAGGGCTCAAGCAGAGAGAAAATGTTTTGAAAATGACAAGAGGGTGGAGGGAAGGTGGGGCGTAAACGGGAACCGATTACAAGGATCTACATATAACCCCCTCCCTGGGGGGTGGACAACAGAAAAGTGGGTGAAGGGAGATGTTGGATAGTGTAAGACGCGACAAAATAATAATAATTTATAAATTATCGGGTTCATGGGGGGGAGGGGAAAAATGAGGAACTGATACCAAGGGCTAAAATGTAGGAAGCAAATGTTTGGAGAATGACGATGGCAAGAAATGTACAAATGTACTTGACACAATGGATGTGTGTCTGGACTGTGATAAGAGTTGTATGAGCTCCCAATAAAATTATTTTTAAAATATATAGTATATCAATATATAAATATAATAATTTTCTCACACTAAAAAAGAAAGAAAATGATGAGAGCAACATATGTACAAATTTGCTTGATAAATTAATGTGTGGGTTGTTATAAGAGCTGTAAGAGCCCCCAATAAAATAGTTTATATGAAAAAGAAAAGTTATCATTCATTTTGATAAGTAGAAGAGTTGTAAATCTCTTCTCGTTGATAGATGATGGTTATTAAATTTCAATTTATTTTGCTTCATTTGTTTACAGAGGTTTTAAATTCTTAGTGATTTAATCTTTTGTTTCATGGTTTGGGTTTTAATGTCTTGTTTAAGAAATCTCTCTGCCATCATATCTGTTATGGATTAAACCATACCCCTCCAAATTATGTGTTGGGATCCTATTATTACTAGAATTCTCCAATGTTGTATGAAGGTGAATGTGCAGCCCATGAAGCGAACCATAGATGTATAAACAAGATATGTCATTTGAGTGGATTTTGAGCCTGCATCTTACAGTAAGCCCCCATCAAAGAACAGCTAGTTCTTAAATGAGTCTAGCCCTGCTCATTGCTTACCCCGTTACATGACCACAGAAGAGAGGAGGGATATGGTAAGACGCAATGAAGCAATTAGATAGTGCCAGGCTAGCAGAGAGGATAGTGTGTGTGTGTGTGGGGGGGGAGGGGGCTGAAATGCATATCTAAATGAGCCATCAACTAGTCTTTGCAGAAGAAAGCACACCAACCTAAAAGTGATCAAAGGATTTTTAATAAAATCCATGAGCAGAAAAGCAGATGTAGTAAAGTTTAAACTCCCAGTGCTTGGTTTGTGGAAGACTACAATTTACAGTGGAAACCCACTCCGTGTTCAGTCAAGCTGCTGATGGCTCCCTGAAACAGTCTAGGGAAGGGTAGGCTCACCCTCGGAGATGTGCCTGGATGTGCTCCCAGTGGAGCTTGGGGTTCCTGGGCTCCGTGACCGTGAATCATATCCTGACCATGGTGGTCAGAGGGCTCCAGAGCCAATCCTGTGGGCGTTTCAAGTCTGCAATAGTTTATTCCCATCGTGGTGCCTTTCCTGCTTCCATAGCCCTGCTTGTGACAGTGATGAATTGATCTAATACCAATCTGGATGTGGGCACAGTTTCCTGCGTATTTCATGCGCTATGTGATTAGTCACATTCTACATAATAATGCTTTGGATGACACCATTACAGTCTCATGTCGATGGTCTCCCGCATCTGAATGATTTGTCATATTTCAGGCTTAATCAAGGGACCTCTATGAAGCAAAAAAAAACTTACAAAAATAAGAGCCTGGGAACTGTTCTAGGGGGAAAAAAACCCATCTTTATTAAATCCTAAATGGGAAAAAGATATCTCAAAAAAATCCATATCCATTGCCATTGAATCCATTTTCCTAGCGACCCTACAGGGCAGAGAAGAACTACTCCTTCGGGCTTATGGGACTATGCATCTTTATGTGAGCAGCAAGCCTCGCTTTCCCCCTTCAGAGAACGTGGTGGATTTGAACCACAGATCTTCCAGTGAGCAGCCCAAAGCTTAAACAATCGCACCATCAGGATGAAGATAGAACAAAGACAAAAGCTCAGATGAGGGGCCCCAGGAGCATGAGGCCATCGTGGTCTGCAGAGGGCTATGATAGGATGTGGCTACCAAGTAAAACCAGAAAAGCAAACGTGTTGAGCCGATCCCGGCTCTCAGCAACATTATAGGACAGAGGAAAGCTGCCGTGTGGGTTTCTGAGACTCCATGTTTACAGGGCTTGGAAAGCTCACCTTTCTCCCACTGAGCAACCGGTGGGTTCACATTGCTGACCTTGCGGTTAGCAGCCTGGCACTTAACTCACTCGGCCATCAGGGCTTCTCTGGCTATTACACGATCACAAGATCGGGACTCGCATCACATTAATTTGTCTCCGTTGTAAGTGGGACCACAGAAGGAGGGCAATCAGCATGACAAGGACACATGCACTGACCCAGATTAGGACCGTTTCCAGCGCCAGGTCTGGGCCTCCTGACCTCCCTGGTCGAGGTGTGACACAGGACCTTACAGCCTCTGCACCCCAATCTCCACTCAAGTGAATTCCATGCGTCTGAATCAACATTGTCAACTGACTTTGTTTAATTTTGTATCTTTTTTCCCCTTGTAGACAAGTAGGAAGTGAAATAAAGCAAGCATTAATCTTTTTTTTTTTTTTTTTACTATTTTTAAGGCAAATCAGCACCAAAGACCCTCAACTTAATTGCTTTAAGTGTGGCCCTCTGTGAAAGGCCACACTGAGACTGGTACAGGCTGTGCCTCTGCCCAGGTGAACCAGCTGCCTGCGGATGCTAGCCACTGGGAACCTGTCACTCTGTTGGGTGCATTTGGGAATTTTGTCCAGCTTGAGTACCGCATGGAAGCATAAAGGAAATCCCTACTATTGTTTGGGTGCCGACTAAAGACACTAACTTCAGACTTGGTTAAGATATGGACATATATTTAGATTTTAAGAATAGCCACTAAAAGGATACACATTGAACGTAGGATGTGTAACAGGATGACATTGACAGACACGGGGGTAAGGATTTCAACACATATGTTGGGAAGTCACAATTCAAGTTAAAACAGAAGTGTCCAAAAATGTATCTAGCATCGTAGTTCCCGCCTCAGGCAGTTTGGCCAAGGAGCCTGCAGCCTTAACCTTCGTGAGCTTCTGCGGGCACGCTTAGAATAATTACTGGTGTTTCTCTTTAAAGACTGCCGCCAACCTCTGGGTGATAAAGGCAGCAAAAAAGGAGACTAGATTCTAAGGCAGTGTTGCAAACACGAAACTGTGTATTACGAAATGCCGTCTATAACTCCAACTTGTTCATTTACTCCATGGTAATAATGCCGAACAACTGGGATCTACAGACTGTTCTCACATATGCCACATCACGCCACCCTTTCAACAAGAACTATGTACCATATTGGAACAACAGTTGTCCTATACTAAAATGAGAATGTGGCTTGTTCTGATCCACACTTGAAGAAACTCTGACGGCCTTGCGAAGACTGAGAATTCCAGAACACTTCATGGACCAAGAGGCAGTTGGGTGAACAGAACAAGGGAGTCCTGCGTGGTTTAAAATCAAGAAAGGTGTTACTCACCTGTATGCTGAGTTCCTCATCAGAAAAGCTAGTCTATAGGAAGAAGAACTCAGCATCAGGGTTTGAGAAAGCGTTAGTAACAGTTGGTGATGTGCAGATGACACCACCTGGCTTGCTGAAAGTGAGACGGGCTTGCAGCACTTGTTGATGGAGTTCAAGGGCTGCAGCCTTCAGTGCAGATGACAACTCAATGCCAAGGAGACCCAGATTCTCACAACTGGACCAGCAGGTAAGGAACAATGGAACGAAGACTGAAGTTGTCAAAGGAGTTCATCCTGCTTGGATCCACAGTCAATGCTCATGGAAGCAGCAGTCACGACTCTAAAGGATGAGCTGGGTTGGGTAAATCTGCTGCACAAGACCTCTTGAAAGTGTTGAAAAGCAAGGATATAATTTTGAGGACTAATCTATGCCTGACCCAAACCATGGCATTTTCAACAAAAGCTGTACACCGAATGAATGGGTGGGATTATGCAAATAGGGGGTGTGCAATGCTAATATCAGGGATTGGTCCATTTTCCTTACCACCAGCTGGCTTTAAGGTTGAACCACTATTGAAATAGCAGCAGAGAGAGCACGCGCAAGAATGTTTCAGATCGCCATCTGAAGTGGCAGAGCTGAGACCTGAGGTACCAGAGACTGTGACACTGATAACACGGGGTAGAGCAAGAGGGGGCGCTCAGAGACATGGGGACTGTTAGACAGGGATGGGCTGGCTTCCTGGTCCAGAGCCCACGGGATGGGGTGGCTGAGAGGCTGAGGAACAGAGAGAGTTGGTAGCTGGGTAAGGAGGGTTGTTGCTTTGAACCCATTACAATATCCCTAATGTTGGTGATCCTGACTGGTGGGAACCTATTTCAACGAATGGTTTAACCCAGCGTAGAAGTGGAGTGACCTGGGAGGACTTTGTGGTGTCCACGGAGGATGGCGTGTGCAGAAAAGCCACTGCGTGGTCACAGGGAAGCCAGAGGAGCTCGGATAAGCCCTCCACACGCACACACTATTGATACCCACAGTGGAAGAGTGGGGACAAACGGAACCTTCATCCTGTCACTGTTGCGGTTTGTCACCACTGAACGCATGCTGAATGCACAGCTGGAGGTCCCCTGTGTCAGGGGGCAGCAGCATGTGCCACAGGGTTTCCAGTGGCCGATCTTTCAGACATAGATCCCCAAGCCTGTCTCCCGAGAATGCCCTCAGCCACACCCTGTGTGACTGGACTGCCCAGACTGCTTCTAGAATCTGTTTCCTTCGTCAGACTTTAGGAACTAGACCCAGTCCATTGCTTGCCACAGACATGCGTACTCCAGTGAAAACTTTCTATGCAATGACCTTGCCGTGGAATGTCTTCCGTGGAGATGCTTTGTTCTAAACAGACAAAGGATGTCGATCCCAATGATATCATATCACCTTCTCAACCAGCCTCACCGGCTCACCCCACGCCCACCCCAATGAGACCCCTCGGCTTCTCACCACAAGGCCTGTGGCTCTGGTTGCAGGTTGGATGAGAGAGCACCCACCTCTCGTAGAAGACCTGGCCGTGGATGGGTGGGCTCCTCTCCTGCGTCCCTCAGTTCCTGCATGCTCTCGCTCCCTCTCTGGACAATGCTGCTGCACAGATGCAGTCTGCCTCTTCTTTGCACTATGCCCCGTGGCCATTCATCCCAACCACCCTTTGATTTGGCAGGGCAGAGGCAGCGTGAGCACAGTGGTCCATGAACACGAATCCATGACACTTCAAAAACCACTGGGAACATTATCTGTGATAGTTAGCTTAGGGTGAACTTGACTAGGCAAGGACCCCAAGGACTGACTCAAACCCAAGTCTTGGTGCTACTGTGTGGGTGTTTCTGCAGCCGTGGCTAACATCTACAATCAACTGGCTTTAAAGTAAAAGATTGCTTATGAAAATGTGGGCGGGTCTTATCCAACCAGTTGAAGGTCCTAAGAGCAAAAACCAAGGCTCTCTTGCAAAGAAGGACTTCTGCCACAAGAGAGGACTAGCAACTCTTCCCTGAGTTCCAGTCTGCCAGGAGGTCATCCAATCATGTGAGTTGGTTTCTCAAAATAAATCTCATCATGTATATTCATTGATATAGTATGTGTTATCTATTATATATGATATTTATGTGATTGAAAGATGTCATTAGGGGACCGGCCCCAACCCCAACTACGTGGACAGCCTCCCTCTCCCCAGAAGAATTCACGTCAGACGACAGCACTGAAGCTACAGCTCAGGGAGAGGGGCATGTCTGATTAGAGCACACGGGAACAAATGAAGGGGGAAGAAGAGAGAGTGCAGTACATCCTGGCCCACCAAGCTTCGAGGACGATATCCCTGCTCAGAGTAGCCAATGCATAGGGCCAGCCCCACCACAGGACACGATGTCCCTCCCTGACCCATAGCACTATGGGGACAACACTGGAGTCACAGTGCGGGAACTGTGCCCCACCACACAGAGGCAAAACACTAAGCACATGAAACCGAACAGCAAGGGGAGCGGAGCAATGAAGTCCCTGGGGAATGCCAAAAATAGACTGCGGGGGGCGGAGGGGGGACAGGGCGTGGCACTGCATCAGACTTCACTGAAAAACACTCGTAAAGGTCAACAAACAGACCTTGAACTATTTATAGGCTTTCTTTTAGTCCTTGTTTTTTTTAAAATTGCTGTTATTTTGTTTTGCTCTGTCTTATTTTTGTGCATATTATCATTTCTGCATGTCTTTCTAGATAAGATAGGTGGGATAAACAATCTGGAGGAGAAAACAATAGGACCAATGGTTCCAGGGGGACATGGGAGACAGGGAGGTGGGGGAAAGGAAGGGAGTAGCCAACAAACCCAGGGACAAGGGAAAAACAAGTGATCTAAAATCGATGGTGAGAAGGGTGTAGGAGGCCCGGTAGGGCTTGATCATGGGCAATGTAACCAAGAGGAATTACTGAAACCCAAAGGAAGACTGAGCATGATAGTGGGACAAGAGGATAGTAAAAGGAAATAGAGGAATGAGCAAGGAGACAAAGGGCATTTAAAGAGATATAAATACAGGCATGTACATATGTAAATATATTTATATATTTCAATGAGGGAATAGATCTTTGTACACATATTTATAGGTTTAGTATTAATATAACAGATGAACATTGGACCTCTACTCAAGGACTCTCTCAATGTAAGAACAATTTGTTCTATTAACCTGGCATTCCATGATGCTCACCTTCCCAACATGATCGCTGACGACAAAATAGGTGCATAGCAAAGGTGGTGAAAGAAGCTGATGGTGCCTGGCTATCAACATATATAGTGTCTGGGGTCTTAAAGGCTTGAAGATAAACAAGCGGCCATCTAGCTGAGAAGCAACAAAGCAAAGTCCACATGGAAGAAGCACACCAGCCTGTGTGATCATGAGGTGTCCATGGGATCAGGTATCAGGCATCTCAGACCCAGAACAAAAATTCATATCATTGTGAATGAGGGGGAGAGCATCATGGAGACCCAAAGCCTATCTGTAGACAATTGGACATCCCCTTACAGAAGGGTCACAAGGAAGAGACGAGCCAATCCAGGTGCAGGGTAGTACCGATGAAACATACAACTTTCCTCTAGTTCTTGAACGCTTCCTCCCCACCACGATCATGACCCCAATTCTACCTTACAAATCCGGCTAGACCAGAGCATGTACACTGATACAGATATGAGCTCTCAGCACAGGGAATCCAGGATGCATAAATCCCTCAGACCAATAATGAGGGTGACAACACCAGAAGGGGAAGGGGAAGGCGGGGGGACCGATCACAATAATCAACATATAACCCTTCACCCACACACACACAGGGGGACAAACAACAGAAAAAGGGGATAAAGGGAGACAGGGGTCAGTGTAAGACATGAAAAAATAATTTATAAATTATCAAGGGTTCATAAGGGAGGAATGGAGGAGGGGGGAAATGAGCTGAGACTAGGGTTCAAGTAGAAAGAAAATGTTTTGAAAACGATAATGGCAATGTATGTACAAGTGTGCTTGACACGGTGGATGGATGGATGGATGGAGTGTGATAAGAACTGTTAAGAGCCCCCAGTAAAATGATTTTTAAAAAGAGCGAGACCTCTCATCATGCCGGGTTCTAGAGCACTCTGGCTGTGCTTCATGTAAGGCAGCTTTGCTGGTTCGGATGCTGGCGGTTCTGGTACCTTCAACATTTGTCATCAACATGACATTGGCTTATGTCAGTCCCTTGGTCTTCCCTTTCCCACTGTCTAGACTGCAGCCAGGTAGTTTTGTATTTTCATCACTAAGGGTTTCGAGTCAGTAAGGCCGGGTCATCCGCATGTCACAGATCATTCCTGAGTCTTCTTCCTGATGCCGGTTCGTCCTCATACAGCCTTGCCAGATTAGTTGCTCAGCAGACAAGAAGGCCACATCTCATCTTCTTTTTCTAAATCGTTTTATTGGGGGCTTTTACAGCTCTTGTAACAATCCATTAGTCAATTGTATCAAGCACATTCATACATATGTTGTCATCATCATTTTCAAAACATTTTCTTTCTACTTGGGTCCTTGGCATCAGGTCCTTGGCATCAGCTCCTTTTTCCCCTCCCTACCCCCCGCCCACCCTCCTGCACCCTTGATAAATTATAAATATTATTCTTTTCATATCTTACATCATCCCTTGTCACCCAATACCTATGTTTCTGTAATCCTGCAATCGGTTCCCTCTTTCTCCCCTCTCCACCCCCCCTTTCCCCCTACCCTCATGGTATTGCTACTCCCAATACTATTACTGGGGAGTTTATCTCTCCTGGATTCTGTGTGTTGGGAGCTCTTATCTGTACCAGTGTCCATGCTCTGGTCTCACTGGGTTTGTAAGGTAGAAATGGGGTCATGATAGGCTTTCTTTTAGTCCTTGTTTTTTTTTAATTGCTGCTGTTTTGTTTTGCTCTGTCTTATTTTTGTGCATATTATCATTTCTGCATGTCTTTCTAGATAAGATAGGTGGGATAAACAATCTGGAGGAATGTTGTATGTTTCACTGGTGCTACACTGTACTCTGGCTGACTCATCCCTTCCTTGTAACCCTTCTGTGAGGGGATGTCCTATTGTCTACAGAAGGGCTTTGTGTCTCCACTCTGACCCCTCTCATTGGCATCGATGTGATTGTTTGTTTTGGCATCGATGTGATTGTTTTGGGTCTTCTGATGCCTGATACCTGATCCCATTGATGCTTCATGATCACACAGGCTGGTGTGCTTCTTGCACAGGCAACACATCTTTTTCCAGTTTCAACTGTCCAGTATCCCCCTTGTTCCAAGGATTCTCTCTCAATCCAGGTGCAGGCTCCACGCGAGCACAGCTGTGCACTGGGTCCCCATTCTTCACAAGGTTATGTGTCACTTGTCATTGCCCCTCAGTGTGTGTCATCGTGGTTAGGTGCTCTGGAGCAGATTCTGATGTCCGATGGCCCCGGCCCCAGGTGTGCAGAGTGCACATGCTCCCAAGGGTTTTCAAGGTTGTGACCTTCTGGAAGCGGCTCGCCAGGCCTGCCTTCCAAGATGCTTCTGAGCAAGCCTGAATTGCCAAGCCATCGAGGCACACCACGACCTGACATCCACTTAAGGCCGTAACGCCAAGAGCATAAAGCAACTCGCCGAGGGTGGATTGCTGATGGTTGCTTCTTAGGGAACGGGCTACTTGAGGTTCAGAAAGGTTCAGGAAGGGGGAATGCAAGTCTGCTGAACCAGCAAAGGCAATAATTAGCCTCCAAGTCTCCACTTAAAAGTTTACTTTTATTTTAGTCAACTGCACAAACATCGCTCAAGGTCCCCCTGGTCCCTTCAAGACAGGCTTCTAAAATGGTCCTTTCTTGTTACAGCGCACATTCAGCACCACGGCTTTTGAGGGCATTGGCAAGCCCAGCCATCTCTCCCTGCTGCAGCCCTAACTGCCCTGTGGAAATTGTGCAATGCTGTTTTGAAATACTTTCCAAAGCCACTTAGACATGGCCCTGGCTCCTGGAGTGCCCACCATCACGGGGTGCCAGGGTCAGAACAAGCCCAGGGTGGCCTGCTCGGGGCGTCCGGAGAGGTGGCTGGCAGCTGCCTCCCACATTTCACCTGCGAGGATCCGCATTTCACCTGCGAGGATCCGCATTTCACCTGCGTGGGTCCGCATTTCATCTGTGAGGATCCACATTGAGGCTCTAACCTTGCTCTCATCCGGGCAGCCGGGCCCTTATGTCTCAGGGCCGCACCACCCCCTAGATGCTCTTTCTCCTCCCGCCCATCTGGGGGCGGGCACTGAGTGCACTGAATGGTGTACCCCAGAAAGACAAGTGAAGGCCCTAACCCCAGGCATTGTGAACAATTATCTTGTCACCAGAGACTGACTTTAAGGAAAAAGGGTGTTTGCAGATGCCCTCTGTTAGGATGAGGTCATGGTCGATTTGGGTGGTGTTGTCATCATTATCAGGTTCGTTCAGTTGGTTCTGATTCTTTGCGACCCGATGCATCACAGAACGGAAGGAATACCACCTGGGCCTGCGCCGTCTTCAGCATCCCTCCCAGGCCTGAGCCCCCACTGCAGCCACTGTGTCCATCAGGACACCATCCTGTCACTGACCCTCTACTCTACCTAGTGATGCCCTGCTCCAGGGACTCATCCATTTGCATGAGCCAGTCCTAATTCCATGGACAGTGTCTTTTTGAGGGGAGGGGGATCTGGAGACAGACATACACAGAGGAGCCCTGTGAACTGGGAAGCTGGATTTGGAATGCCGCAGGTACAAGCCAGGGATGGTGAGAAACCACCAGCCGGAGAGACGAGGAAGGATTCTCCTGTACACCTTCCCCAGCTGATGCCGTGATCTTGAATGTCTGCCCTTCAGAACTGAGAAGAAACGTGTTGTTTGAAGTCTGTGTGTGTGTGTGTGTGTGTGTGTGTGTGTGTGTTGCTGTTGAGTTTGACGCCAGCCCCAGGGCACGAATAGCCAGTGTGCTTTGCTGGAGCAGAGACGCTTCTAGAGGATGAAGGGAAGTGATTCTGAACTCCATCTGCCTCGGAGGGTTGATGTTTTGCTTTAAATCAGCGGTTCTCAACCTGTGGGGCACAACACCCTTTCACAGGGGTTGCCTGATTCTTAACAGTAGCAAAATGACAGTGATGAAGTAGCAACAAACATAATTTTAAGGCTGGGGCGGTCACCCCAACATGAGGAACTGTCTCAAAGGGTCACGGCATGAGGAAGGTTGAGGACCACTGCTTTAAATGGTTGGGCTATTTTACACAAATACTAGTGTCAGAATGGCACACAGGACCGCCGCAGGGAAGTAGTATGCAAACAGCCTGCTGCAGTCAGACGGTGTTACTTACCCAGAAGCAGAACTTCCGCTATCGGGGGCATCATAGAGCTGCTTGCCCATCCATGGCCAAGTCCTTCCTGACACGGCAACGCGGCAGCTCATGGCTTTGCAAGTTGGCATCCCCACTTTCTGCGTCCATGCGCATCTCCTCTGCTCGACTGGCTTTAAGACCATGACTTCCTGTTTATTACCAACCCCAACCTGTTACTGCCGAGCCCATTCTAACTCATGGCGGCCCTCAAGGAAAGAACGGACCGATTCTAACCGGTTTCCAAAGCTGTGCTCTTTACTGAAGCACACGCCCTCCCTGCCTCCCCTGGAGGGGCACGTGGGCTTGAACAGTCAACCATTTGCTTAGCAGGGAGGCCTTAACACTGGTCACCAGGCTCCTTTGTCCATGCTCGGTACTCGGCAGGGTGTCTGGCTCACAGCAGGGCTCCACTATCTCGCAGTCACTCCGTGAGCGCCTGAATGAATAAATAACTGTGAGCTTTTAGAAGGAACTGAGAAATATGAAGATGCCATCCTTTCAAAATCCCTTCAAAGTAGGGCACACATTTGTTCTCTCAGAATATTTGTTTTAAAAACCCTGTGAGCTTCCAATGTCAAGAGAAGTAGCAATAATTTCCCTTAATAGCAGGAAGGCTGAGGTACAGTTGAGACAAATAAATGGGAACAAAGGAGCAGCTAGCAGCGTTTCCCCCTCCAAGTCCCTCTCCCAGAGGTAAGCTAGAAGCTGCTCTTTCTGAGCGCCAAGAGGACACGGGCTGCCATCTCTCTCCTCTTGCACCTGACCGTCTTCTTGCAGGCAGCTCTGGGTCCGACCGTGACAGGCCACTGATCACCTCTCCTCTGGGAAACATTGTTGCAGCCCTGGTAGCACTGTGGGTTAGCCTTTGGGCTACTAAAGACAAAGTCAGTGGTTCAAATCCACCAGGCATCCCTCTTGGGTGTGGTGGGTGGCTGAGTCGGGATCAGTGTGAGGGCAGAAGGTTGGCTGGGTCCCCACGCCACGGGGTTTGGCCTTGCTTGTCCCATTTCAGCACATGGCCCCTTCAGAGGCCTGAAGGCACAATAGGAACCCAAGGCTGCCCTCTTGTGCCAAGTGTCTATTTTTTGGTGGCTCATTGGTCAGGCACTTGGTGGCTAACCTGACATTTGGTGTTTTAAACCCACCAGAGAAAGGCATGGCAGCCCCTTCCTGTTAAGATTACAGCCACGAGACCACACGGGCAGTTCTATGTTCACTGGGGTCATGGTGAGTTGGGATCAACCCGATGGCAATGGACTTGGTTTTTTTGAATCGGATGATCGAGTCTCGGAGGGCTGGCTGTGCATTCTACAGAGAACCGCCAACCATGTATGTAAGAACCGTGTATGTAAGAACCATGTATGTACGAACCGTCTCTCCATTTAAAACACAAAATGAAGCCTCCGAGAGGAAGCGACTTGTCCAAAGGCACAGAGCTGCTTCCTAGCAGATCGAGGGAAGACTTCCCGCTCCCTCTGACGCTTTCACCGTTGAGAGTGGGGAGAAAAATCCCAACTAAATGAACATCCATGGGGGCTACGGGGATGTTTCGAAGTTCATAGAAATATTTTCTTTTCATTTTATTTTAAAATGTTTCTTATTTCTCAGAGAAACAAGTCAAAAGAAAGGCTGCCCCTGGGGTCTAACTGATCTCACGTGACTGGTACTGAAGTGGGCAATGCCTGACTTACTGTTTCTCCTGACCCACACCTTCCCCTTCCCTTCCCTTCTTTGAAGACCGGGCTGTGTGCCACTCATCCCACCAGGTGAAGCAGCTCACTCACCACCTTGCTGGAGCCGTGTCTGGGTAGAATAATCTCGTGTACTTCTGAGCTCTAAGCAATCTGCAGACCACACTTAGAGATCATATAATTTGGAAAGGGAGATCAATAATGGCTGCCTAACCGAGTGTAACCAATGCATTGAAATATGCGTGTAGAAGGTGTTGAATAGGAGAATGTTTTGCTGTGTATATTTTTCCCACAGGTAAAAAATTAATACACTAATATTGATTATATGAAAATGTGATAGTGATGACTGTACACCTCTTCTTGATACAATCGAACTATAGAATTATATGATATGTGGAGGATTGTTTAAGCATTGTCGTTAGCAGGTGGTGCAGATGGTTAACTGGCTGTTAACTTGAAGGGCAGCAGTGTGAACCCCATGCGGCAGGGCCTCGGAAGTGAGGCCTGGCTCTCGGCTTCCTAAGGCAGGGCTTCAAAAGGGTTCAAGAGCTCAGCGAAGGCCGATGAAAGCAAGAACGATGTCAGCACGGCCTCGCAAGCACCTCTCACAGGTCAGACTTTGATAAGGGCAGGACGTGGGCAGCAGGGCCTGGATCAGAGGGCAGCCAACTGGGCTGCGAGGTACATTCCAAGTAGCTCAGGCAGACTTCATTTTTAGCTGGGACACCACATGTCCTCAATACTCAAGGCCACCGAGTCGGTTCCGATGTGTAACGACTGTGTATGACTGCCCTGTGGGTGTTTGTGACCTTGTTTACAGGAGTAAAGAGCCTCATCTTTTTTCCACGGAGCTACTGGTGGTTTTGAACTGCTGACTTTGGGGTTAGTAGTCCACTATGCCACTGAGGCTCCAACTAGAGTCCAGAATCCAGGTGCAAGATACTTAGCTGCGAAGTAACATGCACGATACCCTTGTTTTCCTCTGCCATGACAGGACCATTTAAAATTGGTTTGAACCCCTGCCTAGAAAACCTTCCTGTGATAGGTAGGTTTATTGTGCCAACCTGGCCAATAGGGACATGTGGGATTAATCAGGTCATGGTTTGAAGGGAGGGCAGACGGCTCTGCAAGGCCCACCGCCCTCTCTTGCTCTCTGGTGATCAGTGTGCTGCTTCTTTAGCTAGTTCTCTGCCTCAACCTGTGTTCGCCATGCTGCTGGCACGTACATCCCTTGAGCTTGAGGCTGGTGGAGCCTGTGTTTTGTTTCCCATGCAGGTCTTCTTCGTTAAGCTCCCGAGCTACTGACTGGTGGTGACCCACCCTATCGTTTGCTACCTGTGGGCAGACTGTTTGCCTTGACTGAGGAAGGACTTGGCTGTCTCCTTCCTTGACCTTGGACCCAGCAGCCCACGTGAGCTGAAGGGCTTGCAGTCTATTAAGTGTTCCAAGTTTAAGCGAGTTGAACTGAGTCCTCTGTACTGCTGTGTGGACTAATTAGCTGTCATATTCCTTCTCACTGTATAAACCGATCCTCTTACATAAAACCTTAAGTATCTTGGTTTTGTTTCTCTAGAAAACCCCGCCTAACACACGTACAGCGCACAGCACTACTCTGTAACACAGGGGATCCCCCGCTGAGTCAGAGCTGACTTGATCGCAGTTAACATCAGTAACCCCCCAACAACACGGTTAGCTACAGCACAACACAGTTGAGTCTGAATCATTTTTGTAGCTCCAGAGTAAACTCGGTTACAGAATCCAAGGTAGATGCTCAAACAAAAAGTGCTCGTAGAGAAACAGAGTGAAAGTTTCTTTGCCCAGAATATAGGTCTAGACTACAAGTGATGATAAAATAAAGATAGCCCCTAGAAATGAAGCAAGCTGATAGACTCGAAAAGGAAATCTATGAGAATAGTCAAGTCTTAATTACATAAGAAACCATGATCAAATAAGCCGTGAACACTCATAGCCAATGCTGGCACTGAATTAAAGATCATGTAAAATTATATTATACAAAAAGGGCAACCAATCCCATTACAAGTACCCAATAACCAACTGTCTAGTTTTTCAGATTTAGAGAAATTTATTTATTTTTTTGAAATTAATTTTAATACAAATAAAGCTGGTTAACCTGTTCTCCTTGTTCAAAAGCCAAACTCACTGCCATCTAGTCAATTCTGACTCAGCAGCAACTCTCTAGGGCAGGGTAGAACTGCCCCGTGTGGGGGCTTTTCAACACTGCTTACAGGAGTAGAAAGTCCTGTCTTTCTCCCACAGAGCTTGGTAGTTTTGAATTGCTGACCCTGCATTTCACGGCCCAGCATGTGACCACTCTGCCACGGTGGCACCCACACAGTGTTTAATGACGTGTTCGGAGCACGAAACGTTGTAGGTCAGAAAAACTTGTCTTTCTACAGACACTTGTGCTCTACTTCACAGGTGCCTGTCCATTTTATGTTCCCCAACCATGGACACGGCAATGGATGCATTTGTTTATTTTACCCTAGAAGCAACCGATAACATTCTAGACCCCTACGAAGCAGCTCTCCTACAATCCTGGACTTAAAGATTCTGTAAGCCCTCTGGTGATTCCAATTACACAGAAAAAGGCTTACAGAAAAGACATACATTTATGGCTCATGCAAATTAAGGCATCGCACTATCAATACTCTTTTGAACGTTAGTTATTTAAACGTTTCTTTCTTGAGTTTACAAAAGTCCAGGTTAATACCTAGGTTGAAGCTTTGAAAAACAAATTTAAATGTTGAATTAAAAAATTTTTTTTTCTTTAATGAGTATCATTACTGTTGTGTAGTTCACCCTTTTAATATGAAGGTTTGTTTTTTAGGTTGGCTATTTTTCCTTTCTTTGCTTTAAAAATTAAATGAAAAATGAGGAATGTCTAACTCATACATATTTATAAATATTTCTAGTAATATTTTAAATTATTGACCCTTGAAAACTGCTTCAACAAATCAAGTTCAGCAAAATTGTCGGTTTAATTTCATCCCAGGCTGGGATATTTCACTCGGCCTTTGGCTGCAGGTTATACTTCTGTGGCTGGAAAAAATGTTCTTCAATAGCACTGACTAGTTCATTCAGTTCCTTCTTCAGCTGCTCAGGATCACTGAAAAATAAAGACAAAAAACAAAAACCCACCATCCAGATCAATAGGTTATCCAAAAACAATTTGAACTGCCTGGCACCAGATTCAATAACATTGGAGTGTAACCTTCAGAACCCAAACCTCACTGCTATCAGAGCAATTCTCACTCACAGTGGTCCTACTGGGCACAGAACTGCCCCTGCCTGCTTCTGAAGCTGTCCATCTCTGTGGGAGCAGAAAGCTACATCTTTCTCAGGTAGAGTGGTTAGTGGTTTCGAACTGCTGACCTTACGGTTAGCAGCGCAACCCGTAGCCCACTTCGCACCCAGGATCCCTGTAACCTTAGAGCAGAGTTAATTCAGGTAAGATGCAACACCAATGACGGAAGCAGGGGGATGAGTCTGTTGATTAAACCAAAACCCAGAGGGGACAACATGCACAACTCCCCCCAGGGGGCTTCTCCCAGGTCTTTACTAGAAAGCAAAGCATCCCTTCGCTCTTCTCCCAAGAATTCTTAAGAAACACAATTCTGGGCTGAGTGTATCTAATGGGATCTTGGTCATGTTTGTACCTCGTGGGGAAAATCTTCATGTCTGCACTTGTCAACACACCCTGCCAAACTTTCAAAAACGAGCTGTCTCTGTTGAGCTCCCAGCCTCCTGGGATAGGAGCGTTCCTGATGATGGTTACCCAACTTCCTGGGAAGCCGTGTCTACAAAATCTTCCCAGAATGGACAGACTACCACATTGCAGCAGGAACTCAGACCCACCGTTCCTTCTACCTCAAGGAGAAAGGGGCACCCCCAGGGGGCACACCAGATTCTAGGACGGAGTCCCCTGAGAACCACTGGAGGGGAAGAAACTCAGATATCCCAATGGGGGGGCTGCCCAGCTGGTCACCAATACGGGACTTCAGGCACTGAGGAAGCCTTTCAGAGAGGCAAAGGGGGTCTCATAACACGTATGTCAATGTGGAGGGTGCACTGCAGAGTGACTTCGGCTTCTTACAGAGCACTCAGGCAGGAGCAGTTTCACAGCACCACTGAGGCAGCCAGTGAAGAAGGGGCACTGGCTGACCTCCTGTCCCCCTGCCCCGTGAAGAACAAGCTTTTCACACACTAATTGAGAACTCTACCAACCGAGGGCCACTGTGGCCCTGGCGACTCATGGCAACCCTGTGGAAGCTTTCCGAGGCTGTCAATCTTCCAGGGAGCAGAAAGCCCATCTTTCTCCCTGCAAGCGGCTGGGAGTTCAAACTGCGAGCCCAGTGTGCAACCTGTCACCCACCACTCAAAAATTAACAGGTAGAGCACACAGCAAACAAACCACCACAAAAGTACAAACCAGAATCCAAGAAGCCAGATTTGGGGGTTCTGTGGTAGAACTGTCACCTTCTGAGCGTGAGGCCAGGATCCCTGGTGGCTTAGCGGCTCCTCACTGGGCTAACTGCAAAGTCAGCAGTTCAAACTCCATGGGAGAAAGACAGGGCGTTCTACTCCAGGAAAGGATTACAATCTCAGAAACTCACAGGGGAAGTTTGACCCTGCCCTAGAGAGTCACTTTGAGTCAACACCAACTTGATGGTACTAAGTTTGTTTGTTTGGTGGACGAAGCTTGTGGTAGATTCCTGGGCATTTACCATTCATTTGTATGCAGTACACTGTGTGTTGCAATGATAACCTGTACGTTACGCAGGTTACAGTGCCATCTCCACACCAAGAGGGACTAGGAAGAAAGGTCTGGCAGTCTACTTCTGAAAATCAGTCACTGAAAACTCCAACCTCCATGGATCCCTAGGGGCTGACCCCAAGCCATCCTGGGATGTGCAGGACAGACAGGGCCATGTTCTGTTGAACACCAGGTTGCCCACAACAGTAGCAAGGTGACAGAGTCCCCGTGGGGAAAGCAAGCTTTCAAGCCCAAGGGAGTCATTAAATGCAAACAACTGCAAGGTAAATATTAGATAAAGCTGACTTGTGAAAAAATAGCTTATGGACATAATTGTCAGGCTACTGGCCAATCATATAAATTAAATCGTAATTATGAAGCGCTTCTGTGTATGTCAGGCTACTTGCTGTTCTGTGCCATCAAGTCCAACGCATGGCAACTGAAACCACATCCATTGCCAGCCAGCAGATGCCAGCTCACAGCACCCCCTGGCTAGGGGTTCCAGGGCTGTCACTCTGTCTGGGGGCAGCTAGCCTCTGTTCTCTCCTACAGGGCACCTGGAGAATCAGGCACGGTGTGCTTAACAGCCCAAGGCTCCTCCAACAGGGCCACCAAGCCTACCACAAACTAGTATAAAGACAAAAACAAACTTACAAACAAACAAACCACCCCCCAAACAAATACATTGCCATCCACTCAATGCAGTCTCATCGTGCCTCCCTGTGGGTTTCGGGAGCGTCTCTGTTCACAGAATAAAAAGCCCAGTTTTCCCCTGCGGAGTGGGGCCGCTTGGGGTTCCACCTGGTGACCGTGCGGATCACAACCCAACCTACAACCACTCCTATCAGCAGGAATCCTCCACGCTGTAATGGGCACACATTGGGGCTTTGTTGGCCGTGTGACCTTGGGCAAGGGACGTAGCCTCTCTAAGGCCCAGATTCCCCGACACACTTACTTTGTCAAGGCGACTGTGGGCAGAGTAAGACATTTTAGGTAGCTGTTAACACAGGCACTGGCACATAGTCCCCAATTATGTAGCTATCGTCAGA
This sequence comes from Tenrec ecaudatus, assembly GCF_050624435.1. NCBI lineage: Eukaryota > Metazoa > Chordata > Mammalia > Afrosoricida > Tenrecidae > Tenrec > Tenrec ecaudatus. The sequence continues at coordinate 184,346,000 of NC_134532.1, forward strand.
ACGGAGAGGAAGCTCGGGCTTCCTCTCTGCACAGAGAACTGCAACCTTGGAAACCCACAGGGGCATCTGCCCTGTCCTAGAGACAGGACGCTGCGATCGGAATCGACTCGACAGCCGCGAGCGATCCTCGGGTCGCGCAGTGGGTAAGCGTTTGCCTGCTGACTGAAAGGTTAGTGGTTCAAACCATCACTTCTCCAAGGCAGAACCATAAGGCAGTCGGCTTCTACAAAGACTCTAACGTCAATAAAAAGTAATGGGATTATCCCACAAGCTCTTTGAAGCCGCTTAGTACACATAAATAACACAGGATTTTTTTCCTTCTCCATAAATATGCTTTGAAAGAAACGTTACCTGAAAGGCATATAAGCTAAATGTGTATAAATATATGGTGTGTGTATATATATATATATATATATATATACACACACCATATACACACACACACATATACACACACACATACACACACACACACACACACATATACACACACACACAACCAAGGAGGTGCACTGGTGAGGTAGTGGGATATGCACTGGGGTCCTAACTGCAAGGTCGGCATTTCCAAACCAGCAGCAGGTCCTCAGGAGAAAGATGAGGCTCTCTACTCCCATAAAGCACTGCAGGGACAGTGCTCCCCTGCTCCTCAGGACCACTGTGAGTTGGAAACGAGGGGACGGCAGTTAAGTCTTCGATTTGGAAGCAACCAAGACGTTTTTCAGTAAGGGACGGGGTAAACACAACGTGGCATGCTCACACAACAGAGTACTACTCCCTGAAGAAATGAACAGAACAATGAAACGACAGAAGGGCATAAAGAAGCCAACAGTGCACGTTGCCAAGTGAAATCAATCAGTCTGAAAGGATGCATGCGCTATGTTGCCCACGACGTGGTTTTCCAGAAAAGACAAAACCACTGTCAGTGTTATAGACAGTGAAACGATTACATGACGCCCAGAAGTCTGGGAGAGGATGGTCATGAATCAGGGGAGCACGGGGGCACGAAGACAGTAACGCTTCCATCTGATAAGGCAATTATAGATACGCAACCTGATGCATTTGCCAAATGCCCTGAAACAGACACTTGTTTTCCCTCTAAGGACCTTGGAAACTCTTTAAGCTGGATGAGAACTCAGTGCAGTGCAGGGCTCTGGGTTGGAGTCTCAACTGGGAGAAGTCTGACTTTTGGAGAAGGACAGCATGCTCGGTAAAGTCACAAGGCATCGAAGAAGAGAAAGGCCCTAGACAAGATGAAATGCCGCAAGGGCTGCAGCCACGGGCTCAAGTGTGAAGGTGGCGTGGGACGGTCTGTGCTTCAAAGGGGCCCCACGATTGGGAGCCACCTCGCGGCCGGCACCACCACAAGCACTTGGTGCCGGGAAGAGAGTCTGAACTGTCGGCTGTAGGCAAAGAGGCTCCCGAGTGGGTCTGACTCTACCTGCTGAAAAGCCTCAGGACACGAGTTGAGTTTCCCCGAGGAAGAAATCCCTGTGGGTGCAGCTTCAGCTCTCCCGGGAGTCCCAGGCTGCCTCACCTGACGCTGCCTGGCCTAACCAGCGCCCGGAATCAACTCTCTACAGTAAACCTCCAAACATCGGTGACAGGGCTTCAAGGGCCATGAAAAGTCAAAACGATAATAGACGTTGTACATCCACCTGGTTCCTCTGTGGAGCGCCAACTGATAATTCGTATTGAATCATCAAGAGCTAGTAAGAGCGCATTCCTGTTCTTAGGAGATACGTATTGACGTATTTAGGGGTCAAAAGTCTGGGACTTTCAAATGGTTTAGAAAACACACACACACACACAAATGAATGACCCATATATGGGGTTGTCAGGTGGCTAAAGGGCCATTCGTGGCAGAAACATTTCAATGAGTATACTGAAAGGACGCCTTTCCCCAGTATTTTCAGCAATTTGCACATTCACATCTGAATGTAACTCCACTAACTCGCATACAAATTCAAATAGATGCGCAAGCATCCAACAATAGGGCTATTATTATTACCACTAGAGTTTTCTAAAACAGCCAGGTACATTTTCACACAGCAATGAAAAGGGGCGGACAATAATCAGTAGAGAAAACACATCCCTAAGTTAAATGTAAGCCTATTTTTCCGTAAAAGAATAAGATGGAGAAATCTGAAATGCTAAGTGACACTAGGAATGACAACGACACGTCTCTGGACACATCAGACGTGCTGCAACAGCAGATAGTTTACGATGCCATGCACGAGAATGGCAGACACAGTGAAATGCTGGTAATCCAGTGTTCAGAAAATGAGTGGTTTTATATGTTCATTCAGATGGCTTCATGGTTGAGTTTCTGCCCTGGAAGCATGAAATGGTTTTGAATGAGAATTTGTAGCCAGATGCATGATACAGTCCCAAGACTTCTGAAATCTACTTTTATTGAATGCGGTGACATTTGGAACAATGATGGTAACTGTGACTGTTGGACCGAAGCTGCAAGTCAGAAGAGTCAGGCAATTGAGATGCAGAATGCTACTCCTTTATTAAAAACCCCCAGGCTAGCCTGTTTGCAAACCTTTTGTGCCCACATTTAATTTTAAAATATTCCTTCTTTGCTACAGCAGTCACCTCCACTTCCTATGCAATGTCGAGCTGCAACAATTCTTCCTGCACGCCGCTGACCTGCTGTGCTTAATCCGCTATGGGTTTGCTAATCTACTGTACTTAGACATTTTTCTCTGCTTTACAGCCATAGAACACAAATTTGATTATAAAGCTGGGAATCCTTCACTGAGCAAAGCTTTGGCTTCTACTGGCGCATGGAGTGATAATTACTGAGGCCTATCATGTTCATTCTATTTGCTGGTTGCATCTCAGGAGCGGAATTTTAAGTTTTATTTCAACTAGTTGAAAACTGACCCTCAGTCCCGTTCTTGGGAAACAATGTTGTACAACGGCATGGATATAAAAATCTATCTTTTCTGGGGGAGGTAGGGGAAAAAAGAGGAGCTGACACCAATATTTCAAGAGCTGTATGCATCCCCCAGTAAAACAACTTATCAAAATTTTTTAAAATCTACCTTTTTAATGGTATTCTGTGACACTGAAATAGAGATCAAATCTTTCTGGGTATGATTTGCATTCAAATTGAGACAAGCTGAAAGGTAATACTGAATGGGAAAGAGCCTAAAAAAATGATAACATGTCTCAGTAATCTTTACAGGGATTAAATATTAGAACTACAATTTTGTATGTATGACGTTAAAGTATATTATTAAAACTAATTCCGCATATTTCTTTTCATTTTGGGAAAAAATGCAGCTAGTAAAAAATTCAGATGTCTAATGTGGACTCACTCACTTAAGCATTATCTACTGGACATTGTGGACTTGATTAAGCCCTCAATTCTCAACAGTCTTGCATCACAAAGTGCTGGTGAACCAAGTGCCAGGCAGGAGCTGGGTCACACTCACATGTGCTAAGGACATGCTCCAAAGCTGTTAAGAGTTCAAAAGGTTACCGTGGGTGGAAAGTGATCAACTCAACCCTCTGCCAAGGTCACAGAAACCTGGCACTGAAGCCACCAGGTCATCAGCTCTTTGATGGCAAGGCCTCTTTCTGAGCAGCTCTTCAGTCCTTAGCGGGGCCCTGGGAAATTTACACACGGTGGTGTAGCGGTGGCTGCAATCTGCAAGGTCAGCAGTTCGAAACCACCAGTCGCTCCTTGAGAGGAAGACTGGGCTTTGTGAGTTGGCATCGACTCGTTGGTAGTGAGCTGTACTCAAGGATATCCGTGGAATGCATCGTCATATATTCTACTAGACACGCGGGAAGACTGCAGGAGGGAAAGAGAGCAACGTGCTGGCGCCAGCCCCAGATAAAAACACTCAGAAAAAAGGAAGTCGTAGTAATACTGAAAGGAGGCGTGAAACATCCATACAAAGGAAGTTAGGCGAGGAGGGGTCTACATAGCCACACTAAGGGGTAGGCAATCTTGCCCTTGGGTGCTTCAGGCACCTGCGGATACCGCTCACAGCGAGTGCTGCAGGCTCTGAAGCAACAGCTCAGGAAATGACCTATTTGGCAGGTCGGCTGCATAGGACAGTACTTGGCGGACTAAGGTATGCCCGAATCAAACCACACTGTCCATCCCCTCCGGTGCATGTGAACGATGCCTATGGGTTACAGTGTTGGTGAAGCAGGTCATCAGTGGTGTGGACTTCAGAAAAACACGTCTGTCCTGGGAGAAGGACAGCCAAACCGCTCCTTTGAAGAGCGGTTGGTGGGGCTCGGTCTCTCACCCTTTGGTATTAGGAGGGACCAGGCCTGGTGGAGCGGTGGTCATGTGCTTGGCTGCTACCTGCAAGGTCAGCAATTCAAAAACCACCAGCTGCTCAGAGGGAGAAAGATGAGACTTTCTACTCCCATGAAGAGCTACCGCCTGGGACACCGCCAGGGGCAGTTATCCATGCCCAATAAGGGTTGTTACGAGTCGTCACAGAGCGATGACAGGGAGTTTGAGAGCTCTGAGATTGAGTCCCTGAGGCAAGGCCCTCTTGCTTGGCAAAGCAGAAGGGGCGTGAAAAAGCGTCCGTCCTGCAATGAGATGGATCGACACAGCGGCCGCAACAACGGGCTCACACCTAACCCTGAGTGTGAGGTGCCCAGGATAGGGCAGTGTCTCTTCTACTGCCCATGGGGTTGCCAGGAGTCGGCGCACGACCGAAATCGGAAAGGTGAGCCTTTTATACTCAGTGCTTGAAACGCGCACCATGCTCGAAGTTTAGGTTCTAAAAATCACACGAGCCGCCAGTGACGCCCTACCTGTTTCCAGGTGGGGCGCAGAGCTCTGCGTAGTATTTTATTTTGGGTTCTGTGCCGCTGGTCCGCATGGTGGCCACACCTCCGTTGGCAAAGGTAAAGGTGATCATTTGGCTGCTTTTACTAGTGGGCAGGACCTAGGGATTGAATGACACGGTTAGAGATGTACGTTGGGAATTTTCAGAAAGCATGCTAACATAAGACGATATTGCCCCGCAGGATAAACAAGAAAACACTTGTTAAACAAATGCCCTGTTAACCCTCTAAAACCAGCTTCAGCTAATGACACGGTTACACTCTGGACGGACGCGACGCACCGGATCATGGAAACATCACTCACAGCTTTGTGGTCAGGCTGGCTGTCGTCGTAGCCCGTGGTAAGGTCTCTGACGCCCGAAACGTCAAACTTGCCGCAAGCTTTCGGATAGCTATTTTTCCCATCATAGTTTCGAAGGTTCTCAAATAACTTTCGGATGGTGCCTGGGTCGTGGCAGATGAAATACGACGCTTTGGTCATATGGTAGCCGTACCTGAGGAGATGCATGCAAACGCACAATGAGGAGCGAGAAATTGGGTATCCCACACACCCCACAGGGCGCTTCCAGTACATTCGACATGCGAGGAACCAAATGACCAGAACTAGCTTCAGAGTGTGAAACCACTGACCATCAAAAAGCGGGCTTAACAAAGAACGCTGGAGACGACCCGCCACTGCCCGGTCTTTGGCTGCTTTGGGAATCTCAGAGTTGTACGGAAGCACAGCCAGGGCACGGCCATTCCCTTATCCTGTGGGCTCTGCTGGCTTCTGCCACACCAAGGCCCAGCTGCTAACCGCTACACCGGCGCAAGTGGACGTGAGAGCCTAAATATTTACGATCTACTTTTCTACCCAAAATATAACCGAGCCCTCAAATCGTGGGGCACCCATGTTCGAAAGCCTTTATTGCTTAGAACTCTGCTTGGGAAGTATCATTAGCCTACAACAACCCCAAGTAAGGTTAGTCTTTGGGGCTTTGTAAGAAATTACCCAATTAAATTAAAAAAAATATATATATATATATATCTCCAAAAGCCTTGTAAGCAGACTTAATCCTTTTCTGTAGGGATAGCCTCTCCTAATGGAAAGTGTTGAAGAGTTGGCTTTTAAAAGGGTCCCTTTAAAACTCCCTTAAAATACAATAGGAACTCACCCCAACCCAACCCACTGCTGCTGAGGTCATTCGAACCCCCACCACATTTCTCCCAGGAAGGGGCGGGTGGGTTTGAACTCTGATCTCGGGATCAGCAGTCCAGCATTTAACCCCATGCTCAGGGCTTCTTTAAAACAACTGTCAGGGGATGTTTAGCGTAAATTACTACACAAGGAAAAGAATATGCACAGAGGCGACCACGGCAAGTTTCTAAAGTAATACGTCCCTTTCAGGATCCACATGGGACCTGAAGTCACATGCCGTAAGGCAAGACCTGGCTTTCCCATCTCCGGCCCGCCACACGACCCACACCCCTATACACGCCACTTGGACCACAAATTTTCTGCAGTGCCCCACTGGGAAAAGGAAGCATTGCTGTCCGTTCAGGAAGGCTCAGACAAGAACAGCACATCTATGAAGTACCGAACAACCGCTAACACGCCATCAGAAGATGCAACGCGACACCGTCCGTCGTCCACTCACACCATGCTTTCTCCAACTGGGAACTGTGTGAGGACTCTTAATTTAAAAGTAGAAGACGGAATCTTTTTGGCCACTTGAAAGGAAACAAAAAAGTGCAAGGAAAAAACATGGAGCTGAAAAATGATGAGATTTGCTTATAAACTTGGAGGCCCCTTTGTTCCGTTGGCCACTTCCACAACCCAGGCCTTCAACTGTTAAGAATTACTGGGCTCAGGAGTGGCAATTAATAAAGTGGTTAAGTGTCAGGAGGAAAAGACCTTTGTCTTTAGGAGGAGTCAAATTCATAACCAACAAACGTTAGCACCTGATGTACGAGAATATCACACGGCAGTTAAAATAAGGGCGCTCAACAAGCAGCGTCTACTTACTCCTCATAGACGGCCTTCAGCTGCTGAGACAGAGACAGATTCTTGGTTGCGAGGAAGCTAGCTAACTCCGCGCTGATGACGGCCGCACTGACTCCATCTTTGTCCAGAACAAAGGGGCAGCACATGTAGCCTGCACAAAGCACACGCCATGCACACAGCTTTAGTTTCCCTCGTGGCACTGCGCCACGTCCTTTGTGGGCACACAGAAGATGCAGCACCACTCGGGGTCCCGCTGTACGGAGGCTGGACCGGGAGCAGCCCTTTGGGGAGAAGCACAACGGAGTCACGAGCCGCTCGCTTCCCGACCGGCCTCGGCACATCCTCACGGAGCACTGTGAGGGGTGAGTGGACGGCACAGGCCTGGTTATCCTGCTGAAAAGTCCAGGCAACAGGCGAACTCCGAAACACAGGTGGATCCTCAAGCTACCGCAGCTGCGCCCCAACACTACTATTCACAGCCACTCAGGAGAGCGTTTCCTTCCTGTGTTAATGGCTCGGGGATTCATAAAGCACCCGCGTGAGCTCAATCTCAGATGCAGATCTGAGCGTCGCTGCAGGAACCTTCACATCCGACGCCAGTTACCCACACCTGACAGGAGCAAGAGCAAATTGTGCGCGCCGCTTGCAACGGGGGTCTGTTGAACCGAGGCCCAAACCCCAGTCCTCTGCCCAGGCGGTTGGTCACACTGTATACAACTGTCCAGTCTAATGTCGGCACGCTCGTGTCTTACCGATGGCCTCCTCGAATGCAAACAGAACATTCTTCCCCTGGTCGATCAGCTGCTTGGCTCGGTTTCCCATCCACTTAAAGCCAGTTAGTGTTTCCTAGAGGGGCGATTCAGAGAAGGGAATCCCTTAGAGCAGTGGTTCTCGGTCTTCCTCACGCAGTTCCTCATGGCGTGGTGACCCCCCAACCATAAAATTATTTTCGTCGCTACTTCATCACTGTCGTTTTGCTACTGTGATGAATCGGGCGACTCCTGTGAAAGGGTCGTTGGACCCCCAAAGGGGTCGCAACCCACAGGTTGAGAACCGCCGCTTTAGCACTCCTACCAAGCAGAAGGGGGGTTCCTGCCAACACCTCACCTCAAAGTGGAAGCCCTCCTTTAAGGCGATGGCCCGGAGGATTTTGGAGGAGACGGTGCTGGACAGCATGTAAGCGTCTTTGAGGGCACTGCGATCTTGGTTCTTCTCTTTCCAAGAGGTAAAGAGCCACCAGCCCAACAGGGCACCCAACTCATTGCCGGAAAACACTTTCCATTCACCACTGAAAGAAACAGGTGCCACTGAGCTCGGCGATCTCACTCTGTGAGGAGGCCCCCGGGACCGCACAATGCAACCCGGTGAGAGAGACACGGGGTACGTGCGAGACCGGTCTCGCCCCTCACCCTCGTAGAGATGAGTGGCCCTTGGCAAACATCTGAGATAGGATCGTCTCGCTGAGCCCTCTGTCGAGCAAGCTCCCGAGCTGCGGGGCCTCATGGCAAAGCCACGTGTGGAACAACTCTGCCCAGTATTTCTAGCTTACTCGCTTGATCACGGGCTTCGTGTCACGGATGACATTAGAATGAATGGACAAGCAAGCAGAGAGGGACCATGGTTATGGTCAGTGCCGACTGAAACGACCCTTTGTAAAATGTATGGGAAACCTTTCCCCAGGGGCCCCTCCCGCCCAGGCTGCTTCCCTCCTGAAGGAGGAAGTACAGTAATGCTCACCATCTGCGTTATCACAATCAGCCTCACCTGGCTTGTTTTTCTGCCACGGCAAGTCGATCAGCGTCCGGGTCGTTTGCCAAGACCACCTGAGCCTGGGTTTTGTCAGCCAGTTGAAAAGATAACGTCTGAAAATGAATTTGAAAGAAAAAAAAAAGAGTAATTAGCTCTCAAATTATCTTGCTGTCTTAAAAAAAAAAACAACCTTGTTTTTTAACAATGAAAAGAGGACTCTAATGGGTTGAACCACGGTCCCCACAATTGTTGCTCATTGGTGCGACTCATGGCGAGCCTACGGACAACAGACGGAAACACTGCCTGGACTGCGCCTTCCTCAACTGTTCTTGCGCTGAAGCCCGCTGTTGAGGTCACTGTGCTAATTTGCCTCCTTTTTACCTCCTACGAAAGTTCCGAGCCTAGTACCCGTGACAGCGACCTCGTTCAGAAGCAGCGTCTCTGCAGACGCTGTCAGTCAAGGTGTACTGGAGCAGGGTGGGACCTAACCTAAAAGGAGCGGGGTGTCCGCATCAAGAGAAGAGCCAGAGAGACCCAGGGGAAATGACTGGTGCGGGTGTACCAACATGGCAGAGCCCCTGATGTGAACTCCAGGCTCACAGGACACTTCCTCTAAGTGATGTCACCCTGTGTCTGGTGAGTTGCTGGAGCAGCCCTAGGGAAGCAACACAGAGACTTGCCCCAACCAAGGCCAAATTCACTTCTGGAGCCGGCCTTGGCACTGTGGGTAGGCCCTGGGCTGCTGCCCACCAGGTCAATGGTTCATATGTACCAGGTGCTCCAGGGGAGACAAATGAGGCTGTCTGCGACTCTAAAGGTGCAGGGCTCAGGTCCCCTGTGCTGGGGGGTTATGAGTGCAATCAGTTCAACTGCAGTGAGTTTTAGTGGGAATTGAATTTGGTCACATAAGCTTCCTAATTAGTGCCAACGAGAGAATCAAGGAGGATTCGTCCATCTGAGTGAGGGAGTGAGTGCGTGTGTTTGGACTGGTATTCCAAATTTTCATCGTGTGATTAATTTTATACACACACCAAGTAAATCAATTCCCTGAGTATCAAAAGGATCCTGGTGACATGTTTATGACTTGGGCTGATCACAAGGTGCAGTTTGAAACAGCTGCTCCGCAGGAGAGAGGCGGGGCTTTCCATTCCCGTAAAGAGTTGTGGGCTCTGAAACCCACAGGGGCAGTTCCACCCTTTCCTATGGGGTCACTATGAGTCAGAAGGGCCCACAAGCCCACCCCAAACCAAACCCACTGCCAACAGTTGATTTCGGCTCACAGTGACTCTACAGGGCAGAGATCTGTCCCTTTGGGTTTCTGAGGCTGGGAATCCTTCTGGGACAGCTGGTGGGGTCACACATCCACTCTACCACCAGAAGTCCTCACCGGGGCTCACAGTAGGATCTAATTTTAAAGTTTCTTTAAGAAGTCAATAACTAAGAAACATAAAATTTCCACTGGGGGGACTTAATGTTTCAGCAGCACACAAACCCTAAGCCAAATACACTGCAGTCCACTCCGTATCCACTCACAACTCTGCGCGGCCGAGCGGAACTGCCTCTTGGGGCTGCTGGGATGGTAAATATATCTCGGGGAAGCTGGTGGACTCGAACTCTCAACCTTTTGGTTAGCAGCCCGATGCTTAACTTAACATACCGCTTCACTCATACACTACAAGCACACACACGCTTATCTCACTGGACAGCAATCGCTTTGCAAATAAATGACAGATTTTGCCATAAAGAAAAAAAAAATAAGGTTACCAAGACTCCTTTACCCTCTTCAGGGTTGGGGTATTTCACTGTGGGGAACTCGGGATCGGGCACTTTCTGCTCGGGAACAGCCTCGGGGGGCCTGAAGTCAAAGGCTTGGAAGGCCGACTGCACGAAGTCGTGGCCCACGCCATGGACGGATGTGTGCACGAACTTGACCTTGGTCTCCCTGTTCACACTCCTAGGATCAGACACACCACGGGAAATGATCAAATAGATACAGACTAATCTGGAGACGGGAGGGTAGGCAGCATTTCAAGGAACTAGACTTTTCAGAGTGTCAGGAATAATGTAATAATAGGAACAGTCAAGCAAGCGGGATACCTTTCTGTTAACAGAAAATGAAGTGCCAGACACTTGCCCCGCCTCCACCACCCACCACGTCGGCTTTAAACCTTATCAGTACATCTGAGTGCGGTCAGGTTTGATTCACAGAGGAGCGTGCCCATCTCCAGTCTCAAGTCACCCCCACGGAGTCGATGCCAACGCAGAGCCACCCTGGGTAGATGGACTCAGCTTTGAGACTTTTACTCTTTGTGGGAGCAGAAAGCCTCATCTTTCTCTAATGAAGCCATTGGTGGGTTCAAACCACTGACCTTGTGGTCAGCAGCCTACACTGCCACCAGAGATCCTTTAACTCACTGCCACCAAGTCGATGCCAGCTCACAGCCAGACTAGAGGACAGGGTAGAACTGCCCCTGAAAGGTTCTGAGACTGTAACTCTTTACAGAGGGGCAACTGGTGGTTTCAAACCTCTGACCTTGTGGTGAGTGGCCCAACACCTAACTACTCTACCACTAGAGCTCCTAAAAGCTCCATTAGGGTGGGAGCAATGGAAGAAATTCAGGGCTCAAACTCCAGGATAGGCTACACTTTGGACTCAGCAAATATCCCCACCCCAGTAGGACCAGCTCTAGGGCGCCAGAACTTTTACCAGCTTCAAAACTAATGGTTCAAAACGGCTCTTTTAAGACAATGTGACAGAATATCCACAAGTGGATATGTTTAAAAACCAAACAAAACCCCTGCTCTCTTTGCCAAGTGAGAGTCCTGCTTGGCCAATAGTATATTCCAGGTCTCATTAAGGAGCCTTGGTGGTCCTTTGGAGTTTGCCATGGGCAACTATTACCACAACATGGGCAGGTCAAACCCACCAGCTGCCCTTTCGTGTCTCTGAGACTGTGTCTATGGGAGTAGAAAGCCTCGTCTTTCTCCAAAGAGGAGCTGATTGTTTTGAACTGCCAACCCTGCGGATCACAGCCCAGTGCATAACCAGTATATCACCAGGGCTCCATATGGCACCTAAAATTTCTAGTAAGACATAAAAGAAAATGTCAGTGTTGAGTAGTCAACTGCTCTTAATGGGTTTTTTTTTTTTTCATACACCTGAGTCGGGATCAACTGGATGGCAGTGAGTAGTGAGCGAGATACACTTGCATACGTATATTACACCCACACATATGCACACAGAGCAGATGACCATTTTTATCAATCCAGTCCTCTGGGACGGACACACACACACACACACACACACACACAATCCTGCATGGACATACACACTATGGTGGGTTTCAGGCCGCCCGAGTGGAGCTGAACAGCTGCAGCAGAGATGCTATTGACTATCTGACCCTGTAAGAAACAGCCTGCTGATCCCCGACCACTGGCGTCTAACACCGGGTGCAGCGGCAGTCTATGTCCAATTAAAGAGAAAAACTGAATGCACACGGGCCAAAGTTGGCTGAATAAAATAATTTCCGTCACCCACATAGTGGTTACGAGTTGGGCTGCCAACCTGGAGGTTAGCAGTTCGAAACCATCCGTGGCTCCACAGGGGAAAGATGAGGCGTTCTACCCCCCTAAAGGGTTGCAGTCTCCTGAAACCCAGGGGCAGGTCTACCCGTCACCACGGGCCAGAACTGACTTGGTGGCAATGAGCTGCGGCTTTGTTCTATTTTTGTCTTGAGATCCATTGTCCTTACCTGTGGAAACAGTACTTCTGGAGGTCTTCAAAGTAGTCTTTGCTGATGGCAGCACTTGGGTCATGCAGAAGCGGGCTGCTGTCAATTATAGAAACATCCCACGCGTCGGGCCAGGGCTCCAGGTTTTCTTCAATAGCTTGAGAAATCCCTTTATCGTGAGGCGAGATGATCTGGGCCCCGTTATCCCAGTAGACCTAGAGGAGGCAGGGCCATGTCAGAGAGGCTTAGGGCTCAGGTAAAAAACGGAAAGCACCAGCTACCTGTGTTCCCACACACTCAATAGGTGCGACTATAAATCAGGAAATCAATGTGGAAAGAAAAGTACCTTGTAGCCATTATCCTGTTTTGGATTGTGAGACGCTGTTATCATGATCCCAGCGCAGAGGCTCAGGTGGGACACGGTGTACGGCTGTAACGGAAGGGCGGTGACAGAAACATCATCCTGAGGCCTGTGCTTTAATCTCTATCCTACCCACCTTGTTTGTATCGATTATTCCTTTCTCTGCTGCAGTTGACTACCTTACTGTGATTTGGTGAGAGCTTAATACAGAGCGCATTAGTTTCCCGTTCCAATCATTAGTTACACTCTTTTTACAGTGCCCTCAAGGCATCTCTTCTCCCTGCCTCCCTGGCTCTCCCCCCTCCCCCTGCCTTCTGAACTTTGCTGTGAGCCAAATGTTGCTTTTCTGGTCTCACAAGGTTGACTGTTCCCAACAGTGTGTTTTGCGGTAGGCCCTGGAGGTCTATTGCTTGGCTGAAAGGTGAAGCCTGTTGGTGGAGTTTATTCTGGGGCAGTGGTTCTCAACCTTCCTAATGCCACGACCCTTTCATACAGTTCCTTATGTTGTGGTGACTCCCCCCAACCATAACATTATTTTCGTTGCTACTTCATCACTGTCAATTTTGCTACTGTATTGAATCAGGCGATCGCTGTGAAAGGGTTGTTTGACCCCCAAAGGGGTCTTGATCCACAGGTTGAGAACCGCTGCAATAAAGCAGTCTCTGTGGATTATATTCATTAATATATTAATTGGTGTAATTGGGGTACACCAACTAACCCAGATGCCCCCCCAAGAACCTCAGCCATGGCCCTCAGCCCTCAGATGTAGTGCCCCAGTCTCTCCAGGTATTTGGTTTGGGCTGAGAAGCTTGTATAACTTTATCCCCAGTAAACTCCGTCTTCTACTTTGGTGGGAAACACAAAGCCTGTCTACGCTTCCGCAGCCCTTTCTTCTCAGCCTCCTGCTGGTGAAAGACGTTTACAGATTCATTTTAGCTCCTCCACCTGCCCACCCTTCCCCAAGAAAAAAGTTGAAGAACAAGCTTTCCCCCACTGACCATCTCCCTCCCTCCTTTCAGTCTCTCCTTGCTGCCCCTGGGTGGCGGCAACAGTTCACAGGCTCGCTGCTGACCTAGAGGTTGGGGTTCTGACTCCCCCTAGAGGCGCCTGGGATGAACGACTTGGCTGGTCTACTTCAGCAACTGCCAGTGAAAGCTCATCGCAGTCATCCGACATAGGAGGTCACCGTGAGTCAGGGCTGACTCAGCCTCGACGGTGTATGCCTACTTCCATCTCATCTTTACGAAACAGACAGAAGCTGGGGTACCCCCGCCCCCGAGGGTGCATATTAGATTTTCTACATGCAGCCACGCTGAGATCTTAAAACGTTATCTGTCCCCCTGCGCCCCACCACGAAGAATCCCCTGCAATCATGTGTGCCCTTGGGGGAATGTCTCTCGGCTCTGTTGAGCTGAAAGCACAGGGGAATTGCTCCGTGGAGTGATTACATGGTCCCCGGACACCACAGGGGAGGTGCCACCCTTTCCTAGGAAGGTCGCTCTACCTTGGCATCAGCTTGGACGGTGAGATTCATGTCAGATATGACAAAATAACCGCCAATCTACCTATCAAACACACGGAGTAATGAAACTTGGGTTCCAGGTGGCTGCGGCGCCGGATGGTCTAGCTCCTGATCACCCGTCTGGACCAGGCTGCAGCGGTCACTGCGCTGTGGACAGCCGATGCCAAACTGCCCAGCCGGACCTGCCCTGTCTCCTTTCCGTCCCCAGTCACGTAACTGCCTCTGCATCATAGTTTGGGGTTAGTTCCTAAAAATATGGATTCTCATCCTCTGGCCCTGTTCTGAAACGTTCCGTCTACTTAAAACAGCATCCGCCACAGTCCCTCCCATTCTTTTGTGGAAAACTGCGACTTGGAGGATGTGATTTTAAGACATCTCAATAGGACAACGGCAAGTGCGCTTCCTGTGCTGGCTGCGACCGGGGCTCAGGATGCAGAATGGGTACAACGGGTAGGGGCACCCGCTTGCCAAAAGTCCCGCTACCGCAAAGCTGTGCTGATTTCCGATTTGGACCTGAGATGCCTCCTAAGGCGCTAAGGGGGACGGAAGTAGGATAAACCAAATCTTAAAACAAGCAAATAATTCACCCAGGGTCTTTGAGTTCGTTTCGACTCGCCGTGACCCCATAGGACAGAGGTGAACTGCCCCGTGGGGTCTTCAAAGCTGCGATCTTTACGGAAGCAGCCTTTCACACCCCCCCCCCCCAGGAGCGCCGAGTGCCAGTCCGCAGTTAGCAGCGAGGCCCACCACTGTGCCACCTGTGTTCCTTCTGCTGCTGTCGCTCCGCCTCACAGCGACCGACCCAATGGACAGCAGAGTGGAACACTGGCTGGCCCGGCACCAGCCTCACAATTACTGTGACGCTGAGCTCAGTCTTGCAGCCGCCATTCTGTTTTACTAGCTTGCTCAAACTCTCTAGAATGCAAGCCGAAGTGGGGCGGTGGGGGAATTTCACTAAAAGCGTTTCCCCCCCTGACAAACCAATTGCTAGTGAAATCTTTCTATGGCATCCAAGAAAAGCGCTAAGAGACTCCTCTGTGCTTCAGATACCCGGATCTCAACAGCACGATCAAAACCCAAGAGCCTCGTGTCCATTCGGACTCACAGAGACCCTGCGGGCAGGGCTGCCCCTGTGGGTTTCTGAGACGAACTCTTTACACGGTGACATTCAACCGCCACCCTCCCAGGTGTCACCGGCTGATAAGAAAACAGAAAAGGAAATGGTTACTCACCACGAAGGGGGTCGGAGTGACGCTAGAAAAGAGGTACACGGGGATCCCCTGACTGACAAACGTGGTGGCAGCAAGCTGGGCGAACCTAGAAGAGCAGGGTGACAGGGCCGATCAGGACCACAGGCATCTCATCCCCTCTTTGTTTTAGAAGAGAGACAAAGGCCCAGAGAGGCGGTGACTTGCTGGTCCCGTGTCCCACAGTGGAGCCAAGCATCTACCAGAAGTGTCTGAGTGTTCCACCTCACTCAGAGCTTCTTGGCCAGACCAGTTCTGCCCCAGCCAACATCTGCAATGTCTACCAGAACCCCAAACCAAACCCGTTGTCATTGAGCGGACTCCAGCTCACAGTGAGTAACCCACCCTATTTGGGTTTCCAAGACAGAGCCGAATAAGGGGAAAACTACAGTTCCTCTTTTGGATTACTACAAAGTCACCTTCTTCACATTTTTGAGCCTGTCACACCGAAGTCCAGTGATAAGCTTAGACTTCATTCCCAAGTTCAATCAGAGGCTGAGGTCACTGGTCCTCTGCCCTGGCTGAACGCCCTTCCTCACAGCCACACAGGTGTTCCATCGGTGCGTCTTTCTGACATTACAAGCAAATATGCAAAGACCGCTGTCATGCTCCGCAGGTTCATGTCAACTCGCAGCGGCCCTCAAACACGGAGAACGGCCCCATAGGGTCTCCTGGGCTGTCATTTCGACAGAAGCAGATCCCAGGTCTTTCAACCAGGAAGCCATCTTCCTAGGAAGGACCTGGCGATCTTCTTCCAGAACATCAGTATGGAGAGCTCTACGGAGTGCAATGCCACCTGGACACACGTGAGCGTGGGCTGTCACGAGGAAGAGCTGGCCTGGTGACCAAAAAAAAATTGGCTTTGCGCCGTAACAGCAAAGCTGAATAGTAGCCAAGACAATGGGAGGTCCACGGAGCATAAGACACTACTTGGCAGCTCTGTCGGTGGAGTGGGCTACACCACAAAGTCAGCAGTTTGAAATCACCAGCAGCTCCTTGGGAGAAAGACAAGGCCTTCTACTCCCGTAAGGAAGTAGGATCTTGGACACCCACTGGGGCAGTTCTATTCTGTCAAGTCACGTCAATAAGAGTAAAAATCAGTTAGCTAGAAGAGGGCTTGGTTTGGGCTTGGGTGCCTTTAACTTAGAAAGGTACTGATCCCTGGAGCTGAATTACACTCCTCCTTAGTTCACGATCCCAGGGCATGGTGTACTGTACAGGCTGTTGTGAGGATTAAATACACGGACAGGCTCAGGGCCGTGACCACACAAGCACTCGGATGACAACTGCTACCACGGTGAGGGCGTGAGGTTTCGTCACACCTACCCCCCCCCCCCCCTCAGGCCACAGGACAGAGGCCTGCTGGCTTGGGACAGGCAGCCCCGCCTGGGGAGGGGACTCAGACAGCTTCTGAGGAGCAGGATCCTGACCATAATCATAGGCACAAAGAAGAGAGTGAGTGGGAAAAATAATGTTGCCACTGGGCACCTTTCTTTCATGGAGATAGTTATGAAATTCTAAATAAAACTTATGAGGAACTTAACCCAAAGGGCAACCCAGAATTTTTTTAAAAAACTGGCCAACCAGTAGCACACTTGTTTTCTAATTCAGCTGTGCAACTAACGCAGTGTTTCCAGATTTAAAATCAAGTTCTTGAAACACACACACACACACACACACACACACACACACACACACACACACACACCGGTGTGAATACCTCTTACTGCTGCCTCCACTCAGCGGGTGGGCCCGGGCATCGTAGCTGATCACTACGCCCCTCTGCTTCAGGTGGCTGAAGTGTTGCTCCAGGTATCTGCAAAACCCCTAAGAACAGCCATCCGTTACAGAAGCAGCAGAGGCACAGGGTCTGTCAGTGGTGGCCCACCCCCAGAAAGGTAATCGTATTAAAAATACGAGGTCTATCCAATTGTTTGTGGGAACCATCAGGTGCTACTTGACAACGTACACCAAAGCATGACTGCTACTTTCCTGAATGATGAGCTGAAAGATGTTTCAGTGTATCTAGAAGTAGGTGCTGTTGTTTTTCATGTTTTTAAGCACAGAAGGGCACTTGATATGTCGACAAACACATTTGATGACCATTACATCTGAACAGTTCTCACCTCTTCTAACTTCTATAAAAAACCTGACTTAAAGGCAGGCTTAGGAAGAGGCGCTCACTCACTCGTCACTGACATGCATGCATATGATACAGTGCTCCCGAGACGGGTTAGGGATGAGGCTGGCGTCTTCCACCCGCCACATTCAAATTCAGGTGATTCTGAGAACTTCCGCCCTCTAACACATATAGGCTCAATCCCATCCTGTATCCACTGAACCTTTACACTGGGGGCATATTATAATAGTCTATGTCGTTTTCAATGTCTTTCTTCTCTGGAAAAATGATGTGTTTTCCTCTCCTGGAAGAATCACACACGTTGGTTCCACTCCCTGATCTGTAGCATTCAGCGTTGGGCCAGCTCAGACTGAACGGACAAGGCGGGGGAGGCAGAGGAGACCACACACCTGAGACTTTGCATTCACCAAGAGCACACTGGCTGGGAACTGAACCCACAAAGGCCTCCCATGGAAGACAAGAACCCCATGACGGGACCACCACGGTCCTCGATGTGAGGGCTAAACCAGGTAAAACATGCCGAGAGCCAAGTGCTAAGAACCCACTACCAAGCAAGCATGAGGAATATGGTTCCTGTTAGTGACATGACTCTCACTGCTGTCTTCCTTCCGAGCCCATGTTCCTTCCATCACATGAGTTCTAAAACCTTGGTCTCAGGGTAGGAAGGCATTTGGGATGTTTCTGCCGGATCAGGAATGTTATGAGGTCCCAGAAATGCCATGCCTTTTGTACAATTTTGACCATGAACTGATCTAAACTTCTTATGTTTGTTTTAATGTTGTTTTCCAGCATGGCCCTGAAGAGGTCAGCCAATCTAATAACTTGGCACGGCCAATGAGAAAAGAAACAACGTGCTGAACTTGGGGTCACGGCCACTGGCTAGAAATGGTAGAACACACAGCCAAGTACACAGTTTCTTGAGCTTCATAGGTGCAGAAACGTCATGGGAACCTGAAGATGAACATGCAGAGATCGCTGAATGCTGTGAGGTTAGGTTATTGGTGTGACACAACAAGAGGACTCTAGGTGGCTTGGCAAGAATGGTGATCCAACTACATAGAAGCAAGTCCTGTAAAAAGACACAAACTGTGGGTGGACCCACACCCATTCAAAATTCACCAATGCCAACTCCCAAGCACCCTACAGGACACAGCAGAAGGGCTCCATCCGGTGTCCCAGGCTGTGAGACTTACAGAGTCCGACTGAGACATCTTGCTCCTGTGGGGCAGCTGATGATTTAAATTGCCAGCCTTCTGGTTAAACAGTTGTGTACTTAAGCAGAATGTCCTCAGCCACAAGAAGGAGAGACTGCCTCACGCATGTACCTTGGACATGTAATCGAGAGACTAGTCCCTGGAGAAGGCCACCAGGCTCGGCAAAGTGGAGGGGCCGTGAAAAAGAGGAAGACGCTCGTCAAGGTAGATTGGCGCAGTGGCTGCATCAATGGGGTCCGTCATGACAACTGTGAGAAGGCGCAGGACCGGGCAGCGTTTTGCTGTTGTGCACGGGCTCGCTATGTGTCAGCACTGGCCCGATGGCACCTAACATCTGCAAGAGCACATTGATCTGTTTTTTAAAGGCAGGGGGACGGCATGAATTAACTAGAAAAAGGCAATGCACTTAGCTAAGTCTAGCAGTGAGGCAAAGAGTACAGAAAGTCTCCTCCCACCTCCAAGCTGTTTCCTTGTGAGACACGCTTGACTCACATTTATCCGTCTGTAAACTCAACAGGTAGATTCCTGGGGGCAACTTCAGGATGAGAGCAAACCCCTTACTGGAGCCAAAGACCTCGCAAGAGTGTATGTGCCATGAGGAAGGCCAGCACAGGACCGAGTGGCTCAGGACCACACATGGGCCCTGTGCCTGCCACACAGACCAAGCCCGAGGGGCTTGCCTGGAACATCTCCGCCTAGGATTCCGACAGCTCTCCTCACCCTCGGAAGTACACACCCATGGCTGTCATCAAACTGGCTGAACCCACGTCCTGGCCTCCAAATATCAGGCTAGAAGACTATCTGGGTAATAGGCGGTTGTGCAGGAATTTCCCAAGGGGTGGCCGACTGGATCGGATGACATTAAAAGTACCTGCTCATCTTGATTGTGTAAGCTATTTTTTGGCGGGTTATCGCGGGAGACATCATGGGAGAGGTGCTATGGTCCTTTGATCTACTGATGTTACTGATGTTCTCACAAAAGGCTAACTCCTCCGGGGGCAGGGGGGGGGGGCGCATGAAAAAGGTGCTTCCACTGTGCCAGGACAGATTTTCTCAATTCTGAGAATTAGAACAGACGCAGGACTTAGTTCTTAGAGAAGGCTTAGTTCATACAGCATCCCTTAGATCCTACCTCTTAGTCCCAACAGGAGGCCTGTGAAATTGCCTTGTCCACAAATGGCCCATCTCACAGAGACTTCTTGTGATATGGCACTGACACCCCTCCGTGAGGTGGTGGGTATCTACGGACCCTCTCCGTGAGAAGGAGATCGTCTGGCTGACTCGCTTTGAACAAATTGTGTGGACACAAGTGTCTTGGTGTGAATTGAGACTAAGGTCAAATAAGTCAACCCCAGCTCCCACTTGGCCATTCTCATCTCGGGATGCTCTCCTTTGGCCCCCAGCCACCAAGCTGTGAGCGGACCCAGGTTACATGCAGACATGCCAGCCAAGTGCCAGCAGTCACTATCAGACACCTGAGTGAACAAGGCGCCAGGGGATTCTTCCCCGGGCAATGGCAAAGGGAGCAGAGAACAGGTGTTGGTATGCCCACCGAACTGCCTAAACTGCAGATCCATTAACAAAACAAATGGATTGCCACCTTGAACCATGAAGCATGTTTTGGGTAATCGATGCCACCTGTATTAACAGGAAAGCAGGTGACCTACCATGACCTTACGCAATAGTACAGTTCCTACGCTCTCAATCCCTGGAACAGGGGTTCCCGGCTCATCCCTGGCAAGACCTCCTCTGAGAAATTTGCTGGGAGCCCCATCGCTGAAACAGGGGTACGGACCCCTGCCAAGGGGAAGCCCTGCACCCCTAGGTCAGCACTTCTCACTAGGCTTCCGCTAGGAGGGGCCCAGCTGTGTTTCACAGGGGGCTGCCTTGTCAGGCACATGAGGGAGGGCTCCATGCCCTCATGCGTCCAGGCTCTCCCTTGTGAGGATGACAGAGGAGCTTGTTTTCCACCAGTCTCAGCCATCGAAGCAACAGAACTAGCTGTGTCCATTCCTCCCCATCACTCGCAGCAAGCCCGGGCCCGAGTGGTCTCTCTTCTGCTTGGTCTAAGCCTTCAGTTCTGTTCCTAGAAGCTGGGTCTATATTGGACCCTGCTAACAAAACTCGTCAGTGGAAGCCACGAACTCAGCAGTCAGCCTAGGTTAGAAAGGAACACTCAACCGAACAAAACCCAAGATCAAGCTCACTGTCACTGAGTTGATGCCGACTCATAGCGACCCTGTAGGACAGGGTAGAACTGGCCCTGGGAGTTCCCGACACTAACTCTTTACAAAAATAGAATGCCCCATCTTTCTCCCAAGGAAGGCTGGGTGGTTTCGAACCATTACCCTTGTGGTCAGTAGCCCAATGTGTAACCACTTTGCCACCAGGTTTCCTTTCCCGTAGGAAAGGCTCTGGGTAATTCGGCCCACTACCAAAGGTCTTCAGCCTTCGCTGAGCATCACTGGCAATAATGTCAAGACCAGAGAAGTCAGACAGTTCCAACGACACAAGATTCTATAAAAGGCAAAACTAGAGAAACAGAAAACCACAATCAGGGATCCAGAGGAGGAATGAAAGGTGGGTGGAGCACAGGGGATGCTCAGGGCAGGGAAACTATTCAGTGATACTGTAAGGGAGGACCCACGGTCCTATGTATTTGTGAAAATCCAAAGAAATAGGTAACACAAAGAGTGAACTGCAGGATTTGGCTAAAGCATGTGTCAGTATTGGTCCCGTCATTGTAACAATGTGCCACCCAAAGGCCAGATATTGATCATATGGGAAATGATAGGCCAGAAAGAGGAGGCAGGTGTGAACGCTGGGCTTCTTGCTCAATTCTGCTGGGCAAGCTTGCTACCGTTCTAGAGTCCCCGGAGGGCACATGTGCAGAAGCATCAGCGCGTAAATGGTTCAGACCTGCCCAACAGTGTCTCAAGGGACAGCCTGGCATTCTGCTCCCTGAAAGTCCTGCAGAGCAATTCTACTTCAGATCCATTCGGTCACTAGGGTCAGGACTCACCTGAGGACACAAAACTGTTAAGCAATTTAAAAGCTTATTAATTATGAAAAGAAAAAAATCAGCCACTTTTTTTGGGGGTGGGGTCGGGGAGCTTGTGCTGAAATACAATTCCTATAAAAGACTCTGGTCTAGATCTTGGTCATGATTTCTCTTGCTAGATTCTCGTCATTAAATGGGCGAAAGATGGCGTCGGAGAAGAGTCCAGCACTGGAAACTTCCTGGGGCAGTTCTGTGTCCTATCGGGTGACCGTGAGGATTGTCTTGATGGAAATGGGCCTGGGGCTGGGTCTAGTCACAGCCTGACACACAGAAAGCCTTCCACCACTATCTGTTGGATGACAAATGGCTGAGTTTCTGCCAGCAGACAGACCAGACAGCAGTCCTGTCAACAATGAAGACTAATGAGGTCTGCCGGGGACAAGAGGAGCCTGGGGCCATGGCCAGGGGGACTAAGGCAAACGTGGTACCTGTGTCGTCTGAATGATGGTCAAGTCGTTCATCTGGGAAGTTCCTGCCCCCATGGCCGCTCGAAGGCCAGCCGTCCCAAACTCCATGCGGGCGCCGAAACATTTTTGCAGTTCTTCTTTATTACCCTCGGCGACTAGCCGCTTCACCGTCTCAGATGTTAAAGGGTTCTGCCAGACAGAAAGGTACAGCCAGGGGAGTAAGAGGAGAACTGGTCGAAACACACAAGTACGCATTTCTTAAAAACCACAGTCATTCCAACCCATATGAAAATCACCCTGTACCCATGGCCTTTTCCACCTACTGATGGTTCAGCTCTTGGAAGCTGGCTGGCATTAGCCTGTATTGTTTTATCAGCAAACACTTGTGGGGCAAAAAAATGGCACGAGTTGGTTTTGAGGCGTAGCAAGTGCAGCACCCATGAAGTAACCCTAGTTCATCACTTACCGACCCCCTTTTTATTTGGTGGATAATTCAGCTTCTTCAACTTTCCATTCCCTCATTTGGAAAATGGGAACCACCCAGCAGCTCTTTTACAGGATGCTGCTGAAGATGAGGTGAACGCAAAGCATCCTGGTTGGCATTCATAATAAAATGTTCTTCCTAAACGTCCTTAAATTTGCCCAGAGTATGCAGTCTAAATCAAGCCTTATCACTTTCACACTTGATCACATCTGATTCTTGCAAGGACTCCCAAGGGCAGGCAAAGGAAACTGGAAGAAACAACCAAAATGAACCAACACTTGCTTTCATAGATGAAGAAGTCCTAACCGAGGGCCTCTTCTATTTTATTAACTGCTTGGTCAAGTAGAGGGGCAGCGAAAAGGAGGACGGCCGAGGTCAAGATGGACTGACACAGTCACTCCAGCCGTGGCCTCCAACATGGCCAGAACCGTGTGGATGGCGCAGAACCGGGAGGTGTTTTGCTCGGTGGCACATGGGGTGGTTATGCGTCACGGCTGACTCACCAGCACCCAACAACAGCGGCACCAAGTGGAAAGGAGCGTGAGTCATTTAAAGTCGACTCTTTCTTCAGACAACAGTTGGAGAAAAAGGTTCAGAGTGGGGAAAAGTAATGACAATCACCTCCGTTCCATAGGAGACTTTGACTTCATAATGAAGAACTCAGGGGAACAAGCAGTAAACACTCCCTTACAGTC
Organism: Tenrec ecaudatus; assembly: GCF_050624435.1. Classification (NCBI taxonomy): domain Eukaryota; kingdom Metazoa; phylum Chordata; class Mammalia; order Afrosoricida; family Tenrecidae; genus Tenrec; species Tenrec ecaudatus. The sequence goes on from NC_134532.1 coordinate 184,369,425, forward strand.
ACGGCTGCTTAGATAAACATTCAGGCAGTCCAGAGCCACACAATCTACTTCGAAAACGCAAGCGCAATAAAAACTTGCCTTTATGGGAGTATGCCCAAACTTCCGGGATGTTCCAATGTCAAGGGGAATTGGGTTTCCCATCAAAATCAAGAGACACAGCACAGAAGCTGCCTCATCAGAAGGTCAGGTTCCCTAAGGAAGGGCTCCTACCTGACCCATTAAAGAAGCCCATCAAGTATTTGCTGAGTGAATCAGAAAACACAGAGACACCAGGTTCACGCCCAAAGAGACACCAGGGTCACGCTCCCATTACTTTCCGATTGCCCTTTGATACCTTCAAAAGGCTAGGCAGCCCAAGGGAAACCAAGGAGACAGGGAGGTAGAAGAGTCCGAGGGCTGCAGGTCAGAACCAGCCATAGAGTACCCAAAGTTGACAGGAGAGAAAGAAACAGGGATGAAAACACCCCACTGCTATCGATTCGGACTGCTTGCGACCCAGTGGGGCAGGGTAGAACTTCCCCTATGAGGTTCTGAGACCGTAACTCTTTACAGGAGTAAAAGTCTCATCTTTCTCCCACAGAACAGTTGGTGGTTCTGAACAGTTGCCCTTACATACGGAAGTCCCGAGTGGCCCAATGCGTAACTCACTATGCCACCAGGAGGAAGGCGAAGCACGCCCAAGGGCACCTCACCGGTATTCGAGCCATCAGACCCAGGCTACAATGTGTTCCACTGGCTGCAAGCTTCCCAGAGACCCCTTAGCTCAGCAGTTCTCAACCTGTGGGTCACGACCCCGGGGGTGGGGTGGGGTGTCTACCCACCCTTACACAGGGGTTGCCCAATTCCTAACAGTAGCAAAATGACAGTGATGAAGTAGCAACGGAAATAATTTTATGGCTGGGGGGTCACCAGCACATGAGGACCGGCATGAAAGGGTCGCGGCATGAGGGAGGTGGAGAACCACTGCCTCAGCTCATCCAAGGAAGGAGAGCAGAAATGAAGGGGCCCTTCCCCATTAGGTGCCTGCCCCACGCCAGAAAAGAAATTGGGAGAGAAAAGCCAATGAGGAATGGGAAAAAATTCAACAACAAATCTTAAAGGGAGCACGTCCCTGAAGCTCTATCAAGACCCCCAAAGGAAACGCATTGCCTTCAAGTGAATTCAGGCTCAGGGCAGCCCCGTGTGCACTGGAGCCCTATGGCTTTCAGGACTGTGACCTTTGTAAGTGACTGCCAGGACTTCCTCCCTGGTGAGTTTGACCCCAGGGTGAGTTTGAATTTAGAGGTCAGTGCTTGATCATTCACCCCTCCACGGGATGACTCCTCAGTGCTACCCAACACGGTACTATTCTCTCAGCGCTGAGACCCAGCAGCTCGGAGGCAGTAAGCCAAACACACAGCAAAAGATTTCATTTCTTCAAAGATTTATGGAATGCCGAACCACCGATTCTGATTCACAATAAAATTCCACCCACACATTACTAAGGTACCAAAAAATGGAAACAATTTCTCTCCCATAGGAACCACAGGGCTCTTTTCACCCGGAGAACTGCCAATGGCATTGGGGAAGCAGGATCTGGTGTTTCACTGCCTGGTCCCTGCTTCAGGGGTTTGTAATCTCATGCATGTCACTCAAAACACGCTGGCAGGTGACCAGGACTTTAATCTCAGTTGTGCAGGTGTGGCTTGTCTGCTTCCCAAATGTTATACCATGATCACTTTATCTCCCTTTTGGCTCGTTTAAAAGTTCAGTTTTGAACATTTTCTGGTTTTTCTGATTGGGGCTTTGTCGCTGCCCTCTGTGGGATGCACGATGTCCTGCTTATGAAATCTGTAATCCACACAACTGTAGACATAGTAACTGGATGGCAGGGGAGCTTGGGGGGAAGGGGAGATAACAAGGAGTACCAGAAAGAAGAAAATGTTCTGAAATTGATTGTAGTGAGGATTGCATTTTTTAATATAAATCATTAAGGGCTCTTATAACTCTTATCACAATCCATACATACATCAATTGTGTAAAGCACATTTGTACATTCACTGCCATCATCATTTTCAAAACATTTGCTCTCCACTTAATGTCCTAGCATCAGCTCCTCATTTTGCCCCCTCCTTCCCTGCTCCCCCTTCCCTGATTGCACAGCCCTTAATGTGATTAAACTATTAAATTGTATGCTGTAATTATATGCTAATAAAACTATTTTTTTTAACATCCCGGATACTTGATCGTTATATAGAAAAAGATTTACTGATTTGGAACCCTCTGGAGCATATCATGTGCTGGCTCGACGCAAATGAATCTGCCAAGATCTCTTGTACAAAAGCGATTTAAAACATCAAGCGGTACACAGCCAAGCATGACCGAGCTCAACGTCTTAAGCTCTGAAAACGGCCCCACGCTCAGGCTCAAAAAACCAAACGGACTGACATCGCGTCAATGCTGACTCACAGCGACCCTACAGGGCAGGGTAGAATCGCCCCTGTGGGTTTTCCTGAGTGTTATTCTTTGAGGAAGCCCAAAGCCGCGTTTTCCTCCCGCGGAGCAACTGGTGGTTTCGAACTGCAGGTCGAGCGGTTAGGCTCGCAACCAAGAAACCTACACGCAAGCGCTTTCCTTTCCTTTGCCACCAGAGGACTCCACACAAATGACGCTGCTTGGAGTGAGAGTCTTGGGGGGCAAGACTTATCATTCGGTGGGTAACCCCAGAACTGAAGCAAGAGGAAGCGCGGGGCAGGCCCGCACCGGGAACCGCACCGCGAGCAGCAAGGCGAGGCCGCAGTGTCCAGAGCGAGCGGGGGGCCAGTCCAGGGCCGGGTGCCAGATTCTTTGCCTGGCGTCGGAGAAAGCGGGGGCCGAGGGCGCTGGGCTCCAGGGGTGAGCAGGCCGGCGAAGGCCCCGCGAGCGGGAAGCACCCCGAAGCCCGAGCGCCGGGCCGGGCGCGCGCGGAGACTGCGGCCGCGCACGAGCGCACGCGCTGAGTGACACGCGGCAGAGCCAGTCCCAGCGCGCGCGCCCCGGCCGGCTGCGCCCCGATCTCCCGGCGCCCAGTCGCTCCCTCCCCGGCCCGGCGGACTACTTCCCCGCGGGGCCCGCTCCGTCTCCCCGGGCTGCGAGCGCACGGCGCCCCGCGCACCCTCACCTGGTCCCAGCGCAGCCACCGCGCCGTCTCCTGCTCCAGCCGGGCGTCCACGCCGGGGCCGCCGCCTCCCGCAGCCGCCGCCATCGCAGCCGCGCCTCCGGCCGGGGAAGGAGAGGGCGCGCGCTCTTCCGGCCGGGCCGCGCGGGCTGCGGGCGGGCGGGGCGGGGAGAGCCGCCGGTGGGCCGCGCCGGGAGGCCAGCGGGAAGCCGAGCTCCGCCCAGCAGCGTTGCTGGCACTTGTGGGTGCGCTCCGCTGCTCCGGGAGGGCTTGTGGGTGCGCTACTAAGGGCTGCTTACTGGGCGACTGTGCGCCAGGCCCGACGCAGATGCTGAGAACCAAGAACGTCACATGGACTTCTAAAAACCATGCAGACATTCAAAGATCGGGAAAAGAACAGGGTGGAAGAATTAGGATAGAAACCCCCCCACCCCGACCCCATCCCCCCAGAATTGGCGGTAGAGCTGTATCAGAGCTTAAGTTCGCACCACTAGGTTTTGGGAAGGCTACCTTTAAGAGTAAAAGCCCCCCCCCCAGCCCATTTGCAGTCTTTGAATTAAGCCCCCCTGGAAGGCCTCCTGGCTTGCCTTGAGACACAGTGCATTAGAAAGTGGATGATTTGCCAATAAACTATTAAATTTTTAAAATTGATTACGACCACACCCCTAACCAGTCCAGGCACAGGAGATTGGCACTTGAGGTCAGAGGGCCCTGAACCAGTCTTGCAAGCTCCTCTGTGTGGTATAAGGCCTCATCCCTGTTTCTATAGTACCACTTGCAACTGATGCACTGGCCTGTTGCCAGTCAGGTTTCTGCCCGGTTTCCTCTGCGCTCCCACTGCCTCTGCAAGCCTTTGGTTCTCTGCACAGTGTGCACCACTGCGACCTTGTGCTGATGCTGCCTCTCATGCGGAGGATGCCTTTGTTTTGTCCTTGTCTGGTTTAACACTTAGTAAATGTTGCCTTTACATTACGTTTGAGATTTGACATCTCTTTTTATTGCCCCAAAACAGAACAGAGTGGAGATTTTAGAAATAAGGCCACACAGGGATGGGCAGTTTATTTCAAAGGGGAAAATACTTGAGAAAACAAAAGAATGGTGTTGGGTCAATGGAATCCAGCATTTGCTTGATCTCCCTATCTCACACCACACACAAGGAATCCCAGGTGAATTGTAGCTCACCGGTCCATAAAAGAGATGCACGCAGGTGAAAGGCGTGTGCAAGAACGAGAGCAGCATTGTTTGCAGTAGACGCTAACCCTTTGGTTCTCTGCCTTCCTCATGCCACGACCCTTGAATACAGTTCCTCATGGTGTGGTGACCCCTACTGTAAAGTTATTTTCATTGCTACTTCATCACTGTCATTTTGCTACTGTTATGAATTGGGCAACCCCTGTAAAAGGGTCAGTCAATCCCCAAAGGGGTCGCGACCCACAGGTTGAGAACCACTCCCCTAATTAGAAACAACAGAAATCTCCAACGGTCATTTCAATGGGAAAAGACACGGTGTGGTAATCAAGTGATACAAGTCAATTATACTAATGAAAATGAGTTACTGTTCTATACAATATCACAGATGAATCTCACAAGAGATTCATTGAGTGAAAGAAGCCAGACACAAAAATAAGACAAGATAATTCCATTTTCTTACTATTTTAGAATTGGGGAGAACAATCTCACTCTTGCACTGACATTGAGTGTATTCTGACTTAACTATGTGCTATACTTAGAACTATGTGCTATACTTCAATAAAAGTGTTTTAGAATTTAAAATGAAATATATATATATATTAGCTTCTTGTTGACAACAAACAGCAATAGAATCTTTTTTTAAAATCCCTTTATTGGGGGCTCTTACAACTCTTGTTACAATCCATGCATCAATTATATCCAACATGTTTGTACAAATATTGCCAGCATTCTTTTTTTTAACCTTTATTTTAGGCATTTTATTGGGTTCTCATCATGTGTGAGCTGACATGGACAAGTATTGGCCTTTCTCAATCGGTCATATGGTTTCCTATGCCGGGAATGACAGAGTCATGAGCAATGGCACTGCGTTTATCCTCTAAAAGGCTATTTGAAGATCTAGCTTGAAGTACTAGACTCTCTGTGATAGGATAATATCTACCGCATATAAGCAAATCCAGCCAACGCAACTGTTACTCAAATTCATGCACCTACTACTAAAGTTAGTGATGCAGAAGTGAAAGAATTTTACCAACACCTTCATTCTGAAATTGACCAAACATGCAATCAAGATGCAGTGATAATTTCTGGTAATTGAATGCAAAGGTTGGAAACAAAAAGGAAGGAGCAGGAGTTGGAGAATATGGTCTTGGTGACAGAAATGAAGCTGAAGATTGCAAGATAGAATTTTGCAAGACTAACCACTTGTTTATAGCAAATACCGTTTTCCCAACAACATGAAAGACTTCTCCAGATGAAGACATATCTGTGGGAAGAGATCAGGAAGGAATTCAACATCAGTAGCTAAAACCAGGCCAGGGGCAATGAAGGAGGGGGAAGTGGGGAGGGGGAAAATGAGGAGCTGATATTAAAGGCTCAAGTAGAAGGCAAATACTTTGAGTATGATGATGGCAATAAATGTACATATGTGCCTTACACAATGGATGTATGTATGGATTGTGATAAGAATTGTATGAGCCCCCAATAAAATGATTAAAAAAGAAAAAAAACCTAAGATATTCTGGGGAGAAAAAGCAGGCCAGGGATTGGCTGTAAAATAAACCATCAATTTCTTGTATTTAAGTTCAGATTGAAGCTGAAGAAAATGAAACAAGACCATGGGAGCCAAAATACAGCTTGGAGTATATCCCACTTGAATTTCAAGAATAGACTTGCACATTGTACACTAATGACAGAAGACCTCATAAGCTGGGGGATGACATCAAAAATATCATATTCAGAAAAAGCAAACAGTCAGTAAAAAGACAAGAAAGGGGAAAAAAGATCATAGTGAATGTCAGAATGGAGTTTGAAGTGTATTAATAATACAGTAATAACGCATCAGATAAAGGGCTAAAATATTGAGCAATGATACATTGGATATAGGGCTAATCTCCAAAATCTATAGAAAACTACAACATCTTAAGAAAAATACAATAAATACAATAAAAATGGACAAAAGGCATAAATAGACAATTTACCAAAGATGACACACAGGCACCCAACAAGCAGATGAAGAAATGTTCGCGAGCATTAGCAATAAGAGAAATACAAATAAGAACAAGTACAAGCTATCACCTCACATCAACACTTGTGGGAAAATTCAACAACAGAAAATAACAAATGTGGGAGACAATTTGGAAAGATGGGGACACTTTTACATTGCTGATGGACTGTCGTCTAGTCCTTCCTTACACAAATGCAAATCCAAGTCCCTTATGATTTGGCAGTGTCTCTACTGGGCATACACCCTAAAGAAATTAAGACTGTAACTACAGACATATGTACATCTATGTTTATTGTAGCAGTTTTCACGGTAGCAAAAACATGGAAACAACCGAAAACAAAAACCCAACTATAGAGGAATGGATCTACAAGCTCTGGTACAATCCTATGGAATTTTATACATCCATGTAAACAATGACAACGCTCATAAATACCGCAAGATATTAATAAATAAGTAGAATACTGCAAGATATGGACAAAAGTAGGGAGGATTATGCTTAGCAAACTGAGTCACTCTTACAAATATAAATATTTATTATCACCATTATAATATACAATACATATTATAATGTTATAAGCAAAAACAAGAAGAAATGCGGTTTCCACAGCAAAAGACAAGACTGTGAGGACTCCGAGGAGGCCAGGGGTGAGCAAAGGTAGAGTTGGGGAGGGCCCACAAAAACAACCAAAAGAAAGATTTAATAGGAAAAAATATATAATAAAAATTTCTCCATGCAATAAACCCTCTAGATTCCTCACCCCTCAGGTCTAAATATTGCTCTGAGCGGCTGAAAAAGGAGAAAAAGTAACACGAAGCGGACTTGGGTTCTTCTGTGACATATAGTTCATTTCAAACGTGGGGTGGCGGGGACGTCCATGGGCTCAAACACAAGAACAATTGTGAGGACGGCGCAGGATGGGTGGCGTTTCCTTCTGTTGTGCACAGGGTCACTGTGAGCCGGAACTGACTGGACAGCACCCAACAGCACACATTGGTGCTTGCCAACCAGAACTAGTTTAACCTGATGAGGGCGGAGTGGATGGTGATAACTGATAACTGCAAGATCAGCAATTCCTAACAAGCAGGCAGCCACTCCTCTGGAGAAAGAAGGAGCTTTGTGCTCCCCTGAAGAGGGACAGCTTCGGACACCCAAACGGACAGTTCCGCCCTGTCCTGTAGAGACACTGCAAGTCTGAAGTGACTGTCCCCTTTGTTATGTCGGTGCTTCCTGTGGGAAGGAGAAAGCAGTCTTTTGAAGGTCGTGGCAGAAAATCCCCACTGCTCAATACACAGAAGGCTTTTCCAGGGTCGTCTCTGGAAGCCTTGCTTTTGATCATGACCCTTCAATGACTTGGAACAGCTGACTCCAAGCAGAGGACCCCAAATTAATTTTCCTCATCTGTGGAAGCCCACATACCGCAGCAGAAGGCTGGAGCGAGAGTCCTTGGGAAACAATCTGGACGTGCTTGTTCTGTAAATGAGAAGATGGACACAGAGAAAATTTCAATGCCCGAATCAGATAGACGTCATGTGTTCCTAATCCAGCATTCGCTTCTTTATTCCACTCATTCCATCTCTCCTTGTGTCCACAGCAGGGACTTCCATGAACTCTGAAAAGCTGATCCCATGTGATAGCCGCTTGCTCCTGGGCAAATATTAACCATCTCTGGCATCGGTGTCGGCAGGAATGCTGCTTTGTTTGTGCGTGCTCGCTGCCTGCCCCAGGCCTGCTTTGCACATGGGGTTTCCTTTGAAAGCTTCCCAACTCCCCAAACCCCTGGTCAGCAATTCTACCACTTCCTTTCTCGCCAGTCAAGAAAATTCTTCTGACATCTCTTCTACTGTGGAAAGTTTGAAATTGTTACCAAAGTTGGTCACCATGTAGCCTACCTCCAATCCAACTGTGGTGGAGGGAAATAGTTTCATCCGTCTCTTCTCCCCATTTCTCTGGTTCCCACGCAGGGTTGAGATTGAGTGACACTATGCAAATAGGGCACGTGTGATACTAATAGAGGGTCAGCTTTCATTTCCTCGCTCCAACCCCTCACACCCTGCCAACCCAAGGATGAACTATCTTTGAAGCAGCAGCAGAGAGAGAAGGCCCAGGACCATCGGAATCCTGGAAACAGACTTCAGGTTCGGAGCAGGCTTGATCAGAAAATATATATAAGGGTCAAGCAGGCATACCTTGAACTATTTATAGACACCCCTCCCTTTTTAAATGTATATCTATAGAAGATAGGCAAGCTATATAATCCCAAGGAAAAAACCAGGGGGCCGATGGTTCTGGAAAGACAGGGGAGAGGAGGAGGTGGGGAAAGGGAGGGGGAAGCCAACAAACCCAGGGACAAGGGAACAACAAGAGATCTAAAATAGACGGTGAGAAGGGCGTAGAACACCTGGTGGGGTTTGATCAAGTGCAATGTAGCCAAGAGGAATGACTGAGAGCCAAATGAGGGTGAAACATGATAGTGGGACAGGAGGAAAGTAAAAGGAAATAGAAGAAATAACTAGGAGGCAAAAGAGATTTGTAGAGGCATAAATATAGGCATGTGTATATGTAAGGATATTAATATATAACAATAGGAATATAGGTCTATTTTATTTGTTAAATAGCAAGGTAGCAGACAGATATTGGGCCTCTACTCAAGTACTCCCTCAATGCAAGAACACTTTGTTATAATAACCTGGCATTCTGAATGGGCAGCCTCCTGAAATGATCCCTGAAGTGAAAATGGGTACAAAAGCAAATATGGTGAAGACAGCTGATGGTGCCCAGCTATTAGAAGATACAGCATCTGGGAGTATTAAAGGCTTGAAGTTAAACAAGCAGCCATTTAGCAGGGAAGCAACAAAGTCCACATGGAAGAAGCACACCAGCCTGTGTGATCACAAGGTTTCAACTGGACCAGATATCAGGCATCAACGACCCAGAACAAAAAATCATATCAATGAGAACATGGAGTGTTAGAGTAGAGACCCAAAGCCCATCTATAGACAATTGGATATCACCTTACAGAAGGGTCACAAGGAAGGGACGGGTCAACCAGGCTGCCGAATAGTACCAACAAAACACACATTCCTCTAGTTATTTTTTTTTTTCACAAGAGAAAAGCTTGTAGTTAGTTCAGGGATCATTTGCTGGCCCTTAGGAGCCATTCCTCTAGTTGTTTCATGCTACCTCCTCCCCACTATCATGACCCCAGTTCTACCTTACAAATCCGGCTAGACCAGAGCATGTACACTGGTACAGATAAGAACTCTCAACACACAGAATCCAGGACAGATAAACCCCTCAGGAACAGTAATGAGAGTATCAATACCATGAGGATAGGGAGAAGGTTGGGGGAGTAAAGGAGAACCGATCACAATAATTGATAACATCCTGCCCACACACACTTACACTCCCAGGGAGACAAACAACAAACATAGCTGAAAGCAGACAGCAGATGGTGTAAGATATGAAAATAATTATCATTTATCACGGGTTCACAAGGATGGGAGGGTGAGGAAGGGACAAAAAGAGGAGCTGATACCAAGGGCTCAGGTAGAAAGAAAATGTTTTGAAAATGATGATGGCAACATATGTACGAATGTGCTTGATACAATTGATATATGGATTGGTGTAAGAGCCCCTAATAAGATGATTTATATATATATATATATATATATATATATATATATATATATATATATATATATATATATATATATATATTTAATGGCAGAGCCAAGGCCAGAGACTGTGGCAGAGAGACTCAGAGAAGCAACGCGGAGACTGCGGGATACATTCTCACTGGCCCAAGACTATGGGACTGTGACACACAGCTGCAGATGACTGGCTTCCTGGCCCAAGGAGGCAAAGGTCAAGGATGAGGTGGCTGAGAGCCTGAGAATCAGAGAGACACTTGGCTGCTGGCAGAGGAGCCGTATTGCTATGGACTTATAACTATACCCTTCCTGTTTGCTGGTCCTAACTTGTGATAATTCATTAACTTCCCTAGTAAACCCACAGCATTTAGAGGCAGAGCGCTGTGGGAGGCACAGTTGAAGGCAGAGTAGGTGAAGATGGAGGGTGGAGGCATGGTTGACCCCTGCCTCTTGACAGCAGATATGGCAGAGGAGGTCAAAGATGGTTCCGCATGCTGTTTATTGCCCCTCAATGAGCAATCTGTGGTGAATTGTATGTGCTTCACCTACTGCGAACTGCCAGAAGAGAAAACAAATCTGCTTTGAAGTTCAGCCAGAATGCTTCTCAGAAGTGAGCAAAGTAAGGCTTCATTTTGCATACTCTGGACACATGAGGGGTACCCAAAGAAACCAGGAATATTTTTTTCACAGCTATCTATCTATTTATTTATTTCACAAAACAACCTTATTGCCTTCAAAGTACTCTCCATTACACTTAAGATGTTTGTCAAATCTGAGATGCTATTCTTGGAAACATTTTTCAAACTTATCTGTTTGGCTGGCTAAAAGCACCTCCCTTGTTTCTTTATTCACTTTTTCTATGTTGTCAAATCTCTGTCCGTTCATGTCCCTCTTCATTCACAGAAACAGAAAGAAGTCACACTGAACTATGTCAGGTGAGTCAGGTGCAGGGGACAAGAGAGGCATGCTGGTTTTTTTTGCCAAAAATTGGCTCACTGAGAAGGTTGTGTGAGCAGGTACATTATCATGGTGACAAAACCAGTCCCCTGCCTGCCTTACATCAGGCCTTTTTTTGTCACACACTGTCACGCTGTCTTTTCAGATCCTCTTAATAGAAAGCTTGCTTAACAGTCTGATCTGGTGGAACAAACTCCAAATGCACTATGAGTTGATATTTTTGTCTGTTTGGGAAGGTGATGGATGTCCAGAATAAAGTTTGTCATCAAAATCGCCTTTCACCTTATTTGAAATGGGAAAACCGCTCAGACATTTGAGTTTTTTTCCGTAGTGTTGTCCTTGTAATCTGTGTTCAACATCACAACAGTTTCTGTGCCACTTTTCCTGAGCAGGAAACAAAATTTCACAGCTGCACACTGTTCTCTTAAATCGGTCATCACAAAAAAAAGGAGGTTTGAGCAGAAGTGATTTTATGAAAAAATTTACCGTGACCAGAGAGAACCTTCCTAGGCAATGCCACTGTGTGCACTAACTCAGAGTGAGTTGCTTGTGTGTTTTCTTTTTGGGGGGTGGGGGTACCCCCTCATACTATCAGGGGAGACCACTCCCTTGAAAAGAGAGCATGAGAAGGTCAGCGAAAAAGAGGAAGACCCCTAGAGATGGATTGACACAGGGGCTGTAACAGTGGGCGCAAACCTGACAACCATTGTGAGCCCAGTGCAGACGGGCGGTGTTTCCTTCTGTTGTACATTGTCTAGATCTCTAGAACCTATGAATGTGCTACCTTACATGGCAAGAGGAACTTTGATGATGCGATTAAATTAAGGACATTGAGATTCAGGGCTCATCCTGGATTATATACGCCAGTGGTTCTCAACCTGTAGGTCGTGACCCCTTTGGGGGTCGAATGACCTTTTGACAGGGGTCACCCAATTCATAACAGTAGCAAAATTACAGTGGTGAAGTAGCAACGAAAATAATTTTATAGTTTGGGGGTCACCACAACATGAGGAACTGTATGAAAGGGTCGTGGCATTAGGAAGGTTGAGAACCACTGCTCAAACACTGAAACAGAGACAGGGACAACTCAACAGAAGCAGAAAGCAGACTGAGTCTGTTGCTTGGAGGGAGCTCTGAGCCGAGGAATTTAGACAGCCTCTGGGGCTGGGAAAGGCAAGGAACCGATTCTCTCCCTTCAGGCTCTGGGGCCCTGCCAGCACCTTGGCTTTAGGCCCGGCAGAGCTGTGTTGGACTTCCCCCCTGGACATTGTAAGATAATATATTAGTGTCAGGTTAAGCCACGGGGCTTGTGATCATTTGTTACAGCAGCAACAAAGATGATACATTGGCTCTTTTCTATGTATCTAATGGAATTGTTACATCTTTCTGGTTTGCCTTGGCTTGAGGGTCACAGGAAGTTCAAATTACCTTAGGTTGTTTATAGTTGACCCTTTGAAGACCCCCCTGTAACTTATACTTTCCTCTCTTGGCTCTGCTGATATGGCTCGTGCTTACTTATCTTTCTGCTCCCCTGTCTTCTCCGCCTCTGGTGCTTTCCTGCCATACGTGACTCGAGACTGGCTCCCACCCTGTGCTCCGAACCCATCTCCAGCTACTGTTCACCAGGACGCTGACTGCCAGCTAGTCCTGAAGTTTTCCCAAAGCCACAAGCTAGCTTTGCATTAAACCTTCCTCTGCCTGGAACACCCCATGACTCGCTCCCTGTGCTGGATCACTTCTCTTCAGTCTAGGCTTCAATTCAGGGCTCCCTTCTCCACGAAGCCTCCTTGGTCATATCTATTCATGCTGACTGTCACCATATCCTGTTGGACCACAGCTGCACCATACAGATTTGTGCATGACTCAGTTTGTTCCAATTTTCTCCTTATGGCCTCTCCTTCCTAGGCTCTTCGCTCCTCTGGGGCAGGAATGGTGTCTTCTTTACATTCCCATCCCCAGGGATGCAAAGGGGACTTCTGGGGTGGACACTGGAAGTCGTCTTTGGCTGCCGGTGCTTGATGAATGGTAAAGACATGGACAAGGTTGGGAGACGGATTCGTCTTTCCTTGTGTAAAAGCAAAGAAGGTTCTGGAGTCAGACCAATTGGAATGAGGATCTCTGCTCTGGGTGACCCTGGCAAATCATTGATCTCTTTGGTATCAGTTTCCTCCTCCTAAAACAGATACAACAAGAGTGTCTACATCATAGGGGCAAGGGTCTCTGGGTGGTACAGTTAAAGTGCCTGTCTGTTTAGGTTGGGGGTTCTAATTCACTCCGAGGCACTTTGGAAGAAAGGCCTGGTAAACTAGTCACTGAAACCCATGTGGGGCACAGCTCTGCTTCAACACACTTGGGGTCACCCTGAGTCCGAATGACACACTGACAACAGGCCTAGCGATTATGTGAGGATTAATGAGAAAACACATGCAAGTTGCTTAGCACAGTGCCTCGTCCCGAGTAAGCATTCAATACATATTGGCGACGACTGTGAAGTAGTAGCTATAAAGGCTGACACTCTGGGCTAGTTAGGAGAGGCTAGGCCAAGTTGAGATATGTAGTAAGTGAATCCTTCCATTTCAGCACTTGCTGCAACAAGCCTTTCTTTCTGAGTCCCATGAGCAGGGAGGGGGATAGGCACTGTGCTCCACATGGGCACTCAGGGATGGCTACTCCAGCTCCATCTTCCAATACAAGGCTGGCTTTGGAACGCTTGTGGAAAAGTGGAACCAAAAGATAGTGGAATGTTCCCACAAATTCTTTGAAGCTACCTCTCTGCAGTCACCAAGGAAGGAGCAGAAACGCCTGTGGCGGTGACATAATTGCGATGTGAAGGCTGCAATCACACCTGCTCACACTCCACTCATTACAACTTGTCTCAGTAGCACTCTCCATGGTGCCAGTGCCGGTGCCAGTGCCGGTCGATGGGCTGTGCACCCGGGAAAGAACAGGAACTGTTCGATCTCTCCGGGCTAGAGTTGCAGCTCGGTCCTTGGCTCGCACAAGAAAGAATTCACGCCGAAGCCGGGCTCGTGATTCAAGTGAGTTTAATGAGAGTTAGAAGAAGTTCCGGGTTTTATGCGGCACCCATAGGATTCCTCCCGGCCATGCAGCCTGGCAGAGACTGCTCAGCGTCACACAAAGATCTCTTTCCCTGTGACTCTGTTAGATCTCTCCCAAGTTCTCCAAAAAAGTCCTTCTCTCCCTCTGGGCTCCTGCCTTTTCAAGGATTCCAGGGGGAGGCGTGGTGAACGACCCCAGATCGACCCCATTGGCTGAATTGCAATCACCTGGCCCAGGTGGGCCAACCAGGTTTAACGCCCAGCCATGCCCACTGCAGGAAAACCTAGGTCTCTGAGCATGTGCAGTGTGCCCCCTTTGTTCTCGTGCTTGGCTCTCTGGGTATGCGTCAATGGACATCCATCCCTGCCTATCTGCCTAACAGAACTGCAGAGGGGGAAGCTTTGGTCATCTCTGCTATATGTTTTGTGCTGCCTGTGACTGAATGGCACTGTGGTTGCCAATATCAATGGTTTTTAAAAACAAGTATTTCTTAGATACTGTTAGGTTCTGACCCATATCAATCTTAAGCACAACAGCATAAAATATCACCCAGTCTTGTGCCTTGCCTTGTTCCTGTGCTTGAGCACATTGTTGTAGCCACCGCGTCCATCCACTGAAACAATCAATGGAGCACAGCTCTCCTCTAAGACATACAGGATTCCCAAGAGCCAAAGTAGGCTCCCGGGCAACTGGTGCTTCTACCAGAAACCCGAACACACCCCTCTCCGGTTTTCAATCCTCCCAGGGCTTCAGATGCATTTAGAATAAAATCCATATCATTAACAATAAAATGATTCTGTGGACTTTGCCCATATCCTGTCAATTCTATTTAATCTGGCCCCTAGCTTCCTTGCTGTCCCTCTGTCCTGAGTTCCCCGAGGTCCAGCCATGCAGGACTCTGTGCTGATCCTTGGATGTGTCCGTCTACTGGTGCCCGAGGCCAAGCCTGCTGTGCGTAGGCAGAATACTCTAAGGACAAATATCCACCTTTAAAAGGAGATGTCTGCCTGAATAGTCCCTCGCCAGAAGAGCCTTTCTCCATAGAGCACAGATAAGCATTTAACGACAGGCTCTCGGCATAAAAAGTCCTGATCTGTGGTGTTTGCCAATGTCCAGAGAGTAAACCTACCCATCATAACTGATTCCGAGCTACCAATGAGACATCACTGAACAGAGTGGGGGTGCAGATGCCCAGCAGCGCATCATCACTGAGTTTCCAGTTCACAGAGAAGAACGGTATAAGTCATTTAAAGTGTACAGGTGACAGTCGTTAGGTGCCATCGAGTTTGTTTCAGCTCAGAGCGGCCCTGTGCACAACAGAAGGAAACACCATCTGGTTGGGCACCCTCCTCACCATGCTGACTACGTTTGAGCCCCTGGCTGCAGCCACTGTCAGTCCATCTTCCTCTATTTCGTCGCCCTTACTTAGCAAGATGCCCTTTTCCAGGGACTGGTCTCTCCTGACAACATGTCCAAAGTACATGAGACCAGGTCTTGCCGCCCTCATTCTGGCTGAATGCCTTTCAGCACACATACGTTGGCTATGTTGGCAGTCCATGTGACTTTCAGTCTTCTTCTCCAGCGCCATAATTCAAATGCATCCATGCTTCTTTGGGCTTTGTGATAGTTAGACAATTTTATGTCAACTTGATGATGTAATAAAGTGTGAGGGTGGTCTCCAACCTGTCAATCAGGTCACAACCTGATGGTGCCTTCTTGTGGCCATGACCTTCTTGTCAGGAGGGCCCAGGGAACCTCCTTCTCTCTCTGCTTTTCCTTTGCTGCTGGCATCCTGCTGTGTTTCACCGGTCTTGGATCCACACCATTCTGTGCCCACCAGCCTGTGACCTTGCTGTGCTGGGGACTGCATGTGGCTCTGTGAGTCTGAAGAGGAGCTCATGGGCCAGTACTTATGGACCAGACTTATAGACCAGACTTATTGACCAGACTTATAGACCAGACTTATAGACCAGACTTATGGACCAGACTTATAGACCAGACTTATAGACCAGACTTATGGACCAGACTTATAGACCAGAGACGAACCTGGCTGGGATGCTTTCTTGATACATAAGTACTTTTTGATATAAAGTTCCTTCTTATACATACAACATACATGAGCGCCACTGGATTTGTTTCTCTGGTCCACCCAGCCTAACAGAGTCTTCCATATTTATATATACCCAACTTTCCCAGGCATATGAGATGATGGAAAATACCATGGCTTGGGTCAGGTGCATCTTCATCCTCAAAGTAACACCGTAGCTTTTCAACACTTGAAAGAGGTCTTTAAAGCAGATTCACTCAACGCACCGCATCATCGTTTGATCTCTTGACCGCAGTTACCCTGAACATTGATTGTAGATCCAAGCAAGATTAAATCCTTGACAACTTCAATTTTTTCTCCATTTATTATAATGTTACCTAATGGTCCAGTTTTGAGAATCCCGGTAATAGCACGTCATGAAACATATATAGGAACAGAAGATGTTTAACTTACATTTGCCTTTAAGACAATGCATTTGCTAAACATTAGCACACCTCACTGAGGGTGCTGGTGGCAGCGGTGTGGCCATGCAGCAGGGAATGAGAAGAGAACTGCCTAAGTCTTTGATGTCTCTACAACACGGTCTACGCTGCCTGTGATGGAATGGTACCATGGTTGCCAATAGCAATGGTTTTGGAAAACAAGGAGGATTCCCAATTTCAGATTCTCATGGAATCATTTTTGGATGGTCCTCTGAAACTATTGCCTTGAGACAATAGTTAAACCCCGAGGACGTCTTCGAACCAAGCAGTGTTCTTGCTGTTGCTGTTAGGTGCTCTTGAGTCAGTTCCGACTTGTAGCAACCAAGTACAACTGAAGGGAAGCTGCCTAACTCTGTGTCATTCTTGCCACTGGTTTTTTTTGGAGCTCCATGCTGCAGTCTCACCAGCCATGTATGGAGCTTCCAGTCTCACCACACCCTCTCTCATTGTTCGCTCTTGGGTTGAACATTGCTGTCAACGCCAGGGTCAGGTGGTAGCTCAAGTTTGTGTGGATTTGCATCTCTCGAGTGTCTCCTCATATTTGTTGGCTGCTTGGATGTCTTCTTTGGTAAACTATCTGTTTATGTCCTCCGCCCATTTTTAAATTGGATTATTCATCTTTTTCTTGTTGAGGCACTGAAGCTGTCTATAGATTCTAGAGATTAGTCTTTTTGTCTGAAACATCATTGCCCCCAATTTCTCCATGTGTATGTGCTCTGTTTTTATCCTTTTGATGAAGTATTTTTTTTAATTGTTTAAATTGGTTTCATTTTATTTTCAACTTTTTCTGAGGTACCTTAAATTGTAACTTCCAGGAACCGGCTTCTCCACTGGGGGTAGGCAAGCTGATTTGAACTCTGCTAGCTTCATTTGTGTTGTTTTTCATCACCACACAAGACAAGGTCCCAGCATGTGGGAAACATATATAAAACCTTTAAATTTAAAAAACAGTGTCTTTTTTGTTTATAACCCCCATTCTTAGGTTTCCTTTAAGATGTGCTATAAGATGGAGTCTTGATGCACACAAGTGTCTGAATTTCAGGAGGCCCGGTCATCTATTTTGTCTTCTGCTGTGTTTTTCATTGTACTCGATATTGTGTTCATGCCACATGTTAGGGTCCTTAAATTTGTCCTGACTTTTCCTTGATTATCTTTATAGCTGTAAGGTTTACACTTAGGTCTTTACTTCCTCTTGAGTTCAGTTAGGTCTTTAATCCAGCTTGCGTTTGTTTGTGTGTATGCAGCGAGTTAGGAGTCCTGTCTCTTCAGCCAATGGAAATCACATTTTGCCAACCCCATTTGTTGAAGAGATGATCTCTTCCTTCTTTGATGCATTTTGGCCCTTTGTCAAAAATCAGTTTTCCACAGCTGGATGTATTTACTGCGAATGTCATACGCAAGTGTTACGAAGCAGCATGAATCTAGCACCGACACCACTGCCCTTTCTCTTCATCGTACCTTACAGCATCGCTCTCCTCCTGCTATATTTCTCTCCAAATCGTTGAGCATGGTCTACCATGATATTATAAATTTGATTTTAGTATGATCCATCTTGCTGGCTGAAGCATAAATTTTTTTTATTCTGACTTAGTCCCTAACACATGGAACAGTCTTGTATTGCTATTGCTTGGATCACAATGAAACTCTCACGGTCATTGAATCAGTTCCAACTCATAGCAACCCTATGGGGCAGGGGACACCTGCCTCTGTGGCTTTCTGAGACTGTACATCTTTATGGGGTCAAAACCCTCATCTGTCTCCCAATGGCCAGCTGGTCGTTTTGAACTGTTGGCTTTTGGGTTAGCAGCCCAACTCATAACCCACTATGCTACCAGAGCTCCTCTGACTCATACTAGATGTTCTTCAATAAATATTGGTTCCTTTATACTCAGGAAGATAAATGAAATTTTACATATGTAAGACATAGCTACACACCCTATACAAACCCCTTTCCCCTAAAAATAAACCAGACATATCACACTTTAAATTTAACAGAGGAAAATAAACAGCTTGTGATCATTCCCTAGCCCCCCGTTTCAAAGCTGATGTAAGAAAGAATAACGTGTCAATAGACTTTATCAGTATCCTCATTATCAGCCATAAAACCAAAGTACATCAACAGTCAACATTATAGAATACCAGATGGGGTTTAATAGTTCTACTTCGCTAGAGAAGTTTCAATATCTATTACCTGTGCTGATTTCCCTTAGGTAAATCCATCCCATTGGCTAGTTACTTGCTTTCATTATTGTAGCTTGAACCCCCACCAGTTCTTCTGATCATTAAAAGTGTAACAGCAAGACTGGTGCTTGCTCCCGTATCCCAGCTTCCTATTTCCTTTCTCTCTTCCTTCTCAAACCCACTGCTGATGAGTCAATTCTTTCTCCAAGCGACCGACCATGTAGGATGGAGTAGAGCTGCCCCTGTGGGTTTCAGACACTAACTACTCATGCACGTAGAAAATCCTGTTCTTTCCCATGGAGCAGCTGGTGATTTTGAACTGCTGACCTTGTGGTTAGCAGCCCAGTGTGTAACTCCTAGGCTACCAGGGCTTCTCATTCTCTCTTCTAGTCATATCTAATTGCTCAGCACCCTCCTCCTGTCAAAACCAGAACTCAGGGCAAGAGGCACTCATTCTCATTAGAGGTTGGCGACCAAGTAGGTAGATAACACTGGATCCTTTTGCCAAGAGGCCTGGTGGCATAGTGGCTAAATATTGGGTGGCTAGCTGCAAGGTCAGCAGTTCACGACCACCCACCGCTCCGTGGGAGAAAGACAGGGCTGTCTGCTCTGGTAAAGAGTTACAGTCTTAGGGTGCACTGAGTCATCATGGGCTGAATCCATGGCAGGGAGTTGAGAGTAAGGGTGAGTGTTTGAACAGGCAAATGAGCTGGTGAATGTCGGGAGACTCTATAATTAATCTGCTTTATGCCTTGGTTTCTGCTGTGGTTGATGGGCAGATATCCTGATCGCATCCTCAAAGAAGGTGAGGATCCAACCCTCCAAGAAATTGGTGTTTGGAAACTCCAATTCACTCCAAATGGTCATGAAAAGCATTCCAGTCTGGGAATCAGCCTGACATTCAAGCAATGAATTGCCACGTATTGAATGTTACACACTTGGTGGGAAGTTGTGTGTTTGGGGGTGGAATGGGGTGTGTTCCTTCTCCGTACCATGTAATTCCTATTTCTGGACTATGACTAAACCCTAAACCAGAACCCACAGAACCTTCAATGTCTGAATAGCCACCGGGGAAGTTCTTGTTCTTTAAAGGAAGCTGCCTCATGCAGTGGGGTTTTCTCTTCCCATCAAAATTGTTTCATTTACCTGATTCTTATCTCTTTTATCCCTAAGTCCCTGGCACTGATATGGAATTTAGTTTGTGTTTTCTGAAGTCAATATTAGAAAAGAGAATAAAAATGTACTAGTAGAAGAAATCTAATTATATATATAAAATGACAAAAGATCATAAATTAAGGTGGTTAGTCCCTGGTGGGGAACCTTGGTGGTGTAATACTTTCACATTGAGCTGCCAACCGAAAGGTCAGCTGTCTGAAATCACTACTCGCTCCATGGGAGAAAGACAGGCTCTCTACTCCCTTGAAGATTTACGCTCTCAGAAACCCACAGGACAGTTCTACCCTGCCCCGCTGGGTCCATGTGAGTTGGAATGGACTCAATGGCAGAGGTTTGCTTTTCAGTTTGGATTCCCTGGTGGTGACGTGTGTTACAAGTTGAGCTACTAACCACAAGGTCAGCGATTCGAACCCACCAGCCGTTCCACTGGGGACGGAGAAGCCTTCGAGACCCAGAGAGGCAGCTCTACTCCGTCTTGTAGGTCACTATGAATGGACTTCATTCAATGACATTCAGAGCAGCCTTCAATTCATTGGAGTAAAATTGTGTTTAACTCCAGAAGAAAATTAAGATCTGTAAAGTTATAATATGAATTTTTATTAAATTTTTCCCTAGTCCCATTTTCTTCCTTCAATGATTTAAGGTCTTTTCCCTGCATCTTTTCTACCAATAGTAGAATTATTGTTACGATTATTGTTGATGGCTCATGCATCCCCTTCCTTGTAGGAAGATTTAATGCCCCTGACCTTTGTCCTGTACATGCTGATATATCATTGACTTTTGTCATACATGTTAAATGTGTTGTTATTCTCTGCATAGTTGACCCCTGACCCTTCTGATACCCTTTGGCCATTATCAGGCCATCCAGAAACATCATCTATCAATTGAGATGACTAAGACACACTTAGTTTTTCATAAACGACTAGAGGGAAATGCGGCAAAGAAGACATCTACATGGTGTAAGAGACACAGCCTCGCTTGCTGAAAGCAAGGAGGACTTGAAGCACTCGCTGACGAAGATCAAGGATTGCAGCCTTCAGTGTGGATTACAACACAATGTAAAGAAGACCCAAATCCTCACAACTGGGCCAATGGGTACCATCAGGATGAATGGGAAAAGGCTGCCATTGTCAAGGACCCACAATCAGTGCTCCTGGAAGCAGCGGTCAAGAGTCAGAGATGAGTTGCATTGGGTAAATCTCCTGCATGAGACCTCTTTAGAGTGTGGAAAAGCAAAGATGTTACTTTGAGGTCTAAGTCATGCCTGATCCAAGCTGTGGTATTCTCAATTGCATCAGCTGG
This sequence comes from Tenrec ecaudatus, assembly GCF_050624435.1. NCBI lineage: Eukaryota > Metazoa > Chordata > Mammalia > Afrosoricida > Tenrecidae > Tenrec > Tenrec ecaudatus. Next base: position 184,390,613 of record NC_134532.1, read on the forward strand.
ATATTGATTAAGGAAGACTGAAGACGAATCAGTACATTTTTATTGTTTTGCTGGCTAAGAATATTGAAAGCCTTATGGAATTTTAAAAAGGCAAACCAATCAGTGTTGGAAGAAGTATAGCCAGAGTGCTCCTTAGAAGCAACTTAACACACTTTCGACATGTTGTCATGAGAGACCAATCCCCGGACAAGGGCATCAGGGTAGAGGGGCGGTGAGGGAGAAAGACGCTCTCAAGGAGATGGATCGACACCGTGGCTGCAACAATGCACCGTGGCGCAGGCAGAGGAACAACCGTGAGGCTGGCCCAGACTGAGCTGTGTACCGTCCAGTTGCGTACTGGGTCACTACGGGCTGGAGCTGATTAGATGGTACTTAACAATTAGAAGAAGTCTTGGGTTTAAATTCTACTTTATAAAACCATTTAGAATTTGTGTTATTCATTCGTTTCAGGTTTTATTTCACAAAATGTCCTTTGTACATAGACATGTGCCAAATAAAATTGTGGAATGAAAGCACAACCAGAGTTCAGTTATACTGGTAATTACCACATTCGAAAAACACTCCTTGAGAGTCTGACTTGATGTCGTCTTATTCAATGGTGGTTTGACAAGTGGGACATGGGCTCTTTTTAAAATTAAAGGCTTAGGAAATTATATAGATGAACCTCTGGAGAGTGAAGGATTCCCGGTACACGTCATCATGTCTGCCTGCCAAATCCCAGGTTCCTTTGCGTCCCGACTTACTGTGCACTTCCATTTTATCAATTTGTTGTTTCAGCCATGGAGAAAAGAATTCTGTGCACAGCCAACCAAATTCCCTTCTTCAGCGGTGCTTTTGACAAGAACGTGCTAAAACAGCGAGGCATGGGGCATGAGGCTGAGCCCTTTGAGCGTTTATGATGTACAAGGGAAAACGACCACAGAACAACACAATATGGCTCAGCCAGGTAAGAGAACCCTTCCTAATCACAGAGTGAAGCAGACTAACCCAACACCATTGCTGAATGAATGGGAAACACCCAGGGGGGCGGTTTGCCTGAAACATGGCAGGTCGACCACCCACCTTTGCTTCTCGTTCCTTCACGAGCACACTGAAGGAGCCACAGGGGGAAATCGGTGAATGCCCAAGGACCGAGAGAATGAGGGGAGGCCAGAAAGGCAAGACAGGTGGGCCAACGTGAGCCTTTGTAAGGCGTGTTCACTGACTGAGCAGCCCTGGAAGCTGAAGGTTGAACAGGCAGCAGAGGGCCCAGGTGACATTAACTGGACACACACACACACACACACACACACACACACACAGAACGCGCTCCTGTTTCTCTCTCTCTAACTCACTCACTTACTGTCATCCAGTCTAGTGAGACTCAGAGCAGCTCCGCAGGACAGGAAGAACTGCCCCTGTGGGTTTCCAAGGCGGTCACTCTGAGGGTAGAAAGCCTCATCTTTCTCCCAAGGAGTGGCAGATGGTTTTGAACTGCTGACCTTTTGGTTAGGAGCCCAATGCATAAGCCACTATTCCATGAAGGTTCTTCCCTTTTTGGCTAGGTTCTACAAATTCCCTGCAGTGGCTACACAGAACTCATGGACCACGCTCACGATGATGGGGTTGGTTAGCAAAGTTAATAGGTTGCAATGCAGGTGAGAAATGCTCAGGATACAGTTGTGCAGTCAGGACAGTGTCTCCTCTTTGGGGCTGGCAGATAGGCCTCTCTTTGGCCCTCGGCCTCTTAGCCTGGCATCTCCCCTGATTAGACAGTGTACAAAACTCATATAGGGCTGCTGCCCAAGCCCTGTTTGACGTGTTGAAGAGCAAGGACATCACTAAGGGGTGCATGTCACCTCCTATGCATGTGAACTTGGACACTGAATAAGGACGACTGAAGACGAATAGAAGCGGTTGAGTTATGGCGCTGGCAAAGAGTATTGAATGGTCCATGGGCTTCCAAAAGAATGTCTGCCTTGGAAGAAGTACAACCCGAAAGAACACTCCTTGGGAGTGAGGGTGGCGAGACTTCATCTCATGTACTCTGGACACGTACCCAGGAGAGTCCGGTCCCTGCAGAAGGACAACATGCTTGGCACAGTAGACAGACAGCAAAAAACGAGGCAGCCTTTCCACAGGATGGATTGGCACTGTGGCTGCCCCAGTGGGCTGCGACATACAATTGGGAGGATGGCGGAGGACTGAGCCAGATTTCTTTCTATTATGTATTGGGTCCATATGAATCAAAATCAGCTTGATGTCACCTAACACTGCAGCAATAATAAATGCCTAACCGGGATGCCACTCCACATAAACCTCAAGCCAAGGCCCCCAGCTCCAGCTCCATGGGCCAGCAAACCCAGCTCCCTCAATGAAGTGCCCAGAGGTTCAAGTGCACCCAGAGGCATCTCACAAGAAAGGCCTGGAAAGTTTCTGAACACTCAGCCATCAAAAACTTTACAGAACAGAGTTCAAGCCTGCCACACCTGGGCCACCACGAGGGGGGATCATTTGCGTTTACACGCCATGCCAATGTCAATGTCATTGTATCTTCCCTGCAGGCAGAGGCGTATTCTCTGGTGTTTAAACAGAAGGTGGCTTCACTGAACCACTGGCATGAGGTAGGATCAGGGGACCAAGCTGAGGATGGAGGAATAAGCAGGTTACCTACCGAGACTTGAAGACCCACCTCCTAGCTTCCTCGCCTCATGCAGATGGCTGCTGGTTTGAAGACAAGCCTGTAAGGCCGCAGACAGAATTCTTTGTGGTAGCCGGACACCATCTGCACACTTCACTCGCAGCTCTTAACGCCCCACACACTACTCACCAAACGGGGCCGTACACGGTGACTTTATGAACTGTGTAGTGCCAATCAAGTCTGATGTCCCCCGATATGATGGTCCTTAGCCTGAAAACTCAGTAACTCAGTCCTATGAAATGTGTGATATGTTGGGACATTTCTGTAACTGTGCCTCTGACGAGTTCTATTACGAGTGTAAGTATAGAGGGAGTGTGAAAACCTGGGTGGAAAAATTCCATTATCTCGCTATTCCATTTTCCATGAACTTTTTTGAAGCCTAAACACTGCGCAGCCCACACTGTTTGGGGTTGTTAACGGAAAGGTCAGGAGTTTAAGACCCCCGGCTGCTCCTCGGGGGAAGGATGAGATTTTGACTCCCATAAAAACTTAATTGTTTCGGAAAAGCACAGGGCCAGTTCCAGTTTGTCCCGTGCGGTGCTGAGGGTCAGATTGGACTCCAGGGCAGTGAGTCCGGGTTTGGGGTTTACACCATAAAAGAATGTGCATGCGCTCCCACGCGTCCTCCGACCTCTCTACCCATCTGCCTATGTAACCACCCACAGGCTCAAGGTTATTATTGCGTTGCTGTATCGTATGCGGGAGCTTCAAAAGGTTTGTGGAAAAATAAAATGGGAAGATAATGAAATTTTCCCACCAAATTTTTGAAGCCCCATACACATAATATTGTCATCGCCACAACTTTTCTTCGTACTACATCTCAGCGGCTTTGTTTGCCTTGGTCGCAGTGGGCTGACTTCCCCCATATGGTGTTCTCTTTCCCTTCACCAGAACTTTCTGTTACTTGACCCTCCCTCCTCACCTCCCTCCCTCTCGCTTTCCTGGTAACCATCAAAGCATGCTGCTTTCTGTGAGCAAACCTCTTCCTAACTTCGTATGGAAGCGGTATCATACAATATTTGTCCTTTTGTGACTGATTTATGATGAATGCTCTCCGATTCATCCATGTTAGGTTTGGCAAACTCGTCATTATTCTTTATCACTGTGTGTACTTCCCAGAGTGCTCCATTTTCTATCTAGGAGCCCTGGTCGTACATTGAGCCGCTAACGGCAAGGGCAGCACTTCCTACCCATCGGTCACTCCAGGGGAAAAGGTGAGGATGAGGCCGCCTGCCCCTGGAACTTTATAAAGTCTCAGGAGCCCAAAGGGGCAGTTTGCCTCTGTGCTGTAGTCCCTATGAGGAGCAGTCGACTCAATGGCAGTGGTTCGTTTGTTTCTTTCTTTCTTGTTCATCCATCGATGGACACTTAGGCGGTTTCCTCATTCTGCGACTGTGAACAGCACTGTCTTGGACATGGTGTGCCTGTGTGTATTCACACCCCGCTGCAAACCAACTCTTTAAGGGACAAATGGCAAATGTTTTAAACTCTGCAGGCCTGAAAGTCTGCCACAGCCTGCTGCTCTAGCGTGAGCATCACCCTGGCAGGGGTTGTAAATAATCTTTATTTATGAATTCTGAAATTTAGACTTCTTACAGTTTTCATCTATCTCAAAATAGTTTTCCAATAGTTATGGATCAAATTGTTGCCTTCTCTCCTTCTCTGTGTCCCCCCTCCCGCCAATTATGAGGAGACTTCAAAAGGTTCATGGAAAAATGCTATTGCCTTTAAATTCGTTTCGAAAGAACGTGGAGGAACTTCCTCAGATGTGTCAACCTGGCTAGGTTATGACTCTCATCATTCCATCATTATCCTCCATTTCACAATCAAATACAATTATCCTGTGTTGAAAATCCTAACTTCTGAGATGCGAATGAAGCAGGACTAGAGGTAGTTATGTTAATGAGGCAAGATATTACCCACAGTCTGTCTGCTGAGTCAATCTTTTCTGAGAAATAGAAAAGATTTTAAAAGTGGGCAGAGATCAGGGGCCACTCACTCCTAACAAGACAGAAGGGCTCAGAGCTGAGCATGTCCATTGGACCTGTGGTCCCTTCACTGAGCATGCCCCACACTAGGGCGAGATTGATGCTAAGACACGTGGAGATCGCCAAGGGGACACAGCTAATGTGAGGAGACTGGTGTCTTCTACCACAGCTGAGAGAGAGAAAACCTTCTGCTAGGCTTGCAGCGGTTCTCAACCTATGGGTCTCGACCCCTTTGGGTGTCAAACGACCCTTTCATAGGGGTTGCCCAATTCATCACAGTAGCAAAATTGCAGTTATAAAGTAGCAACGAAAATAATTTTATGGTTGTGGATCACCACCACGTGAGGAACTGTATCAGAGGGTAGTGGCATTAGGAAGGTTGAGAACCACTGTGTTAGAGCACTTCCTAAAGTGGGATACTGCCCCCTGGTGGAACCCTAGAACGATCCATGGTGTGGGGACCAGGCTGCAAAAGCAGATGCCCACACTTTACCGTGGATTATGGACGATAGTACACACATTGTCGATTGCCAGTGCTGATTTTTTTTAATGAAAAGGGAGCAATAGGCCACGTAGGTCTGGGGACCTCTGCCCTAGACCTGTTGTTGTGAAGTGCTGTCGAGTCCGCTTGGACCCATAGGGACACTGACCAGTCCTTTCCATCCTCACAGTCGTTCATTTGCTTGAGCCCACTGTTGTAACTCCTGTGTCAATCCATTTCGCAAGGGTCTCTCTCTTGCTCTGCTCCTCTAGTTTGCTAAACATGATGTCCGTCTCCAGGGCCTAGTCTCGCCTGACAACATGTCCAAAGTACACGGATGAAGTCTTGCCATCCTTGCCACTAAGGAGCATTCTGATTTTACTTCCTCCGAGACAGATTTGTTTATTTGTTTGGCAGTCCGTGGTATTTTCAATATTCTTTGCCAACACCGTAATCCAAATGCATCGATTCTTTTTCAGTCCTCCTTATTCAATGACCAACTTCACACGCATACGAAGCTATTGCAAATACCATGGCTTGGATCAATTGGATCTCAGTCCTTAAAGTAATCTCCTTGTTTTTCAACACTTTAAAGATTTTAATGGAACATGTCTTTTGATCTCTTAACTGCTGTTTCCAGGAACAGTGTGGATCCTAGGAAGACAATATCCTTGATAATTTTAACCTTTTCTCCATTTATCACGATCTTACCCATTGGTCCAAGTGTGAGGATTCTGGGTTTCTTTACATTGAGTTGTAATCTATAAGTGTGGTTTTTCCCCAATTTTTCCCCAGTTTGTCACCTGCTTGCTAGTGCACAGTGGGAGATCGGCTGTTTAGAGATCATTTCCCTGTGGGCATCAGTCACAGTGGTTCTCAACCTTTCTAACGCCCTGACCCTTTAAGACAGTTCCTCATGTTGTGGTGAACCCCCAACCATAACATTATTTTTGTTGCTACTTCATAACTATAATTTTGCTACTGTTATGAATTGGGTGATCCCTATGAAAGGGTCGTTTGACCCCCAAAGAGATCTCGACACACAGGTTCAGAACCACTGAAGAGCAATCAGACACTATTGTCTGTCCCACTGTAGGTGGGGCACACTCCCTGCTGATAAGGATAGTGGATTGTTTCCTGGAAGTAGAGCCCAGAGACAAGGTTGACTCAACTCAAGGATGACCGAGGCTGCCATCTTGAATCTAGGATCCGCCCATCTTGTCACATGCGTATCCCTAGTCCATGCCCTTCCTATTGCCTGTACACCCCGAGATCGTCCCCCTCCCATTGCTTGTATTGCCTATGGTATACCCCTTCCTCTGACATATGTGGTTACCTGTAATTAGGGGGCCTTGCATGGCCCTAAGTAGATATAAGATGTGATTGGAAATATACACCCCTCCCTCCTCTCTCTTCTCCCTCCTCGCCTCCTCTCTCTGTGTGTACCTGGCTGCTGAGATCATGGCCGTCTCAGAGGTGAGCATGCTACCATAAAATGTTTCTGACTCCTTCATTGTGTCTTCTCTCAAAGCACACACGTGAAGCAGTAATTTGGGATATGTTTCTATGAAGAGTACTGTGCAGCGTTCATGACAGCCACCCGCATCAGTGTGACCATACAGCAAGCACCACTGAGTCAAGGAGAAGGAAGTCACTGAAGAGCGTCTATACTCTTCTTCATGTAGCATGGCACAATTATAATACAGCTGTGTTTGAAAGAAGGCAAAACTAAGTAATGCACAGGTGATAAGCTGGAAAGAGAGCTACGGAAATTATAAACACAAGATTCAGGAGCTGGGTGTCTTGGGAGTGTAGGAAGATAGCTACCTGGAGGAAAGCCTCCTGGAATCCCCACGTTGCTAGCATTTCTCTAGCGCCGAAAAGTATTATAAAGCCTTCATGGGCTGCTTTCCTTTTTCTGCCCTAAAATTTATCTATGCACAGTAGACATGTTTGAATACAGTGTGTTTTATTAATAATTAATTTTTTTAATTTGAAGACACTGCTACCAAAAATTTGAAGTGAATACTTTCTTCTCCAGATTTGTTGAGCCATCGGATCTTGGTTTCAGAGCAAAGGGTGCCCCCTGGAGGCAACCTATCGAATCTTGTTAAAGAATTCGTGTGGAAATCGGGGCCATCTCAAAAACCAGAAATTCGAATGATTACTTCACAGAGATTCTTTGAGAGGTCTTAGATATGTAAGCTTGTCTATTTTATTTCTAAAAATCTCCAAGGAAAGCTTCTTAAATGATCTTTTAATAGTATGCCTTGGCTTAGTTTTAAAAATTCTTACATCCTTTACACCCTAATTTCTATTCCATTTCAGAAGGTTTTCAGCTACTGATTTCTCAGTGGCTGGTTCTGTTTTTAGTTGGGAAGCTCCACGGAAACATCTCCACCTTGGGTGACTGTGTTAGGCTGGGTTGTCTAGAGAACAAAACTGGTGGCACTCATCACAGTGAGAACTTTATATAAAGAAGGTGTTCCAGCCCCGTCCAACTCAACTCCATAAATCCAGTGCTGGCCAGGAACCTCTTCAGGCTCACAGAGCTGCAAGCCAATGACAAATACACACACACACACACACATCATTATATGAAATATAGAGTGAATGAACATGCATATGTATGCTTATAGATGCTGAGAGTGGGAGGGTTGTGTTGTAGGTGTAGTCATCAGTTCCAACTCACAGCAACTTGATGTATAGTAGAACAAAACACCACCCAGCCCTGCACCAGTCTCACAATTTTTGTTGTGCTTGCGCCCATTATTGCAGCTACAGTGTCATCTGACCACTTTGAGAGGCTTCCTCGTTTTTCACTGCCTTCTACATCACCAAGCCTGGTGTCCTTTCGCAGGGCTGGTCTCTCCTGACAACATGCCCAAGATACACGATACAAAGCCAGAGCATTCTGGCTGTACATCTCCCAAGATAGAATTGTTTGTCCTTGCGGTGGTCCATGGTACTTGTTGATGGCTGTAGATAATAGTTTAATAAATAAGTATGAACCAAAATGAATGTGGTTCATATTTCATATCACATATATTCATATAAATATCAGATGGGTTAAAAATTAAAAATTTAAAGACAAAAAATCCTTGGAAAAATGAGAAACTAAATTTATCCTCACTGTGGAGGAGAGATATATTTGTGAAGCTATAAGATTCAAAACACAGGCTCAGCTATGTAAAGGTCAATGAAATTTTATGTACACAATGTAGTAGAACAAATGTAGAGAAGGAACTAACCAGATAAAGGAAATTCATGTCAGAACCATGTCTGATACAAGTTCGACTTTATCAGACTTACCAGTTCCACCAATGAAAAGATCAACAACAAGAATATATTTGGTAGGCAACTCAAAATGATCCAGAACAAGAGACACTGAATTGGCTCATGGGAGATTGGTCTCTATACCCAACAGGAGAAAAACGAGTAGAAAAAATTAATAAAGAAAAATATTGTGTGGCCAGAGCCAAGGGCCATGATGAGAAAGCCAAGCAGGCTCTCCCACGGCAGGACAGCATCTCTCTGGAGAAAACATTTCTAATATCTAGCAGGTCCTATCAAAATGGTTCACACCCTCAAACCCAGCAATTCCATTTTTTTAAAAAAGAAATATATCCTAAGGAAATAACTCAAAGTACATCAATTGTAGAACCACAAATACAGTTGCTCCCTTCATCACACTAAATAAATAAAGGGAAAGTAGCTTATTTTAACAACATGACACACATGGGATGTGTAGAGGCCCACGCATGTGTGGACATACATATATACCTGTGCATACTGATGGGTTTTCTAGGCAGCAATGTCTATGAGCATGGGGAAGGGGGGGAAGGAGGAGCACAGATAGACAGTTTTACTGCAGGCTGCCGCTGCCATCCCTCAGGCAATGGCTTCATCCAACTGAAGACAGGTCTCAGGGTTTTTACTTCTTCTGAGAAGCCAACGGCTCGGTTGATTGTTGGGAATGAGGCTGAGGTTCCAGAGCCGGATTTGGTGAACTTCTTCCAGTTTAAGCACGACTTGGCTTTTCCTCAGGCACTCAATCAAAATCAGGATATGGGCGCCCACAAGAGGGATGGACAGGGGTTGATGTTTGCAGACAGGTGAGGAGAAGGAGAAAGCACCAAAGGAGTGAAAGTCCTGGTAAATGTATCAGCCATCGATGGACAGTAGCAGCCAGGAACCATTCACTCACTTAAACAGAGAAAGAATGGCTCAGAAATACAAAGGGAGGTTGAAGAACCAGGCTTTAAAAAAGATGATTGTCTATGTGATTTCAAAGTATACTACCACAGAACCTGTGTGTACACACACACACACACACACACACACACAGTCACTCACAGAGCTAAGCCTCAGAGTTCTTCTGTTATATTGGCTAGATATGAACATTGCTTTTATTGACATAAAACTAAACAGCACGATTAGCACATCCGCCTGATGGAGAGCATCTGACGGCTTTGCTATTGTTGTCGTTAGGTGCCATGAACCGGTCCCTACCCCGAGTTACCCTTTGCACAATGGAACAAAACCCCGCCAGCCCTGCACCGACCTCATCGTTGTGGCTATGTTTGAGCTCATTGCTGCAGCCACCATGTCAGTCCATCTCGTGGATGTCTTCCTCCTTTCCACCGATCCTCTACTTTATCAAGGATGACAGCCTCTGTTAACCACCTGCCCAAAGCACATGAGATGACGTTGTGATAGCCTTGCTTCTAAGGAAACTTCTGGCTGTACTTCTAAGGCAAATTGGTTTTGCCAGTCCACGGAACTTTCAATATTCTTCCCAACACCTACTTCAACTGCGTCAATTCTTCTTCAAGTTGCTTATTCATCATCCAGCTTCTTTTGTAACAGTTTTATTGGCACTTCGTCCACATGTCATACAATTTAATAATTCAATCATAGCAAGGAGCCATACAGTCATCACCACAATCAAATCTAGGACATCTTCTTATTCATATACTCATTGTTATTGATGTAAAAATTTTTAATTGTGGCAAAAATATATGCAACAGCTTCTACATGTATCATTCAGTGCCATTGATGGTACTCTTCATGTTGCACATTATTGATGTCTTCTCCAAATTAATCCATCACCAGTAACATAAACTCAATGGCCCTGAAGCAAAAACTCTCCCTCCTTCAGCCATGGTAACCATGGGTCAAGTGTGGTTTCTTTTTTTTTTCCTTAGTAGTTTTTTAAATATAGTTTTCACATATCAGACACTTCCGCAGTTAAACCACTTTTAAAAAGAGTTGCATACACATCCATTGTCCAGCTTTGATATGCTTATGATTGATTGGAAATGCCATTGATGGGGCATTTAGATATTATTAAAAACCTATAAAACTTGTATGACACAATCTTGCTAGCTTAAAAGAGAGGAAGACTTAAAACACATAATGATAACGATCAAAGACTATCGTCTTCCGTATGGATTATAACTCAGCATATAGAAAGCAAAAGTCTACACAGCTAGTCCAATAAGCAGCATCACGAAAAACAGATAAAAGGATTTCCTGTATTTGGATCCATAGGGAAAACCCATAGGAGCCAATCAGTCCAGAAATCAAAATATCCCATAGAACGAATCTGCTCCAAACCCTTCTTTAGAAGGTTCAAAAGCCAAGATGTAACTTTGAGGGCTAAGGTGCGCCTGATGGCAGCCACAGTGTTTTCAACGACATGAAGCTCATTGCCATCGAGCCAGTACTGATGCAGAGACCCTGTAAGACAGCGTAGACCTGCCTCCGGGGGTTTCTAAGACGGTGCGTTTTTATGAGAGTACAAAGCCTCATCGTTCTTCCGTGGAGCATACCCTGCGGTGAGCAGCCCAGCTCGGAACCCATGAAAACACCAGTGCTCCCTGGGCTGCCAAGGGAGGAACACATCTCTCATGGAGAAAGTACAGCCAGGAGGAGTCTTAGATGGGAGAAGGGCTTTGTCTCGTGAATTTTTGACTTTATGACGAGGGGCCTGTCCCTAGAGGACATTGGGCTTGGTAAAGTAGAAGATTAGTGAAAATGGGGATGATTCTGCGACAATTGGCTCAAAGCCCAAAGATTGTGAGACTGGTACAGAAGTGGCAGGATTTTGTTGTTGTGCATGAAGTTGCTGTGCATTAGGACAGATTCAATGACACCTATACCAACCTAACCATGCGGAGCATTGCCAGGCATTTGCCTGTAGGTCCAGACATCCATTCCTTGTTCTCTTCCTATGCTGCTTTGTATTGCAGGGACCACATTTCACAGGCTCTCTTCCTGACTGACTTCTTGATAGGACCAGCCAAACGGAAGCATCACAGGAAAGCTCAGGGTAGGGAGGAGAAAAGAAGCCAGTGTCTGTATCTCTGTCTTCAGTGACTTCTATGGCCATTGTGTGTCTGGTGTACTTCCATTTCCTGCCCACAGCCCCATCCTCCTTTGACCATCTCTCCTGGGAGGCCCTCAGCTCATCAAACACTGCCTTGTCCTATGACTCTCCAGGTTTGGGGTGGCAGTGACTCACCATTTCTTTCATCTCCGAGTCGTTTCACTATCCTTCATTTGGCTTCTCAGCCCAATTAAAAGTTCCTTGTATTATTATATTTTCATTGTTTGGAAGACCTGAAGTGTTTTCCATTCTCCTGACTTGGTCCTGGCTGATACACCATTCCTAACAAACGCTGGATATTGTGTAATTCACTTGATATTTACCTACATTCTAAGGTCTGCAGATTCACACACAGCTTCCTGTTACTGATGTTACTGAGAATCAAATGGGGAGTTCTAAGCAAATGGGGAGTTGCAATGTGAAGCTAAGACTGCCTTATTAAACAACAAATTCATTCTCTTTCCCTGTAGGCACTTGGCTAGACTATACTGCCTAGCCATGCAACAGAGAACCAGCAAAAGGGACATGAACGGAATTTTTTTTCAAATAATTTTATTGGGGGCTCATACAACTCTTAACACTTAATTCATTCATCCATCCATTGTCTCAAGCACATTTGTACATATGTTGCCATCATCATTTTCAAAGCATTTTCTTTCTACTTGAGCCCTTGGTATCAGCTCCTCGTTTTCCCCTTCCCTCCCCCTCCCCTCCCTCATGAGCCCTTTATAATTTACAAATTATTATTATTTTTTCATGTCTTGCACTGTCTGATGTCTCCCCCCCATCCCATTGTCTGTTGTTCACCCCCATGGGAGGGGGTTACAGGTAGATCATTGTAATTGGTTCCTCCTTTCTACCCCCACCTTCCCCTTGCCCTCCTGGTATGGCTACTCTCAATATTAGTCCTGAGGGGTTTATCTGTCCTATATTCCCTATGCTTCCAGCTCTTATCTGTACCCATGTACATGCTCTGGCCTAGCCAGATTTGTAAGGTCGAATTAGGGCCATGATAGTTGGGGGGGGAGGTGCAAGGAAGCATTAAAGAACCAGAGGAAAGCTGTATGTTTCACTGGTGCTACACTGCACCCTGACTGGCCCATCTTCTCCCCACGACCCTTCTGTAAGGGGATGTCCAATTGCTTACAGATTGGCTTTGGACCTCCATTCCACAACCACCTCTCTCATTCACATTATTTTTTGCTCTGGGTCTTTGATGCCTGATTTTATCAACACCTCATGATCACACAGGCTGGTGTGCTTCTTCCATATGGACTTTGTTGTTTCTCAGCTAGATGGCCTCTTGTTTATCTTCAAGCGTTTAAGACCCCAGATGCTACATCTTTTGATAGCCAGGCACCATCAGCTTTCTTCATCACATTTGCTTATGCACCCGCTTTGTCTTCAGCATTCGTGTTGGGAAGGTGAGTCTCTCAGAGTGCCGGATTATTAGAACAAAGTGTTCTTATGTTGAAGGAGTACTTGAGTAGAGGTCCAATGTCCATCTGCTTCCTTAACACTAAGCCTATAAATATATATATACATAGACCTATTTCCCCAGACATGAACAGAATTTATAGATGGCATTCCTAAACAGAACTAGAAAAATCTGCAACTGAACTTCAACACACAAGACCCACCTGGACGTTGTATGTTGAAGTTGTCACCGTTCTATCTGCCTGGATCCCTGAGTGTCTAAGTGGAGCCAATTCTTCTCACACAAAACACTGCAAATTAGACTTGGTATGAGTGAATCATGAACTCTGATTATTGTAAGTCATTGAGATTTGGCAATTTATCTGTTATAACAACCAATAACACCTTAACTCACATATAATTGGAGTTTGTTTTGTTTTTTAATCGGGGAGCAGTTAAGGCAGTGGTTAAGACTGATGACATAAACAGGTGGGGCCCTTGCTCTGCCTCTATTAGCTATGTGACTTTGAAGGATCCCTAAATCTCTCTAAGCTTTCATTTCTTCCACCATGAAATGGGAATAATGATATATCTATGACCTCAGAAGGCAGGCTTGACAATCTAGTTTTGCAAAATCAGTCCATGAAACCCCCAGGGAGCACACGCCTCCTTTGTCACGCCAGGTTGCTATGACTCAGATAGACTCCATGGCAAATGGTTGGATGTTTTTTTGTATCTCATGTTAATTGGGTAGGAAATGAGTAGGTAGAGACTAGTTAGTAAGAAGTCACTAAATGTTATCCTTCTCTGTTCTTCACCAACTGAAGAGTGAATATGACCATAAAGTAGCTTCTCTTGCCCTCTGTGCTATTTAACTACGTTTGCATCACATGAAGGTACATCACGATGAGTAAAACACTCTTTTCAGATTAATGAAACTTTATTACAAAATCACATGGCCATTGAACTTTCTTCCTGAGGTTATCAGATTTTTTTTATCACAGTTGATGGAAATTAATGCAACTGATTCCATATTCTTAGGAACCATCAATGTTCAATTAATTGGAAGGATAAATAGATCTTGTGGTAGTTACATAATGTAGTGTCAACTTGAGGGTATTAAGAATGAAGAGGTGGAGTCTAAATGTCAATCAAGTCATAGCCTGAGGATGCCTCCTTGTGGACATGGGCTTCTCCTGAGGATTCTGGGAACTTCCTCTCTGCAGGAATCTTCCTGTTGACAAGCCATGAGAGACCTGAAAGAGCTCTCTCTCTGCTTCACCTTTTTTGAAGAGCCACACTTGAGGAGTTGGAGGAGCCCAATGGAGACCATGCCAGCGCTGAAATGTTTCCACTGCCATTGGATCCACAAGATTTGCACCCACTGGTCTGTGATCTTCCTGCATTTTTAATAATTGCATATGACTGTGTGAGTCTGAAGAAGGATTTTTGGACTAGTATTGGACTTATGGGTTAATAATGGACTTATGCACTTGATCTGGAATGGACTGGGATGATTTCTTGATATCCAATTGCTCCTTGATATAAAGCTCTTTCTTATGTATATTTATTTATGAGTGTCTCTAGATTTGTTTCTTTAGTTAACCTGGACTAACACAGATCCTATAAACCAAAGTCCTGTCAGCCTCATGTGTTTCATTTGACAAGATATGGTGTTTACTTATTGCCTGGCTTGCCTCCCTGTATCAGGATACAGGAAAGAGATAGAAGAAAGTTTAATAAAGAGGCCATTTGAAGATCAAGGAGAACTCTTAAGGGATGCTAGCTGAACCAATGAAGAAATGAACAAACAAAAGGGAAGAAGCAAGATGCTTTCAGTTTCATTTGAAAAATACACCACGCCCCTGTGAAGAATGTAACGATGCCTCCCGTGAGTTGCATTTCTGGCCCTCGGTCCTGTGTGAAAGAGTCCAGGGCGTGCAGTGACTCAGCGCTTGGCTGCCAACCAAATGCTTGGCGGTTCTAAACCACCAGCTGCTTAGCAGGAGGAAGATGTAGTAGTCGGCTTAGGTAAAGCATGCTTCTGCAAAGATGCCTGGATACCGTCTGGGGCAGTTACACCCTATACTGTAGAGCTGCCTCTAGTCTGAATCAACTCCATGCATCTAACAACCATGCTAATGACAACACTAACTAAGACAGTCCCTGTAGTCTTGGTTTGCCCAAGGACGATGAGCTTTCTTTCTGGAAATAAGGATTCTAACGCAATGCAAATTAATCATAAACCCACTGCATGGAGATTCTAAGATTCACCCTTCACTATCTCTTTCCCCTCAAGGTAATGTAATGATTGGTCAGCCTACTCAGGCTCTAGTGTGGTAGCTGAAGCTTTTCAAAAAAGCATTCGCTGCAGCTCCTTATCAAGGAATTTCCTTGATCCGGAGCTTCACGGAAACCCGCATTTCCTTTTTTATTGCTGGCCCAGCACTATCGGTCGCCCAAGTTTGTTCACCAATGGGTGAACTGTCTGCTGATGACGCAAAAAGAGAGGCTGCTGCAAAGGGACAATGCTTATTTCAGAACAGGGCAATAGATGGCACTGGCTGCAAGAAAGATGCATGTAGTTGTGTTTCTCAATGGTGCATCTTTCCATATGACAAGGTTTTACCCCCTTTCTTTTTATCAACTTTTAGTTCAGAAAAAATATTTCAGAAGCCAAGAGTGTGTAATAAGTAAGCACTTCCCTAGGGTCATAGTAAATATGATATACTATATTTACTGGCAAAAAAGAAAATTGTAAAAACGCGCATGGGGACTGATTTGACAAATTTCCAAAAACAGCTCTAAAAGGTATCACATTAGATAGTCTTGGATAGTGTTGGAGAAAGATGTGGAACAAAACTCAAAATCACATAAAGTGTCACATAAAAAAAGAGTTTCATGTGCTTTATACAATTGATGTATGTATATGTATGGATTGTGATAAGAGTTGTATGAGCCCCTAATAAAATGTTTTTAAAAAAAGAGTTTCCACGTATTTTAAATTAATTTGTTTGGGGATATATACATATATCTATATGTGTATTCCTTTCCAAATCACTGTGGTAATGTATTTATTGAGTATGTGCATATTAAGCTATTACTTTACTGATTTTATTTCTCACATGCTTTTTAATTACACAATGCACACAGAAATAGAACAGCACAGATCTATACATTTGGCGGGGGTGGGGGGGGACGGAAAGCTTAAAGAAGCAGAAGTTAAGAGTTTAATAGATAAGCAACTCATATACTGAGGACCCAAATCCAATAGCTTTTAAGTATTTGGGGGGCGGGGAGTGGGCAGGGGGGACTCTGAGATCAGAGGAGACAAATCTTCCTGATCTAGGATCATATTAGGACTTTCAGAGACAAGAAACAGAGAAAGACCTATAATTAATAGATTCATTGAGGGAGGTGAGGTTTGTAGGGAACAGGTAATCAAGGGACAGGAGGTAAAAGGGGTTAAGGACAGTCGCATAAACAAAGGCTAGAGCTGCCCTTTATCTAAAGCCAGGAAATTAGATAACTTAAAAGGCACAGTGACCAAAAAAAAAAAAGGTATAGTGACCACGAGAGTCTCTATTAGAGAAAGGAAGAGAACATAGGGTTAATACAGACCCATGAAGAACTACAACAGAGTCTGTCGAGGAAAGAGTTAAAAGGTCTGGTGCCACAGCCCCTGCTTCTGCTGCTGGAGTCGGCAGGGAAAGGGTCAACAGGAAGGAGTCAGCAAGAGAGAACCTCAGGCATTTCAGGTAGAGACAGGGGTGAGACGCAAGCGAGAGAGAGCAGACATAGGAAAATCCACAGTATTTCTGGTTTTGGGGTCATTTAACAATTTTGCAGACATGATGAATTCCACGCGTCTTCCTGGTGGCTATGCATAACTCCAGTGGAACGGACTGTGAGCTGACGTCCCCTAGGCGGCAGAGTAAGCTTTGTGAACAGAAGATGTGTCTGCTGTCTTCAGTAACGCTGCCACCGGACCGGACCGGACCGCAGAGATCAAGCATGGATACAGGAAAAGGACAGAGCAGGCAGATGGAAAATGTGTTTCTTATAGTTTTCTGATTGGCTTAGTTTCTCTACTTGTTCTGAAGACTGTTGGAAGGAAAGTAACCTTTAGAATCGATGTTACGTCAAAAAGATGTCATCCAAGGCCTAGTCTTCCCAAACACGGATCTTTACATCTTAACTTCTAGTGACCACTGCAAGTCATTATGCCCATTGACATTTTCTCCAGTGAATGGGACACAGAGGTTATGGCTTACATTTCTTTTTGATCAGACTTCAACGTGAGCTACTTGGCCATGCTCGCCTAGAGTTTTTAGTGCAGAAAAGATGTTCTCAGAGCAGCCCGTTGCTTTCGCTTCAGTTTGTCTTGGTCAAATTCAGAGCCTGACAAAATAAAATAATAAGTTCCTGTTGCCTTGAGCATATACATCTACATCTATGTTTTGTTCTTATGTTCACTGCAGACGGCATGCCTTTTTGTTCAAGTTCTCTACCTGACTGACCCTCAAGGGATTTGCCCAAATAAGATTGCGTCCACATAGAGAGCCCCAATATTCAATCATGACCTGGACCAATATTTCTGCACCATCGCCAAGGTGTCTTAGTTTTCGTTGCTCACTGAGGTTGGCCAGAGTTGTTTGTCCGTGTTGGCACGATGGACTGGGACCATCCAACACGAGTACCTTCTCTAGATACCAGCAGTGCATCTTACCTCCAAGCTGTGGCAACAATAAATGTCTCCAGATGTTGCTAGGTTGCGAAATGTTCCCAAGGGAGCAAAATCACCCCTGGCTGAGAACCAAATGAGACAAATGGGATCGGCGGGGAAGGGCATGGGGATGTCTCAGAAAGCTGGGGTGGTGGTGGTCAGGGGTGGGGTGGGGGATGGGGGAGTGCAGTGGTGAGAAACACTTGCAAACCTTTGTGCAAGAAAGCACCTTCTCCCGTTTTCCTACACTGGTAGACAACTCAAACCGAACTCACCACCACCGAGTCCATTCTGACTCATGAAGGCCCTACAGGACAGGGTCCCTGTGGATTTCTGAGACTGTCACTCTATGGGAGTAGAAAGCCTCATCTTTCCCCCACAGAGCAGCCAGTGGTTTCAAACCGCTAACCTTGGGGTTAGCAGCCCCCCCACATAAACTACTAGCCAGCAGGGCTCCTACATTAGTAGGGAACACATAACAGAATGCATCTCAAAAGGGCACTGAGTGCCCCGAATGCTCCAAGCCAAGGTTTAAAGGTTCTTGCCAGCTGACCTCGGCTGGAAACGTCTGCGTCCAGTCCTATGCTGTCCTGTGCTTGCATCTGGTGAGCGTTTCCGTGGCTGGCCAACTTAGGGTAAGGTTTTAGAGGAAACACGTTGTGGTAGAAAGCCTTTTCCCACCGCTTCCTTTCACAGTGAATGTGCTAGATGTTGGGTGCATGCTCAGTTGAATAACCTCTCATGGAAATGACCTTTTCTGTCCATGGGGGTGGGGGGTCTAGGTGGTGTCAAATCAATTCGCTCTGTCTTTGATGGGCAGTACGATCCAGTCAGACAGAACCGAATCGCATCGCTCTGCAGATTTAATTCCGCAATATTGGCAATGCTGTCCTATCCAAATCTCTAGGGTTTTTAAGCCCTGGGATCCTTTTTAGAACTGCTTTATATTTTATGTATGAAAGTGGAGAATATTTTTATCTGAACACCCAGCACCAAAATTCCATTTAGGGAGACAGCTGACTCTATGGGGGAGAGGGGGAGGAGATTGGTAACTGCTTGGCATGGAGAAAGATACATTGAAATGATATTTAAGGGAAAGGTGAGCCAGGATTGCAGATGCTCTAGGTGCATCAAGGAGGCAATTCTGCTTTGCTTGTGGAGAGTTCGGGAGAATATACGAGGGAAGGTGAAGGACAATTAGGTGAACGACAATTAGGTGAAGAACAAGTAAGATGAGAGAAGACCATAAATTGTACCCTCCCTGGGACTCCCAGGAACATAGCAGGTGACATGTAGTGAAACATCAGACTGGTGGTAGCAGAGAAGGCCTGGTGGCACAGTGGTTATACATTGGGTAGCAATCCAAAAGGTCCACAGTGCGGAACCACCAGCTGTTCTCCTTCAGTAAACCACTGAAGTCTTAGAAACCCACAGGCACACTTCTACCCGGCCTTAGAGGGTTGCTATGAGTTGGCATCAGCTAGAGGGCAGTGAGTTTGGTTTGAGTTTTTTGGGGGGTGGTTTTGAGAGTGGTAGCAGACGTGTTAGGCTGGGTTGTCTAGAGGAACAAATCCAATGACACTCATAGAGGTAGAAGAAAGAGCTCGATGTCAACAAGGAATCTCATATCCAAAGAAGGCATCCTAGCCTAGACCCACTCAAGTCCACAAGTTCAATGCAAGTCAGGGCCGTCTTCAGACACACACAGCTGCAGGCTGGGGACGCAGAAAAGTGAAGTAGGAAGCAAGAATGTCACAAGGCGCTGGGCGCAGAGTCACATGGACCCAATGCCGGTGGAAACAAGGCAGGATTTGGGCAGCCCACATGGGGCCTCCTATTGACACAGGCAGAGGTCTAGGAGGCAGGAAGTGGAGGGGCGGAGAAAGAGATCATTTCCGTTTGCCTTGCTCTTATACAAAAAGGCTTATGACGTCATGGAGGTGTCATCAGGCCGTGACTTGATGAACAAGTTGACTCCACCTTGAGTCAAAAGTGTCTAGTTGACAGAATCCTTAGCAACCACGAGACAGAAATGGTCATTTATTTTTCACGGCTTGGGGCGGGGCACATGGTTTACACATCACTACTGATCTAAAGGTCGGCAGCTCCAAACTACCCAGAGGAGAATGGAAGATAGGTCTGATGATCAGCATCCGTCGTGATGACAGCCAAGAACCCCTGTAGAACAGTTCTAGCCTGTGGCCCCCCGGGGTCCCCATGAGTTGAAATTGGCGCAGCGGCAATAGGCTTGCTTTGCTTCTGTTTCTCCCAGGTGAATTTGGGCATGTAGTTGCTACCCCAGAATCAGCCCCTCAGAGAAGCCACCAGGGGCGCAGGCATTTTCTGTGCTTCCACCTCACCTAACTTACTGCTGGCTTTCCTGCATAGACCTCTCCCATGATGACCACAAGAAGGCTTCCGGCTCCCGTCACTAAGTCCATATGGAGGCAGGAAGCTGGGGAGCCAGAGAAAAAGGAATCAAAGTAGCCATATTCCTCTTTTCAGGAAGTAAAAGCTTGTCCAGAAACACCCAGCAGCAAAGGACCTCCGTTTTCTGTCCTATGGAATAAGGAGCCACAGTGGCATTGTGGAGTATGCACTAGGCTACTAACTGCAAGGTCATCGTTCAAACCCACCATCAACTTCTCCGCAGGAAAATGAGACATCCTGCTCCCATAAAGATTTACAGACTCTGAACCCCACGGGGACTGTTCTACTCTGTCCTGAGGTACACTGGTGGTGAGTTGGGTTTGGGGTTTACCCTCTGAAATGGAGGCAGATAAGCGAGCGATGTGGTGGCGGGTAGATCTGCATAGCTACTTTTGTAAATAATTGTGTGTGAGTTGATTTGGAAAAATCGAAGAAGGCAACGAGCTTCCTACAAGGGGATGATCCATGCAGAAGCAGTTCACAGGGAAGCCAGAGTTGTGGAATGGGAGAGGTCGGGTGAAGGAAACCTGCAGAATTAGCAGGCAACATTGCAAACAGCACAAGCTGTAGATTTGAGGGGGGAGGGGGTTGTCAGGTCCCCAGAACAAAATCTCATGGCTCATATCTGGATTATTCCCATTAACCACCATATTAACCACCAATTTCAACTCATTGATCCTTTCTGCTATCTTCATACTTGCCCCTTGCACTTAATCCCTTCTGTAACTTCATGATCAATGCCTTCCATGTCATCCTGAGGTTTCCGTAATCTCCTTACCAAGTTCTCAGCCTTCAGTTGTCCTCCGTCTAGTTCGTCCTCATTTATCTTACTGGTGTCAACCAGTGGCCTCTTAAAAGGTTGAAAAATCCCTGTTGTGGAGAGGCAGAATAATTCATAAATAGCCTGGAAATGGAATGTCTTGGATGGTGGTTAGGAATAAACAACAGGGCAATTCAGTATCACTCTTCTAGTGTTGAGCTTCCTCTCTGCTTTCCTCCCAATAGCTCAGACCTCACGCGCAGAGTTCTTCAGCCTCAGCTGCTCAGTCCTGGCTACAGCAGCGGGTAGAGCCTTTGGGTTCTCTGGCTCAACAATAATTGATGAGGCAAATTATTTGTAGAATTCAAATGAGCTGTTGCTATCGGAAGTGGTGGTGATGTTCGCTGCCATCAACTTGGCTCTGACTTACAGTGACCTTATGTATAATTGAAGGATGTATTGCTGGGTCCTATGCTATTTTCATGACCAGTGGTATGTTTGAGTTCCCCGACACTGTGTCAGTACTGAAGCATTGCTACAGTGGCTGTTGTGTCAGTCCATCGCCTTGAGGGTGTCCCATGTCTTTGGTAGGCTTCGACTTCTCCAGCCCCTGCTGGTTACACATCGGGCTGCGGCCCCTGTGATGGACAGTTTGCAAACTCCTGCCGCTCAGAGGGAGAAAGACTGGGTTTTCGACTCCCACAAAGAGTTACGGTCTTGGAAACCCGCAGGGCGTTCAGTGTGAGTCAACATTGACTCGAAGGCAGTGAGTCTTTTCCAGCGCCTGGTCTTTCCTAATGAATAGCAAGGAAGAAAGACAACTTAAACTTTTACCATCCTTGCTCTTAATGAACATTCTGGTTGTATTTCTTCAAAGACTGATTTGTTTTTTCTTCAGACAGTCTGTGTTGTTGTTGTTGTTAGGTGCTGCGACTTGGTTCCGACTCACAGGGACCCATGGAAACACGGCCTGGTCCTGTGTTGTTAGGTGCTGCTGACTTGGTTCCGACTCACAGGGACCCATGGAAACACGGCCTGGTCCTGTACCATCCCCACAGCTAGGTTCCCGAGTCCATAAACGAGCAACCACGGCAAAGCCAACTCACCACCAAGGAGTCAATGCAGACTCACAGTGACCCCTACAGGACAGGGCGGAACTTACCTTGTGGGTTTCTGAGACTGCTTATGAGAGTAGAGAGCCCTGTATTTCTCCAGAGGGAGTAGCTGATGGTTTCAAACTATGAACCTTGCGGGCCATAGCTGAACAAGTAACGACTACACTACCAGCCCATAGCACACTCAGTGTTCATCCTCAACACCGCCGTCTGAAATGCATTGATTCTTTCCTGTGTGTTTCATTATCCAACATTCGCAGGTGCGCCTTTGCCATCAAAACAACATCTTGCCTGTCTAAGACTCGGGAGAGTTCTTTACGGCGGACTTGCCCAGCTCCATGTGCCATTTGCTTTCTCAACGTTTGCCCTCCTCGGGCTCGCTGATGGTGGTTGGCGCCAGGAGAAGGGAGCTGGCAACCTTTCCTTTTTCTCCACTTGTCCTCTTTTTGTTTCTCAGTCTAGGGGTGAGCTTTGTTTCATAGATTAATTACATCTCTCCAAAGCAAGCCAGGGAAATATACTGGCACAAATGTTGAGAAATAACCATGAATAGAAAATGTGGTTTAAATTATTAGATGATCATGGGGAAATGCTTAAAATATCTTACTGAGTGGGGAAAGCAGATCCCAGAAATCATGGATAATCTGAGTTGTTTTCGTACAGAGAGGCGGCGGGAAGAGAGTGGAGGAAAGGAGAAGGGAAAGAGGAAGAGCAAGACAGAGGAAGGGAAGGAGGGAGAAAAAAAGAGAGAATTAGATAAAGAAAGGGATTTCAGTATACAGGTATCATCAGGTAGCCACTGAGTTTAGAATGAGGTCCGATGACAATGTGACTCCGTTGTTTTGTCTGATCCTTACAGTCAACAGATCTGCCCACAGGTTTCGAGGTTATAGCTGGATAAATACCTACAACAAGCTGGCTGACTTTAGAATTCTTCATCCCGACCCCGCTCCCGGGTTATTTTAAGAAGTTACTTTTGCCTTTTCCTTTAGTCAGCTGAGCGGTTCTCAAGTCTCAGCATGCACAAGGTTATGTCCACAGACCTCCTGCTCCGTTCCTTCTGAGTGACTTCAGGACACTTGGAGAGCTTTCAAGACTCTGGTTTTTAAAAAAACTCCTTTATAAACTGATAGTAAAGTCAAACCCTGAATAATGTTCTACCTCACCATATTTATATTTTTAGAAGATTCGATGGATGTATTGTGCCAGAGTTGAGTGTGTGCATTCCCTCCCCCTGCCCCCCACTCCCATCTACCTGAAATGAACTATTTGCCACAAAAGACTCCAAGTCTGTTGCAGTTTTACTTTTCCTCCTTGGTCTTTAGCCACCAGACCAATATTTAGTTCCAAGGGATAAGAAAAGCATCGGCTTTTAAAGAAGCACACTACATGGCAGCGGTTCTCAGCATGTGGGTCGCGACCCCTTTGGGGGTCGAACAACCCTTTCACAGGGGTCACCTGATTCATCACAGTAGCAAAATGACAGTGATAAAGTAGCAACGAAAACAATGTTATGGTTGCGGGAGGCGGCGGTCACCACAACATGAGGAACTGTCTGAAAGGGCCGCAGCACGAGGAAGGATGAGGACCCCTGGTCTACAACCCGTCTCAACAAATGAAATCAACAACCTCCCCCCCCCCCAATTGAGCCCTCCGTGCACGAGGTCCTCATTCTCCCCTCCCATCTCCCAGCTTTCAGGTCTGAAACTGAACAATAGACAAGTAAGTCTACAACAGAAACAAAAAGCACTAGCGAGGTAGACACACCGTAGACCAATCAGCCATTTGAGATCAAAAGGGCAACATTGATGGCAGGACAGGATTCAAAGCACAGAAAGAAGGAGGCATGAGACAGACAGGAAACACTGGGGGGATGTGGGATCTGCTACTTCAACGCCACGGGACAGATGTGTATGAATCATTGAGTGTAAAACTGATGGGCTCATTATAGAGTGTTACCCAATTCACAACGAAATGTTTTACAGGAAAAAGAGAAAGAGAGAGGAAAAACATTGTCCGTTGATTTGGCATAGTCAGTGATCATTAAGCAGCCCTCACTGCCAGAGATGAAACAAAATAATTAAGATCGATGATCCTAGAGATAAATGCAGTTCACAGCAACAATGGTAGCTTTTGAGGATTTCTTTTTCATGTTCAATTAGTTTCCTTTTTCTCTGATTTAGAGTCAATGCTGGCTCATAGCGACTCCTGTGGGTTTCTGGCTGTAACTGTTTCCCGGAGTAGAACCGCCGAGTCTTTCCTCAGCGGAGCTGCTGGTGGGTTGGAACTGCCAACCACGCAGATCACAGCCAGACACGTTACCATTATACAACTAGAGCTCCATTCAAACTGACTTAATAGGAGTAATTTGAGGAGAATTTCTGAAAGAAAAAAAATGGTTTTCTAAAGCTGACCCAATCTTGGTTTAAGTTCAAATTTGCTAAATAGACATACGTAAAAAAGGTCATCCACAGCTTTGTGCCACTGTGGGACATCCTTAGTTCTGTGTTTGCATCAATAGTCATTTAATAACTGTACATGACTGCAAACAAGAACGCAACAGAAACATGGGTGAAGGAAGACAGCAGGCAGTGCCAGATATGAAAATAATAATAATTTATAATTTACCAAGGGTTCACGAGGGAGGGAGGGTCGCGGAGGGAGGGTGGTGGAGGGAGGGACAAAGAGGAGCTGATACCAAGGGCTCAAGTAGAAAGAAAATGTTTTGAAAATGATGATGGCAACATATATACAGATGTGCTTCATACATTTGGTGTATGGATTGTGATAAGAGCTGTGAGAGTCCCCAATAAAATGATGTATTAAAAACACGTGTTTGCGTCAATAATTACTTCTCAGATGAGCAAGTACAGTTAGAGATGGAATACCCATGTGGAAACCTCCCTGTGGCGTTACAGTTCCGTGATTTATTTTCTTATATGTCCTCCAGAAGGAAAACAGTTTGTGCCATTTTCGAACATTGTGAGTGTAGACGTTTCCTACATTGCAAGTGTGTGCCTATAGAAGGAACAACGTACAGGATATAATATGTGGAACTTGAGATCACACACAAAAAAACTACTTATAGACACCACTAGCCACATTCTTACCACTGCCTCTTTGAAACCCAGATACCCGATACATTTAGATGGTATATTTCTTACAACCCGAACGAATGCACGGTGTGAACTCCCCATGCAATCTCAGAAATGATAACACTTGGAGAGGAGCTAGTACTTGGATACAAGTCCGGTTTGTTGTTGTCACTAAGATCCATTGAGTCAGTTCCTACTCATAGGTGTCCTCTGCACAACAGGGGACATGTCCCCGCCCTGCACCAGCCTCCCAAACGATCCTGGGTTTGAAACCATTCCCTCGATTTGCAGCCACTGTGGCAATCCATCTCACTGAGGCCCTTCCTCGCTTCTGCATACCCTCCGGCAGAAGCAAACACGTGGTGTGACTGATGCCTGCTGTAGGACAGGGAAGTGGAAAAGAAATCTTCAAGGACTGATAGATGGATGCTACTCGAAAGGTGAAAGAGCAAGCCAGACGGCTTGAGGCACAGAAGCAAGGAAGAGCAACGCATGCTTGAAACAAGGAGATTGGAAAACCTGCCTGTGGACAGGAATTTTGCTGGGCCCGCCCCCTCTTTGTTGTCTTCGCTATGAGTTTGCAGTTGTGGCGATGGTGTCATGCCAGCTTCCAGAGTTTCCAGCATTTTTGTTGACACTCTGCCAATTATGGTGTTCTTTTTCTAGTGACTGGAAATTATTTTGGTGGCAGTAGCGGAGGTTGTTTGGTGTTCACACTTTATGTAGAGTCAGATTATCCGCCCAGCCTTGATCTGGGTATGGGTTCTTAAGAGTGGGCTCCTACGCCATCCTTTCCTCCCCTTCCCCTCTCCGTGCTATCTGTGAAGTTGGAAACAGAGGACCTGAAGGTCTACACAACCACAGAGACACAGATGGAAGGAGCCTGGGTCCCAAGTCACTGCGTGGATGAACGTGGCGCTCATGGGGGCTGTCTGGATCATTCACATTGGACTATCTGATAAGCAAGCAATGGATTTTTATTTTGTCAAGCACTGACATGATGGGTCTGATGGTTACAGTAATTAGTCTTGACCAAATGTAACTGGATTGCACACTGCTGTAGCTCTAGGTACCGTCCATCTACGCCTCCTAAGCATGCTTCAGAAAAACTCAGAACCTACACTCATTGCCATCAAGTTGTTGCCAGCTCATGGTGACCCTATAGGACAGGGCAGAACTGCCCCTGTGGGTCCTCAAGGACTAGAAAGCTCTCTTTATGGGAGTAGAAAGCTCCGTCTTTCTCAAGTGGAGCTACTGGTGGTTTCAAACTGTCCACTTGTGATTTTTCTTACTTTATTTCTTTTTAAAGAGAAAAGTATGAGTCATATTCTATCATTATTAGAAATACAACAAAAAAGAAATACCAGCAAAATAGACAAGGACGATTTTCATTGTGTGGAAAGGATTAAATCGTACTTAATTTCTATGTTTTGCAATCTGTGACCTATGAAGGTTTAAGACCCTGGCTACATTGATCAATTTATAATAGGAAAATCAATTTACAACTCTTTTAATTAGTTAAAATGAGTCTCTTGAAATCATATTTTCTCTTTATGAGTTAAGTATAATAAATTTATATAAACAGTTCAGACTAAAGTCCAAATATTTTGACAGGGCATGTAGTAAAAAAAAGGAGATTAGCTTGCTGCTTATCAAGTTTATCTCTACCATTCAAGTTCACCTTCCTTATCTTTCTCAATTTTGAACAATGACGCCATTACCTAGGATCGACTGGTTCCAGGAACTCCCTGTGCGACCTTAGAGTAGGGTATTTACTTTCATCTCAAAAAACCTACTGCCACTGAGTTGATGCCGACTGGTAGTGACCCTGTACAGCAGGGTGGACTGCCCCTCGAGTCTCCGAGGCTGTAAAGTCAATGGGAGTAGAAAGCCTCATCTTTCTTCCAAGGAGCAGCTGGTGGTTGCGAACTTTGGACCCTGTGGATTGCAGCCCTACACTTAACCACTGCGCCACCAGGGCTCTTTTATTTTAATACACGGACTCCAAACAGAGTCAACAGTAAATTTCAGGTTTATTTAATAAAAAGGCTTGACGTTGAACATGCAAACATTGTTTGGATCCGTAATGGTAACATTTTATTATTTGGGGGGTGGTGTTGACTGGTTGAGCGTGTGTCCAGCTAAATCAAATCCAGGATTTTCCCATTTCAACAGGAATGAATTGTTACAAAGATGAGGTAACAGCAACAAAAAAACACAATCAAAGGCTGGTTTCAATAATTAATAGAACAGAAAACAATGTCTGAATTATGATTATTGAAATATGAAAGAAGGGTGACCAAATGGAAAAAAAACAAAAAAGGAATGAACATGACAAGACATCAATAAGGGGGATGTGAGTTGAAAGAAACAACAAATAGACATAGACACTTTAAAAAACATTATAGACTTAGGGAAGCGAATCCCAATCAAACAAACCCATTGCCACTGAGCCGATTTTCACTCAACATGACAGAGCAGAACTGCCTCTCAGAGTTTCCAAAATTAAAGGTCACCGTGGAAGCAGACTACCACTTCTCACTCCCTGAGGGCAGACTCTGCCAGGTAACCGCTCCCCTCCAAAACAATAAACACCTTACTGCCATCAAGTCATTACTGACTCACAGCACCCCTCTGTGGGTTTCTGAGACTGAAATTGTTTATGGGAGTAGAAAGCCTAGTCTTTCTCCTGAGGAGCTGCTGGTGGTCTTGAACTGCCAACCATGCGGATCGCAGCCAAATGCATAACCACTACATCACCAGGGCTCCTCACCAGTCAGGAGCCTCGTTAAGTGCTTTCCCCACTGAGCCACTAGTACTCCTTTTGGGAGGAAGTGGGAGAATTAAGCAAAAACTGCACTCAAAAGAAAAGGCATGAGAAATGTTTAACACTGAATGGAGCTAATGGGTAAGAATAGAAAGCAATTCAAAATCAGATAAACAAGGAAAAGGAGCTGTAAATTCCTGTCGCCCTGATTTCAAATTTCCATCCTATTTTTCCACTAGGTACGTGACCTTGGACAGTACCACTGTGAGCTCAGATGTCCTCAATTGTCAAATGAAAATAATAATAATCCATAACAGTTTTTCTAGTGTAAGACCCTGTGACACTTAGGCCTTATGTCAACGTGGCTGACCGTGCTGTTATGTCTTCCGTGATAAGATCTAACATCGTGTGGTCAGCCCCGTGACGGGGTCTTCGGGGAAGCAGCCAAGCAATCACGGCAAGAGGAGGGTAGATTGAGGAACGGATGCATGTGAATACGGTGCTGCCGGTGAAGACGGAATGTCCCATGAGCTGCAAGAGCACCAGGAACTCTGTCTTGGAAGAAGTACGACCACAATAAGGACAAGGATGGCAAGACAAGGATGGTGGCATGTATTTTGGACAGATCATCGTGAGGGCCCAGTCCCTGGAGGAAGGACATCAGGTTTAGTAAAGGGGAGGGGCAATGAAAATGAGGAAAACCCTCCACACAATGGATTGATACAATGGCTGCAATGATGGGCTCCAAGATAAGAAACATTGAGAGGATCGCTCAGAATGTTCTCAATCAGTGGTTCTCAACCTTCCTCATTCCGTGACCCTTTCAGACATGTCCTCATGTTGCTACTTCATCACTGTAATTTTGCTACTGTTATGGAGGCAATCCCTGTGAAAGGGTCCTTTGGCTCCCCAAGGGGGTCGTGACCCACAGGTTGAGAACCACTGTTCTAAAGTCCATCATTAATTGTGTCCAAATATATTTTGATTGGCACTAACTTTGTGTCATCAAAATATACTGCAGTGAGCCATCAAAAGCATTGCCAAGAGAATGTGAAGGTAAGGATACAGAAGCTTCTGACGATGATGATGATACTTTATTATCTAGCCTTGGTGCATGGAACATGGATTCTTGGTCTTGAATCCATTGTACTTCAACATGCATGGTGGATATTTTCATGGGTGTCTTAGAAAATGTAATGAGCATTTATTAAGTAAATATCATTGTATTTCTTTTCTTTTAAAAAATCATTTTATTGGGGGCTCGTACAACTCTTATCACAATCCATTCATCCATCCATCCATTGTGTCAAGCACATTTGTACATTTGTTGCCATCATTATTTTCAAAAAAATTTGCTCTCTACTTGAGCCCTTTATACTTTCCAATAGAAAATAAAAACCCAACAAATTGATGTCTTATTCTTCTTAGTGTCTCCAACTAGATATGTTATAAGTAGTAGGAGTTAATTTTAGTGCAAAACAGTTCACAATCCATGTTGTGGTTCTTCGTAATACATATTTTCCAGGAATTTTGGAAGAACCCTCATTGAACTGCCGGAAATTTAACCTGAATTTGAAGGCGCCGTGGGATGAGCCATATCAATGCTCCTTTTTGATTCCCAGTGGAGCCCCCCTGCTGTGGTGGGTGACATGAGGGGCTGCTGACTTCAAGGTCAGCAGCTTGACTCTATGGACTTCTGTCCTTGTCAAAAGTTATCATCCTGGAAACCCACAGGGGAGTTGGGCTTACAGGGTCACTGTGAGTAAGAACTGATTTGATGGCCGTGAGTCTAGAGGGAGTCACTTTAGTTCCCAAGTCAGTGCCCCTTTTTAAATTGGGTGGGTCAATAAAAACATTAGAAGGTCAAATGAAATTCCCAGAACTGAAGGGGAATTTTGATTCAACCTCTTATAAGTTCCGTGATAGAGGATAAAACTTCCTGGAAAACTATGCAAACAGAAGACCTGTTTGCCGTATGCCTTGCTGGGAATAGGTTGGCACCTGGAAGACCTCCCATAGCATACAGTGCCAAATTCCTGCTTTGTGGTCTCCTGGCAACTCCATGGTAGTGAGGAGAAGCAGTGTGGTTTTCCAGAAAGCCCATTGGCTGGGCCATTGACCTGGGCCACTGACCAGTCAAGTGACCTCCTGGGATTTTTTCCCCTGTGGAGAAAGAGAGCTATTTTTTACTATATATGGCGAAAGCAATCCTGATCTATGCCCAAGGATTCTTCAAACAAATGAGGCTAAGTTGCACTCATTGTGACTTCAATAGAGGGGGACAAAGAGCAGGCTCCCCTGTGGGAAGGATAAATCGGCACCAGGGATGCCTTCTGTAAGAGCTGACCTCAGAGCGCCCCAAGAGCCTCCAATGTTTTTTACGTGCCCAGCTCTGGACTATGCTCTGGGCATAAAATGATAAGTAAGACAAGGTTATGACTTTGAGGAACCGACAGGTTAGTTAGAAGACTGGGTTTAAGGCAACGCAGGATGGAGGCAGGGAAAGGGCCTTGGGAGAAATGAGTCCACGTGGCCATCTCTGGGTCAGTTTCTTCACTGCAGCATCTGCTGCTTGGCGTTGTTGGGTTGAAGGGCAGATGAGAAAGCGCACGGATATGCTGACTGGAACAACCTCTGGAACAGAAGGGAGGCTCTCTTATTGTTTGTGCGACAGGTGCAGAAACCTTCAGTGTCTCCAGACCATTCCTCTGGTGGGACCCCTCTCCGAGACGAGGTCAATGGTGATTCAGAATTTAAAATAGCTGAGAGGATGGGGCAAGGCTTGGAAGACAAGCCAAGGAGAACTATGGAGGATTTCAAAAAGTTCATAGAAAAATTCCACGGTCTCTTACTCTCACTTTTCTATGAACTTTTTGAAGTGTCCTCATAATAGTGAGTGATTCCTAGGGAGGAGAGAAGCAAAAGAGAAAGGAGGTGTCTAAACATGCCGAGGATTTTGAATTGGATCTCCCTCTTTTAATTTTGAGAGCTCATTAGAGATTGCAGTGTTCTTGTTTCATTTTTTGGTTGTTTGTGTCCTTTAAATTATGCTAGCATAGAGAGACTGAACATAAGGTTGGTGACCCAGGGGTTAATATTACAGTTTTCATCATTGGAATATGTTACAGTAATAGAGTTATTTACCAGTGGGAGCTGGTGGCACTTGAGATTAAGGGTTGGACTACTAACTGAGGGAGAAAAATGAGGCTGTGTATTCCCATAAAGATTTACAGTCTCAGAAATATTAGGGAGCAATTGTACCCTCTCCTATGGGGTCTCTGAGTCAGAATGCGCTCAATGACAGTGGGGTTGATTTTCTTGTTGTCTTTGGATCCAGTGGCATTGGAAACATCTCAGCGCTGGCAGGGGTCTCCACATCAGGGTGGGTCCATGTGTCTTTCAGCTGCTATGTCTCCCAGGGAGTGTCAGAGAGAGAAGTGTCTCCCACCTCCAAGGAGAAAGTACCGGATTTCACAGAATTCTCAGGAGAAGGCCATGCCCACGCAGAAGTCTCATTGGCTATCTCCAGATTGACAGGCTAGACTCCACCCTACACTCTTAATCCTCAAACTGACACCAGATTAGGTGACTGTCAGAATGACAATGGGTTCGGTCTTGTTTTAGATGAGGCTCAGATTTGGAATGATGATTTCTATCCTTGAGCTTAGCCAGAAGGCCAAGAAGCAATTGGAACAATTATTTCTTATGACTGTGTCAGCGAGATGAAAGCATTGCTTCAGGTTGAGCCTTGCCTTTGACTCTCATTTTGGATGAGGAATCTTGAGCCTGGACTTCCTCCTTGATCCTCCTTTTTGTTGTTATGATTAACAACAAAAGCCTCCTTAAAGGCCTGGCTTCAGCAGGCCTTAGGACTTGGATTGGTCTGAGACGTCTGCCTGCACACCTGCCTGTGACCCAGAACCAGAGTATACATCGAATGTTCCGCAGACAAAGGGTTTAACTTCCCTCTCTTTACAAGATACAGGATGTCAACTAAAGTTAGAGTATGTCTCAGATGTCTTCTTATACAACAACAGCAACGAGCTTTTTTTGTGGTGGTGCCTCTCACTTTGGGTGTGCCCCTTGACTTATTCTGGGTGCCCCCTTCCCAGAGCTGCTGTCTTCCTGCTACACACAGCGTGACAGGCCGCCCAGAGCTGTGTGCTTTACATCCCCAGAGACTGGCAGGAGGCCCACCCTCCGCTCTGAGCCCAGGCTCATTGTCTGCATTCCTGTCGGGCTGGTCATGTGAGGGGCAGGACAGGAGAACACAGAGAAGCTGTAGCTGTGCCAGCACGCACGCTGACACACGATGTCACATTCATGCGTGGGCCACCCCGAATGCCCCCCAGTACTAAAGCGAGCTGGTGGGCAAGGGTACCTCTCACTTCCGTGAGACAAGAAAAGGTGTTCTCTAGACAGATACCACATTGGCGAGCCCAGCAGAAAGCTGAGCCAATTGCTTGAGAGTTCTGTGTCAAGGCCAAGAGTGGGCCACGAGGAGCCATGGTTTAATCTCAACTCCAGTCTGTTCGGCAGGCCCCGGTAGAACTGTAAAGTGGTTACAGACATAAATGCGTGGCTTAGCTTCTTAGCTCCGTTTTAATAGGCGTACCACAAAGCCGTGGCTTGAATGAGCAGAAAGCTATTTTCTCACCAATTAGCGAGCTGGAAGTGGGAATTCAGAAGCGAGGATGGTGAGGCTTCCTCTCGGGAATGTTGGACATGGCGCCAGAAGAGACCAGTCCCTGGAGCAGGACAGCATGCTTGGTCACGTCGAGGGGCAGGGAAAGAAGGGGAAGCCCTTCGATAAGAGGATTGACACGTGCCTGCAACAACGGGCTCAAATATTACGATTGTGAGGATGGTGCAGGTCAGGGCAATGTTGCCGTCCGCCCTGCATAGAGTGGCGCTATGGGTCAGAACCACTTGGCAGCACCGGAAACAGCAGCAGCAGCAGCTCCAGGGGAAAGCCTTCTCTGTCCTCTTGGGTGGTGGTGGTGGGGTGCCGAGGGAAGAGTGGGGGGGGTCCCACCGCCACCGAGTTGACGTAGATGCAGCATGACCCTGTGCAGGGTTTATGAGAATGTAGTAATTCTTTTCATGAGCACACAGCCTCATCTTTGCCCTCAGAGCGGCAGGTGGAATCAAACCGCTGATCTTGCAGTTAGTTATCCCCACAGCAGCGTCTTTCCACATGCCCTTGTGTTAGTTCTCAAGAGGGATTGGCTGAAGAGCAGCAAATGTGCTCGATGCAACAGACGGTTTGCTCTCTTGACTGCTGCTTCTTTGAGCATCAATGGTGGAGCCACGTGAAATGAAAGCCTTCACAGTTTCAATAGCTTCCTCTTTATCGTGATGTGATTGATGGGTCCAGTAGTGTGGGTGAGCATTTTCCGTGGGTTGCTGTGTAATCTATCTCAGGGCTGTGGTTTTTCATCTTTAGCAGTACGGGCTGCTGTCTAGGCTTCTTGACTTTCAGCAAGCAAGGTTCTTCCATTTGCACACCAAAGTTGTACACGAGTCTTCCTCCAGTCTTGACGCAGCCTTCTTCTTCATGTCATCCAGCTTCTTGAATTGATTGCTCAGCAGTCGGATGAAATAAGGATGGTTAAAGGATACAACCTCGATATTCACCTGTTCTGACTTTTAACCAGGTGATGTGCTGGTTCTATGCATAGGTTCTGCATGAGCAAAACCACGTGTTCTGAAATTCCCGTTCCTCACAACATTCTTCAGAATGTATTATGATCACACAAATCATGCTTGGGAAAGTGGAGCGGTGGTGAAAAAGAGGAAAGCCCTCAACGAGATGGATTGCCACGTGGCTGCATCAGTGGGCTGAAAGGGGAACACTGAGGAGGGGGCAGGATTTCACTGTTGTGTATGGGGTCACAATGGGTTGCAGCCGACTTAGGGGCACCTAACAACCACCACCACAACACCACAAATGCCTGACACAGTCAATAAAGCACAGCAAAACACTTTTCTGGTATTCTCTGCTTTCAGACAAGACCTAACATCACAATGAAACTCTTGATACCACGTCCTCTTCTGAACCCAGTTTGAATCTCTGGCCGTTACCTGTGGATGTACTGCTGCAGTCATTTTTTATTACCTTCAGTAAAACTTTCCTTACAGATGGAATTAGTTATAGTGTTTAGCAATCTCCTCCTTTGGCTGGGTCCGCTTTCTCTGAAATGGACACATATCCAGATCTTTTTGAGTCAGTTGGCCAGGTGTCTGTCTTCCAAATGCCTTAGCAGAGCTGGGTGCGTGCCTCCACCACAGCATCTGTGTGCCGAAGCATTTCCATTTGTACCCCAGCCATTCCTTCGTTTGCACGGCTGCCTTCAGTGGGTTCGACTTCTGCAGTTCTCTGTCACATCCTGTCTCCTGGAGTGGCTGGACATTGACCGCTCCTTCGACACACGAGCCTGGGTGTCTTCCTTCCACCTTCCTTTAGTGTCTTCTGTGGCGCCGAGTGTTCGGTTCACTCGACCCTTTCATATTTGTGACTCCACACTTGCTGTTTTTCTTCCACTCGCTCCCTTTGGGAAACCCTGCGCGGGGGGGGGGGGGGGAGGCGTCTTTCCTTTTGTTTTTCTAACTCCAGGTCTCGACACATTTTTTATTTTTTAATAATCCTTTCCATGGTCTTCTCGACCTCTCTTTGCGAAGCTTGTCCGTTCTTCCACGGGTGTTTGTGCCGCATTCGCTTCGGCTCCTCTGTTCAAGAGCAAGTTTCAGAGTCTCTTTTGACAAACACAGAGCCCCCACATGTCGAGGGCGGGGTTCGTACCACAGATGCGATTCAACCCGTAATAACTCGGCTGCCTGAGTATTTGGTTTGGGTCAAACTTCCTGTGGTACCATACTGGGCAATTAACTTAACCTCTCTACAACCTGGGTTCATTAGCTCAAAATTGGGGCAAACCACTGGCCCATTTCAAAGGATGTTTTGAGAATGTGATGTGTTAGCACATGTCCAGACCACAGAACAGTCCCTAGGTGTAGGATGCACTAAATCAATGTGTAGTAACCTTCCAATCTAGTGACTGGGAGAAGTGGAGTCCCCAGTTTGCTCTCTCTGTTAAACACCAGCCCCTCTGCCCCTTGCTACCTCTGTGCTCCTCTTCGTTCTGGAAACACCATTCTTCACCCTGCCTGGGCTCCTGCTGACCCCTGAACTTAGCTAGGATAAGTTTGCATGCCTCCATGCGTCAACACATATCCCTTAAAATCTTCATCTGCCATGCTGAGTGTATTTATTGGAATACTGAGGAAGTAGCTAAAGCAAAAACTCTATGATTGGAGTGTTTTTGGGGAAAATGTTACTTGTCCAGTATTTAACCCATGGCACTACCATGCTCTTTGCTGATGAGTCAGCTGCAACTATTGGTGACGCCTTATACCCAAGCCTGGGATGTTTCCTGGTCCAGAACCATCTTCAAGATTGAGACTATTGTGGTAGCCACCGTGTACTTACTTCAGATGCATTTCAACCTAGGGGGTTCATCTTCCAGTGTGAGACTGAACAGTACTCAGCGATGGTGCATATGATCTTCATTGGGTGTTTGGGGAATAATCAGGCCTTTCTTCCTAGTCTGGATGCTCC
Organism: Tenrec ecaudatus; assembly: GCF_050624435.1. NCBI lineage: Eukaryota > Metazoa > Chordata > Mammalia > Afrosoricida > Tenrecidae > Tenrec > Tenrec ecaudatus. The sequence goes on from NC_134532.1 coordinate 184,426,080, forward strand.
ACTGGTACTTGTCCACCATGGATAACCCTGCTGGCACTTGAAATACCAGGAGGATAGCTTTCACCATCACAGCGATATGAGAGCCCCCACAGCACAATGAACTGGCAGGTGGGTGCTAGTTCCAGAAGATACAAGTTCATGTTGACCATGAGCACTGGCCACTGTGCGAGTAGATGAGTAGGGCTTCAGGTCTTGGACTCTGTTTCTTCAAAGGCAACCCGTGTCTTCTCAAGTTGGGGTTGTCAGGGGCTACCCATTTTGCCATGTCAGGAAAGATCGCAGAACCAAAGATGGCAATAAGATGTAGCCTGTGCTCTAGTACATCTGAAACCTCTAAACAGCCATCATTAATATCTCATTCGCCCCACATTCCCCCTGAATCTTTAACAAGCAATGTATTAGTCCAAGAAATTCATCGCTCCTGTGCTTGCCTGGCAGTGGCTGGATCAAAGTGCCTACTAAAAAAAAGGGGGGGGGGAGGGCGATTTTTACTTTAAGACCAAATTAGTCATTCTCTCCAACAGTTTTCTTTTCCGTGTCTCTTAGAGTGAGAAGGCATGCGGGGGACTCTGGAAAACGCCAGAACCGTGCCTGGTGACTGTTGTAGCTGTCGATGGTGCCGGGTACAGGGACAGTCCCAAAGAAGCGGCAGAGATGTAGATGATACATGAAAATGGGTCAAGTGCATACAGACAAACCAGAGAATTCACATTTGTCACGCGAGTCTTTAGTCTGTGCTCTGTTCTTTCATTTATACACATGCCAACCTCTGACACAAAAGCATTTGTGCACAGGGCTAGTTGGCAACGCGGCTGCATTCGCTGTCAGAGCACGTGGAGACCCGAGTTCCTCGGTGTCCCACCAGCTGCTGAATGGTGCTCGGGGACAACAGCCCACTTCTGTCTAGGCACAATATGACCTAGAGTGACCCTGGAGGGGTCGGGACTGCCTTTGGAGACAGACTCTCCCCCAAATGAAGAAAACAAGCTCTTAAAGATGCTTCCTGTCTTAGCCATGCTGCTGTTACTTGCCAGTGACTTGGCTCTGGCTCCTGAAGCCTGTAGAGGAAGAGAAGGCAACATCCCCAGGCATATTGTGCCAGGTGCCGTAGGGTCGCCCTGGCTGGTTTCTGCAACTAGGTCGCCAGGTCTGGATGGTCCACGGACAACTGTGCCCCACGGGCGACTCCACTGCTACTTGAAATGCTCTTGGTGTAGCTCGCGGCATCATAGAAACACACCAGTCACCACAGTACACGGTGACCGACAGGTGGTGGTCTAGACACCTTAGGAAATAGGCACTCACTCACCTGGCACTCCTCTCATGCCCAGGCTCATTTGTTCATTTATTCAACACGTGCGATTTGTCCAGCTCCTCGTCTCTCAGACTATTTGTTAGGTTACAGAGACTCCTAGCCCGGCCACATTGACACAAAACCTGCACTACCACAGGTGGCTTGCATGCTACTACGATGCTGGACACGGTGCACTGTCATTTAAAATACCAACAGAAGCCCCATGATGGCCAGGTCTCAGTGGACCTTCCAGTCAAGAAGTAAAGGCCTGGCACTCTACTGCCAAAAAATTAACCAATGGGAATCCCCCGGGTCACAGAATATTGCAAGGCTTTGATTCAGTTGAGAGGGTTCATCTGGAGGGATTGTTCAGTGAGGAAGAGCATCGTGCTTGGCAAAGTCCAGGGCCAGTGAAGGCAAAGGAGACCCTCGAGGAAATGAGGTGGGTTAGCATAATGGTTGCAACAGTGCACTTAAACGTATCAACGACAAACCATGAGGATCAGACCGGAGTGGGCAATGTTTTATTCTAATATACACCTGGTTCCCATGAGTCGAAGGCAACTGACAGGTAACTAACAACAACCTTTTGATATCCTGAGATTCAGGGTTTTACCTTATAAATGGGGCACTTCCCCCCCTCCTTTTTCTACTAATAAGACACTCCCTTTCTATTTGGTCAGTTTAAACCAAGAGAAAGTCCAACTCTGAGAGCAGGGAAAAGAAAATGTCTAGGACAGCAATTCCCACAGGGCATTCCACGGATGGGAAGTTGGCAGTCTCTGGCAGGCCATCGCACACTTCACTGAACCTTTATTGTCATCGAGAAAGCGAGGAAAGACTTTGGTGACGAAATCCCTCATCACGGGCTGGATTTCTCATGATCCATTAGAGCATTTTCTCACTCTCGCCCATTCCTTACTAGAACGAATCTCTGTCCTAAAAGCTCCGTTAAATACGATCAGACTATCCACATAAAGCAGAGTCCCTGTTTGCCCCCACTCCCTGAAAGACGTGGCCGCCCCATTGCTTATCAGACAAGTCCAGTCCTGTCACCAACTTTTCTCCTTAGCACAGCAACTTGTTGCTGCCTGGCATTCGACACTGGTGTCATGGGTGTGCTGCAGGTCCCGTGGGCTGCATATCCCAGCCCATGAAAAAAAGTGTACCATTTCAGAACTGGACATCAGGGCTCCTCAAATTTTTAAAACAGGGGGCCAGTTCACTGTCTCTCAGATCCGTTGGAGGGCCGTACTATAGTTAAAAAAACAAAACAACTATGAACAAATTCCTATGCATGCTATACGTATCTTATTTTGAAATACAAAACAAATGGGGCAAAAACACCCGGTGGGCCAGATAAATGTCCTCAGAGGGCCACATGTGGCCCGCGGGCCGTAGTTTGAGGACGCCTGCCTTACATCCTACCAAGAACATCACTCAGAACTGACATGCTCTGGAAACTTCTATATTAAGCCAGGAAGGAATTCTTTCATGGAAATAATTATAGGTATAGATGGAGGGTCAAGTGTCTATTAGGATCTTATGATACCTTGTGCTTGGTGCTTTATATACGTTTTCTTCAATAGTCATAAAGTCTACAACACTGTAAATCTATACAGTTCCTGGGATCATGTCTCCAAATTCTTGTATTTAGCTCCACTCCTTCAGGAACCCACACGATGACAGTTATCTTCGATGAAGTCAAGTTTACCTCCCGGAGCTGCGGAGAGCTCCGTGCAGCATATGAGTGTCCAAGGTCTAGAGGCAATCCTGCCTCTGTTAGGGAAGAGTAAGTGATGCGATTTTTAGGTGGACAAGTACTGGTGGCTACCACCAGGTGTTTTCACGCGCTCCCTCTCATACACACAGTCGTGTCCCGATTAGAGACAAGCTAGCTGTTCCGTGGGAGTCCTGCATGATGCAAATGGTAACGCTTTGGTCTGGTAACCGAAAGGCTGAAGTTTGGGTTCACCTGAACCTCGGAGGCACCTTCAAAGAAAGGTCTGGCGATTTAATTTGTAAAATGATCCATCTCTAAAAGTGCTATGGAACACAATTCTACTCGTAGACACCTATGTTCTCCATGAGCCAGAGACAACTCTATGCCAACTAGAGTGGCCCTCACGATTCTTGCGTTCATCTTTTCCATGTTATCCACTTGCCGTGGAACTGACTGCTGTCCCTCTGTCGGCTCTGGAGTGCTGGAAAATGCCCTCAGATGAAGCCAGAGAAGCCTATTTGAGTTTGGACTACTGCAGGGGGCCTAGTGAAGTCAAAAGTCCCTGTCTCGAGTTCCTGACTCTCTGGGAAACTCTTCCACAGTACTTGCAGTGTTCCATAAGCTTGCTGGTCCTAAAACCTGGAAACGTGCACATTTAGAAAAGGTTCCCCCTCCGGTCCGATGCAACCTCATCGTTATAACTTGATGAGTAGAAACTTGCATCCCGAGAATGTGGCCAGGTCAAGGTCAAGGTTTATGGCAGATGTCTGACTGAGCTTCCGCCCACCCACGCTATGGAACAGGCACAGTATAAGCTGGGAAACCATCGGCCTTCCGGAGGCCACAGAGCCTGGGAATGAGCTTGAGAAAATTCGTAACTTCTTTGAGTCGTGTTTCCGCATCTCTGGTGCAGTGGTTTCAGTACTTGCCTTGCTTCCTAGGACTTTCAGGGACTTTAATAAACTGAACATCACACCAAGGCACCCACTGGCTCTTCCTTAGGGATGTAGCTTTGGGCAGACTACAGAATCATTTGTGCCTCAGATTTACCAACTAGGGCAATAATAGTACTTGCCATTAAAACTTATACACGGTGGGAAATTTGAGTAAGATAGTACACCTAGTGTGTTAGTCTGGGTGGACTACAGAAACAAGTTTATTGACACTAATATATGTGTATCAGAAAGAGCTTTATATAAAGAGTAATGGTATATTAAGAAAACCGCCCAGCCCAATCCAGATAAAGTCCATAAGTCTGATATGAGCCCATCTTTCCGATACCAATCTATCAGCTCCTCTTCAGACACATGCAATGATGCTGAATGTAGGAAGATCATAGGTCAGTGGGTGGAAAGTCTTGTGGATCCAGTGGTGGTAGAAGCATCTCAGTGCTGCTGGGGGTCTCCATGTGGCTTCTCCAGTGCCAGGACTCTTGCTCCATCAATGAAGCACCATATGACTTGTCAACAGGAATGTTTGCAGGGAGAATGTGTATGTCCCTCCTCCAGCGAGCTATTTATCTCCTCAGCGCCTCAAAATGAGGTCATAAAGCTGCGACCTGATTGACAGACTAAACTCCACCCCTTCACTCTTAATAGTCTCAAGTTGACAACAGATTATGTAACCACCACACCAAGCACATCCAGCCTAGAATCTGGCCTATAGCAACCACTCAAACAAGGTTAGTTTTTACTGCATTTCACTTTTCTGTACATCCTCCAGTGTAGTTTCTGACACATAATAAATCACCAGACTTGGATAACTATTTACCGATACATAAAAGAACAGGAAGTGAAGTGAAGCAAGTTGCTCAATTCTGAGACACAGGACTTGTCTTTGCAGGCAAGCCTTCTGTGGATCACCACCCACCTCAATCCATGGGGGCCTAGAAGGACCTTCCTGCTCCTACAGCAGGGTAGGTAGTCTTGGGATCTATACCAGCCAATCTCAGAATTCCATTTCAGAACATTGCAATTTTCTTCAAGTTTGGACAAGGATCAAGTATGCTCAATTTGGATCATTCTTGAGCAATGACATGTGCCATATATTGTTTACACACACACATACACACGAAAATTATGTCAAGAAAGTGGCCTTCAGAGTTACAAAGTGGAAAAGTGTGGTCTGGCTCAAGTTTCTGGGTTAGATGCTAAGCTGGAGGCACTTCCCAATTCACACAGCTGCCAGACCTATGAAGCAAGAAGCAGGAAGATGAACCAGGAAGCAGGAAGACCACAGGCTGGCTGGTTGAGACAGAGTTAAAAAGGCAGATCAGATATTATAGCAGATCTTTAATAGCTCCCAAGACTCAGGAAAAACAGTTGTTCATGGCCAAAGTTCAATGAACTAGCAGGGGATGCGATAGACACAGGCTCCTCTACATCAGTAAGAACAGAAAGATCTGTGTCTACAATTTCTCTCTTAGAGATATCAAATAAGTCACCACCCCATGGGGAGATCATCAGGCTGTCACCTGGGTGATAGGTTGCACTCCACCCATATCACTTTATAGGTTCAACTACACTGACATCAAACTTAACTATCACACCATGTCATGTAGAAAGACTGCCACAGAATAAACTCATAACTGCAACGGAAGCAGGGCCAAGAGATGGTGTAGTAGTTTCCTAGGACAGCCTGTAATAGCATACAATAAAAAGGTTGGCTTATGTCTTAGGCTGGGTTCTCTAAAGAAGAAAACCAAGTGATTATATATATATATATATATATATATATATATGAGAGAGAGAGATTTGTGTCAAGAAAATGGCTCACCAGTCAGTGTGCAATGTAGCAACAATGAAACATACAAATTTCTTCAAATTCTTAAATGCTTCCAGTCCACCACCACCCCGCCCCACTATCATGATCCCAATTCTACCTTACAATTCTGCTAGACCGGAGGATGTACACTAGTACAGAAAGGGACCGAAACACAGGGGATCCAGGACAGATGATCCCTTCAGGACCAGTGGTGAGAGTGGCGATATCGGAAGGTGAAGGGAAGGTGGGTTAGAAAGGGGAACTGATTTCAAGGATCTTCATATACGTACAACAGAAAAGTGGGTGAAGGGAGATGTTGGGCAGTGTAAGACATGACAAAATAATAATAATTTATAAATTATCAAGGCTTCATGAGGGAGCGGGGAGTGTGTGGGGGGAAATGAGGAGCTGATACCAAGGGCTTAAGTGGAGAGCAAATATTTTGAGAATGATGAGGGCAACGAATGCACAAATGTGCTTGACACAATTGAGTATATGGATTGCAATAAGAGTTGTATGAGCCCCCAATAAAATGATTTCAAAACAAACAAACAAACAAACACAATACTCAGTAAATCAACATTCAAATTCCATGCAACCTCTGGTTACTAAATTCTTTCTGTCCTTGAAGAAACTTAGTCAACAGCAAGAAATTCTGAATCTAAATGCAATTTAGTATTAAAACATTTCAGAACTAGAAGGTATAGGCAAGAGATAAAACTCACAACACATGGAACCCAGGAACAGGAATGGGACTAGAGATAAGAAAAGGGTAGGGGGCAGGGGGCCACCAATCGCAATGAATGGCAATGACCACAACCCCCCAGCCAAGAGGAAGAACAACAGAAACCAGAGGGGAAGGGAGACAGCGGTCGGTGTGAGATTTGAAATTAATTAGCAATCTACAATCTATCCACCCTAGATTCTCTGTGCCTCCAGCTCCCATATGCACCAGTGTACAACCTCTGCTCTAGGACCAGGGGCGTGAGGGGCGATGCTGGGAGAGTGGAGGGTGAGTGGGTTGGAAAGGGGGAACCGATTACAAGGATCTGCAAGTGACCTCCTCCCTGGGGGACAGACAACAGAGAAGGGGGTGAAGGGAGATGCCGGATAGGGCAAGATATGACAAAATAACAATCTATAAATTATCAAGGGCTCATGAGGGTGGGGGTAGCGGGGAGGGAAGGGGAAAAAAAAGAGGACCTGATGCAAAGGGCTTAAGTGGAGAGCAAATGCTTTGAGAATGATTAGGGCAAGGAATGTACAGATGTGCTTTATACAATTGATGTATGTATATGTATGGATTGTGATAAGAGGTATATGAGCCCCTAATAAAATATTTTAAAAAATCTACACTCTATCAAGGGGCCACAAGGGTTGGGGGAGGGGGAGGGGAAAAAAGAAGAGTTGATCCCAGGGGCTCAATGGAAAGTAAATGTCTAGCAAAGAACAATGGAATACATGCACGAATATGTTGGATACAATTGATGTAGGCATTGTAACAAGAGTTGTAAGAGACCCAAATGAAATGATTAAAAATTAAAAAAAAAAAAAAGGAAATGGCTCACATAGTTGTAAAAGGAAGCAAGTTCGAAAGAAAAGACACAGGCCACATCCCTGAGGAAACGTCCTTCCAAATGCATCTGGGCTGAGACCTGTGTACGGGTATAGAATTCCACCCGAATCTTACAGCTGATTGGCTGCTCACAGCAAATCTTATGATGGAGTTTATTACATTGCATTAGACCACATCACAGGGGGGGTTGCAAGGCCTTAAATGACAAACCTGAGCAGACTCGTATTGTCTCTCCCACCTGCAGGTTAGAAGTCTCAGGCATCCTGGGTAGAGCGGGACCCTGGGTCGCTAAGAGTCAGAATGGACTCCATGGCAGTGGCGGTTCTTGTTTTGTTGTGTTTTCTTTGCTTTATTTCAGAGCTGCAACATACCCTTTCCAAAGACCCTAGAGGTAGATTTTTTTCTTTCTCTGAAAAGCACCAGAATTTTTATTATTTGGCATAGAAGTTCCACCAACCATTTAAAAGAACGATCTCATAAAGAAGTTAGTCCAATGTCAATAGCACCAGAGAACAGGAAAAAAATAGGACATTCAAATTCTGTTTTTGTAACAAACAGAATTTTGATATCAAAATCTAACATATACATTGTATAAAAATTTCATTTATTCATCTAATGTATCAAGCACATTTGCACATAGGCCGCCATCATCATTTTCAAAGCATTCTCTTCCTACTTGAACCCCTGATGTCAGCTCCCCATCTGCTCTCCCTCACCGACCCTTGATAGGTTTAGATTATTATTTTCATACCTTACATTGTCCTCCATCGTCCCTCACCCACTTTTCCATTGTTCGTCCCCCTGGGAGGGGGTTCTAGTTGATCCTTGTGATCAATTCCCCCTTTCTTCTCCCACCCTCCCCTAATCCTCCTGGGATCTCTACTCTCATTGTTGGCCCTGAGGGGGTTATCTACCCTGGATTCCCTGTGTTGCAGGCTCTTATCTGTAGCAGTGTGCGAGTTCTAGTCTAATCTAATTTGTAAGGTAGAATTGAGGTCATGATAGTGGGGGCAAGGAAGCACTAAAGAACTAGAGGGAAGTTGTGTGCTTCATCAGTGCTACACTCTGACTGGCTCATCACACACTGGATGAATGTAAGGACCTTGATGAAAGATGTAAGAGCCACCAATTAAAGTATTTAATGATAATAAAACAAACTAACGAAACCATATGAAATTCAAATAAAGTCCTAGGAAAAATTTTTAATCTCATTTATTGGTGTCGATATCAATGCAAACATCCTAAATAAGTACTAGCAAACAGAATCAACCTTTTAACTTGCCCAAAGATGTCATTGGATGAGGTGTGTTTTAGGGTACAAAAGAGAATGTAAGGAGAACATGTGCTAAGTCTTAAAAGGGACAAAGACAAAGGCACAAACACATCATCCAGACAGGAGGCCATTAGCACAAGGTCAAAATGGCATCCGAGGGTCTGTTGAGAAATCGAGCTTTAAAAAGGACAGGGAAGGACCAAGGAAGCTGTCACAAAAGCATAACTGATGGCAAATCAATACATCATAATACATAACAAAACATGGAAGCCGCAGTGGGACCACAGTTAGGATACATACACTGTTAGATATAAGGGCTAACAAGATTGGTCCAGGGCTCTCCGACCAAGGATGTCAGGGTGAGAACAATAGGGCGTGACCTATTACTTCGTGACCACTCCCACCCCCTACTGGTCCCAGTACAGTGACCTCTATTAAGGACACAGACACTGCTCCTCCTAAGGTTGGTTGAGCGGGGTAGAAGTAATCTACTTCCGAAGGCATTCTGCCGAGGGCACAATAATCCACATCGTTGGGTAGTGATCAGAAAGAGGCTTAATCTATGTGGGAATTCTGCAAATGGATCTTGGGTTATCACTATCACCCATAGCCTTCCACAAACTGGGGTGCTCAGAATTTAAGCCCTAATCAGATGAAAAAAAGGTAAACTCCTTTTTATGAATTTGGTGAAGGTTCACAGAGCAGACTCCCTTTTACAGTCAATAATTCATACATATTTTGTTTCAACCCATCTGTGGCATCACTTCAGTGCACCATCACACATCGCACATCTTCCCTTTGTTTCTAGCCCTCTCCTTTCCTAAGCCTCCAAACTCTATATTAGAAGATTCTCTCTCTCTTTGTCCCATCTTCTGGTGGTCTTAGGCATTCCTAGATCTATACGCATATAATTATAGGTTTAGTATTAAGGTAGCAGATGGACATTGGGCCTCCACTCAAGTCCTCCCTCAATGCAAGAACACTTTGTTCTATTAAACTGGCATTCCATCATGCTCACCTTCCCAATACGATCCTGAAGACAAAGTGGGTTTACAAGTAAATGTGGTGAAGAAAGCTGATGGTACCCATCTATCAAAAGAGATAGTGTCAGGGTCTTAAAGGCTTGAAGGTAAACAAGCAGCCATCTAGCTGAGAAGCAACAAAGCCCACATGGAAGAAGCACACCAGCCTGTGTGATCACGAAGTGTCAATAGGATCAGATATAAGGCATCAAAGAACAAAAAATCATTGTGAATGAGGGGGAGTTCAGAGTGGGGACCCAAAGCCCATCTGCAGGCAACTAGACATTCCCTTACAGAAGGGTGTGGGGAGGAGACGAGTCAGTCAGGGTGTAGTATAGCAATGATAGAGCATACAATTTTTCTTTAGTTCTTAAATGCTTCCTCCCTCCCCATTATCATGATCTCAATTCTACCTTACAAATCTGGCTAGACCAGAAGATGTACACTGGTACAGATAGGAACTGGAAACATAGGGAATCTAGGATAGATGAACTCTTCAGGACCAGTGGTGAGAGTGGCAATATCAGAGGGTGGAGGGAAGTTGGGGTAGAAAGGGGGAACTTATTACAAGGAGCTACATATAACCCCCTCCCTGGGGGATGAACAATAGAAAAGTGAGTAAAGGGAGATGTCAGACAATATAAGACATGACAAACTAGTAATAATTTATAAACTGTCAAGGGTTCACGAGGAAGATGGGAGGGGAGGGAGGATAAAAATGAGGAGCTAATACCAAGGACTCAATTAGAAAGCAACTGTTTGAGAATGATGAGGGCAACAAATGTACAAATGAGCTTGACACATGGATGTATATACAGAATAAGATAAAATTTATATAAGCCCCCAATTAAATGATTTAAAAAGAACAAAGATTAAAAAAATAAACACAAATAAACAAAAACCTATGACAAAAAAAAGTCTATAGATAGTTCCAGGCCTGTTTATTGACCTTTAGGAGTGTTTCCCAGTCCAGTCTGATAGGGTCCCATGCCTGGCCCCAAATCTACTTTTGATATTCCCTAGGGACTTCATTGTTTTGCTCCTCTTGCTGCTCTGTTACACGCCCTTAGTATTTTGCCTCTGTGTGGTGGGGTCAGATCAGACACAATTCCGGAACTGTGCCTCCAGTGTTGTCCCTTGTAGTGATATGGGTTGTTGAGGGACGTCTTGTCTCATGGTGGGGCCGGCCCTATGGCCCCCTCTGTGCATTGGCTGCTCTGAGCAGGGATATTGTCCTCCGGGCATGGTGGATCAGGATGTGCTCCACTCTCTCTTCTTCCCTCTTTGTTTGCTCCTGTGTGCTCTGATCAGATGTGCCCTTCTCTCTGAGCTGTAGCTTCATTGCTGTCCTCTAGTGCATTCTTCTGGGAAGAGAGGGAACGTCCATGTGGTTGGGATTAGGAGCTGGCCCTTCAGACCTATTTGTTCCCTGCTTCATGCCAGTGTGTTGCATTCATGTCTTGGTTCCCAGGTTGATGTCTGGCCCCTCTCTCTGCCTACTGTGGAGATATAAGCAACACCCTTCCCTTGGTAGGTAGTGGATGGCATGTTTTGATGGCCACGTTTACTTAATTGGTAACATCTCCAAAGACTCTCTTTCCAAAGCAGGCCACCTACACTGGTACCAGGAATTTGGATTTCCCCCAATCTTTTTGGGAGACACAATGCAATCCATTACAGGTGGAGAGGAACAAAGTGTTTCAAATGATGCCAACAGTGCCCGCGACATCTTTGAGTCACTTTGGGAAAGCAGCATTATCAGAGCTGGTTTGTTTCAGAAAATATCACCACGCAAAATCAAACTCATGTTTGGCCAGACGGGCATTCCTGAACGTCCCGAAATTGTTTATTTACAAGTGTGACCTTCAATGATTATTTCGCTGTTCACATAAATCCAATCCAGCTTTAAAGGACAAAGGTTTGTGACCATGGGGAAGAGGGAAAAGTAGGTCCTGAAAGTGATGGTAAAAGTCACAGGTGCATAAGCAAATGTGGTGAAGAAAGCTGTTGGTGCCTGGCTACCAAAAGATATAGTGTCTGGGATCTTAAAGGTTTGAAGGCAAACAAGCGGCCATCTAGCTCAGAAGCAACAAAGCCCACATGGAAGAAGCACACCAGCCTGTGTGATCATGAGGTGTTGATGGGATGAGGAATCAGGCATCATCAGAACAAAAAAATCCTATTATTGTCAATGAAGGGGCGTGCGGATTGGAGCCCCAAAACCCATCAGTGGGCAATTCCTCTTACAGAAGGGTCGCGGGCAGGAGACGAGCCAGTCAGGGTGCAGTGTGGCAACGATGAAACATACAACTTTCCTCTGTTTCTTAAATGCTTACGTTTCCCCCCCCACCCCCCCACCCCCGCCACACACAGACCACTAACATGATCCCAGTTCTACCTTACAAATCTGGCTAGACCAGAGGATGTACACTGGTACAGACAGGAACTGGGGACAGAGGGAATCCAGGACAAAAGATCCCATAAGGACCAGTGGTGAGAGTGGCAATACAGGAGGGTGGAGGGAAGGTGGGGTAGAAAGGGGGACCGATTACAAGGATCTACATATAACCTCCTCCGTGGTGGATGAACAACAGAAAAGTGGGTGAAGGGAGATGTCGGACAGTGCAAGATATGACAAAATAATAATTTATAAATTATCAAGGGTTCATGAGAGAGAGAGTAGTGGGGAGGGAGGGGAAAAATGAGGAACTGATGCCAGGGGCTTAAGTGGTGAGCAAATGTTTTGAGAATGAAAAGGGCAATGAATATACAAATGTGCTTTACACAATTGATGTATGTATGGATTATGATAAGAGTAGTATGAGCCCCCAATAAAACGATTGAAAAAAAAGGTGGCTTTTTTTTTTTTTTAAATCCCTGGGTGTGGTGATCTCGGCACACTTGGCTGCTCAGCTGAAAGGCTGGAGGTTCAAGTCTATTCAGAAGCACCTCAAAGACTGGCCTGGCAACATACTAGTGCTTCTCATGGAGAGCTGGTATTATCTGACACACCTGGGGGTACTATGAGTCAGAGATCACCCAAGGACAACTGGTGCTGGCATGGTGTTGAAGGGGACATTTGGCTATGTAAATGATACTCTATTGCTTTCTCTAGGAAAATCACATCATCATAAGCATATATTATACAAATATATTAATTTTTTGAAGTGTGCATTCAAGTAGGGTAGTGCAGGGCACGCGTCTTAAGGAATCTGGTAAGTCTCACTAGGAACAGAGAGGGTGAGTCAGCTCCTCTGATGAACCTCAGTGAAGTCACTGAAATAACTCCAGACACACAGAGATTGAGATGAAACCGCCCACAGATGTGATTGTATGTGGACCAACATTTTCAGGAATCTGGCAAGCGCAGCACTGAGAAAAAGGGGTGCTAGCCTGTAATACTTTGGAGACCACATCTTGAAGAGGCCCTTGGTAACCTGGAGAGATTACTTCTTTGGTATTTCTCCCAGTTTTATGACACTCACTTAAAACTATTTTTTAAAAATTGAAAGGAGAATACAGAGTTTATCCACCACCTTTACAAATAACTGTTAACATTTTGAGAACAGTTACTTAGCTTGTATGTGCCTGCGAGTGTGTTTATGTATGAGCATATGTGTTAGTCCGGTGGACTAGAGAAACAACTTCACAGACACTCTTGTGTGTAACAGAGAACTTTAAATATCAAAGAGTAGTTGTATATTAAGAACACCGCCCAGATCAAGTCCCAAAGTCTGGTAGTAGCTCATATGTCCGATACCAATTTATAAGCTACTCTTCAGACTCACACAGTACATGTAATGATGCCCAATGCAAGAAGATCACAGGCCAGGGGGTGGAAAGTCTTGTGAATCCAGTGGTGGTGGAAGCACCTCAACGCTGGCATGGGTCTCCATGTGGCTCCTCCAGCTCCAGGGCTTCTGTCTACCATCAGCATAATTCTGTGCGGTTTGTCAGCAGGAAGAGAAAGCAGAGTCCATGTGTGTCCTGCCTCCAGGGAGGAAGACCAGAGTTCCCAGAATCCTCAGGGGAAGGCCATGCCCACACAGAAGCATCATTGGCTATGACCTGATTGACAGGCTAGACTTCACCCCTTCCCTCAAGTTGACAGATTATGTAATTCCACAGCATATACACTTTGAGTTTTATGAAGCATTTGAAAATAAGTTTCAGAGGACAACAAATGTACAAATGTGTTTGACACAATGGGTGTATATATGGATTGTGATAAGAGTTGTACGAGCCCCCAATAAAATTATTTAAAAAGAAAATGTCTCAAATATTGAGACACTTCATCCCTACTTACTTCAGCTAAAAAGAACAATCTCCTATACAAGCATAATACCTCTTATCACACAAGATAACTAACACTCACCCCTTTGAAAACCTCAAACTTATTTTGGACTCAGCTCAGGGCCACCGCAATAAAATGAATAATACAGTAAAGCCAATCATGTGAGTTTTGGTTTCTCGGTGCATATGAAAGTTATGTTTACTCTATGCTGTACTCTGTTACATGCGTAAAAGCATGTTGGAGAGTGTGAAATATTGTGAGAGTTATCAATAGGTGACACAGAGACATCGCGTGAGCACATACCATGAAGAAAATGGTGCCACTAAACTTGCTTCAGGCCAGGTTCAAGTGAATTGCTTTATAACAAGGTTTGCCTGTATTCAAAATTCCCTAAAATATCTTTTATAGGTCTCCTTATCACTGCCTCCCAAACCAGGAGCCAAACAAAGAACTGCATTTGGTTATTACATTTTTAAAGTTTCCTTTTAGGTTAACTAGAGAGTCCTTGTCAATTTTCTTTTGAATGTTGATCTTTTTGTGTTGGGACGGATTCTACGGCAGTGGGCTGAGAGTAACTGACCTGCAGAATGTTCCACATTCTGGGCTTCCCTCCTTGCCTGCTCATAATTCATCTCGTTCTTGCCGTCTTCTATCTCCTTTCATGGAAGCAGCAGTCAAGAGATCAAGCCACGCATTGCATTGGGCACATCTGCTGCATGAGACCTTTTAAAAAGTGTTGAAAAGCAAGGAGGTTACTTTAAGGACTAAGGTACACCTGACTCATGCCATGACATGTAGTTACTATATATGCATGTGAAAGTTGGACATTGAATAAAGATACCTAAAGAAGAATTTGAATTATAGTGTGGTGATGAATATTTGAAGTCTTACGGGCTGCCAAAAAAAGGAATAGATCTGCCTTGGGAGAAATCTAGCCCGGATGCTGCTTAAAAGCCCTTAAAAAATGAGGCTTCGTTTCATGTCCTTTGGACACGTTATCAGGAGAGACTACTCGCCCTGGTAAAGGACGTAGGCTTGGTAAAGCAGAGGGGCAGTGAAAGGTGCAAGGCCCTGGACCGAATTGATTGATACGGTAGCTGAAACAGTGGGTTCAGGCATAACATTTGTGGGGACGGCGCAAGGCCCAGCAGTGTTTTCTCTGTTGTACTCAGGGTCGCTATGAGTCGGAGCTGACTGATGGTACCTAACAACAATAACAACAACAACAACAAACAACAACAACACATTTCCTGTCAGCTGGAAGTTGGGTCCAAAGGTTTGGCAAGGTTCAGGTTAAACACCTTTGGGATGAGTACTTCCCAGGCGAGCCTGGGTGTTTCAGCACGTCAGGGTAACCCACTATGAGTGACACTAGCATGGGCCACTAGATTACAGTGGTCATTGCCAGATCTTTCCCTTGAATGCCTCCCCGGCCCCTGCTGTTGTCATTAGAAATCCAGATTTGTGTGTGTGGGGGTGGGGAGGTAACTAAGTCGTCCTGTACAGAGCTTCCTGTGCAGTGATCACCCGCTGCAGTGTCTTAAGGACAGCAGCCTTGTGATTTTCCAGGCTTCAAAAGCACTCGCACCTAAATTCATTTCAATAAACCCTTGCTGTCTCTTTTTTAATATCTTATCCGTCCCTGGTTACAAGTGTTCTTTGGCTGTTATTCCAAAACAGCAAGCTCTTCCCCATGTGGACAGAGAAGTTCTGTGAAGATGGGCAAACACTTCCTGTCAGGCACCGCTAGAAGTATTTCGCCCGTAACGATCTCCAGTGGGTAACTGACGAATCAGCTTTGCATGAAAACCGCCTCTGCTTTCCACCAGTGCTGAGGTTTCAAATTGATTCACCAGGACTCCAACAGCGTCTCCTCCAACAGTGACCTTCAGCCCTGACCACACCATGGAATCAACGAGAGGGCTTTCAAAACCTGTTCTGGTCTTATCCCAAACCTTAGGGTCAGGTCCGAGGGTGGTGAGGTCAAATGTCGCAAGGCTTTCCCTGGCAGTCAACTGGGCGCCCAACGGGGAACCACTGAAAAAGAAGCGACTGTGATGTCACCGTTTAACATCAAGGCACTGTAGACTCTCTTGTCCATTTTTGATGGGTCAACATTTCTGCCCAGTAGAATCACCCAGGGAGCTTTTAAATTCCCGATGGCCAGGTCTGGTCTCATACCAAGCAAATCAGAATACTTGGGCATGGGAGCCAGGTGACAAAATAGTTTCAAATCCTGGGTGATTCCAACATAAAACAAAGCTTTGGACCCACTGCTCCAGAGACAGGCTTCCAACAAGGGCAACTGTGGTTTATTGGAAAGAGCGTGCACTCTGGAATCAAACAATTCAGCCTCTCCTTGTTGTGAGCTGCCATCTGGCCAACTCTGACGCCCAGGACCTTACGGACGATAGGCAGAAACATTACCTGCACTATCCTCATTGGAGCCCTGGCGGCCAAGTGATTGGGGCTGCTAACCGAGCAAGGTTTGCAGTTGGAAAATACCAGCTGCTCAGTGGGAGATCGACGAGGCTTTCTACTCCTGTAAAGGGGGTCAGTCACGGACACCTTAAGGGGCAGTGCCTCACTGACCTATAGGGTCGCCCTGAGTCGGGATGCACTCAATGGCAGTGAGCAGTGACACAGCACTAGCCTCCCAATCACCAGAATAGCTATCGGTGTGCATCACTGTGGCTAGTGTGTAGGTCCACCTCAGGGAGGACCCTCATCCCTACTGGCACTCAGCGTCACCCAACATGTCCCTCTAACGACCGTTTCCTCCCAATGATGTGTCCAAAGCAAGCAGTGGAGCAATGTTCTTATGACTCATACAGTTCTCCGGGGCTAAATTGCAGGAGATCGCCAGGTAGTTATTGCTCATCTGCCTTACACGCAAGCTTGTGCACCACGAGGGACCGTGTGTGTATTTGAGATACTGGCAGGAGAGTTTCCCACACCCCAGCAACACAAAGTTATTACTGCATGGCCAACTGACAGAAAAGTAAGTGGCGGTCTGTTTCTTACCAGCTGTGTGATAGTGGGCAGGTCATCCTGTAGCTTAAAATTCCTTATTGGTAAAAGATAGATCATAAATAGTTTTGTTGTGTGGATGAAATGAGATGGAATAGTCTGAGCTATCAAAAAATGTGGCC
Source organism: Tenrec ecaudatus (assembly GCF_050624435.1). NCBI lineage: Eukaryota > Metazoa > Chordata > Mammalia > Afrosoricida > Tenrecidae > Tenrec > Tenrec ecaudatus. The sequence goes on from NC_134532.1 coordinate 184,443,177, forward strand.
ATCCATCTTATCCTGGGAGTTAATTTTCTATTGCTGCTGTCAATCACTTGCCACAGGTTCAGTGGCTTAACGCAATGCAAACTTATTCTGTGACAGTTCTAGAAGTCGAAGCCCAAAATCCATCTCTCAGGGTTGAAGTTAAGATGTTGGTAGATCTGAGTTCCTTTGCAGGGGCTCTAAGGGAGAAATACTTTCTAGTTCTTTTCAGCTTCTGGATGCCACTTGCAGTCCTTGGCTTGTGGCCCCTTCCATCTCCAAAGCCAGAAGCGTTGATCGCCTTTCCCACATCGCCTCATTTTGACTTTGCTCTATGTGGGGCTGGCACTGGGAGACCTGGGTGCCTGTGGGCAGTGGCCCTGTCACCACGGGATCAGACTCTGCCAGCAGCCCTTTCTCTATCTCTTATTTTAAATTAAAAGATCATTTTATGGGCAGGTCTTACAGGTCTTATAACAATCCATGCATCAATTGTATCAAGCATATTTGTATATATCTTGCCTTCACTGTTTTCTAAATATTTACTTTCTGTTTGAGCCCTTGGTTCCAGCTCCTCTTCTTTTCTCCCTCCTTCCCTCCCTCCTAACCCTTTCATAAATTATTATTTTCATATCTAACACCAACTGCTGTCTCCCTTCCCCCATGGTTTCTGTTGTTCATCCCCCTGGCAGGGTGTGTGTGTGTGTGTATGTGTGTTTATATGTCAATCATTGAGATCCGTTCCCCCTTCCTCCCTGCCTCTCTGTACCTTTCCCCTACCCCTCTGGAATCACTAGTCCCATGCCTGTCCCTGGATTCCATGTGTCATGGGCTCTTATCTCTTAGCTGTACCTGTGCACATGCTCTGGTCTAGCCCAAAGTAAAAGGTAGGACTGGTGTCATGATACTGGGGGGTGAGGAAGCCTCAAGGAACCAGAGGAGTGTTGTGTGTTTCATTGGTGCTATACTGCACCCTGGTTGACTCATCCGTTCCTTGTGACCCTTCTGTGAGGGGATATCCCATTGTCTACAGATGGGTTTTGGGTGCCAGCAGCCCTTTCTCTCCCCCCGTCCTCTGCCCCCTGTGAGCATAGACAGCTTGTACGGAATGCCACCACTCTCAGGCTTGACCACAAACTACTGCAGAGCAAACACACGCTTTCCGGTGGTTTCTTTCCATTTGCCCTAACTAACTCAGCCGCGATCTCTCAGCTGTGGCTTATATTCTTACTGTACAAATGCGATCCAAAACAATAGTTACAGACTATTGAATGAGGATCAATGAGACGGAAATTCGCTTCAGGAAACGCCACCAAACAGGTGTGGTGTGTGCATGGACACACAATGCCAGAGCTTGTCAACATAATTTTGTCTCTGCCACTTGTTGCCTGGGAGCGCTATTTCGGGAGGAAAGATGGTAATCTCTTGTGATTGGAGAAGTTCCTGCCCTTGAGAGGAAGGCATGTCCGGATTGCTTTCAGCTTGCAGGGAAGAAACCGAATGACTAGCTACTGGGTAGTCATGAGCTCTCCGCAACAAGCCAGCAAGGAGGTGGCTGAAAGGAGGAAGAAAGGGAGAAGCAGGGCTTGGGAAACCACAAGCTTCCTGTTTGCCAAGACAAAGCCCAAGCTCTGCCCACTCCTGAGCCTCAGGCCGAGGCTGCAGGAACCACACCAGACATGCGTACACATGCTGACTGGGGTTCACGTTTGGCTTTTTACCACGAAATGCATTGAAGGAGTCCCCACCGGTGCCAGGGGCCTCATGAGGCTCATGAGTGCCAAGGACGCTTGTGTCTCCCTCCCCCGATTTCCAGCTAAACAGATGGGCTGCATCCTCAGAAGCCCCTCCCACTCCTTGGGGGCTGATCAGTCAGGTACCTTTCAAGTCCTTCCCCACCTGCTCTAGGTCACCTGGCCTTCCGGTTGGGGGAGGGGGTGGGAAGGGTAGGAGCAGGGCCCCACTGGCTCCATCTCTGCCAGGTATTTCCTAGATGGCAGTTACCACCGCCAGAGACTGAGCACCACACCCAGCTCGGCTCCCTCCTCCTTCAAGGAGCTGAAATGAATAGCAAGGAGTTCCAGCCATGATTATGCTTCCGCGGATTTTTTTTTCTTTTAATAAAAGTAGCAACTGGGAAAAAAAGTTTTCAGAAAAATATCAGCTTTTTAAAAAAAATCATTTTTGTGGTGACTGCAACTTTTCTGATCCCCCTAAAGCCTTAAAAAAATCCCCCCCCCGCCCAGTTAAAGCAGCATACATCACTATTTCTATTCTGAGTAGCAAGATAATATCCCAAATAGCATCGCATCTCAATGCCCTGAGACTTCATTGCGACCACCAAAGGACAAGCCTTAAGCTCAAGGTGCAACTTTCACTGCATTTTAGCAACTCAGTCAATCGAGGACTGAAAAGAGAGACACCGTGAACTCTCCAGTAAAACATTCGGTGCTGCTGTTGCAAGCTCAGAACCCTGTCTCCATGAACACACAGCTGCAGAATTTCATGGAAGAGGATCCGGCCAACTCGTTCTGTGAAGGATTAGACAGTAAGCGTTTCCGACTCTGAGAGCCACACCATCTCCGTCACAACTCTTCAAGCGGACCAGCACGAAAGCAAAGCAGTCGTTCCCCCAAACCAAATTCACTGCGGCTGTGTTGATACTGACCCTGTAGGACAGGGAAGCGCGGGCCCTGTGGATTTCTGAGACTGCAAGTCTTTCCGGGAGTAGAAAGTCTCATCTTTACCCCGAGGAGCAGCTGGAGGTTTCCAACTGCTGACCCTCTGCGCTGCAGCCTTACAGGGAGCTGTGCTAGGGCGTCAACAAACGGGCGCGGCTGTGTTCCCATCAAATGACGCACAGCTGCCAAGATTGGGGAATTCATTTCTTCAGGCCCTGAAAAAATGATTCTCCTCGTGCTTGTCACCACCTTTTACACACGTAAAAACCACTGTTGGCTCACAGACCACATGGAGACACACTGCGGGCTGCATTTAACCTTTGTGGTCTAATGGATTAACCTTAAGGGAAGGAGAACCTTTTTCTTCTGCCAAGGCCCATGTGAATATTGATGACACCATTAGCAGTGCACACTGGACAAAGAGTTCATTAACTCACCCCTAATGTGATGGCTGGAACCGCTTCTCCTTGGTGAGGTGGGGGATGTTCACTGGTACAGGGGATTTCACTGGCCACCACAGGAGGCCCGGTGGTGTCGTGATTATACGTTGAGCTGCTAACCAGAGGTCAGCGATTTGAAACCACCAGCCACTCCTTGGGAGAAAAACGAGGCGTTCTACTCTTGTAAAGAATTGGTCTCAGAAACCCATAGGAGCAGCTCTATAGGGTCCTATAGGGTTGCTATGAGTTGACATCGACTTGATGGCAGTTGAGTTGGTTTTTTGGTTTACACAGCTCATGAGTGGGACATTCCCCACCCCTTTCTAACAGATTACTCCCAGGTTAAAATTCTAACCTGGTCCTTGTAAAATCTCAGCAGACTTTCAGCCAATAGTTGGCCCAGCGTCTTGCTCTACTAGCTATGAATGTGTTATGGTCCTTTTGCTGAGGGTTAATTTGCATCTCATTTGAGTTTAACGTTGAATTCGTTATTCCTACCGGTGTGATTCCAACTCTTGCGGCCTTGTATGGAATCCTGCCTGACACGAAGTTCACAGAAGAAGGTTTCATTCCTGGCTACTCTGCACAGGTTCATCTCTTTCTGCAAGTTTCAGCCCCCGGTGAGCCTGATACACTACGCCATATGGACTATTTTCATGCACTTGCCAGAGCTTCTGTTACTGCCATCTGTCTGCGACTTCCTGTGTGCTTTCTCTGGCACTAGGGGATTCATCTACTAGAAATGCTTCGATCAAGTCAGTTTGGAAAAAAGCTATTTCAACAAAACCTGCCTCAGAAGTTAGACGTTTTCACGACTTCTACATTTGAAGCCTGTTAATAATGACGCTGTTTAGTAGGGGGTCATTGTTGACACATACCCGAGTGTGCTGTGTGGACCGTCACCAGGGTAATACACAGATATCAACCCCACCCATGCTGCAAAACTCTCCAACAATAAAACCTTTGCACCTCCTGGGTCTGGACTCAGACATGTTAGTCATAACTGAGCATTCTACCCGAACGAAGCCTCTTTCTCAATTGTATCCAGAATTGTCCATCCTTAATGACATCCTTAAGCCTGTCTGTTTCACCTTTGTGTCCCCTGTATCTTATACAGCCCCTGGCTCTGAGTATCTTACGCAGCCCCTGGCGCTGAGTATCTTATGCAGTACCTCGTGCTGAGTAGCGGGCATTCATTGAGCTGGTCTGAGCTGAAACCATGACTTCTAACATGCAGTGTTCCAGTGGGGGAGCTGTGAATGAGCACCAGGCTGCCAACGTCAAGATTAGTGGTTCAAATCCACTAGCTATTCCCTAGGGGAAAGATGAGACTGTCTGCTCCTATAAAGACGCACAGTCGTAAATATTTGTATGAGACAACTTTTTAAAAATATAAGAAAAGTTTTAATACCAAAGAAGAAACATGTTTTTTTTATAGTTACCAGGGGTGAGAGGAGCCCTGATGGTGAAGTGGATTACATGTTGATCTGTGTCCATAAGGTCAGCAGTTGAAAACCACCTACTGTTCCTCGGAAGAAAGATGCAGCTTTCTATTCCTGTAAAGAGTTACTGTCTGTGTTAGTCTGGGTAGACTAGAGAAACAAATCCACCGAAACTCAGGTATGTAAGAGAGAGTTTTATATAAAGGTTAATTGTACATTAAGAAAGTATCCCAACCCAGTCCAGTCCAAGCCCATAAGTCTGATATTAGTCCATATGTCCGATACCAATCTATAAAATCCTCTTCAGACTCACGGAGCACATGCAATGATACTGGATGCAGGATGATCACAGGCCAGTGGGTGGAAAGTCTGTGGATCCAGTGACGTGAGCATCTCAGCGCTGGCAGGGTCTCTACGTGGCTTCTCTGGCTTCAGAGGTCTGGCTGCATCAGGGTCGGTCCTTGTGGCTTCTCCAGCTCTAGCCACTAGAATAGTTCCATGTGTCTTGTCAGCTGCAGTGTCTCCCATGGAATCAGCAGAGAGAGAAAATGTTTCCCGTCTCCAAGGAGGAAAATCCCAGAATCCTCAGGAGAAGCCCATGCCCACACAGAGGCCTCATTGGCTATGACCTGATTGGCAGTCTAGACTCCACCCCAACACTCAATTCTCAAATTGCTAAATGATTGTATAACTACCACACCATCTCAGAAACCCACCAGGGCAGTTCTGCTCTGTCCTAGAGCAGCCAGGAGTTGGAATAGACTCAATGGCAATGAGGTTTGTTTGTCTTGAGGGGGGAGAGGGGAAGAGAGGGAAGGGGGAGTCATAGACTATACAATAGACCAAGTGTTAACTTCAGTGAAGGGAAAGATCGTGTACTACAAGAGGGAGATTAGGGGGGAAAGGTGGGGGTTGGGGGGGGCAGGGTAAGCCAATGGAAAGTAAGATAGATGATTTAAGTTGATCAATGTGTAAATGATGACCTGATATGTAACTTCCCACCTAATTAAAATGAAAACATTTGAAGCAAACAATTCAGTCTCAGAAACCCTGTATAGAGTCACTAGGCATTGGAATTGCTGGGTGGTCGTGGACTTTTGCTTGTCTCGATATGATATCACTTGCAGGATTCTGGCTAGATGAACAACTGGTGATTAATTGCAAAGATGATGGATTGTTCCCCATGTTGTCTTGGGGACTGACTATGGATGTTCATAGAAGGTATATTTTATATGAAGATGAGCAAGATACTCCACATACACCATTTTTAATTCTTCAGAGGAATACATATTCTAGATCAGGGGTCCTCAAACTAAGGTCCACGGGCCACATGTGGCTCGCCAAGGACATTTATCTGGCCCACCGGGTGTTTTTGCCACTGCTGCCTGTCCTGCTTAGCAGCTGACTCATCCAGTGTGCATAGGAATTTGTTCATAGTTTTTTTTTTCAAAACTATAGTCCGGCCCTCCAACGGTCTGAGGTTCTGAGGGCCCCCTGTTTAAAAAGTTTGAGGACCCCTGTTCTAGATCATCCAGGGTCCCCTGGTTTGGGGAAAGCATGCTCACCTCTGAGCGGGCAGATCTGTGTTTCAATCCTAGCTCTTTAAATCACTCTGCTCTGGCCACCCCATGTGGGTACCGGGATAGAACTACGCTGAGTTTTGGGGAAATAGATCAACAAGCATTTCTTTCAAGACACCTCTGGGTGGACTCAAAGAACTGACCTATTCCTTAGCAAGTGAGCATGTTAACCATTGACTGAACCCAGAGATTCTCTAGCTCTATACAAACTCTAACCATCTTGAACTTTTGTCTTTATTTTTTGCTTGAAATTATGTTGTTTGTTACTAAAGACTACAGGTGCATTCCAGTTTTACTCTTCTTCTTTTTTCCCCTTCTTCTTCAGCACACAGACCAATATTTAGGTTGGATGGATAAGGAATCTAGAGGGAATTTTTTTAAAGAAGCAGATTGTATTGATTTATGTAGCTTATCTCTAGAAATAAGCAACACCAACCCTTTACACCCTCCATAAATATGGCTCTCTTCCTTCCTCTCCCCCATCTTTCCTCCTTCCTTGCACAATAGCTTATCCCTCCCGGCTCCCTGCCCCCGGCCTCCTTGCAGTCGTGGAAGTCTTGTCTTCAGGAGTCCAGGTTTCCTGTTTGTTGTTTTGTTTTGTTGTTTTTCCTTACACTAATGGTGCCATTAAATATTTACCTTTGTAACACTGACTTAGTTTGCTGAACATAATGGTCCCTAGTTTTTGTCTATGTCTTGCTCTGTTTCAGAGAGTTGTTTTTTTCTTTTTGTATAATATTTCATTGTATGGATGTACCAGCGTTTGTTTCTCCATTCCTCTATAATAGGGGTTTGACTCTTTCTCAGCCTCTGTGGAAGAGCAATCATGTCTGCCTGGCTTCCTCAAAGAATTGATAGAGGACTCCATCAACCAAGTGTCAATGCCCAAAATCTATCAATGAAAACTTGAAAGGGCTCATTTGTTGGTGTGCACATGGACAGCACACCAAGGACGCAGCACAGGGGAGTTTAGAGGTTGTAAAAACAATCAAATGAGGCTAGCTGCCACAGGGCGGGGGTAGGGAGGTGTCCACAAGTAGTCTTCTATCTGGAGAGAGCATCAGATGGAGAGATTTTGGAACATGCAGATCCCCCAGGCCACCAGAGAGATTGTGGTGTTATCTGCCAGGAGCTGGACAAAGGATTCTTTGGATTTGAAAACGGACCCCAGAAGATGCTGAGGCAAGAGGGCCATGAGCCAGACTTGGAGAAGACCAACTTAGAGCTTAGCAGCAGCAGCAACAACAACAACAAAACCCAAACCCATTGTCATCGAAATGATTCTGACTCATAGCAACCCCATAGAAGGGTCCTGAGATCGTCAATTGCTAAGGGAACAGACAGCCTCTCGCCCACAGAGAAACTGGTGGGGTTGGCCTTCCAGTCTGCTAGCAGTCCAGTGCTTACTGGAAAGCACCACTAGGCTCACTTACGGCTTAGAGGAGAAGAGAATTAACCAACAGTTAATTCCTTATTATTCTTAAGAGTTCCCAGAATGGGCCTGCACTGGTTAAGTTGGCGTTGGCAGGCAGCGAGCAGAGTGGGAAGCAGTAAGACTATGAGAAGGGGCTCAACAATGACCCTTGGATGTGAACTTGCCTGAAGAGCAACGACAAAACCAATTACCATCAAGCCAGTTCTCACTCATGGCAATTCCATGCACAGCCAGGTAGAACTATAGTCCTTAGGGGGTTCATGGCTGCAATTGTTGAGAAGCAGATCACCAGGGCGGCCTCTGGGTGGGTTCAAGCAACTCACATTTTGGTTGGATTGGTCTTCCTGTGCCTAACTGTTAGCAGTCTTCTGCCTTTATTACTGGTCACTCTCGTGCTACATTGTTTCCACCTACTGCCATCGAGTCCATTCTGACCCATCGCGACGCTCCATGGGGTTTCTGAGACTAGAAATCATTCTCCTGGGTCGTGGGGGATGGATTTGAACTGCTGGCTTTGCATAGAGCCTTCTCATGCCTAACCCATAGCGCCACTAGAAGGTTCTGCCTTAGAACTCTTTCAAGAGTTCACACCGTAGGCATCAAAAAACAAAAAGTCATATCATTGTGTGCTCACCTCCCTGATACGATCGCTGAAGACAAACAGGTGCATAAGCAAATGTGGCAAAGAAAGCTGATGGTTCCCGGCTATCAAAAGATACAGCATCTAGAGTCTTAAAGGCTTGAAGGTAAACAAGCAGACATCTAGCTCAGAAGCAACAAAGCCCACATGGAAGAAGCACACCAGTCTGTGCGATCACGAGGTGTCTAAGGGATCAGGTATCAGGCATCATCAGAACAAAAAATCTTACCATAGTGAATGAGGGGGAGATTATGGAGTGGAGACCCAAAGTCCATTTGTAGGCCACTGGTGATCCCCTTACAGAAGGGTCTCAGGGAGGAGATGAGCCAGTCAGGGTGCAATGTAGCAATGATAAAAAATACAACTTTCCTCTAGTTCCTAAATGCTTTCTCCCAACTTCCGCCCCCCCCCCCACCCCAACTATCATGATCTCAATTCTACCGATACTGGGAGGGTAGAGGGAGAGTGAGTTGGAAAGGGGGAACACATTACAAGGATCTACATGTGACCTCCTCCCTGGGGGACGGACAACAGAAAAGGGGTGAAGGGAGACGTCAGACAGGGCAAGATATGATAAAATAATAATTTATAAATTACCAAGGGTTCATGAGGGAGCGGGGAGCGGAGAGGGAGGGGAAAATGAGGACCTGATGCCAGGGGCTTAAGTGGAAAGCAAATGTTTTGAGAATGATGAGGGCAATGAATGTACAAATATGCTTTACACAATAGATGTATATATGGATTGTGCTAAGAGTTGTATGAGCCCCCAATAAAATGATTAAATAAATAAATAAAAGGGTTCACTTCATTTGTTATGTTTCAGTTGGGTTTTATGAGTCAAAAAATCCCAAAGGCACAAAGACTTTAGAGTTTGACTTTTCTTTTTCTTCTATGGAAAGGAACTCCATCCTGAAGCCAGGATGGTGTTCTACCAATTAATTGGGGATCCTCTCAGCAACTTCCTGTCCATCATTCTGTCAGCCCTCAATTTCATGGTCCAAGATGGCAACTAGAGCATCCCCAGGCATGGCCTCCCTTTTTTACGAGAGAGAGGAAATCAGGGAAAGGGGCCTAGCAATCTTTCAATGAGATGACCTAACAGTTACCACGCTTAGATATCCTTAGCCAAATTCAGTCATCCTGCCTCAGCTAGCAGCCAGGAGGCACAGAAAGAAACCTGTCCTTCCCCAGGAAGCCATACACCTTGAGTGGATGACCAAGGCTGGGGCACAATGAACAAAAGATGGGGGCGCCTTTTCCTAGGACTCCGGAGTTCTTCGCAATAATTGAAACGATGATGAATCTATGGTGATACAAGTGGGTGTTGTCATGGATAAGGAACAAGTGAGAATGAACTCTGACGGGTGGATACCACGTGGGCCTCCAGCCACGAGGAAGTCAGGACACCGTTTCCCCTTCATGTGGTTTGGCTTTCCCAAGCATCAGCCTTCGATCACTTCATTATACGTAGATATTTGGCATTTTTTGTGTGTTTTATTTTTTTAACAATGCAGAAGCATCCAGAATGTAGAACAATTCAACCAACCATCATTCACCATCAGCATTTAATGAATATGATTTATCATTTGTTTTCATTACATTATGCTACATTGCAAACAACTGAGGGAGTAAAAAATTTTAACAATTGAATATTTGGGCCCTATGCCAACTGAACGAGAAATTTTAAGAATAGGTCTGGGCATTGGTCCTTTTAAAAAGATCCCCCGAATATTCTACTGCAAAGTGAAGGTTGCTGATGCCCATTCTGTTTGCCACACTGTGGTGACGGGCGGTTGCTACAATGCTTAAAGCTAAGTTCACCGATATTTCACATACCAACAAGGTCACTCATGATAACAAGGCTTCAGCAGAGCTTCCAGACTAAGACAGACTAGGAAGAAAGGTCTGGAAATCTACTTCTGAAAATTACCAATAGGAACCTTACTGATCATAATGAAATACCATCTGACTGGACACAAACTTACCCAAGGGGCCCAGAGTGTATGTGGTTCTGTTACACATAAGATGGGTCAGGGCACACACCTTGGCAACTAACAGCAAAGCCAAATTTCAGCACAGCCCAGGGTATAAGTTTAGTCCTAAAATATCACATGCCTTTTCTCACAGTGTACTCCTGACTCCTCAGGATGCCCGATGATGAACTAGCCAGAGAAAGCCAGCAGAGCTGGTGCATGATGGGTAAAAACTTTAGTTCCAGGGATGGAAAAGAGCAGTGGTTCTCAACCTTCCCAATGTCAGGACCCTTTACTACAGTTCCTCATGTTGTGGTGACCCCCAACCATAAAATTATTTTCATTTCTACTTCATCACTGTCATTTTGCTACTGTTATGAATCCTATATGCAGGATGTATTTTCACTGTTACAAATTGAACATAATTAAAGCATAGTGATTAATCACAAAACAATATGTAATTACCTATTCTGAAATATTTATGTGTTTTCTGATGGTCTTAGGTGACCCCTGTAAAAGGGTTGTTCGACCCCCAAAGGGATTGGGACCCACAGGTTGGGAACCGCTGGCATGGAGGAAGGGATACACTGTATTTTAACTTTTTATTGTGATTTGAATGAAAGCTTACAGAGCCCATTGGTTTTCAATCCAACAATTTGTGTGCATTTTGTCTTTTGACTTTGATTGCAACTCCCCACGCCGTAATTGCACTCTTCCCACTGCCCCCCGATATTTCTCCCTCATCTTTGCTCCAAACCAGCCTTTCTGAGATTTATTCCTGGCTGGAAATGCCCTCTGGCCTGTGCCTTCTAAAGGTCACTTCCCTCTAATGCCAGGATCTATACAAGGCAGCTAGAGTGATCTTTCAAACAGGGTTGAATCCTAGGTTGGCGACTACATAGCCCTGTTCAGTCCTGATTTAGCTCCCTTCTCGAGGGGGCTGTTTTGCCCACCAAATGATGCATGCGGCATGCTTTTACACTTGATAGTACAATGCACTTGTAACTTATCGTGGAAAAAATATATGCATCCACCATATGGTAAGGATTAATGGAAGTATTTTTAATTATCGTATATTCTTGAGTATAAGCCAAGGCACCTAATTTTACTACAAAAAACTGGGGGGCTTTTCCAGCATAAAAGTGTGCTGAAAAAAAACTCAGCTTCTACTCGAGTATATACTACTTAAGTTTATCCAGCTAAAACTTTGATGTAAGATCTCCCCTTAGCAGGTGATATGAATAATTGAAATTTCTCATGTAACGTTTGGGAAATTTCTTCTATTGAATCTTTAATAAAATAGTCAAACAAGCATGGAGAGCAAATGTTTTGAGAATGATGAGGCTAACGAATGTACAAATGTACTCTATACAATTGATGTATGTATGGATTGTGATAAGAGTTGTATGAGCCCCCAATAAAATGATTTTTTTAAAAAGAATATACACAGCAAAAAAGAGAGCTGTACGCACAGATAAACCCCTCAGGACCAATATTGAGAGTAGTTATACCAGGAGGGGATGCGGAAGGTGGGAGGAGAATGGGGCAACTGATCACAATGATCTACATATAGCCCCTTCCCAAGGGAATAGACAACAGAAAAGTTGGTGAAGAGAGACATATGTCAGTGTAACCCATGGAAAACAAAATTTATAAATTATCAAGGGTTCTTGAGTGAGGAAGGGTGGGAGAGGGGGGAAATGAGCTGATACCAAAGGGCTCAGGTAGAAAGAAAATGTTTGGAAAATGATGATGGCAACACATGTACAAATGTGCTTGACACAATGGGTGGATGGATGGATTGTGATAAGAGCCCCCAATAAAATTATTTAAATAAATAAAATAGTCAGGGGGTTCTGGGAAGGATAAATAAATAAGTCAAACAATATATTCTTTCTCTGTCTTAATTCCTGTAGCTCACTAATACTGGAAATAATCTCTCTTGAAATAGATTATTTTTTCATGAGAATCTTATAGTTTTTGCTCTTTATTTTGGTACAAATAAAATTTAATTTATTTATGACATCCCTTCCTTTCACATGTACAAGGGTAAGTAAAAAGTACTGTTACTGTCACCAAGGTTTTAGCTCATACCTGCATGGGTTTATTTCAAACCAAACATGATTAAGCATGCCTCTGTGAGCAGTGGATGACTACAGCCAAGTTCTTTAGGAACATGATTGTCTTAGTTCAGCAGTTCTCAACCTGTGGGTCACAACCCCTTTGGTGGTCGAGCCACCCTTTCACAGGGGTTGCCTGATTCATAACGGTAGCAAAATTACAGTGATGAAGTAGCAACAAAAATAATTTTCAGGTTGGGGGGGTCACCACCGCATGAGGACCTGTATGAAAGGGTGGCGGCATTAGGAAGGTTGAGAACCACTTAGCTTCATTAGAATGGCTTAAAATATACCCAACCAAAACACGGGCTTCCACGGGGATCTGCTGGGACAGTAAAATTCAAGGTGGAGAGGTCAGCTCAGAAAGTCATGGGAACTGCTTTTAGGAATTCCAAAAGGGTCATCTTGACAGATTGTCTTGAGGCAACACTGGGGCTTATTATTGTTCAAGCTTATCCCAATACTAGGGCCTACCTGCCCAGGGAAGTGTAGTGTAGGTCAGGCGTCCTCAAACTATGGCCCCAGGGTCACATGCGGCCCACCGAGGACATTTATCCGGCCCACTGGGGTTTTTGCCCCATTTGTTTTTTAACTTCAAAATAAGATATGTGCAGTGTGCATAGGAATTGGTTCATAGTTTTTTTTTTAACTATAATCCGGCCCTCCAACCGGTCTGAGCAACAGTGAACTGGCCCCCTGTTTAAAAAGTTTGAGGATCCTTGGTGTAGGTGACGTCATCTTGCCTTAAGGCCATGTCCCCTATGGCCCACTACCCTGGAGCTTGATATTCTAAGCTGTCCTGGTAATTTTCCAGCCTAAGTTTGTAGACTTCAGATAGCTCTACCCAGTTCCTGGATGTTATTGTAAATCTCATTCCCACATGCTGTGTATGGACTCACACCTTGTTCCCAGATGCTGTGTGTGGACCCACACCTTGTTCCAGGATGTTATTGAAGACTAACACTTTTTTTCAGTTTCTGAAATCAGCTAGGTTAATCAATGGAAAACAACAGGATGCAGCTGGAGATTTGTACTTTTCAGTTTGAAAAACAGGATAGGGTTTTTGCCTTTATATACCCTGCCTGATCTCTATTACAGGCTTTGGGGAGTTCAAGAGACAGCAGTACTCTTGGGGCTACCTGTTCAAGAAAGACTCCTAACTTGAATTCACAGCATTACAGTGGTCTTAATTTCTCACGGCATGTAACATTTTGGAGACCCCAGTGAAATAGCCACTGTGCTGTCCGGAACAGAGCCTCGGCTAGCTGCTCTAAGTAAGCTCCAGGGGATGCTCCACCTGAGATGTTCCAGGACACTGGAAACCTCCACTGACTGGTCTGGCAGCTGCCCGGGAGACACTCACCTAATGTGTGCTTGAAGTCTACTAGGGTCACTTCCAGAGGCAAGTCCCTTCCTCGTTTTTGTTGGTTTCTGGAATGGGTCTGTTCAGACTTTTGGATGGGACTGGACGTGGTCTTGACTCTGACACACTTTGAGACTTTGCTTGAGAAGTCTGATTATCTGGTAAGTAGTTTAGTTTTTTAGTTTCTTTTCCTTAATGCTCGCATTGTGGTTGTTTCCTTTTTATCTCAATTCTGGCCTGCTTGTTTGGGTCCAGGGTGGACCACTTTTCAAAAATCCTTGTTGGCTTTTTTTTTCCTTTACATTTTCTGGGTCATGCTCTTTTTAGCCTTCCGGTGTCTCTAGCTTGCTGAGTCATTGCCCTTGGGTTTCCTTGTCACATGTTTTAGCTGATGCATTCAGTGTTTGTTAGACATTTTGTGGTCTCATCCCAGTTCAACTGGGTCACTGATCTGTTTCCAAGGAGCCCTCTCCGACTTCAGCCACCTAGAGGTCTCCTTGATCACTGTTTAAGGAGAGCCAACACTGGGGCTAGCCTGTTCTAAAGGTAAAGCCCTCCTCACAGTGTAGTTAATTTCAAAACTGGATTTGCTAATGGTTATGGAATTAAACTTGAAATCTCCCGACCCTTTGTGAGTTAGAGGGGCCGACTTGTGGTGTTGGTTGGCCAGACAAGGGTAGTTATGACCCCAGGCTCGCTCAAGCACTTTGGAATGTAGGGACAGGAAAGCCTGGGCACCCTGACCAGTTTCCTTATATTGATGGTGATGTATGGTGAAGTCCCTCCAGAATTCCCCTCCCTCCCCCGGCTCCGCTGAGCAAAAGTGCCCATCTGGGCTCCCATATCATGTTGGCAAATTCTCCTTCACAACCTGTGTCAAAGCTGAAGGTGTCCCTCCAACCCTTGGTGTAAACACTCAAAGAGCTAATCAGAAAGCAATGTATGCAGCTCCCCCCCTAGGAATCTGACCACCTGCTGCCTTAGGTTAGGTCCCCATCATTGCCCCCCTCCCCCCCTGCCACCCTGTGTGCCACCTGGTGGTTTTGTCTCCACAAATCCTGCCCCTGCAGGAAATGCCTCTGGAACTGGAGCCCCAAGGAACCAACTTTTGTTGGTTGATGTTCCTGTTTTCACCAGCGATTTGTTATTGGAAAAACCAGCATGCACCTTCCCCAGACAAACCACAGACCCTCATTAGCCTTTTAGAGTCAATGTGGCAAACCCACATCCCCCTTGGGAGGGTTGTCAGTAATTGATAAGAGTCCTTTTCACAGCAGAAGAAAGGGGCCCAAAAGGCTATTATCAGCCCCACAGGCGGGACAGTAGAGGGGAGTAAGGATTGGCTTGAAGCCATGTTTCCCCAGATCTGGCCCCAGTGGGACCAAAATACTTCTGAAAGCCTCTGAGTTGGGACATTTTTTCTGGTGCTTATTGGTGGGGTTGAAGGGAACTGCCAGGCAGCCCAGTAACTTATCCAAAGTCGGTACAGCCACTCCGGGGCCTCAGGAGTCCCCAGCAGCCTTTTGGGAAAGACTACAAGGTGCACACGCGCATACACCTCTATCGACCGCTAGGCCCTGAAAATAATTCGGCGATAAATTCGACTTTTGTCACTCAGTCTGCTCCTGATATTAGAAGAAAACTTCAAAAATTGGAGGGGTTTCAGGGAATAAAATTTTCCCAAGTGCTAGAAGTAGCACGAAAGTGTTTTTGATAAGCACAAGGCTAAAGCAGTCCTCGCTGCTTTGAACGAGATTGTTGCTTGTCTCAAAAGGCCACCAAGAAATAATAATAGTGTTTCAGAGAAGAATAATAGTGTTTTAAAGGCCCAGGATGACACTTTACCAGAACAAGACAGCCTTTAAGACTAAACCACTGTGTTTATTGTAAACAGGAAGGCCACTGGGAAAATGAATGCCCAGAGTAAAAAAAAAGGCCTTTTCCCCACAGCCATGTTCTGTCCTCAAGTCTATGGGAACAGGGCTCTTAAAAACTTAGCCCCCAGGAGCCAAGGGTCACTTTACAAGTAGGGAGCAAGCCTGCCAGTTTCCTAAGTAGACACAGGCTACTCATTCAATTCTAACCCAGCCACTTGTCCCAATGTCTTAACAACAAAATCTCTATTCAGGGTACTACTGGGAGGAACTTCTATGTTCCTGGACCACCTTAAAGGTCTGTCAACCTGGGAAATAACACTGTCACTCATTCTTTCACAGGGCTTCCCGAGTGTTCATACCCTTTACTGGGCAGAGACCTCCTTCGAAAAACGTCAGCCACGGTATCTTAAGGAGGGACCACATTGCTGAACCACCCATACCGGAAGCACCTGCATGTGTACTATTAACATGTCTGTCGGGAAGACTACCTCTTGCAGGAGCCTATACAGCCTACATAACCAACCTGCCTGGGGAGGAAGCCTGTTATCTACGTCCCGTAGAGACCGTGCTCCCTGTACATGGACACAGACCAACCCACCCGGCTGCCTAAGAAGCATCACCCTCCAATTGTTGTGCAGCTGACGGCAACAGCTGTTCCCATCCAGACAAAGCAGCATCCAATGAGTCAGGAAGCGGGATCACTCCGTACATCAGATGACTTCTAGAAGGAGGTATGTTCACCAAATGTAAGTCACTTTGGAGTCCCCACTTTACCCTCTGTTCTAAAACCCAGGACTAAGGACTGTCATCCAGTCCAGGATCTCAGAGAGGTTAATCAGTGGGTAGAAACGCTACCCCTCAGTCCCTAACCCATACACCCTCCTTAGCCTTCTCTGCCTGACCGTTATTATACGGTCCTGCATTTAAAAGATGCTCTCTTTAGCATTCTTCTGGCCCATTTGTCAGCCTAGTTTTGCCTTCGAGTGGACTGACCCTGACTCTGGGGTAGCAGAGCAACTTACCTGGCTACCACAGGGGTTAAAAAACTAACCGCCTTGTTTGAGGACGCCTTCAGCCAAGACCTGGTTGCTTTTTGGATCCAGTGCCCCTTTGCTGCAGTATGTAGATGACCTTCTAGCAGCAGGGGGTGAACAGGCTTGCAAAGAGGCCACAGATGCCCTTTTGGATACTCCCCAAACACTGGTCTACAGGGTATCAGCTAACAAGGCCCAGTTGTGCTCACCTAACATTTCCTACCCCGGATCCCTCATCCCAGAAAGGAAACAAACTCTCCTCAAGCGTAGGGCTGCGGGGTTGCAAAGCTCCCAACCTGAAATGAGGCGTCAGAGCCGAGAACTTCAGTGCTGCGGTGTGTTGTCGACTGCGGGTCCTGAGGTGTGATGAAGTTGCAAGGCCCCTGGCCACACAGGAGGAAATGGGCCCTTCAGTTGGACAACTGTGGAGCAAGCGGTCTTTGATAAACTAAGTCAGGCCCTTGTCTTTGCCCCAGCCTTAGCCCTGCCAGACATCACTGACCCCTTTAACATTTTAATTTCCAAAGGAAAGAAAATGGCAAAAGCAGTCTTCACCCAGCCACTAAGACCTTGGACTGGGCCAGTTGGTGACTTGATCAGAACGGGCAGGTCCTGTGTCTACAGGGTGGTCAGCATGCCTGCGGGCGATTGCGGCCACTGCCTCGCTGGTCAACGAAGCTGAGCGGTTAGCACTGGGTCAAGAATGAGCGCTTGCTGCCCACGTGCTGTAGAGACAATTCTCTGCAGAGCACAGACCAGGGATTTCAAATGCCACCCAGGACTACGGCTCTTTTACTGGGTCAGCCTCACATCAGATTTTGCAAGGCTACTGCCTTACACCCTGTGAGCCTTCTTCCAGATGGCAGGTCTGAAGGAACCTCTGCCTGACTGTCAGCAACTGACTGGCTCCGTTCAGATGGCTTGAGCAGACCTCACAGACGTCCCATTAATGACGCCAGATGTGCTATACACCAACAGAAGCACCTTTGTCCTTAATAGAATCAGGTGTGCAGGGGCAGCAGTAGTTGCCTCAGCCGTGTTATTTGGTCTCAGGTACTTCCCCGCAGAACATCAGCTCCCGTACATGGGGCCATATACAAGGCTTTTAAGGTTGGCTGGGAAGGACGTTGAAAATAGGCATCAGATCCCGATCCTACTGAACGCCAGATGGTTACCAAAAATCTTGGGCCCTGGTCTGTTGCAAAGGACACCAAATGGGTGATTACGCAGAAGCAAACGGAAACCGAGCAGCAGATGCAGCGGCCCTGAAGCCAGTGTGGCATCTACCAACTCTAGTACAGTGGTTCTCAACCTCATGTGGTGGTGACAACCCAAGCATAAAATTTTTGTTGCTATTTAATAACAAAATTTGCTCAAGTATCTGGTGACCCCTGTGCAAGGGTCGTTCAAACCCCCCACCCAGGGGTCGTGACCCACAGGTTGAGAACCACTGCTCTAAAGCTGACTTGTCAACACTGCCCTTACTCCTTATTTTGCTTAAGACAGTGTAAAAATCCACACTAATCCCTCAACTGCACCCTACCCACTATCAGTGGGTCCTCATTAAAGGTTCATGATTCTTTTGTGATCAATTGAGCCAACGACCTCCCTGACCAGAGCACAGTGCTTAATGTAGCTAAAGAATACAACTGGGACACCCCCCTTTAACAGAATCCATGGTTTGTTTCCCCCACAAGGCCAGTGGGGAATGTTCCAAACTACCCCAATATTCTGGTCTGTACCACCCCCTACCCTCCACCGCGCCTGGAAATATAGGCGAGGCTATCTTGCTGTAAGGCAGCTGTTCCCAACTTTTAGCTTCTGTATCAGGATGCAGCTGAAGCCTGATACTTTTCAGCTTAAAACCAGTATAAGGCTTTTCCTTTGCTATACCCTGCCTGACTGCTATTCAGGCTTTGGGGATTTTAAGAAATGCTAGTCTCGCTAAAGCCTCCGGCTCCATAAAGACCCCTAATTTTAATTTACAGCCGGCATAAAACAATTAAAAAGAAGTTTTGAGAAAGTAGAAAACTCCGTCAGTGAGAAGGAGGCCAGGAAAGTTGCACTGAGGACTTTTTTTCTCATCATGACACTGCGCCTGGTCATGCTTAAACGGGAGCAAGAGCGAGAACATGGGGATTTCATTGAGAGACCTTTCTGCATCTTCCCTGCAGCCCGGATTTTACCCCTTCACCCTTCCCTTTGACATTGAAAAGGAACACAGTGTGAATCCCTGGAGGATACCCAACCTGCTGTTCGACTTGGTAACGATGTAAGAGTGCAGAATTCTTGAGAAAAGGGTTAAAAGAACACATTGCCTTCAGAACAGAAGGGATGTTGAGAAAATAACATCACATTTTGATATTTTCAAGAAAAGTTTTGATTTTTGTAGCAGTGACTTTGGACTCGCCCTCATCTACTTTGGTCCAGCTGACCAGCTGGGGAGAAACGGAATCACTCCGGTGCTCGCACTTTGAATAGGTAATGCTTGACCACAAGCGGGCCCCTTCCGGGTGCGCCAGCCCTTCTAGATGACTTCCACACCACCTCAGCTTTGCAAAACTCCAGGAGCAGCTCACTCTTGACTTACTGACTGGACCTTGAGAATCTCCCTGAGGAAAGAGAAGCATTTAAAAGAAAATTTGCCTGCATCCTGCACACTAGTCTACGCCCCTTGAGGGGGGCTTTAAACCTGGAAAAAATGGAACTGAAAGATAAGGCCACTCGTTCCCTCCCCTTCCTTCGTTATAGTGAAGAACACCTGTGTTCTGCTCAGGCCAGTCTCGCCACTTGAAGTTCATGATGCATACACACCTGGGTGGCAGAATGGTTAGGTGCTCAACTGCTAGCCAGAAGGGTATGGCTCAAACCCACCAGCTACTCTGCAGGAGACAAGAACCTGGAGTCTGCTCCCATCACATTTACCGCACAGGAACCTGGGTGCCATTCTGCTCAGTCCTGTCAGGTCGTTATGAATCCTAATCGGCTGATGGCAATGGCATGATTGGGAATCGACTCAACAGCACATACATTCACATAAACATGCTGTGGGCTTTCCACTTCATAACAATACCTTCTCAAGATTGGGTTTCCTCCCTTTGAAAGGGGGGTTGGTACTCAAGGTCTCCAAGCGCTACCCTCCAGTCTGTTAACCAACAATTCTGGCACGTGGTAACTCCATGGGTTACAGAGTAGAGCTGCTCAATGCTGTTTTCTTTGTGGAATGCCAGGTTTTCTGTGATGCCACGAACTGCTAGGTTAGTAGTTGAACTTGTGGTAGTTACATAGCCTGTTGTTAATTTGAGAGTATTACGAGTGAAGGGGTATGGAGTTTAGCCTGTCATTCAGGTCACAGTTTGATGACCTCATTTGGAGGCACTAAGATTAGTAGCTCACTGTAGGCAGGACGTGTGCGCGCACGTGCCTGGAGAGACATTCCTATGGACAAGCTGATGGAGCCAGAGCCCTGGAGCTTGAGTCACACGACCCACGCCAGAGCGGAGATGTTGCCACTGCCACTGGGATCCACAAGACATTCCACCGACTGGCCTGTGATCATCCTGCATTCGGTGGCGGCATGTGTGTTTCACGAGTCTGGAGGAATTTATACTGGTATTGGACATATGGGAGAATATTGGACTTAAGGACTTGATCTGGGCTGGGATGTTTTCTCAATATTTAATTGCTCTTGTATAAAAAGATCTTATACATAGGAGTGTCTATGAATCTGTTTCTCTAGTCAACCCAGACTAACACAGATCCCAAACCACATGTGGCACCAGAGCACCTTAATAAACAAACCCAAACTCATTGCCTCTGGGTCCACTCTGACTCACCTTGAACTGCCTCATCGGTTTCAAAGGGAACGCGCATGGAGGTCGATTACTATACCTTTCTCCCATGGAGCAGATGGTGGGTTTGGACCACCTCTCCCTCGGTGAGCAGCCACTCCCCCCCACCCCAACTGGGCCACTTCGGCTTCCACGAATCTCAAACCCACAGTCAAGACAATGCAAACTCCAGCATCTCTCAAGGATAGAAGTGTCCATATGTGAGATCCAGCCTCACATCTGGGTGGGTCCCTAGCAAGACTCTGTAATTGAAGGGAAGAAATTGAGAGAAAAGTTTTGGGGTGCTTACCTCCACCTTGGCATCAGGAAACAGGTCTGAGCAGAGAGACTGTATTCTCACATCACCTTACCTACTCTTGAGGCAGGCAAACCCATCCAAACAGGTAACTATATGTAACAAAGTGGGTTGTACCCTAACCCTCGAGGTACCCGAGTTCATTGGAGGAGTGACCTAACACCGGTGCTGTCCCCTGAGCAGGGAGAACAATAGCAACATGTCTGCTCCTATGGATAAAGCTGCCAGCCTGGTAGCAATCAGCCATGTGCTTGTCAAAGGTAACTTTAAGGTCAACCTACTATGGGTGGACATTGTGGGGATTGTTCTTGGTTATGAGAATGAGTTTGGGACTCATCTCTTAACTCCTGAGTGTGAAGGCCTCCCTCCACCCCAAACCCTGGCCCCTCAGGCTTCTTAAAATACGAGAACAAAGAATTTGTCCTCAGTTCCTCAGTTTCTCACACCCATAGGGTATAAGGCTATAATATCTTCCTCCCCTGGAATGGCTTGTGGGTTGGACATGCCGTTCCTTCAGTTGAGCGCTGTAACTACTGTGCCACCAGGCCTCCTTAAACCCACTGAAATCAGACCTTCATCCCATGAGTCTGAGTTGCTCTTTAGATTGGTCATCAGTGCACCCACCTGGCTAAAAGCAGCCCAGCCCCATCCTGCCCTAACAAAACCCGTCAGCAGCACAGACTAGGTAGGACTCCCCCCCCCCCAAATCCCTTTTCCACTTGGGTTCTGGGGCAGCTGCCAACCTCCCGTCATCCCTCTCTGACATCCTCTGCTCGCTACACCCATCCACGCTGGCCTCCTGGCTCTTCCTGGAGCTTATGCTCCCTCTACTTAGCTGCTTTTCCCTGGACACATGCTGCCCTCTCCCCTCCTCCCCTTGCCAGCCCCAACTTTATCACTTAATATCCCTTCTTACTATTTACCATCATCTACCCTGGTATGTCCTTACCGGTTTATATTTCTAGTCTCTTAATTTAAACCCAGAAGGGACATTTTTTTCCTGTTCCTTTACAGTTCTCCCCCAGCTCCTAGAATATTGCAGCTGTCACATAATAGATGACTCATAGTTATTAAATAAGCAATGAAACATTGACCTTTCAAGACAGTAATTGGTCTCTAGTTGCCAGAACGAGAGGAAGGAGGAGGTTCAGGAGTAGGAAGAAGTCATTGAATGTGTGGCTAGTTGCTTGCAGGAACCATTGCTTCCTTTGCCACGAGAGCAGCAGAAGTGGGTAGTGCCTGATTTGCGTGACTGAGCACTTTAAGGGAAATGCAGAACCGCATTTCAAATGTTCATAGACTAGAATTTCTGGAATCGTGGTGTGGCAGTTACATATCCGTCACCTGGAGGAAGGGGTACAGTCAAGCCTGTCACCCAGGTCGCAGCTTGATGGTCTCACTTGGAGGCACCACAGATAAATAGCTCACGGAAGGCCACACACACACTGCTTCCTTTCCCTCCTCTCCTTGTGAGGCATTCCTGTTGACAAACCACATGGAGCTAAGCTGATGGAGCCAGACCCCTGGAGGTGGAGGAGCCATGTGGAGACCCACACCAGCACTGAGGTGGTTCTACCGCCACTGGATCCAAGAGACTTTCCACCCACTGGCTCATGATCTTGCGACATTTGGCATCATTGCATGTGTTGTGAGTGAAGAATTTATAGACTGCTATCAGACATGGGCTAACATGCAGACATATGCACTTGCTCTTGACCGGCCTGCGAGGTTTTCTTAATATATAATTACTCTTTGATAGAAAGCTCTTATACACATATGAGTGTCTATGAATTTATTTCTCTAGTCAACTCAGACTAACACACATGGAACTAGATAAACCCCAAAACTACTGCCCTAAGATCCTCTTTAAATGTTAAACCACGAACAATACCTGAAGTCTTATAACCAAACAACAGTTCGGCTCAACTAGTGAAGAATGTCGGCCTTGAGCTCTGCTCTTTTAAGATTCACACAGGGTCACTATGAGAAAGCCCTGGTGGCGGAGTGGTTATATGTGGAGCTACGATCCAGTTCTAAACCACCAGCTGCTCTAAGGGAGAAAAATGAGGCTGTCTACGGTCAGTCTTGGGGAGTCACTGGACAGTTCTACCCTGTATAACCACTATGGGTCAGCATGGACTCGATGGCAGTGAGTTTGTTGTTTGGTTTATATGGCATTACACTGACAACAGCATCTCACCAGGTTAGATAGACCGTTCCAAGGTCAGAGAGGAGAGGCGGGGCAACGCAAAAACAGAGAAAGAAGGGTGGTACCCAAAGACTACAATGTCGCTGAACTGTGCATGTGGAAATAGTATCTCAACAGCAACAACCAAAAATAAACCATAACGTTTATAGTCTTATAAAGTTTATAAAAACTTATAAACCATAAAACAATGAAGCTGCCCTTTAACATTTCAAATACTTTAGGAATGTTACACATTTGTATAATCAGATATTTTTATGTGTATTATCTCATTGAAGCCTAAAGCAAATTCTTCAGGGTAGGTTCTATCTCCGTTTTGTAGAAGATAGTTAAGAATTCATTTCTGGGAAGTTATATGAATTATTAAAACACACTAGCCGGTTGATGATAGGGTTGGCTTTGGGCGTAGACATCCTGACTGACAGAAAACCCCACATTCCACACACGTTCTACATTCCTGCTGCCTCGTACAACTGCCCAATAGCTAGGGGAGGAACTTCATGCTGCTTAATATATTTGTAGGTACCGTGGGATTGGTTCTGACGTGTGTGTGTGTGTAGTTCTGAAATGGTCTCGGATGGAAAAGAAACTCAGAGGCAGGGTACTAACCAGCAAAACATCCAGATTTGTAGACCAAGATTAGAAGCATGTTGACATTCTTGCCTCGCCTTTCACCCCCCCCCCCCCCCGCCGTCCTCCTCCTCTTACGCAAATTGTGCTCCTTTAGTAAGAGTCAGCACAAATCCCACCTACTCTTTGAAGCCAAAAGCTATTTCTTTCTCCTCTGAAGCACGAGACTAATTTTGGCACCCTGTCTCCTGTGATTTGATCCATGGTTTGCGTGGGTGTATTTCTCCAGTGTAAACCAGTGAGCGGGGGCCATGCCTCCATCTCTGAATCGCCAGGGCACTGTGCACAAGAGCTCAACTTGTGCTAAAGTAGCTAACCCTTGACTCGGGTTCTAACTTGTCCTTTCCATTCATTCCATTAAGCTAGTGTCTGTCCCCTCTGAGCCAGGCCCTGCCTGAGTGATGGAGCAGTAGACATGGTAGACCAAGTGGCTTTCTAAGTGGAAACCTGTGTTCTTAGCTGGAGAAAACTCCGCCAAACCAAACTCTGCCATCCAGCCAATTCCAACTCAGAGAGCCCCTATAGGACGGGGTAGAACTGTCGCTGTTGATTTCTGAGACTAGAGCTTTATGGGAGTAGACAGCCTCATCTCTCTCCTGTGGGGCGGATGGTGACTTCGAACTGCGACCTTGCTGCCACTCAACACCACTCTTGACTCCGAACTACGGGGACACCAGGGCTTCTAAATTTTCAGATAGAAAATTTAGGGGCAGTGAGTTAAGGGAGGAGGAGCCACCCCAAAAAGTTGTTATAAATTAATGTATGAGATTAATTGCTCCCAGGAGATTTTTTATAGTTAGAGAGTCAGAACCCAGAAACTATTACAAAGTGATCTCCTAAACTTGGAATTCAGCAATGTTTCCTCTCTGATTATGTCTTCCTGCTTTTGAACAAAGCATGAATGAAAGCACATGGCTTATATTCTTTCGAGTCGACTTCCTTCCCTGAACATTATAAACATTCTTGCACGTCAATTGTGATGAAAGCAAGCACTCATTTCTTACGGGTGTTTTCCCCAAAGCGGAGTTTCTGGGTCACTGGCTACTTGTCTTTAGCTTTAATAGGCATCTTCAAGGAGTTTTCCAAAGCAATGGCCCCGATTCCAGGCCCATCAGTGGTATTTATGCGCATCCCGGTGTTTTATAGGCGGCATGGTTTCTTGCTGTGGTTTTTGAGAGTGCTGAATTTTCACCTGTGCCTTGGGATTGGCGGCAGTTGAAGACGTGTCCTCACCTTTTGTGTTCAGGGAAATGGTTCCTGGAAATAACTCCCCTTTCGGTGTGACTCGGGATATGCTCATTGTTCATTCTGACAACGCCGAGCTCCAGACGCCAACACCAAACCAGCGGCCTCCGAGTCCCCTCAGCTCATGGTTGAGCGCCGCGGGCATGTTTCCTACGCAGATGGGCGGGATGGCCTTCCGAGATGTCTCTGGATGAGTTTGAATTGCCAGCGATTCGGTTAGCAGCCAAGCACTTAATCATTCCTTGCCCACCCCACCCCCACCCCACCTCCAAACTTGTAAGAGTAATTGATTGCTTGTTCCGGTGACTGATCAATGAGAACGAAGGCACTTGCTAAACAAACATAAACTCAATACCCTATAAGCAACAGTATTTTCTTCTTCACCTATCTTGACTAATGGGTGACTTTGGGTTTCTTTTCTTCTTTTTAGTAGTTTTCTTGAGGTTGTAGTCACCTATCATACACTTCCATAGTTAAATCACTCTTTAAAAGAGTTATACGTACATCATCACAATCAGTTCTAGGGCTCCCAACAGCATTCATTGCTTACTCCCCATCACCTCTCAGCCTTCCCACCTCCAACCCCTTCCACACCCCCGATACACCACCGCACTCATGCACCCAGTCCTTCTGAGCGTCACAAACGGAAGCACAGCAGAAACAAAAGAAAAACAAAACAGTAAGAAGAAAAAATTACAAAGATGCCGAGACCACTTCCAACCACAGGCCTTGACAAAGTCAGCCCGTGGAGAAGGAGCATTCAAAGAAGGCTCCACCAAGGAAGGTCCCTTCCGTGAACCCTTTGAAATAATTGGCCTGATCTCATTATTGATAATCGTAGCTGCTCTCTGGTTCTTGATCATTTTGATCACGTCCCCTTTTAGGAAACAACTGATGTCAGCTGTGGAATATTCTCCAGAAGTTGAGGTTACTCCCCTTCCTATGGCTTTGAAAGATCCATGTCCTGACTGCGTGCAAAGTGTATTGTGTAATAAAACTAGAAACTGGAAGCCAGGAACCCCCCTTGAGGAATTTATGTTAGATCTTGAGCAGGCTGAGCTATTGCAACCAGAACCCACGGAAATCTCAGAGGCTCCTTTGGAAGCTTTTGTGCAAGATTCTAAAAAAAGTTTATCATCCTCTTCCCACGGTTTTTCCCTTTCCTTATCTTGGTTACCGCATAGGGGGCAAAATACAGCATCCCCCTCCAGGAAATAACCCAAAGAGAAACAGAGTTCCTGACCCTGATTTACCTTATACAGGGACTTACAGTGAAAATGGCATAAGAATAGTTAACAAAGAAGGTGTACAAGTTCCTTTTAGTAGTTTAAGTTTTATGGAACGGTTAGCAAGAAGAGGGCCTCCGTGATGTTTGAAGTCCACTGAAGCAAAGCTACCTATTGTGAGGCAACTCATACCTTGGTACAGAAAGACTTTTGGGAGTTTAATTTACGGGAACTTAGTGGAAAAGTAAGAACAAGAAATGAAAGCCCGAGAGGAACAGCCCAAGAAAGAACAGAAAGAACAGCCAAAGCCTGTCAAGTAATTTTTGATAATGAAATGTATTAGTGCTCTATTGATTTCATAGTTAGAACAATGCGCCCTAGTTGGATGAAGTGTGCTCTGTTATTGTTAGAAGGTTTATGTCTATCACCCTTGTAGTTGAGAAAGTTTTCGTTTCAAGATGTACTAATTTTTAACCAAGAATCATGATGTGATTGCTGTAACTTGTTACGGTCTTGTGGCCTGAGAATTTCCTAATGTATGATCTCAGGCCATAAGCTTTAACTCAAGAAAAAGAATATATAAGTTGAAGCTCTGCATGAATAAAATTGGGACAGTCACTCGCAACCTTTGAGTTGTGTGGTTTCTGTCTCCCACTCGTTGACGCGGTGACCCACCTAGCCGGGACCTTCACCTGCTGTGGCTGGACCACGCACAAAGATGAAAATACAAACAAAGAAGTTGAAATTTAGTCTTCAGACCATTCTTTGTGTGTGTTGTATGAAAGTATCAGTCTGATATGAATTGGACATTTAAAAAATGTTTTTCTTCATCGAATGCACAGGGTATCAAGGCACTGAGGTGAAATCTCTGCCCACAGGCAACAAAGCCTGTGTAAATTCATCTTAGGAGAAAGACAGGGCCCTAGGCTGGTAGAAAATATAAAGATCTTACGGAAAGGATTTTCTCACCCTTAGGCTTGGTGGATCAGTCTAGAACAGCGGTCCTCAACCTGTGGGTCGTGACTCCTTTGGGGGTTGAATGGACCCTTTCACAGGGGTCTCCTGATTCATAACAGTAGCAAAATTACAGCTATGAAGTACCAACGAAAATAATTTTATGGTTGGGGGTCACCACCACATGAGGAACTGTATTCAAGGGTCACGACATGAGAAAGGTGGAGAACCACTGAGCTAGCAGATGCAGGAGCGTGTCATTGTTTGTACATGCTGGACAGGGGAGGCCAACAGTGAACCCAGCAACAAGACAGTTTAACTTGTTGCTTTGGAAGATTCGACTTATATTCGGATTCCACATTTAGCAATGCTTTTTGATGAGGGTTGAGTTCTCATGGGCCTCTGCCAACTAGGAAAAGCGTCAAAGCCTACATTCATTAAACATTCCAGTATCTGTGGCAGTCCCTCCTCGTGTCAATGATTCCAGTGGCATTTCAGCCTTGTGCATCCCTGCGGTGGTACAGGCTGGCCACCTGTCTCCTCTCCTAGTTGCTACTACATGAGACTCAGCTAGAAATCAAAGGGACGTTATTTATGGGAATAGAGCAGTCCTCACTCCATGGGTAAAGACTTACGAGTCTAGGATCCATGGTGAATTTAAAAGGCTGCCTTGTCTGATAGCAGCTCCTCTAACTTTGATAACCATACACCCTGAAGAAGACATGACTCTTTCCTGAGGCTTGGCAGATGCGGGATATCCCCATCTGTTTCCAGAGGGGCTTTTCACTAGGATCAGGCTGATGCGAGATGTGATCGCGGATGCACCATTATCGATAGATACATCTTTAGAACGGGCTTTGACAAAGACACGATTGAGGAGGCAATGTGACTGACAGGTTACCAGAACAAGCCTGTCCTGCCACTATCTGGTGCAGGCCCATCTGCATCAAACTGAAGGCCATGTACCTTTAACCAACTCTGTCACCCCACTTGTGTGTTACCCACCTATCCCGAACAAATCCTCTCTCCTAGATGCCCCACCTTTGCCCCCCATGTTTGTCTCTTAGCCAATTTTGATTTTGTCATTTGGAGTTCCTGCTCGGAGTTGTCCTCACCGTCCAGCAGTGACTGTTCCCACGCCATGTCTTCCCAGTGCAGACCATGTCTGTCCCTCAATACGCCGCTGTTGCTATTATGTTCAGAAGCCTCCAAGACGTGCTTCTACACCACGACTGCACCAGGGTTTCCAGCCTACCAGCTTGAGATTCACTCTCCAGAACCAGGACGTTAGTGGTTTTTTTCTGGAGTGAACGTCTGCCCCTCTCCCCAGATGTTACCAAGGACCACAAGAACAGTGTGGACATCATAGTCTCAGGTTCAGCCAACCAAGAGCTAGGGAGCCCCTTTGGACAGGCTGTCAGGAGAGACCAGCTCTTGGAAAGGGACATCTGCTTGGTAAAAAGGGGAAGACCGTCAAGGAGATGGATTGACGCAGTGGCTGCAACAATGGGCTCAAACATGACCACGGCAGCACCAGGCAGTGTTTCCTCCTGCCGTGCATGGGATCCTGCTATGTTGGAACCACCTGGCTAGTACCTAACAAGTACAACAGTGTGGAGCCCCTGGGGGGTGCATATCATTTCTTGGTTATGACCTGAAAGGTTGATGGTTCAAACTCATTCCGAAGTGCTTTGCAGGAGAGGCTGAGACATTTGCTTCTGAAAGGCCCCAGCCATGAAAACCCAGTGGAGAGGTGGTTCTGATATGTGTGGAGTTGCCATGAGCTGGAATTGACTCAGCAGCAGCTGGCTTGGTTTGGGTTATGTCAACACAGAAAACAAGACACCTCCACCTGTCCCCTTTAAAAAACCCACCAACCAGACTTAAGTGAGTTTAGTCATCTGACTTAGGTACAAGACCATCTTGAGGTAGGGCCTTCCTGACAGTTTATACATGATCTAAACACCTCAATTATTCCCCAGAGGTCAACGCAGCCCTGCTTCCAACTATTAGGGCGTGTGGCCTGAAAGCCACTCTTCCTGTCCCTAGAGAATGTAGAGAATTTCCAAGGATCGAATGAAATTCAAAGTTTGGGTTTTATTCCTGCCTGGGCAAGTGCCAAGTAATTCCTAAAGAGAAGCAAAGTTAGATTGTTCTTACAGTCTTAAATTCCTAACTAGAGACCTCCTAGTGCCCAGCTTAGGAACTAAGGTGTAGGAGCTTGGGTGTAAAAGCCATCTAACCTGCCCCAGTTATTTTTCACACAGACCTAGTCACTGGCAGAGCAGGGGGTGGGGGGGCAGTGGAGGGACAGGCAAGCCCTCTCTGATCTCTATGGTGTGAGAACAACCAGTGCAAGTTGGCTCCGTTGAGCAGAAGGGGCTCACCATGACGCTCCCGCCGGCAGGGTGGAGTTCCCCCGTCCGTGCAGCATCCTACGTGTTATTCCTGGTCACAGCACCTCATGCGCAGCCGCCACCCATCCCTCGGTGGGCACTCTGATGTCGCCACATGTTGAACAGGTTCCATCAGAGCTTCCAGACTAAGGAAGAGTAGAAGAAAAAACCGGTAAGCTGTTCCTGAACACCATAATGCAGCTGTCCACAGCGTTGCCGTGAGTTGGAGGCTAAATTGACTGCAGCCAACAACAGTCTTCTCCCTCAGGCCCGGGGGAGGCACCGTAATCTCCCCCCACCAAAGTCAAAGCAATGTTGGTCTAAGCCAGCGGTTCTCAACCTGTGGGTCGCGACCCCTTTGGGGGATCGAAAGCACCTTTCAAAGGGGTTGCCCGATGCGTAACAGTAACAAAGTGACAGTTATGAAGTAACAACAAAAATAATTTTATGCTTTTGGGGGTCACCACCACATGAGGAACTGTGTTAAAGGGTCGTGGCATTAGGAAAGTTGAGAACCACTGGTCCAAGCAATTCCACTGTCCCTTCCTCTCCTGGAGAGAAAAGGCCATGGAAGGGTTGGAAGAAGAAGAGACAGAGGCTCACTGCCCAACATCCCCAAGTGACAGCAGAGTATGGGCAGACAGTCACTCATAGATGGTCGGACGCAGGCGCCAGACTCAATCCATGGTATTTTCAGTGGTCTCGTGCGCATATGAAAGTTGGGCACGGAATACATGCAGAAGACTGAAGAGGAGTGCGTGCATTTGCATGGTGGTGCTGGAGGAGAATATTGAGAGTACACTAGGTCGCTAAAAGGACAATCTCATCTGTCTTGAAAGAAGTAGGGCCAAAGTGCTCCTTAGAGGCCAAGATGGCAAGACTTTGTGTCACACATTTTGGACATGTTTTCAGGAGAGACCAGTCCCTGGAGAAGGACACCATGTTGGTAGAGGGGAAGCCCTCAAGGAGATGGACTGACACCATGGCTGCAACAATGGAACAGTTGTAAGAATGGCTCAGGACCAGACAGTGTTTGGTCATTCATAAGGTCACTATGGGTGAGCACCAACTCAATGACACCTAACAAGGGAGACTATGTCTGGTAGGATGTTCCCAATTGCACAATTTGACCTAGTTTCTATTCATCCCTTGGTGGCCCAGACCTGTGCTATAGACTACTGGGACTTTACACTCTGTCCTTTTGAGGTGCACAACATCTTTCATAGGTGACACCAGAAGGATCGATGTTGGGTTCCACTAAGTGACCTGGGCTGGACCTCAATCTCACCTGTAGCAGATTTAATACTTTTCTTTTTCTTTGAAATGCCCTTTGCAATTTTTTGTTCAGTTCTTTGACTTCATCGTTTCTTCCATTTACTTTTGTTAATCTACTGTTAAGAGCAAGTTAAAGAGTCTCTTCATGTCTGCCCACAGCTCATCAGGTCTTCTGTTATTAATGTTCAATGAAGCAAATCTGTTCTTGAGATGGTCTCAAAATCCAAGTGGGATGTATTCAGGGTTGTAATTTTGCTCTTGTGAACTTGTTATGATGTTCTTCATCTTTGACTTGAACTTGAATGTTAGCAATCAGTGGTCTGTCCCACAGTCACCCCCTGGCTTGTTGGAGCTGCTGATATTGAGCTCCTCTATCATCTCTTCCCACAGATGTAGTCAGGTTGATTTCTACAGATTTCATCAATGTGTATAGCTGTCTTTTGTGCTGCTGGACAAAAGGTATTGACTACGAATAAGTCATTGGTCTTTCAAAATTCTATCATGAGATCTCCAACATGGTTTCAATCACTGAAGTCATATTTTCCAATGACTGTCCCTTCCTCTTTGTTTCCAAGTTTTGCATTCTAACCACCAATAATTATCAATGCATCCTGATTGCATGGTTGATCAATATCAGAGTGAAGATGCTGGTAGAACTCTTCAATTTCTTTATCCTAAGCTTCTATGGTTAGTGCATAAATTTGAATAATAGATTATGTGTTGCAATTATCATAATTTGGATATATTGGGCTAAATAAAAAATTTTAAACTACCAAGAAACCCCACAACTTTCTGCCATTGAGGCAAGTGGGAGGTATAGCAAGCCTAAAGGACAGAGTACAAGTGCCCTTCCGAGGCTGGAAATATTTATAGGCTTTTTGCTCCCAAAAATATCTGCTGGTGGGTTTGAATCATTGATTTTGCAGTCAGCAGCCCAACAAGTAGCTCAATAACCCACCAGCTGTCATCTGGCAAATAAATTAGTATTATTTTAGTTCAAGGATTGTTTGTTGGCCTTTAGGAGTGTTTTCCAGTCCAGTCTGTTGGGGCATCATGCTCTGACCCCAAAGTCCACCTTCAGCGTTCCCTGGGGACCTCGCTGCTCCATTTTCTTGCTGTTCTGTTGCACCCCCTTAGTGTTTTGCCTCGGTGTGGCGGGATCAGATCGGGTGCAATTCCCACACTGTGTCTCCAGTGTTGTCCCCTGTAGGACTATGGGTCAGTGAGGGGCGTCATGTCTCCTAGTGGGCCCGGCCATGTGGTTCTCTCTGTGAACTGGCTGCTCTAATTGGGGACATTTTCTTCAAGGCCTGGTGCAAATAAATTATTGTAAAGAATATACTTTAAGTTTTGTATAATGCAATATAGTCTCAAAATTGACTTCATC
This sequence comes from Tenrec ecaudatus, assembly GCF_050624435.1. Lineage (NCBI taxonomy): Eukaryota > Metazoa > Chordata > Mammalia > Afrosoricida > Tenrecidae > Tenrec > Tenrec ecaudatus. Next base: position 184,475,203 of record NC_134532.1, read on the forward strand.
TGCTTCTTACTCCCTTTCTAATGTGCCTTCCAGAAAATGAGAAGTTTGTGTGCAGCTTGATTCTTTCTGTTGGACGGTGAGGTATGGCTAGTGAAGGTATGGCCAGTGTAACCATCTCAAGCGGGAAAAGACCTGGTGACCGGTGGTCTGCATGGGAACAAGGGGACTAGCCCGGGAAGTCTATGGAGCAGGTCTGTTCTGTTGCATGGCTTCACTGTGAGCGGAACTAGACTCAGTGCTACCTAATGACAACGACAACGACAACAACACACGTGTGGTGGGGAAAACCAGGTGTTTTAGCTAAGGAAGTAACACTTTCTGGGAGTCTACTCAATTATAGGGTTTAAGGCAAAGGCCTTAACTTATTTTTTTTTATTGCTGTGGGACCCTTCAAATTTCCTAAAACCTATATACTCCTTTGTGGACTGATGGTTTTTACATATACAGAATAAAATATATAAGATTACCACCCCTCCCCCAAGAAAAAAAGAACCACATTTATGGAGAATTTAACAAGATATTGTTGTTGAGTTCATGCTTTTTTTTTAAGATGCGTTGTGTAAATATATAGTGTGGTACTTAAAAAACCCAACAACGACACGAAGCCTTTAGATTCCTCATTCCTCAAACCTTAGTAGTGGGCTGATGGTTAAAAAAAAAAGCTCTTGATTTTGAAAATGACGGTGGCAACATATGTATAAATGTGCTTGATACAATTAATGTATGGATTGTTATAAGACCTATAAAGTCCCCCAATAAAATGATTTATAAGAACAAACAAGCAAACAAAGGGAGAGGAAGATGACAAAGGAGAGAAAAAGAGGAGGAAAAGCAAAATGGAAATGGACTTGGAGTCTTTATTGATAAAAAAGTTCATCTCAAATAAACAAAAAAGATTTCCCCCAAAATTTAATGCTGTTGAAGGATAGCAATCAAACTATCTTAAGGAAGCAAACATGGATGAACACAGTAAGCAATACATCCAGAGGCAGGCGTGCCGTGGCTGGGAGGTGCCGGGCAGTCAGTTCTGGGCCTCAGGACCCTCTGCACAACTGAAGCAAACACTGCCTCACAATTGTTCCTGTGCCTAAGCCAAGGTGTCATACGTCAGCAGAGACCAGTCCCTGGAGAAGGACACCATGCTTGGTAAAGTGGAGAAGAGGAGGCAGGTCCACAAACATCAGTATTTGGAGTGGTGGTAAGTATAAGTGATATTGTTCCATACCTGCACAGGTGTGAAGTGCACAGTATGATGCTGTGATGTCCTTTTAGAGTTACAGTGGCTGCTGGCGCTGAAGAGGTGTCTTGCCCACATATGTCATTAAAGGCAGTGCTAAGTGCCAGAGTGGTTTGTGAACATACAGACATAATGTTTTCAAATTCTCAGTTAAGCCTGGTTTGCCCACGATGAGCGAGTTTTCGTGGAACTCAGGACATTGAGCAAATTAAGTTGAGTAGGTCTTCCTGTCAGGAATGCCATGAATGCTGTCATTGGCTCACAGATGGCGCCCCAGGGGAAGAACTCTTAGTGGAATGTGGCCTTTGTTAGGTGTGCCTCCTCAGCTCCAACTCATAAGAAGACAGTGAAACCTGACCTGCTCCTGCTCCAGCTTCATGACGCTTGAGGTTCGTGCCCGCTGGGGTGGCTATTTTCCCAGACCCTCTGCTTGACGAGCTGTCATGTCCTTTTGTAGAAATCTGTCTTTCCTGTGATGTGCCCCAAGTAAAGGAGCCAAAGCCTCATCAAAATGACATCTTCACTTTTTAGAATTTTAAAGAAATCTTTTGCAACCAACTGGCTGATATATTTTTCATGGAATGCAAAAGAGGCTGGATTCTTATCAGTAGCGCTTCAGATTAGAGTTGTATCTTGAAGATGAAAAGAACCTCAGAGAAATGAGCCCCCCACCCCCCCCCAAACAGTGATTTCCTCAAGTAATTGTTGGCACATTTGAGCTTTAAACTCGCAATTTGGATTCACATTTTTAAATGGAAATGCTTAGCGTGACTGATGGGTAGATGATTCACCTGTAACAATTAGAGCTGGAAGTGAGCCAGGAGCCACTGCCATTCTTTCAACTCCACGGCCTCCAGGAAAACATTGTGTAATAAAATCAAATTCTGCCTGGTGCTGGCTTTCTTAGACCCACATGGCACCAGCATGTAAGCTGAATGAGCTAGAGTGGTCTTCAAGTTCCTACTTTTCTGTCGTCAAATGTAGTACTTCAAGGATGAATAACTTATCACCAATACTTCATCGATATTTCATTGTTGTTAGAAAATAAAACAAACTCTCTGCCACTGAGTCGATTTCAACTCATAGTGACTCTATTGGTCAGGGTAGACCTGCTTCTTAGGTTTTCTCAGACCATAAATCTTTATGAGAGCAGACAGACTCATCTTTCCCCCACTGAACACATTTTTTCTTCTTCTTTCCCTCCTCCCCCTCCTCCTCCTTTTTCTCCTTCTCACTGCCATCAAGTCAATTCCAACTCATACTGATCCTGTAGGACAGGGTAGAACTGCCTGTGGGATTCTGAGACTGTAACGCTTGACAGGAGTAGAAAGCCTCATCATTCTCCCAAGGAGCGACTGCTAGTTTTGAACTGCTTATCTTGTGTTTAATAGCTCAACACTTAACCCTTATGCAACCAACACTCCTGACAGAGCACCTGGTAGGTTCGACTAACTAAGAAGTGGGCTTGGTGTTCTGATTTTGACCCTTCTCAACTATGCTGCGTTGGGTCTCCATTGCTTCATCAACCATTTAGGGATAATCCTTACAGCAGTGAAGTCCCTGAAGAAGGACCCGAAAAGTGGCCACCAAACAGTCTGAGAAAAACCAAGAGAGATTCCCAGAATTCACATGGATAATATGTGAATATCAATAGGAGCTATACAGACACAAAAAGTATGTGAAAAATATGTGATTCCCACAGACTTGTAATGTGGTTATACACCAACAAGAAGATATAGAGATATTTTTGACATGTTTAGCATGAGTAGAAATTGAAAACTTTAGTAGACCAAAGGGTTAAACTCAAACAGCCAAACCCATTGTCATTGGTTCATTCCCATCTTATGTGACCCTATGTAGGTTTTCTGAGACTGTAAATCTTTATAGGGCCAACAGCCTCATCTTTTTTTCCTGTGGAGCAGTTGGTGAGTATCAACTGCCAACTTTGAAGCTAGCAGCCCAAAGCCTAGCCCACAGTGCCTTAGATGTTGCATAAGCTGAATCCAGCCAAGTGGATCCTGTGACGTCCTTCTCAGTCCATTAAAGTTATGAAGCCAGTGGACTAGCAATGCCGCAAAGGCTCAGAACCTAAAGAAGAAGGAGAGCAGAAAGAGGACATAATGTTTCATCTGGGCTCAACCAGTTGGGTGACTTTTCCTTTAGGCAAGTAAGAAAGGAACTTTAAAAATTCAACCTCACCAAGTTGTGAAAAGCAAAGGAGACTTTGTGTAAGTGAAGAAGGATCTGTCATCAGCAGAAAAATGAAAACCAAGAAGACAATGTTCGAAAGAATGAAGTACTTAGTGTTAATGTAAATCGTTCCCAACCTTCGGTTGGATTCCATTCCAATGACTCAGGCCAAATACTTCTTCCTTTTCCTTTCCTTCATTTTCATTCTTGTTGCCTTTTCCGACCACATAACAAGCAACCCCACAACTTACAGGTATGCAGCATGAGCCAGGATCACACAGTTGGCATGCACTTTCAGTTTTGTGCTTTTGCCCAGAAGAATCAGGAGAGTGAGCCTGTGCCAACCATCACACACCTGAGGGAAAACACCACCCTGTATTCACTGCGCTGGGTCGGAATCCCAGCATGCACCACCAGAGACAAGGTGGGTAGTGGGATGCCTGGGATTTTATAGGAACCCCGTGCCTTAGCTTTTGCTTTTGTGTCTTGTTAGCAGGCATCACGTTTGCTTGTTAAGCTCCCTCTTTGAGTCTCTACCATGTCATGTTCATGGCATACGTCATTGAGCCTCGTACAAAGTGACTCCCTCCATGGGGACGTTGTGTCTCTGCTAACAGGTTAGGTTTTTGGAGCTTCTTCCACATCCCTTTATTTTTATTTCAGTAGCTGTTTTGGAATTGCTCTGGAAACTATGCACTGAGTCAGAATGAAACCATTTGAGAACTAGGTTCCAAATTGAATAAGGCAAGAGCACTCATATATCCAGGGGCATATCAGATTTTATTGCCGTTCAGCTGAGGACAAGGTTTTACTCATTCTGCTGAGCAGACTCTATAGATGGAGGACAAGGGTGGAATAGCTTGGAGATGTTTAGAAGCCGTACATCTTGGAGTAGAAATGGAAACTGAGAGTCCAGACTGGGCGAGTCTAGAGCGAGTTGATGGCAGAGTGCCGGCACGCTCAGCTGGATGACACATGGCGTCACCACCCCTGGCTCAACTGGACTTTGAGTAGAACCGTGCTCCACGGGGGCTGCAGTGTGTGGGTTCTGGTGGCAGGTCATCAGGCCCTTTTTCCAGGTGATCCTGGGAGGACTAGCATCTCTAGTCTTTCGGTTAACAGCCAAGCACGTTAATCATTTGCCTCCTCCAGGGGCCTCCGACCTTCTCTTGAGTCTCCCCATAAACTTTTAGATATACTGAAATTTAGATTTACTGTTTAAAGTTTTAGATTTATGGAAGAGTTATAAAAATACAGAAAAGCATTCCCATAGGCCTTGCCTCACACCTAGTTTTCTCTATTCACATCATACATTAGTGTGGTATGTGTGTTATGGTTATTATTTTTTATCAGGTGCCATTGGGTCGGTTCTGACCCATAGCGACCTACACACAGCAGAAGGAAACACCGCCTGGTCCCACGCCATCCTTACAATTGTTCCTGTGCTTGAGCCCATTGTTGCAGCCACTGTGTCCATCCATCTCATTAAGGGCTTCCTCTCTATCGCTGCCACTCTACCAAACATGGTGTTCTCCAAGGACTGGTCTCTCCTGATAACATGCCCAAAGTTTGTAAGACAACATCGTACCATCCTGGCCTGTAAGAAGCATTTGGCTGTACTTTTTTCAAGACATATTTGCTTGTCCTATTAGATGTCTGTGGTCCTTTCAATATTCTATTTCAATATTCTATTTAGTAGTCCATGGTACTTTCAATATTCAGAATTCTATTTCAAAACTCTAATTATGTTACCATGAGAGAGCCCATAATTGACATATTATTAACAAATGTCCATACTTCACTTCTCATTTTCTTAGTTTTTACCTAGAGTCATTTTTCTGTCCTAAGATCCCGCCCAGGATCCCCCAATACATTGAGTTGTCATGTCTCCTTAGACTTTTCTTGATGTGACAACTTCTCAAACCTGTCTTGTTTGTACCACTATGACCATTTGGAGACTCGTTGCTTAGGTAGTCTGTAGAACATCCTTCAGGTGGGATTGTTCTGGATTTTTATTTTTAAATGATTAGATTGGGAGGGTCAGACAATGTTTGTTTGCAGTCCACAGGGACTGTGAGTTAACACTCACAGTTGCAAAACACAAGATCGGAGGTTCCAGTTCACCACGAAACAACTCTGAAGAAAGGCCTGGTGATCTCCTTCCTTCCAGCTACTGGAAACCTCACGGAGCCCTGTTCCACTGTGGCCCACCTGGGAGCACGTAAGTCAGAATCAACGAGAATGCAGCACATTTTCTGTTTTTACTCAGACGAATTGAGTAAATCGGTCGGTACACACCATCACACACTTGAGGGAGGCGGCATTTCCCTCCCGTCATCTCAAGAGTACACAGTCTCAGTTTACCACTGTTTGGTGTTGACCTTGATTCCCTGTTTGTCAAGTTTTTTCACTACTAAATTATTGTTATGGCCTTTTCTGTACTGTAGGCTTTGGAAGGAAGTCCTGTGCAGGCACCACATTGAAGGAAATGACATTCCAGCTCCTCGAGGGCGGAACGTCTGCTAAATTATGTGGAGTCTTTCTGTATGGACGATTCACTTCTTCTCTCCCATTTAATGCTTTCCCAATCACTGATTTATATAAATATGGGTCCATGGATATTTACTTCATACTTTGGGTTATTCTTGTTGGGCGTCCTTGAATTGATGCTGACTCACAGTGGACCCATGTGAGACTAGACTTGCCTGATAGGGTTTTCTAACGTCTTTCCAGGAACAGAGGTAGAATCCACTAGTTTTTACTCAAGTCGTTTCATCTCTAGGCTTTGGATGCTCTTTCTGTCAACCATTGTGTCTCAAATGTTTCCTAATTGTAGTTTTCACATTTTCATTTAGATTTTTATTGATTTTATTTTAATCAACTCTTATTTAATACAACTCTTATCACAATCCATACATACATTCATTGTGTCGAGCACATTTGTACAATTGTTGCCATCATCATTCTCAAAACATTTACTTTCTACTTGAGCCCTTGGTATCAGCTCCTCATTTTTCCCCTCCCTCCCCGCACCTTCTCCCTCATGAAACCTTGATAATTTATAAATTATTAATATTTTGTCATATCTTACACTGTCAAACATCTCCTTTCACCCAGTTTTCTATTGTCTGTACCCCAGGGTGGGGGTTATATGTAGATACTTGTAATCGGTTCCCCCTTTCCACCCCACCCTCCCTCCACCCTCCCGGTATCGCCACTCTCACCACTGGTCCTGAAGGGATCATCTGTCCTGGATTCCCTGTGTTTCCAGTTCCTATCTGCACCAGTGTACATCCTCTGGTATAGCTGGATTTTAAAGGTAGAATGGGGATCATGATAGTGCGGGGGGGGGGGGGCGAAGCATTAAAGAACTAGACTAGAGGAAAGTTGTATGTTTCTTCGGTGCATCCTGCACCTGCAATTCAAAATGTATCCTGACTGGCTCATCTCCCTGAGACCTTTCTGGGTTTGGGGTCACCAATCCACACTCTCCCTCATTCACCATGATATGATTTTATTGTTCTTTGGTGCCTGATACCTGACCCTATTGACACCTCATGATCATACTGGCAGGTGTGCTTCTTCCATGTGGGATTTGTTGCTTCTTAGCTAGATGGCCACTTGTTTACCTTCAAGCCTTTAAGACCCCAGATGCTATATCTTTTGATAGCTGGGCACCATCAGCTTTCTTCACCACATTTGCTTATGCGCCCAATCTGTCTCCAGTGATCGTGTCAGGAAGGTGAGCATCACAGAATGCCAGTTTAATAGAACAAAGTGTTCTTGCATTGTGGGATTACTTGAGTAGAGGCCCAATGTCCATCTGCTACCTTAATACTAAACCTATAAATATATTCACATAGATCTGTTTACTCATTCTTATATATAAATATATTTACCTATGCACATGCCTGTATTTAGACCTCTATCAATGCCCTTTGTCCACCAGTTCTTTCCTCTTGTCCCTAGAGTAATATTCTTGTGGACAGTCTCCTTTGCCTTTAGTTTTACAGACTCTGCTCATTCAGAGTATGTTCAGCACCTGTTTCTCGTGCCCCCAGCAGTGAAGTGGTTTCTTGCATTCGTAATTCCATTGTCAGGGTCCGACTTCCATCTTGAGAGCCCCCAATCTCCTAAATGATTTTTCGGCTTAATTTGCATGCACGAAGGTCCACTTTTTGTGTGCTGGAACATCTTGAGGAAGCTGTCAAGTGTGTGGTGCCATATACCTACTATTACACTATGACCCAGACTAGTTTCATGGTCCTAACAAAACACCGCCCCCCCCCCAGTGTGCATCACCTGGTCAACCCCCCCTTAAACCAATGGCTTCTGTAGTTGCCTCTTTTTCTTTTTAAACATTTCATTGTGATTTAGGTAAAGGTTTTCGAAAAATATTATTTTCCCAATCAACAGTCCATACACAATTGTTGCATGACATTAGCTATCATGGGCCAGAAAAAGCTCTATTTTCTCACTGTTTCTGTCCATCCTGTTTCCCTGCCCCTCCCCGTCTCCTCATTTTGGCTTTGGGCAAACGTTGCCCTTTGGGGCTAAGACTGCTCTAAGGAGCACACTCTTCATGGGTGCTACTCTTTCATAGTCCTGTCTGTTTCTAGGCTAAAAGGTCCCCCCCCCCCCCAGGAATGTCTTTGCTTTAAAATTAGAAGATTACCTTAGGGCAGTAAGTCATTGGTTTCTCTAGTCCCTATCCTACCAGTCTGTCTTGTTTTTTGTTTGTTTTGTACTTTGAATTTTGATCTACACTTTTTTAACCAAATCTAACGTGAGTTTTCTATCGTGGTGTTGATCAGAAGGGTTGACGGGGTATCCAGGCACCATCCGGTTCTTCTGGCCTCTGGTGACAGGAAGTGGTGAGCAACCACTGCTCATTCTGTTACAGTTGCACCTTTGCCTTTGAAGTTAGATTTTCAGCCAGAGGGTGTAAAGGAAACGCATCCAAATATTGAATCTGGCCTCCAGGTGGACAGGGAGACACGTTGTGTCCCGCACTGGGAGCCCTGAGAATGAAGAAAGCAATCACCATTGGTGCTCGATGCAGACTTTAACTTCCCTGTTGGAGGTGCATAATGGTTTCATGATGGGCTGCTAATCACAAGGTTAGCAGTTTGAAACCACCAGATGCTCCATGGGAGAAAGAGGAGGCTTTCTACTCCCATAATGTTAGTCTGGGAAAACCACAGGGCGAGTCCGACTGTGTCCTCTAGGGTTGCAATGAGTCGGAATCCACTCGGTGGCAGTGAGTGTGGGGTTTATTTTTTGGCTGGGGACACTAGTGATGCAGGAGCCCTGGCGGCATAGCGGTGAAACACTTGTCTGCTAACCAAAAGGTTGACAGTTTGAGCCTACTAGAAGCTCCCCAGGAAAAAGGTTGTGCAGACCAGATAGAACCTGGTGGGGCTCCCGGAAACCAGAGCCCTTACTCTTCAGGTATAGAACTGAACTCACTTCTTCGCTACACCCCGCAGCCGTTTAAGATTGAAGGGCTGCATCAACCCCCAAGACAAAGTTCAGAGGGAGGAGGGCTGAAAACAGGAAACCCGGATACATCATGGTACAGTGAGGAGATTGCGAGGGATGCATGGAAATAAAATGCGCTTGAATCATTGAATGTAGACATGATGATCTGCTCGGTAAACCTCCACCCAATTCCCAGTAACAAAGTTAAAGCAGTGAGGGTTGGTTTCCCTTTGGGCTGACATGCCAGCCGCCCTGGTCTGAGCCACAGCCTCCGCTTGCCAGCGGGAACAGCCTAGAGGCAGCACCGGGGGTACACACCCTGGGAGAAGCGACAGCCTGTTTTCCTTTCAGCAGGCTGTTGTGCAAGAGTGACGTGAGCACCTCCTTCTCGTTCTTTCTCTTCTAAAGTTACTTTTGAAAACCCAGCTGAAGGTGACCCCAACATGCAAGGAACGCCGGGAAGTCGGGCAACTGAAATCAGGTATGCATTTGGGTGCGGGCAACGGCTGCCCTTTTGCTCTGCATTTTCCCTGTCCAGGTGGGACTCTCCGGACAACAAGGCAAGTCCTGGCACTGCCTGCCTGTTCTGCCCAGCAAGGGTCTGACTTCAGTAAGTGAGTTTGAAGTTGAGGGAAAGGTGGATGGGGGAGGCAGCGCAGCTTCGGGAGAGAGGCCTGTCAGGGCTGACCACCAAGTTCACAGATCCTCCTGGGCCTCACAGTGGCGGGGGTATCCAGGTCTGTGCTATTGAAATTATGAGGCCCAATTTTGAGTCACCTTTCAATCTCATGTTATTACCTTTATAAAGACCGTTTCAGCATCTCTTAGGATCCCGAAAGAAAATAAAATGTAACTCTTCTGTGGGCGATGTTGGATATTGTTTTCATTAAGTGAGCAAATATAATCTGATCCATCCCCCTTTCTTCCCTAGCTTACTGATTAACTGAGTGTCTGTTCTAGAAGAATAGAAATGCTCTCTTATTTTTCATTGCCTTCATGGCACCTAGCACATACTCAGTATTCACAAAAAATAAACTGAATAAGCCTGCTACCATTTGGTCGGTTTGAACTCACAGTGAGCCTGGAAGACATAGCAGCGCTACCCCCATTGAGTTTCCAAGGCCATATATTTTAAGCACACAGATGGTTCCACATTTGTCCCCCACTCTGTCCAGGACCTTCCAATGGGATCCTTTTCAGAGCAGAAACGGGCACATTTCCATCGCTCGGAGCAGGAGAGTCCTTTTAGCTCTCTCTTCCTTTCTGTAAGTAAACAGAACCCAGGGTGCTGCCAAGTCTCCACGCTCAGCTTATTATTCTGCAACCACGGGCCCCTGCCAGGATTCGTCTGAACTCGCCAAAGGTCAGTCCAGGTGGGACTAGATAGAGGACACTTTGTCTGGGGAGTGAAACCACAGTGAAGCAGACACGGACCCGCCTTCCGAGTGCACGGGACTCGAGGACATAGGCCTGCACAGAGGTGATGTGTAGTGGGTCACAAGTCTCTGTCTCTCTGTCTCTGGCAGTTAGCACCAGTGTGCCCCTGCACAAGTTACTTCATCTCACCGTGCTTCTGTTTTCTTGTCTATAAAGCGGTGTCCACTAAGAGAAATCCTTTTTATGGAAGTGAGAAATAAATGTAGCCCTGAGGAGTAGTTAAATGCAACAACTATACAGGCAAGCATTGTGCTACACATTGTAAAACACTTTTTTAAAAACCAAAAGCCTAGCAGGTGTTATTTGTTATCATGTGCTTACTATGTACCAAAAAGAAGCCCTCTTGGCTTGGTGAGTTACTCAGTGGGTTACTAACCACAAGTTCAGCAGTTCAAAACCACCATCTACTCTGCAGCAGAAAGACGAGGCTTTCCACTCCTATCAAGATTTACAGTTTCAGAAACGCACAGGGGCCATTCTACTGTGTTCTAGAGGGTCGCTATGAGTCAGAGGTGACTTAACAGCCATGGGTTTGGTTCTGTCTTTACTATAGATCAGGCTTTGCCCTCAGAATATAGTCCAATGATGGTATAAACTTGATGAAGCAGATGCCATTCTTTGCCCATTCACAGGGTAAACAGAAGTTAAGGAACTTGCCCAAGTTCACAGTAAATGGCAGAGACAGGCAGGTGATTCTATGGCTCTTGTTTTCAACTTATATAGTTATTCTACATAAGTAGATACTCATGTTTCATGAAACCCAAGGCTCTCTGGTGATGGATCATATCACCAAGTGTCATGGGAGGTTCTCACACAGCTTTAACACAATTATCATCTTCGCTAAGAGCATGTCAGACACCACCGAGTTTTATGAAGCACTCTATTGAGGAGGTTAAAATAAATGTTTAAACTTATGTATTTATGATTGTTAAAATATGGTAATGCTGCTTATACAGCTTTAGAATTTTTTATGAACTGAGCATAGAAAATCTTCACACATTTTACCTAAATTAGTCATCACAGCAAACCTAGAAGGTCCCAAACTATTATGATCTTTATTTTCTAGATGGAAGAAGCAAACCAAACCCACTGCCATTGAGTCCTTCCAACTCATAGTGATTCTATAGGGCACAGCAGAACTGCCGCCTAGGGTTTCTGAGACAGTACGTGTTTTATTTTAAGTTTTTATTATATAGTTTAAATTAATTCTTAATTGGGATGTATTACATATCTCACTCCATAGTTCGGTCACGTCAAGTAGAATTGTGCAATCGCTGCCACAATCCGTTTTCGGACATTCCTTTTCCACATGGCCTCCTTGACAGCATGTCCCTGTTACCCCCCATCATCACTGCACCTCTTGACTTTGTCTCCTTGTTACCCCCATCATCACGGCACCCCTTGACCTTGTCTCCCTGTTACCCCCATCATCACTGAACCCCTTGACCTTGTCTCCCTGTTAACCCTCATCATCACTGCACCTCCTCCTCCCCAAACCCTTATGCTATCTGCTGTCCCGGTAGGTTCATCAATCCTGGGTTTTGTAAGTCTTTACGAGACCAAAAAACTTCCTCTTTGTCCCATGGAATGACTGGTGAATGTAGACTAAAGACCGAGGGTAGCCCAACCCAGAGCCCACTGTGCTGCCAAGGAAACAGGCACGCAGAGCTGGAATCACTTGCTTAGGTCCCAACAGCTGGTCCAAGGAGCTGATTCCAAACTGTCTGGTCCAACTATCATGACCCAGTAATTTTATATCATGGGATTTAAGTGGCTCTGCTTGACTAGAGGACTAAGTTGGAGTGGTGGGGGGAAGCATAGGAGATTAGAGAATCCGTGTCAAGTCAAGAATTGTAGATGCATCTGAAAGAAAGGTATGGCTTGTAGTTCTCACAGACTCCAAACCAAATCGTCTAGCTGTAGCGATGTTCCCAAGGAGGGAGGGCACCATGAATTTCTTTGGAACATGGGAGAACCACTGGATTAGTTTCTATGACGGCATTTACAGCAAAGGCGCCTGTCTAAAAACACGCTCATTATTTTAAATGTCAGTCATAGAGGAGAGAAAAGGCAAGCAAGGAATCTCAGATTTTGGTTGTATTTTCAGTTATTTTGGGGTGAAGAAAACATAGGGATGACTTCATTGTCTATCGTCTGTGTACATACAGACGTGTATAGCTAGGCATGTGTGTGTCTGTGTGCATTTTCCCAAACTCAACATGTATCAGAAAAGGAAAGTACGGCCATTCTGATCACCCTGCTTTTATCTCAGCAGTTACAGATTTTATCTTGTTTACGATACTTTTATAGGAGATTTTGATTTCGTCATAAGTGTCTTGCTTTATTTGTTGAACCAGCATCTTTCTTCTAAGGAACATCACCACCATCCATTTTGATCCTATAAGCATACTTAGGGGTGGCAGTTTTGCACATCTCTGCGAGCTGAGTGGAACACAAGATGGAAAGCTTGGCCGATTTTCCTCCCGTGTGAAAGATCTGAAAATGTGGCTCAGAGGAGTCCATCCAAATCATTCATCCAAGGCTAAGCTGAGAGTAGAAGAACTGGGCTGAGTCCCAAGAAGTCCCAAGTTCAAGTTAAATAAGCAGATGTCTAGACACAGTGTCCAGAACATCCACATTAGTGTAAAATAATTACCCAGAGGCAGCCAATCAACGACTGACTACATTGGTAGTTTGAGGTGTGACCTTTCACAAGGAAATGGTTGGAACTCAGATGCAAATGGAAAGAGTTACACAAAAGCATTTTTCTGGCGTCTGGCCCATGATTACATTAATCCAACAATTTATGTAACAGTCTCTTCAAAGATGCTCATTGTCTGTAGGTCAACATATATTCATAAATCAGTATCACAGAAATATCTTGTATTAATATTTTAAAAGATTCCCTATGACTATGACATTTAAAAAAATAGATACAAGCTCAACTTCCTTTTCTGATTTAGCAAAGAAACTAAGAATCATGCATTTGCATCCTTGGCCAGAGTTCTTTTTTGCTTGATATTATTTATATTTGTTGCTATTATCATTTTTAATTGAGTTAACTAACTTATTTTAGAATTTAGCATAGAACAACACTAGTACTCAAGTTAAGTTAATCAGGATATACTAGAATTATTACAGAACACTAGTACTTAAGTTGAGTTAACCAGCCTATACTAGAATTTACCACTGACCACGAGTACTTCGGCTGGCAAAAATAATTTTTGCATATTGTTTAACATGATAATACTTACCCATAGACCCATCTGATTCTAAGAATTATATAGTAAACTGATTGAAAGTTCTTTTCGTTGCTTTATAAAACTAAGAAGTGAGTTACTGCATTTCCAGAAGTGAAATGTCTGGTATGATCATAGTGTATACAGATTTTGGTGGAAGGTGGGCTCAGTGCCTACCTTTAAATAATGCACATTTTTGGAGTTTGTGTATGTGTATTCTTATTAATGAGCCTGGAGAGTACTGATGATCATTACCAAGCAGCAGATGCACAATTTTGAATCGTGTGCATTTTTATGATTCAATTCAAGGACCTTGCATCACTCAGCATTCCCCTGCGCTGCTGACTGCATCGGTTGACTTTGCTTCTGAAGGCCTATGTCATCAACAATTGACGGGAGAGGGTGACATTGTTTTAATATAATTGCAGACGCGGGAACCCGTAGCTGCTGCTCCACCAGCCACAAGGGCAGTTCCCTCGGTAACATGAAAACCACGTTTGGAGAGTTCCGGCATTCTCAAAATAGAAAGCTAGAGGAAGGCGCCTTGGGACCTGGCAAACATTGGGACCCCCGGAGCCTATCTCTCCATAAGGTTGCTGTAGTTAGGGGCCATCAAATTGCTTCCAACGCACAGCAACCTGAGTTTGCACAAAACGACACCCTGCCTAGTCCTGCCCCAGCCTAACAATTACTGTGTCTGAGCCTATTGTTGCCGTCGATGTCAATCCGCCCACCACAATGATGTGCGTGACCCTCTTTTTGGCTGACCCTCCACTTTATCAAACACGATGTCCTTTTCCATGGAATGGGCTTAAAACATTCTGGCCGTACGTCTTTGTCTATTCTCTGATATCAAACCAAACTCACCGCCATCGAGTCAATTCTGACTCATCACAAGCTTACAGGCCAGGGTAGACCTGCCCCTGGGGGTTTGCAAGGCTGCAATTCTTTACGGGAGTATAGAAATCCTCGTCTGTCTCTGGTGGATCAGCTAGCTGTTTATAACTGCAGATCGTTCGGTTAGCAGCCTAAGATGTCACCACTGGGCTATGGCGCTGCTTTCTTCCCTGATAGTCCATGGTAATGTCAATATTCTTCACGAACACTCGACAGTAGCTGCAATATACAACAATGGAGAGCCACACCTGACCTCCCAGGCTTTGCTATTGCCACGAAGGAGGGGTCAACTAGGCTACCACGACCCATCATCTTTCCCTTATTCTGACACCAAACGTTCCTCCCACACCACCCTACATCCATGCTGGGCTCCACAATTCGTTGCAATGTCCACACAGAACTCACAGGCAATACAACTAAGGGCGCTTCGTAGGTAAGGTCATAAGTTACCACCAGTCAGGACCAGCACACAGTAAGGATACAGTCTGGTCTCCCGAGGCAGCAATTGTGTCTCTATAGTTCTTAGACTCTCAGCCATGTGGTCCCTTGGCCTTTGCCTATACGGGCCAGGAAACCAGACCACCTGTCACGCTGTCCCACGGTTCCCACAGATCAATGACCAGAATGATGGACTGTCACAAAGGGTTGAACGTTTGAAGCAAATGCAACATCTTGTGTCCAAAACTCCAGATTCACTGCCATTGGGTCAATTCTGATTCACAGTGACCCTATTGGACAGAGTGGAGCCCACTGCCTCTGTGGGTTTCCAAGGCAATCGGATGTAAATATTTCTGGGAGTAGAGAGCCTCGTCTTTTTCCCACAGAGAGGCTGGTGGGTGAGAGTGGCTGAGCTTGTGGTTAGTAGCCAATACATGACCCACTATCCTACCAGGGCACCTTGAACACCTGGTACATGCCCTCTTTTATTCTTGTGACAGACTCAAAGATGTCACAACCTGGATTTAGATTTTAGATGAGAGATTGAACCCACCCAACACGATCCTGGAAGCATTCATGGTGTTGGTTCACATTTGAGATTGAGGTTTCTGATGACCTCTTTAAAATGTTGCAAAGTAAAGAAGTTCTTTTTTTTACCTTTCTCTTTTTTTAAAAAAACATTTTATTAGGGGCTCATACAACTCTTATCACAATCCATACATATACATACATCAATTGTATAAAGCACATCCATACATTCCCTGCCCCAATCATTCTCAAAGCATTTGCTCTCCACTTAAGCCCTTTGCATCAGGTCCTCTTTTTTTTTCCCTCCCTCCCCGCTCCCCCCTCCCTCATGTGCCCTTGGTAATTTATACATCGTTATTTTGTCATATCTTGCCCTGTCCGGAGTCTCCCTTCCCCCCCTTCCCTGCCATCCCTCTCCCAGGAAGGAGGTCACATGTGGGTCCTTGTAATCAGTTCCCCCTTTCCAACCCACTCGCCCTCCACTCTCCCAGCATCGCCCCTCACACCCTTGGTCCTGAAGGTATCATCCACCCTAGATTCCCTGTGCCTCCAGCCCTCATATGTACCAGTGTACAACCTCTGCCCTATCCAGCCCTGCAAGGTAGAATTCGGATCATGGTAGTTGGGGGGAGGAAGCATCCAGGATCTGGGGGAAAGCTGTGTTCTTCATCGGTACTACCTCGCACCCTAATTGACCCATCTCCTCTCCTGAACCCCTCTGTGAGGGGATCTCCATTGGCCGACACTTGGGCCTTGGGTCTCCACTCTGCACTTCCCCCTTCATTAAATATGGTATATGTATATATATACACACACATACACACATATATATACATACACACATATATATACATATACACACATATATCTTTTTTTTTTTGCATGATGCCTTATACCTGGTGCCTTTGGCACCTCGTGATCGCACTGGCCAGTGTGCTTCTTCCATGTGGGCTTTCTTTCTTCTGAGCTAGATGGCTGCTTGTTCACCTTCAAGCCTTTAAGACCCCAGACACTATATCTTTTGATAGCTGGGCACCATCAGCTTTCTTCACCACATTTGCTTATGCACCCATTTGTCTTCAGCGATCCTATCATGGAGGTGTGCAGTCAATGATATGACTTTTTTGTTCTTTGATGCCTGATAACTGATCCCCTCGGGACCACTCGATCACACAGGCTGGTGTGTTCTTCCATGTGGACTTTGTTGCTTCTGAGCTAGATGGCCGCTTGTTTATCTTCAAGCCTTTAAGGGCTAAGATGCATTTGACCCATGCCATGGCATTTTCAATAACCCCAGCTGCATGCGAAAATTGGATATTGAATAAAGAAGACTGAAGAAGAATTGATGCACTTGAATGATGGTGCTGGCAAGAAATACTGAAAGTGCCATGGACTGCCAAAAGAACACACAACTCTGTCTCAGAAGACGTATAGGCAGAACACTCCTTAGAAGCAAGGATGGCAAGACTCCGTCTCACACGCTTTGGACATGCTATCAGGAGAGACCACTCCCTGGGAAAGGACACCGTGCTTGGTAAAGGAGAGGGGCCCCCCAAAAGAGAAAGACCCTCAACAAGATGAATTGACCCAGCGGGTCCAATAATGGCCCCAAACATGCAGACAATTGTGAAGACGGTGCAAGACCCAGCGGTGTTCCTTCTGTGGCGCAGTGGGTTGCTATGAGCTGGCACCGACTTGATTGCAATGGACCACAGCAACGACTCAGTTTTTAATATTGCATTTGAAAGTTGGTGCCCCCAAAATTGTGAACCTCAAGTATGGGTGAGACTGACTGTCTCTAACTGGACGAAAACCCAATATGATACTTGCTGCAGTTTTATTTCCTATTGAAGTAAAATGACTTCCCACTTCTTGGTGCTGACAAGAACAGTTTGTCTGGGAAACTAGAGATCATCACCTCAAATTGTCCTTGTCAGACAGTTTCACTACCAATCCATCACTATGATTTTAGATGCAATTGAAATCAAAGTTCTTTCCTGTCTCAGGATTAAGCACAAGTTGAGTGTGCAGGTTAGTTTGGCATAGTAGACGGGCCCATACGGTCTGACTCTGGTGATCTTAGCCATTATAACCAAGCCCTCCCCTAACATCATTGGACCTTATTAGGCTGTACTGGAAGTAGAAGATTGTTTCCTTAATTACTTCATTTTTTATCAACTCTGTATCTAGATCCTTGTCCATTCTCTTCCTAAATGTTAGCGCCTCTGAACTGGGTCCTTGGATTCCGTTTTCATTTGGTCAGCTCTGCTCTCTTTGTGATGCCACAGGTTGCTCATCAAGTATGTCTTCTGAGCATTCTGATCCTGGGGCCATCACCATAAACAAGGTGCATTTGAGGCCTGGTCACGTAGTGGTTACTAATTGGGCTGTGATCCCCAGGGTCAGCAGTTCAAAACCACCAGCTGCCCCAAAGGGAGAAAGATGGACCTTTCTATGCCCGTACAGTCTCTGCAACTCACGGGCCAGTTCTGCCGTGGCCTATAGGGCCGCTGAGCCAGCATTGACTCGGTGTAGTGAGTTTGGTTTTTTGTTTTTTATTTTATTTGTTTTCTGGGGCTAGCATAGGAAATAGTCACAAAAGTTGTAGCTTCAAACAACCCAAAGCTGTTCTCTCACAGTTTGGGGCGTTAGAAACCCCAAGTCAAAGTGGCAGCAGCATCCTACTTCCTCTCAAGTCTCTCCAGAGAACTTGCCCTCGTCCTCGGCCTTTCCAGCGTCTGGCCGCCAAGGTGGTCTTGAGTTTGTCACAACCTCAGCCTCCCTCTGCCTTGAGAGAGCCTTTGGCTTTGTGAGCCTCTCCGTCTCGTCTCCTTATTTTACAAAGACTCAAATGATTTCCTCTTGGGGCCTTTGATTAATTGCATTGGCAAAGACACTATTTTCAACAAAGTCACCTTCTGAGGTTCCACTGAGCTGAGTTCTCGAGGGATGCTATTCAACCCACCCACTACACAAAGTCAGGTGCCAAACTGGGAGGATGATAGCTGGCCACGCCTCTATCCAGATGGAGCGTCTCTTACCTGGCGGAAGCACAGAGCAGGGTGTCATTAGGGAACATTTTTTTTTTACGATGTAGTTAGTAGTAAACTACATAGAAACCTTATATTGTAGCTTCTCTTTCTCATGGGCCACGCCTTTACTGGATAAGTTGCTTCTCCCTGGGTTTCAGTTCAGTATTTTCAGATTATGAACGCAGACACTGTGTTTTGGGCCATGAGTCAGGCATCTTCCTCAATTCCTGGTGACATCAAAGAAGGCGACTAAAGATCTTTAATAGATTTCTTGAGGAATTATCCTGCTTGAGAATTCCTGGGATATTTGTCAAAATTTCATGTCCATTTGTGACAAAAGATACTATTGCTTGTGTTACTCTGACATGAGACTCAGACTCAGTCATACATCGCCAGACCATTGAGCACCTCCATGTGTTAACCACAAGGCCAGGCCCTGGGATACCATGACAAGCAAAACCATATATCATCTCTGATCGTTTGGGCATCAATCAAACAATCACACCAATAAGTGGAATGCCTTTTAACCCCAGTGAATGGCAGAGGCTGATAAGTGAAGATTGGAATGAAGTCTGAAGAAAGGATGGGATTTGACTAGGTAAAGACGAGATGAAGAACAGTCCAGAGACCAGCAGTTTTCATACGAGAGGATAAGGTACTTTCATAAGAGAGGATAAGGTTAAGGTCAAGTCTGACCTCAGTGTGGTCCTAGGGGAGCATGATTCCAGATCAAACTGGACCACGCATGGCCACCTTCAGGATGTCATGCTTATTCTCGGCACATTAGGAAGATGCTGCTGTGCTCTGTGGAGGGTAGAGGGGGGATTGTCAGTGACTAGATTTGTGTGTTTTGCAAAGGTCACTCTGGTGGGAGCATAGGTTAGAGGGAAATAGAGATGAAGAAGTAAATATGAAACCAGCCAGACTAGTGGAGCAATTAAGGTAAGAAATGAAAATCGCCTAGACTGCTAGAAGGAAAATTGAGAGAAGAAGGAGGATGTCAGATGGATTTAGGACTTGCTGATCATTTGAATATGAGAAGTAGATGAATAGAGATATGAAAGATGAACAGAGAAAGACTATTTGTAGAAATCAGGCTACTTCATCCTGGACTTTTTTTATTAGTTGGTATTTAATATATACATCCTATCTTGTTTTGAAAAATTATAAAACTGGCCTTTCCAAGAGTAAAAAAATTCTTAGAAAAAATCAACTAAAAGACTCCTTCGGAGCAAGTACAGCAAGACTTCAGCTCACTTACTTTGACCGTATCACAAGGAGAGACAAACCACTAGCAATGATCTCATGTCTGGTGAACTTGAGGGCCAACAAAAATGAGGGAAACCCTCAAGGAGATGGATTGACATGAGAGTTTCAACAATGGCCTTGGACATAACATTCATAAAGATGACACCGCAGGGTAGCATGTTCTTCTGTTACACACGAGGTCACCCTGAGCCACACCTGACTCTGCAGCACACAACGATAACAACAACAACAACAACAACAACAGAAATCATCGAGTCAACGTATGGGGCTGTTGAGTTGATTCCATGGAGGGCAACTGCGCCTTGTGGCTTCGGTGGCTGCAAAGCTCCAGGAAAGCAGCTGCCACACCTTTCACCTGCGGAGCAGCCGGTGACTTGGAACCTTTTGGCTAGCAGCTGAGTGCTCAGCTCATGCACTACCAGGACTCCTGCTTTAGTTCAGAGTCAGGGACATTTGCTGACTTTGGTATTGAGAACAGAACGCTTCACTGAGGTCGCTTCACTGGGGAGACCAAGCAGATAAGTCAAAGGATGAACATGTCCTACTGAAATTGGTAGTTGGCAAAATGTCCACCCCCTCCATCCTGTCCTCGCTCCAGGACCTGAAAAGCTCCCTGTGGTGTCCGCTGCCATGCCTTGCTTTCTGTTGCTGACAGCTGCCTGGGAAATCTTGGCTCCTTTCTGGACTGTGGCAAAGAAACCCTTAATCCAAGCCGTCCTCCTGTGGGTGAGACTTTCTCCAGTCAGTTCCGGTTGGGGACGACCTGTCCAGGCCGTTGGTGGCCACATTCCCATAGAACGCATCCTTTCACACAGTTTCTAAGGAGGGGTCGGCCCGGGGAGTCTGAGAGCAGCAGCTGCTTTATTGACTGTGGTCTTTTTAAAAAAAACAATCAGTTCACCCCTGAACCCAAGAGTTGTTGAAACAAAACTCTATTTTCTGTTTATTTTTCCGGGGCCCTCTGCTGAGGAGAGTTCACTTGGGGACAAGATAGCTAGGCCTGGGAGCTTTATCAAACCTGAACCTGGGAAGAGAAAGTGGTCAGACTGCTTTTTCATCTGCCTTCTCATGACAGTCACTCATCCAACGGCTGGCAGGACTTCTCTCTGAAGATGGCCATGCGATTCTCTGACGACCTTTATCTAAAAGGTGCAGCTGGGGCCATGACATCAACCCTTTACCGCGCACTATCTATTACAGGGCCCCGGTGGAGTAGTCAGTACGCATGGGGCTGCTAACTGCAAAGGCAGCCATTGGAAACCACCAGCCCCTCCGAGGGACAAGGATGGAGTTTTCTACTCCTATAAAAAGTTCCTGTCTCAGAAACTCACAGGGCAGTCGACTCTGTCCTGTAGGGTTGTTATGAGTCGGCATGGACTCAATGGCCATGAGGTAGGCTTGGTTTAGTTTTATATTACAGACACTATCCTAAGAGATTTAAATATTTGGAGTGGAGACTCAAAGCCCATCTGTAGATAATTGGACACCCCCCCCCCCAACCAACAAAAGCGTTTAAAGGAAGGGATGATTCAACCCAGGTGCAGTAGAGCTCCGACGAAACCCACATCATTCCTTTAGTTCCTGAATGCTACCATGACCCAGTCCCACCTTACAAATCTGACTAGGCCAGAGTACACACAGAGTACAGATAAGACCTCTCAACACAGCAATTCAGGACAGCTAGACCCCTCTGGAACAGTAGTGGGAGTAGCGATATCATGAGGGTTGGAGATTGAGGGTGAGTGGGTGGATAAAGGGGGACACATCACAAGGTTGGCTATATAGCCCCCTCCCCAGGAGGATGAATAACAGAAATGTGGGTAAAGGGAAACAACAGGTAGTGCAAGATAATTGATCAAGAATTCACAAGGGCGAGAGGGTGGGAGAGGGAGGGGAAAAAGAGAAGCTTATACCAAGGACTTAAGTAGAAAGAAAATGTTTTGGAAATGTTGATGGCACCATATGTACAAGTGTGCTTAATACAATTAAATAACAGATTGTTATAAGAGGTGTAAGAGCCCTCTAATAAAATGATTAATTAAAAAATTCAGTTACATGAATACTTGCAATTCAGAATAAAAAGACCTTTGAAGGCTGAAAAACAGAGTAAATGCTTTGAACGTTTTAAATTGAGCCATAGCATGCATTAAGGGGCACAAATCTTTATTATAGATTGTCATGCTCAGTGGATTTTAATGGATATATTGAGTTGTCTCAGGCAGATGTTAAAGGATAGGGTAGAAGAGCCCTGGTGGGTTGCCAAGACTGTAAATTTTTATGGGAATAAAGTTGCTCCTGTGGAGCAACTGGGGGTTCCATCTGCTGAGCTTGTGATTAGGAGTCTCTTGTCACCCACTATACCACAGGGACTGCTATGAGTCGGGATCCACTTGATGGCCATGCGTTTGGCTATACAGTCATCTAACTACCACCCGGCTCCTGATAGCACGTACTTCCGGTACCTCATAGGACTCATCGTCCTCTCTGATAAACACTATTCTGACTTCCGTAATCATGGCTTAGTATCACCTGTTCTGGAATTTAGAAGGCCTGCTGAAAAGGTAGGTTCCTAGTTGGGCGACTAACCGCAAGAGCAACATTCTGAACCCACCACCTGTTCCATGTGAGAAAGACAAGGTTTTCTGCTCCCATAAAGATTTACAGTCTCATAAATCCACAAGGGCGGTTCTCATCTGTCCATAGGTCATTATGGGTCAGAATTGACTCTGTGGCAGTGAGTTTGGTTCTTGAATTTTATGTAAAGTCTTTTTTAAGTCCAAGCTATTTCAATTCCTTTTAAAACTTTGTTGGTTTCCGATAAATCAGCTTAGAATCCTCTCCATCTGAAGGATGTGGCACCAGGAAGGCTTATTAACAGTTATAGAAATGACCCAACCACACTTGCTCAAAGAAAGCCATTTCTTAATGTAAGCATCCTTAAGACACTGGGAATAAGAACCTCTTTTCATTCCGAATCCAAGAAATCCAAGGTGCTTTGTATTTATAATTCTTTCTTTCTCTCTCTCCCCTTACCCTACTGGTGGTGAGAAGAAGCCAGGTGCCCCTCCAGCCCGGCATCCTCGACACCTCAGCCCGCCACCTGGGAGTGCCTTTAGCGAGTTCACCTAGGTCATGAAGTGCACTATTTCCCATGTACCTCAGGTGACCACGATTTTAGACTTTCTCTCACTATGTGATGCCCTCACCTGCAGCTTTCTAAAAGATGTTCCCTGCATCTTTTAAACACTCACTAGTAGTACATTTATATGAGATGTAGCCAATTTGTATGACCTTTGTAAGGAGCCCTGGTGGTGTAGTGAGTTACTTGTTGGACTGCTAACCACCAGGTTAGAAGTTCAAAATCACCACCTGCTCTACTAGAGAAAGATGAGTCTTGCTACTCCCACCAAGCGTTAGAGTCTCAGAAATCCATAAGGGCAGTTCTACCCTGTCCTCGAGGGTCACTCTGAGTCAGAGTTGACTTGATCGCAATGAGGACATGGCCCTTCTCATCCTGGTTCCTTTTGTGATATATTACAAATTCTGGACTCGATGGCTATAGCTGTAAGGCTGTTTTGGAGGGAGCTCTCTGCTGTGCTAACGGACAGGAATTAAAGTGAAACTGGGCCTCGTGTAGTAGAGGGCGTGAACCAAGCCACACCCTTTCTTTCTTTAGGGATTTTTTTTCTGCAGAAAGACAGAAGAATACCTCAAAGTCATTCCTCTGTGTATGAGGGTCATCTCAGAAGCCGAGATAAACCCATCGAAGGAGAACACCTTCTTGATCTCTGTCTGGAGTATGTGTGGGGTTGGGAGACCAGAGGCACGAGCGATTGTAGCACAGAGACCATGGCACAGAGCAAAGGAGCCAGGCTGGGATCAGAAGTTAAGGCGAGGAGACCATGAAGCAGAACAGAGCATCAGTGCCAAGATTATGGGATGGTAAGGCCAAGCAGGGAGCTGTCTTCCTGGCCCATAAAGGCAGAGGACAAGGGACCATTTGGCTGAGAGACTGGGGACCAGAGAGAGACTTGACTGAGGACAGGTGTTGCTGTGGACCAATGATTATATCTTAACTCTGTGCTGATCAGGCCTGTGGTAACATATGAACTTCCTCAACAAACCCTCTTAACTGTGAGGATAGTCTGTGTCACCGGACTGCACCTATGTCTGGAGAGGGACTTAGGGACTCGCATCAGACTTGAGGACTGGAGTTGCACTGGACTGGGATGTTTTCCTGATACATACTTATTTCTTGATAGGAGGCTCTTATGCATCTATGGTTGTAATTGGATTTGTTTCTTTAGACAACCCAGCCTAACACAGGAGAGGTGGCTCAACTATCGGCAGGGACATCTGCTTCCCATCTGGTTCACGCTCACTCTCATGGCTGGTCGGTCGGTGTCTATTGATAGCTAGGAACTCCACCCGGATCGAGGGATACAGGCCCGGATCCCTTTCCGTATAAACCCAGTTGTCTTTGAGTTAATTCCAACTTATGATGACCCCCTTATTTTCCAGAGTAGCTGTGTGTGCTGCAGAGTCTTCTTTTTGACTTAATTCATTTTAACTTTTGGTTGTGGATTGGATGGAGGTTAACAGGGAAGGTCATTACTTTTACGTTCAACAATTCATGCACATTTCGTTTCATCTCATGGATGGTCGTCCCCTCGAGGTCACGTTGACTATTCCATTTCCTTTCTGTGTTTCCTGCCGCATTCATCCTCCTTTCCCAATCCCCGTGAAGGCTATCCTTGGGCAGGGGGCACTCCTTTGATCCCATCAGGCTGATCATTCCATGGTCTGTGCCAGCATGGCCTTTATAGACTTGGCCACGAATTGGCAGAAAATTGAGCCACCGGGGTGAGTTCGATCTCAAATCAAAGGGTGATCACCATAGTCTCTGTCTGACCAGACCACCTGGTATTTTTTTAATGACTTTGAATTCTATTCCACATTGATCTCCCACTCTACTCAGGACCTTCTAATCTGATTCCTTTCAGAGCAGTTGGCAGTGGAAGCTGGGCCGTCCAGTATCTCAGGATGATCTTGGGAGCATGGAAGCTGTTATTCGGGAGGATCAACTGCCTTCATGTATTTTCCATTTTCATCGCCCTTCTGGAAAGTTGCTCCTTAAATGGCCTTTCAACAGGAAGCAGAGCATTGCCTTGGTGGACTAGGTTATGCCAATTGACATTGATGTCCTCTAAGCTTTGGGCCCGGGAGATTTTTCAGAAGTAGATCACATGTCTTTCTTCCCAGGCACCTCCAGGTGGACTCAAGCATTTAAAATTTTGGTTGACATCCGAGAGTGTTAACCTTTGCTACCACTGTGGACTCCTCTTTCTCCAAAAGCATGTCCATGTGGCTTATACTTCTTCACAGGATGGTGATTGAGTTCCAAGGGTGATGGTCTTGTGATGGTTACATAATCTTGTGTCAACTTGATAAATAGGGTGAATGAGTGGAGGCTAGCTTGTCAATCAGATCACAACCTGATGGTACCTCCTGGTGGGCATGGCCTTCTCATAAGGAGGATCCTGGGAGCTTTCTCTCTTTCTCTGCCTTCACCTTCCAGTTAAGGAGCCTTGCAGAGACCTGTACGAGCTCTGGAGATGCGTCTACCACCACTGGATCCATAAGCCTTTGTACCCATTGGCCGGTGATCTTCCTGCATTCTGCATCATTGCATGTAACTGCTTGAGTCTGAAGAGTGATTTTTGGAGTACTATAGGACTTAGGGACTAGTATTGGACTTATGGACCTGATCTGGACTGGGCAAGGATGGTTACCTCATACATAACTACTTTTGGATATTAAGCTCTCTCTTACCTATAGGAATGTCCCTGGATTTATTTATCTAGTCAACCTGGTCTAACTCTAACGCAGGTCTTTAGAGAGGTGGGGGTTTTTTTATGACCTATGCTTAGAATTCATATCATCCATACTTCTGTCAAACTCCTGTCATGCTTGGTTGAGACAGTCACAGGATCCACCAAGTTCAAGAGGAGGGGATATAAGCTGCTCTTCGATGAGAGGATGGCATGGTTCTGAAAGTGCAAATGAGGGAATAGTGCGGCAGCCACTCTTCTGGAAAAATGCAGTCTGTACTCGCCTTTCCACCCTCCCCATGTCTGCAGGACAGTCGTGGTCCAGTGGGAGAAGTCTTCCTGCCTTCCACGCAGGAGACCCAGTGCAATTCCTGACCAACGCACCTCAAGTGCAGCCAGCACTTGTCTGTCCGTGGACGCTTGCATGTGGTTCTGATGCTGAACAAGTTTCAGCGACACTTCCAAGCTCAGACAGAGAAAGAACAAAGGTCTAATGACCTATTTCTTTCAACCAACCAATGACAATCCTATGACTCGCCATGGTCCAATCCTTTTGTGTGTAGGGGGGCCCTGGCTCAGGGGCCAACTTGACGGCAGCGCATAACAGTAGCAGCAACAACATTGTTTTCTCGTTAATGAAAGCCCTTCATTTTAATGAAGTCCATTAAAAATCATGTCGTTTTTATGGTTAGTGCTTCAGTTCCTTTTGTGTGCTGTTTTGGTCTTCTGCCTACCTTAATGCTAGACTATATTGTGGGGCGGAGGGGTGGGGGGCGGGGAGCGGGTTGTCCCTGTAGGACAAAAAGAGCTTAGGGCTTGGCTACTAGCCAAAAGGTTGGCAGTTCTAACCAAGCCATTGGGCAGTTGTACTCTGTGCACATGGGGTTGCCATGTACGTCAGAATCGACTCCACAGCAACCCCCACAACAACAGCACGTTATTACAGTTCATCCTCATCCCCGCTCGGTCGCTCTGTCTGCTGAGCACCGCCGTGCTCCTTTTAACAGAGGAGGCAACGAAAGCACTGAAAAGTTAAGTTTTTTATGCTGCTTTCTGCCTGTGACTTCTGTGGCTTCCTAACACCCAGAGGGACCCCTATTCCTGCCGGGCTGCTCTGATCAGGTGCAGCGCTCTTGGGACCATCTCGGAGCTTGATTGTCCCTCTAGAAGCCGATTTGACGATCTCTATTTTCCTCACCCTCCCCTGGGGCCCACACTCTATGGAAAACAAGCACTTTCAAGGTGCTAGATGAACTCACCACATGTCAGGAAGGTCATGAAATTAGATGAACATGCAAGGATTTTTATGTCTTTTGCTTTGAATTTCTGTTGCCACTGTTTATCATTTGGTTGGTTGGTTGCCAGACAGAACAGAGTGAAGAAAAGTTAACTACACACAGTTCAAGTGCATATGGTCCTCAAGCAGGGTTCGTTTTCAATGTGACACAGAAATAGCTACACAACCTCAAGCAGAACCACAAACCGGCCTGTCTGTTGCACCAGGAGTCTGTTTGGGTAAGTGCATTTTTGCCAGGTCGTTCCACGGCTAAAGCGAGCAAATACTCACAAAAACCATCAGGGAATTGACGGGAATGCTGCTCGACTTGTACTAGAAACAGCAATGTTGTACCAAGGGGCAGTCAGGCAGTGAACATGGAGCATGGAGCCACTGACTAGCCAGAAGTCACCTCGGAGAACTTGGTGGCCCACAGAATGTCACCATGTGGAAACGCCTCCATGTTTAGCTAAACGGCATGACCAGGCATTTGGAAGCCTGCCGACTTCACACACGTGCTCCCTCCCTTCCTCCCCTCAACCCCAGGGTAATAGAAGCCCAATGACTCACGAGCGGAGGAGGGAGGCAGCTAGGGCAGGAAGGCGGTGGTTTGCTTTGCAGGTTTCCTGGGGTTACTGTAGAGAAGAGGCGACAAGAGGGTCATCCTTTGCTCACTCAGAAGCAGTTCCATTTCAAATGCAGCCATGGCCTGGGACGAGCGAAACAGATGACTCCTTCAATTTAATGGCTTTGCTTCCCCTTGCTTTGACATGTTGAATTGATGGGTCAGATTTCGTGTATTTAATCCCTCATTGCTAAGGGGCTGTCTAAAAGGGGTTCTGACATCAAAATAAAATAGAAGCTCTCGTGACATCCAGATTGAAAAGGGGCGGATATTTATTGAGGCCTGAGGAAGTGCCAAACAGCCCTGGTGAGACAGTGGATCACGAATGGCCTTGTGGTTAGCAGTTTACACTATGGCTCCGAGGGGAAGAGGAGGCTTTCTGTCCCTGTAGAGATTTACAGCCTTGAAATGCACAGGCGCAGCTGTACTCTGTCCGCTGCTGTTGACAGGCGCCGTAGGGTCGGTTCTGACTCACCGTGGCTCTGTGTACAACCCACCGAAACACATCCTGGCCCTGCACCGCGCTCAGCAGTCTTCTTCTGTTTGAAGCCATTGCTGCAGCGACAGCGTCAGTCCATCTCGTTGTGGGGCTTCCTCTTCTTCGCTGTCCCTCTACTTCACCAAGCGCGATGCTCTCCTGCAGGTGCTGGTCGCTCCGGACAGCATGTCCAAAGTAGGTGAGTCAAAGTCCCGCCAACCTTGCCTCTAAGGAGCAGTCTCGCTGTTCTTCTTCACAGACAGATCCGCTTGTTCTTTCGGCGGCCCGCGGGACGTTCAATATTCTCTGTGAGCACCAGAGCATCACTATTGGCAGAATTCACTTGATGGCAGGGACTTGGGTTGGTTTTTTTTTTAACTACGTGCCAGTAGTTTAAACAATTCAGCTCTTGACTACTAACTTACTAACTGAAAAGCTAGTGCTTTGAATCTACCTCGGGGCACCTCCAAAAACGGGCCTCATGATCGACTCCCGAAGGGCCCCGTCTTGAAAACGGTAGGGAGCAGAGCTCCTGTGCACACACGGGGTTCCCAGATGTCAGAATCGACTCATCACCTGACGACAGTAAGTATGTGCCAAGAGCCTTGTAGTCAAGCGTAATTTAAAGTTCAGCTATTCAACGGAAGAGTGGTCCGCTTGAGCCCACCCAGAGACTTCTCCAGAGACAGACCCGGTGATCACTTTCTGAGAGACCACCAGTCTTGAGAGCCCTCTGGGATAGGTCTACTCTTCCTGCCCACAGGGGGTCGCCATGAGTAGCAATGTCTACACAACTAACAGCAACAACAGTACACGTACTTGTTAGTGTTCTCAGTGTCGTTGAAGTGCGGTGGCCAGTCATCGCTCTGAAAACCCACTGCCATTGTCTCTTTTGACTCACGATGACCCTGTAGGACAGGGTAGAGCTACCCCCATGGGTTTTCCAGGCGACACCTCTCGACAGGAGTAGAGAGCCTCATCTTCCGCCTGTGGAGCAGCTAGTGATTTCACACTGCTGACCTTGTAGTTAGCAACCCAATGCGTCAGCACGACTCCCCCAGGACTCCTGTCAGTATCCTAGGCTATCGATAGGAAGAATGAGACACAGAAATGGCAGCAAAACCACTGTGGGCCAAATGAGAACAAATCATGAAAACTCCCATGACAGGGTTAGCATGCCAAAGCAAACACGCCCAGAGCCTGAAAGGACATGCAACCCAGACCAGGATGAGCACAGTGTTCAGCATCCAGGGCTTCCACGGACATGGAGGGAGCCTCCAGGCACACCTGGTTACGGGCTTCTTCCAAGGCTTACGGAGGAAAACTTGGGAGGAACGTCACAACTGGATGGCACATTGGCCATGATGGCCCCTGTATAGCTCCACTCATGTGCCTTTGAAGCCCTTAGCAAACTCCTCCTGGACAGTCAACTGTCAGGGTTCGCAATTCTTGCCGACACCGGGAAATTGGTCATCTGGTTGCCCAGCAGCTTCCAGCCAATGACTGATAGGAGATGGTGCGTCCTTAACCCAGCTCCCTCTCTTCTGGGCAGACGACCAGAGCGCCAGTCTGCAGAGAGAGAAGGGGAGTTCCAAAGCTCATCTAATCCATAAACTGCTCACTCCCCTCCCTAACTCAGAGCTCTTCCCCGACTCCCACAGCGCCTGGGACGGCTGTGCTCCAGCTGCGCCAAAGAGAGATGGTAGGAAGACACCACTCATGGGCTTCCTTTCTGTCCCGACTCCAGTCCACGAGTCCCTACCAGCAGTTTCTGGAAAGATCTCCGAGTTGCACTCCACTGTGTGTCTCAGAGCCTGACTGGGGAGTGGGGGAGCGAGTGGGGCAAGCCAAGATATTATTTTGAAATATACTCAAGTTAGGCTTTAGTAAACTATCTGTAATTCTTATTCCACGGTGTCTGCTTCACCTGGCCCCATCAAATCTATTTCCACTCATGCCAATCCCATGTGTTACCAAGCAGAACTGCTCCAGAGATTTTTTTTTAATGGTTGCCTTTATTCTAAGAGTCCTGGTGGTATTGTGGGCATGCGTTGGGCTGCAATCCGCAAGGTCAACTATTTGAAACCACCAGCCCCCCACTCCCCCCTTGGACGGGCTTTCTACTCCTGTAAAGAATTATAGTCTCAGAGTTCCACAGGGGCAGCTCTGCCCTGCACTATAGGGTCCCTATGAGCCGGGTTGACTCCATGACAGGAGTTGGAGGAGCACTCGTTACAAGAGAGCAGATCGCTGCACTTCCCTTCCATGGAGCTCCCGGGTGGGTTGAAGCTTTCAGTGAGCAGGCAGCTGCAACCACTTAGCTTCTGCCACACTCCTAGCAGGTGCTTGAAATGAAAAACAAACCAAACCAACCAAAAAACCAGGTGTCGCTGAGAGTCGATCCCACTCAGAGTGGCCCTGTGAGACAGAGTAGAACTGCCTCAGAAGGCTTCCCAGGCTTGAATCTTTATGGAAACCAAATGTCACATCTTCCCTGGGCCTGGAGTGTCTGGTGGCTTCAAGGTACCCACCTTTTGGTTAGCAGCCAAGAACTTAACCGCTTGGTCTCCAAGACCCCTATGCGTGTCTATCCCTATTTAAACAGCTTCACTCACTCACTCACTCACTCACTCACTCACTCACTCACTCACTCACTCACTCACTCACTGCCATCGAGTCCACGCTGACGCGTAGTGAGACCCTATAGGAAAGGGTAGACATGCCCTGCGAGTTTGCGAGACTGCACCTGTTCACAGGAGTCAAAAGCCCCAGCTTTCTCCCTCCGAGCGGCTGGGGGTTTTGAATGATCCCAGCCCAAGGTGCCTTCACACCAGCGTAGGTCTCACCAGGCCTGTGTGGGCGGGACAAAGGGCCGACGTAAGCGGTGCTCGCATTTGGGGAGATCCGCTAGTGAACTAAGGTCCCTGAACATAGGCTGTTCAGCAGCCGTCATCTCAGTTGACATAACCACTGAGAACAACAGAGAACGTAGTTTTCCCAAGCGTTAAGAAATGTTTACACATCAATAAAAAACAGCGATGAGTCTCTTAAGCACTGCAGGACATGGACAAAACTAGGGAACGTTGTGCTTAACAAACGTAATCAATCTGACGAAGATAAAATAAATATTTAATAGCACCAGCGGGGGTGGGGGAAGACAAAGAAACGTAGCTTTTGCGTGAAAAGATGTCTTTGATGATTATGAGGAGGACGGGCGGGGTGGGAGCCGGGAGAGAGAAGGATAGGGCACTGAGGAGGGAGAGAGGAAGGATGGGGGTGGGGTGGGGGGGAGGGGTGTGTGTGGGAGAAAAGAGAACCATGTTTATGGAGGGTTGAATGAGAGATTGTTGTTGATTTCCGTTGTTGAGATGGGCTGTGTAACTGTGTACAGTGAGCTTCGTGAAAAAGGAGAAACGAAATCCCTCTAGATTCCTCATCCCTCAGACAGAAATACTGGTCTGGGGACCTATAACCAGAGGAAGAAAAGGAAGACTGAAATGGACTTGCTTTCTGCAGTGGCAAATAAGTTCATTTCAAACAGATGAACAAACAAGAAAGGTTGTCAGAAATATTTAATGATTTCAGCTTCCATTTCCTGCCCATGTTGTTCATAGCTGTCAGAACGCTCGGTTTCTAGAAAAATGTCTAACACGTAAGAGACATTTAACAGATACAAGTGAATTAACTTTTTAAAGTAAATATTTTAAAAGGCTACGTTAGCAACCCATTTGATAGAAGTTGTTAAACTTGGCCTTTTATTAAAGATGCATATTTATCTTTGGGGGGGTTCTTTTATTTAATTTAAATCATTTTATTGGGGGCTCATACAACTCTCATCCATTCCAGTTATACATCCATTGTGTCAAGCACATTTGTACATTTGTTGCCAAGATGCAGATTTATCAAAGAGAATGTGTATCATTAGACGGTGACATTGTTTCCCAAACTTACTTGGCCTAGCATACCCTTTTCATTAAAAAATAAATAAGAAATTACTCAGTCGCTTACAATAATTAATTATACAGGATAGTGTGTAGGTATGTGCTTGTTTAACCTCCTCCCCCCTCATTCTAGTGCCCTGAAAGGGGAGGTGTCACCCATTTTGGGAAACAGAACTAGGGAATACCCACGTTAGTATATCAGTAGCCTGTAGTTGGCACACCATCCATGTGTGATGGACCCACCATTAGTCTGCCACATTGTTGTTCTGTAGTGGCTTGTGTGTAGCTGTCATGCTGGAAGTTATGCCACAGGCATTTCAAATACCAGCAGGGTCACCCCAGGTGGACAGATGTTGGCAGAACTTCCAAACTAAGGCCGACTAGGCAGAAGGAAGAAGTGGTGCGCTGCTGAAGAACTAGCCACTGAACACTTTCTGACTAGCTACGCAACCTCATCTCGCATCGTCCCAGAAGATGAACCTCTCATGGTGGAAGCTACTCGAAAAACAAGTATGTCTAGGGAAGAGCGGCCTCTTCAGAGTAGCGTCGCTCTGTGAATTCCCTGTAGTCAACCTTGTCGATGTGGGTGGAGCCTCATAGGCATGGAGATGCCGGACCCTGAATAAGGACGATCAGAGAAGAATCAATGTCCTTGAATTATGGCGTTGGTGAGGAATCTTGTAAGTACCATGGACTGCCAAAAGACCCAACAAGTCTGCGTTAGGAGTACTGCCAGAACGTTACTTAGAAATGAGGATGGCAAGATTTCTCACATACTTGGAACATGTTAGCACAAAGGACCAGCCCCTGAAGAACACCGTGTTTGGTAGAGGGTCAGCAGTAGGTTCCCGCATAGCAACCATTGTGAGGACGGTGCAGGACAGGGAGGTGTTTCACTCTGTTTCACTGGAACGGGCTCAACAACATCTGACAACACACTACGGCTAATTGGACATTGCTATTGTTGGAACTAGCAATGAATGAACATGTACTAATTACCATGTACCTGGTGTACTTTTGTGAAAGACAGCATGGGTTTTGGAGCAAGACAGACTTGGGTTCAGTTTTCAGCATGCCAATTTCTAGCAATGTCCTTGTGCTTTCTCATTTCTAAATCGACAAACACTGTATTTTACTGCACCAAAGATGCTATCAGTTATAAAATTTACCATTATTGCATGTGCCCTTAAGAAAGCAAAAAGCTACCAACTTAACTACAGCCAGACGCTTTCTGTGTTAGTCTGGGTAGACTAGAGAAACAAATTTATAGATACTCATATGTGTATAAGAAAGAGCTTTATATACAAGAGTAATTGAATATTGAGAAAACATCAGCCCAGTCTAGATCACGTGCATAAGACCTACATTAGCCCACATGTCTGATACCAGTCTACATGTTCCATCAGGCTCATTGTCAGTAATGTCTCGTAGGGAGTGAGCGTGTGTCCCGCCTCCATGAGCTATTGATCTCCTTAGCGCCTCCATACGGGGTCATCAAGCTGCGACCTGATTGACAGGCTAAACTCCACCCCTTCACTCTTAAGACTCAAATTGACAACAGATTATGTAACTACCACACTTACCTATCATGCGGCTTGTGAGATGCCTCCCAAATTTAGTTATTAAAAAATATGAACAAACATGCATCTGGGAGTTGATAAAATGTAGAATAATAACTACCTGAAAGATTTTTCTTGTGGGTATTAAAATGGGGAAAAGGTTAACAATAATATATGAATAATAACTAACATATTTAAAGCCCATATAGAAGGTGGCTAGTAAATATCCATTCGCTTCCTCCTCTCCTTGATCAACCTCTTTAAACATCTAAATGTTAGGAAAACACTGATTACAGTATTATATACAGTCATATAAATAGAGGAAGTTAAGCGTACTAAGAAAGCTCATTGTTTGAAAAGGGCAAGAGCTGTGAAAACTATTGACCTTTGGTATTATTTTATAATTGATGAGGTTAAAACTATAGCAGTAAAAAGACACTAAACTATTAAGTGAGGAGAGAATCACTTCTAATACAGTTAGGAAGCAATCGATGCTAATGCTAAACAACAGCACTTTGTAGTTGTGAAGACACTCATAATTCAGCAAACAGTGCAGTAGAAACAATACGTTAAGATTGCTGCAAATTTCTCAGGATTTTTGAGTCAACCAATTGGAGTTGTGAAGTAATGCAGAAGAGAAGAAAGACGTGGGAGTGAAATGGTAGACAGATTCTCCTTAAAATTTAGATCAAAATAAAGATGTCCACTATGATCACTTCTTGACTATTTAACATTGGACTAGAGGTAGTAGCCAGAGCAATAAGACAAAAATAACTAGTTCTAAGGGGTGGAAAGAAATATAACTGCAATTAGTTACACATAACATGATTGTTCTGATAGCAAACATATAAGAACCAGGTAAGGATCAATATGTTTTTATACCCAACAAAGGTACAGAGATGTAAACGTATTTTTTATAGAATCAGGGATCTTGTAGGTGTAAAAATTGGTTAAAGACTTCACTACCAGCTAAATGTAGTCGGCGGCTCACCCCCACCCAGAGGCTCCTCACAAGACAGTCTACTTCTCCAAGCTCCCAGCCGTGAGACTCCATGGAGGCAGTGCGGCTCTGCACACACGGAGGCAGCGCTAGTGGGAATCGATTCAACAACCAGCAGCCACAACAATCAGTACAGAAAGAATGCTAACGTCATGTTCATAGAAAAGATGATTCAATACTGTAAAGATGTCAGTTTCCCAAACTTGATTTATAAATATGAATGGAAGACACAATCCATTACAATACTCAGTGCTATCAAGTCGACTTTGACTCACTGTGACCCTAGAGGGAAAAGTCTTGTTTGCCCGACGGATTGTTGACACTGTAAATCTTTAAGAGAGCAGAAAGTGGATTCAAACTACTGACCTTGTAGCTAGTAGCTCACCTCATAAACTACTATGCTACTCCAAAAAAAACCAAAACAACCCAAACCAAAAACAAGTCACTGCCATCAAATCAATATTGATTCAAAGCAACCCTACCATCAGGGTGGAACTGCCCCTCTGGGTTTCCCAGACTGTAACTGTTGACAAGGGTAGAAAGCCCGTCTTTCTCCCACAGGGCAACTTGTGGTTTCCAACTGCTGACCTTGCGATCACAGCCACTGCGGCATGGGAGTTCCTACTGTGCCACTAGGGCTCCAAAATTGATGTACAGAGAATTCCAGATCTAATGAGAATTTCTACTGCTTTTCTTTCTTTCTTTTTTTCCGACTGCTTTTCAAGGGCCTTGACAGCCAGATCCCAAAACTTAAATGAAAATTACAAATGTCTGAGACGCATCGTGATATTCCTAGGGAAGAACATTGTGTGACAGCTTGCTGTGGCAGGTATTACGATTTGTTACGATGCTGCCACTCCACACGAGGCTGATACTGACACAGCGACTGACAAAGAGACTAAAGAGCCACACTGAAAAGCCAGTGTGGAGCCCAACACAGATGTGGAAACTTCGGGAATTCGTGCAGCATGGTAGAACAGAGGGAGGTAAGAATAACTTTCCTATGGATGATGTGTTGTAAATCCATAAACGTGTTGTAAATCGCACCTAACGACCACAAAACACAGCATTCTATCTGGGGAGAGGTTTTCTTTTTTATGTTAATGAGGCAGGATTCATGTTGGGCCACCGCTTGTCTCTCTGTCCTACTTTGGTGGCTTGCACCTTGCTATGCTGCGGGAAGATAGGCCAACACCAGTCATGGCAGCCAAGTTTAGTGGAGCTCCCAGATGAAGACAGATTAAGAAAAAATACCTGGCCATCTCCTTCTGAAAAAGTTGACCAGTGAGAACCTTATGACTAGCAGTGGAGCCTTGTCTGATCCAGTGCAGGCAAAGGAGCCCTTGGGTAGGAAGGCTCTGTAAATACAACTGGAGAAGGGCTGCTTTCCCAAGGTGGACTTGACTTTAATGACATGGACGGAGGCACACTTCCTGTGCTGAAGTAGCCTGACTCAAAATGAGAAGGTAAAATCTCAACAGAAGGATGGATGAAATGCATGGATATGCATTTCAAAAGAGGAAACGTGATTGGGTAAAGGCATATGAAGAGATTTTCAACCTCAATATCAATTTTAAAAATATAAATCAAAACCACTACATGGTTTGAGTGCACAGACGGTCCCAAGTTTTCCTGCTTTCCTGTAGCCATACTGTTTGTTAGTACTCTTCTGATGACCACTAGTCCTGACTATGTGCCTTACTCTGGGCCGTCTGACCATAGCAAACTTAGTTCAAGCAGTACTTGTGAAAGCACTCCCGTGTTTCCACCCTTCCGCCTGCCCTTCTGCCTTGGCCATGATGAAAAACCCTGACTGGTCTACTAAGATATGAGAGGAGACCAGTTGGCTAGAGGTCAATTGTCCCTTCTGTGTTTTTCCTAGACCAACCATGACAAATGACCTACCACAATTGACCTGCAAGCCCAACTGAGATCAGTAGAGCCTCACCCAGCTCTGCAGAACAGCCCGCCTACCCTAGACTATTGAGAAACAACAAATGGTTGTTGTTTTGAGTCACTACGTCTTGGAGTGGCAATGACTTCTATATGGACTGTTGTACAACCATCCGTCTGCAAAATGATGAAATCCGACAACGCCAAAAGTTACCGAGGAGGTACAGCAGTGGTAGTGCCATTATTTTATGAAGATGACAATGTCTCATTATCCAGAGTTCCTTTCCTGGTGTGTGTGTCTGTACTCGTCTTCCAAAACCTCATATTCCAAGGAGATATATATATATAAAGATGTTCATAACAGCACCATTTATAATAGCAAAAATGCAAACAACCCAGCGTTGGACATCAATAAAGAATAAATAATGCATAGAATTTACATTAAATGCAGTAGTGAGCGTGAATAAAGGAGAGGAAATGTATCAAGATGGATTCATCTTACAAATGGTCATGTTGAGCAAAAAAGCTGAGACCAAAGATGACAAGCAATGGGATGCTATTTATATAAAGTTCCAAAAGTTACGAAACTAAATCTATTGCTTAGAAATACATAAACGTGTAGTAAAATAATAACAAAAATACTATCACCAAATTCAATGTGATAGATATGATGGAGCATGCTGGAGGACTTCAAACGTTCTGGAAATACTCTATCTTGAGCCAGGCTTGTAGGTACACACATGTTTACTTTATGTCACTTTATATCATGCATGTTACATGTACATTCAACTTATATCTTGTGTGCTAGATATCCATTAAAAAGAATCCATCTACCTGTGATTCACTCTTGAAATGTTAGAGAGAGATCTGGACGCATGCCTCTACTGCGCGGCCCGCATTGTGTTGACTGGTGTACAGAGCAGAGCCTGGGAGACTGAGTAGCACAGTACTCTTTTTTATAATGGGAGGGGTATGTACTTTGCTTTCTGCTCCCTGATCTGGTCCAACAGTTCCTAAAGGACTGTGTCACTTCAAGCACATGACCTTTTGCCATGACCCAATATGACATCTACTGAGCATGAGCAGTGTACTGGTTCCTGTACTAACACGGATGAGCAAACGCTGATGTTTATTTATGATTTAGGAGTAGGAAAGCAATAGACAATGTGTGCCAAACACAGGACACTGGCATTCTCCCAAATGTCCAAGTTACTCGCTACTGTAGTAGAGGAATATACCTTTATCAGAGACTGGGATTGCTTTTCACTGACATTCAGATCACTCGTATCTCCTATAGTCTTAACCCGTGCTGGTAACCAGAGTACTAAAACATGTAAGAATACAGAAAAGAGAACTTAAAAAATGTATGTCCACCCCAAAACTTGTATACAAATGTTTATAGTAATATAATGCCTGATGGCCCAAAATGAAAGCAACTCAATGTCCATCAACTGATGAATGTTCACACAGAAAGGCTCCATCGGTTCAACGGAATGTCCCAGTTGTCATTGTTAGGTGCCAACAGGTTGATTTCAACTCATAGCAACCCAATGGGTTTTCTTGGCTGTAATCTTTAAGGAAGTAGAACCAAGAAAACCCCAAATTTACTGCCATATCAGTCAATTCTGACTCACAGAGACCCTATAGGGCAGGCTACAACTTCCCCTGTGGGCTTCACAGGCTGTAACTCTTTACAGGAGTAGAAAACCTTATCTTTCTCTCATGGAGGGCCATGTGGTTTTGAACTACTGATCTTGCACTTAGCAGCCCAACAGAGAACTTCCATGCCTCCAGGGCTCCAATAAGGAAGCAGATAATCAGTGTGGGGTGTTTTTATTGACCCCCTGCAGAGCCACTGGGTAAGTTCACATCAGTAACCTGTCAGTTTGTGTTTGACTCACTTCACTCAGCATAATGTCCTCCAGATTCATCCATATTATAAGATGCTTTGTAGATTCGTCACTATTTGAGCTCACAGTGTCCACGATGGAGCTGCTTGCTCTAAGGCAACAACACTTCAAGACCCCAGGAACTGCTATTTCTGATAGCACCTACATCTTCAGTGATCTCTTCATGAACGTAAGGATCGAGTAGGGCCACGTTCTAAAAACCAACTGTTCTTAGATTGCAAGCTCTGCTGTTGAGCTGATTCTGACTCAGGAAAACCCATTGGATGCTAGACCAGAACTGTGTTCCGAAAGATCTTCAATGGCAGATTTCTCAGCAGCAGATGGTCATGGTACCTCTGGATGGACTCAAATTTCCAGCCTTTCATTTATCATCAAAGTATGTTAAGTGTTTGCCATCAATATGTGTGGACATTGTTAGTTACCAGCTCCTGGAGACTGCATGTGCGACACAGCAGAACTGAGCATCACAAGGTTTTCCTGGCTGTGATCTTGACAAAAGCACTTGGCCGGGATTTTCTCCCGAGGGGTTTCGGAGTGGGTTTGAACTGCCAACCTTTTGGTTATCAGCTGATTGAAAGCCACTTATACCACTGAGGATCCTCTTTAAAATACCCACACCTAAATGTTGTCATTGTTAGGTGCTGCAGTAGAAACAAGCACTGGCTGGTCCTGTGCCATCCTCACAATTGTTCTTATGGTTGAGCCCATTGTTGGCAGCTATTGTGTCAAGCCATCTTGTCAAACATCTTCCTCTTGTTGCTGCCCCTCCACTTTACCAAGCGCGGTTTCATTTTCCAGAGACTGGGCTCTCCTGATAACATATCCAAATGCAGATTTATGTAAAGCATAGGGAAATACATACATATGTAAGAACTTGAATGTTTGCTAGTGTAATGAACCAATAAACTTTGTGTAATTTTGCTCACTGTGATAGGTTGGTTTATTGTGCCAACCTGGCCAATAGGAAAATGTGGGATTAATCAAGTGGCAGTTTGATTGTAAGGCAAAGAGATAAGTGGCTATGTAAGGTCTGCCCCCTCTCTTGCTCTCTGGTGATTGGAGCATGCTGGAGCATACTGCTGATGTAGCTAGTTCTCTGCCTCAACCTGTGAGTTACACTACTTGTGGGCCAGTTAGGCCAATTTGTGGCTCCTGTCACTAGAGTTAGAGGCTCCTGTGAGACCTGCTTTGCCATGTTTCTGGTGCGTACGTTGCTTGAGCCAGAGGCTGGTGGATCTTGTTGCCTTGCATCGCATGCCTTCAATATCCTGTCCGGGCCTGCTTCACTAAGCTCCCACGTTACTGACTGTTGGTGACCCACCCTGTGGACAGACTCTGCTTGCCTTGCCCAAAGGAGGACTCTGCTGTCTGCTTCCTTGACCTTGGACCCGGCAGCCCACAAGAGCTGAAGGACTTCCAGTATATTAACTGTTCCATGGAAGTGAGTTGAATTGAACCCTCTGTACTGCTG
Organism: Tenrec ecaudatus; assembly: GCF_050624435.1. NCBI lineage: Eukaryota > Metazoa > Chordata > Mammalia > Afrosoricida > Tenrecidae > Tenrec > Tenrec ecaudatus. The sequence continues at coordinate 184,514,935 of NC_134532.1, forward strand.
TGTGGACTAATTAGCTGTTACACTCCTTCTCTCTGTATGAACCTATATATATATATAATATATATGATATATATATATATATATATATATATATATATATATATATATATATATATATATATCCATAAGTGTCCTGGTTTTGTTTCTCTAGAGAACCCTGCCTAACATACTCACCATTTTCTTTTCCCTGTGTAACAATTTCACATACTTGGTCTTTTTGTAGAGAACATAATGAAGTATTCAGTTGAGGGCATCAGATTCAGTAAATGAAGAGTCTGTGTCCAAGGCCAAAATACCTAGTGACTAGGAAAACCCTTTTGGTAGGATTGTGTCTTGTGTATCTACTGCTGCTCTAACACAAACACTGCAGGTGAGTTTAGATAATGGAAGATGTTCTTCTCACAATTTTGGAGACTACAAGCCCCAATCAGCATCACTAGTGCTTTCACATGGAATTTGTCCACCCCACTGTATGGCTCTGCGCCTATTCTGGTCTTTTTAAAGCTCAGAAGTGATTAGGTTTAGGACCTCATTGACATAACAAAGGAAAAATCCTAGTTGCAAACAGGATTCCAGGTATAGGGGGCAGGGGGAGATCAGGATGTCAATTGGGGACACATATTTTGGGAGACATAATTCAATCCATAACAGACTGGCAGTTGAGCCGAGACCAGTAGCAGAGGCTTTTGAGCAGGTGGATGTGAAAAGGCAAAATTTGAGGTTGGAAGACATTTGTTTTTCAGGTAGGCCAGAGGAAATATCGGAAGCGGGTAAATTAAACCTGGAAGGTACGAAAAGCAAATTTTATTCATTTTGTAACGACTAGCTGCAACCCTGGCCACAATCCTAAAGGCTTCCTGCCACAGGACAACTTGGTTAGGCTGTTTAGAGCCTGTTAGAGACCAGAAGAAAGACCCTATCACCAAGGAATATTGCCCATGTCATCACTGTTGACCAACCAGGAGTTCAGGTGTTTAAAACTTATTTTCATTTTTTCAGTCTCCTTGTGGAAACAATGTTTGATCCCTCTCACAAGCTTTTCTGTTGAAAACCATCTTCCAATATTGATCTCTATTTAACTACCAATTCTTTGGAAAAGGTCCAGGAAGAGAACTCTGAAAGTGACACTTCACTCTATACCCTTTGCTTCTTTCTGGTCATGCCAAGGATCCCCCTGCTGGTGCAGTTGGTTACATACTGTGCTGCCAACCACGTGGTTGATGGTTCAAACCCACCAGCCACTCACCGAAGAAAGCAGTAGTGGCTGGCTCCCATCCAGATTCACAGTGTCGAAACCCTGTGCTGGACTCCTACTCTGTCCCCCAGGCTCTCTGTGAGTTGGAATCGGCTTCATGGTCAGTGGATTTGAGAGGGTTTGGGTCATCCCAGACTACATATCACTTCTGCCTGTCTGTCTACGAGAGATGGAATGAAAAGAAACAAGTTGCACTAAAGGAGGCCAAAGTAAATGACGTTTGCAAATGCCCTAAAGTTTCAAATGTCAGAAAAGTACCAGCGCTAGGAATGCGGGCGCTGATCCTTTCGCTGTGTTCCAGCACAGACATCCTGCTAGGTGTTCACGGGAGAAAACGGCATCGCTCATCTGGTTCTCACGCCCCTGGAACTGGGCCTGCGTGGTGCTACCTGAGATCGTCACGGACATTCAGATGGCTTCTCACAGTGTAATCATGTCACTAAGACGTCTGAGACAGTATGCCAACATATGTATTGAGCAGGAAATGAGCACATGGTGGCACAGCGGTTAACCAAAAGTTCAGTGGTTGGGCTTCATGAGGCGCTCTTGGGGAGAAAGACGTGGCAGCCTGCTTTGGCCTTAGAAACCCTATGGGGATGCTTCTGCTCTGTGCTTTGGGGTTGCTATGCACTAGAACGAAGCTCTCAGAAGAAAGAGTAAGGCCTTTCTCCTCCGAAACAACACTTTGATTTCAATTTTATGAGAGTCCCTGAAGATGATCACTTAAAACATGCCTGTATTTGAGAAATGATGAGATAATAAATATGATTTTCTAAACGGCATTCGTTTTGTGGTGGTAACAAATGGAGAAAAGCTTGAAGCTGTCAAGGATTCCATCTTGCTTGGAGCCACGATCGATGCTCATGGAAGCAGCAGCCAAGAGATCAAAGGACACGCTGCATGGGGCAAATCTTCAGTACAGCACCTCTTTAAAATGTTCAAAAGCAGGGAGGTTACTTTGAGGGCTAAGGTGCAGCTGACAAAGTCCATGGTATTTTCAATTGCCTCATATACATGTGAAAGTTTAATAAAGAAGACGGAAGAAGAATGCACGCATTTGATGTATGGTCCTAGCGAAGAATAGTGAGAATGCCAGGGATTTCCAAACGAGCAAACAAATCTGTCATGGAAAAATGGAAAAAGTATGGCTAGGATGGTCCTTAGAGGCAAGGATGAAGAGACTTTGTCTTACATTCTTTGAACACATTGTCCGGAGAGACCAGTCCCCTGGAAAGGACATCGTGCTCGCTAATGCAGAGAGCAGTACAAAAGAGGAAGACCCCAGACAGGGCGGACCGATGGACCGACACAGCGGCTGCAACACTGGGCTCAAGCATCAGAAAAATTGTGAGGGCGGCTGGGTCTCAGGTGCTGGTTTGTTCTGTTGTGCGTGGGGTTGCTCTCAGTCAGAACCAACTCAATGGCACCGAACACGCACAAGTTTTACGGTATTTTTGGTATGTGGTAATGAATATTTCTGTTATGTTGTTATGTGACAATGAATACACTTACCACATACCCTCATTTGGAGCTATGCTAAGCCATGGAATAGTTTCCCATGATGCTGAACTTAAAAAATGTGGGGTTTAGTTCTCAAAGTATAGTCCACGGCTGCACCGGTCAGCCCTGCCTGGGACTGGAAAAATGTAACTGTCCCGTCACTGTCCCAGACCTGGTGAGTCAGAATCTCCATCTGAGCACGATTCCCCAGGCTTTATTTTTCATCGGCAAGTGTGAGGAGCGAGGGTGGGGATCCTGCCCCCTGAATGGTTTTCTTCTTCTCTCTGTGAATTTGCTGCCAGCTCTACAGTCCCTGGATCTGCAGCCATGCACCCTGAAAGGTCCCTTTGTTCAGGCCAGGCAAGCCCAGCTCCTCCCTTCTCCTGGGTCAATTCAATGCGGCAACCTCAACTCATTCCATCCACTCGCCCTTCTGATGAAACGATTCCCAGAGCACCTCCTGCCTGAACATCTAGAGCCGGCAGGAGCAAAGTGGGCTTCTTTGGCTGGACCGGAGAGTGTCAGTCAGGAGCCCTGAGAGACGAGGAGAGCAGGGCTCCACGTCATGGGGATGGTGGAAACCTATGGCAGAGGAAGGAGACACCAGAAAGAGAGAGTGTAACAGAAAGAATGGGAGAGCAAGAGAGAATATTGTTGCATGGGTTCAGGTTTCCCTTTCAGCACAGGAAATTTCAATGGAGGCACATTCCAAAGAGAGGTGTGGGTGGCTGATTTACCAATGAGTTGGCTGAAACCCAGTAATGAGACCCTGCGTTCTTCACTCACACGGGGGAACCTCAAAAAGCTTGAAATAATTGAAGAAGAGAGAAGCTTTAGAAACGGTAGGTGCACACAAACGCCTAGTAGGAGAGGAAACGGCGCATCCCCTCCTTTACCTCCAGACAAGGAGGGCACTTAAACACCACTGAGCTTCATGTGTGTCCAGAGCTTGGACCCCGATTCCAATCTGAAAAGTCTGAAGAAGGGATGAATGAGGAGCTGCTTTGTCAGTGGAACAAAGAAGAGGCTGCATTGGTGAGGGGGTTGGGGGGCTGGTGGTGTAAGCTATGGTTCCAAGTTTTTTGATGAAAATAATGTGTTCTTTCTGGTTCCAGCATGAGAGATTTTACCTCTTGTCCAGAGGCAAACAGCCCTGAGGGGAAGGAAAAGTGGAGCTACTATTGGATGTTGAGGGCCTGAGGATGGAGGGGAGAGACAGCCAGAGGAGATGTTCTTGCAGAGAGGTTACTTTGAGGAAACCATCAAGCCATCATATTTTTAATTGCCTCATACTCATGGACTGCCAAAAGAACAAATCCATCCGTCTAGGAAGAAGTACAACCAGAATGCTCCTTTGAGGCAAGGCAAGGAAGGCGGGACTTCGTCTCAAGTACTTTGGACATGTTGCCAGGACAGACCAGTCCTTGAAGAAAGACGTTATGCTTGGTAAAGTGGAGGGGCAGTGAGAAAGAGGAAGGCTCCCAAGGAGATGGCGGATCCAGGGGCAGCCACGATGGGCTCTGCATAGATGGCAACAATGGCGAGGATGGTGCAGCCTGGGGGGTGCTCCCTTCCGTTGTGCCCGGGATCCCTGATGGCTGTGGTAGATCTCTCTCGTGGGAGAAATAGACCTCGTCCTTGGCTTCACTCTAGAAAGAATTCACTCCGAAGCCTGGCTGTGATCCAAGTGAGTTTTAGAAAGGATAGAAGAAGTTTCAGGTTTGACCTGGCACCCCAGGCCCTGCACCCCTTCACGTGGAGTCTTGAGGGCAGAGGATATCGCTGCATGACCTCCGAGGACCAGCTGGAGAAGCAGAAGGCTCTGGATTCTAGTTTTTCATGTCTTCCGCTGGGAGGCGTGGTGGACGATCCTGGTCGACCCCATTGGCTGAATTGAATTCACCTGGCCTAGATGGGCCAATCCAGGTGTAATGCCCATCTCGGTGTACCACCCCTTCCTGGCTAGAAGCTCGAACCTTTGAGCATGTGCAGTGGGCACCCCAGTCACTGTGCTGGCTACCTACACAGCTGGAACAGACCTGATGGCGCCTGACAACATCAAAGAACAACATCTACGGGAGAAAGGTTGGCTGCAGCCCCTGCTACTGCCGTTTAGCATTGATGACAGCAGCACCATGGAACTTCCTTGCCTTCCCTGCCTCTCACCTTCACAGCTCAAGCCTGTAAACGTACAATCTGCTCAATAACATGCCAAATGAGGAGCAGAAGGGCCTGGCAGGACAGGAGTGAAAGTGGCAGCGTTCGCTAAGAAATCAATTCCGAGATGGATCTGATTAGAGTGTTCATTAAGTGAGACCTGCACACGTGAGACCTGCAGTGACTTAGTCACTTACAGCTGCTATTACAAAAACGCTATACACGGGTGGTTTCACAAACAGTAAAAAAAAGAAAGTATTTTTTAGATGAAAGATCTCTAGTGGTGTAGTGGGTTACACCTTGAGCTGCCAAGTGTTGCGGAAGACCACTCCAATGTCCAGAAAGAATGATGTGAAGTCTTTATTCTCTTATCGGGCCAGCTCGGACTGCAGGGGCATGTTCCAGAGGAACTTTCCACCAGGCTGCAGTGCCGTCTTCCCTGGCCAGGCCTCCTTTATATTATTCAGGGAGGGTAGAATACACAAAGTAGAAGAAAAGGCAAGTTAAAGTACATATATTACTGAGTGGTATTGACAGAAGTAAAACAAAAGTCTATTGAGGTTAAGTTTCAGGCACCTTGTTTTATGATCCCATGCCTGGATTTGGTCGCTAACTTGCCCTCCTAGTGGGGCTGGAAGGTGGGCATGGTGGGAAATGAGTACTCCTGTCCCTGGGAGAAAGACTGACAGCATCTCTTGATAAGGAGAGAGGGGTAGTTTAAAAAGGAATTGCTCTCAGTGCACTTACAAACCTGCATTCCATTGTGATGTTAAAACAGGGGACCTCAGGCCAAGCAGAGACTGGTCAGAGGGGGTAGGGAAGAAGCCTTCCAGGAAAAGGGCAGCAAAGAAGACACTTGACAAGATGGATTGACACTGTGGCTGCAACAGTGGGCTCAATACAGGAACAATGGTGAGGATGGCACAGGACTGGGCAGTGTTTCATTCTGTTGTGCCGAGGCGCGTAATGGGTCGGAACTGCTCCATGGGACCAACAACAATTCTTCCACATGGGATCTCCAAGTCTTTCTCTGAGTATGCCTCTAGGTAGACTTAAACCTCTGACTTTTTGGTTAGCAACTGTGACCAATTTGTATACCCCGGGGACTCCAGAGAGAGGAGTCCTTTTAGCTGGCTCTCAGGGGCCCAGAGAGAGTTAAAGCTTTGAGCAACCATGGAGAAAATGGGCCAGTTGCCCAGTGGATGCTCTGCTGAGCCCACAGAGGGCAGCTCAAGCTGGTGCCCATGAATTTTTCATGGCCAGTCTGCATGACTGAACAACGTTCTGTAACTGTGCCTAGCAGCCCCGGAATAGGAGAGAGAAGGTAACTTAAAACATGGGTGCCATTATATGGGTTTTGCCAGGAAGGAGACTGGCAAAGACCCACTATTTTCCCTTTAAGGAGTACTGTGGCCGTACTTCTTCCAAGACAAGTTGGTTTGTCCTTTTAGCAGACCATGGTACCTTTGCAGAATTAGCCATTGACTCTATAGAGTACCATTTTACTCTGACATGCATAGAGTCACTAGAGGGCTGAGTTGACTGGTTAGCAACCAATTAACTGGTTGCTCCTTCCTCCAGGTACCTTAATATTGCCCAACTGGAAACTGTGCCCAAGGGTGCCACTTCTATCCCTAGCTAAAGAAAACTCTCCAGAGTTCAATCTGTCAGACAAGCTTGGCGTCAGGCCTCTGAAGACGAGAAGAAATCTCAGAGATCTCAGAGCATGATTCAAGCAGGCTTCAGCCATGCACCAGTGAGAGTACAGGTGTGATTTTTTTCGTGTGCGCATGGCCTGTGTGCAGTGAGGGCTTTAGAAGAAGGGATAGCTCCTGTGGTCTCCCAAGGCTTAACTCAGACAAACTCGTTGCCACTGAGTCCACTCTGACTCAGGACGACCCTATAGGTCAGAACAGGCCCACTCCTGTCGGGGTCCATGGCTGTCCATCTTTATGGGCGTAGATAGCCTCATCTTTCTCCCTCGGAGTATCTTGTGGTTTCAAACTGCTGACCTTGTGGTTAGCAGCTGATGTGTAACCCAAGTCTCTTTCATGACCTGATTCAGAGGTCAGAATCCCTTGCCTTCACATATTAGTATAAATTGGTACAAGGTATCGTGGGTCAGTTAACCACTCAGACATTTGTGCTGCCTGCCCTGAGCATGGACTTGCCAAACTCCTGCAGTTTTCAGCACTTCTAATGTTGGACGTTTGACTTTGTTTTCATTAGTATGAACTTCCTGAGATAGCTATTAGCCATCTGCAAATGCATCTCTTCTTAGCCTGTTTTGCTTTGCTTTCAAAGCATCAGGTGTTTGCTTTTGTTCAAGGCAACTATCCTATGCTCTGGATTCCATCATCTGCCTCTTCTGGGGTTTCCTCCGTGTACCCCCTATTCTGATTTCTTCACATCAACACCTCTGGGCACTTCCCACAGGTCCCATCAAACTCTACTCCGTTCCACAAATGCTTTCTCTTGACCCCAGGGCCCCTTCTACCACTCCCCTCTTTTCCTTTCTTGGCTAAACTGCTACAAAGAGGATTTTCAACTACTATTTTCTCTTCTCCAAGAACTTTCTGACTTCCACCTCTTTCACTCCCCTTAATGTCCTTCACAAGAGGCATCGGTACCCTCCATGTTGCCTTGTCCAGTGGCTAGATTTTAGTCCTTATTGTACTGGATGACTATAAATCCAACACTGATGATCATTTCCTTCTTAAGGAATTCTCAATTTTATTAGCACCTATGATCCCCTCCTCTTCACAGCCTATCTAGAGTTTGAGGACTACACCCAACATTCCTGTCCAGCATGCATAACCATATTCTGTCTTCCTCATTGGACAGTCTTGTGTTCCTGAAACAAAGGAAGCCAATCCACAGCCTGTCTGTGGTTTCCATTTGGCTGGGCCAGATTTGTCACTTAAGACCTACTAATCTCTCCCACCTCAATGTGGTGAAATTTCCTAGACATCGTGGTCTGCTTTCAATATAAGTAAACACTGTGGACAAGCTTGCTGACTTTTGCTGGCTCACTGACCTTTGGTTCTTTTAGGCTTGATCTGGGTTTGAGGCAGTCCTGGGAAACTTTAGGCAAGATACGTGAGGGGAGGGAAAGAGAGGTCGAAAGATAAATGAAAACACAAAAGTATTCCCAGGGGTGCCTTAGGTTCTCTAGAGCAGCCAATCCAGTGGCACGTCTCTATCTGTATAGGAGTCCTAGTAGCATTGTGGGCTACAAGTTGGGCTGCTAGCCACAAGGTCAGCAGTTTGAAATTGCTTTACAGGAGAAAGGTGAGGCTTTCAATTTCCATAAATACTTTCGATCTTGGAAACTCACAGGAACAATTCTGCTCTGTCTTAGAGGGTCACTATGAATCAGATTTGACTCAATGGCAGGGTTTTTTTTTTTTTTTTTTAGTATCTAACTATCTAGTGCAGTGCTTCTCAACCTGTGGGTGGCAACCCTTTTGGGGGGTTGAACGACCCTTTCACAGAGGTCGCCCAAATCATAAAAGTAGCAAAATTACTGTTATGAAGTAGCAACAAAAATAATTTTAAGGTTGGGGTCATCACAACATGAGGAAGTGTATGAAAGGGTTGAGGCATTAGGAAGGTTGAGAACCACTGATCGAGAGAGAGAGAGAGGTTTTCATCAAGAAAATGGCTTACACAGTTTTCATCAAGAAAATGGCTTACACAAGTCTATGAGTCAGATGATAGGTCAGAGGTTTTCCTTGACTCCCAAAGCGACTGGTGCTGATTAATCCAATATTAACAGGAAGGCAACAGGCTTCTGACTGCAGATGTGAATGAATCCAATATTTCTAGGTAAGATGGCAGGCTGCTGATGACTCTCAGGATCAGTAGGCAATTTGATAGGCCATTAGATCAAATCCAAAGAACTATATAGGTCAATGAGCCAGAAAAAGCCAGCAAGCTTAGCCACACTGTTTACTTGTATTGAAAACAGACCACAATGCCTAGAAGATTTTACCCTATTGGGGGTGGGGGTAAGATTAGTAGCTCTTAACTTCCAAACCCTTAAGAATCCTAGTCCAGCCAAATTCATACAAAATTTTAACCATCATAGGTGGGACTTTAAAAAGTCCCATTATCTTTTCTTTCCATTTTGACCTATACTTTCTGAAGACCCTTTGTACTTGTGAAGAGGCCAAGATGACAACTACAGAGTTCAAGGGGGATGCCTCTGTTCCTGCACCAGCAGTTCCTACCTACCTCTAGTTGCTTAGGGGCTTGAGATAAGTTATACTTTATTTTAGTGAGAGCACTCGAACCTTAAACTAATTGTTGAATTAGGGTTCATATTAAATTTCTCTTGCTAGCAATCTAGAAGAGGCTTCCTGTGGTAGTTACATAGTCTGAGGTCAATTTGGGACGAGAGGATTAAGAGTGAAAGGGATGGAGTCTAGTCTGCCAATCAGGTCATAGCCAATGAAAGCTCTGTGTGGGTATGGCCTTCCCCTGAGGGACTCTCTGGATTTCCTCCTTGGAGGCGGGTAACACTCTCTCTCTGCTCACTGCCTGAGAGACGCTCTACTGACAAGACACATGACGCTATGCCCTGGGAGCTGGAGAAGCCACATGGACCTACCCTGATGCAACCAGACCTCTGGAGCTGGAGAAGCCACATAGAGACCCCTGCCAGCGCTGAGATGTTTACGCCACTGGATCCAAAAACTTTGAGCCCACTGACCTGTGATCTTCCTGCATTTGGCATCATCACATATGTTTCGTGAGTTGAAGAGGACTTTATACATAGCTATTGGACATATGGGTTAATATCAGACTTATGAACTTGATCTGGGCTGGGCTGGTTTCTCACTATTAACCTATTCTTGTATATAAACATTTTCTTATACACATAGGAGTGTTTCTATGGGTTTGTTTCTCTAGTCTACCAGACTAACACACTTCCTAACACCAACATTTTGTACCTTGTAGAGTTTATTACTTGAAATGTGTATTTTTGGACTTTACTAGTCCTGAGTCACTTGGTTTCTCATGATCATCCTGTCTTGGCCTTTACTGAAAAAACAAAAAAACAAAACCATAGCAACTCTCTGTCCTCCTGACTTTAAAGGTCTACGGTTAAATGCTCTGCGTCAGTTTTCCGAAGCCCATGTGCCCATGAAGCATAACTCCTTGTGGTGATCCCGTGAACTGGAGGTTAAGGACCTCATAGCTAAGGAACAGAGTCGTCTGACTTTGACTGAGCTCATGGGGTTTTTCTTTTTGTCTCTTCTTGATTTATGATGAAAAATATCTAATTGAACAATGGAAATTCTTCCCGCCATCCCTTAAACAACAAACCAACAACAATTATTTTTTTGTTTGTGGTTGTGTGGGTGATGCGGTTGCTGTCGTGAACCACTGAGTCCATTCCGACTCATAGCAGATCTATAGGAAAGAGTGACATTACACTATCGGGGTTCTCAGGGTGTAATCTTTGGATCATTAGGGGTTGGAACTGACTTGATAGCAAAGAATTGGGTAATCTTTACAGAAGCAAATCACCACTTTCTTTTTCCTGCAGAGCAGCTGGTGTGTTCGAACCTCAGAATGTGTTAGGCTTGTTCTTAATCATGAGGTTGTCAAAGGTTTCATCTTGCTTGAATCCACAATGAATGCTCATGGAAGCAGCAGTCGGGGGATCGAAAGAGATCATTGCATCAGGCAATCTTCTACACAGAACCTCTTTAAGGCGTTGAAAAGCAAAGGTGTTACTTTGAGGACGAGAGTGTGCCTAACACAAGTATTTTCAATGGTCTTATATGTATGTTAAAGTTGGACATTGAATCAGGAAGACCGAAGAAGAATCGATGCATTTAAATTGTGGTGCTGGAGACGAACATTGGAAATACCAAAGAATGCCAACTCCCCCCCACCCCCCAAAACTCCCAAACAAATCTTTATTGGAAGAAATATAGTCAGTATGATCGTTGGAGGCAAAGATGGTGAGGTGTCATCTCACGTACTTTGAACATGTTATCAAGGGAGACCAATCCCACGAACAGGGCTGCTTGGTGAAGTGCTCGGGCAGCAGAAAAGAGAAGGACCCTTGAAGACGTGGATTGGCACAGTGGCCACAACAATGGGCCTAAAGCACAACAATGGTCAGGATGGTGCGGGAGAGGGCAGTTTCATTCTGTTGCACATAGGTCTTTGGTACCCACGAGACGTCACCTAACAATGTGCATTATCGATTATGACAAAGTCCTGGACTTTGAGTTTTCCATTCTTCACTTACCAACTGCTATGGTCACTAGTTCTTACCGGTCTGTTTTCCTTTCCTTCCCTCTCTCATGCATGTTCATCACTGAGCAGCCTAGCCCATGCAGCGGCTTTTACTTTACCGTTGGCTGCCATATGCTTTCCTTGCTTCTGCAGCTATCTTCAAGACCCAGCTGAAGCCGCATCTTCTCCAGGAAGCCTTGCCCAGAACTTTCAGTTACAATGCATTTGGTCTTCTGGGAATTTCTCGAGTCCACTGATTCTCACAAGACATTTTTGCTTGTAGGAAATGGGGATAGGGTAGGGAAGGGGCACTGGTAGCTAAAAGGTAAAGGCAAAGGATGCTGCTGAACATCCTCCTATGCACCGCACATTCACCCACAGCAATGAATTCTCCAGCCAAATGTCAAGAGTGAGAAACCCTACAATCTAGCTTGACTTTGGCACCAGGCACCCTATCATTTGACCATTAAGATATAGAATCTTAGAAATCTACCCTCTATTTTATGAGCAAGAACACAGACCTAGAGGCAAAATAAAGTCACAGAGGCAGAGTGAGTCACTTAGCTTCCCATTAGTAGGCTGTGTCCCCGGACCATGGAACTTTTTGCCAATTTCATTTCATTAAGCTGTTGCATTTCTTCCGAGGTTAGCAAGTTTCCAAATTCCCTGCCATTGAGTAGATTCCAACTTACAGTGGATAGAACGGTCTCTGTGAGTTTCAGAAATTGTAAATTTTCGGATGTAGAAAGCCTCATACCCTATTTCCCCCGTGGAGCGGCTGGTGGTTTTGAACAGCTGACCTTGTGGTTAGCAGTCCAACATGTACCCACTATGCCAACAGGGCTCCTTAGCAGGATCCGGCATTTTTTTTAATGCCAATCCTCTGCCTCCAGCTGAATACTAGGAACACAGCCCATAGCTGACAAATACAAATTGTCCTACCTTTGGCAAAAGATCATTTGATTCCCCTGCAAACTTGTTTTAAAAGGCATTTTAAGTTTATCTCTTGGACATAACCTCTTGAAAGCCTAGATAAATGTAACCACACCTGGACCACGGAAAGAAGGAATACGACAGAGAAAGGATCTCAACATTAATTAGAGTAAATACCAGGCAAGTGGGTCTCACGCATTTAAATTATCGTGATGTAAACTACCACCCTCCCTGCTGCTGCCCAGAGGAAAACAGGAAGGGTTTGCACTGAAGGGAACGGTCAGCTCCGCTCTCACAAAGAAAACACGGGGAGAGGACGATGCATGGAAATTTGATTCCTATGAACTCTATTGCATGACTCATTCCCATAAATAAGTAAATTATTTTCCTCAAAGAAAAAGCACACCAAGCAATTATTGCTAGAGAGTTCCAAAAGGGTAGGGTAAGCATCAAATGAGGTGAAGCTTTGCATTTCAGAGGCAGAAAAGTCAAAGTCAATTCAACAGCACCAAACACCATCTAACCTAGAGGTGGGTGGTTTGAATCCACTCAGGGATGCTGCAAAAGGAAGGTCCGACAATTGTGATTGTACACCATCAGCAGATTCTGACTCACAGCGGTCTTGTTTATCATAGGCCAGGGCACAACAGGGGACTGTGGCTTAGATCCTTTGTGAGAGTAGACGTGTCTAAATGGTAAACAAATCTATACAGTTGAAACAACAACAATCAAAACCACCCACTGTATCAAGACGATTCCTTCTCCTAGCAGCCTATAGAGGGTGCAGTAAACGGCCCTGGAAGTGGACATAGTGGACCTCCTTCGGTTTCTCTATGACCGTGAGGCGAGGGTCAGCCATGCCTCCACCCTCCATCCTTCTTTCCCTACGCTGACACCCACCGGTCCTCTCGCAGCGCTCTACATCTGTGCCGGGCTCGGTCATTTGTTGCAATGATCACACAGAACTGACAGACAAGACTCACAATTGAGGAGGGTGTATTAGAGAAGTTCATAGGTTTTCACAAGTCAGAATCAGCAAAGGGTAAAGTCACAGTTGTTGGTCCAAGCAAGCCCTCTCCTCAGCCTGCAGCCAAGTCTCTCTCTGGCCCTCTGTTTCTCAGCCATGTGGGCCTTAGCCTTTGCCTCCATGGACTAGGAGGCCGGCTTGCCTGTCGCGCTGTCCCCCAGGCCCATAGTCTTGGGGCAGATGAGAAGAAGGTACTGATAGTCTGAGTGATTCTCCTCTGAGTCTCTGCCAGTCTCTGGTGCATTCAGTTTCGATGGCCTCCACCTCGTCAGACAAGAGAGTCTGGATGTGCTCTTCCAAATGGTCCTGTGGGTTTTCTGTGTGTCCTGGATGCCCCTGATGCACTGAAGAATGCCTTTGATGGAGGTGTGGTTTGTCTTTCAGCCAACCCTACTCCTAAGGAAAATGTAGGATGGTATCTTAAGTCCCACTGTCTATTAAAATAGTCTTAAAGATGCCCCTAAGGAAATAAAGGGTGCGTAACAGTTAGATTTTATATCAACTTTATCTTGTGTGGAAGTGTAGGGTTGGAGTCTAACCTATCAATCAGGTCACAGCCTGATGATGCCCCCGTGGGGTGTAGCCTTTTCTTTAAGAGAGACAGTGAGAACTTTCCCTCCCTCTTGCCCATTCACCGTCCTCCTCACTGGGACTCTGTGTGGTTCCCCAGGTGGTTCCGTGTGACCACAGACTTGGAGAGCTGTTGGCACCCTGCTATGTTGCCACTGACCTTGAATCCGCTGGACTCTGCACCTAGTGGCCTGTCATTGGCCTGCAGCTACTTGAGTCTGACGAGGGCCCTAGCTGGCATCAGAACATGGATTTGAGTTGGACTGGGCTGGAATGACTTGATAGGAAATTGCTTCTTGACATAAAGTTCTTTCTTATACATATATGAATATTCCTCTAGATGACCCAGCCTAATACAGGGTTCACACGCTCTACTAAGGTCAGGATTTGACCACACCTTAAACCCAAGCTATAGCAGAGACCTCCAAAATGGGATTATAGCCACAGCCATTGTTGTTAGTTGCTATCAAGTTGGCTCCGATCCATAGTGACCATGTGCACAACAGAATGAAACACTTCACAATCCTCAGAGTTGTTCCTATCCCAGAGCCTATTGATGTGCCATTGTACCAATCCATCTCATTGAGGGCCTTCCAGTTTTACACCATCCCTCCACTTTACCAAACATGATGTCCTTCTCCAGGGACAGATCACTCCTGACAATATGTCCGAAGTATGTAAGACAAAGTCTTGCCCTCCTTGCCTCTAAGGAGCACTCTGACCTTACTTCTTCCAATACAGATTGGTTTGTCCTTTTAGGAGTCCATGGTACTGTCAATATTTTTCTCCAGCACCACACTACCTGTTCTTTGTCGTTTCCTTATCCAGTGTCCAACATTCGCATGCACATGATACAATGGAGATTACCATGGCTTCGGTCAAGCACACCTTAGTCCTTAAAGTAACATCCTTGCTTCTCAATACTTTAAAGAAGTCTGGTGCAGCAGATTTACCCAATGCATTATGTCTTTCCATGTCTTGACTGATGCTTCAATGAATACTGATTGTGGATCCGAGACAAAATCCTTGACAACTTCAACCTTTTCCCCATTCATCATGTTGTTACCTATTGGTCTAATTGTGAGGATTTGGGCCTTCCTTGCATTGAGTTGTTGTCATCTACACTGAAGGCTCCAATCCTTGATCTTCATTAGCAAATGCTTTAATGCCTCACTTTCAGCTAGCAAGGTTGTGTCAGCAATACACCACAGATTGTTAATAAGCCCTCCTCCAATCTTGGTGCTGAGGTCTTTTTCGTATAACTCAGATTTTCTGATGATTTGTTTGGCATATAGTTTGAACAAGTAGGATGAGAGGATACAACTTTGATGCGTACCTTTCCTGACTTTAAACTATGGAATATTCACTTGTTTTGTTCGCATGACTGTCTCTTGATCCATGAAGAAGTTCCGTATTAACACAATGAAATGTTGTGGAATTTCCATTCTTCTCCAGGCATCCCCAGTTTATTATGGCCCACACAGTTGAATGCCTTTGCATAGTCAATGAAACACAAGCAAATAGCTTTCTGGTATTCTCTGCTTTAAGCCAAGATCCATCTGAAATTAGCAGACATCCCTTGTTCCACATCCTCTTATGAATCCAGCCTGAACTTCTGGCAGTTCCCTGTCAGAAAACCATATGTATAGCTTTACAGCATTTTCAAATAGCCACAGGCATAGAATCCAGAATTATAACACATCACATAAAGAACTGTACATAGAAGGCTTGTTAATCTCCTAAGTTGTCTTAAACTGCACTATTTTTAAAAGTTAAGATTTCATTTTATTTAGATCCACTATCAAGCCATGGTAAAAAATTTAAAACAAAAAGTTTCACCACCACCGAGTTGATTCTAACTCATTGTGACCGTATAGGGTCAGAGTAGAACTACCCTGTGGATTTCTGAAGCTGTAAACATATTTTTTAACATTTTTATCGGCACCTAATCCACATACACAATTCAATCGTTCAGTCTTATCAAGAAGAACCGTACAATCATTACCACAGTCAGTTTGAGAACTACTCCCCCCTCATGCTTAAATCGCCTTTCAAATGAGTTGTGTAATCACCATCAGTTCTAGTGCTCCTTCCCCAGACTGCACTCTTGATGGTAGCAGATTGCCAGGCCTGGCAATCGCCCAGAGTGCGTGGCGGGTTTGAACTGCTAACCCTTCAATTAGCAGTTGTGTTAGGCTGGGTTCTCTAGAGACGTAATACCAGGGATGGACATATATCTCAAGAATGTGGCTTACATAGTTGTGGAAGGGCTTACGTCTAATGTGGTTCAAATCTATGGGTCAAATGTCAGAGCTGGAGTCTTTTCCGAACTCACATACTTGCTAGGGCTGACGCACCAGCAAGCAGGAAGACCACAGCTTGTGTGTGCATCAGCTGATGAATCCACAGTCAGCATGTCAGATAGCAGACTCCGATTGCTCCCGGCGTCAGCAGGTAATATGGCAGGCCGTTGGCGCAAGCCCAAAGAGCAGAAAAGGTCGATGAGCCAGATTCAGTATCTAGACCAGCAAGAAGTGAAAAAGAGTTCCACACTGTCAATATATAGTAGGCTGTCCTTCTGAAGCTTTCACCTTGGTGGTTGCACTCCACTGTCATCTTCCCACAATTGCTTGACTGCTCACAGAGCCTATGGTGGAGTTCATCGTATTATTTTAGCTCACCTAATGGAAGAGGCTTCAACTGCCAAGTTACTGAGAGTCCTGGCTCAGCCAAGTTGACAAATGTCATTGCAGTCAAGTACTTAACCACTGAGCCCCCAGAGGTTGTTTCCATAAAGATTACCGTTGGAAAACGCTATAGAGCACTTCTACTGTTCTGATCCAATTCCTGGGCAGTGAATTCAGTTATTTTGTCGTAATTGTTACAACTAGGAGTTCCTGGAAGAAGCAAATGGTCAACATAGTCTGCTGCTGACCTGAAAGGCTAACCAAAATGTTCGAGATTTGAGTCCACTTAGAGATGCCTCAGAAAGTCCAGGTGATCTGCTTATAAAAACCCAGCCACTGAAGACCAGTTCTACCCTCACCCTCGTGAGTCACCGGGAGCCAGTTAACTTGATGGCGTCTGGAATGTATTGTTACGATGATCAGGTCTATCTACTACCCTTGATTTTGCTTCTGAAAAAATGCTGTCACTTATTCTTGCGATGTCAATGTTAGTTCTTTAGAAGACATGTGACACCTCCCTCATAGGATGGAGAGCTTCCATCGCATTGCAGCTTTCAGGTCCACAATTTAAATAGAGCAGCCAAGAATGGCTTTTAGATATTCACATGTGTGTATGTCGGACTTAAATTGTAAACAAATCTTTAGGGTTAAAACAGTGGCAATGACAACATAACAAATCCACAGGTTGATGCCAACTCATAGCACTCTTGATAAGGTTTCTGAGACTGTAAATCGTGATGGGAACAGCCCCATCATTCTCCAGTGGAAGTGGCTGGAGGGTTTTAACCTGAGCCGTGTGGTTAGCAGTCTGATGCTTACCCCATGTACCATCAGGGTTCCTCTGTAGGGTTACATAGCTAGGAAATATATTGTATTTTGTTTCCTTCCACCTTGCCTTTTTAAAAAAAGATATGCAAATGCATGTATATGGGGTTACGTGGCAGTTAGAAATTTATAGAGACATTATCAAGCAGGTAAGTGTCCTAACGGGGGCAATTCTGGAAGAGGGACTTCAGTTCTAACTTCGGCTGGAACCAGATGTGACATGTTGGTCAAGTCACTTGACTGTCTCCCTAAGCAATGTTCACTTAAGCATCTCACTAATTAATGTCTTTAAGATAAAAGGGCTTGGTAGAGGATTCTTAAGATTTTGCCCCTAATTTTAAATGCTAGTAGATTTCATGTTTATTTTTAGAGAATCTTACATCAACATCCAATTCACGTAGGTTATTGAAAATGATCCTGTCTTTAATGCTAACTTCAATCTTTGGGAAAAGTGTGACACATTATTCAAGTTCCAAATATTACTTTATATTTTGAGTAGATGTCTTGGTCCAAGCACTTTGCTATATTCTAAGTTTTGTTCAATGAAATAAAAATGGAATAGCTTAGAAAACAGAGAGTAGCTTGGTTGACAAAATGACATTGGCAGTGAGGGACACAATGACCCTTGGACTTATCTTTTCCCAAAATCTAAGCCTACTTATGAGTTCCTCCTGGCAGTTCTTCTCTAGGCTGCATCCTCTCTCTTGGCCAATGAAATCTTGATAGTCCCACAATAATAAAGCATAAGCCAATCAGAAATAAGCTTTTTTACTTCTGAGTTTTGTCATTAGCAAGCCAGTTACTGGTGATATTTGGTGATGTGCCTTTCTACTTTTGGTTGAGTGCTACTTCTTTTCCCTCGCCCAGATAAACTTCATGCAATGAATTAACTTCACAATCAACTCCGTTTCTTTGGACAGTCCTGTAAGCAGGGCTGGCTTCATGGATGTGTGACCTGTGTTGGTTTCATGCTCTGATGCTTCGGTCTTGAAAATCTTTGTTTTTAAAATAAGACAACTGTATGTTTATTTTGAAGCAAGCAGGAAATCATGAGGCCAGTTCTGGCTACAAACGATAATGCATAGTTTAATTTGTAGTATCTATAGGAGCTCCTTTGTTGAATAAAACTCTGGAAGCCTACACACCCCTCTGACTTCTAACACTGTCTCAGTTTTGCCTTGCATGAACCTAGGAAAGGTTGCGGGGCTAGTCCGCCCAGTCAGTGTCATTCCTCTGTTGCCTGTAGGCTTCTGTGAGGACTCACAAGAAGAGAAACAGCTCTTTCTTAAAAAGGGTACTCAGGTCAAGACTGGATTCTCTTTTTCAGTGAAATCCGTTGCCTTAGGCCTCCCTTTTGTGTGTGTTTTTGAGCAGTCATTTGCTCAAGGTTTGCCAACATTTCCTTCTAATCCGGGCCTCACCTCCCATGTTTCAGGAGTCTGAAGCATGGCAAGGAGGCAACTACTCAAGCTCCAGGCTCCGAAGACTTTCAGTGTTTGTGCTGATGATTCAACTTTGAGACTTTGACTTGTGCTGGTCACTGAGGATACTGCTGTGAGCAAACAGTGAGTGACAATGAATTAATTCCAAGTTATCATGGTTTTACAACCACCGTGAGTCTATTTCCTCGTCTGCAAAAGGGGCCAATTCTTCCCTGCGCTGATATGAAGACAGAGGGGATCAAGGGGCAGGGCAGGGTGTCCTGGTGGCGCCGAGCTTAAAGTACTAGACTGCTAAACAAAAGCCACTTGGAGGAAGACAATGGCAGTTAGCTTCCGAAGGTGCCATCGCGTCCACTTTGTCATAGTGGTTCTGAGAACAACAGAACAAAACAGCCTTGGTCCTGTGCCATCCTCACAATTGTTCTTATGTTTGAGTTCATTGTTTCAGCCACCGAGTCTGTCAATCCATCTTGTCAGGAGCTTTCTCTTTATTGCTTTATCCTCCCCCAGGGACTGGTCTCTTCTGTCCAAAGTACAGGAGGTGACGTCTCACCAGCCTTGCCTCCAAGGAGTGTTCTGGCTGTACTTCTTCTAAGCCTGAGTTGTTTGTTCTTTTGGCAGTCCATGGAAGTTTCAATATTCTTTGCCAACACAGTAGTTCAAACAAATGGATTCTTCTTTGGTCTTACTTGTTCAGTGTCCAGCTTTCACATACATGTGAGGTGATTGAAAATACCATGGCTTGGTGCAGGTGCACCCTAGTCCTTAAAGTTAACACTTTCAAGAGGTCTTGTGCAGCAGATTTACCCAGATGCATCCTTTGATATCATGACAGCTACTTCCATGAGCATTGATTATGGATCCAAGCAAGATGAAATCTTGGACAAGTCCAAGCTTTTCTCCATTCATCATCTTACCTACTGGTCTAGTTGTGAGGATTTGGGGCTTCTTCACACTGAAGTCTACAATCTTGGATTTTCATCAGCAAGTGCTTTGCAAGCAAGGTTGTGTCACCTGTTATCTCAGGTTAATATGCCTTCCTCCAATCCCGATGCCACGTCCTTATTGATATATTGCATCTGTCCCAGCTTTGCACACACACATTAAATAAATAAGGTGAGAGCATACAATCCTGACTAGGTAACTACGTGGGCAGTTAGACTCTGCCCTATAGGGCGGTTGTGAGTTCGAATCCACTGAAGCATAATGGTGGTGGAGTTCATTTTTTTTAAAGTGACAGGGCACTTTTTGAGAATGACCTGTATTTTGCAAGGTGCCAAGCAACCGATTTAAAAGCTAAGCAAGTTGTTTCTGGAGATCGTGTGTAGGAACTTACCCAATTCTTGTTGGGGGCCTCGAATGGAATTTCTGTTCATGGCAACCCCATGGTAGAAACTGCCTCACAGGGTTTTCAAGGCTGTAACCTTTTAGCCCATAGCACAGTTTAAATGGAAGCAGCTATCAGAGGAACTTTAAAGTGATGTCTTTCCGCCACATTTTTTCAAGGAGGCAAACGTTGAGAGCCTTTCCCCCAACCCAAAGCAAACTCACTGCCACTGAATGGCACCGGGCCAGGGAAGAACTGGCCCCTCTGTGTCCAGGACTGTAATTGTTTATAGGAGTAGAAAGCTGCCTGGCTGCCGGGGAGTGGCTGGTGGATTCCAACTGCTGACCTAGAGGATTGCAGCCTAATGCGTAACCACTATGCCACCAGTTCTGGTGAGGAATGTCGGATAGAGATCCCAATGGGGAGAGGGCGCTCTCCGGGCCTGCCTGCCTTTGCCTGGCAGCGCTTCCTACGTGCTCGCTCTAGCTTGCTCTCCCAGAACCCGCGCAGACCAACCGCCAGCACGCAGCACGCGGCCCCAGCCTCCGGCTCCCGCTTAATCCTGGCGCCAGAGGTGGAGCGAAACTGGTCAAGAGGCGGGCACAGCAGGGGGTGGGGCCAGGGCAGAGTGGGCGGGGTGGGCCTCGCGGAGGAGTGGGCGGATCGACGGAGAGGCCAGACCGGGTCAGGACAGAGGAACGGGCGGGAATGGGAGGGCGGGGCGGGTCTCAGCAGTGCCCAAGAGAGGCTTAGGCGGGCCGAGGTGGGCGGGGCCAGATGGGGCGGGGCCCATCGGGCCGTGTGGGCGGGGCCCTGGCCTGGCCCTGAGAGGCAAGGCGGGGCGGCGGGGGAGGGCGGGGCCGGCGGGGGAGGGCGGGGCTGGAGGGGCGGTGTTTCTACAAGCGGGCGCAAAGCCCCGCCACACTCTGCCTGTCACTCAGTCAGTCAGTCCGTCGTTCGTTCGTTCTGCGGGCTGCTTCCCGGCACCGGTCAGCCTGCCGGATTCCTAACGCGGCGCCCCGAGTGAGGAGGGCCACGGGACGCGGCGATGGTTCCGCGGGGTCTCCCGGGGTCCGTCGTCCTCGCCGCTGCGCTCTTGGTGGGAGGTGCCGCGAGCTCGCCGCTGGAGGCCCCCAGTGAGTACCTGACGGGAACCGGGCACCCGGTGTGGAGTCCCGTCCCCGGCGGGCAGGGCCGAAGGCGAGGGGTCGGGACCCCAGCCCGCTGCTGTGCCCGCGCGCCCCGCCGCGTCCCGGCGCTGCCGCGTGACCGGCGCTGCACATCTGGCTGCCCTGGGGTGGCCCGCACCGGGCGGGGCGCGGCGCGGCGCGTGGCGGTGGCTCCCGTCCCGCCCTTCCCTCCGGGGAGTGGGGATCCGGCCGGGCCTCGGCCCCTCGGTGCGCTTCCGCCCGCGCGGCCTCGCGCTCGCAGCCCCTTGTCCGCCGAGACCCGGAGAGCTGGAGTTCCCGACTCCGGGGACCGGTGTGCTGCCCCCGCCGCCGCCTCGCCGCCCCCCCGCTGCGCGGTCGCTGAACCGCCAGGAGTTAGTTCTCAGCTCTTTCCGCTTTCCAACTTTTCTTTCATGTTAACGGTTGATGAAATCTTGTGGGGATTTCCGCGTTTCTTTCCACGGATCCCAGATAAATCAAGCTGGAGAATGGGGCGGGGGGCGTTAGTAAACTATTTATTTACTTGTTTATATTTGTGTATGTCACCACCATAGCCATTGAAGGCAGGGCAGGGATGCTGAAGGTGATGTTCCTGATTTAGGATCTGTGGTTGCGTTCTCCTAAGAGGGGTTGTCAACTTTGATGGGAACCTACCTTTGTTTTTGAGAACTGCAGTCTGCTCACCATTCATCCCCCTCGTCATTACCAACCTCATAGCAGTAGTTGAAAAAAATAAGCGTAAACGCTTACTTTCTTGAAGAAGGTCCAACGTGGGGCTACCACGCAGCCTGGAATCTTATTACATCAGCACGTTCTTCCAGCCTGTCTTCAGGGCAGCTCCTCTTCTTAAGCACTTGGCAGCCGTCCAGGGGCGACTGCCTCCTCCTTAAAAAGGCTCCAGTCTTCTGGATCCTGAGAAAATCCAGATGGGATCCAGCTGGTTGGGTTACACAGGTTGGTCACTCCGGCCTCCACTCTTTCATAGAAACCAGATCAAGTGAGGAAGGGAACAAGATGTATAACATAATGTCCCCTGAGTCTTTATTAGCAGACCAGTGCTTCCTGCAGCCAGCTGCCCTGGGGGAGCTAGCAGCCAGTGATGTGTTTTAGTGGATGGTGGGAGAGTTTGGTCTTCATCCAGTGGTTCATTGCCTGGCCAGGTAGGTGCATTGTTGTTGTCATCTTTTTAGCTGCCATTGAGTGGGCCTCGCTCCTAGGCACCGTGTAACACAACCGGCCTGGACTGCTGCTCCCTTGGGTGACTACTGGCTGATTTTCAGAAGTAGACTGTGAAGTCCCACTTTGTGTTCTTTGGCTGGAAACCTGAGCAGTGTCTCCATTGCCAGGGATGGGTGATTGGTGGCGGTGGTGGTGGTGTTAGGTGTCCTCAAATTGGCTCCGACCCATAGCGATGGGTGGCACCGGGCATGAAAGCCAAGCCAAGCCAAACCTGTTGCTTTCAAGTTCATTCCCAGTGATGGAAACGCCAGGTGTTTACTAACTGCTCTATAGAATTTTCTAGGTGGTAATCTTCATGGAAACGGATTTCCAAGCTCTTCCTCCACGGCGTGGGGGAGCTTAAGATTTTAGGTTTATAGTTGAGCACAGACCTTGGCACAGTCAGGATCAAATCATGTGCCGCCCCCCATGCTCCCCCCACCCCCAGGTTGTAGACAGCACCTAGAGGGCATGTCAGTTGCCTTAGAGTGTGGAGAAGAGCTTAATTTGGGAATAAAACTGGTAAAAATTCAGCACAGGAAGATTGCAGTTGGCTATCAGGAAATCCTTCCTAAGTGCAGGCTTATGTTCTGAAGGCTCTCTGAGCAGCATGCAGCTCTCAGAACTGGAGTGCAATTTAAGAAAACGTTCATCAGATTGCTCAGTAACGTTCTGATGAAAGTTTAAGCTGAGGATACGGAGTATGAATTTGTTGTGTCTTCAGGCCTGTAGGAAGAGAGGATGGCCTGAGCAGCCTACCGTCTGGTCCCCTGGAGTCTAAAGAACACATTAATGTGTAGTTTAGGGAAGTGGGAAGAACAGGATGGGAACTAATGTACTTGCTGCATGCCAGGTTTTGGGCTGGCCACTTCATTGCTTCTAACACCCCGACGTGTTGATTCTTAGGGAGGGAACTGAGGCCCAGAGTCTAAAGCGTTTGTTCATTACCACACAACCTGTATCAGCCAATGTTTAATCAGAAGCTAAACCACCGAGGGGTGTGAGGCTCTTTCTCTTTCTATGTATCTTTATCTGGGATTTGTATTCTACTCTGCTTAACTCCCACATCCCTCCCTTTCACTGTCCCCGGCTGCTTGCAAGCAGAACACGAATCACCCTTGGTGGTCTGGACTAGTGGAGGGTGTAAGCAACAGGCCTGCTGTTAGCTGCTGCTGTACTGACTCCGAGCGATTTCATGCACAGAACCAAAGAACAAAACACTGCCCCATCCTGTGCCATCCTGAGGATCTGCTTGGAATCAGACTGTTGTCATCCATATTGTTTTCATTGGCTGAGTTTTTGGAAGTAGATGACCAGGCCTTCCTTGTTGGTTTCAGCCTAGAGTGCCACGGAACGCTATCCAGCATCATAGCAAACACATAGCTCTGTGGCTGCTGTGCTCATGAGGTGCATGGGTCAGAATGTCCTGCTTGGAAAGCAAGAATTCTACCACTGTATGTGCTTAAAAACTGTCATCCGGGATAGGAGAGCAGGTGGCTGCACAGGAGGGAGCGATGCAGTCTCACTCTCTGCCGAAACCTCAGTCTCTTAGTTGTTACACTTGAAAGGACACTTTGGCACATTTCCATAGGAGCCTTGGTTAAAGCCCTCATTAAAGCGCTGGCCTGCCAACAGAGTGGTTGGCAGTTCAAACCCACTGGCCCCTCTGCAGGAGAAGGTTGAGGCCATCTGCCACTGTAAATATTGCAGCGTGGGATACCCCTTGGGGCAGATCAACTCTGTCCTACAGAGCAGCTGGGAGGTGGCAGTAGGTTTAAGGTGTTGTCCTACCCCCCACCCGGCTTATTTACATTTCTAATGAGAGTCACTGGGCTGGACTGCCCTGCTTTTCCAGATCTCCCAAGCGGTCCTTCTCTGTCGGGGCGCAGTCTTTTGCCTCTGCTGCTTGTTTCACTGGGAATCACTTACATTTTCCTCCTCAGACAGTTTTCCACCTTATATAGGTTTTACTCTATGAAGGGGCTTCAAAAAGTCCATGGGAAAATGTAATTAAAAATGATGGTTTTTTCCATGAGCTTTTTGAAGCCTCCTCAAATATCCCTTCAATTCTTGGGCAACCTTCCCTTTGGGTTCATTTGTTTCCCATGCAGACTGTGGGTCTGGCCGGCAGGTATGAGTGGGTGGACAGGGCACTGGAGCTGGCGACTTGCACTCACGTTGTTGGGCTTCCAACTTCTAGACTGTTCATTTGGAGGCTCAGACTCTCCTGCCATGTGCTTTATTAACTTCCAGCTCTCCTCTGGGCAGGGAGCTCTCCTCTGGGCAGGGAGCCTGCCCTCTCTTACTATGGTCTAGTAGGTGCCTTCGAGCTGGTTCCGACTCATAGCAACTCTGTATACAACAGAAAGAGACAGCGCCTGGACCTGGGTCATCTTCACAATTATTTTTTTGAACCCATTGTTGTTGCTGCTGTGCCAGTTCCATCTCATTGAGGAGTTTGCCCTTTTTTCCCAGTCACTCTACTCTCCAAGGACTGGCGTCTCCTGACATCGTGCCCAGAGTTCGTGACTGAAGTGCAGCCGCCCTGGTTCTAAGGCATATTCTGGCTGTGCTTCTTCCAAGACAAGATTTGTTTGTTTTTTGACAGACCGTGGTGTGTATTCAGTATTCTTGGCCAGCTGTAGGTCCACGTCAATACGCAGCTCTCAGTGCCTTTGAGTTGATTCTGACGCATAGCTGCCCTCCAGGACAGAGTAGGACTGCCCTTAGTGTGTGGATTTGCACAACTGTCCTCCTGCGGGGAGTAGAAAGCCTCTCCTGACTGTGGTTGGCAGCCCAACATGTCCCCACTATGTCCCCAGGGCTCCTAAGACACAGAAAGGGGGCAAAATGTTGGGGAAGCACCCCTCAGAGCTTGGGAAATGAAACATGAAAACTTCACCCCCACCCTTCCCGAAATAATCAAGCAAACTTTGCAGTTTCAGAAGTTGAATTTGAATAAGAGATGTTAAGTCCCAGGTGTTGAAAACTAACAAAAGTCTATCTTGAGCCTGCGTGAAGAACTGTTTGGCTCTTACGTTGAAGTCTACATACAGGAACAAAAGGGACATTATTTAAGATGGACAAAAAGATGATCTAAATTGTTACTGACTAAAGCAATTTTAATCCCTGTAGGACACTTAGTTCTTTGGAACGCTGGTGGTGGAGTGGTTACAGTGCAAACAGAAAGGTTAGCCGGTCAATCCCCCTAGTTGCACCTGCAAAGACAAGTGTGGCAGTCTGCATCTGTAAAGATTTACTGCCTTATGGGGCAGTTCTGCCGTTTCCTGTAGGGTTACTATTAGTTGAAACGGATTCGACAGTAGGGGGTTCTGGCTTATTCCCATTGTTGGAAGCATGTGGAGTGAGTCTGGTGTGGCTGACCAAGGCTAGTGCTGGAATTTGGAGCTAATAGATTGTGGACACAATGCTGTTTTTTGAAAAATGAATGCAGGGTTTATTTTTATGTATTTTGTGGCAGGTATAGGTTTAAGTACTAACATCAATTAACTTTTATAATACTTCATTTGTACTTATGTCAATTATGTAATATCTTTCATTCCTATGTTTATAGATAATGGAAATTGAGTCTGGGAAGGTTAACTTGAACAAGTCATTCAAGGGTGCAAGATGGATCTGAGTTTGGGTCAGATCTCGTTGTTTCTGAAGCCTATTCTATGAAACAATTTTGCTTCTCTGTTCTTTTTGTTTTAGGATATTTATAAATAATCACGAAGGGGAGGATAATAGCCTGGTGTGGAAGCACATCCTGTGTTTACAAATTGAGAGCCCCAGGCTTGAAGTCAAAAGTCAAGAAGAGTTCATGTCACCCGTCCCCATTTCTCTGTATGTACAATGGGCATTATTCCAGCTCATCATTGTTTGCCTTACTGGCTACTCTAAGGACCAAAAGTGTTATCTCTGAAAGCACTTGGCAAATGGCAAAACGGCATGTTTTTATTCTTTTATCTATTCTTTTGTATTTGCCTCTCCAGTGTACCCATTGGGCTTGAGATGTGTGACAGTGGGAGCTGAACTAAGGCATGAAGGCCCCAGGTGCTAGAAGATGCTGCCTCTGGAGCTGACAGTGGCATTGCCATAATAGGTTCACTGTATGTTTGCAAAAGCCCCATGTGTCACTTCATGTGCATGAATCTGCTGCCATCTTGACTGGGTCTTCCAACCAAACTGCCATCGAGTCTATTTTGACTCACAGTGACCCTATAGGCCAGGGTAGAACTGCCTCTGTGGGTTTCCAAGACTAACTCTTTACGGGAGTAGAAACCACCTCCCTCTATTTTCTACTTTCCTTATATCTGTAATACAGTGCTCTAGGTGCTTTTGGGAAATTCTCCAAAAGATTTGGGGAGATCACCCAATATCCCATTACTCCCTGTGTTAACAAAGCGTTATTTCCTTCTGAAAATCTATGTTTTACCTGAATTGGGTCATGGTGCAAAACTAATTTTGAATCCTGCCATTTTCCCCTACTGTCTAAAGCAGTGGTTCTCAACCTTTCTAATGCTGAGACCCTTTAATACAGTTCCTCATGGTGTGGTGACCCCCAACCATAACATTATTTTCATTGCTACTCATAACTGTCATTTTGCTACTGTTATGAATCTGGCGATCTTGTGAAAGGGTTGTTCACCTCCAAAGAGGTCGTGACCCACAGGTTGAGAACCACTGGTCTAAAGGGGGTCTCATTTCCTGAGACTCTTGACAATGGTTGTATAACATTCCAGTCTATGGCTCCGTCGAACCTGACCTCCCTGACTCTCATTGTAGGAGACTTCAGTTGTTGTGATTTTTTTTTTTCTCATTTAAAATAAAATGCCTGTGCCCGTGAGCTAGCTCCTTTTCTGGTCAAGTTTTGGCCCTGGAGTTAGATGATCTCTCAAAGAAATGATTCCTGACTGAAAAAGTTCCCCAGGCTGGTTTGATGGCACCAGAGTGGATGGCCTGAAAGGTCCTCCCCATTTACAGTCTCCCAGCAATGGGCAAAAGGACTCACTTTGGGAATTCTTTTGGAAGATAACTGTGCTGATTTGCCGGCCAAAAATCAGCACCTAGTTTGTTTTAATGTTTACATCTTAGATTACTGATAGATTGATTTTTTTAACTGATATTTAAGCCTCTGATACTCACTGCTATCGAGTCAATCCCGAGTCATAGGTACCCTGTAGCATAGGATAGGACTGCCCCTGTGGGTTTCTGAGACGGAAACTCCACCGGAGTAGAACGCCTCATCGTTCTCCTGTGGCGTGGCAGTGCTTTGGAACCGCTGACCTTGGGGTCAGCAGCCCATTGTGTAGCCAGTATGCCATCAGGGATACATATCTGTAATTGCTGGTGTCGTCGTGGGTTACACTTGGTGCTGCTAAGCGGGCTGAGGTGGTCTGCTCCTGGAAACAAAAAGGGTCCACACTACTCTGCCCATTGGGTCACTGTGAGTCAGAATCGAGACTCCATGGCAGTGGGTTAGGTTTGGGTAAATCCTTATGGACAATTGTCAAGTCAACCAGTGTCCGAAAACCAGAAGTTTTTAGTCGACTATTGGCCTACTTTGCTGATAGAAATCCTGACCAGAGGCAGTGGAGCTGCTGTGATGGCTGTTTATCTCATACCATTTAGATACTGGTGTTGTGCGACAGCGGTGTTAGTGAAATTGTTTGCTGAGTACCACATAGTAGATATTGAGTACATTGCATTTCCTTTCTGGATTCAGAAAGTCTCGATTTCAAGAATCAGAAAGCCCGAATTTCAGGAAGCACACATGACTTGAGATTTTCAGATAAGGGACCATGGTCCTCAATTTCCTCTTCTGTGAGTCATGATCTGTTTATGTTTGTGTGCCTCAAAAGTAAGAGAGCCCCAAATATTATCATTTCCTATGAGGGGAATAACTTCAAACAAGAGGCACTCCCCCCCCCCCCCCCGGTATTCCAGTGTGGAGTCTAAGATATCCCCATACTCCAAGTGGTGACCATTATATTGGGAACCTGAAGGCTAAGTATAGGAGCCAGTCACAAATCTCCACCCACCCCCCCTCTCTCCTGCCAAGATTGACAGATACAGGCCCTCTTTGTATAAGGGAAAAGGAATCCACCCACGGGGCAGCTTGTGCGTGAAGGGCTGGAGGGGAGCAGATCTGTGGCATCTCCAATCATCCCACTGGGAGGAGCCTTGTGCTGAACTTGTTGGATTCACAGGACCTGGTTTTTCCAGTATTCTCTTTTCAGGACCTCAGGGCTCCGAGACTTTGTGTCTCCACTCCTCAGCCTGAAGGTCTTGTGTTTCGTGAGTCTGCTGCCTCTTTTTCTGTCCACACGCCCATGCCCATGTGTACCTGCATTCCAGGCACTCTTAAAGGACCTATCTTAGAGATACACGGAAGTCTGGAAACAAAACAAAGCAAAACACAGTACTTTTTTTGCTCATTTGGATTATTGAGAAAGTAATAGGAGTTGCCTCAGGGGGCAGGGGAAAGCTGGGCTGCATCCTCCTGTAAAGAGTTGCAGTCCCAGAAACTCCGCGGGGCAGGTCTGCTTTGTCCGAGGGACCTGCTGAGTCAGCATGGGCTTGATGGCAGCGGATTTAGTTTCTGCACTTGTCTCATGAGATGGCTGCGGCAATTAGATATGTGAGTGCTTGGTATATGATTTGGCACCAGAAACAGTTGTTGTTGGGTGCAGCTCATGGTGACTCTAAGTGTGTCAGAGTAGAACTGTGTGGAAGCGGGGTGCAAGTGGGCTTTGAGGAAGCACTGTTGGGTAGTGCCCATGGCCCCGGTCATGAAGAGGCATAGGAGTTAGTGCGCTTGGTGGAGTGCTCTCTTGGGTGCTAGGGAATTGGTGGGACAGAGTTAACCAGAATGAGTTAAGCAAGGGGAGAAAGAGCGAAGGAAACCATCATCCTTGGAAGGGGAGATGGTGACACTCTGGGAAGAACCTGAAGATTCACCACTGGATTATCTTCAGTCAGCTGTTCTGGAGGTCGTTCCCCTCTAGGCCTTGAGGTGACTGTCATGTGACAAACTTCTGGATTATGCGGAATCTGGTCATGGCTCATCGTCTCGTTGCCCGCCCGGTGAGTGTTCTGAAGAAGTCGAATTTGCTGATGAGGAAAATGAGAACTGGGAGGAACCCTGAAGACCTCCTCAAGGCTGCTTTTGTAGCAGAAGAGCAAACAGAATGGACAGCGGGTTTTAAGTGGGTTTCTTGCCTCTGTCTAGGACCCCTCCCATGGTGTCCCACTTCTCGCCTGATCCAGGTGGATGCATATGCTTTTGCTCCATTTGTCCCCGGTCCTCCCGCTCCATGATCTGTGTTTCTCAGATCTTTCAACCTGTGTGGGAGCAAGACCTGAGAGAAACGGCTTTGGCCAGCAGATATAGCCTGTGCCCTTCTTAGTCATGCCTTTAGAGTCAGAAGACACTGGGGGTGGTCATCTTGCGATTCACTCCCTGCGTTTGCAGATGGGGAAATAGCTTCAGAAAGGCTGCGTGGCCCGTGGCTGCAGTCCGTAGTGGAGGACTCGCTGGTCAGGTCTGGTGAGGGAGGGACTGTGTGTCTGTTCCCACAGGACTGGAAGTAGCAGACACTTAACTACTGGGACACAGGAAGGAAAGGAGAAGGGAGGAAAGAAGGTAGCCGGAGCCAGAGCGGAGCTGTTTGGATTTCTGGCCTGAGGCTGTCATGTCATGATGCTGTGCAGAGCTGCCGTGTCCAGTGCTGTGTTCCCTTGGACTCGCACTGGTGGGAGTCCTTGTGCACCTTTGTCTTGTCTGCCAGCCACTCTGGGTCACATAACTCCGAAGGCCTGGGGTGGAAAAATCTTGTCATGGAGGGGAAGAAAGGACGACAGTAAAAGCCATACCTTTCTGCCATCGATGAATATGAAATGATTCTGGGATATTTGAAAATGTAAGTGCAGAGTTTCAGTGAAAATGCTTGAAAACGCTACTTCATTCACAAAACTCTTTTCAGAGACAAACTTCATTTGTGTTATTACACCATTTACAAATGCATCCATTAATTGTATATATAACATATCCCTAATTTTATACTTTATCATTCAGAACGCTATTTCACGAATTGCTTTCTTGCTTTATTAACCGGTCAGTAAATGTTAACACAGACAGTGCCTCCAGCGTGGTGCACACAGTAAACACCCATCGCTGCTAACTGAAAGGGTGGAGATTTGAATCCCCCCAGAGGTGCCTTGGAAGAAAGGCCCAGCAATCTGCCACTGGAAAAGCATTCTGTGGAGCAGAGCTCTATACTGACACATTTGGGGTTTCCAAGGGTTGGAACGAACATGGTGCCAGCTGGTTAATGTGTGCAAGGCACTGTAAGTATAAAGGAGTGTGAACAAAATTGGCTTCTTCCTGCCTGGATGGAGCAAGCAGGCTATCAGGGAAGGCAGTTAAACGAGCAGTCGTGATCAAGTGTCATGAGAGCCTTGATAAGCAAAGTGTGACACCAGGCCAAAGTCCTTAACCTAGGGCTGTGCTTCCATGTGGGGAGAGAAACCGGGTTGAACCGGACTTTCTGGATTAGGTGAATGTAAACTCTGGAAGTGTAGGAGGTGGCTAGGTGAAGAAGGGAAGAGGCGATGGGTGGCAAGAGAGTAAGGGAGGCTGTAGCCATGGCATCTAAGCTGCAGGGCTACTGGTCTGGGGTGAAGCTGAGAAACGAGGAGCTCAAGTAGAAAGCAAATCTTTGAGAATGATGATGGCAACAAATGTACCAATGTGCTTGACACCATGGATGGGTGGATTATGATAAGAGTTGTACGAGCCCCCAATATAATGATTTATATAAAAAACAAAAATGGGTGAAGAAAAGACCTGCTGACCGCTCCTGTGAAGTTTGCAGCCTTGGAAATGGGGGTGGGGTGGGGGTCGTCTGGAGTCACTATGAATCAGAATCAACTTGAAACTACACAACTTCTTGGCCCAGCTCTGTCCTGTCTCCCACTCTTCCTTCAAGCTGAGATCAAGAGTAGCTTCCTAAACACCTCTCTTAGATTTCCTCACGGATTCTACCTCCCTCCTGTGAGTGTACATCAGTCACTCTGATGAGTGCATGTTGTCTTTGTCCCACATCACTTAACCCTTCACTAGGGACAGTTTCTTTTTAAAACCATTTTATTGGAGGCTCGTACAACTCTTTATCACAATCCATACATCCATCCATTGTGTCAAGCACATTTGTACATTTGTTGCCATCATCATTCTCAAACATTTTCTTGCTACTTGAGTCCTTGGTATCAGCTTCTCATTTTTTTACCCCTCTCATCCCCACCCTCCCTCCCTCATGAACCCTTGATAATTTATAAATTATTATTATTTTCCATGTCTTACACTGACCGATGGCTCCCTTCATTCACTTTACTGTTGTCCATATGCCGGGGCAGGGGTTATATGTAGATCATTGTGATTGGTTCCCCCTACCTTACCCTTCCCTTCCTGGTGTGGCTACTTTCAATATTGGTCCTGAGGGGGTTATCTGTTCTGGATTCCTTGTGTTTCCAGCTCTGATCTGTACCAGTGTACATCTTCTGGGCTAGCCTGATTTGTAAGGTAGAATTAGGATCGTGATAGTGGGAGGGCAGGAAGCATTAAAGAACTTGAGGAAAATTGTATGTTTCATCGATGCTATACTGTACCCTGACTGACTTTGTCTCCTCCCTGTGACCTTTTCTGTATGGGGATGTCCAGTTTCCTATAGATGGGCTTTGGTTTTCCACTCCATGCTCTCCCTTATTCACAATATAATTTTTTGTTTTAGGTCTTTGATACCTGATCCCATTGACACTTCATGATCACACAGGCTTGTGTACTTCTTCCATGTGGGCTTTGTTGCTTCTCAGCTAGATGGCCAATTGTTTATCTTCAAGCCTTTAAGATCTCAGATGCTATATTTTTTGCCAGACACCATCAGCTTTCTTCACCACATTTGCTTATGCACCCACTTTGTCTTCAGCGATCCTGTCGGGAAGGTGAGCCTCATGGAATGCCAGGTAAATAGAACAAAATGTTCTTGCACTGAGGGAGTACTTGAGTAGAGGCCCAATGCCCATCTGCTACCTTAATACTAAACCTATAAATATATGCACATAGATCTATTTCCCCATCATCATATATAAATATATTTATATATGTACATGCCTGTATTTAGTTGAATGCTTAGCCTCTATTAAATGCCCTTTGCCTCCTAGTTCTTTCCTCTATTTCCTTTTACTTTCCTCTTGTCTCACTGTCATGTTCAGCCTTCATTTGGGTTTTATTAATTCCTCTTGGTTACATTACCCTTGATCAAGCCCTACCAGGCCTACTACACCCTCCTTACCATCGATTTTAGATCACTTGTTGTTCCCTTGTCCCTGGGTTTGTTAATACCCATTTGCTTCCCAACTCCCCCACCCCCCGCCTATCCCTCTCCCATGTCACCCCAGAACCTTTGGTCTATTGATTTCTGCGCCAGATTGTTTATCCTGTCTAATCTAAATAGACATGCACAGCTAATATATGCACAAAAACCAAGACAGAGCAAAACAAAGCAACAAAAGAAAACAAAACCAACAATGAAAGAAAGAAAAGCCTATAAATAGTTCAAGGTCTGTTTGTTGACCTTCAGGAGTGTTTTCCAGTAGAGTCTGATGGGGTGCCATGCCTGGCCCCACAGTCGTTTATTTTTTTATATTCCCTGGGGGCTTTGTTGCTCTGCTCCCTTGCTGTTCCATGTCCTTAGTGTTTTGCCTCGGTGTGGTGGGGTAAGATCAGGCACAATTCCCACACCGTGGCTCCAGTGTTGTCCCCTGTAGCACTATGGGTCAGTGAGGGAAATTGTGTCTCGTAGTGGGGCCAGCCCTATGGTCTCTGCATTGGCTGCTCTGAGCAGGAATATCATCCTCAAGGCTTTGTGGACCAGAATGCGCTCCACTCTCTTCCTCCCCCTTCATTTGCTCCTGTGTGCTCTGATCAGATATGTCCCTCTCCTTGAGAAGTAGCTTTAGTGCTGTCCTCTGAAGTGAATTCTTTGGGGGGTGACGAGTGGGGGCTGTCCAAGTAGTTGGGATTGGGGCTAGGCCCTCAGACCTCTCTTGGTTCCCAGTTTCTTGCCGGTATGTTGCATTCATATCTTGGGGACGGTTCTTTTGTTTCGCTGGAGCTTCCCCGGGTGGCGGAGCACAGGCACACTGAAGTGTCAGATGGCTTCTCCAAACTTCCTTCTTGAACCATGGTAAGGGGCAGGCTGCAGCATCCTCTGCTGTCTTGGTGACAAAACATGCAGAGGGGAATGACAAAGAGGAAGAGAACTTAAATGACTTGTTTAAGTCTCCCGTGAGGAGAAGCCAAAGCACCCTCTGTGCATGTTTTTCATGTGCTCGCTGCTTTGTAGGGAAGTCTATGCTCAGCACTCCTGGCAAAAGGAAAGTTCTAGATTTTATTTTTCTTGTTTTCCTATTATGCCCATGACTCTCTTTTAAAGAGAAAACTAAGGAAGCTTATCAGTTGAATATAGGTATTGTTAGAGAAGTGATGATTTTAGGAATTCTTTAGGAATGATTCATCTGCTTATAGAGTATATGTAAATAATATACACAATTTTATTGGGGGATCTTACAGATCCTTGTAACAATCCATACATCAGTTGTATCAATCACATTTGTGCATATGTTGCTATCATCATTTTCAAGGCATTTTCTTTTTGCTTGAGCCTGTGGTATTGGCTTTAATTTTTTCTTTTCTCCCCACCCTCCCACCTTCGTGAACCCTTGATAAGTTATAAATTATTACTATTTTCATATCTCACACTGTCTACTGTTTCCCTTTACCCTTGTTTCTGTTTTTCGTCCCCTGGGGCGGGGTGGATGGTGGGGGCACTTATACCTGGATCATTGGGATCGGTTCCCCCTTTCTCCCTCTTCCCCCACTTTCCCCGTATCTTATGGTATTGCTACTTCCATTACTGGTCCTGAGGAGTTTTATCTGTCCTTGATTCCATGGTGAGAGCTTTTATCGGTACCAAAGTACATGCTCTGTTCTAGCTAGATATGTAAGGTAGAATTGGGGTAATGATAGTGGGGGGGGGGGAAGCTTTAAAGAACTAGAGGAAATTTGTGTGTTTCATTGGTGTTATACTGCACCTGGCTGATGCGTCCCTTTTTTGTGAGATGTCCCATTGCCTACAGATGGGCTTTGGGGTGTGCTTCTTCCATGTGGGCATTGTTGCTTCCCTGCTGGATGGCCACACGTTTAAGTCATTAAGACCCCAGACACTATATCATTTAATAGCCTATATCTTATCAACTTTCTTCATCACATTTGCTTATGTACCCATTTTGTCTTCAGTGATGTGTTGGGAAGGTGAGCATCACAGAATGCCAGGTTATTAGAACAAAGTGTTCTTGCATTGAGGGAGGACTTGAGTAGAGGCCTAATGCCTGTCTGCTGCTTTAATACTTAACATATTATGTATACAGGTTTATGCCCCTCTCATTATATTTACATATATACATGCATATATTTATACTACCATAAATATCTTTTGCCTCCTAGTTCTTCCCTCTATTTTTAGAGAACATATTTCAAAGGGTCATTCCATCATCATGCCATTAGGCTTAGAAATGATGTTTAAAAATTTTTGGCAGGAGGGTGATATTCAGAAAAAAGATCGAGTTCAGTTTCCTTATTTAACAAAAATTAGATCATCATGCCATTAGCTTTTCTTCACTGGTCTGATAAGCTAGGTTGAGTGGTTAAAAATTTGTTAAGAACTTATAATAAAATGTTGGCAAGTCCCTGGGTAATGCAGATGGTTAAATGCTTGTCAACTAGCTAAAGATTGGCAGTTTGAGTCCACACACACCCATTTATTGTATAACCACCACCATCACCACTAAGAGGTGCTATGGAACACAGGCCTGGCTGTCAGCTTCTGAAGTGCTCCGGCCTGGCGATCCCTATGAAGCGGTGCTGCTGTTGCTCACAGGGGCTTGCTGGGAATGAGAGGTGACCCATCAGCAACTGACATCAGCATGACCTGTGACAGATTACGCTGGGAGCTGGCATCCCGCCCCACCTTCCTCTCCCATGCATGTACATGCACAGGCATAGGGGTCGTTTTGCTGCGCTTCCTCTAAGACCTGCAAGTGGGAAGGATTCAGTCAGCTTGGACGGGGAGAATTCCACTTCCTCACAGTAGAACAACGCAGGAGCACTGGCTTTCAAGTCTTCTGACACAAACACACATGATAGCTGGAAGTCCCCAGCATAGTCATGGGAATCATTCACTGTACATGAAGCTCCCGCCTGGAGTTTCCTGGCATTGGGGAAGTGGCAGATGGCTAATGGGCAAGGCACTCCTTCGTTTTTCCCTGCAATTTTGTGCCAGATGCTCCGATGGCTTCAGTGCTTTTGCTGCTTCCTCGGTCCTCCCGATGTACCTCCCCCTTTATTCAAGGTAAACCATATACTGCCACCCAAAGCAAAGAGCCCAGGGATAGAGCCCGAAGCTGGGCTCCGGAGGTACACTCCGTTCACGATCGTGCTCGTCCCCGCCGGCTCTGCAGTTATAGCTCGTCGATACTTTATTCTTTATACGTGGTGTGCGAGTGATTTAAAAATGAGGGACTTCTTTATTTAAAATGCTATTCATGTTGGCAGGAGTGTAACGGGAATAAAACCTTTGTTTCTGCCCTCCACAAACTGACGGCTAAACAGGAGGATATACCAGAGATGCCCTGAGACACTGCAGTATGAGGGAGTAGTCTGGCCCTGGGAAAGGCCTAAACTTAAGATGTGGCCCTGCGACTTTGAGCAAGATGCTTGAATTAGGGTTCCAGTTTCTTTTTCTTTTTTGAAAATAGTCCTATTGTGTTTGCGAATTCACGCAGCAAGTTAGATTCACTTTTAGCAATCTTTATTCTAATTATTCAGGGATATTGGTGTATCAGAACTTAACTTCTGGATACTTTAGTTTACAGTGGAATCCGTAAATTGATTTTTGAGTTCCCACATACTTTTAAGTCTCCATTGAATTCTTTTTTTTTGGCAGGGAGGAGGGCTTTATTCTCATTTTTGTTGACGTGGGCTCGGAAGGGGCAGAAAAGCGTGCATTTCAGTGGCTCAATGTGAAAAAAGTATAAACAAAGTCCCGTACGTCAGTTATTTCACATTAACAGTAGGTAAAAAAAAAAAAAAGTCAGTGCTGTGCTGGAATGCCCTGATGGCCTAGTGGTGACAACGTTCAGCTTCGACCTCCAAGGCTAGCTGTTTAGACCCCGGCAGCCAGTCGCTGCCAGCTCCCACAGAACGACAGCCTTGAAGCCCCTCCAACAGGGTCGCTCGGAGTCAGAAGCGACTCAGCACTGGGCTTGGGGCTGGCATGATACGCATTTATTTCCATTCAATAACCAACCAACCTAGCACCTTCAAAATAAATACCCATAAGCTCTTTGTAAGCACAAAAGTGTTTCAACAGGGGTTGGGTGGGGGCCCCGTCCACGGACGATGTAAAATAGCAGCACGTTCAAAGCCGAGATGAGACACGTTCCGCAAACGCCTGCCCGCCTGTCACCCTGCCTGGAACTCTCAACCTCACACTGCCACAGGAGAGCCCTGCCTCTCTGGCTCACAGGAACTCCCGCGGAGTCTCTTCAAGACCCCAAACCTTCACCGTCCCTAGGCCCCGAGCTAGGCAAACGTGTTTAGGACAAAGGAGACCAGTGTTTGAACCAGGGTGGAGAGCTTTCTCAGTGGGGTTAGTTAGCTGGCCACATTTCCAGTTGAATGCCCATGGAACTGTGGCCCGGGCCTCCCAGATGCCATCGAGCCGGCTCTGCAGCCAGTGCCTTCAGGTCTGCTGAGTGGGGGCAGGACATCTGTGGTTCATGCCCCGTTGGGCAGAAATGAGCTCTTACCCCACTGGGACACAATGGTGCCTAAGCAGGGCGCACTCACGGGTTCCGTCCCCTTTGGCACACGTTGGTCGTCAGTCCTTCCCGGTGCGTCTGACAGATGCACCAGTTTGGTTTCTTGCGGGCACTCCACCTGGACACTGCCACTCCCAGCCTTATTCTTAACAAGTCGAACCAGATACATAAAAAAAGTCAAGCATGGACGAGCAGACCGGGCAGTTACTGGAGTTACAATGTGAGGCGGGGGGGAGGGGGGGAGAGAATCATTGCTAGTACATTTTCTGTTTGGTCTTTCTCTGAGCCATGAGTTTGCCAACCGTCCAGACTATTGGTCCTTTCCGAGTGGGGACGTTCTGAGTCCTGCTCATCCGCCTGCCAGCCTGGGACCTTTATCCTGTTTCCAAGTCCTCAGAAGAGTGCCCGCCCATTCTCGGTCACCGCCGCCGAATGGGCTTGTAGACACAAAATGCCACAAGGACCATGATGACCAGCAGGATGCTGAACACGGTGCCCATCAACACCAGGTTCTGCCCCGCGCAGCACGGCGTACGGTCGGCTCCTCTCTGACGGCTGCACCGCGCCCTGTGCCTCTGCCGGCCCCGCCAGGAGGACGCTCCAGCCGAGCCCCAGCCCGAGCCATGGCCACAGTCCATTGAATTCTTTCTGACTGTTAACTGGCAATGTGCATAGCTTTGCTTTCAGGCAGAATGCATCAGAAAGTGTGATTACTGCCACTCTTGGGTAATAACAACATCTGGTCCAGGGAGGGCCAGTCTAGTCCTGGGGTGGGCCTTTGGCTGCTGGGGTCCTCTAGGCCATGAGCTGCCATGTGACTGTCTCAGCTGGAGAGTTCTGAACCAGACTTGTAAGCACTTCTGTCGAGGTTCAAGTCCATCCTCATCAGGATCCCACTCCTGCTTCTATAGTTCATTTAGCTGTGATTTGCTGCCAACCATGTTTCTGTGGTCATTTTCTGTGACCACTCCCACCCCCCCTCCCCCGTCCTATTTAAGGGGCCAATTTTTGTTAAGTTCTTGGACACCATTAATGGTTTTTTAATGATAATCTCCCTCATCCAGATAAATTTGTCTCTGCCTTTTCTTTGTCTTATATAAGACAATGTCCATAAATCTTAGTTGAGCTTTGGGATCTCTTTGTCCCTGTAACACTGATTCCATTTTCTACCACATGTCATCATCCTCATTCATTCTGATATGGTTATCCTATTCCCGGGAATCTTGTTGCCCTAAGAAGCCTTAGTGGCATAGTATGTTTCATACTGGGTTGCTCACCTCCAGGCTAGCAGTTCACACAACCACCAGCCAGCCACTTCATGGGAGGAAGATGAGGTTTTCTACTCCCAAGTTACAGTCTTGGATATACGCAGGCGCTGTTTCACTCTGTTTTACAGGGTTGCTACGAGTCAGAATCTACTCGTTGACAGTGAGTTGAGTGTGACGTGTTCAAAGTAAGCGACGTAAATTCTTGCTAATCTTGCTTCTGGAGATTCTGGAGGTATTTCATTTACAACTGACTTGTTGGTTCTTCTGACAGTCCACAGTATATTCAGTATTCTTTGCCAACCCTGCCATTCAAATGCATCTTCTCTTTTTCCCTTCCAGCTTCTACACACACGAGACAGTGGAAAAGGCCATGGCTTTATAGGGTCAATACATCATGATGTATGTATACTAGAAGCTGTGTTCTAAAGTTCGAGTGCTGGAGAATGAGAATCATGAAGTGCAGTGTATTTTCTTGATGGGTGTGAAGGCCGAGGATAGAACCTTACTGACGATGTATTTCTTAGGTTAGAGTACATCTCCGAAGTGACAGCGATCAGCTTGACCGCTGGCTTTGAGACCCTTCCTGACTTGTAGGACTGTGGAGGCCATGTTTGCTTTTCTGCCCCACTGTTGCTCAAGCAGATTGTTTTCTCTTCTCGTCAGCCATCTGACTTTAGGGCAGTCTTAAATAAAACCATTGGATCAGCGCTGGGATGATTTATAAAACCCCCGCCTAGCTGAGGGCAGGACCATTCAGAAGTAGAGCTGTTTTTCCCTCCGTCACTTCCGGCAAAGCAGTGTTTTCAGTACCTCAGAATCAATTATAATGTAATGGAATCTGTTTTGGAGGAAGGAAAACAACCTTTTGGGAAATAAGTTAGTACCCTTGAGGTGTGTGTCTGTAGACACTCGAAGTAGCGCTTGCCCAGACCTTGGACTTACTTGCTGTTCTCATTTCCTGGTTGGGGTGGGATCAGAATGGGGTGCGGATTTACTGGAGGGAAAGAGACTTGCTTTGTACTGGAGCTTAAATTCTAAGCTCAGGATATGAATACAAGACCCCAAAATCCATTTGCAGGGTCCCCACATAGATTATGTCTCCAGTGGATTCCTCAGATTGTTAACCGGGGAAGTGAGTACTGGGCTTGTCCTCTGGCAGAGTGCATGAGAAATTGGGTTACCTCCACCCCACCTGCCAGCCCAGGGAGGGGGTGTTCTGACGGAGATCACACAGTTGTCAATCCTGCGCCGACTGCTTTGGTCAGAAGTCCCTGAACCAATCTTGTAAGCTCTTCTATCCCACAAAATGTGCGTGCCCCATCATGGTTTCATTCCCACGTCTGTAATCCCACCTGTAACTGTGATGTTACGTCTGCCACCTCTGCCGCCAGTCATGCTTTCCTGACAGCTTTTTTCCCTCCACGACCTTTTAAAGCTCTGTAGCTCAGCAAACGCTTGGACACCATTATGACCTTGTGCTAATCTGGATGATGCGTTCTTAATCAATGTTCTCCGTAAGTGGTATTTGATATTTGGTTCATATGGTGGAACAGCCTATTTCTTCACTGGCTCAGTGCTGCGTCTTGATATGTTAATGAGTAAAGACTTTAAGCAAATCAAGTCTTTCTTATTGGGATAAGATCACCTCAGAAGACCAAACATTGGTACCTGGAATCATTCACCTCTTTGATGTTGTGCTGGCTTCTTATGTAGATAAAGGCTCCATGAACAATTTTTTAAATTAAAAAACAACCACTGCCATCTAGTTAATTCCAACTCATAGTGACCCTTATAGGAACAGAGGAGAGCTATTTCTTAAGATTCTAAGACTGTAAATCTTTATGGGAGCGGACAGCCTCATCTTTGTCCCTCAGAGTGATCTTACAGTTTGAATCTGATCGCTTAGCCTTCTCTGCCCCTGGGGCTCCCCCCTTTTTATTTACTAGAAAAGAGAAAAACAATGATCAGTTAAACGTTTTACTGTATGCACTGGGCAGGATAGCATGACAAGACTTGCGTTTTAATAATGTGTGTTCTAGGGTAATAAAGAAGGCCTCCTACCTTGTGGTTGACTTGTGCTTCCTCTGTCTGGTGCAGATCAACCATTTCATAGTTTGCTTCTGCCAGCTATCAGTGGAGAGGTATTCGCAGTTACAGCTAGTCTCCTTGCTAGATGTATTTTTTCCTTCTCAGCATTCTATCTTTATAGCACTAATGTTTCTATTAGGATGAACCGTGTACAGCTACCAAGATTCCCCTGTCTTGACCTCTTGGTACCACGTTTCCTATAGTTCACCATGAATGGTGATGAAGGAGGGTCTGGGTGGCACAGGCAGAAGGGTGCTCAACTACTTCGCTGAAGGATGGGCTGCCTTGGAAGACAGGCATGGTGATTTCCAGCCTATAAAATCCCATGGAACATCTCTCCTCTGCACACGTGGGAATGGATCCCTGGACTCCCTTGCAGCTGACAACAATGCCAACTGTTAATAGCGGTTCCTTCCTTACTGCCTCTGCTAGCTGCAGCTTTAAAAGCAAACAATACAAGCTTGTGATTCTGATCAAGCAGCTACAGATAATGGAAAATGTAGGAGAAACAAACACTACAATTTCTCCAATGGAAGACAAATACTTGCAATATTTGTTAGTAGTTGGAGTCATTTTCTATATGTAGCCCCCCTCCACCACCATCCATACTGTCCTTTCATAACATGTTGTGACTGTACTGTATAAATTAACAATGTTATAGAAATTAAGAAAATAAAAAGATATAAACACCTCAAACAAATAAAATTGTAATCTTAGCACTCACAGGAAAATACTGAGCATTTTAGAGTCTTTCCTAAATAAAGCCAAAACTAAATTCACTGCTATTGAGTCGGTGCTGACTCACAAGAAATAAAAACCCACACTAAACTCACTGCCATTGAGTCTGTGCTAACTTATAGCAACCCCTTGTGGGTTTCTGAGACTGTGACTGTTTGCTGACTGTTCGGATGGCAGCCCAGTGCACACCACATACCAGGCCTTCATAATTCAAGTGAGACCATATTAGCTCCAAATACTATTTCATATTTCTTTATTTTAAATCTTTTCCTTTTTTATATTGTTTTATTAGTAGCTCACAATCTATACATACATACATTAATTGTGTAAAGCACATTTTTGTATATTCATTGCCCTCATCATTCTCAAAACATTTGCTCTCCACCTAAGCCCCTGACATTAGCTAATTTCCCTCTTCCTCCCTGCTACCCCCTCTCTCATGAACCCTTGATAATTTATAAATTATTTTGTCATATCTTGCACTGTCTGATCTCTCCCTTCACCCCCTTTTCTATTGTCTGTCTCCCAGGGAGGAGGTTATATGTAGATCCTTGTAATCGGTTCTCCCTTTCTACCCCACCTTCCCTGCACCCTCCAGTTATTGCCACTCTCACTACTGGTCCTGAAGGAATCATCTGTCCTGGATTCCCTGTGTTTCCATTTCCTATCTGTACCAGTGTACATCCTTTGGTCTAGCCAGATTTGTAAGGTAGAACTGGAATCATAATAGTGGATAGGGAGGAAGCATTTAGGAACTAGAGGAAAGTTGTGTTTCATTGTTGCTACATCGAACCGACTGACTCGTCTCCTCCCAGTGACCCTTTTGGAAGGGGATGTCCAGTGGCCTACAAATGGGCTTTGGCTCTCCACTCTGCATTCCCCCTGCCTCATTCCCAATGATACGATTTTTTTGCTCTGATGATGCCTGATACCTGATCCCTTTGACACCTTGTGATCGCACAGGCTGTTGTGCTTCTTCCATGTGGGCTTTGTTGCTTCTGAGCTAGATGGCTGCTTCTTCACCTTCAAGCTTTCAAGACCCCAGACGCTATATCTTTCGATAGCCAGCCACCATCAGCTTTCTTCACCACATTTGCTTATGCACCCATTTGCCTTCGGTGATCACATCGGGGAGGTGAGCACACACTGATAACAATTTTTTGTTCTATGATGCCTGATAACTGATCCCTTCAACACCTCGTGATTGCACAGGCTGGTGTGCTTCTTCCATGTGGGCTTTGTTGCTTCTGAGCTAGGTGGCTGCCTGTTTACCCGTATTTATTTTTTAACATAACATTTTTCACTAACCCTTTAAGAATACTTTGAGAAAAAAAAAGACTACTTTGAGCAAAATGAGATTTGGCAAATTTGGCCGTTAGGAATTGTTTCTATTGTTTTAAGAATTGAAGGGAAGTAAGTGTAAGGTTTCTGAGAAGCAATCAGTTTCAGCAAAGGCAGATGTTGATCTGGGTATTTTAATTCTACTTATTTAAATAGTAGTGAGATTTTTGTTCTCAATAGAACTTTTTTCCTAAAAGACAAATGACCTGATGAGAATGTAAGTTTTAAATGAATCCTACCTTTTCCCAGTAATTGACTCACTAAAGATAACCGTTCTTTGTTCTCGAACTGTTATTAGATTAAAACCCAAAGTTTGCCATCAAGTCTATTCTAGCTAATAGCAACCCCATAGGACAGAGTCGACCTGCCTTGGAACATGGTTTTCTGAGACTGTAAATCTTCATGGGAGCAGATAGCCGGATGCTTGGGGAGTTTGACCTTTACTGTGGCTGGCAGCCTGGTTTTGAGCCCACTGCTCTAGATGAGTGATAACTGCCCAGAGATCTTCTATTTGAATATCTTAACTGCGCTATGTGAACATCACAGTATCTGCGGTGGAGATGAACTGTGGATAATCTCATTCTGTGCACTTTTTATTGAACATCGAAACAATCGGCTCTGACACTTCAGAGTAGCACGGTGGTGAAACTGGGGGGGCTCTGGAACCAGGCTGCCCGGATGGACATCCTGCCTGCCCTGCTTCACAGCTGTGTGACTAGAGCAAGTTCCTCAGAACCTGTGTGCTGTCGGTTTCACATCTGTAAAATGGGGTTAAAAGCCATAGTAACCTGTCTCACAGGCTTATTGTCAGGGCTAGGTAAATCTAGGAGTCTTAGTGGTGCAAAGGATACACTTTGGGATCCTAATCCCAAGGTCAGTAGTTCAAAAGCTCCAGGTGTCCCTCGGGAGGAAGACAAGGCTGTCTAAATCAGGTGTCCTCAAACTATGGCCCATGGGCCACATGCAGCCCGCCAAGGACATTTATTAGGCCCGCCGGGTATTTTTACTGGGTTTGTTTTTTTATTTCAAAATAAGATATGTGCAATGTGCATAGGAATTTGTTCATAGTTTTGTTTTAAATTATAATCCGGCCCTCCAACGGGTCTGAGGGACAGTGAACTGGCCCCTCTGTTTAAAAAGTTTGAGGACCCCTGGTGTATATCCTTAAAGAGTTACAGTCTCTGAAATCAACAGGGGCGGTTCTCCCCTGTCACACAGTGTTGCCAGGTCAGATTCAGCTCAATGGCAGTGAGGTTGAGATGAGTTAGTATCTGCCAAATGCTTGAAATAGTCACTGGGCAAGGTAAGCACTCACTGTGTGACTGGGCTTCGTAGCATATTGTTTCTATGTGTCTAACCTATTCCAGAAAACCAAACTACCTACCACTGAGTGGATTCTGACTCTTAGCGATGCTGTGGACAGAATAGAAGTGCCCACGTGGGTTTCCGAGGCTGTAATTCTTTTATGGGAGCTGAAAGCCTTGTCTTTCTCACACGGAGTGATGGTGCCTCTGAACTGCTGACCTTGAAGTTTAGTAGCCCATCTTGGAACCACTACACCGGGAGGGCTGCTGTCTCACCTGGTTTTCTGAGTTCATCTCTGGGTTTTATGTTAGCAATTGTCACATTCATCTCTCTCCTTCAGAATCAGTTCCTCTCGATCTTGGGTTTCTTAATTACTTCTGTCCAGTCCCTTCTAGGTGTGAACAGTTAAAAACTCTCAACCGCTGACTGAAAGGAAGGTAAATGGCCGTTGGACCCCACCCAGGGGCACCTCAGACAACAGCCCTGGGGATCTGCTTCACGGAACCCAGCACGTGGGGTCGCCAGGACTGTGTGACTGACTATCCGACAACTAACAGCATCCCAAAGATTGACGGCCCTCTCTTTCAGGTGATCTTTTTGTCTCCTAGCCCTCCGTCGGGAGCTCTGGTGTCACAGTGGTTAAGTGCCCAGCCCCTACCCTACAGGTTCCCACTGTGATCCCAGCAGCCACTGGGGAGAAAATGTGGCCGTCCGCTTCCGGAGACTTACAGCCTTAGAAAGCCTATGCAGCAGTTCTGCTCTGCCCTATAGGGCTGCTCGGAGCCGGGATTCTACCCAGTGACAGTGGGCTGGGTTGGTGTCTGTCTGTCCTCCCTTTACT
This sequence comes from Tenrec ecaudatus, assembly GCF_050624435.1. NCBI lineage: Eukaryota > Metazoa > Chordata > Mammalia > Afrosoricida > Tenrecidae > Tenrec > Tenrec ecaudatus. Next base: position 184,559,824 of record NC_134532.1, read on the forward strand.
TTGCTCCTTTTCTCCTATCCTTGTCGTTGTCATCGGCGCCATTGTGTCGGCTCCTACTCGGTGACTGTGTACAACAGAATGAAACACCACCGGGGCCTGTGCCCTCTTCACAGTTGTTAGATTTGAGTTGATTATTGCAGCCACTTTGTTAATCCATCTCTTTGAAGGTCTTATGATGATTATTTTTGATGACTCTACTTAGCAAGCATGATGTCCTTGTCCATGGTTGGTCCCTTCTGTTACCATGGCCACAGTAGGTGAGAGAAAGTCTCGCCATCCCAGCTGCTGAGGAGCATTTGGCCCCTTTTTTCTTCCCAGACAGATGTTTTTGTTCTGGCAGTTCACAGTGCTGTCGATATGCTTTTGCCACCACCCTAACTTAAAGCCTGAATTCTCCTCCAGTCTTCCATGTTACCGTCCAGCTCTGGAAGTGCCCTCGCTTGGGTCAAAGTCCTCAACAGCTCTGCTTGTTCCCACCGTAGAGGCGTCCTGTGCAGCAGCTCCCCCGGCGGTGCAGTACAGCTTCCATTTCTTGGGCTGATTGACATTCTGACCCGTGAAGCTTTGCAGCTTCAACCCTTTCTCCATGCAGCATGATGTTATCCACTGGGCCAGGGTGAGGATGTCGGTCTTTGCACTGAGTTGTCATGCACACTGACGGCTGCAGTCTGCGATCTTCCATCAGCAGGGGCTTCATGTCCTCCTCACTTTCAGCAAGCCAGGCGGTGTCATCTGCATACCGCAGGTTGTTAATAAACCTCCCTCCCGTCCTGCTGCATGGGTCTCGCCCCATCCCCATTTGACTTTCTCTTCCTCTGAGCACTTGTGGGAGCGTCACCTCACGTGGGTGACTGGTTCGGCAGCTCTGGGCCTCACCCATTTCCCAGTTGCGGCCCAAGTGCCGTGCCTCACTTGCAGGAATTCTGCCTGACGTCATGGTGACTAACTGGAAGGCCCCCATGTGTGTGATTATATATTTAACCCTTATTGCCATTTCTGTTCCTGGAAGGAAGGCTGGGAGTCCTGGATCCTGTGGAGGCGGGGGCTCACTAGTGGTTGCTCCTTCCTCTCTTTGGGGCTCCTCCATTCATTAGCCTGCCCCCTTGGGTGCAGCTTCATGCTCCTATGCTGGTATTAGTTGGCCAGCTGAGCTCCTGGCTTTGTAGACTAGTGGCTGCTGCACTGATCCCAGCTGCTAACAGCAATCACAGCAACAAGAAATCATTTGCTGTCGAATCACGTCCACGGCAGTGGTAAGTAACATTTCCTGAGCGTTACCTGTGCAGCGACAGCTAAATCCAGATTTGACACATCGGTGAGGAAACAGGCACAGAGAAGGTTGTGGTTTTGCCTGAGGCCACACCGCTGGGGAGGAAGTCGAATCCAGTGAGCAGAGAAGCAGGTAGCCTGTGTTCTGCCTCCGTGGGGGTGGCTGTGGTCCAGAGCGTGCCCCGCCTGCCACAGGCCTGGCTTCAACTCCCAGCTCACTCAGATGGATGCCTGCCATTTAAATACTTTGTTGTGTAGTGTCCCCATTTCTAGGATGGTCTTGATGATAATTTATAAAGCAGAATTCAGTGACTTAAAAGAAAAACAAAAAAACCCCACCTCTGTGGTCATAGAGTTGAACAAATAAGCGGACTTAGAAGCCCAGGGCAGGAGCGTGCGAATGGTCAAGTGCTCAACTGCTGACCAAACCAACCCAGCAGCTGCTAGAAGAAAGGGCTGGCCATCTGCAGCCAAGAAAACTATGGGGCAGCTCCGCCCATCACTCGGGGTTGCCATGAGGCCAGAACCACTATACAGCAAGCCCGGGAGGGAGCACTGGGCACAGTGGGTCTAAGTGCCTGACTGCTGACTGAACCTAGGTGGTTTGAACCACCCACTGGCACTGTGGAGTGGGGCAGTTCTGTCACATGGGGCCGATGGCAACCACAGAAGCCCTAGATGCAGAGAGAGACATCTCCAGCACCCCACAAGGAATCGGTCCGTCTCTGCACCCCTCCCCCTGCTGAGTTCCACCCTTCTTGCTCTCGTCGCTGTGCTGTGTACTGCACAGGTGGAAATTACTTGGCTTGCTTCCTGGCCCTGGCCAGGCTCTGAGTGTTTCCAGAAACCAGGGATCTAGTTCCCCAAGGCCCACACCCTGCGTCAGTTCCATCTCAAAGGGATTCACAGATTCCTCAAGGAATGCCCTTGTCCCTCAGCCCCCACTCTTGCTAATTCTGCCGGAAACAGATGATCTGGCCTGTCCTCTTCCTCCTGTTTGATGGTTTTGTGCAGCCACTTGCTTATTCAGCCTTTCTCCCTGGGTTGAGTAACTTTCTAATTCAGCCCCTGGCAGGTCTCTGACAGGAATGCACAGGATCTGAGCAGGCAGGGAGCGCAGCCTTGTGGAAAGCGGACAGTGCCTTTGGTGAGGTTATGTAAGCACTGGTTGGGCGTCCTTGTGTGGATCTGGCAGGCTGGAATCCCTTACAGATGGAGTCCTGTGGAAATCCAGTCAAGAGCCAGCTCCTATGTGTAGTTTGGGCATGTGCAACTGCTATTTGTAGGCGTCTTTTAAGTCTTGGTCAACTGGCATCTTCTTCTGATGTCGATGTGCTCAGGCCCATGTGGTTCTAGGTACATCTTTTGGAAAGGGCTTGCCCAACAAATATGGGAAGCTCTGGGGTCTGTCAGTTGTCTGTTCACTCCCTCGTTTACTGTTGTTGAAGGTAAACCCAGCAAAATGTACACCAGTTCAACGATTGTACGTGCACACTTCAGGAGGATTGACTTCCATTCTTCAAGCTGTGCCATGCTTCTCACTGGCCTCTTTTGAATTGCTCCTCCCCAGTGACTCCTTAATCGTCCGGTCACGTCTTTGAGGTTGCTTTTGTCCTTGGATCCCATATAGATAGTTCTTCAAAAGAGCTCCATGCTCAAAGCAAACATTCTAGAGCTAAAAGTAGTATTTCATTTGTTCAGGGGCTATTTTTTGCTTTAGGTTTAAGGTTTTTCTTAGGGCAACAGTTTCAGGGCTTCATTCAGCCTCAGTCATTCCAGAAGGTCTGGATTCCATCAGAATGTGGTGAACTGTTGTCATTCTGCCACGAGCTTGTGAACGTAAGTGCTCATCACGTTTCAGTGAGAGGGGTTTTGACTAATTCCATATCTTGCATGCTGGGAGCCCTTCTAGAGGAATAGAATCAGGTTTCCAAGAGTGAATCTAACCAAGGTTTAGGGAGCTCCCTCAATATTTCAGGAACCATGATAGGGTTTAGAGGTATAAAGGTAGGACACCTCTCTACTTTGACTTTCCCCCCAAGTTTGTGTTGTTGTCCCCAAGAGATGCATTTGTGTTTCATCACCACCCATCAGTGGACGCTTGCAGGTTGTTATGATGTGAGGAGGTCTGGGTGGAGCTTCCTGACAGACCAGGAGGAAGGTTCTGACAACCAGCCCTTGAACACTCTCTGGGTCGCTGTAGACTGAGCCCCTTTTGCGTGGGTTCCCCATGAATCAGGAGCTGAACTACAGCAATTTTGGCGATGCTGCTACTCTTGAATTGCCATTCTGTTGTTGTGGGATGGGTGGTGCAAAAGTCCACAGGGTGTGTGTTCTGTATGCTTGCCTCATTTCTCTGCCGATGCCCAAAGGTAACACCGTAGGTCACAGGTTTACATATAAATGGAGGACCTCATCATCCATCCTAGTTACCTTCTTTGTGGTAGGTGTTGAAGATCAAATAGTGAAAGTGAAAACCAAGTATACCCCAAACTCACAGCCATTGAGTTGATGCTGACTCATGGCGACCCTGTATGACAGCAGAACTGTCCCCGTGAGTTTCTAAGCCTGTTTACAGGAGCAGACAGCCTCGTCTTTCTCCCCAGTGGAAGTGAAAGTACTTAGAAAAGAATCACATCATATTAGGTAGGAGCATGTCTATCTGGTAATGTGTGCCCCTACCTAACGTGTCAACAACTGCATCCATGGAGAAAGCAAAAGAGCAGAAAGAAAGGAAAGATCAAAATGGGTGCCGGCAGAGACTCAAAGTTGCTCTGATCGTGGAGTAGCTGAGGCAAATGGAAGAAAAGATGAAGTAAAGGAGCTGAAGAGGAAATTTCTTTCTCTGCTTTATGTTTATTATATTTTATAGGTGGCTATTGTAAATGGTATTATTTCCTTTTCTGAGCTTTCTCGGCTGGTACACGTAATCAAATTGATTTTTTAAAAACATTTTATTAGGGGCTCATACAACTCCTCACAATCCATACATATACATACATCAGTTGTATAAAGCACATGTGTACATTCTTTGCCCTAATCATTTTCAAAGCATTTGCTCTCCACTTAAGCCCTTTGCATCCAGTCCTTGAAGAGGAAATTTCAAAAGGCTGATTATGACAACAAAATAGCATTGTCTTATATAACATATGTGATATAATGGATGTGCAAAGGCCTGGAGTTAAAAACCAAAAAAGGAAGAACATTGCTCAGCATATATCAAGCTGAAAAGAAATGAGGAAAATTCAAGCCTCCACTTGCAAGATTGAAACACTCTGTGTGCAAAATATTGGATGGTGCAAGGAGCAGCTAAAGAAGATGGAAGGGGGTGGGGTGGGGGACACGCATGGACTCACCGTGGCAGAAAGCACCGGTCGGCATTCAGCCATTTTAAGAGGTAGTATATGGTGAAGAAACCAGCAATCCTGCGGGAAGAACCAGCAGCACTGAAGGCACTGGTGAGAATCGAAGCTCCAGGAATGAACAGAACACCAGTTGAAATGTTTCAGCAAGCTGATGAAGCCCTTACTCATCTATGCCAAGACATTCGGAAGACAAGTAAGAACTTTGCCATCTGACTAGAAGAGATTCGTATTTTCACCCATTCCAAAGAAAGGTAGACCCAACAGAATGCAGAGATGTATCGAAAAGCTTCTATATCACATACAAGTAACATTTTCCTGACGATCATTCAACAACAGTACACTGACAAAGAACTGCCAAAAACTCAAACCAGATTCAGAAGAGGACGTGCAATATGGACTGTCAATGCTGATGTTTGCTGTATCTTGTTAAGAGCTGAGAATATTTGCTTTCTATCAACTGTGCACAGTACTCAGTTGTGTAGATCATAACAACAATGGATAACGTTGAGACTAATGGGAATTCCAGAAAACGTAACTGTGCCTGTGTGGAACCTGTACATGGGTCAAGAGCTAGTCATTCTAACAGAAGAAGGGAATGCTGCATGGGTTACCATCAGGAAAGGTGGGCATCAGGGCTGTATCCTCTCACCAAACTTACTCAGTCCATATGCTGGGCAGGTCATACAAGAAACTGGATTATATGAGGGGAAACTCGGCATCAGGATCAGAAGAAGGCTCAGGAACAACCTTAAGCTATGCAGATGCTGAAAGCGAGGAGGAAATCAAGCACTTGCTAATGAAGATCAAGGACTGCAGTCTGAAGTATGGATTGCAACTTAATTGTAACGAAAACCAACATCCTCACGGCTGGACCAATAGGTAACATCAAGATAAATGAAGAGAAGACTGAAGTTGTCCAGATTTTGTCTTGGCTTGGATCCACAATCAGTGCTCATGGAAGCAGCAGTCAGGAGATCAAAAGACACACTGCATTGGGTAAATCTGCTGCACAAGACCTCTTTATAAAGTACTGAAGAGCAACGATGTCATTTTGATGACCAAGGGGTTGTGCCTGACCCAAGCTGTGATATTTTCAGTCACCACTTATGCAGATGAAAGTTGGATATTGAAGAATTGGTGTAGTTTAGTTATGGTGCTGGTGAAGAAAAGTGCAAGTACTGTGGACCGTCAGAAGAATAGTCAAAGATGCTCCTTGGAATCTGGGATGACGAGACTTCATCTCACACCTCGTGAATCTGTTATCAAGAGAGACGAGTCCCTGGAGAGAACATCTTGCTTGGTAAAGAAGAAGATCAGAGAAAACGAGGAAGATGGATTGACAGTGGCTGAAACATAACAGTGACTGTAGAGGAGGACGCTGGGCTGGGCACTTTCTCCCTGTTGGCATCCAATAGCAACAACTAATGTGTGTGATTGAAGATTTTCTTCTTTTCCCTACCTCCTCCTTTTATGTCTCCTGAGAGATTTGTAGATGTCATGTTAACTAATAATGTTCGTTATTTTGCTCTTGGCAACTATTACACAGTTTCTCTAAGTTGTTTGTAATGAACATGAACTACCTCAGCGAATGAGCAGCTTTAAATAAGTAGGAAATATCCTTCACCCACTGTCATCTTCTGTAATAAAGTTACGGAAGAGGAAAATGCAGATTTCCTTTTGCGTATTTGTTCACTACCCCCACTTTGTCAGTTAAAATCGGGACCTAACAACTACAACCCCAAACAGAACAAAAATAACAAAACATTAGGAACTACTTAAGATGTTTCGAGGTTTTTTGTTTTTGTGTAAAGCAGTCAGTTCAGGTGTTGTTGCAGCTGGCTCGAATAACCTTTCTCTAGATTAGTTTCACACACCAAGAAAAAAAGAAAGAAAAGAACATGCTTGCAGATTCCATTGTTTATCACACACATTAGGGTATTTTGGAGAGAGGTTGCTTTTTGGATGGTAGGGGCATTGGACGGATGGATGTCTTTAGACTTGGCCCAAAGCCCAGCTCTACAACCCATTGGTAATGGTTTTGCCCTGGATCGAGGTGTTTGATTCCACCTAAGGGCTCCTCTGATGAAAGGCCTGGCATTTATTTCTGAAAAATCAGCCATGGAAACCCCGTGTGATACGTGTGTCAGAATTGACTGCATAGTAACGTTTTTTTCCGCCATGTGTCGCTGGGGAAGCTCAAAGGCCACCACTGGCTTGCAAACCCCGTTCCAATCGAGTTACCCTGTAGTGTGGGCTCTCCGCACATGGCTCGGGTAGGGCTCTGCCGCACCATGCGCTCATAGCCCTTGTTGTTGAGCCCGTGTGCCTCGTTTTAAGGAGCGCTGCTTGGTTAAGTATTGGACCCCTAACTGCAAGGCCGGTATTTCAGGCCCACCCAGCTGTTCCTCAGGAGTAAGAGCAGGCCATCTGCTCCCAGAAAGATTGACAGCCCCGGAAGCCCATGGGGGAGCAGCTCTACTCTGACCCGTAGGGTCTCTCTGAATCACAATCAGCTTGATGGCAGTGAGTTTGGTTTAGGTTTGGGGGGCCTCATTTTCAAATGGGGTGATGAGAGAACTTGGCTTACAGGGGACTTGAAGTCACTGACACACTGCTAGCCTTACTGCTAAGAATCATTTGAAAGTGGCAGCTTGCACCTGTAACACAACCCCTTCGGAACAGGATTTGAAGTTAACATTAGATTCTGGAAATTGTTTTGCCTTAAGGCCAAGTCAACCAGATGCTTTTAAAAATTCTTGAATAGACCTTGCTCACAATTGGAAAGGTAGAACCAGGCCTCCGGAAATAGTCTTCCTGCATTTCTTCCCTCCAGCCACTCAGCGCCCTTCCTGGGAGACAGGCAGTGATCCCCAAACAGCAGTGAAAGAGCAGGAGGAGGCAGGTGCAGGGAAGATGGGAAAAGAAGAGATTCCTGCAGGGGTCCAAACTGCTCACATTGCTGACCCTACCCCCACCCCTTTAGCTATTGGACAGTTGTCCTTCTGGTGCCCCTCTCGGAGGACTCCGCCCTTGTGGCCCACTACCCAGGGTCTGCGGGGCCTCTTCAGCCTGCACTGCCTTCAAGGCGCAGCTGGTGGCTTCCTGACCCGTGTCCAGTGCAGATAGCTGGTGCACTGTCCATCTGGAATGAGGCCAGGTCAGTTGAGCCTTCTGTTGCCTCCTGAATGCAAACTATTGTTTGAGGTACTCAGGATGATTCAGGAAGATTCTGGAAGCCAAGGTTCTCGGCCCCTGTAGGACTTCAGGACCCCACAGTTAGGTCCCCCAGCCAATCCCCTCCATGAGAAAGGAGTGGGCGTTGCTGCTGCTGCCTTTGTCAGCTGCCTTCTGGGGCTCTGTGTTTAGTCAGAGGGATCTGGTTTTAAGTACACTTTCTGTGACTCTTCAAAGCTGATTTTCCCACTGTAGTTTCATTGAAACCTGGGATGGTAGCGAGTTCAAGTTTTCATTATTACGAAAAATGCCTTTGTTCATGCCGCCGATGTCACCTGGTTTCACTCTTGTTCTGGTGTTGCCTAGGAGAGGAAGGGGACGCTGCAGTGTTTGGGTTTAGTTTCCCAACCTCTTGCTTGTCAAGAAGGGGTGATATGTTTGGCATAGCCAAATTCCATTTTTTTTTTTTGAGGCCCAAAGTAAACCCTTTTCTTTCATGATCACTGTAATTCCCTTCTTAAGCCCTCCTCCTAAGGAAATGGCATCGGAAGGGGTTGTGCTCTGATGTCTGAGGAACTGGGTTGGATTGTAAACAACCCAACAGTCATTGTAAACAGTCTAGATCGCAGGTGTGTCTAGGTCCCACTGTAGGGCAGAGCACTTTCACGAGGTGATTTGGGGAAGCAGGTCACCAGGGTTTTCTTCTGGGTGGGCTTGCCCCTCCATCCTTTCTCCCGTAGTATAAATCATAACCATCATACCATGCAGGGATGCCCAATCACCACTGAGACTCCAGCAAAAGGTTTAGGGATTCTTTTTTTTTGGAGGGGTGGCGAGTATAAATACTTGAGTAATAAAAAATTTTATGGATACCAAAATTTTAGAAATGGTAATATAACACATTGGCAATCCAACTCCCCCTCCCCCCGAGTCATCTTGGAACAAAAGTCTGATAATCGGCTTCCAAAAGACAACAATTTAAAAAACATTGTGGAGTGGTTCTCGGTGGGGCCCTGGTGACTTAGTGGTTATACGTTGGGCTACCGACTGCAAAGTCAGCAGTTCAAAACCACCAGCTGCTTCTTTCTTAGGAGAAAGACTGTGTTTTCACTTCTATATGGCCACTGTGGGTTGTCATGAACTTGATTTTGGTCCTGTGGAGTTCTACTCTGTATGTTTGGATTACCATGAGCCGATACTGAATTTATGGCATTTAACAACAACAATAGATGTATCATACAACCTTATCAGCAGTTCTCCTAATTGTAATCTATCAGTTATTCATGTAGGTGTGTGAGTAGGAAAATAATAGAATTATGGGCACTTCTTAAACACATACCAGTGCTCAAGATCTCCCAAAACAGCCATCTAAGTTTCTTCAACCCTTTCAGCAATCCTGAGAGACATTTAAAAATTATTATTCATATTTTATGATCATAGGCCCAGAAATGTTTCCAAATATGGATATCATTTCTGAATTAATAAAAAATTAAAATTCTATACCGCTGTACTGGAGCCCCTGGGTGGTGCCAACTGGTAGGTGTTCAAGTGCCAACCAAAAGAGTGGAGATCTGAGTTCTCCCAGAAGCTCCTCAGAGAAGACCTGGCCACCTACTTACCCAAATCAGACACTGAGAAATCCCATGGATTTTTCTGACACCCATGGAACTATGCTTGGATACTTTTTATTTTTCTTTAACGATACAGTAGGATAGTGTTTCTATTTTCCCCACTTCATGAATTTACTACAAAAATGTTTACTCACAGAAAAATTAAAACGATAATACAATGAATCCCTGTGCACCAGCTACTAAAAGGTCAGTATTTTGCCATATTTGATCCATCTGTCCATCCATCCACCCATCTATCCAACAAACTACATGCGTCTTCTAGAGTTATGACTTACTTCTCCACGACCAGGATACCATTGCTATACTTTAGAAGATAATATGTCTGATACTCTCTGATTTCAGTTCCCTCCATTGTCCTGAAAATATTCTTTGCAGCTATTTAACTCTGTATCTGTACACTATGTATGTCAATCTGTATTACTGTACAGGCACACGCTGTGCTTGAAACCCAGTGAATAGTGACCTATCCACTCTGGCATTTTAGTGAGCTTTATGGTGCTTTAATCCCCAGAGAAGGTTCTGGGAAAGAAAGCCTCCACTGTCTCTCTCCCAGAGATTCACAACATAGTGGAGCATATTAAAGGCTCTGAAACATCCTGCAAAAGGAAGTATGACTAACAATGGTTAATCCTGATTTCCTGAGGCATGTATAATTATATTCATATTTATATTATTCATATAGAAGTATATATAAATACATGCATTTTTAATCTGAATTTCGACTTCACTCAGGACTCATGAGTGCAGTTGATCATTTCGTTTCCTAAAAGAGCTATTTGAACTTAAATGCAGCCAAGAGGGTAAGAAGAGAGGGGAGATGTTTTCTTGCACTTCCACTGTCCCCCTTTACTAGTCCCCTTGCTCATTCTCAGTGGCTTCTCCAGATTCCCAGGGAGCCCCTGCTGGCGCAAGCCTCTCCACTGTGGCTCCTGAAGCCTGCTCCATGCTCACACTCTACCCTCAATCTCCCAGCCCCTGAAGCCGCTGGTCTCCCAGGGATTAGGAGGAAGCTGCTTGGGACAGTTGGGTTTGTCAGTGGGCCTTGTTGTGACCGGAGCCTGGCCCCTCAGAGCCTGGCCTGCTGGCTTGTGCACGCTTCTCTGGGGAAGCTGTCCCCACAAGCATTTGTTCTCAGGGCGGCCTCGGCTGCCCGACCTGAGCGCTCCGTAACATGGTAGCACGGTCGCTTCAGGTCTTTGATAAAAGAAGGACAATTGAGGGACTGTGTACAGTACGGGGGTGGGGACGGCGATTTTGTGCCATGGGTAGGTGGACTCTGGGCAGGCAGGCCCTGCCTGCTGTCCCCTCCTCCTCTGCCCAGTCACAGCTGTGGAGTGGGGAGGGGCGGCCGGTGCAGCTGTTTATCTGGGAGTTGTTTGGGAGTGCGTGACTGCCTGAACTTTCATTACAGAGTTTAGCACTATTCATACACTGACTTCCATTGTCCTTCAAGTTCCAGATCAGCTCATTTGTTTTCTCCATAAAATTTAAGCTTCTTGAGTTTGTCTGGGCAAATTGTATGCCCCATATTGGACAGTGTGGAGCAAGGACCTGAAAGGGCTTATGACTTTGGTTATCTTTGTAGCCAAACAACAGTGACTTTGGGTGATTGCGTCTGGGTGAATTGGCACTACCACCGGAGCCATCGTAACATAGTGTGTCGTGTTTTGGGACTGTGAACCCCAAGGTTAGCAATATGAAACCACCAGCCGCTTCACGGAGAAAGACGAGGCTTTCTGCTCTTATAAAGAGCTGGTCTTGGAACTACACAGAGGCAGTTCTACCGTGCCTCATAGAGTCGCTGGGAGTCAGAATTGCCTCAGTGACGTTGAGTTTGGGTTTTACCCACTACCATTGAGTCCGGCTCCCACTCTCTGTGACCTACACAGTGATACCTCAGTTGTAGAAATCAGTTTGTTCCAAATGTGTGTGTTCATACAGCGAAAGGTTGGAGAACTAAACATATTTTCCCCATAAAACATCATGGGAAACCAAATAATTGGTTCTGAGACCAGAAAAATTACACTTGCAAATTCACTCAGGAGGCTTTCAGCCTCTTGCACATCATTGCCTCGGATGCGTTACAGCCACCCGGCTGTTTCTGATTTATCGAAATGAAACTAACTTCTCAGCCTCTTCAGTGGTCTGTGTTTTGTAGTTAATGACTTCATACCTTCCGAAGCTTCATACCTTTCGATACTTTCATCACATATCCAGCCATCAAATCAGACAAGGGCCTGGTTCAAGTGTTGCCATGATTTCTTTTTTCACTCTATTGTGGTTCTCAGTTCTCCTCTTAGTTTTACTGCTGGCATCACTAACTTTCTTTGGAGTCGTGGTTATAATATTTTATGCAAATAAAGTGCAAGAAAGAAGCACAGGGACAAATGTTTCAGCGCATTAGCACACGCACTATCTACGTTGTCTGAGCGAGAGCGGCACTTAGACTGAAGCGTCACCCCTCTACGTTTGTGCGTGGCCGATGCAATGTGGGATTCTCAGCCTGTATAGGCCATTCCAAGTTGGAGTTTTGGTTGACTGTTAAGCAAAGTTATGGACACTGAGTAGATTTTTTTTGAACTTTGCTGTTCATGTAGTTGAAATTTGCTCTTGGAACTGCTTGACAACCGAAGTATCATTGTATAGGATTTCCAGGGCTTTGTAAGTCTTCATAGGAGCAAACAGCCAGCTTTCTCCCAAGGAGCAGGCGTTGAAGGGCCTACCTTGTGATCTAACTTCTTTCAAACACTGCAATAAGGGTTATTTTCTTTCTTTGTTTTCTTGGTTTTATAAATGATTTTATTGGGGGCTCTTGCAGCTCTTACAACAATCCATACATCAGTTGTATGGATCAAATTTGTGCATGTTTCCACCATCATTTTCAAAGCATTTTCTTAATACTTGAGCCCTTGGTATTAGCTCTTCTTTCTTCCCTCCCTCCCCCACACTCTCACCCTTGTGAACCCTTGATGAATTATAACTTATTGTTGTTTTCATACTTTATACCGTCTGTTGTCTCCCTTCACCCACATTTCTGTTGTTTGCCCCCCTTGGAGCTGGGGGTGAGGGTTTGGGTGAATATAGTTGATCCTTGCAATCATTTCCCCTTTTCTCTCCCACCTTTCCCCTACCCTCATGGTATCGATACTCACATTACTGTTTCTGAGGGGCTTATCTGTCCTGGACTCCATGTATCCAGAGCTCTTATCTGTACCAGTGTACATGTTCCAGTCTAGCCGGATTTTTAAGCTAGAACTGGATGATGATGTTGGAGGGGAGGAAGCATTAAAGAAATAGATGAATGTTGCATGTTTCTTCGGTGCTGTACTGAACGCTGGCTGCCTTGTCCCTTCCTGTGACCCTTCTGTGAGGGGTGTCCAATGTCTACGGATGGGCTTTGGGGCTCCACTCCAACCCTTCCCTTTATTTTAAATCATTTTATTGGGGGCTCGTACAACGCTTATCACAATCCATACGTATATCCATTGTGTCAAACTCATTTGTACATATGTTACCATCATCATTCTCAAAACATCTGCTTTCCACTGGAGCCCCTGGCATCAGCTCCTCATTTCCCCCCTCCCTCCTCTCTCCTCCCTCCCTCATGAAACCTTGATAATCTACAAATCATTATTATTTTGTCACATCTTACGCCGTCCATTGCCTCCCTTCACCCACTTTTCTGTTGTCCATCCTCCAGAGAGGAGGTTATATGTAGATCCTTGTAATCGGTTCCCCCTTTCTACCTCACCTTCCCTCCACCCTCCTGGTATCACCACACTCAACACTGGACCTGAGTAGTTCATCTGCCCTGGATTCCCTGTGTTTCTAATTCCCATCTGTACCAGTGTACATCCTCTGGTCCAGCCAGATTTGTAAGGTAGAATTGGGATCATGATAGTTGGGGGGAGGAAGCATTTAAGAACTAGAGGAAAGTTACATGTTTCATCGTTGCTACACTGCCCCCTGATTGGCTCGTCTCCTCCCTGAGACCCTTCTGTAAGGGGATGTACAGTTGTCCACAAATGGCTTTTGGGTCCCCAATCTGCACTCCTCCTCATTCACAATGATGTGATTTTTGTTCCTTGATACTTAATCCCTTCGACACCTTGTGATAGCACAGCTGGTGTGCTTCTTCCATGTGGGCTTTGGTGCTTCTGTGCTAGATGGCCACTTGTTTACCCTCAAGCCTTTAAGACCCTAGACGCTGTATCTTTTGATAGCTGTGTAACATCAGCTTTCTTCATCACACTTGCTTATGCCACCATTTGTCCTCAGTGATCTTATCGGGAAGACGAGCACACAGTGATATGATTTTTCCTTCTTTGATGCGTGAAACCTGATCCCTTCGACACCTTGTGATCACACAGGTTGGTGCGCTTCTTACGTGTGGGCTTGGTCAACCCTTCCCTTTCTGAATCTTTTCGTATCTTGTAATAGCCAGGCACCATCAGCTTTCTTTACCACATTTGCTTATGCACCTATTTTGTCTTTAGCAATTGTGTTGGGCAGGTGAGTATCACAGAGTGCCAGGTTATAAGAACAAAGAGATCATATGTGGACGGAGGACTTGAGTAGAGGCCCAATGAAGGGATGCCATTTTCTGCATAGTTATAGTTTTGCTCTACTGAAGCGGGGCTGATGGGGAGTTACGATCCTCAGTCAAAGTGCTGTGCGCATACCCAGGCTCTCACAGTCATTAGCTGTGCGACCTTGGGTATGTGACTCGTCGTTAGCTGCTGTCCAGTTGTTTCTGACTCCCAGTAACCCTGTGTCTTTATCACAGAACACCCCTCCATCATCCACACAGCCCTGATCCATCCGCACAGTCAGTACTATGAACCCTTCATTGTAGCCACTGTGTCAGTCCGTCTTGTCGAGGGCCTTCCCCTTTTTCACGGACTCCGTACTTTATCAAACATGATGCCCTTTTCTAGGAATTGGTCTCTCCTAATAACATGTCCCACGTACATGAGATGAAGTCTTCTTTGAAGTCTTGTTTCTAAGAAGCATTCTGGATGGACTTCTTCCATGACAGATATGCAGATGCGAGGGGGTTCCCCCCCAAACCGGAAAATTTTGTTCAAAGTTATGTATTTAATTTTTTAAAAAACAACCTATCACCTTCAGAGCCCTCCATTACTTTTCTACTTTGTCAAATTTCTGTCCTTGCATGTCCCTCTGCATTTGCAGTAACAAAAAGAAGTTTCATGAAGCAAGGTCAGGTGAGTAAGGCACATGGGCATGAGAGGCATGCTGTTTTTTGCTAAAAACGGGTTCACCAAGATTGCTTTGTGAGCAGGTGCATTGTCGTGGTGTAAAACCAGTCCCAGGTCTGTCACAAATCAGGCCTTTTTTGTCGCAGTGTTATTCAGTCTTTCAGATCCTCTGAATAGAAAGCTTGATTAACAGTCTGACCTGGTGGAATGTACTATGAGTTGACATTTTCATCCGCTTGGGAAGTTGATGGATGTCCAGAAAAAGATTTGTCATCAGTCGACATTTCACCTTTATTGAGAGGAGAAGACCACTTGCACACTTGAGTTTTCCCCATAGCGCTGTCTTTCTAAGCTGTGTTAACATCACCACACTTTCTGTGACCTTTTTCCAGAGCAGGAAACAAAATTTCACAGCTGCACACTGTTGTCTTAAATTTGCCATAAAAAAAGGAGGTTCAAGCAAAACTACTTTTACAAAAAATTCACTGTGACTAGAGAGAACCTTCCCAGGGGACTAACTCAGAGTGAGTTGCTTGATGCTCACCTAGCAGGAAAGATGCTTACTACAAAAACTCTGCTCCATCCAGCCCCATTCCGGGCTTTGGGGGGACCCCTCGTATGTTTGTTCCGGTAATCCATGGCATATTCAGTATTCTTTACCTTACATTCCTCAAATGTGTTTCCTTTTTAAAAATAATAGTACAAACTTTGTGGTATAGTGAGGATCTGAAGCCCTTGGGGCCGACGACCCAGTCTTTAAGTTCTGTATTTCTTCCTGAAGGGTCTTATCAGATAAATGACTAAGTAGAAAAGAAAATACATTTGGGAGACACTGTAAATAGCCTCACATGAGGTCAGGGCAGGTTTTCCTTGCCCTTTTTCAGAATTGGTTTTGCTATGAAATGAGTAACTGTAAAGACTGGTTTTTCAGAGTTTCCTGGGTTTGTATATACAGGCGGGGACTGGCTTGCATGTTTGATCTGGTAGCTTCAACTGAGGGTCGGCGTAGAGCTGGAAAAGGTGTTGAGACCCAGGGAGGCTCCAGCTCACCAGTTGTCAGGTGAGCCAACTGTGGCGCCGTGACCTGAGGTGGCAGAGCTAGGAGGTGAAGGGAGCCCTTTCAGGGAAGTGAACCTGTGTAAGCTTAGCCATCAGTTTAGACTGAAAAAATAGCCTCTTCTTGGCAACTGTGATTCAAATGTGAGCTAAAAAGATCTTCCAGAGCTATTTTCTGCCCAGCATGGGTGACTTACCTCTGTACCAGCCAATCCCTTATACAGTCACAGAGTTGATGGGTAGTTCTGCTGGGAACGGCCAGCCTCCTCCGAGAAAGCATTCTGTTTCCTGTAAGCGGGAAGAATAGCAATCAGACAGATCTAAATGACCCCGGCCTAGGTTTGAACAGAGCTGTTCAGGAGAGGCTACCAGCAGCTCCTAGAGCCACATTCTTCCTGTGTGTTTTAGCAACTTTCCAGCTCTGCCCAGCAGGTTTGAGGAATGCCCTTTCTGTGCTACTCTGTCCCGGGATCCTCTGACCATTGGGGTCAGTTGAAAACACAAGTATTGCTTAAATAGGTCAGAGCCTAAGCTAGAAATCAACTGTTCGCGATTTGGGGAGGTGACTTACAGTCATTCCTTGCCCCTCTTCCTCAGTGCCACACTGCCTTCTCTTTCTATTCCCGCCTGTCTTCTTTCATATGTTTCTCAACTCGGTCTTGGCAAAAGCACACACACGTAGGGGGTCCTCAGAATTCAAGAACTGATGACACCTGGCTGGACCAGGATCTGATGATATATGCGGACGTTCTTGAGAGCCCCCTCCCCCCACAACTTGTCTCACTTTCTGTGCTTTTCTGACCCTTTTCTCTGCTCGTCGTACTGTTGTCGCTTCTTCCTTCGATGGAGTTAGTGTGGCCCATCAGATCTTTCTGGAGGTAGTAGGAGTCAGGGCTCAGCCATCAGCTTCATGGGACTGGGCACAGGGCCCCACAGATAGTTCTTCCCAATGGCAGTGTTCAGGGACCTGTTGTGTTTGACCTGCTCAAGCCCCTTTCACACCACAGGGCTTATATTTGAAAGGCAGCGAGGCTGTGGGAACAGGGTCTTGTTAAAATCTGTGTTCTAGCCCCTAATCCAGGATAAAGTGTACGTCCCAGCACCACTCCAGGGATTGCCATGCTGGGACACACGGCGCTGGCCTGTGGCTTCCCCTCCCTCCTGCCCCCAGTCTCTAGTTCTTGGCTGGTGCTCGTTGGAACCCATGGTTTTGGAGGTTGGAGAGTCCCTGGGTTTTGCAAATGGCTAATGTGCTCACCTACTGAGTGATGGAAGGGCTGTTGGAGCCCCCTCCGAGGTTCCTTGGAAGAAAGGTCTGGTGCTCCGCTTCTGAAACTAACTATTGAAAGTCCCCGGAGCACAGTTCTGCCCTGACACACACAGAGGGGCTCACCAGACATCAGCCGACTTGATGGCACGTGGTTTTAACAAGGAAGATTAAGTTGTGATGTGTAAGGACAGACCAGCATGTAACATTTTAACAGAAAAACAGCTAAATGATGCACTCTGGTTGAATGGGAGATAATTGAAAAGCAACGTTAAAAGGCATTTGTAATACAGTGGGGCTTGTCTTCAAGCTTTGTAGGTAAGCTGACACTGAGGCTTTCAGAAAGTAAGATACACAGAGTTCCTGTTGCAGGCCCCTGGCTTGACTGTAGACACTGCTATGTCGTGGTGCTGTGACCTTGGGGTTCTGATTCCACCTTGCGAACATGGGGGCAGTGCCAGTAAATATGTTTCACAGGCTGACTGTGAGGATTCAGTGCTTTATTTAATGCTGCCCCCTAAATGCTCCCCAATTATGGAGGTGGTTAATACTAGTACTAGTGGTGTAACCCACTAGTCTGGGGCAGACTTCCACAACTTCTGGAACCAGCTGCCCTGAGTGCTTCCTTCTGGACTCAGGCTGGGCCTCATCCCCGTCCTCCCCAGGCCACCAGTCCCCTGGCTGCCGTACTCTTAGCCCAGTTAGTGTGACTGGAGATTTGGGGTGCATATCCCATGCCAGTGTACCATGGCCCAGGCCCCTCAGTGTGTCCCCCCCCCCAGTTTCCTTGGAGGTCTCAGTGTTCTTGATAGATGCCATGACTTTTCAGGTGCAGAGAAAAAGAGGACATCAAGCCTCGGGTCCCTCAGGAGTTTGCCTGATAATATCATAAAGGAAGCTTTAAAAGACAGAAAGAAAAGTTCTTTTTGGTTCCAATGTAACATATTTCCTACAGAAGAGAGGACTTCCCCCATCCACCTCCCCCCACCCCCAACTGTTTTCACCCTCTGGCCTCTGCTTTGCAAGCTTGTCTTCTGCAAAGATCAAATGTACCATTTTAGTTCGTCTCCAGTCTCCCTGATGCCATTGGCACGCAGGGCCCTCTCCAGAATCCTCAGAGAAAGCTTGTGGTCAAGTGCTCTGAGCTTTCCCATTTGCAGGTCTCTTAAGTGGTGTGTGTGAACCTCTCTCAGTGTGGTAAACCTCAGAATCTGAACATTCCCAATAAGACGGCTTCATTTCAATCAAGTCTCTCTTTTTCTTCTCTTCAGTTTCCTGCCTTCCCGGCTCCTCGTTCGGTGCCCATGATTAGGGAGTGTTTTGCTGGCTTGTCCGCACAGGGTGCTTGCTCTCCCTGGGCTACACATTGTAAGTGTGTAGACCCAGCTTACTGTGGTCTTCACGCTTGTCTTCACGCTTGCCTCCTTCATTGGGGTGCCTCACTGCCTCATGGACGGATCTTTCTAGAACCGATGGGGCACCCTACCAGCCCCAGATAAGCAGCTGCCTTTGCTGGCTGTTGGTAGGATCACTTGATAGAGCGAAAATTTGAGTTCTTTCAAAGATGTTCCCTTCCCAGGTTCCCCCATCCTGGAGTTAATATCTTCTCTATTGCTACCTTCTCTACTGAACCCAATGTAGGAGTGGGCTTCAAAGAGTTTCTGGACTTTCTGAAGCTCCTAGCATCCTTCTATGCCAGGATCTGCCCGTTGTTTGTGTCATGACTGGCTGACTGGTTCAATGTCTGTTGCCACTTAGGGTGACGTCTTCATGGGTGAGAATCGGCACAAAGTTGAGTTCCAGAAGGCGAGACCAATCATAGCTCCCCCTTTCCACTTCTTCAGGATTTCTGACTTGAGCTGCCCCCCACCCCAACCCCGTGCTCTGCCTTTCTAGTCACCAAGAGCTTGGTCAGACTTTCCAAGTTAAGAAGACACTGTTCTTGGGCAACTTCGAGAATACATGGAAGGTAGGATACTTGTTATGTGTCATCAAGTCAGTTCCGACCCATAGCAACCCCGTGCACAACAGAATGAAACACGGCCCGCGCTGCACTATCCTCACAATTGTTTCTGTGCCTGCCCATTGTTGTAGCCATTGTGTCAGTCCATCTCAGTGAGGGCCTTCCTCTCTTGCAGTCCCTTCTGCTTTACCAATCCCAGTATCCTCGAGGGACTGAGCTCTCCTGACAACATGTCCAAAGAATCTAAGATGAAGTCTGGCCAGGCTTGCCTCTAAGAAGCACTCTGGCTTTGTTTCTTCCAAGGCGGTTCTGTTTGTCCTTTTAGCCGTCTGTGCTTCTTTCAATATTTTTTCTGCAGCACCATAATTCAAATATATCGATTCTTCTTTTGGCTTCTTTATTCAGGGTAAAACTTTTTTTTAATCATTTTATTAGGGGCTCATACAACTCTTATCACAATCCCTACATATATCATTTGTACATTCATTGCCCTCATCATTCTCAAAACATTTGCTCTCCACTTAAGCCCCTGGCATCAGCTCCTCATTTTCCCCCTCCCTCCCCGCTATTCCCTCCGTCATGAACCCTTGATAATTTATAAATTGTTGTCATATCTTGCTCTGTCCAACGTCTCCCTTTACCCACTTTTCTGTTGTTTGTCTCTCAGGGAGGAGCTCACATGTAGATCCTTGTAATTGGTTCCCCCTTTCCAATCTACCCTCGCAGTATTGCCAATCACACCCCTGGTCCTGAAGGGATCATCCGCACTGGATTCCCTGTGTTTCCAGTTCCTATCTGTACCAGTGTACATCCTCTGGTCTAGCCATAATTGCAAGGCAGAATTGGGATCATGATGGGGTGGAGGGTGTCATTTAGGAGCTATAGGAAAGTTGTATTTTTCATTATTGCTACATCACACCCTGACTGGCTTGTCTCCTCCCCGATACTCTTCTGTAAGGGGATCTCCAGTTGCCTACAAATGGGCTTTGGGTTTCCATCCCGCACTGCTCCCCTCATTCACTATAAGATTGTTTGTTCTGATGATGTCTGATACTTGATCCCTTCAACACCTTGTGATCACACAGGCTGGTGTGCTTCTTCCATGTGGACTTTGTTGCTTCTGAGCTAGATGGCTGCTTGTTTACCTTCAAGCTTTTAAGACCCCAGATGGCTGTCTTTTGATAGCCGGGCACCATCAGCTTTCTTCACGTTTGCTTATGCATCCATTTGTCTTCAGTGATCATATCATGGAGGTGAGCACACAATGATATGATTTTTTTGTTCTTTGATGCCTGATAACTGTTTCCTTCGGCACCTCGTGACCACACAGGCTGGTGTGCTTCTTCCACGTGGACTTTGTGCTTCAGGGTAAACTTTCACATGAATATGAGGCAATGGAAAATACCAAAGCTTGGGTCAGGTGCACCTTAGTCCTCAAAATAATGTCCTTGCTTTTCAATACTCTAAAGATGTCTTGTGCAGCAGATTTACCTAATGTATCACATTGTTTGATCGCTTGACTCCTGCTTCCATGAGAATTGATTATGGATCCAAGTAAGACAAAAGCTTTGACAACTTCATCTTGTTTCCATGTATCATGTTGTTACCGTTTTTTTCCGGTTGTGAGATTTTGATCTTTTTATTGAGTTGTAATCCACCTGGAAGGCTGCATACTTAAAGCTAGGGCTTCTAAGGCGGTGCTTCTCAACCTTCCTAATGCCTGGACCCTTTAATACAGTTCCTCATGTTGGGGTGACCCCCAACCATCAAATTACTTTTGGTGCTTCATAACTGTAATTTTGCTACTGTTATGAATCGGGTGACCCCTGTGAAAGGGTTGTTTGACCTCCCCAAACGGGTTGTGACCCACAGGTTGAGAACTGTTGTTCTAAGGCTTTCTCACTAAGCAAGCAGGGAATCGTGTCATCTACTTATTGCAAGCTGTTAATGAGTCTTTCTCCAATCCTCATGCCTCCTTTCTGCTTCATATAATCGAACTTCTTTGCTTATTTGCTCAGCATACAGACAGAATAAGTATGGTGAAAAGATATACCCCTGTGGCATACCTGCCGTGATTTTAAACATGCAGCATGCCCTTGTTCCAGTCACACAACTGCCTCTTGATCCAGTTACAGATTCCTCATGAACACAATGACGTGTTCTGGACTTGCCATTCTTCTTAAAGTTATCCATCGTTTATTATCCACATGGTTAAATGCCTTGGCATGGCCCATAAAATATCTTTCTGGTATTCTCTGCTTTGAGCCAACATCCATCTGACAGCAGCAATGATATCCCTTGTTCCATGTGTTTTGAATTCGGCCTGAACTTCTGGCAGCTGTCAATGTACTGCTACAACTGTTGCTAGGTGATCTTCAGCCAGATTTGACTAGCATATGATAGCAATGATAAGAGTCTAGGGATACTTTGGATTACCATTTTATCATATGGAAAGACACTAAATCAGGATCATCACAGGGAAGTGATGCTCTGGTGAGGTCTGAAAAGGCTCCAGTGGGGAGCTCCAGGTGTCTGGTTGCCAAGCAGGACACTCAACCTTAGTGTCCCGGCTTCTATTGACCAGTCCTGCGTGATACACTGAGTCGTGCCTTCTGAGAGTAGCTGGTATCTGGCCAGCCCCTGTTCACCAGTGCAGATCCTCAGGTATGGCCTGACAGTCCCAGACCAACGAATTCTAAGGGTTATTTCTTCCGAGTTGAGCACCAGACCACCCTTATTTGGGTTAAAGCTGTGTCCTTTATCCCACACCATTGCTGCCCTAAAACCTCTGCAGGTTATGTTCACTCTCAGACCCAGCTCCCAGCGCCCAGCGTAGTGTTTGGAACAGACGGTACAAGTCATACAGTGAATAAAGGCCTCTGCACCAGGGAACAAGTGCACATGCTCCCAGTTTTAGGCGTGTGCCTCTCCATGAGGAAAGCTTCCCCTGTCTATGTTGTTCACCAATAATAGAGGCGTAGAATAATGCCTGAACTCCTCACTCACTCAGTTCACTCACTCACTCCACTCACTCCACACACTCACCACTCACTCCACACACTTATTCACTGCACTAACTCCACACACTCACCACTACACACACTCACTCCACTCACTCCACCCACTCACCACTCAACACACTCACCACTCCACACACTCCACTCACTCCACACACTCACCACTCCACACACTCACTCCACTCACTTCACACACTCACCACTCCACACACTCACCACTCACTCCACACACTCACCATTCCACACACTCACCACTCACTCCACACACTCACTTCACACACTCACCACTCACTCCACACACTCTCTCCACAAACTCACCACTCCACACACTCACTCCCTCCACACACTCATCACTCCACACACTCACTCCACTCACTTCACACACTCACCACTCCACACACTCACCACTCACTCCACACACTCACCACTCCACACACTCGCCACTCACTCCACACACTCACTTCACACACTCACCACTCACTCCACACACTCACCACTCCACACACTCACCACTCACGCCACACACTCACCACTCCACACACTCGCCACTCACAACACACTCACTTCACACACTCACCACTCACTCCACACACTCACCACTCCACACACTCGCCACTCACTCCACACACTCACTTCACACACTCACCACTCCACACACTCACCACTCCACACACTCACTCACTCCAAACACTCACCACTCCACACACTCACCACTCACTCCACACACTCACCACTCCACACACTCACCACTCCACACACTTACTCACTCCACACACTCACCACTCCACACACTCACTCCACTCACTCCACCCACTCACCACTCAACACACTCACCACTCCACACACTCCACACACTCACCACTCACTCCACACACTCACCACTCCACACACTCGCCACTCACTCCACACACTCACTTCACACACTCACCACTCACTCCACACACTCACCACTCCACACACTCACCACTCACTCCACACACTCACCACTCCACACACTCACCACTCACTCCACACACTCACCACTCACCACTCCACACACTCACTCACTCCACACACTCACCACTCCACACACTCACCACTCACTCCACACACTCACCACTCCACACACCTACTTCACACACTCACCACTCACCACTCCACACACTCACTCACTCCACACACTCACCACTCACTCCACACACTCACCACTCCACACACTCACCACTCACTCCACACACTCACTCACTCCACACACTCACCACTCCACACACTCACCACTCACTCCACACACTCACTCACTGCACACACTCACCACTCCACACACTCACCACTCCACACACTCACCACTCCACACACTCACCACTCACTCCACACACTCACTCCACACACTCACCACTCACTCCACACACTCGCCACTCCACACACTCAACACATTCAAAGGGGGGAGGAGAGAAGAATGCCTGGCCTTTAATAAGAGGGGGATAAATATTGGGGTGGGGGAGCGTTGTCTTTAAAAAAAAGAGATTGGAATTTCTCTACCAGCTTTATGAAGCCTCCTGGTGTTTGCTGAATGAGAGAATTCTTGACATCCTTAGGCGATAGGCATCTATCCCTCACAAATCTGTCTTCCTAAGCACTGTTCCAGGAGGCCCTGGTGATGGAGTGGGTTATATGTTGGCCTACAAACAGCGGGATTAGCGTTCAACACCACTAGCCACTCTCATAAAATGAGTTTCAGTCTTGGAACCCACAGGGGCAGCTCTACCTGTCCTATAAGGTTGCTCTGAGTCAGGAGGCACTTGATGGCAGTGAGTTCTGTTTTTTAAAGCACTAAACCTATTTGGAAATGCGGTGTGCATATATATGTTTGCTGCGAGTCAGAATCAACTTCATGGCTAGAGTGGGTTTGATTTGGGGGCTTGGCTAACCTAAACATTGGCAGTTTGAAAACTTCCGTAGCCCCACGGAAGAAAGGCCTGGTGACGTGCTTCTATAAAAATTCCAGTCAAGTTGCGAAATCTGGAGTAGTGTTACTCTGTAACACATAGTTGCCATGAATGGACGTGGGCTTAAGAGCAGTGGGTTTGTGATATTGGTTGTGTAATTATGAGCAATGATAGGTTTGCTGAGTCAGAATCAACTTCATAACCGGCATTTATTATCTCAGATCATGGTAGAATTCAACCAGCTTATACTGATAATGATGCATACTGTTCACCGAGCACTCACTGTGCCGCAGAAATTGTTCTTAGTGTCCATCTGTATTCATTTCATCTCCTTAACAGCTCTGTCCCTCAAGCCAAATCCATCGGTCGGCAAGTTGCTTGTGACTCATAGCCACCTTGTTAGACAGAGTAGAACTTATCTTTCTGAGACTGCATGTCGCTTTATGACAGCTGATAGCCTAATCTTTTTCCCCTGAAGCAGTTGGTGGGTTTGAACTGCCAAACTAGCAGTTTGAAAATAAACGAATGCTTCTCCTTTGATAGCTCTGTAGAAGGTATACTATTGCATCTTACCCTTTGGGGCTACAGGTGGAGTCCAATAGCCAGACTTTCAGGTAGCTGCTGAGAGCCTAACCCCGCTCCACCAGGGCTCCTTGTTATGTTAATTTCACAGAAAACAGATGCTAAAGCCCTTGTCCAGTATCACCTAGCTACAAAGTGCTGGGGCCAGGATTCAAACCCAGGGTTCTGGCAATAGGTTCTTAGGTCCTACTGGCCTGTCTGCCTCTGTGCCCAGGGAACCTTTCACACTCACGAAGAAATGGAGGCTACATTTAAGAAGTTTTTGAAAGACGACCCATTGTGGGGCCCAGCTGGTGAGGAGCAGGGACAGAATGTGAATGCCAACATTCACCCCAAATGTGGGCACTAAGCTGTGGTGCCACGTGCTCCCAGAGGGCATGGGCGCTGGCTCTGACATACTGGGACAGTTTCCCAAAGGGCTCAGGGTTTTCCCACCCCGACAGCCATCTGACGCCGCCGTGCCTGCTTCCTCCAACAGTCAGTGGTGGCAGCCACACGCTACAATCCAGAACCGAGACAACACCGTCGCCCGCCAACAGTACTGACAATGGTCACGCGAGGTACATCGCATTTGCACTGGTGTCCGTGTTCTTCATCATGGGTCTCTTCGGCGTCCTCATCTGCCACCTGCTCAAGAAGAAGGGGTACCGTTGCACCACCGAGGCTGAGCAAGAGGCCGAAGAGGAGAAAGTCGAAAAGATTGGTGAGTGACCTGCCTTCTGTCCCCAGAGAGAGGCCAGTCACACCTGTCTCATATCTTTATGCTCCGCCTTAATGGGAGGCCGTCTGGGCTGGAGTGGGAAGGTAGACCTCTCACAAATCACACTCCAGTCCTTGCTGCTGAGTCAGCTCCGAGTCTTGGCGACCCTCACATGTTGTCAGTGGCTAATGTCTTAGCAGATCAGCAAGACTTCCTTCCAAGGCAACTCTGACTGAACTTGAAGCAACTACCTTTCGTGTAGCAGCTAAGCACTTTATGCACCTCCTGAGGACTTTCATTGCTTTAACACACATTTATTAAGTACCTAGTGTTGGCAGGTAAGCGTTGGTCTGTTAACTGCAAGGTCGGAAGTTCAAACTCACCAGCTGCTCTGCAGAACAAAGTTGAGGCTGCCTGCTCCATAAGGGTTTACTACCTCCTTGGCGAGGTGGGGTAGGGGGAGGGGCTGGATTGATCCAAACGTAGATGCGTATATTTTATCCTGGATTATGGGCTATAGTACAGAAACTAATTGCCCAGGGAGAGGAAGGTGGGTACCAAGTACTTTTTTCTGAAAAGGGATGATGGAGCAGTCAATCTGTGTCACTAGGAATTAGAACGGACTGTCAGTGGATTTGCCATGTGGCCTGGGCAGTTTGTCTCCTTGGGGCTCTGTTTCCTTATGGAAAAGCAGAGTGAGAAGAGCAGCTTCAGGATGGCTGGGAAGTTTAGAGAGATGTGTTCTAGGCTTATCACTCAGGGATATTCCGTTAATAAAACTCACTTTGTTCTGATTGCATAAGATTCTAATAAGTACCCCCAATTTTGTGGTATTACTTTTGCTGGGGTGTTCTATCTTAAAGCTGTGTGATTGGAATGTGTGGGCATAAAAGGAACCGTTACGCAGAGGGCTGTGGGGCTTAGTGTTAGGGAGAGTCTAGCCCTTCCTTCTTCGTAGGGACTTGGTGGTGGCTTTTTGAAACACCCAATGGAGGAGCGAAAGCTTGTGGCCTCCCCAGATGGTCTTCCAGTCTCCTTTTGGGGAGTCCCGACTTGGGTCTTGGAAGAAGCAAATCACTCTCCGTAACCCTTTCAGTTCCTCAAAGGGCAGTCGCTTCTGCAGAAAGTTGGCATTTGGAGTAGCTTAGCCTCCTGGGAAAACCCAGGGAGTGGTGTGGGGGAGCTTCCTCATTCCTTGCCAGCTTGCGTTGCTTTTCCCCCGCCCCCACTGACCTTTGATGCCATGTGAGTCATGCGTAAGCACATGTGCAAACCAGAGCCCTCTGTTTGTCAACAGAAGCAGAGGTTCCTCCTTCATCCTCCCTCACAGGCTGGCTTGTCAGTCAGCTTCTCCTTGTAAAACCAAGTGGTTGTGGCCCTAGTGGGAAGCTGACGGAGGAGCTCCTTGTCCAAGTCAGTGGGTAGGACCTCCCACACCTTGATCCCTTGTTTGTGAACTGGGGGCTGGGAAGAGGGCGGGGTTATGTTTTACACTGTCTTCTTCTTCCCTGTTGGAGTGGGGTGAATCCTATCGATTGGTTCCAGAGTGGCAGTTTCATTGTTCCAAAGAGCACCCATGTAGTGTTGGTACAGCGTGCCCCCAAAGTAAACTAGATTTGTGGGCAAAATAATCACATCCCAAATTAAGGCCATTGGAAGTGGATTTACACATTCAGGAGTCTTCTAAGAATGGAAGAAGAATCAAATAAAAAATAATGAATACGCTAAAATCCCAGTAAGTCTGCCATGAAAAGCCAACCCAAATAAAAAAAATCAAACTCATTACCACTGAGTCCATGCTACCTTGTAGTGACTCTAGAGCAGGGTAGAACCACCTCTGTGAGTTTTTGAGACGATAACTTGGGGGTAGAAAGCAGACCAACATGTAACCAGTGTGCCACCAGAGCTCCCGTGTGAAAAGCCAAAGACTGAAGGAAATGGTTACGACAAAAGTAACAGCAGTCAGGACCGGCACAAGTTCATGAGCTCGTTGTGGAAGTGAGGTGGTGTGTAAAGAGCACATTAGACTGAGATGAATGGAGAATTCTGGAACCTTCTTTTAGCTTCTTCTGCCAAGGGAATGACTATCTTCAACACTTCAGAAGGAAAAAAGGCCTAGATTCAGAGGCACGAGTCCTCCCTGGAGCTTTCTGGAGGCTCTTCAGTGAGAGCTTGGGCTCTGAGCTTGTGGTCTGCCAATGGTAACATGTCCTCCTCTTCTCTCTTTCAGAGCTGAATGACAGTTTAAATGAAAACAGCGACACCGTGGGGCAGATTGTCCACTACATCATGAAAAATGAAGGTATGAACGGTTCTTGGGTTCTACAACAATTCACTCTTCCTCTCTGAGGAGCCAGGATCTGTTGTTGTTCCTGATTACCAGATCACCCTTTCAAGGTGGTCTGGGTGACTTAACCCACCAATCATTCGTTCAGCAGCCTGGTATGTGAACCAGGTGCACCTCGCAGGGACACCTAATGATGACAAACATGTCATAGCATTGTTGTGACCCAGTGCTGGTGAAGTGCTTAGTGTAGTAAACATGCCAATGTTACCTGTCCTCAAGTGTAAACACTTGAAAAAGTCCACCTTTTATGGAGTAGGCACCCCCAGCAAAATATGTTCGAATGCCCTACTTCTTAAGGATTGATTTATTTTCTCTCTCTTTAAAACTTTTTACTGTGAATTGGGTGAAGGCTTACAGAGCAGGTCGTCAGTAGTTTATATACCGTATAAACTCGTGTATAAACCATGTTTAATGCAGTTTTGTGGTAAAATTAGGTGCCTTGGCTGATAGTCTGGTCGGCTTATACTCGAGTTTATATGGTACGTTTTGTTTTAACTCATCCACTGCAGTCCCCTCAATGTATCATCACTTAACCCACTTTGTTACTATCTCTCATTCTTTTCTAACCCGCTGTACTTAATCTGTGGCGAAATGCTGCCCTTTTGACATCTCTTTTTTGGCTTGATTGGCTAAATGAGGGTCATTGCTCTGAGTGCTGGCTCCCACCTGGAGGGGATGCTGTGTCTTCAGTAACTGCCAACATGTGCTGGACTCACACACTCTCGCTGCAGATTCCTGTGCATTGAGTTCACAGGACAATTTTTAAAACCTGTTACTTTCCTCTCAGGCTCTCTCTCTGCTCTTGTCAGGGCTGATCTGCCCAGTATGCAGTGGGGCAGCTGAGTCATTAGTCCAAATGTTGAGTTAACCTCTGCAAAGGGTAAATACCTCCCGTCCATTTCTTCCTTCCCGTCCCAGAACCTCACTGTGCAATCATAGCTTGTCGGGCCCTGCCAGCTGTTTTTCAGAGTGTTAGACTACGCAACCTCTTTCCAGCCACATTTGACTCCAAATTGTTCAGTTATGGTGTCATATGTTCTGTTCGAGTGTTCTTTTTCATGTTTTTAAGCATAATTCAGGAGGCTTCATGTTCATAATCTCATTTAATCCCCAAAACATCCCTATTAAAGTTGGTTTGAACCGCCGAGTTGACTGAAATAAGTCAGTTGCGAAAACTTAGCTGAAGTTCTCACCTCGAGACCCGATAGCACCCAGAGTGTTTGCCACGCACCAGGCCTATTTTGAGGGCTTCCCAGGGATGAAGAACCCCAAGAGGGAGATTCTTTATTCTCCTGGTGCAGCTGAGGAAGAAGCAAGGCCCAGAATGCTCTGCTAACGTAACCTGAGCTGCACAGCCGCCAAATGGCAGACCTGGGATTTGAACTCAAAAGTGTTCTGACTCCAAAGTCCACATGGCTATGCTGTCTCTTTCCTGGTAGCAGGAAAGAGGAATGCTAACCTTTCTCCTTTCCAAGAGGTAGACAGCTAGGACAGTTCCCAACACTACTTCCTGAGGTTGACCCAGAGCTTCAGGAACTTGTATGCCCCGCCCCCACCACATAGCCAACCTGGAGCTGCTGGATTTCCGGCAGCGTTTTTGCCCACGCTGCGGGCACCAGTCTTGCCTGATACTCCGCCTACCTCCTCAGAGCCTTTCAGGCGGCATCACACAATTCCCTCATCTTCTTTGTCCTGGGGAACAAGGTTGTTTCCTTCCCTTGTTTTAATTCTGGCCTTTTCCTTTCAGGAAGTGGCCCTGTTGTTGCCTCTGGGGTGCTGACCTCCTCCTCAGTAGATAGCCATAGGTCCCCCATAGCCACCCCCCCCCTTTCATTTTGTCAACTCGTCTTCCTAATTCTTCCCACCTGTGCTACTCTTGACCCTGCTTCCCCTCTCCCCTCACCCATGCCTTCCGCTGTGGGCCTGTGGCTTCTGAGGTGGCCTGGGAGGACAGATGGTGACTCTGTGCCTTTGTGTCACCCTTGCTTCTCCTTCTTGGCCCTCAGTAGACATCTGATCCCACTGGGTATTCCTTCACCGGCCGGTGCTTTGCCGCTTCCAAACCACAGCTGTGTGACCTGACCTACACTGGGTCTTGGCTCCAGATTGAAATCCTCTACTTTCTAAACACGTGCCATTTTCTCTTATCTTTGTCTCCATTATACACACAGCTCTGGGCTGAATAACCATCTAGACTTCTCAAGTGACCTTTTCCATCCTTGATTGATTAGAATGAGCCTTCTAATTTGGTAAAGTTACAAACACACCCTTAAAATTAAAAAAAGAAATAAAACTAAGTTCAATCCTTCCACGACCATTTTCCAGCTTATTAAGGCTTTCTTTGCCTGTCTTACAGCCATAGAGTCAATGCTGACTCACAGCGACCCTGTAGGACAGGCTGGAGCTGCCTCTGTGACAGTTTCTGAGACTGTAACTCTTGACGGGTGCAGAAAGCCCTGTCGTTCTCACTCAGAGTGGCTAGTGGTTTTAAACTGCTGACCCTGGAGTTTGCAGGCCAACTCATAATCACTACCCCACCAGGGCTCCTGGAATCATGCTTGTGAAACATCTTTTATGCCGGCCTGTGAGTGTTTCTTATGTGGCAAGCATGGCAGTGTTTGACCCAGTCTCGCGGTGACGTTCCTGCTTCCACTTTCAACCTCTCCTGCCTCGAACGCTACAGAAACACTCAACCAAAGTTGGACAAGCAGCTGTTGGAGGACGGACTGACCAGCTGACCCACACGCTGTTCTTCTCCCTCATGCTGAGGTTTAAATGAACCTCCAGGCGACAGTTGCACGGACTTTCTGAACACAGCAGAACGGCACGCTGCCCTGGGTGCCCATCCTCTTGCATGGCAAGACGGTTTGGAAAGTGCTTGTGATGCCCCCGCTGAATTGCCAGGCCCTTGACATCTTCTACTTTAGTGAGGTGTGCCCAGTGGCACAGCCACTCTGTGCTCGGTTCCTAAGTGAAAGGTTGGCAGGTGGAGCCCCTCTGGTGACCTATCTTTTGCTGGAAAGATGACACCCTAGAATAGGGGCAGGTCTGCTTGGTCACGTGGTTGCTAGGAGCTGGGAATCGACCCAACAACTGTCTACCCCAGAAGAAAGGCTGGCGATCGACTTCTGAAAAATCAGCCATCGAAAGCTCTGCGGAGCCCAGTTCTACTCTGACACATGGGATCAACATGCATGGGAATCTGCGCCAAGGCAACTGGTTGGTCATATGTCCTCTACGCTCAGCTAGTTTTCCTGACTCGGTCCGTCCAGGCCTGGGAAGCCTCTGAAAGGGAAATGAATGTTAGCTGACAGGTGTTGACAAATGTAGAGAAAGCCACCTTCCATCGCTTGCAGGGAGGAGTAGTGGAGTGGGAGGGGGAAATATATGTTCAGCGGAGCTCAACTATTACTCTCTGAGCAGTGATTTCACAACCCCAACAGCACGTGGTTACGTCCTAATGATGGAGCTGTTAGGTTAGGAAGTAGTTTTCTCATCTCAGGAGACAAAAGGTGTTCCCTGGGGGCAGTTATTGCTGCGTGTGATGGTGTTAGCCCAGGGAACGGTCCGAGCCAGGTGTTTGAGCGCATGTTGGGGCTGGGTGCTCACCTTCCTCAGCCAGGAAGGCTGTGAATGCTCAGCTCAGGCCTTCAGGTTTCACACAAAGCAAACAGTGGCTGTTACTAATCTTGGGTTCCTAAGAGAAGGACGGAGCCCTGGTGGCATCGTGGGTCAGGCATTAGGCTGCTAACTTCAACCAAGGTCAGCAGTTGGAACCCACCAGGTTCTCCTTGGGAGAAAGATGAGGCTTGCCGCTCCCCTAAAGAGTGACAGCCTCAGAAACTGACAGGGCCCGTTCCAGGCCGTCCTATTGGGTCACGGTGACTCATTCAGTGGCAGGGGGTTTGAATTGGAGATTTGAGGGGATAAAGATGAATTCCATAAAGAGGATCTTCCTGAGAACACTTTCTAACTTGCTGTCTTAAAAAACAGCGGCAGAGTAGGCCTGCCTCTGTGGCTTTCTGAGATATAACGCTTTATGACAGTAGAAAGCCTCATTTATTTTATGAACTTTCTCAGGTAACCGCTGAAACTGAATTTTCATGAAACAAATTTCTCTTTTGTGAGAACGAACTCTCCTGCCGTGTTTGCTGTCGTGGGTTCTATGAGCTGTTTTGGGGGTGACGTTTGATGAAGGAGGTCAGGGTGTAAGTGAGCACGGGAACGCCATGGACTGTTCCCTGTGCCCTGCAAGAAAACCATGCTGCGTCCTTACAGCTCACCAGATCACAGGAGGGAGGCTTCCGAAAGATGGTGGAAAATGGACTTGTCCATGAGCTTTCTGAAGCCACCCTTAAGTGTGTACTTCAGTGACACCAATGACATTCTTCAAGCCGTGTAAGCGTCCTCTCCCTCCAGCACTTCCATAAACTCATGGCCTCCAGGTTCTTTCCTGGCCCTTCCAGTGCACCTGCTCAGTTGGATCCCATGTGGACAGTTCTGGAAAGAAACCATGCTGAAAGGCAGACATTCTCTACTGGTATGCTAGACTGTTGTTTCATTTTAAGAAGACTGAAGGGATATTTTGGGGTCAGGGTTGAAAGGTGATCTCTGGGGTACAGATTTCCTTTGAGGACTACCCCCAATCCATCTCCATGGCGCCAGAAATTTCTCTCATAAGCACAGATCCAGGATGTATGTATCGTGGAGGGGCAATAACATCACGGGAGGGTGGTTAGGAAGAAGGTGGCAGAAAGGTTCCCTTTGTGGGCAATACAGCACTGGGAAACCAGCATCCACACTTGGCCGGGACACTCCTCTTCAGACAGATCGAGGTCCACGTTCGGCTGGTGTGTCGGAATGAGAATTAACTTTTCTCCCGCGGGGACGTCATTTGAGATGTAAAATGTTAAATATAATTGGCCCACATGGTTTTTTACATCCTTTCCTCTCTTGAGAATTGGCTGTGGTTAGTCATGCATCCATTTAAACATGACTGGAAAAGATTTGGAGTAATAACACTGGCTCTGCTAATGAGATTCCAGGAGAAACTTGAGCACCCACTTCATTTTTTTCCCCCATTAAGGTCAGTTTGATGACTATAAACCAAAACCAAAATCCTAAACACAACATCAGAACAAACAAGAAATCAAACCCATTGCTATCAAGTTGATTTGAACTCCCGGCAACCCCAGGCATAGAGAGTAGAACTGTCCAACTGTTCTTGGTGGTGGTGGTGGTGGTGGGGGTTGTGGCTGCATTCTGTGTCAGAGCAGGTTCCTGGGTCTTTACTCTATGAAGTCATGGATGGGCTCGGCCTGGGTCTTCCAGGTTAGTAGCCCTGTACACACCACTCTCGACGAGAGGGAAAGACTATTCAGGGGAGGAAGGACCCCACCGCACTGCATCGAGTCCCTTTCCACTCTGGTGACCTTAAAGGACAGAGTTCCTCACAGATGGTACCTGATCGTGGGTAAGACTGCCCACCCACCTCCACCCCTGCTTTATGCAGGGCTTTGACTGAATTAAAGCCATTGAATGAGGTGTTTTTCCCCTATCTTTGTAATGCGCTATCTGTGATGACTCATCTTACTCATTCCATTTCAATTCTTTTTCTCTTAGCAAATGCTGATGTTTTAAAGGCAATGGTGGCAGATAACAGCATGGTAGATCCTGAAAGGTGAGTGTTCGTTCCCCTAAGGGAAAAGGATATTTTCTAATTAATTGCCCAACTATATAGTTAGTGGCCTGTTTGGGCACTAAAAGCATCCTGTGAGGAACCTTAGTGACAAAGTGGTTACGTACCAGGCTGCTAAACACAAGGTCAGTAGGCTTGAAACCACCAGCCACCCCTCAGAAGCAAGAGGAGCCTTTCTACTCCCGTAAAGAGTTACAGCCTCAGACTCACAGGGACGGTCTGCCCTGCCCTCTTGGGTCAACTTCATGGCAGGGAGTTTGGCTTTTGGTGTTCCAGCATCCCACTAGATGCCAGTAGCACTTCCCCTAAGGGTGACGAATCAGAATATCTCTATTCATTGCCAGTGCTCCCTGGGCTCAGTTGGAGCCAAGTTCACTGCGGGCCCGGAACGACTTAGAGAATAGAAGAGAGGTTTCAGTGCGAAGGGTGTGAGCGCTATGTGGGAAATGGGAGGCTTCGGATGAGACTCTCCTGAGCACTTATGGGCCACCTGGCTCCGTAAACAGACAGGTGTTCGAACCGCGAGTGCTAAGGGAGCAGGTAACCAAAGTCTGACCCCAGAACTACCACTCCTTTGCCAGGTGCTCTTGGGAAATGACCGAGCTGCTCTGAGCCTCCGTGTCCTCATTTAAAAAGGAAGTTATTGATAACACTTCATAAACTTCCCTAAGGAGTAGTTGACTTCACAGAGTTACTATGCTGAGAATCAGTGCTGGCTGTTTAATTACGGCTGTGGCCCCCACTGTCAGCACCCATCACTTCTGCTGTGTGG
This sequence comes from Tenrec ecaudatus, assembly GCF_050624435.1. Taxonomy (NCBI): domain Eukaryota; kingdom Metazoa; phylum Chordata; class Mammalia; order Afrosoricida; family Tenrecidae; genus Tenrec; species Tenrec ecaudatus. The sequence goes on from NC_134532.1 coordinate 184,593,809, forward strand.
AGCTTGAAGGCTTTCTGTCTCTGACTCAGTAGCCGGATGAGCTCAAACACTCCATCGATTGGTTGGGGTTTAAGTTTTCCTCTTCCCCGAGGCACACATGTTCAGTGCTTCTCTTTGCTCAGAAGCCCAGGCAAACATCGGTTACTGTGAGAAATTAATATGGTTGCAGGAGAAAAGAGATCAGTGGCTAAGAAGGAGCCTACTTCTTCAAAGTCACATTGTACATCATCATTAGAAGCAGTTGTTTATTTTCACCCATTCTAACCCACTGCCATCGAGGACCCACTATAACTAGCCCTTGGGTTTCTGAAAGTGAACATGGGACTATGGGAACAGATAGCCTCATCTTTCTCCTAAGGAATGGTGGTGGTTTGATCTGCTAACTGGATAGGGCCGACACCACCAGCGCTCCCATTTCCATTCTAGGAAAGCTAAACCATTTAAAAAAATGTCATTTAAAATGAACTGTAATTCCATGGTGGCAAGAGTTGAGTTTCTGCTACCTGGGTTCACCAGCCTTTTCGTGCACTTGGAAGAGGTTTTTCTTTCCAGCTAAACCTGTTTCTTGTGTAACAGGAGCCCTGGTGGCATAGTTGGGTATATGCTGGGTTAGGACTCAGCTTAGCGAGGGTAGCCGTCAAATCGACCAGCTGTTCCATGGGAGAACGATGAGGCTTTCTGCTCCGTTAACTGTAAAGCCTAGGGAGCAGTTGTGCGCTGTCCTACAGCCCAGAGCTTGGCTCTGCGCTAGAATTGGCTCAGTGGCAGTGGGTGGGCTTTGCATGAGGGATTCTGTCGGAATCCCTGTAAGTGACCTCCTGTGTTTTTTCTTTTTCTCTCCGCCTCAGCCCCGTGACCCCCAGCACACCTGGGAGCCCACCCGTGAGCCCTGGCCCCTTGTCTCCAGGAAGCACGCCAGGGAAGCACAACTGTGGCCACCACCTGCACACGGTGGGTGGTGCTGTCGAGAGCGACGTGTGTCATCGATGTAGGCACAAGCGATGGCACTTCATAAAACCCACCAACAAGTCTAGAGAGCCGCGGGCAAGGCGCCACGGGGAGGTCACCGTGCTCTCGGTTGGCAGGTAAGAGCCTGGTAGGTGCTGGTGGTTTGTGTGTGATGGCGCTGCTCAGCGTGTGCATTTGTAGTGTCCATGTAGGACAGAGTGTGGACCTGAGCTGGCTCTGGTTTGGTTAGATCTCTGGGCTGGGACTAATGTGTCCTGGTCTGCACTGGATTATTAACTACAGAGGAGTCTCATGAAGCAGTTATTTCTGGATCAGATGTGAGGGATTCAGTTTATGTCCATAAGTAATTATTTGCTGTAACAGACCAAGCTCCGAATCTCAGCTGAGATGCTCACAGAGTAGAAGTTTACCTCTCAGACCCAGGAATCCCACGCAGTGAGGAGAGATCCATGGGTGGAGTAGCTGCAGGTCCCAGGCATTTCCTGTCTGTGACTCTGCCAGTTTTTATAACAGAAGGAGTAGGGGTGTGGGGGATTGATCGTAAAAATGCCTGAATGTGGCACGTGCCATCTTCTCATGTGATGCTGACCACGCCTAACTGCCAGGAAGCTGGGATCTGTTTTCTAGCCTCTGGGTGGAAGGAGGTGATGATGAATTAGTCCCCTCCAGGTTCTCCACTTCCTGCCACGTAGGTGTCTTGTAAACGACAGCTCTGACAATAAATTATGTAATGGCTCATTGGGGTGGAGTAGGGTAGGGGTGTGGGCAGTTGAGGGAATTGAGCAAATGGTGAAGATAGAAGATAGACTGGAACTGATTGTGGCGATGTATATACAATCTAAAATATGACTGAACTATGGAAGTGTAAAAAGGAAAAAATAGCCACCTAGGTGAGGTGTTAGCTAAGTGTCCACAAACAAAGCACACTAGATTTTGTCGTTCAAGGACTGTAAATCATAAAATCCAAGACTGGAAGAGGGAACTGTATTAATGCTTGAATTCTGAGTGCCTAGTTTGTGGAACGCAAGGGATGACTGAAAGCCCAAAATCCATTTGTAGAGTCCCCAAGTGAATTAAGCCTCCTGAGAATCTCCTCTGACCATTGACCTGGGATATGAATGATTTTGCTATTAAACAGAGTGTATTGGAAAGATGTAGTTAGGTTAAAATTTAGCACCTTATTATGTATTCTTTCATTTGACCTATTTTAAATTTCTTATAGTTTTTTTTTTCATTTTGGGGGAGGGGGGTTGAGGGTTTTCTGTGTTTTATTTTGTTATTGTTTGTTTATATGCTTTTTCTATATGAAATTCCAGATCGGTAAATCTATAGAGATAGTGACTGGTTTAACGGTGCTTTAGGGTTATCACCAGGGAGTTTGGGGGGATAGTAAGAGGGAGCTAATAATAATAAGTGTAAGAATGAGGAAAATGTTCTAAAATTGGTTGTGGTGGTGGTTGCACAACTCTTTTAAGTATGTTTAAACCATTGATTTGTATGGTGTATGATTTAAATCTCAGTAAAACTGTGAACAAGTTTTCAATAGAGGGGAGGGAAGGAGCTGATAACAAGGGCTCAAATAGAAAGCCAGTGTTTAGAAAATGGTGATGGCAACATATGTACAAATATGTTTGATACATTTGATGTATGGAATGTTCTAAGAGTCCCCAGTAAAATAATTTTGAATTTTTATTTTTTTAAAGAAAAAGATAAGGGGAAACAAGGGAAGAGAAAAGAACTGTTCTGGCTGCTTTCTCTGAGTTCACCTAGTTGTGTCCAGGGCCTTCCAGAGCCAATGTGCTGTTTACTTACGACCCACAGGGGATGTGGACCTCTGGCAGGTCAAGTGTTGTATTGGTTTAATTTCCTATCAATCCTTTTTGCGTTTCCCATTGTGTTGAGTTTGTTTTGATTGCTGGTCTCAGGGCAGCTCTAACAGAACTAACAGCAGGTGGTTTTACAGAACAGAAATGTGTTTTCTCCACAGTTCAGGAGTTTAGACGCTCAGATTGTCTGCTCTGTGGGAAAATAGCTGTTTTCCTTTGTCCAGCATTATTCTTGGCGTGCCTCAGTTTCTTGGGCGAGTCCGTGTGGCATCTGCCATTCCCCTTTGGTGCCTGCTGGCTTCTGTGCCACCTCTGCTCTTTCTGTGTCTCTGAAGTATCACAATGAAAATCCTATTCTACATGGAATCGCTCCCACGGGAGAGGGGCTGAGACGTGACTGGCTGTAGCGTTCCTGCTCCACTGGGAAAGGTTAGTGTTGCAGCTCTCCATTCAGTTCCCACTCATAGTAAGGTAGTGAGTTACATATTAGGCTGCTAACCTCGAGGCCAGTCGTTTGAAACTGTGTTAGTCTGGGTAGACCAGAGAAACAAATTCATGACACTCGTGTGTGTGTGTATAGGAAAGAGCTTTCCATACAGGAGCAATTGAATATTGAGAAAACATCCCAGCCCAGTCCAGATCAAGTGCTTAAGTCTGATATTAGCCCATCTATCTGATACCAATCTATAAAGTCTTCTTCAGACTCATGAAACACATGCAATGACGCCAAATGCAAGAAGATCACAGGTCAGTGGGTGGGAAGTCTTGTGGATCCAGTGGCAGTGGAAGCATCTCAGCGCTGGCGGGTCTGCACGTGGCTCCTCCAGCTCAGGGGCTCTGGCTGCATCAGTGTAGCCCCATCGTGCTCATTGTCAGAAATGTCTCTCAGGGAGCGAGTGAGTGTCCAGCCTCCAGCGAGCTATTATCTCCTTAGCGCTTCCAAATGAGGTCATCAAGCTGTGACCTGATTGACAGGTAAGCTCCACGCATTCTCTCCAAAGTCTCAAATTGACAACAGATTTTGCAGCTACCACAGAAACCATCAGTGATTCTGCAGGAGAAACATCAGCCTTTGTACTCTGGTAAAGGTTTAGTCTCAGGAATCAATAGGGATAGTTCTGTTCTGTCCCATTGGGTCGCTGTGAGTGCAGTAGCTAGAGGCACGCATAGGCATACCGGAAGCAGACTCCAGCTACTCACAAGCTTTGACTTCTCTTTGTGCTGAGTTTCCCGCGCTGTAAAAGTGACAGTGACATTCACTGGCGAGGTTTCTGTGAAGACCGAGGGCGAAGCTTCTAGAGGTGTTAGATCAGCTTCTGCCACATACTAAGCACTGAGTTGGGGCCATACTGGGCTGCAAGTTACACGGTCACCGGTTGGAAACCACTCTCTGCTGCCTGGAAGGAGGCTTTCTACTCTGTCCTTTGGGGTCTCCAAGACTCAGAATCAACTCGGAATGGCTGTGAGTTTGTTTTTGTTGGAAATACTGAGTAAATACTGGCTCTTATTATTATTGGGTTCATCCGAGTTTCATGATGTGTTACGAGGAGAAAGACAAACTGCAATTTCAGATGACACGGTTTTATTAAGGAACAGAGTCATGGGAACTGATCTGAGCGGCTGGCGTGAGAAGCTGGAGCTTGTTTGGGCCAAGTGGATTTTGTATGCTTCAAAAAAAGATCTGACACTTTCAACTCAGATTTGACATGGCATTTTCATGTACCCTTTGCCCGCTTGTCTTTCTTGGATATTGGAGACATTGAACATTTAGTATTGTAAGTGGTTACCTGGTTTTGTTTTGATGTGTCTTACTTCAGTGAGCCTTCCAGCTCCACAGAACAGACTTGTGCTTCCCACTTTCCCCCTGTTCTTTCTGGCTCACCATTACTTTTCCTCTTTCCGGAAGTAGAGGATCTCATTTCGGACAGAGAAGGAGAATTTACTTTAGTTTGAAATGAAATTAAGAATAAAAATAGAAGCTCTAATGCAAGAAACCTGAAAACAGCCATTAACTGAAATTCTTGAACTTCTTCCTTCAGCTTTCATGAAAAGCTCTTTTGTCTTAATTCTTAATGAAGAGTAACTCACTAGGGTCATAGCTTCCTGGGTTTATCCAGTCAGTTGGCCTAGTACTGTATATAGAAATGTCTCATCTACTTCCTAGTTCAATGAGTAAACCCCCGGTCTTAGAAAATCTTCTTGGTGACACCCAGGATCCAGTATTTGGCCTCCATTTTCCTGAAACAGTAGAGGAAAGAGATCTAGGAGTCGGAAGAAAACGGACTGCCCATCCATCTGCTTTCATGAACAACGGCCTCCTTTGCCATGAGACCAGAAGAAATGGATGGTGCCCATCTATCATTACTGACTGTTTTGATCAAGGATCCAAGCAATGGATCTGGTCAAAAGGAAGAAAATTGTGAAAAAAAACTTCAAATTCATATGGAAATATGACGTTTTGGATCCATTGGGCCTTGGGGAAACCCTACAGCCAATTACTCAGAAATAATTTGCAATCCTTGGATAAAAATTATCCCATGAAGCCGTCACTAACCTGTTGTTCTTGTTGTTAGGAGCCATGGAGTCAGTTTTGACCCACAGCACTCTTACAATGGAACCAAACACTTCCTGGTCCTGTGCCGTCCTCACAATTGTTCCTGTGCTCTGTCTCATGTCACTGTTGGAGCCATGGTGACAGTCCATCTCCTCGAGGCCCTTCCTCTCTTGCTGTTCCTTTAACAAATATGATGGCCTTCTCCAGGTGCGCTACAGTCTAATATAATCTAGCTTCTCTGATGATTGCTCAGCATACAGATTGAAGAAGTACCGTGGGAGGATACAATCCTGACACACACTTTCCTGGTTTTAAACCATGCAGTATTCCCTTGTTCTGTTTGCCCAACTGTCTCCAGATTCATGTATAAATTTCGCAGGAACACATGATGTGTTCTTGAATTCGCATTCTTCTCAAGGTTGGCTGTACTCGATTATGGCCCACACAGTCAAATGCCTTTGCATAGTCAATAAAACACAGGTTAATATCCTTCACTAAACAAAGCTGAAGTCGTTTAGCTCAATTAGTAAAGAATGTTTGCTTTGAGCATCGCACTCTTAGAGCTATGTATGTGAGTTCATGTATGTATATGTATGTTTGAGTTCAAATGGACAACAGTTCATGTAAAGCACAGCCAACACTGCGGAGCAGTACAACAGTCTAAATGACTGGATGAAACATGGGTAGCTGTAGTGAAAATGGTGACCCAGTGGAGAGCATGTCACTACGTCATTTAATTGTGTAAGTAGCTATTGTGAAGGGATGTGTATTGGCTGTGCTTATGCCAACTGCCCTTTCCAGTTATATGACATGTGCCTCACATGAAGGGGAAACTGATGTTTATTTTCTCACAATTTAGGAGGCTAAAAGTCAAAATTCAAGGTGGTGTTGTGAAGTCCGTCTCTCTTTCTCTCTATCTATCTATCTATCTATCTATCTATCTATCTATCTATCTCTCAACTCCCCTCTCCCTCTCCTTCTTTTTCTCCCTCCCCCCTTCCTGGAAGGGTCCTAGTCTCAGTTTCTGTTTTCCTTGGTTGATGTGATTTGGCATCCCTTTCTCTCTTTCTCTCTACTTTTCACTCGTTTGTTAAATTGCTTTTATATCTCAAAAAAATCAATTTATACACACTCCATTCTACTACTTTCTCATTAATATAACAGAGATAACCCGTTCCCCAATGGGAATAATGGTTAGGTATACATAGCACATATTATTTGAGGGACACAATTCCATTTATAACATCATCAGAAAAAATTCTGTTAGTAAAGAGGTGGGGTGGGGAGATGAGCTCAAATTTACCTTTAAAAAAGCAGCAGAAAGCAAGTGCAAAACACACTACTTACTCAAAACCAAAAACTCACTGCCATCAAGTCCATTCTGACTCACAGTGATCTTGTACAATGGGGTAGAACTGCCCCTGTGAGTGTCCAGCTCTGTAACACTTTACAGGAGTGGAAGTCTCCATCATCACAGTGGTTTCAAACTGCTGACCTTATGGTATGACTAATCAAGTGCCTGTCTATCTCTAGCTTGGAGTGGGTTTGGTGGGCTACTCTGGCCACCTGTGTTCAGATAAAGCCAGCTGACCGGTGTGCCTTTGCATTAGGTGGTTTTCTGGCAAACATTTGCTTAAATCCACTTCATTTGCAAACCTCTCTGTTCGACTCTCTTTGGTTAAGAAAACCAGTGCTAGTGCCTACATACCTCCAAGATGTTCACTTGTGTTTTATTGACTATGCAAAGGCGATCAACGGTGTGGATCGTAATAAACTCTGGATAACCTGGAGAGGAATGGGAATTCCGGAACACTTCATTGTGCTCATTCTGAGCTTGTTCACGGATCAAGAGGCAGTTGTGTGACTAGCACAAGGGAATCTGCATGGTTTAAAATCAGGAAAGGTGTGAGTAAGGGTTGTATCCTCTCACCACATTTGTTCAAGTTGTAGGCTGAGCAAATCATCAGAGAAGCTGGATTATATGATGAAGAATGTGGCATCAGGATTGAGGGAAGGTTTATTAGTAACCTGTAGTATGCAGATGACACACCTTGCTTGCCCAAAGTGAGGGGGAATTGAAGCCCTTGCTGATGAAGATCAAGGATTGTAGCCTCCGGTATGGATTACCACTGGAAGACCAAAGTCCTCACAACTAGACCAATATAGGTAACATGATAAATGGAAAAGAGATGAAAGTTGTCAAGGAGTTTGTCTTGCTTGGATTTACAATTGCTGCTCAGGAAGCAGCAGTCAAGGGGTCAAGGGATGTGTTACATTGGGTACATGTGCTGCACAGACCTGGAGAGTGTTGAAGAGCAAGAATGCTACTTTGAGGACCGAGGTGTGCCTGACCCAAGCCATCGTGTTCTCCTCTGTACCATATGCATGTGAAAGTTGGTCACTGGATAAGGAAGGATGTAGAATTGTGGGGCTGGGGAAGAATATTGAAGTACCACAGACGACTAAAAGGACGAACTGATCTGTCTGGGAAGAAGTAAGGCCAGAATGTTCCTTAGAGGCAGGGACGGCAAGACTTCATCTCACATACCTTGGACGTGTTGCCAGGAGAGACCAGTCCCTGGAGGAGGATATTATGTGGTAAAGTGGAGAGACAGTGCAAAAGAGGAAGGCCCTCGACTAGATGGCATTGACCCAGTGGCTGCATCATTGGGCTCAGGCATAGGAGCAATTGTGAGGAGGGCGCAGGACCATGCAGTGTTTTTTTCTCTTGTGCAAAGGGTCGCTATGGATCGGAGCTGCCTCGATGGCACCTCACAACAACCCCCACATCATTGTAAGAAACCACAACTCTGAGGCTGTTTGAGTACCTGGATAGGAGCCCTAATGGCATAATTGGTTGTTCATTGGGCTGCTCACGGTAAGGTGAACAGTTCAAACCTACTAGCCGCTTCCAGGGAGAAAGACAAGGCTTTCTGCTCCTGAAGCGATGCACAGCTTCAGAAACCCACTGGGGTTGCTGTAAGCCATCATCAAGGCAGTGGCAGAGAGTGGGTTTGTGTTTTATGCCTTCTGTGTGACATGTGCATGTGAAAGACATCCTGGTTGGTAGAGTAGCGGGGCCTTGAGAAAGAGGCAGACCCTCCACAAGACGGATTGAGCCAGAGGCCGCAACAATGAGCTCAGACATAGGAACAATTGTGCGGAGAGTGCAGGACCAGGCAGTGTTTGGTTCTTTCTGTTGTTCACAGAATCATTATGAGTTAGAACCGACTCAACAGCACCTAACAACAACAACAACATACGCCACTGAGCAGAGTGTGGTGTGGTTGAGTGGAAAGCCGTGTGGCAGGGCCGGGGTTCCTGGGTGGGAATGCCCCTTTTACTGACCAAGATCATTTGGGTTGCTTCTTTTACCCGAGTTTGGACCCTCAGAACTCTTGCTTCTCGGAAAGACAGAACCAATGGAATTTCCCCTCTGCCCCTCAGGTTTAGAGTTACAAAAGTGGAGCACAAGTCCAATCAGAAGGAGCGGCGGAGTTTGATGTCCGTCAGTGGGGCCGAAGGCGTCAACGGGGAGGTGCCTGTGACACCCGTGAAGAGAGACCGGAGCGACACAGAGTAGCAGGTGAGTTGTCGTGTGGATGGCATTGGGGGTGGGGGTCGTGAGAAGAAGGTGCCAAGAGCCTCTCTGGGGAGTAGGGTTGTGTATGAATGACATTTCACGTTGAACAAGTACGACGGCAGGGACCTAAGTATTACTGCTGCTCTGTCTCAAGCTTCTTGTAAGGAGGCCTTGAACATGGGTGCCTCCAGGGCCTTGCTACATGATCCCGAGGAGAGAGGCATTATGGAGTTGTAGGAAGCCTGGCAAACGAATTCACCTTCCCCATCTAGTGCCCTACCATTCCCACAGGGAGAAAGCACCTGCTGCTGGCTGTATCTTCCTACTCACAAAAGGACCCAAGTCCAGAGTTCTCAATGTAAAATCGCTATAAGTTTTTAAATGTTGGCAGCTCATTAAATTTTCTTTTTAACAAACCATGCTAGCCAAACGAAGCCTAATGTGGTCATCAATTGTAGGGTAACTACCCATTGTAAAGAGCAGAGCAACAAACCCATTAAGGTTTCCTTTAGTGGTTCAGTGCTGGTGGCGTTGGACTGCAAACTGCAAGGTTGGCAGTTCAAACCCACCAGCCACTCTGGAGGAGAAAGGTGAGGTTTTCAGCACCTGTGAACATCGACAGCATCATCCTCCCAGAGGCCGGAATGGAGTCCCTCTTGAATAGTAACCAACAGTATTATGTTTCCAGAAAATCTAATGAGCAATGAGAGGTTTACCATGGTAGCTGTTTATCCACCTAGGAAAAATGAAGGGTGAGGTGATGAATGGGACCGTGAACTCTGTAAAAGTTATAGAAGACTGCAGTGAAATATCAGATATAAAAATAAAAATGACGATCTTCTGTTTTTGATACTTGTCCAAACAGCATATACAGTTGAATAGAAGGGTTTAAGAACTGGTTCTGCTTTAATAAAAAAAGAAATTCTCATAAGAGGTGTCCAGGTACAGTAATCTTTCTGGTTATATTGGATTCAAATTAAAGTTATCATTTTAGGGTTGTGTCTTAAAGTTTAACCCCTATCTGCTAAAAGTAATCGTTATTGTTAGTTGATGAGACAGGAGGGGAAATTATTATCACTAAGTTTCAACTATTAATCTTTTTTTCTGAAATTTTGCACTCCTTTTCACATTTAAAACTTATTTCTACCTTGGTGTTGGCATCTATTCTTTTTATTTTTATTAAACACTATATTGGGGGACTCTTACAAACCTTATAACGATCCATCATTCAATTGTATGAAGCACACTTGTACATATGTTGCCATCAACATTTCCAAAATATTATTTTAAACACAGAAAGAGCTATTTTAAATGGTCACGGTAGTAAAAAGTAAATGAAATTGCTAGAGTACTAATGGACCAAACTATCATGCTTGGTACGGTTATCTGGAAGGCATTCTTCACTGGTTTTATAGTTGAAGAGTTACATTTGTCAAGCACCCTGTCAGAACAGTCATTTTCAAGATTATAGGTTCCTGTATTACTGTGTTAAGCGTTGCCTGTGCTTTAGAACCTTCGTAGAACATATTTTCTTTGGAATGTATATGATTGATAAAAAGTTTAAAACAGGGGCACTGCCTTTGAACCTGCCCGTGGCGCAGGGGGTTATGCTGCAGCGCCAGAGCAAGTGCTGGCGCCTAACTGGGGCTGCCAAGCCTCTGCAGGCAGCCCTTTTAACCGTGAGCGACATGGAAAAAAAAAAAAGGTTAAAACATTTCTTCACTTCAACATAGAAATACAGTGGTTTGTTTGGTTCGCCCCCACCCCCTTTCTCCTAATGCTGTCAAAATAATACACTAATATTTCATTAAAAAGAAAAAACCAGATTTAGAGCCGTTTAAATGTGTTTTAGGGTTCCTCTGAGCTAGAATCAACTGGATGGCTGTGGGCTTGGTTTGGGATTTTAATCGAGGTGGAAACCACTTTCTTTGATGTGCACCAGTTTTAAAGAACTCCCGGGAGGAATATTACTCTTTTCACTTATTATTTTGAGGAAATTTAAAAACAAAAATGAATACTTCATAATTTTACAATTTAGATTTTAGGTTTTTGTTTTTGCTTTTTTTCATTAAATAAAAACAAAACCTGTGATGACCCGACATTAGTTTAGCTTTCATCTCAGTCTCCCCTTCTGTTCTGGCTTGAATAGCATTTGTCCCTTTCATGTCCCTTGTTATGTGTTTAAAAAAAAATGACAAAGTGTGGGGACACATGCGAGCTCCTGGTTTAAAGCCCCTTTGGAGCCATCCCAGTGAGAACATTATGGCAGAAGAGTCATAGCTTCAAAGAGACGGGCTGGTGGGGTGGGGAGCAGATGGGAAGTGATCGAAGACACGGAAATAGCAACGTTGAGCCCGAGCCTGGGCCTTGGCGTCATAGCATACAGGCGTGCAGTGCCAGTGTATCACTCCCTGGCGGTGGGTCCAGGGCAGGCCATCCTCCTTTGGACACTTCCCATTCCCTAGGAGGATGTGCAAATGATGTCTCTTGGGGTGGCAGGCAGAGCCCTGTGAACCCTCCTGAAAGCCCGGGGCCAGCACGCAGCACAGGGGGCAGTGACTCCCTTGTGGCTGTGTGGTTGAGTCGGGAGGGGAAGAGGTGGCATTTGGTGTCGTGTGTGTGGCATGCACCAGGACTTCATTCCTCTTCAGCGCTATGTGTGTGTATCACTATCATTGAGTTGATGCTCACCCTCAGTGACCCTGTAGGACAAGGGAGAATCACCCCTGTGAGTTTCTGAGACAGTAACTCTCTATGGAAGTAGGAAGCCCTTTATTTCTCCTGCGGATCGGCTGGGGGTTTCAGACTGCTTGTCCTGGGATGACAACTCAATATGTCACCACTGCACCAGGGCTCCACTTTTCGATTCTCTGCTTCCCAGCAGATGGGCATTTTGGTGGCTGCTGAGTTTTCATTGCTGTGGATGGTGCTGCCACGAACACGGTGTGCAGCTCTGTCTATCTGCTTCACTACTCGCAGGTCATCTGGGCTGTACTGGGGAGTGGGATTCAGTGGTAGTTCTTGGCCTTTGGGGCGATCTGGCCCCAGGCCCTAAGCGCAGAGGTCAAGTAGGGGACTCTCTTGAAAGCAGAGAAGTAGAAGCGTCTGTCTCTGGCTCCTCAGTCACTTATGGGTGACTCAGGAAGGGAACCAAGATAGATTCTGACTCGGGGCCACCTCGTGTGTCAGAGTAGAACTGGCTTCCATAGATTTGTCATTGGTGAACTCTTCTGAAGTAGATCGCCAGGTCTTTCTTCCAAGTTGCCACTGTGTTTTTGGTCAGCTGTGTGGTGTTTACAACTTGGGTGCTCACCACAAGATAAGCAGTTCAGAAAGCACCAGCGACTCCAGGGGAGAAAGATGAAGCTTTCTTGTTCTGTAATGAGCTCCAGTCTGAGAAACCCATGAGGGAGGTTCTGCGTCCACCTTGGATCACCATGAGTCAGGATTGACTTGATGGCATTGAGTTTGTTTGGTTTTTTTTGGCCCGAGTAAGTTCCGTCTGCCAGGACCTAGTGATGACAACACTAGTAATAGCCTCTAATGTTTCTTCAGGGTCCTGCTCTGCTATGTATTGTGCTGGGAGACAGATGGAGCTTTCTACGCCAATAAAGAGTTACCACTCGGAAAGAAACGGGCAGTTCTGTCCTCTCCTATAGGGTTGCTGTCAGTCAGCATCAACTAGATGGGGGTGATTTTTTCATTTTTTTGGTAATCAGTTATAGATTAAAATATTAAAATATTCTCACTGCCTTTGAGTCTATTCTGACTCAAAGGGACCCTATAGAACAAAGTAGAACAAGCAGAACTGCTCCATTATCTTTCTGACACTTTAAATCTCTTCGAGAGCAGACAGCCTCATCTTTCTCCTGAATAGCGACTGGTGGGTTTGAACCACTGGCCTTGCAGTTAGCAGTTCATTGCTCCACCAGTAGGTTCCTTTGAGTGTAGACAGCGGCTACCTATTGGTTATTGTAGATAGAGAACCTAGCCCTTACTTCCAAAGTCCTAGCGGATGGGGAAGCTGGCCGGTCCCTTGATGCTCAGATGGGGCGGGGCTCTGCGGGCCCAGCATATTAGGGAAGCATGCTGACTGGTGATACAGAGGCCTCGTCCTCTAGGAAGAAAAGCATCAGGCTGTTTACATCGCGGGCGAGGGGACAAAGGAAGCAGGAGCCCCAATGCGGGTCTGCGTGAGTCAGCAGTCTGGCAGGGCTCTCTGTCATGTTAGTGCACATGGGGGCGCTAATCTCAGCGTCACCCCTTGAAAGTGTATTTAACTGCCCTTCCTCCTGGTTGCCTGAAGCAGGACATGAGGTTATTGAAGTCAATGAACAAGGCCAGTGCAAAGAGAATGTATGGAATTCTCTTGTGCCCTGCAAATCAGCAGCTCACACACACAGTGCCCAACACCCATGGCATTCATTTGAAATGTAGAAATAGCATTTGCATTTCCATAGCAGACATGGTGTCCCTCTCTGTCATCCTCTCCTTAAAAAGACAAAATCTCGGTGTGTGACATCCCTGGCTCCTAGACCAGCACACTTTCTCTGTTGCTAGAGCGCACTTGCCCTCTGCCTGGTTTATCTTGGCAGTGTGTTGAAAATGGTCTCTTTTTTCCACAGAAAATGTGTTTTGATTTCTTCTCGGAAGAATGAGCTTTTGTCCTTCAAAGTGAAATAAATCGAATTGCTTTCAGCCTTCAAATGCCACTGCCTTGTCCCAGTTGTCACGGGGCTCTTACTTTTCAAATATGATACTTGCCTAGCGCCCTAGCTCAACCCCAGCTGCCAAGGCCGGCCCAGGCGCCGCCCCCTCTGTTTCATGATGGTTTCCTTTTGAATATGTTCGTGTTCTAGGATCGCTGTGAGTCCGAATCAACTCACGAGATTGAATCTTTTTGAAATGTACTGTAACTTAACATACTAAATCATTGTCCAAACAAAGAAAAACGGTCATAGAGATCTCCCTTTGTTTGAAACTTTTACTCATGTTTGTTAATTGACTTCAGTGGATTTCAGATGGTTCAAATTTAACTTTAATTGTGCTACTTAACTAGCAGCGTTTGGGGGGTGGGGCAGCAGGCTACTTAACCCTTTCGGAATCTAGGCATTTCACGTGTAAGAAGGTGATTGTTGCGCAGTTAATGAGCACTGGCTAATGTGGACTTGCACACTGTGTGTCGGAGAACTGTGCTCCACAGGGCTTTCAGGCAGCTGAGTTTCCAGTAGTTCACCAGACCTTTCTTTCCAGGGACTGTATGTACTTGTGGAAAAGCCGAGTTTTCCAGCACATTTTTCATGTCGTTTTTGTGGTAAAATTAGGTGGCTCAGCTGAGATACTCGGGTCGGCTTATGCTGGAGTATATATGGTACTTCTGAGTGGAAATAGTAGCTACCAGGTCTATTCACGCCTTCACTCAGGAACTGTCGCAGAGTTGTTGCTGCTGTTGTTAGTTGCTGTCTAGTCTGTTTCAACTCATAGCAACCGTCTGACCAACTGAACGAAGCCCTGCCTGGTGCTGTGCCATCCTCACAGTTGTTCCTTTGCCTGAGGCCACTGTTGGTAGCCACTGGGACTGTCCGTCTCAGGAAGGGTCTCTCTCTTTGTTGATGCTCCTCTGCTGTGACCAAGCGTGCTGTCCTTCTCCAGGGCCTATCCCTCCTGGTCCTCTAGTCAGAGTATGTGAAACGGACGTCTTGAAGCAGTGTGGCTGTGCTTCATATTTTCGCCAGCACCATAATTCAAATACTTCGATTCCTTGGTCAGTCTTCCTTATAGTTGCTCAGTGTCCAGCGAAGCAATTGAAAGTACCCTGGCTTGGATCAGGCGCACGTTAGTGCTCAAAGGAACAGCCGTTTCAACACTTACAATAGGTCTTGCGCAGCTGATTTACCCAGTGCATTGTGTCTTTTGATCTCTTGACTGCTGCTTCCGTGAGCACTGATTGTGGATCCAAGCAAGATGGAATCTCTGGCAACTTCAATCTTTTCTCTGTTTATCATGATGTCACCTACTGGTCTAGTTTTGAGGATTTTTATTTTCTTTGCACTGAGCTGTCATTCATGCCGAAGACTTCATCAGTAAGTGCTTCAAGTCCTCCTTGTGTCATCTGTGTGTTGCAGGCTGTTAATAAAGCCGCCTTCTCATCCTGATGCCACATTCTTCTTCATATAATCCAGCTTCTCTGATGATGTACCCAGCCTACAGATTCAATACGGATGGGGAGAGGATGTCACCTTGTTGCACACCTCTCCTGGTTTTAAACCATTCCGTATGGTGGTGTTTGTTCTGTTTGCACAACTGCGTCTTCATCCATATGCAACTTCTGCATGGGCACTATTTAATGTTTGGACTCCCATTCTTCTTGAGGAGTTAGTACTTAGTAAATGTGCTTTGCTGTCAATACTTCGTGTTATTCTTGATCAGTTGGAGCTCCGGACCTTTTAGTTCAGCACCGGTTTAAAACCATACGTGGCTCCACACGTGGCCCTCACCCAGGCTCTCAGTCCTATGTTAGCCTCTTTCTCAAACTTTGTGTTTTTAGCCCATTTTTATGCCTTAAGAACACACTAGCTGTGGCCTCTCAGAAATATAGACTATTTGGCAAGCCCCTGAGGAATGTGCTTTGATACCTGGGTCATGTTCTGCTTTGTGTGACCAGGGCCATGAAGAGTGAGGGCCCCATGGAAGTGTACTCCAGAGTTAGTAACCAGGTTGTGAAACATTTTACTGACTTAAATTCTTTTTGTAAAAAAGAAACCAGAAGCTGGGGGTTGTTTTAGGCCGAGTTGACTAGAGAAAAAATAAATCCAGTGACTCACATAGGTGTAAGAAAGAGCCAGGGACAAGGGAACAACAAGTGATCCAAATGGGTGGTGGGGAGGGTGTGGGAAGCCTGGTACGGCATGATCAAGGATAATGTAACAAAGAGAAATTGCTGAAACCCTGGTGGGGACTAAACATGATAGTGGAACAAGAGGAAAGCCAAGGGAAATAGAGGAAAGAGCTGCGAGGCAACGGGCATTTATAGAGGTCTAGATAAAGACATGTATATATGCAAATATATTTATATATGAGGATGGGGAAATAGATCTCTGTGCATATATTTATAGGTTTAGTATTAAGGTAGCAGAAGGACATTGGGCCTCTACTGAAGTACTCCTTCAATGCAAGAATGCTTTCTTCTATTAAATTGGCATTCTGTGATGCTCATCTTCTCGATACAATGGCTGAAGACAAAGCGGGAGCATAAGCAAATGTGGTGAAGAAAGCTGATGGTGCCTGGCTATCAAAAGATATAACATCTGGGGTCTTTAAGGCTTGAAGGTAAACAAGCGGCCATCTAGCTCAGAAGCAACAGAACCCACATGGAAGAAGCACACCAGCCTGTGTGATCACAAGGTGCTGAAGGGATCAGTTATTAGACATCAAAGAACAAAAATTGTATCATTGTGTGCTCATCTGCAAGATACGATTGATGAAGACAAACGTGTGCATAAGCAAAGGTGGTGAAGAAAGCTCATGGTACCCGGCTATCAAAAGATAAGCGTCTGGGGTCTCAAAGGCTTAAAGGTAAACAAGCAGCCATCTAGCTCAGAAGCAACAAAGCCCACACGGAAGAAGCACACCAGCCTGTGCGATCACTAGGTGTCAAAGGGATCAGGTATCAGGCATCATCAGAACAAAAAAAAAAATCCTACCATAGTGAATGAGAGGGTGTGTGCAGAGTGGAGACCCAAAGCCCGTTTGTAGGCCACTGGAGATCCCCTTACAGAGGGGTCTCAAGGAGGAGACGAGCCAGACAGGGTGTGATGTAGCAACGGTGAAAACTACAACTTTCCTCTTCCTAAATGCTTCTCCCCCCCACCCAACTATCATGATCCCAATCCTACCTTGCAAGTCTGGCTAGACCAGAGGATGGACACTGGTGCAGATAGGAACTGGAAACACAGGGAATCTAGTGCGAATGATCCCTTCAGGACCAGGGGTATGAGGGGCGATACTGGGAACATAGAGGGAGGTGGGGTGGAAAGGGGGAACCAATTACAAGGATCTACACGTGACCTCCTCCCTGAGGGACGGACAACAGCAAAGTCGGTGAAGGGAGGTGTCGGACAGTGTAAGATAGGACAAAATAATAATTTATAAATTATCAAGGGTTCATGAGGGAAGGGAGAGCGGGGAGGGAGGGGAAAATGAGCTGATACCAGGGGCTTAAGTGGAGAGCAAATGTTTTGAGACTGATGAGTGCAATGAATGTACAAATGTGCTTTACACAATTGATGTATGTATGGATTGTGTTAAGAGTTGTATGAGCCCCTAATAAAATGATTAAAAAAAGCAAAATATTCCATCCCAATCTAAGTCAAGTCTGTACGTTCAATACTAGTCCATAAGTCCCTCTTCAGACTTTTTGCAGCCACATGCAATGATGCAGAATGCAGGAATATCACAGCCTGGTAGGTGGGTGCAAAGATTTCTGGATCCAATGGTGGTGGATGCATCTCCAGGACTCTTACAGCAACCAGCATCAACCAGCAGGAAGGTGAAGGCAGAGAGGGGAGGTTCCCAGAGTCCTCCTTATGAGAAGGTCACGCCCACAAGGAGTCATCATCAGGCTGAGTGACAAGCTAGACTCCGTCCCTAGACGTTTATATATCTCCAAGTTGACATGAAGAGTGAAGCCTGGACAGCAGTTTTCTCTGCGCAAGGCAGTGCTTGGCTGTGCTAGTGCTCTGCTCTGGGGAAGGCCGCCTTTTCCATGTCACACTCATCCCGAGGACTCTGAGGAGCCATGGGCTGGCTTCCCTAGCCTGCAGACCCCTCTTACTGGGAACAGAGGCAGCCTTCCCACCTTTCTTTCAAACACTGACCCGGAATTTCATGGAATCACCCATGGGGGTACGGGGTGCTCCCTGGAAGTCGAGCTGTTTTATTTGTGGTCCCCTGGTTTGCTCTATTATCGCATCTCTAGGGAGGAAAGTGGGAGGAAAAACTAGGTAGCACTGGTAGTGCAGAGGTTTAAGTGTTGCATTCTAAGTGTGAGGCTGGTGGTTCACCACCAGCTGCTCCTCAGAAGACTTTCAGCCTTGCAGACCCTACAGAGCAGGTCTCTATCCTACAGGTTGCTATGATTGCCATTGGCTTGCCGACAGTGGGTTGGGTTGGTGGGCTAGTTGTTGTGATTACTTTAACTGCCATGGAATGAAAAGCCACATGGTCTCTTGTATCGCTAAGGTCAGTGGCTGGTGGGATTCTACGAGCCATTGATTTTCATTGACTGATTTTTGAAAATAGATTGCCAGATCTTTCTTCTAGTCCTTTTAAATCTAGGAACTTTGCCGAGGCCTGTTCAGCATCATGGCAACATGCATGTTCCCACTGACAGATGAGTGGTGGCTGTCTATGAACCACATTGCTTGGGAAGCAGACAGTGGGACAACCAGTGCCCCTCAAGCTGAACCAAACTCAACTGCCATTGAGTTGCTTCTGACTCCGAGTGAACCTTGAGAACAGAGTAAAACTACTTCCGTGGGCTTCCAAGATCGTAACTCTCTAGAAGTAGAACGCTCCATCCTTCTCCCACACCAGTAGCCCTAGCATTAGTTCTTTCATCATTTTCCCCCATAACTTACATGTTTTATTCTTGGGAAAACACATAATTTTTAGAAAGCAAAAGGGATAGAGATCTAAGATTTAATGGCAGCTCTAATTCCATTCATTAGTCTTGAGTCTTGGCAAAGAAATCCATGGAAGAGAAACAGCGTCGAGAACAGACGGGCATCGCTAAGACCACCTGGCTTTGCTGAGCACAGTTCTAAAGGGCAGGAGCGAGGCTCTGTGTTGAGTCCCACTCCCATGTGGGAAGGGAGGAAGGTTGGCACCTGGTAGAGCAACAGGTATTGGAAGCCAGCCATAGAAATTGATGGACGTTTACTTCAAGACTATTTCCAGATCAAGATAACACTTCTGACTTGAGAGTCAGCAGGGCTCCAAAGAAGAAAACTCTTACAGACTCACACAGTCTAGGGATCAGTCGTACACATTGCCAAGGGCAGAGAGACAGACTAACGTTTGGCCATGCAACATTAACTTGAAGAACAATTCAGGTTTACCCTAAAACATAGGTCTGGCTTAATGGATGGCATTTGTGTTGTCCCAACTGCACACGTGTAATTTTTTAAAAGAGCACCGTGGCCAAGGCAGAACATTCTGCACCAGCGCCCCTGGAGGGTTGTTAGACTTAAGGAGCTGTAGTGGCCTAGGGTAAGTATCCGCTGCCAGTGGGAAGGGCAGTTGTTTGGACCCACCAGCTGCTCTCGGGGAGAAGGGTGTGGCCACCTGCTTCCATAGAGATTTACAGCCGTTCCCTGTGTCCTCTAGCATCCCGTGAGTCAGAATTGACCAGTGGCAGCGAGTTTGGTGGCACACTAGTTAAGAGGTGTGCTGAAAGTTAGTGGTTGGAACCCACTCGGAACTCCATGGAGAAAAAGCCCAGCATCTGCTCTTGCCCAGATAACTGTTGGGTGTCATCAAGCCTGTCCCAGCCAATAGCATCCCTCTGTACCACAGAACCAAACAGCTGGGTGCTGCACCATCCTTGCCATTGTTGCAGCCACTGTGTCAGTCCATCTCTTGGAGGGACTTCTCTTTCGCTGCCCCCCTATTTTAACCAAGGCATGAGGTCCTTCTTCGGGGAGTGGTCCCACCTGATAACATATTCAAAGTATGTAAGACAAAGTCCTGCCATCCTTTCTCTAAGCACTCTGGCCTTACCACTTCAGTAAATAAATGTCTGACATACTAGTATTTCTGCATTCTCCTGAGGCTCAGAGAGACCCAGATTAAACACAACCTTGCACAGTATTAGTATTACTCGTCATAAGTTGCTCAGGTAGAGCCTGATGGCCACTTAGCTGAACTTAGTTTAGCAAGCAACGAGAGGCAAGACCCATCCTTCTTGGTCTCCTTGTCAGAACAAGGAGGTTCTGTCCAGAGAAAGAAGCTGTTCTGACCCCACACAGTAAGTCATAGCTGTGTTGAGACTCATTGGGTGGTGCTGATTCGCATTAAAGAATCCTCAGTTGATTATGTGTTTTCCCACGTCTCATCTAACTTTTGATGTCAGTTACCGTTTACTCAGAATAAAGTGTTCCGAGGCCCACCACCCCAGGGACTGGTGTGTCACAGATGTTTTCCTTTGGTCGCCTGGGAAATCCACTGTTGCTAACTCATGAACATTGAAGTAGCTGGGAGGCTATAAGCCAGTAAAAGGCAGCTAAATAAAGCTAAACGAGTGAGACCACTCAGCTTCTCGTTTGAGCAGAGGTACACATGAACACGAGCATCAGCCAACAACTTTCATAAAATGAAACTCTCTGGTAACACTGTGGTTAAACATCTATAAGCTGAAATCTCCTGGCTAGTGTAGTACAGGACCACCCTGCTTGGGGCCCAGCATAGGCAAAGGGGAAGGGAGAAAAGCCTGCTTTGTGGTAGCATTTGGAAATGTCAAACGTGAATTCCTACTCCCCTTGACCAGATAATAATAAGAATGCATGGCCACGGATTCAGTTTCGATTCAGGGTGACCCGATCTAGCAACAGGAGGGCACAGACAGGCCCACGGCAGTTCCCTTCAGCTTTGTGCACAACGTTTTAAAAAGAGAAATAACTGGAAAATAACTAAGTATCCATTTCTGGAGATTCACTAACCCGCATCCTCCCGAATTCCTATTCCTTTCATTGTAAGACCAACCAGACTGAGGTAGAGCCAGGCACGGACACACAGCATCTCTCCTACTTCATTTGGTGGAAAAAGCAGCTTGTTACATTTTGCAGTTTTGCTTCACAAGAGATACATTCTTACACATCCATTTATGTATGCATGTATATATATGCACATGCATACACGGGTAGATACAGGGGAGCTTCCAAGAGTTTATGGGACATTTCCATTCTCCCTACGTTCCTAAGTTCTTGGGCATCTCTGGGTCCCGAGTTCCCTACCAGCTTGAGCTGGCCAGCCTGAGCAGCAGCATTTTTCCGTGGAGGCACTAGCATCTTCCACAGGAAATCGCCACCCAAGAGTACCGAGGGACATCCCTACGCTAGAGGATCTCGGGGGTCCCTTAAGTCCCTAGGAAGCTCAGATTAAATGCACTACGTTTGCTTTTAGGCTAGTGGGTGTTCCGCGGATGGATAACTTTGTCAACCAGTGCTGTTCGCAGCTAAGTGACAAGGTTCCACTCTGAAAGGATACACCATGCTTGCTAGCTGCTGGCCAGCTGTGCCCCACCTCACGGCAGCTCCGCACACAGTGGATTGACGTGCTGCTCGACTGCACCGCCCCACCATCACTTGTGGAGTGCACCGTTGGGATCCAGTGTGTTTTCATTGGCTTTAATTTCAGAAGTAGCTCGCCAGGCCTTTCTTCCTAGTCCAGTTTAGTCTGGAAGCTCTGCTGAAACCTGTTCAGCATCATTGTTGTTAATTGGCCCCCAGCAATCCTATGTACAATGGTGTACTAGGTTTATCGTGCCAACCTGACCAAAAGGAACATGTGGGATTAATCAGGTGGCAGCTTGATTGGAGGGCAGGGAGATAAATGGCTCTGCAAGGCCCTGCCCTCCTCTCTCTTGTTCTCTGGTGATCATACCAGCATGCCACTGCTTTAGCTAATTCTCTGCCTCAACCTGTCTGCTACACCACCTGTGGGCCAAGCCAACCCATGGATTGTGGATCGTGGACTGTGTTGGTAGAGTTTAAGGCTCCTTCGAGACCTGCTTTGCCACCCTTTTGCTACATTGCTTGAGCTTCAGCCTGGTGGATCCTGTTGAATTGCTTGAGTTTGATCTCTCTCTCTCTTTTAAAATTAATTAATTTATTTTTAATCATTTTACTGGGGGCTCGTACAATTCTTATCACAATCCATACATCCATCCATTGTGTCAGGAACATATGTACACTTGTTGCTATCATCATTCTCAAAACATTAGCCTTCTACTTGAGCCCTTAATATCTGCTGCTGGTTTCTCACCTTCCTCTCCACTCCCCCTTATTATTTTGTCATATGTTACACTGTCCGATGTCTCTCCCCACCCCTGCCTTCTCTGCTGTCCCTCCCCAGGGAGGAGGCTATACGTAGATTCTTGTAATCAGTTCTCCCTTTCTAAGAGTTTGATCTCTCTTAGCGGACTTCTTTGCTAAGCTCCTGAGCTACTGACTGTTGTTGACTCACCCTGCTGTTTGCTGCCTGAGGGCAGACTCTGCCTGATTTGCCTGAGAGAGGATTTTGCTGTGTTTCCTTGACCTTGGACCCAGCAGCCCATGAGTTGAGAGACTTCCAGTATTCTGTAGAACCCTGGACCTCAACGCTAATCCATTCTAGAAGGAGCCATGAGACACAATGCAGTTGAGTTACACATCAAGTTTTTACCCTCACCTTGCCTTTCTATACAAAACATTACACAGAATTTTCAAAGTAAGTTCAGACTTAAATAATACAACTTAAATAAGAAACACAACATTAAAAATGTTTTTAACAACTGCAGTATGGCCCATACCTCGAGACTGATGATCTGGATCTGTGGACACGGATGTGGAGAGGAGGCATGGAGACAGTCGTCGTTTGGAAGGGGAGCCCCTTGCATAAGCTCAACTGGTAGCTGCGTTTCAGGAGGGTTTTTTGTTCCTCCTTTGTCTTTTTTTCACTAAGACCTGGTTGGCTTTCTCTGGATAAAAAAGAAAAAAACAGTCCAATGTGTCGTCTTTTCCTTAACTGTTTGCTAAAAGGGTTTACTAAATTACATCAACAACATCTGAACATGGTTAGCCAGTTCCTTACTATGATGATTCTTTTCAAAAAACTCTTTCTTAGGAACCATGTTTTAAACTAAAAACAGTACAAAAAGTAAATGATAGCAAAACGCTTAGAACACAGCCGCAAAAGGTTTAAACAAGGTGTACTAACAATGCCAGCTAACGCCCAGTGACCAGAGCATGAACTGCTTTTGTTTACAAAAATCACGTGTGTTGGGTTGAATTCCGATGTCTTGTTTGGGCTCTGATACTAAATTTTCTCTGCATTTCGAGTCGAAATCTGATTATGTCGAGTCCTGATGTTCTCTAGGACCGGGGTTCAACTGTACTAACTATTCCACGAAAGTGAGGTGAACGGAACCGTCTGTACTGCTGGGTGGACTAATTAGCTGTTATATTCCCTTCTCGCCATATAAACCTATGTATGTATGTATGTATAATCATAAGTGCCCTGGTTTGGTTTCTCCAGAGAGCCCTGCCTAACACCAATGGAACAAGCCAACATTGCCTGGTCCTACGCCCTCCTCACACTTGTTAGGTTTGAGCCCGTTGTTGCAGTCACTGTGTTGTCAGCATCATAGCACCGGCCGCTTGATTGATCACGACAGACGAGTGGTGGCTGTGTGCACCCAAGGTGCATATAGAAGGAGAATTCTGTCATAGACCCCCCTCCCCGCCTCATCCAGAGTCAGAGGCCTGTTTTGCTTTGACCTTTCTGCTGTCATGGAGCGTCTTACTTTGCGGGGGTTGAAGCTGCCCGTTCAAACTACTTCCCTTTCAGCAGCGGGTTGTCTCGGAGGACAAAGAATTACATCTATAGCTGAACAGAATTGGAATCCGGACATTTTCAAAATACTCACTTAATGTGTAAGACCTAAGAGCCCCAATGACATTGTGGGATAAGCATTGGACTGCAGCCCTAGTGGTCAGTGGTTCAAACCCACCAGCCTTTCCTCAGGAGAAAGAGGAGGCTGTCTGTTCCTGTAAAGATTTCCAGCCTCTGAATTCTAATACAAGGTTGCTTTGAGTCAGAGTTGACTCTGTGGCAGGGGTCTTAGTTGTCTGTGTGAGACTACGGTCACCATATTTACCAAAAAGAGCAGTCATATGCTTATCCAATTTGGCGGGACCACCTGGGCAATAGAAGTAAGAACCGTTGTAAAGCGGGGTTGGCTGTATCCTCTCTCTCCCCTCCTGAGAGCACCCCTTTTTGAAAAGATAAACTTTTGAGAGAAGAGAAATCCAAGGCGGGGAGGGCAGGACAAGCCACTGGGGAGGTTTGGTTAGTAGTTTAAATTGTTCAGTACAAAATTGATGATTTGAAATTTCACCAATTTCACAATAAAAGGGGTTTTTGGGGTTTTCTTTTGGCTTTTAAAACTTAACCTTCTTTTGTCTGCTCAACTTGTGGAGTTAGTAATGAGGGCTTTAAGCAGCAACGTATATTTTTCGCTTTCTCGATGTTTTATCTTTCCAGCCCCCTAAGCCGAAAATAAGCCCACCGACGCCAAGTTGATTACTGACTCAAAACAAACCCCTATCAGGTTTCTCAGGCTATACATCTTTGTGGGAGCAGTCAGCCTCATCTCTCTCCCTTGGAGTGGCTGATGGGTTTGAATCAGTGACCTTGAGGTTAACAGCCTAGCCCACAGAGCCATCAGCTATTGCCTAAAAATTAAAAAACAAAAAAACAAAAAAAACTGCAATCGAGTTGATTCCATCTCAGAGCAGCCCTACAGGGCAGAGTAGAATTGGCCTATGGCTTTCTGAACTACACATTTTTATGGGAGCCGAGTGGCTGGTGCTTTTGAACTGCTGACCTGTGGTTAGCAGCTCAGTGTGTAATCCACTGTGCCATCAGGGTGCCCGCAATTGAGTACCAGGCAGCCTTAACCCATCAACAGAAGGCTCCCCTCACTTTGGACCCCTGGCACTCCCGGAACTCTGAGACCCCCTCTGTCTTCTCCAAGCAGTAAGCTAATAGAGATTCAGTGTCCAGACCTTTTATGTAGGGGAAGGGGGTGGAGGTGGGGGGTGCGTGTGCCTCCACATATAGCCAAGGATGACCACGACTGACCACCCCTCCCCTTTCTTTACTCTAAATGAGGACCTCTTTGTTCCCGTAAGGTTTCCGGGATGAAGTATTCCCTTCCTGGACTGCTGTCTCGAGCCCTTGCCTTTGTTCTTTTCCTGGTTGCCCCAACAGTCTACATCCCGGCACAGCTCATGAGAAGAGGGCGCATGAAAAGAAAGTTCTCCTGGGCTTTACTTTTTCAGGGCCATTTTTATACTATGTCACATCTTCCCTATCTGCTTTTTTTTTCTGGCTAGCATCTTTCATGTGAAGCAACTTAGAACAGGAAGCATTCTGAGACTTGACTTTATTTACCCCAGCAGGATAGCTCGTGGTACAGCCAGGCTAGACTGGCAACACAGTGCAAGAGTTTACTTATTCCCTCTGTAATGAAACATTTGATTCTGTGTTTTCATTTCTTTTAGCTAAGGGAAGCAGATAGGGCTCCATCACCAAACCCATCTTGTTGGGAAGATCTCTCTCTTCCTTTCTTACTTCCTCGCCTCTCTCATAACCATTGGATTTTATGAATGACATAAAGCAATTAAATAGATAATATATGATGGGGTTTTAAAAAGGTCATTGGAAAATAGAATTAAAAGACTGGAATTTTTCTCATGAGTCTTTTGAAACCCCTTCTGACATAGACTTCATATAGGATGACCTGTTTTTCATTTAAGATGTGTCTGTTGACTTTTGTTGTTGTTGCTAATTTTCTGTTTGTTTTTTAATTTATTTTTTATTGGGATTTAGTACACGTACCATTCCATAGTTCAATCATGCCAAGTAGAATTTACAATCATTACCACAATCTGTTAGCAGACTTTCTTTTTCTACACGGACCCCTCGACATTGTCTTCCTTTAACCCCAGTACCCCCACTGTCCCCCCCCTCCTCCCGAAATGCCTATTCTACCTGCTGTCCCTGTAGGTTCTTCAGTCCTGGGTATCAGATACCGAAACACAGAAAAGCATATAGCACAACTTCAGGAGGGAGATCTCCAATGATATAACACCTCAGAGATACACCTTTATATGAACAAACAGAATATTACAAACCAAAAATAGAGAAAGTTTTGGAAACCAAACCAGGTCCAGCCTGCATCATAGGGGGAATCTATTGACAAAGTTTTAACAGTTCAAATCAGATTCATGCCTTTGATCTAATATATTCCTCTCCCAAACACTCTGTTTAATGACCACTTTCCCCTGAGCACTCAATTTTACATAGGGGGAGTTCTCCAGAGCCTTATTTCCTATTTAGTTCCACAGATGAATCTAGGGGTCCTACTGTCATCCATCACCTTCTATATACCGGATTCTCAAAGTTTAGGCTCTGATATTGATTCTTCCTTTGACTTCAGATTATGTGGCAAATTACATAATTAGTGTCAACTTGAGGAAGGGGTAGAATCTGGCCTGGAGGCGCGGTGGGGATAAGTTACTGGAGGCTATGTACACTCCCTGGGAGACAGTCCTGTTGGCAAGCCACATGGAGCTACACAGATACAACCAAGTACTCCTTATGCAAAGCACTTTCTTATACACATATGTCTATGAGTTGGTTTCTCTAGTCTACGGATTGTATGGATGATGATGTGTTTCTTCTAAGCGGACTTAGTTGACATCTCACTTAGATGCCTGCTTTTTTGGAGACAAGCCTTTAAGACCCCAGACGCTATTTTATCTGACAGCTGGGCCCCATCTAATTTTTTGTCACGTTTTTCAATAGCACCCCTATCTCCTATGTTCCCTTCCTGAAGTCAAGTATCGAGCAGGGCCATGATGTAAGAGCTAATGGTTCTTCAGTTGGAGCTAGGATTTAGTGTGAGCCCAAAACCTATTTCTGGATCTATCCTTTTTATGTGTTATTACTTGGTAGTTAATACCTATGTCATATCATTCCGTAGTTCAATCATGTCAGACAGAATTGTATGACTGTTTCCCTAATCAGTCTCCAGACTTGCTTTTCCCTCTTAGACTCCTTGACATCATATCCCTCTTATCTCCCCCTCTTCTCCTGTCCCCTGAAACCCTTTTTCCTTATTCTGTTTTTGTTTAGCATTTCCAAGTAAACCTTTTCTTTTTTTTCTTAACTTTTTACCATGTCTTGGGTGAAGGTTGGGGAAGCAGACCAGCTTTCTGCTCAGCGATTCTTAAACACTGACTGCAGGCCCCACAATCGTAGGCCCCCCCTACTCCACCTCCTCCCAGTGTCCCCTGTTTCCAGTCTTCCTTCTCTTCCTCTGCCTAGTTCTTAGGTCAATGTTGCCCTGTTCATGTCCAGTGGCTCATCATCCTTGGGGTGCACAGGTATCTCCCTAGTGTACCTGTTCCCCTTACAGACTTGTCTATTTTTGTCTCAACATTGACCCACAGGCATGAATTCAGTTCCAGACTTGAAGGGTGACGAGGGTCATAGCTTGGAGGGTTCTGCCAGTCACATTTGTTCCGCCTTTTCCTACCCCTCTATCCAGGATCTCCTAACAGCCCTTTCAGAGCAGTAGGTGGTAGTGGCAGCCAGGTGCCATCTGCTTCTGGTCTCAGGGCCATAGAGATGGATATTCACGCTGTCCACTAGGTCATGGTGTCAGGAGAGACCTGTCCCAGGAGAAGGACATCATGCATGATAAAGCAGCGGGGCAGTGATGGATGGGCCAGTCACGAGATGGATTGACCCCGCGGCTGCATGGAGACGCAGCCGTAAGAACAATGGTGAAGACGGCACAGGACTGGGGCGCGTTTCATTCTGTTGTACATGGGCCATTAGGGTCAGGACTAACTCGATGGTATCTAACAATAACTAGTCCATAGGACTTAATTGTTTCCAGGCCTTTTTAAATTTTCACCTCCCTTCATTCTTCTGGATAAGGAGAGAACAATAGTTACACTTTAGGTAGCTTAGGAGCTTGTAAGATCCTGGTCACTACTCAACAAAGTAGGATGTAGGACATTGTCTTTGTGACCTGTGTTATAGCAGTTGACCTTGATGTTCCCTGACACCATGGTCCTGAGCCCCAAGGCCCGTGGTTCATTCGCTTAGGGTGTTTGGTTCGAAGGAGTTTTCCTAATTGTGTCCACCACAATTGTATACTTGTATGCTACACCACACTCATGTATATTTGCAGCAAAATTAATGCCTGTATACAAGTGCCCTCTGTCAAATTTATATATAAGGGGGTATCCCCCCAAACCCGGAATTGTGCTGGGTGGAGTAGAACTTTTGTAGTGCACATTTTTCCCCTGTAGGCGAGCATCAAGCAACTTGCTCTATGTTAGTGCACCCAGTGGTGTCACCTGGGAAGGTTCTCTCCAGTCACAGTGAATTTTTTCGTAAAAACAGTTTTGTTAGAACCTCGTTTTTTTGTGATGGCCTATTTAAGAGAACAGTGTGCAACTGTGAAATTTTGTTTCCTGCTTGGGAAAAATGCCACAGAAACTGTTGTGATGTTGAACACAGCTTAAAAGGACAACACGATAGAAATAACTCAAGTGCTCGAGTGTTTTTCTCTTTTCAAAAAAAAAAAAAGCGAAATGTTAATTGATGACAAACCCTTCTGGCCATCCATCAGCTTCCTGAACAGAAGAAACTGTCGATGCATAGGGCATTTGGAGTGTGCTCCACCAGGTCAGACTGTTAATCAAGCTTCCTATTCAGAGGATCTGAAAAGATTGCCTAACTGTGCTACAGAAAGGACTGGTTTGTGGTAGACAGAGGTCTGGTTTCTCCACCATGACATTGCATCTGCTCATGTAGCCATCTCAGTGCACCAGCTTTTGGCAAAAAGAAAACCACACATTCCTCTCTGCCCCAAAATCAGAGGGACATGAAAGGACAGCAATTTGATGACATAGAAGAGGTGAAAACAGGTTTGTCTAAATAAGATAGGCTGGATGAATAATCTGAAGGGGAAAATGGGACCCACAGTTCCAGGGGGACATGGGGTTGGGAGGTAGTGGTGTTAAACCCAGGGACAAGGGAACAAGTGATCCAAATCGGTGGTAAGGAGGCCGTGAGAGGCCTGGTAGGGCATGATCAAGGGTGATGTAACCAGGAGGTGTTGCTGAAACCCTGGTGGGGACTGAGCATGATAGTGAGACAGGAGGAAAGTCAATGGAGATAATGGAAAGAGCTGGGAGGCAAAGGGCATTTATAGAGGTCTAGATAAAGACATGTACATAGGCAAATATATTTATATATAAGGATGGGGAAAGCTATGTGCGTATATTTATAGGTTTAGTATTATGGTAGCAGAAGGACATTGGGCCTCCACTCCATGATATGATAGCTGAAGACAAATGGGTACATAAGCAAATGTGGTGAAAAAAGCTGATGGGTACCTGGCTATCAACAGATACAGCGTCTGGGGTCTTAAAGGCTTGAAGATAAACAAGCAGCCATCTAGCTCAGAAGCAACAAAGCCCACATAGAAAAAGCACACCAGCCTGTGTGATCACGAGGTGTTGAAGGGATCAGGTATCAGGCATCATCAGAACAAAAAATCTTACCATTGTGAATGATGGGGGGAGTATGCAGTGGAGACCCAAAGCCCATTTGTAGTCCACTGGACATCCCCTTACATCAGGGTCTTGGGGAGGAGACACGCCAGTCAGGATGCGATGTAGTAGTGATGAAAAATACAACTTTCCTCTAGTTCCTAAATACCCCCAAGCACTTCCCCCCCACCCCCAACTATCATGATCCCAATTCTATCATGCAAGTCTGGATAGAGCAGAGGATGTAAACTGGTACAGATAGGTACTAGAAACACAGGGAATCTAGTGCAGAGGATCCCTTCAGGTCCAGTGGTGTGAGTAGCGATACTGGGAGGGTAGAGGGAGAGTGGATTGGAAAGGGGGAACCAATTACAAGGATCTATATGTGACCTCCTCCCTGGGGGACAGACAACAGAAAAGTGGGTAAAGGGAGACATCAGACAGGGTAAGATATGACAAAATAATAATTTATAAATTATAAAGGATTCATGAGGGAGGGGGAGTGGGAAGGGAGGGGAAAAATGAGCTAATTCCAGGGGCTTAAGTGGAGACCAAATGTTTTGAGAATGATACGTGCAATGAATGTACAGATGTGCTTTACACAATGGATGCATTTATGGATGTGTTGAGTTGTATGAGCCCCTAATAAAACAATTAAAATAAAAAAGAGGTGAAGAAAAACGAGAGAGGTGTGTGCTATCAGCCATCCAAACAGATGAATATGAAAAATGTTTCCAAGAATGGAATTGTAGATTTGACAAATGTATTAAGTGTAATGGGGAGTATTTTATAGGTGATAAGATTGTTTTGTAAGGAAACTTAAATACATAGGTTTGAAAAGAAATTCCATTCTGGGGGTAGTCCCCCTCATATACTTGAATCTACAGGCTCCCACTCTCCCTCCCAGAGCCATCCAGCCTGCACGTCTGTCCCTGAATCTGCTCGGGTTTCGCTGCCACTGCAGGCATGGTAAACACAGTTTTGGCTGAGCGTTGTGTTCCTTAGTCTTGTTTGGATTGACCTGATGGTACATTTCAACACACACAGACAGTTCTAGACCTGTCAAAAGTGGTTTCAATCTCCCAAACAGGAATGGATTCCAGCGTCACTGGCGATCAGTACTTGTCAGAAGCCCTCTGGGAAGTACTTCATTTATAACGTCAATGCAGCAATTAACTTAGCTTGAGAACATGGCTCGAGGGCTTTCTCACTGCATTCTGCCTTGTCCCGAGAAGCCCAGCCAGGCTGCCCTGTGTGCTCCTGAGAGCCAGCGTGGACGTCCTGTGACGGGGCTGGGGACAGACCGCTCACGGCGGTGTGCACCAGTTCCTGGTGACAGAGGGTGCTCACCTTGCTGCACACTGTTGACCGAGTGGCAGAGGAGTGAAAGGACATGCTCCCAAACTGGACAGTTCCGGCCTCTGTGGAACACAGACGGCTTAGCAGCACAAAGAGCCAGTAAAGTATATGGACCAAGGACTAGAATAGCCACTTCACTGAAGGAAATGCACACATGGCTGAAAAAAAAGCACACAAAAAGCTACTCATCATTGTTAATTATTACAGAAATGAAAATTAAAACCAGTGAGGAGACACCATTTCACTGCCACGAGGCTGGCGGTGCTGGTGGTGCTGTGACCAACCAACTTCAAGGATGGTTGTTCGAATCCAGCAGCTGATCTGAGGGAGAAAGATGAGGCTGCCTGCTTGCTATGAGTTTTCTTCCACTTGATGGCAGGGGCTTTGATTGGGGGGGGGGGTAAGATATCGAAGGAGTGCTGGTAGCACAGCAGCTGATATGCTCAGCTGCGAACTGAAAGATCAGCAGTCTGACCCCGCCTGCTTCTGCGAGGGTAAAGGTGCTGCCGTTTGCACCCCTGCAGATTATACGCTGGAAAGCCATGGGGCAGTTTGCCTGCCCGTCAAGCCTGCTTGCTGTGAGTCGGAATTGACTGAAGGGTGTAGGGAGAACAGTTGTGATTTAAAAACACAAAGGGCTGGGGGTGGGGAGGCGTTGGAACCCTCATCCGTTGCTGGTGGGATTGTCAATGGTCAGCCCCTGGGACAGCAGTTGGACCATACCTCACAAATTAAATAGAAAATTAACATACGGCCCAGGAATTCCAATCCTAAGGATAAACTACCCCCAATCATGAACTCAGCGTGGGATGTCTACGTGTGCACAATGGAAAATTAGTACTCAGCCATAAAGAGAAATGAAGTCCTGGTACCTGCTACCCTATGGAGGAAGCCTGGGAACATGACGCTACATGAAATAAGTCAGCCCCAAAAGTGATACAATCTCCCTTATGAGACATGTCTGTATAGGAACCAAAGTTTACGGGTGTTGACAGGGCTGATGGGGTAGAGGACTAGACGGGGAGAGTCCTGGCTTGAGGGGTAATGGGTTTCTGTTACAGGTGATGGAAAAATTTGGAAATGATGATTGCACACCTGAGTGTAACTCAGGCCACTAGTCTGTACATGTCAAAAATGTTGGACTGGAAAATGATTTGTTTTAGAGAATCAGAGTAACTTCAAAAGTATTGCTACTAGGATTCCAGGTCATACATGCATGGGTTTATTCCATACAAAATGTGTTTGAACATCTCTCTCTTTGACCGGTGGAGGGCTGCAGACAAGTTCTCTCCCTGGTCTTCAATGATGCATAAATGATGCTATAGAATCATTCTCCTTCAATGTGGTGAAGAAAGCTGATGGTGCCCGGCTATCAAAAGATAAAGCGTCTGGCGTCTTAAAGGCTCGAAGATAAACAAGCGGCCATCTAGCTGAGAAGCACCCAAGCCCACATGGAAGAATCATATCAGTCTGTGTTATCATGAGGTATCACGCATCAAAGACCCAGAACAAAAATCATATCAATGTGAATGAGGGGTAGCGTGGAGGGGAGACCCAAAGCCAATTTGTAGACAATTGGACATCCCCTTACAGAAGGTTCACAAGGAAGAGACAAGCCAGTTAGGGTGCAGTATAGCACTGTTGAAACATACAACTTTCCTCTAGTTCTTTAATGCACTCCCCCACCCCCACTATCATGACCTCAGTTCTATTTACAAATCCGGCTAAACCAGAGCATGTACACTGCTACACATAAGAGCTGGAAACACAGGGAATCCAGGACAGATAAACCCCTCAAGACCAATAATGAGACAAGTGATCGGCGGGGAAGGGCAAAGTGGCGAGAGAAAGGGGGAACCAATCACAATGATCTACATATAACCCCTTCCTAGGGGGAAAGTCAACAGAAAAGTGGGTGAAGGGAGACATTGGTTGGTGCCATGGGAGGTGGGGAGGAATGTATGAATTACCAAGGGTTCGTGGGTGGGATGTAAAATGAGGGGCTGATATAAAGGACTCAAGTAGAAAAAATGTTTTGAAAATGATGATGGCAACATATGTACAAATGTGCTTGACAGAATGGATGGAAGGATTGTTTAAAAAGCTATAAGAGCCCCCAATAAAATGATTTAAATAAAATCATTCTGCTTCATAGTGACTCTATAGGACAAGATAGAACTCATGAGAGTTTCTGAGACCGTAACACTCTACAGGAATAGAAAGCCTCATCTTTCTCTTCAAAGTGGCCACTGGTTCCAAACTGCTGACCTTGCAGTTCTCAGCCCAATGCACTACCCTACCAGCTATCCTTCGTCACATTAGATCTTATATTAAAAAAAAACAAAACAGTTCAATCCACAGAGTGGCTTCTGAGGAGATCTGCCAGGCCAGTTCAAGGTGAAGAGATCCATTCGGAAGGTTCTGGTGGCTTTTTAGGGACTCCCAAGGGGTAGACACAGACTGATCACGGGGGTGGATTAAGGAAGACATTTTGAGAACATGGAAAGTGGCAGAAGGCTTCCTGAGAAAAAGGCCAGGAACTTTCCCTGAGGCACGATGGTTTTGCATCTTGACAATGAACTCACTCATTCTCCGAGGGCACCCAGGGCTGTCCTTTAGAACCGCATTGGGAAACCAGACCTCACCCCCCCCCCCCAATATTCCTGACCTTGCCACTCAGACTTGGATTTGCTCCTCAAAGAGCATTTCAAAGGAAACCCTCAAGGTGCCCAGCTGCTGCCGCATGTGCTGTGCGCTGCACCTTGTAGGATTCCACGGGGGCAGAGTTAGAGACATGGAAACACGGCCTTCGAATGGGTAGGGACCTGGAGGGAGGAAACAACAGCTTCATGTTGTGATGTTTTTAATCAATGTTGCTGTGATTTTGTAGCAATACTTTTGGCTCACCCTGCTCTGTATTGTGTAATAATAGTAATAAAAAGGCTCCAACGGAGACTGAGCATGATTCCCTGCGCATGTGGTTCAGACAGACAGACCAGGCTCGGAGACATGCTGTTCAACAGACAGACTGGGTTCAGAGAGTTGTTGTTCTGTAGACGGACTGGGCTCTCTGCTCTTGTCCTGAGGCTTTTTGTTTTATAAAACTTGAATCGTGCGGGCCTTTGGCAACAGTGACATTTAACCTCCTTTTTATAAAGAAGGGAAGCAAAATGGGAGAGGGAGCAAGGGCGCTTGGGTGGGAGTGGATTGCGATTCCTCTATGTTTAAATATTCAGGCAGGTCAAATCAGGAGCCCCTGACCTTTAGTAAAGCTCTGCCTTTGTGTTTTCTCTGCAGGAGGGACTGTTTGAAGACTTCTATGAGACTGAAACCTTGCAAGCTATGCAGTTGCCTCGGGAGTATTTTATATCTTTTCTACAGTTTCTGTGATGGCATCTGCGAGTATGTGAATTGGACCGAACCGGGAAGAGTGTTCAATGCTGGATATGGAGTCTTTCAGCTTTGAAACACGTTTTTGGTGAAAATATCTGATGAAAAAGTGATTGCGTTTCCAGGAAAGGAAAGAGCCCATATTTTATCTTCCTGACTATCCCTCCCAGGCCTCCACCCCTTGTCCTGGGGCAGCTCTCTCCATACAGTGCACAGTGGAATTATTCACGCGCAGTCTCAGCTCATGCTGGGGGTCTCATGCATGTGCGTGCATCTGAGTTCCTTCGGCCTTCACAGTCTTTTTTGGATACTGGTTGTAAGAAGACCTGCTTACAGTTGAACTGTTACAGCAGGTCACTGATGAGCCTGTGGAGGAGATAGGTCCTTGGAGATAAGCTGGGGGCCCTTCAGAAAGAGGGGACCCAGCCCTAGACTGGAATCTGTACTCATGAATGCCTGCCTCTCTAAAGTCATTCGAAAAAGATGGCAGTGTCGCCTTGAGTGCGAGCCAGGTGATTCTGTATCTTTTGAATGAAGGCAGAAAGGGGTTGAAAGTCATTCAAGTAAAATATTCATGTTGACCCAAGGCCAAAACAAGCAAAAATTCCACTTCTCGTGAAAAATAGGCCAGCGCCCAAGCTCTGATGTGTTGTGCACTTCTGGTTTCCATTAACAGACTTGGTGGTTAAAGTCCCCATCAGGCCTGGCAAACTGCCATTTTAATTTATTTTTAAAGCTTTCCAGGACTACCTATGTGGTAGTCTGCCACCTTGCCCGGAAATCAAGATTGCCCCTGGTCAGTGTTGCTGGCGTGCTGCTGTGAGCTCCACTTCCGGGCGGAAAAGCCCCTTTCTCACTCGACTGTGATGACCAGCAGCCGATTTCCACAGGATCTGCGTGGAAGTGTTTCCTGTAAATAGACTCCATCTGCTCTGTTTCTGGCCCCAAGCTTAAACGTTCCCACCTCTGAAATGAAAGGTCAACTCAATGTAATGTGCATCCACCCCCACCCCCCCACCCCCCAACAAGTAACGAAAAGCACATGGTTGTTATATACACCCAGTGAAGGTGCAGTCTGGAAATAAACTTCACTGCTTTTTGTGTGTATTTGTGTAAATAATACATGAATGATCTACAACAACCAAAAAAAAGAAAAAACCTTTAAAAAAAATTTCTGCTTGGAAAATACTGTGCCCTTCAGATGGTGAGGGCTAATATGTAAGATATTCCTCAGCTTTAATTGTGTGTGTATGTGTGTATATATACACACACACACACATATAATTTCATTCAGGTTCATGCACTCTCTTTTTAATAGCAATATAATAGGCGAGAGAATACTCAGAAATATTTAAAATGATATTTATACCAAGAGTACATTTTAAGTATTTTCCAATACTCGAGCAGTTTTTTGGCTGGCTGGCTTTCAGAGTTGCCAAAACGTGAAGTGGTCGGTATTTTCACCACATAACAGCTTTGTACTGGTTTATGTGAGCTAATGAGAATTCGGAAGTGTTCCTAAAGCAACTGTTGTTTACAGAACTGGGGATTTCCTTCCTCCAAAAGGCTTGGGGGGCGGGGGAGCAGAGGGGGACTGGGCACCACAGGGAACTTAACCTCCTAGTGGGAGGAGTAAGGCTGGGTCAGCACCTTGATGTAAACATGCGTAAGGGAGAGGTTTCTCCGTTTCCAGTGTCAAATGTGTTTTTAACTGCCTGGTTTGTACTTTTGCCACTTTTGTACTACCAAAGCAAAGTTGAAAATAAAAATAATAAATGATCAAATGCAGTGTCTTGGATGGGAATTAACCAATTGCTGATTTCTTACACACCGAAAAACAACTGTGGGAGCATAATTTACCAAGTTTATTTAGTGCCTGATTTCTGTGTCTTAATGGCCAAGTGATCAGTCTGCAGACTCTTCATTGGGTTTCTTTTGTAACACCTCCCTCCTCAGAAAAGAAAGTTAAACTTTAAAAATATATAAATGTGGAGATCATTTCAGATGTAGAGAGGAGTTGCAAATGTGTTCTAGAGTAGGTCCTTCACTCTGTTGGCCTCCCGTTAAGATCTTACACCACTGTAGTACTTTGACCTAAACTACGATGTTCGCGTGGGTGAATGCTGGTCATTACGTCTTTAGGTGGCTCTCACCACTTTCTCCCTGCATGTTCTCTCTCACTGTTCCGGGCTCCACGGGCAGTTAGTGGCCCATCTCCTTCCCTTGCTCCCACCTGTGTTTCAGTCCCCGGCTCTCCTCTTTCTGAGCAGTCAGGGAAACCAAATAACTCATCCTGGTGGCATCACGTGAATTCTGAGTCACCTGACAGGACAGAGGAGAGCTGCTTCAGGGCTCCAAAGCTGTAGTCTAGAAACGGACTGCCCCAGCTTTCTGCCACAAGTCAGCGGGCAAGTTCAAACCACTGACCCTTTGGTTGGTGGCAGAGTGCTTAACCACAAAGTTCCTTGCCGAGTCCTAGTCAGCTGTCTTGTCGAAGCCCCTCAGCTTGGGTTTGCCAGCTGCCTCTGCTCAGACAGGTCTCACGTGAAAGGAAGGTGCCACAGAGGTTCTCATCGGTGTGCCTCTGGATGGCGGCCATGATCATTTGGTCCAGGTGGTGCCCACCATGTCTCAGTCTAGAAAAGTGACAGTTTTCGCCTTTGTATGTAACACCTATTTTGAGGAAGAGGGAATCTTGAAATCAGACAAATACTTGATGCTGCATAAACTATCCCCTATCCTGCCATCTGCTGATGTATCTTGCCTGCAGGAGTAATTACTGTGCTGTTCCAATGGTGCCTTTTTATTTTCCCTCGTTCTGTGTTAATTGGAAGCATCAGGAGAATATGGAAAGAATCCAGAGTTCCTGCACAAAAAAGAACTAGTGGACAATCCACCATCTCAGGAGCTGGCAGAACAAGAACCAATGGTGCTGAAGGAAGAAGTTCAATCTGCACTGAGCATGGGCCAAAAACAAGGCCCCAGGAATTGACGGGATACCATTGAAATATTTCAGAAAGCTGAAGAAGCACTGGATGCACTCATCTCTGCTAGGAAATTTGGAGACAGCTACCTGGCCAACTGAAAGAGATCCATATTTGCACCCACTCCAAAGGTGACCCAACAGAATGCTCAAACTATAGAATGATTTCATTGATACTACACACCGGTAAAGTTTTGCCTAAGATCATCCAACAATGGTAGCAGAAATCCATTGACAGGGAGTTGCCAAAAGTTCAGCCTGGATTCAAGATAGCGAACAAGGAATATCATTGCTGATGTTAGAGGGATCCTGGCAAAGCAGAGTACACCAGAGAGATGTTTAGCTGTGTTTCCTTGGTTGTGTGGCCATACTAAACTGGATAGCCTTGAATAGGATTTCCAGAACACTTCATTGTGCTCATGTGGAACTTGTGCTTGGATCAAGAGCCAGTTGTGTGACCAGAACAAGGGAGTACTGCTTGGTTTAAAATCAGGAAAGGTGTGGTTCGTACTTTCATCATATTTGTTCAATCTGTATACTGGGCAAATCTCCAGAGAAGCTGGATTACATGAGAAGAGTGTGGCAACAGGATGCGAGGAAAGTTTATCAACCACCTGAGGTCTAGATGACACAACCTTGCTTGCCCAGAGTGAGGAGGCGTTGAAGCACTTGCTGATGACCAAGGATTGCACTTCAGTGTGGATTAAAACAGTGTAAGGAAGACCCAAATCTTCACAACTGGACCAGTAGGTAACACGATAGATGGAGAAAACGTTGAAGATATCAAAGATTTTGTCTTGTTTCGATCCATAATCAATGCTCATATAAGAAGCAGTCAAGAGATTTAAAAATGTGTGTTAAAATGGGTGCATAAGCAAATGTAAAAGAAAGCTGATGGTGCCTGGGTATTAAACGATACAGCACCTGGGGTCTTACAGGCATGTAGTCAAACAAGCAGCCATATAGCAAAGAATCAACAAAGCCCACATGGAAGAAGCATATCAGTCTGTGTGATCGTGACATGTTGATGGGAAAAGGTATAAGAAGTTCAAAACCAAGCAACCAAATTGATGAGAAGGGGTGGGAATGTAGTGGACACCCAAAACCCATCTGCAAGGTAGTCTCTCTCAGAAGGGCCACACGGAATGGATGATAAATCCAGGGTGCAGTAGAGCACTGGTGAAGCACACAACTATCCTCTAGTTCTTTAATGTTTCCTCCCCTTACTATTATGGTTTTTACTTATTTTACTTCATTAATCATGTTTTGTGTTCATTTGTATAATTAAGATTGCCTGGTCCATGAAAGCCAAGATAGATAACCCTTCAGAAATAGTAACAGGAATAATGGTTCCCTGAGCTAATGGAAAGAGGTGGGGAAGGGGGAGCAGCTGGTAGCACTGATGACTATATCACCCCACTTGAGGGGAGCAAACAACAGAATTGTACCTAAATGGATATATTACATGGTGTAAGATGCTGCAAGAACAACAAAAAAGGGATCCTTGGGGGTGGGTGGGGAATAAAGGAGTGCTGATATCAAGGAATTCAAGAAGAAAAAAATTTTGAAACTGGTAGTAATTGTACCAGTTGTGCTAGATGTGGTTGAACTATGGAATGTTTTATTGGCAAGAGCTCCTAATGATTAAAGACAAGGGCGTGTTGTATTAGATACATCTGCTGCATAAGATCTCAGAGTATTGAAGAACAAGGATGTTACTTGCAGGACTAAGGTATGCCTGACCCAAGCCATACCATTCTCTACTGCATCATATGTGAGGGGATTAAAAAAAATACCACTGAGCAGGCCTTTTATAGTATGCATTTTTCCTGCTAGGTCAACACAGCAATTTGCTCTGAGTTAGTGCACCCAGTGGCATTGGCTGGGATGGTTCTCTGGTCACTGAATTTTTTCATAAAGAGTTTTGCTTGAACCTCATATTTTGTGACAGCCGATTTAAGAATAGCATGTAGCTGTGAAATGTTTCCTGCTGGGGAAAAATTCCACAGACACTGTTGTGATGTTGAACACATCTTACAAGGACAGCACTATGGGGGAAAAAAGTGTATGAGTGGTTTTCTCATTTTAAGATGGTGAAATGTTGATTGATGACAAACTTCCTTCTGGGCATCTTTCAACTTCCCAAATGGATGAAAATGTCCACAAAAGTTGCGTACCTGTGCTCAAAGACCCACAATGGACTATTGAAGAGATAGGGAAGTTATCTGGATTGTCTTGGAGCTTGGTCCAGCAAACTTTAACAGAAGATTTGGGAATGAGAGGGATCACTGTGAAATTTGTGCCTCGGATGCTTACTGACCAGGATAAAGCGTGTTGAGTGGAAACATCCCGTGCTTTGAAAGAACAGCTCGGAATTGACCCAGGTTTCCCCCCCAAGGTCATTACTGGTGAGGAGACATGGTACTATTTTTAAGACCCTGAAAGCAAACATCATTGAAGCCAGTGGACCATGCCATCCTTACCGCCAAAAATTTTCGTCAAGTGAAATCAAAGCTCAAGATGATGCTCTTTGTTGTTTTTAATGAGGGGAATAGTGCCTTTGTAGTTCATCCCACCAGGTCAGACTGTTAATCCAGCTTTCTATTTAGAGGATCTGAAAAGATTGTAACAAAAGTGTGTAACAAAAAAGGCCTGACTTGTGGCAAATGGGCTGTTTTTGCCACCACTACAGTGCACCTGCTCACGCAGCCATCTCAGTGAACCAGTTTTTGTAAAAAAAAAAAAAAAAACATGCTTCTCTTGTGCCACACACCTTACTCACCTGACCTCGCTCCATGCGACTTTTTGTGAGCGTGAATGCAGAGGGACTCAAAAGGACAGTGATTTGATGGCAGAAGAGGTGAAGAAAAAAAGAGGGATGTGTTCTCAGCCATCCAAACAGCTGAGTTTGAAAAATGTTTCCAAGAATGGAATCACAGATTTGACAAATGTATTAAGTATACTGGATGGGGAATACTTTGAAGGTTATAAGGTTGTTTTGTAAAAACAAAACAAAACATAGATTTGAAAAAAATCCAGAATTTCGGGGGGTTGGGGTACCTGTGAAAATTGGACATCAAAGTAGGAAGACCATAGATAATAGATGCTTTGAATTGTGATTCTGAAGAAGAGAATATTGACAGTACCATGGACTGCTCAAAGGACAAACCCATCTGTATGGGAAGAAGAGGAGAGTGTTCCTTAGAGGCAAGGACGGTGAGACCTTGTGTTATACACTTTGGACATATTGCAGGGGAGACCAGTCCCTGGAGAAGGACGTAAAGTTTGGCAAGTAGAGGGGTGGCAAAAGAGCGGAAGGCCTTCAAACTAGATAGACTGAAACCGTGGCTCCATCAGTGGGCTCAGGGATAGGGACAACTGAGGATGGCAGTGTTTCACTCTGTCTAGGATGGCTATGGGCCCACTCGATGGCATCTAGCAACAACATATTAATTGGAAGTTTGAAAGTGTACCCTTACTCCTTCCCAATTCATTGACTTCATTTTCCATATTCCATTCTACATATATATCTTTGTGTATTTTACTCTGGGTTATAATCCAACAACGTTACTCATGTTGCCTCACTTGGGCCTTTGGGAGTGCTTTCAGGCTGCCTCCTGTGGGCCTCTCCTGCCCGCATCTGGCCCATTGCTTTTGTCTTGAAGCAACCTCTCTCAATTCTTGGGCACCACCAACTCTCTAGGTGCATCTTGCCTCAGCCCGTGGAATTACCCACTGATCCAAAGAGCCTGGGTTCCTCATTGGAGAATGGTATTAGAAAGCAAGGTCTGGCCAAGTATGTGCTCAGTGGCATTGCACTGCTTGTAGACCTCAGTGTGGGGTGGTAAAGTGCCATCCAGCTGGTTCTGAACCTCAGTGACCCTGTGGGCACCAGAAGAAAACAGCCTGGTCATGTGCCACGCTCACAATTGGTCCTTTGCCTGGGCCCATTGTTGCAGCCACTACATCAGTCCATCTCATTGAGGGCTGCCGCTCTACCAAGCATGATGTCCTTTTCCAGGGACTGGTCTCTCCTGACGACATGTTCAAAGTACATGAGACCAAGTCTTGCCATCCTTGCCTGAGTGTGGGGAAGGAGAAAACTTACAAGTACACACAAACTCATATATCACAAAGGGAATCCCATCTTTTCCCATTTCCATACACTCTTTGAAGCTCCCTTGCACACACACGGGTATCCTTATTTCTGTATTTCTACATACTGTGTCATTACTGCATCTATAGGAAAAGACCCCTGACTCCAGTCCAAGGCCCCAAGGTTCATTGTCACTTCCCCTTGCCCTTATTTGCATGTCATGTTTCCTTCAGTGGGGACACCTGGCTCTTTGTATCTACAGCATTGTGACTTAATCATCCATACTTTAAGGTACCTGTAGGTCCTCCTGTGAGAAATCACTTTTCCAACTTCCGTGTTCTTGGACAGTTCTTGTTTTTCACCTTAAAAACTGCAACCCTTTAGTCAGCTCCTTTCTCTCCGACCCCTACAGTGCGGTTTTGATTCTTCCCTCACCCAGAGTCGGTTCACTGGCTGCATGCCAGCCTACCCTCTGCCCTGGTGAATTGCTTTCGTATATACAAAACAGCAACCACTTTGTGGGACCTCACTAGATTGAACTTGGGGGCGGTTGGGTGGAGTTATTTTTTCACTTCCCCGAAGATCTGCCCAGGCATCATAACCAGTGACCAATTTCACACAATCCCTGATGAGGAGGGAGCAGCTGGCTTGCACTGTGGGCCCAGGAAAACCGACCAGCCCAGTAAGACAGGCATTGCAGGGCCCGGATGCTGTCTGTCAGCCGCCAGCGCGATCACGCGAGGTAACAGGTAGTGGTGTCCCGGTAGTACTAGCTGAACGTAGGAAGAAAGAGCTGAGCCGACTGTTTTGCCTCCCTGTCCGCAGCCCCTCAGCGAAGCGGTGAGCAGTTAGTTGCTGGGACTGGCACCTGTTGCCGCTCTGCTGTCCTTGGCGCTGGACAGACCACTCGCCAACTGGGCACGATTTCAGCAGGCTCTCTCCCGACAGTGGCAGGGCCAGCTGGATTTGCCTGGGGCGGGGAGGGGGCTGCTCATACCCTTGAATGGTCTCACGCTTCCTTCAATCTCAGTATCTCCGTTCCCTCCGCCCTAATCCGACACAGCGGGGGGGGGGGAGGGGGGGGAGGTGAAGAGCCCTCTTCCCCTCCCGCTGACCTGGCACAGTGTTGGTACGCAGGAAGTGGGTCTCATGTTTAAGGTTGGGGGCTGTTGGCTGAGCTGTGGCCGAGGAGGGCTGTGGCTGCACCGGGCGTCCTTGGCATTCTCCTCTGACCTTTTGTCTGCATGGGGGAAGGTGGTTCTACACGCCTTGCCTTGCCGTTTCTCTTTTCCAGGACTGTCCTGCAGGACTATCCTCAGGTCACCCGAGGGCTCCCTCACCAGGGCTCCCAATACATGAAATGAGATCCAAGACTTGTCTCCCCTCAGGGCCTTGATTCGGCTTGTGTTAGGCCCTGCCTGGCATCACCCGTGTACAGAGCTGGCCCTTGTCTCCCTCTTGTGGCTAAATTCAAGAACTACAGTCGCTTGATTTGGGTGGGTGGAGGTGGTACTGTAGCTCCGACACCTGCAGTCAAACCCTGACCTCCAGGAAGCTAATCTGCT
Organism: Tenrec ecaudatus; assembly: GCF_050624435.1. Taxonomy (NCBI): domain Eukaryota; kingdom Metazoa; phylum Chordata; class Mammalia; order Afrosoricida; family Tenrecidae; genus Tenrec; species Tenrec ecaudatus. The sequence goes on from NC_134532.1 coordinate 184,636,527, forward strand.
CTAGGAGCGATGAGATGCGATGCAGTTGAGTTCTGGATAAATTTCTACCATATTACAAAACTGAAAATGGATTAATCCACTCTCGACCACCAAGTGTTTACCCTACCCTTGTCTTTTTATACAAAACATTACACAGCCATTTCAAAGTAAATAAGTTCAGTTAAATCATACAATTTAAATAAAAAGCTTTTAACAACTTCACTGTGACCCATACATTCAGACTGACGAGGCTCTGGATCTGTGGACGGGATGCCGAGAACAGGTGTGGAGTCATTGTTTAAATCCCCTTCCACAAAATCAACCGATAGCTGCTTTTCAGGAATCCCCTCCCCCCTGCCCCCTGCTTTACCGTTTTTCACTAGGACCTGGCTGGCTTTCTCAAATGTATATATAAAATGGTCTGCTGTTGGCATTTCCTTAAGTGTTTTCCAAAAGGCTTTACTAAATTATCATCAACAATATTGATAGCATGGTTAACCAGTTCCTTATCATGATGATTCTTTCCCCAAAAAACTCTTAGCACCCATGTTTGTTACCTAAAACACTACAAGAAGCCACAAAAACTAAATGATAGCAAAGCGCTCAGACACAGCCGCAAAAGGTTTACACAACGCACACTGACAATGCCAACTAACGCCGAGTGACCAGAGCATGAACTGCTTTTGTTTACAAAACTCACGTGTGTCAGGTGGGACCTCAACGTTTTGTTCCAGCCCCGATGATGCAAAATGTTCCAATGTTTTGCGTCGAAATCCGATTCTGTCGAGTCCCGATGTGATTGAGTATCGGGATTCTACTGTATGCTGCTCGCTGACTCCCTAACATTTCAAGTTTGCAACAGCAGTACAAAAAACACCTTTCCCATCAGTCTCTGCTAATTAATGACATCCACCTGCCCTGACGAACGCCCAGGTGAGACCAGTATAACCCTGGCAGGTAGGCTGGGCCACAATTCTCAGTGATGTACTGATGTCATCTGGCAGTTAGGGGATAGCTTCATGCTCTGATGTAATCATCCTCTGTTTTTGCACAACCACCTGGTGTTTGGGGGCAGCCTAACCTAACAGAGACGTGAAGCATGGGGGTATTTAGAAGCAAAAGTTCACGCTTGAGTTTTTCTTAACCTGCTACCTGACCTAGACCATTTCTCTCTCATCTCTGTGGTCAGGAACTCCAGGCTCTGGCCGCAGCTCTGTGGCCCGTGGGATTAACCTGGGGAGCTGGGAGGACTGAATCCTCCCAGGGAAGTGGTGTGTGCCCACAGAGCTGTAACTGGGCCTTTGCTGTTGAGTTCAAGGCCTAGCCCTACCGGAAAGTGCGTCTTTCTGAGCCAGTGTCCTTGGCAGTCACAGGACTGTCTCACTGTCTATGGGGCAGAGGGAATGCACACTAAGTTGCATCTGTATGCAGCGTGGTGCCAACCATAGCCTGCCGGCAAGACCAACCCAGGGGACCTGTGAGGTTGGGGCACTCGGTGAAGGACCTCAGGGCCTTTGCCCCCTGGGGGCTGGCGCCTGATCAGAGTGGCCAGGCACTCCTGGCTCTGACCAGAAATCTGGCTGAGCCACCGTTTGGTAGGGCAGATTAGGCAGGAGGGTCCGAGTGGAGAGGAGGCCAAAGGAGAGTAAGAAGAGCTGAAGAAAGAGGAACAGGCAGACGGAAAGCTGGTCCTGCTTTTCCGCCCCAAATTCGCTGCTCGCTGAGCCTCAGCTGCCACCTGAGTCTGATGACCCCGCAGGAAGTGCTGCTTCTGCCGGACCTTGTTTGGGCTGGGCTCGCTACTGCAACCAGGAGAAAAGTCACTGAAGGCTGTGGCGATTGCAGTCGTTCACCGAGACAGGCAGATACGCACGAGTGTGAAGAAGCCACGGTTCTGCCCCGAAACCCACGGGGCTGCCGGAATCAACTGACCACCGGCTCTTGCAGTCTCTTGGGGTCCTGGTGGCCTAGTGGTTATGCATTGGGCTACGGACCACAAGGCCAGCTGTTTGAAACCATCAGCTGCTTTTCAAGTGACAGACAGATGGGGCTTTCTAGGCCATGAAACTCACCGGGGTAGTTCTACCCTGTCCTAGAGATGATAGTCGTTATGAGATGGTATCAACTTAGCTTAGCGGTGGTGAGTCTGTTTGTTTTGGGGGAACCCTATGGGGCTCAGAATTCTCTGGCCCACAAGACTCCTGAGTCAGACTTAACTCCCCCACCCTCCCCCTCACTTCCTTGTATTTTGGCCCAAGGCTAGTTACTGTAGGTAAGAGCACTAGGCACAGGGTTAGCCTCAGATGCCACGGGGTGAGAATCCTGCGCTCCTGTGGACTTGGCCGGAGGCCTCAAGCTGCCCGGGCGTGGATCTTACTGACTGTGGTGTTGTTCGGTGCTGTCCACTTGGTTCCCAAACCCTGCCCGGGCCTGCACCATCCTCTCAATTGCTCCTGAGCTTGAGCCTGTGGTTGCAGGGTCACCTGTGTCCCCCCATCTCCTGGAGGGATGTCCTTGTCACCGCCCCTCTACTTTTTGTTGTACAGGATCGTCTAGTACATGAGGGCCTTGAGAACTTGTGGGGAAGTGCAGTGAAAAGGTGTCGGGAATTCCCCACCGCCATTCTGAAGCCCCTATTGATGTCTGCCGTGGTGGTGAGGACGGGCAATGCTGGCAGTGCAGGGCAGGGACCAAATCCCTCATTAGTCACTGATGTCCGTGGCGCCCTCTATGGGTTGCCAAGTCTGAATTCAGTGCCATGATGGGAGCTGGCCCTTTTGAGTTTACTCTGGGGCCTCACCCATGTTCACATGGCTTGATTCTGACAGGTGGGCAAGCCAGGGACTGGACAGGAGTGGGAAGAGGGCTGAGGTTGGCCTGGCTCAGGGGCACAGACCGTGGGTGGGAGACAGAGCTTTGTGTGGTGTGGAGTGGGTCCAGAGCAACAAGAAGGGGGTTGGGTTCACTCTCTCTGTTCAGGCCGAACTTGATCATGCTGAGCATAACGTATGTAAGTGGTTCAGTCATGCTAAATTCTCCTCACCTCCCTACAAAATCCCCAACCCACCTCCATCCAGTCGGTTCCAGCTCATGGTGACCTCCGTAGGATTTCTGAGACTGAATTTTAATGGGAACCGCAGACAGCCCACTCCCAAGGAATAGCTGTGAATTGAACTGCCAACCTTGTAGTTAGTAGTCCAATACCTAACCAAGAATCAGGGTGTTGGTTTTTAATATATTTTTTTGCTCATTTTATTGGGGACTCATACAGCTCTTATCACAATCCATCCATCCACTGTGTCAAGCATTTGTACATTTGGTGCCATCATTATTTTCTTTCTATTTGAGGCCTTGGTATCACCTCCTCATTTTCCCCTCCCTCCCTCCCTCCCCCTTGATAATTTATAAATTATTATTTTTTGATGTCTTACTCTGACCGATGTCTCCCTTCACCCACTTTTCTGTTGTTTGTTCCCCCTGGGAGGGAGTTATATATAGGCCATTGGAATCGGTTCCCCCTTCCTCCCCCTACCTTCCCTTTCCCCTCCTGGTGTCACTACTCTCCTATGGGTCCTGAGGGGCTTATCAGTATTGGATTCCCTGTGTTTCCAGCTCTGATCTGTACCCCTGTACATGTCCTGGTCTAGCACCCTGACTGGCTCCTTTCTTTTGACCCTCCTGTAAAGGGATATCCAATTGTCTACAAATGGGTTTGGGGTCTCCACTCTGCACTCTCCTCATTCTGGGTCTTTGATGCCTGATACCTGATCCCATCGGACACCTCATTGTCACACAGGTAGGTGTGCTTCTTCCATGTTGGCTTCACTGGTTCTCAGCTAAATGGCCTCTTATTTATCTTCAAGCCTTTAAGACCCCAGATGCTTTATCTTTTGATAGCTGGGCACCATCAGCTTTCTTCAGCACATTTGCTTATGTACCCATTTGTCTCCAGTGATTGTGTCGGTAAGGTGAGCATCAAGGAATGCCAGTTTAATAGAACAAAGTGTTCTTGTATCGAGGGAGTACTTGAGTATAGGCCCAATGTCTGTCTGCTACCTTGATTCTTAACATATAAATATATGCACATAGATCTATTTCTCTATTGTTATACATAAATCTATTTCCATATGTATATGCCTGGATTTGAACCTCTTTAAGTGTCCTTTGTCTCCTAATTCTTTCCTCTATTTCTTTTTACTTTCCTCTTGTCCCACTATCATGCTCAGCCTTCATTTGGGTTTCAGTAATTCCTCTCAGTTACATTGCCCTTGATGAAGCCCAACCAGGCCTCCTACACTCTCCTCACCATAAATTTTTGATCACTTGTTGTTCCCTTGTCCTTGGGTTTGTTAGCACCCATTTCCTTTCCAGTTTCCCTCTCCCATGTCCCCCTGGAATGGCTGGTCCCTTTGTTTTCTCTTCTGGATTGTTTATCCTGCCTGTCTTAACTAGATAGACATGCAGAGACAATAATAGACATGCAGAGACAATAATAAGCACAAAAACAAGGTAGAGCAAAAGAAAACCACAAAAGAAAACCAAGAAACAACAACAGCAACAAAAAAGAAAGAAAACCCTATAAAAAGTCTGTTTGTTGACCTGTAAGATGTTTTCCGGTGAGTCTGATGGGGTGCAATGCCTGGGTGTCAGGGTAGCCAGCCAGTAACAATTCATCACAGGTCTGGTAGGCACAACTGGACAGCGATAATAAATCAATATTAAAGTCATAGATCATAAGAGAGAGAGAAGAGAGATTGAAATAATGGAGTAAGACACCTTTCCTAGTAGCATTCTCACCTCAGCCCCACTCTGTGGTCCACGTGAGGACGTGGCAGGTGGGAACTGCAGGAGCGAGGAAGAGCAGTTCATTACTAACCAAGGCTTAGATATCCTTTGGGGTGTGCAAGCCCCCTAATTACAGGTAAAGACATACGTCACAGGTAAAGGTTGTGCTATAGGTAATACAGTGATGAGAGGGGGACGATCTAGGGGTAGACACGCAATAGGAAAGGGAGGGATGGGGGTACACATGTGACAAGATGGATGGGTACTAGATTCCGGGAGGCAGCCTAATTTTGGATGTCACTCAGTAGGTTTGACCTGTGGCTCTCCATAGAAAACATTATCAGTAGGGTGTGGACCTGACTGATGGCTGAAAGCCTTCAGGGAGAAGTAATCCATTGTCCCTAACAGCAGGGAGTGGGCTCCACCTGTGGTGGGACCACACAGTAGTCTGAAGGCTGAATGCATTGACCTCCCACCATGTGCTGGCAAATAGCCTCTAATGTTTGACAAATCTTTGGGGGAGACAAAGCTGGGGAAAAGCCTTTTTATATCCTACACCCAGGATCAGGGAGTTTAAAAAGAATTAAATTCTTTTTACTTCCAACCTAGTCCAGCTCAGAAATCATAGGTTAAAAACAAAAACAAAAAAACAAGCCTCTTGGAATCGCAATAACTTCTATCCAAATTGCAAAAGTCTTGGTTTTGTTCATTATGAAGCCATCCTGGTGACACAGTGCTGCAGCGCTTGGCTGCTCACAGAAAGGAGGGTGGAGGTTGGAATCGCTCAGAGTCGACCAATCCTCCGTCAAGTCCGTCTGACTCATAGTGAGGACAGAGTAGAAATAATCCTTTGTGTTTCCCAGTCTCTTTTATGGGATCGAAGCTTCTCACGGAGTGGCTGGTGGGTTTGAACTGCTGACCTTGTAGTTACCAGCCCAATGTGCAACCCCCATGCCATTAGGGCTCAACAAAACAAAAAAAAAAAACCAAGCTAGACATAAAAATAAGCCCCCCAAAGAATTAATTAGTACACCCAGTCATTCCATTTCTATTTCACATTGAAAATGCGTTCAATTTTGTAATAAAAACTTATTTGGGCAAGGGGGTGGGAAGGATAAACTTGTTAGTTTTAACACCACAGATAGTCACTTAAAATGTGAGTTAAATTATAATAAAGCATACTTTATGATATATTCTAGAATTGTTAAATGATGAATATGATAAAAACATATGAAAACTTCAGTGCCCCAAAGATTCCTTTTGCTGGGGGAAGATTAGGTGCTCTGGTGGTGCAGTGGGTTAAGGGTTAGGCTGCAATCGTCACGGTCAACAGTTCAAGTCCAGCAGCCACTCCGCTGGAGAAAGAGGAGGCTGTCTGCTCCCACAGTGACTGAGAGCCTCAGAAACCACCTGCAGCCAGTCTACTCCATCCTACAGGATCGCTGGAGTCCAAATGGACTCAGGGATGGGCGTTTTGGGAGGATGATTGTTAATTTTGTTGGTACTTGTCCAGGAATAGATCACCAGGTCTTTCTTTGGAGATGCCCCAGGGTGGGCAGGAACCTTTTGGTTCCCAGCTGAGCACTTTAGCGTCTACATCACCAAGGGACTCAAGTTTCTGTTTTACAGGTTCTGCAATGGAGGCATGAGTACCAAGGCATGCCCTGGCCTTCGGGTGACTGCCGTGCCTGGCCGGAGTGTCCACTTCCTGCTTGGTAGTATCAGAACATCTAGGGCCCTGTGATCCTTTTGTGGAGTCCCTGGGTGCAGGCACAGTTCAGTAAAAGGTTGGAGAGTTGAAGGAGGGCCTCCAGTGGGCCCTGTCTGCAGTGGAGGAGGCCAAGACCAGAGGCACCGAGGCTGCAGCAAGGAGACCATGAGACAGAGCAAAGAAGCCAGGCTCAGACCAGAGGTCATGGCAACAGATCATGAGACAGCCCAGAGCAGCGGTGTTGAGACGATGTGTGGCAAGCAGCAGACTGGCTTTCTGGCCCACAGAGGCAGAGGCCGTGGGACCACATGACTGAAAGATTGAGGACCAGAGAGAGACTTAGCTGCTGGCTGAGAACTGTGTCTGTGGATCAATGATTGTGTCCTTAATGTCTATTGATCCTGCTTTGTGGTATCTGCTCACAGCTCTAATAAAACCCCAAAACTGGCTGGTGGTGGTCGTGGTGGAGGTTCATTTGAGGCACACTGGAGGAAAGGCCTGGTGATCTGATCCCTGTGGTAGTTACAGAATCTGGTGCCAACTTAAAACTATTAAGAGTGAAGGGGTGGAGGTTAGCCTGTCATTTGGGTCACTGCTTGAAAACCTCATTTGGAGATGCTACAGAGATAAATAGCTGACTGGAGTTGGGACACATACTCTGCTTCAAATTCCTGCTGACAAGACACATGGAGCTATGCTAGAGCTCTGGAGCTAGAGGAGCCACATGACAACCCACTCCAGTGTCAAGGCACTTCCACCACCACTGAATCCACAAGACTTTCCACCCACTGGTCTGTGATCTTCCTGCATGCAGCATCATTGTGTGTCTGCGTGAGTCTGAAGAAGAATTATAGATTGAATTTATGAACTTAACATGGAGTGGGCTGGGATGCCTTAATGTACAATTGCTCCTTGATATAAAGTTCTCTCTCTCACACATACCAGTGTCTGTGGATTGGTTTCTCCAGTCTACCTGGACTAACCCATCCCTGAAAAGTCGACCAATGGACACCTGGTGGAACACAGACTCCGAGACACACAGGCTGTGGCTTGAAAGTAACTCTAAGGCACATGTGATCATTATAAAAACACAAATGTCTTTCCCTCAGAAACTGTACGGCAAAGGCCTTGCTTGACTAACTCATAAATCCCTGTTGGTGTTTTGTATGACTTTCTGTATATGGGATTCAGGATTGGCAGATCTATGGAGATAGTAACTGGACTGATACTTACCGAGGGGCATGGCACGGGAGGATGGAGGGAAGTGGGGAGCGAAGACCAATGAGGATGAGGAGGAAATGTTCTGAGATTGATGGTGGTGAGGATTTCACAACCCTTCTTAATATGACCGAATGTTTAAATTGTGTGACGTATATGCCAATGAAACTATTTTAAAACAACCTTCAGAACCAGAAACAAAAATTTTCTTTCCTGAGTGGCCTCCATAAATCTAACTTACATTGTTGGCAGTTGCCATCACATTGGCTCCAACTCCTGGCGATGCTCTGTACACAGAGGGAAACAGCCGGTCCTGCGCCTCCCTCACAATTGTTCTTATGTTTGAACGCCACCGGAAATTTCAAAGGGCAGTTCAGGGAGATGAAATAAAATATTATAATGAAATGTGCCAAGAACTAGAGTTAGAAAACCAAGGAGGGAAAAGGCGCTCAGTATGTCTTGAACCAAATGAACTAAAGAAAATTTTCAAATCTCAACTGATATATTGATATAGATTCTATGGGCAAAATATTAAATGATGCAGGAAGTATCAAAAAACATGGGCAACAAGTACACGAATAAAGAGAATGTTCTAAAACGAATTGTGATGGCTGCACCATTCTTGCTGCGACGGAATGACTCAATTGTATGGTCCGTGAACTGATATGCGAATTAAATGCCAATAAAACTGTTGGGGAGGGGTGAAGCTCACCAGTCCAAAAAAAAGATGGGAAAAAATACACAGAGTCATGGTATGAAAAAGAACTAATTGACATTGAACCATTTCAGGAGGTAGCGGATGAGCCAGAACCAATGGAGCTGAAGGAAGAAGTTCAAGCTGCCCTGAAAGTATTAGCCAAAAACAAGGCTCCAGGAATTGATGGAAATTGACTTCCATGAAACGGAACTGGGTCATTGCCTCTGTTACTTTGTTTTAAGGTTCTTTCCCTGCTGACCTTGGAGTGCCCATCAGTGTTAGGGTTGTTGCAGTGCCCCGATAGTGCAGCCCAAAGGCTTTCCTTCCTGAGCTACTTCCAATCTGCAGAGGAATTTCAAGTTCTGATTCAGCCCTTTGTGGTAAGTCCCCAGAGAGGCTCTGACTGTAGACTGTAACACCACCAGCCTGCTGTTTCATTTGGGGGTTCGCCGGGATTCTGCCATTGGCTGACCTGGCGACCACAGATGCGTTCTGAGCCTTTCTCTCCCCATCTGCGCCACGGGGAGAAGATCACACCTACAACTCACAGGTCATTGCGGATGAAGTGTGATGGTGCCCAGGCAGAATTCGGAAACACTCGACCAATGGTGCACCCAGCTCAGGGCGACCCAGCGTGACGGGAGGCTTTGCTTCTCGACCTTTTCACGGTTGTGACCTTTTGGTTTTCTGAGGCGACTCCAGGTGGGTTTGAACGGCCCATCTCTTGGCTGGCAGTTGAGTGCCTGTTTGCACCCCTGCCTCGGAATAATTCAACAGATACATTTTTAAAGTTAAGAGTATTTGCATTTCTGAAAACAAGCCATCATTTGATGACTCCCAGCAATTCTTATTGGATTCTATGCCAGCAGAAGTATTAGACAAGTCACTTTGCAGAGAATTTCTCTCTTATTTAAACAGATGTTCAAACATTTGCTGTTAGCGATCCTTGCTGGTTTGTTTCCTGGCTCGTGGCGTCAACATCTTAGCACCTATGGGGTTAGGGCTTTGTAAATTGGTGATGTAGAACTTTGATTCCTTCCCAAGCTCCATCAGCCAAGGCAGGTCGGCACCCGAGCCCAGGAGCAGAGCCCACCGCCCTCTTTGGCCTGTGGGATTGTCCTTGGTGAAAATAAAGCTCAGAGGTGACACGCGCCAGTGCCCACAGCTTGAGGAATGTTCTGGAGAAAGGAGAAGGCCGAGGAGAAAATTTCCCTACCAATTTTGTAAAGTTGGAAACTAACGTACAGAGAAAATTTTTGTTTGTTTTCACAGTACCAGGATTCCACCCGAGCAAATGCCGTGGCCAGCCCAGCCGCCCGCGCGCTCTCACGCAGGCTCGTGAGAACACAGTTTTGATCATGGCGATTAAGTTCTTTGTCTGCCTTCTGGTCTCCAGGTTACATATAGTCACCCCCTACTTTTCCATGAACTACCGCATATACTTGTGTATAAGCCTAGTTTTCCAGCACATTTTAATGCAGTTTTTTTTCTGGTAAAATTAGGTGCCGCGGCTGACATTTGGGTCAGTTTATACTCGAGTATATACGGTATTCCAAAATGCTTAAAAGCAGCAAACACAGAAGCCACCTTAAAACCAGGCTTGAAGGTGTAGCACAGGTGAGTATGAGCACGAGGGTTGGGTGCAGCCACTCCTGAAGGATGGCTGATGGGCTTGAACCACCATCCTGAAGGTGAGCAGCCCGACACCTAACCCCCTGCACCACCAGAACTCCGGAGGGGTGAATGGGCAGAAGTCAGCAGAAAGCTAGTCTCCCAATCTGCAGGGAGTTTCCAAAGCCTCCCTGTGCATACAGGCATGCCCCTCGGCCAAGAGTCAAGGCAAGGACCGAGGCAGAGCCCTGAGTCGGCATCCACAGCGGCCCCTGCAGACCCACAGAACCAGCATTGGCCCAGCCTCCTGACTGCGCCCAAAGCCCTAGCCCGTCGCTGCGGAGTGGTGTCTCATGCACGTCGGAGTAGAACTGTGCTGCTCAGGGTCTTCAATGTCTTGACTTGTGGGTAGTAGACCACCAAGTCTTTCTTCCAAGAGACTTCTGGGTGACCTTGCGCCAACACCCAAGAGTGTGCATGGCCCCTGTGAACCAGAGGAGAAGAGGAAGGACAGTCAGGCACGCACGTGTAAGTTTGGGTGCCTCCTCCCTTCGGCCCGCGCCGCCTTTTTGGTGATGCGGATGGAAGAAAGTGAGAACACACTCTTATTATTTTATCCTGACCACATTGTTTTTATTGTTTCTGTTGGGTTTTCCAGTTTGTGAAGCACAGGCGTCTCGATGCACAGAGGTAACCGACACCAGGATGGTTAGGGAATGTAGGGGTGGAGGGTGGGAGTCAGGGAGGGTCAGGGGATTTGGGCAGTCAGCAGTGTATGCAGGAGGGGGAGGGAGCACTAGAACTGAGAGTGATTACACAACTCATTTTAAAAGCGATTTAACCATGGGGGAAACAACCCTTAAAATGGATTGTGGTAATGATTGCACAATTCTTCTTGATATGATTTGAACTATTGAACTGTATATGTGGATTATGTGTCAATAAAATTGTCAAAAGAAACTGAGGTGACGACTGTGACTGGCGTGTGTCCATGTAAGAACATCTGTGATCCTGTGATCGTTCCGTGTCACAGGGTCTTTGGGTCAGAGAGGCTGATGGGGCAGAAAATGGCTGGCAGACGTTTTTTTTCGTGTGTTAATGAGATCATTTTATTCTATAAGCAATGGGCACTCCATGCAAATTTTAAAACTAGCTTTTTTCTCTCAAGCTTTTAAAATAGGTGCATTATTGTGGCAGTTACATCCTCTCCTCTCAACTTGAGGGAAGGGCTGGGGACTAGCCTGTCAATCAGGTCACAGCCAATGTGGCCTGTGGGCATGGCCTTTGCCTGAAGATTCTGGGAACTCCTATCTTCCTCCCTGGAGGTGGGACACACGCTCGATTGCTACTTCATCTTCCTGATGACAAGCCACATGGAGCCAGAGCCCTGGAGCTAGAGGAGCTATGTGGAGACCCACCTCAGCCCTGAGATGCTTCCACTGCCACTGGATCCACAAGACTGTCCACCCTCTGGCCTGTGATCTTTCTGTATTCAGTTTCATTGCATGTGTTGCGTGAGTCTGAAGAGGAATTCACAGACTGGTATCAGACATATGGGCTAATATCGGACTCATGGATTTGGTATGGACTGGGCTGGGATGGTTTCTCAATATATAATTGATGTTTTATATAAAGCTCTTTCTTATGCACATATGAGTGTCTCTGGATTTGTTTCTCTAGTCAACCTGAAGTAATACAATTAAAGAAAATGGAGAGCCTGGCAAACTGTTATGGACCAGGAGCAAGTAGGCAGGAGCTAGGAATTTCAAGGAGCCCTGGTGACACCGTGGTTAAGCGTTTGGCTGCTAATGGGAAGGTAGGCAGTTCAAACCCACCAGCACTTAGTAGGACAAAGATGGGGGCGGGGTTTTCTCTGAAGATTAGAAACCCTAGAGGACAGTTATACTCTGTCCTACAGGTTCACAACCAGGCCTCTGCTATTTGGGGATCTGCTACCATCTGCCTTGGAAACCTGAGGGGTGGGAGGTAAGTGGGAACATTAATCTCATATTTAGATGATAGCTACATTTTTTTCAGTAAATTGTTGAATGATATTTCCTAGCTCAAGAAGACCTATAGGGAATAATGTATATATTTTAAAAATCTTGACTCAAAATCAAGATGCAGCGTGGGTAATGTCCATACAGTGTAATTTGCTAAGGAACCAAGGGGTGCCCCCCCACCCGCATCCATCACTGTCTCTTGCACTAAGTACATCTGTACAAACGGCCCAACCTGTTTGAAGAGGTTCACCCTTTTCACGACCCCGTTTCTCATAAGAATTGCATCAAGTTACAGAAAGATGACTTTACAACAGCAAGACACCGAGCGATCAGCTCTCCTTGGTGGAGTCTGGATTTCAAAGTACAAACAAAAGAGGGTCAGACTTATTCTGAAATATGCTTGGAACTCTAGGACAAGCATGGATGCAAAGATACCGTGTTATCACCACATCAACCAACCCAGCATGTGTGCACTCCCATTAAACATTTTTACGGAGATCAACCGCAAAGATGTTGCAAGACTGAGAAATCAGGTTTTACAGCAGCTCCTTGCGGAGATGTAGCCATGCCATTCAGAAGAAACCAAAAATCAAACCCACATAGCGACGACTCTATAGGACAGGGGAGAGCTGTCCAGGTGAGTGTCTACTCTTTCCGGGAGTAGAAAGCCCTGTCTCTCTCCCGGCCAGTAAGAACGTGAATTAGATAAGAGGGTCTTCCATGGTGAGGCTGTAAAGATTTTCAAAAAAGATGTTTTCCACTAGTAAGACTCACTTTAGGCGCGTCTACTGTGTGCCTATACAGAACACCTGTTTCATCTTCTCTAATCCTCACGAGTTTGTCCTATTAGGACTCACTCACCAGGTGAACACACAGAAAGGTGAAGTTGCTTGCCAAAGATCCACGCGGAAGAGTTGGAAGTCAGCTGGGGCCTATCAGATGTCTAAGCCTGTGTTATGAAACGCCCTACCAAATGGTCCCCCATGTTCGTATTCTGGTTTATTTGCAGAGCTCCTCCCACATCCTTACCTGCTGCACGTCCTCTCATGGTCGGTGTCAAGATGCCTGTCCTTGGTTTCTGTAAATCAGAAGGCGGAAGTCCACGGGGGTAAATCCAGGGCAAGTAGGAGTCAGAGCATCGAGAGTTTGAACTTGCTCAGCTCCCTGACACACGGTCTCTTCCCTGACTGTAATAGTCTGGCTGTGACTGTGACTCAGGAAGACTGAAGGAACGGATACATAAGCTTGGTGGTGCCAGCGAGAAACCCCGCAGGCACCGTGGACTGACTGCCAGAACAAGGAGGAGGGCTGGAAGAAGTACAGCCACAAGGCTCCCGGGAAGCAAGGACGGCCAGACTCGCTCTCACATACACTGGACATGTGATCAGGGAGACCAGTGGCTACAAGAGGATATCGGACTTGGTAAAAGTAGAGGGTCACCAGCAGACGGGAAGTCCCTCAAGGAGAGGGATTGAAACAGTGGCTGTAAGGGTGCGCACAAAGCACACATCATTCCTCTAGTTCCTGAAGGCTCCCCACCTCCAAACCCCATCATGATCCAGTTCTACCTTACAAACCTGGCTAGACCGGAGTATGCACATTGGTACCAATAAGAGCTCTTGACACACGGAATCCAGGCCAACCAATCCCCCCAGGAACAGGAGAGATACCATGAGAGTAGGTGGGTGGGTGGGGGCTGATCACAAGGTAAGATATAAAATTCCCCTACCCCCAGGGGGATGAATGATAGAAGGGTGGGTGAAGGGAGACAACGGACAGTGTAAGATATGATATAGCAACAATACTATATAATTGATCAAGGATTCACGAGGTGGGAGAGGGAAGGGCAAAAGAAGAGCTGAAACCAAGGGCTCAAGTAGAAAAAAATGTTTTGGAAATGATGCAGGCAACAAATACACAAATGTGCTTGATGCAATTGAAGTGTGGTTGTGATATAATCTGTAAGAGCCCCCCAATAAAATGATGAAAGCAAGCAAGCAGTGGCTGCAACTCTGGGCTGCCCCAGCACAGCACCCACTGTGAGGACGGTCCAGGACTGGCTGCTGCTTCGTCCTGTTGTCCCTGGGTCACGGAGAGCTGGACATCACAGACAACACCAACAGTCAGCTCACTGCTACATTCTGCTGTGGGTCCGTGGACAACGGCCCATTGGATTTTTATTCGTGTCTCGTCCTACAAGACAGGATAACCAAAGGGATGCTGTATGTTGCGCATCTCACGTCGCTGATAGTCCACGTGAGGCAGTTAGAACTACCTTTGAGTGAAGACAAATGCATGCCATATTGGAACCAGAACCAGACATTTAATGACATACGACGATGCACACATGCTTTTGCTATTCCAAACCTCAAGAACTTAACACCCAGAGACCACACACGCAGTTTTAAGAATTACTTTGGCCGGACTCCCCAGTCCCAAAGGAGACTAAAAATAATATAAAAAAGTTAAGGTTCAAGGTGCCTGGAGAGCTCTGCTGACCATGTATTTAAGGGCTGGCCTGCTCTCCGGGAAAGCTGTGGAGCTTAACTGGCTGTGGAGCAGTGTGGCGACTGTCCCTGAAGGTAAGCCATGCTCTGGGTCACCCTGGTGGCCACCCTGTCCAGGCTTGGTCTATAGGGTGCACAGCAAGTCACAGTCCCACACCGCCCTCTGCGGGCGATGATGTCGCCATGTCCCTGGGATGCTGAGCCTTCTTGCTAGGGCAATTTTGCCCAAAGGCCACGAGGCGGCTGGCTGGCTGCATTCGGCTGTGGGTGGGTCCGGGTACAATGGCCCACTCGGATTTTTAGAGTGTCACGCCCGGCACGGCAGGCCACCCAGACTCAGGGACGCTCCAGGATATCACAAGGGGTCGCGGGGCGGAGCACCAAGCCCGCAGTGAAAGGCGATCACCCCGCCCTGACCACCCACTGCTAGGGGCACCCACCCATTCCCCTAATCCGCCTCCTCCATGTCCTCTCCGGCTGTGGCAGCTTCTAGAGCCGCCAGGGCTTCTGCCACTGCCGCGTCCTCGTCCACCAGGTCCCCCATCTCACCTCCACGGACACCCTCCCGCCCGGGTCCCTGATGGCCCGCAGACTCAGGTGGGGCGCAGGCAGGCCGGTCCTCCCCGAAGCATAGCCTTGCCACCCCGGGGCCCGCAGGCTGCGGGCAGGGGTCGCAGCTTCCTCTCCTCCCTGGCGCCATCAGGACAGGAGGGCACCTTCTCTCCAGGCAGCCCTCCACAGCGGGGTCGTGCACCGTGTGGTTTCCCAAAAGACAACCGTTTTCTTCCCGGTCCGCGCCGGCTGGGGCCGAAGCCTCCAGCGGAGGGTAATCGGGGGCTGGTAACTGGAAGACGTGGCCGGGCACATCCATGTGGGCAGGACTGTCCGTCTCCGAGGGGGCTCCGGCGTCGCCACTGGCGGTGATGGGGGACTCTTCCGAAGCCGGCCATGTGTCACCCTGCTCCCACGCGTCCCCTCCTTCGAGGACCAGCAGAGCCGGGTGGGCATTGAGGCAGCTACTGGCCAGGGAGCCTCTGCCCTGATACACGGCCCTGGGGTCCCCAGAGGGCTGCAGGGTGGCTGCAGGGCCAACCCCGTTAATGCCATCAGCTGCCTTCTGCCCCCAGTGGTCCCCAGGGGGAGCTCCTGGGTGGGGGCCGCAGGGCTCCGGGGTACTGGCCGCGGGGCTGCGGCTCCCAGTCCTGCGCACGCCCTCGTTGTGCAGACCCTGCGTGTGCTGCAGGCCCTCACTGCTCCATTTGTCCTTTAAGCGCACGGTGTCCTCGGCGTCCAGCTTGTAGCTGCTTGCCTCATTGACAAAGCCAGGGGAGGGTACTTGCACGGGGTCGAAGAGATAGCTGCGGAGAGAACAGGAAGGTCAGCCAGGTTCTGGCAGATGAGGGCTCGGACCTCCTACCCCACTCTGCTTCTTTCCACTTGGGTGATGGAATTTCTAGGCTTACTTGCTGAAATCCATGTCTCTCTCACTGCCATCGAGTCAATTCTGACTCGTAGCAACCCTAAAGGACAGGGCAGGGCAGTCTGGTGGTTTTTTGAGACAAACTCTTTATGGGAGTAGAAAGCCTCATCTTTTCCAGTAGAGGGCTGGTGGTGTGGAACTGCAGCCTAACATGTAAAGTGTATCTAAATCGAATCAAACCCAAAGTCACTGCCATAGAGTTGCTTCTGACTCTCGGTGACCTTGAAAGACAGAGTAGACCTGCCCCCTGGGGGTGTCTGAGCTGACTTCATCGTTCTCCCTTGGAGCGGTTGGTGAGTTTGAGCCACCGACCTTGAGGTCATCAGCCCAACTTGTAAGCCTCTAAGCCACCAGGGCTCCTGCTTCTAAATCAAACAAACAGTCAAAAAAAAAAAAAAAACAACCAAAACACAAAAAACGTCAGCTCGCTGCCACCACCTCCATTCAGACCAGCTCCCGTCAGACCAGCTCCATTCAGCACCCCTATGGAGCGCTGTTGAGTCTCTGCAAATCTTTAGGGGAGCAGGTGGTTCTCTGGCTGGTGTTTGAAGCAGTGACCTTGTAGTTGGCAGTCCAGTGCTTGCCTAACAACACTGCCACACACCGTGCAACGATACAACAGATTTCCTAATGTTATATGGAAAACGTATAAATCTGGACTAAAACCAGGAGGTAGTTTTCTTTGGAAGGGAGCAGGCTCATCAGTAAATGTTGTTCCTTTATGCACAATTCTATTGATAGCACCATCATTTCCAAAAACGTAAAGTGTGGAGAAAATGACACGTGAGCATATGGATGGGCAAGCTATTTCCAGTGACGCAGTGCCATGCTTTCTTGGAAACTTAAGCTTTTCCTGGAGAAAGGCAACTTCCACCCCAGCTAAATCCTACCTCCGAGAACCAGGCCGGTCTCCAGAGGCTCCCCCACACCAGTGACCAGAGAGCCTTTGTCAATCAAGGTCACACATCCTCTTCCAGGACATCAGAGCCGTTCCAAGCTTTGCACCCTTTGCCCCTCCCCACTCACATTCTGAGCTGGCGGGGGACCCCTGAATGACACCAGGGACCCGCTGAGTCCTCTGTTCCCAGGACGGGGGCTGGCCATTACCTTTGTATCATTTTACAGCACCGGCACCCCATCTGGATTCGTCCGTGTGACCATCTGGAAAAGAGGGCGTGACCAGGAGAACCAAGTCAGGGGTGTGTTCAGAGGAAGCTCCGCTTTCCCTGACAGCACGTGGCTGGAGGGGAGAGGGGCCCTTACTAGGAACTCCGGCTTGATCCAGTCAGGAGTCAGAGCTCTCAGATGTTTGTAGCCCTCCCTCCCCCCTCTCATTCACCCCGTGTTATTTTTGCCCCCGTGGCACAAACGAGGAAAGCGTGGGGGAGAACGGGGTTAGGTTGGGGTGGATCCTTGCCAGTTCCGAATCCAGTGTCTCCGGCGGAATGTGGATGGCAGCCCTGCTCACGAGCGCCTCAGAGAAGAGTCAGCGGAGTCCCACCTAATGACATGTGTGTACAGCCACGGGGCTGTTCAAAGCCCTTGCCCTTAGAGAGCGGACCTCATCCCTGGAGTCTCGGGTTTTGTTCTCGGCCTCTGCTCTCCGTGTCTCCACATCTTTCCGTGGACATTCATAGATCAGCTGGGTAAGTGCGACAAACACGAAAAGACCTGCTTCTGTCCAGCCCCTCCTCCCACTGCCTTAATCACCCCTTTGCCCTCTGACGCCCCGTTGACCCCAATCCTGCCACTTCCCAGCTACCTTTCTTGATCCTGGAATTTGTTAAAAACAAACAAATGACAATACATCACGAAGAGAATAAACCCAAAGTACTTGCTGTGGAGGCCCTTCTGACTTTGAAAAGACCCTTTCTAAGACGGACCGCTTACTGGGGTCAAAGCCTCAATCTTCCTCCCTCAGAGTGGGGGGTGGTTATGAACCACTGACCTTGTAGTTGGCCACCACACATGTACCCACTACGCCATCAGGGAGGACAGGTGGCAAGCTCAAGAAAATGAAACAGTAAAAGAAAAGGGAAAAACTCATTTTTGAAATGTTTGAGAAGCAGAGGGGCGGGGGGGGGGGGGACAGGTTGTGGGTAATAAGATAGTAACTGAAGCAATATGATATTAGTCCATGAAAAAAATCGCCACTCGATGAGAGCGGATGTAGCGTAGGCAGAGCCTGGCAGCTTCAGGGTTCTGTGCAGCTCATACACCACCACTTCCCTCTGCCCTGGCCGCACTCTCACCTGCCCCATGTCTTTGGGGAAGTGCAACTCCCCCAGGGAAACCGCAGGCCTGGTAGCCAGGAAATTAGAGAAAAGATGTTTTGATAAGCTTTCCCCCTTTTAAGATCAAACTTCTAGTTTCTCTTCCCATCCCTACCTGGCTGCACACCTGGCCCCATACCGGGGGTGGGGGTGGGGATGGGGACACCTGGCCGCACCTCTCCCAAGCAGAGGACACCTGGCCTCTTCCTTCTGGAACTAGCTTGTGCCTCTCACCTGGTTCTTCCTTTCCTTCTATTGACATTCCTTCTCCCAAAAAAGTCCATCCAGCAGCGAGAGCCGTTGCCAAGGGTGGGATTGACCCATTGACTCCCCTGAGTGGCCCCTATCCACAGCTAGGCTGCCCTGGATATCAGCCCCCCCCCCCCCCCCCACACACACACATTTTGCCTTTAGCAGGGCATTCTCTCTCCAGGTGCAAAAGAGCATGTCCCTCATCCAGCGTGATGCATGGAAATGAGGGGAGGGGAGGGGAGGGGAGGGGAGGGGAGGGGAGGGGAGGGGAGGGGTAGGGTGGGGTGGGGGCGGGGGAAGGAAGATTGTATTTGAAATAGGCCTTCGATCTGATTCCTCCCCTCTCTATTATTTATTATTACTTCCCCCCTTCAAGTTTGGCAGCTAGCTTAAAGGAGAGAACTCAGTTGTCGGGTGCCCTTTATTACTGACTGGCATAAAAATGGACTTTCTCTTTGCAATATCAAAGAGCAACAGAGAAGCAAAGGGCAAATCTCTCACCACCACCCCCAGTTTACACAAGGGAAAAGCAAATACCATTTGGCTGGCTGTGTCCACCCACCTCGGTGTCCTCTGTGGCGGATTGACCCTGCTTGATGCGGCGTGTTAAAGTTAAACAGCCCTGTGTTTGAAGAGAGCCGTGCTAATGCCTGTCAGGGGTGAGGTCTCTGCTGGAAAATCCTGTTTCTTGAGGGGAGGAGGGTGGGGTTAGGGGGAAGTGGGGGATGGTAGGTGGACAGCAGCTTTCTAAGGAGTCAGAGAAACTGGTGGGGAGTCCTCAGGAAGGCAGATTCCAATCCAGAGTCACTGCCATCGAGTGGATTCTGACTCATTAGCAATAGGACGAAGCAGAACTGCCTGGGTGGGTTTCGAAGACTATAATTTAACTCTGTGAAGAGTAGAAAGCCTCCCCCTTCTCCGGTGGAGCAGTTGCTGGTGTGGGACCGCTGGCCTGCCCATCACCCACTATGCTAGCAGGGCACCTCCTCAGGAAGGCAAGGGAGGATAAGAAAAGGCCCAGCAATCTGGGAAAAGGCTTCATGTTTAGAGTGAGAACCTCAGAGTCGCAGGGACTGGGCCAAAGGATTCAGGGGTCAGTTTATAAAGGTCTGACTGGCTAAATCTGGGAACAATTGAAGCATCAACATAAATACTGCTCAAGGACTGGAGACTCTGGGTGCAGCCAACAGGGACGGCTCAGTTTTGAACTGAGTCCACTCCGAGGCACGTGGAAGAAAGGCCTGGAGATCAACTTCCCAACCCCACAGAACACAGTTCTGTGACACACAGGGGGCTACCAAGTCTGACGTGACTCAGTGGCAATGGGGGATAACAGATTATAAGCCCACTGAGTAAAACAAGCGTTCACAATTCCATGCTGACATCGTTAAGGGGAAGGTAAGGAGAAAGCCAGCTGACCAACATCTAAGGAACACTGCCGTTAAAGAAGCCCTCATTCGCAATCATCATCCGATGGAGGCAGAGATGGTGGAGGAGTGGCTTATGTGCTGGGCTGCTAACCACCAGGTCAGCCGTTCTAACCCACCAGCCAGGGCCTGCAAACGATAAGACCCTCTGCTCTCATGAAGAGGTATTGCCTTGGAAACACCAAGGGGCAGGTCTCCCCTGTTCCACGGGCCACTCGGTGTCAGGACTGACTTGATGGCCGTGAGAGCTGAGAAGGTAGAAATCATCCATTGTCATGAAGACTAGAATGAGAGACAGGAGGCTAATTGGATTTGCACACACCTGAAACATCTCCCTACCACCTGCTTGTTAGGTAAAATATAGCATCTGTATAGTGGAGAAACCCAGGACAAAGCACTAAGCACCGTCAGCAGATGAGAATGAAGCCCCCCAGTAGCCTGATTCAAAGTGGTGAGGAAGGCTCAACATCTTCTCTGGTTTCCTGGTGCAGAGCGCTGAACCTGAATCTCAGCATGAGGAGACATCGGGAGGGGTGGGGTGGGATACTCCGCACAAACAGCTGCTCTGTGCTCTTTAAAAAGCACCTCAGGTTAAAGAACAAGGGCTCCCTGGTGGTGGTGTGGTTACGCACTGGGCTGCGATCTGATCCGATCCGATCTGATCCGCAGAATGTGATCAGTCCTTTGAAACCACCAGGGAGAAAGAAAGATGGGGCTTTCTACGCCACGGACAGTTACAGCCCTGGAAACGCACCAGGACACTTCTACCCTGTCCTCTAGGGACTCTGCAGGGACTCCGTGGCAGTGAGTTTGTTCCTTGTTATGAAAAAGCAATGCGGAGAAACTAGCCCAGACTATAGGAAACGAGAAACTCATGACACCTGACTGCAGTGCGTGACTGAAAAAGAAAATGCTGCTTAGCCTTCTCTAACTACGTGGGGGGGAGAAGGAGAACACCATCACCAGCATCAGCTGACCACGGTCCACTCAGCTTTCCTGGGACAGCCACAGCCTTGTCACTTGCTCCATGTGGACAATCCTGCCGCTCTTCTGGTGTCACAGCTGCCTCCTGGGTCAAGGAGGTCCAACGTGCAGGGATCGCAGGGGACAAAGGATATGATTCACTCTTGGCTCTTCTCTCTTGCTGCTAATGAGATCCCCACTCTTCCTGCTTCTGAGATGGTTTATTATATGCCCATCAGGATGTATGACAACCAAAATTAACCCTGTTAACAATCGCTCACAGTTGAATCATCGAATCCTCTCAGTATCTTGTCTACTTTCTGACTCAGACCCTCAGAGAAAGGTTGCTTGGTGCGGGTTACAGAGACTATGGCTAGAAGAGCCATATTAAATAATAGTTCATCGCATTGCAATGATCTAGACGCTTTGCTAAAAAGTTCATTATTGGGACAACTGGTGAAATGTGAATAAGACCTGCAGATTAGATAGTCATGTGACACCAATTCTAATTTCCTGATTTTGATCATGGTACTGGGTCTCTGAAGAAAATATCCTTGCTTTTAGGAAATGCATGCTGAAGTATATAGGGATGAAAGGGATTGTGCTTGTAACATACAGAACCACTTAACTGTGCTCATGAGGAACCCACCCATGGACTAAGAGACAGTTGTTTGAGCAGAACAGGGGAAGACTGCATGGCTTCAGATCAGGGATGGTGTGTGCAGAGGGACCATACTTAGTCAATCTGTATGCTGAGCAAATCATCGGAAAGTCTGGACCACATGACGAACACACGATCCGGAAGGGGGGAAGACTTATTAACAACAGACTGCAGATGACACAACCTTGTTTGCTGAAAGCCGGAAGGACTTGGCGCGCTTCCTGCTACAGACCAAAGACTACAGCCTTCACTATGGATTGTGCCTCAATGTCAAGGGAACACAAATCCTCACAGCTGAGCCAGTTAGCCACACCACGAAAAACAGACGACTGAAGCTGTTAACTTCCACAATCGACAACGGTGGGAGCAACAGTGGAGAAATTAAAGGACATATTCCTCTGGGGGGGATCCGCAGCAAAAGGCTCTTTAAGATGTTGAGAAACAGAGACTCACTCTGAGGATGGAGGTGCAACTGGCTCAAACCATAGTGTGTTCACTTGTCTCGTGCATGGGAAAGCTAGACCATCAACAAGGGAGACCAAAGGGTCGTGCCTCCGAGTTACAGTTTAGTGAAGAAGATGGCCCATACCGGGGCCACCGGACCACGCAAACCTAGTATGAAAGGTACAGCCAGAGTGCTTCCCAGCAGCAAGGATGGCGACACTTCATCTCACAGGAGACACTAGTCCCTGGAAAATGACCTCCTGCTTGATAAAGTGGACGGACAGCCACCACACTAAGGTGAAACACTGAGGGCGTGCAACAGAACAGCAAGGGGAACAGAGCAATGAAGTCCCCAAGGAATACCAAAAATAGACTTTGGGCCAGGGCATGGCGCCCCATCAGACTCGACTGGAAAACACTCCTAAAAGTCAACAAACAGACCTTGAACTAACTACAGGCTTTTCTTATTTTTTTTTGCCATTGTTTTGCTCTGTCTTGTTTTTTGTGAAGATTATCATCTCTGCAGGTCTATCTAGATAAGAGAGGCAGGATAAACAACATGGAGGAGAAAACAACAGGACCAATGATTCTGGGGGGACATGGGAGAGGGGAAGGCAGAAGGAAATGAAGTGGGTGTTAACAAACCCAGGGACAACAAGTGATCTAAAATCAATGGCGAGGAGGGGGTAGGAGGCCTGGTAGGGCTTGATCAAGGGCAATGTAACTGAGAGGAATTACTGAAACCCAAATGAAGGCCCAACATGATAGTGGGACAAGGGGAAAGTAAAAGGAAATAGATGAAAGACCTAGGAGGCAAAGGGCATTCATAGAGGTCTAAATACAGGTATGTACATATATAAATATATTTATATATGATGATGGGGAAATCTCTGTGCATATATTTATATGTTTAGTATTAAGATAGCAGATGGACATTGGGCCTCTACTCAAGTACTCCCTCAATGCAAGAACACTTTGTGCTAATAAACTGGCATTCCATAATGCTCACCTTCCTGACACGATCGCTGAAGACAAAGTGGGTGTATAAGCAAATGTGAAGAAAGCTGATGGTGTCCAGCTATCAAAAGATAGAGCATCTGGGGTCTTAAACTGAGAAGCAACAAAGCCCATATGGAAGAAGCACACCAGCATGCATGACCACGAAGTGTCAATAGGATCAGGTATCAGGCATCAAAGAACAAAATATCCTATCATTGTGAATGAGGGGGAGTGCAGAGTGCAGACCCAAAGCCCATCTGTAGGCAACTGGACAGCCTCTTTTTTTCCCTTCTTTTATTTATTTGTTTGCTTGCTTATTTTTAAAACGTTGTATTCGGGGTTCATACAACTCTTATCACAATCCATACATACATCAATTGTGTAAAGCACATCTGTACATTCTTTGCCCTCATCATTTTCAAAGCATTTGCTCTCCACTTAAACTCTTAGCATCAGGTCCTCTTTTTTCCCCCTCCTTCCCCACTCCCCCCTCCCTCATGAGCCCTTGATAATTTATAAATTATTATTTTGCTAGACAACCTCTTACAGAAGGGTCTTGGGGAGGAGACGAGCCAGTCAGGGTGCAATATAGCAACGATGAAACATACAACTTTCCTCTAGTCCTTTAATGCTTCCTCCCCACCCACCCACCACACTATCATGATCCCAATTCTACCTTACAAATCTGGCTAGACCAGGGGATGTACACTGGGACAGATAGGAACTGGAAACACAGGGAATCAAGGACAGGTAAACCCCTCAGGACCAATAATGAGAGTGGAGATATCAGGAGGGAAAGAGGAAGGTGAGGGAGAAAGGGGTAACTGATCACAAGGATCTACATATAACCCCCTCCCTGGGGGACAGACAACAGAAAAGGGTGAAGGGAGACATCAGACTGTGTAAGACATGGAAAAATGATAATAATTTATAAATTATCAAGGGTTCATGAGGGAGGGATGGCAAAAATGAGGAGCTGATACCAAGGTCTCAAGTAGAAAGCAAATGTTTTGAGAATGATGATGGCAACAAATGTACAAACGTGCTTGACACACTGGATGGATGTATGGATTGTGATAAGAGTCGTATGAGCCCCCAATAAAATGATTTATTAAAAAAGCAAAGTGGAATCCCCTCAGTGAGACGGACTGCCACGGGGCCCAGTGACTGTGGGAAGGGCACAGGCCCGGGCAGGGTCTCACTTCTTGTAGAAAGCCACGCCAGGGATTGGAGCGTACTCCAGGAGTCTAAGAGCATCTGCAACTTCATAGATTCAGGGGAAACAACCAAACCAACAACGTGTGTGTGTGTGTGTGTGTGTGTGGGTGGGGGCTGCGGCGAGAAAGCCAATGTTAGAAAACTGTTCCTATTTGGGACTCACGTTAGAGGGTGTAGGACAGTGGTTCTCAACCTTCGTAATGCCGCGACCATAAAGTTATTTTCGTTGCTATTTCATACCCCTAATTTTGCTACTGTTATGAATCGTAGTGTAAATATCTGATATGCAGGATGTATTTGGCGACCCCTGTGAAAGGGTCATTTGACCCCCAAAGGTGTGTCGAACCGCTGGTGTGGGAGGATACCCTGTCCAACATTAAAAGCCAAGTGCTTCAGCTGCAGGAGATGGACGACTGTGGATCCTGTCTCATCGCTTGGGAAACAACAGGACGCCTGCTTCATGGACGATTCCGCAAGGCTTTGCAGCCATGGGCAGTGGGTTAGATCTACAGTAAGCTGGGGCACGTGGAAGAGAGGGGCAATCCAATTACACACTTAAATTTCAACTGTTTTTGAAAATCCACCTTGCTGATGTTTACCAAATTCATGCTAGTGGCCAGCCTGTAAAGTTGACAAATATTTAGGGAGCCATTTCTGGGTCTTGAGCTCCCTAAAGTCCCAAGGAGTGAGTGAAAGCGGCACCCTGTGCTGAGCTCCCTTAAGCCAAGCAATGAAAGGCTGCCTCCAAATGCTTGGCTCAAAGAGAGCTAGAATATACCGTTCTGCTGGCCTGATGGATAGTTTTAACATTCCTTCATTCTGGCAGTCTGCAGAAACTCACCAGATTTGGGGGCCTGAGACAGAATTTTTACAGGTGTGGTTTCATCTACGTACCACCAGAGGGCAGCATATAGCAGTTATTTTCACATCAGTTCTAACTCCTCAGTGTCCTCAAAGGAGCGCTGGTGGTGCAGTGGTTAAATGCTGAGCTGCTAACTGACAGGTCTGTGGTTTAAATGACCCCCCCCACACACACACACACAAGCCCCCGGCTGCTCAAGAAGGAAGATGTGACGGGCTGTTTGCTTCTGTCAAGATGTACAGCATTGGAAGGCTACGGGGCAGTTCTATTCTGTCCCAGAGCGTCTCTCCTGCATTTGCTCGATGCCATGGGTTTGGTTTTATACCTGCACCTATCACTCCACGGGGGAATGGGTTTTCTTTGTTATATTAATGGAGGATCCCTGTGATTTCAAGCCCTCTCGTGAGATTTCAAAGAACAGATTCAGCCAGCAGAGAGGGGGCTGAAAAATAGAGGCCAGGGCAGGGGGAGTGCCGGGATCAGGAAGGAAGAGTCCACTGCCATGGAGTTGATTCTGACTCAGAGCAAGCCTGTAGGGCAGCGTGGGCTCCCGACGGTTTCCAAGGCTGTCCATAGTTCTGAGCAGACTGCCTCATCTTTCTCCCTGGGAGCCTCTGGTCGGGTTAAGCCACCGACCTTGTGGTTAGCAGCCCAATGCTTAACTCGCTGTGCTACCAGGGAAGCTAAAAAGAGACAAGGATCAGAGCCACCCCCACCCCTACTCAACCCAGCTGGAAGGAGCAGCTGTGGATTCAACTAAAAAGCTTCCAGTTCGCGGCACATTGTCTTTCCCTGGGCCTTCAGTGCCCCACCCAAAGGGTTTTGCGTTTTCATACTAAACAGACTATACGTATAAACTAGTGGCCCATTCCTGACAGTTCAGAGAGGTAGACTGCTGTCAAGAGAACTGCCAAAAGCAGTGTATAGTAGGGCGCATGTGTTACAGAGATAATACACTTGTTCCGGTCCCTGCCATTGGGTCTTTTCTGACACATAGTCCCCGAGAGGGCAGAGTTGAACTGTCCCTGAGTGTATCTGAGGCTGTCAATCTTGATGGGAGCGGACAGCCTCGTGGGTCTCTCACAAAGAAGCCGGTGGGTTCAAACCGCTGATCTGATGGGCGGCAGCCCAATAACCCAGTGAGGCACCTGCTCTGCCACCCAGGCTCCTGGATGCTTTTGCACGGGATTCTCCTTGGGCTCTTCTTTGCATATGTCATTGTTCGTGAGAAGTCATTTTGGAAACCTTTGAAAGATTCATTGTGCTACAAAGATGAACAGACCTCCTGGGCTCTAGAAGGGGCCTTGTCCTCGAACATAGTCTGGTCTGTCATGCTGAGAAACCTACACACAGAATTGCTTCAGATCTGCAGCATCCTGGGCAAGCTTCATGCAGGCTGGCCCTGCATCCAGGCAGGGCTGTGGAACTACTTTCTCCACAGCAGCCGAAGCCACACAGAAAGTTGGGTGACTAATATCTGGGTGGGAGTTCAGAGTTTGGGTCAGCAGGTGTGACTGCCGGACCGGACAACAGTGGGGTGTGGGAGGGGACAGGGGTTAAGGTGAGAACAAGGAGGGCAAGCCTGTGAACCTCCTGCTTACTGCACCTGACCCGAATGCTGTATTTAATTGGGGAGGAAAAGCCCAAGAGGAGCTGAGCCGTATGCTAAGAAAGAGAAAAGGGAAACAAAGGCACGGTGACCAAGACTCCAGGGAGGATAGAGATCAGTTGAAAAGTGCCCATTGGATCTCCTCCCAAAGCCTTTGCTGGGGAGTGATGGGAGAATGTTAGAGAACTGCTGGGGTGGGGAGTGTTTAGGGCTGTGGTGGGTCCCGGAATGACAAGAGTGGAGCTTGCCCTGGGAAGGGAGGAGTTGTAGGAGAGTGAAGAGGATCGCAGAACAGTTTTGAAGGGTGAACAGGGAGATCAGGGGGCATTTTAACTCAACTACATCTTTGGCTCCCAAAGGAGAGGCTGAGAGGCCGGGGTCTGTCACCCAGAGTTTCTGATTCAGAAACTGTCACCCCAGAATTTGCCTGGCTAACAAACTCCCAGGGATGGCTGGTGCTGCTGCTTCAGCAGCATAATTTCACAACTGCTGTCCTGGGTCTTTACAGGAGAAGCCTCCCGGGGTGGGGCAGTCAGTGGGGAAGAGAGTGACTGGGAAGCTTCTGATTTGAAGATTTAGTTGGGTGCCATCTCATCAGATTCAGAATTATGTCCCGAAACTACAAACGGAAAAGGGACACAACAGCATTCTGCTCAAACCCGAGTGAGACAGAAAGAAACAGCCCTTGGGGATTGCGCCCCACTGGCTTTAATGTGTTCGTTCATAAAACCTGCAGTGAAAGAGGGTCATAGGAAATCTAATGGAGAAGGGAAAGAAGAGAGCTCCCCCTAGCCCATTCCCCAAAGACTTGAATCAGAACTGCTTACCTGCTGTAGAGATTGTTCATTCAGTTCCTCTCGAAGTCTAGCTTCTCCTCCTGCAACGACAAAGGTGTTGGAAGCTGAGATCTGCTGGGTCCACCTTGTCACAGCCAAGGGCCCTCACAAACGGGACAGCAACAAGCCCTGTCCCGAGCTGCTGGGCAGTGATGTGTGCAGAATGGAGCATTGACCCTGACCTCCAATGCTTAGCTCACACAGGCCAGTCTCCCTGCCATCTGGTTGATGCCAAATGATAGCAACCCTATAGGACGGGGTAGACCTGCCCCCGGTAGGTTTCTGAGACTGTAAACCTTTACAGCTGTAGAAAGCCTCATTTTTCCGCAGCAGAGCAGTTGGTGGTTTCAAACTGCGGACTCTGGAGTCCAGCATATTACCCAACAGGCCAGCAAGGCTCCTTCCTAGGCAGGCAGGGGCTTTGAAATTCGTCACACTTGGGTTTGTGGCCAAGTTCTGGATATATCCAATCATCAATGACCAGTTAACGCAATTTTCAGTTTTTTGTCTATAAGATGATTGCGAGATTTAAGGAAGGGGTACAATATATAAGCAATTTATCACATGCTGGGCATATTAAAATTGTTTCCCAAACAAACAGCTATCATTGGTGTATGAGGGTGCTTCAAAAAGTTTGGAGAAAAATGGAATTTCCCCCTCCTCCCCCCCAAATCTTCAGTATACTTGTATGGCTGTTGACAAACATTACAGGACAACAAGCTTCTTCCCCAGTGGCAGAGTGTCAACTGTTCAGGGTGGGAAAAAAGAGAAAAATCCCGAACAACTCTCAGGGATTTGCTTCTTGGAAACAGATCAAATGTTCCAAGAATCAATGTGTCATACATACTTTTGAAAATAACTCTGCCTACCATGGAACAATATTTAGAATTTGAGAAAACGGAGCAAGCGCTCAGATTTCTAGGAACATGTCTGAGAGTATGAACATGAGTCTCTGTCCACAAACACAATGTTTCCTAGAAATGCTCTTCCTTCTACTCCCGAGTGAATTCCATTGTAAGACATTGAACTCTGCCTTAGCTTTATCATCTAATCTTGCAAGAGTGACGTTCCTTAGGGAATGCAAGTTCACATACTTGGTGGCTACATCTTTGCACTCAGAGTTATCTTTGGTTGTTTAGTGATGTTTTAAAATCTAGTATACTACTCAAATGCCACACGTGGTTCCATTATTCTTCATTCTCATCATATTACTCATTCAATCTAAATCTTACCCCATAAAAAGACACCAAAAGGGAGCTAAACACGAGACGGGAACGTCCAAGTTCTCGACGCTTCTTAGCAGGTTGGGGTGGGCAAAGAGATAAACAGAGCTCACAAATAAATAAAATATTCCACAGAGACGAACTGATGCCATCAAAGAAACCCAGCCCAAACTAAGCCCCGCGGAGGCTCAGCCTGGGGGATCAGGGAGAAGCTGAGAGCTCCTGAAGCAGGCACGGAGAGATGGGTGGGATGATGGCAGATGGAAGGACTGTTTAGTTGGTAAATCATTCTGAGCTCCTACTGTGTGCCAGGAAATAGCATAGAACTTAACACCAAGCTGTCATGCTAGTGTGAAGTGAAATCTCTTAGCCTGGCTCTTCAGTCTTGTCTCTGTAACTGCCACCGAATGATTGGGTGGGACCATGCAAATGAGGTATAGAGGATTCAAGGATTGGTCAGTTTTGCCATTTCTCTGGATCAGCGACTCTCAACCCATGGGTCTCGACCCCTTTAGGGGTCGAATGACCCTTTCACAGGGGTCGTCCGATTCATCACAGTAGCAAAATTACAGTTAAGAAGTAGCAATGAAAATAATTTTATGAAGAATGTACGGATGTGCTTTATACAATTGATGTATGTATATGTATGGATCGTGATAAGAGTTGTATGAGCCCCTAATAAAATGTAAAAAAAGAAAAGAAAATAATTTTATGTTGGGGGTCACCAACCACATGAGGAGCTGTATTAAATGGTCATGGCATTAGGAAGGTGGAGAACCGCTGCTCTGGCTAGAAGAGAGCCAGCTCAGAGCAGGGATAGACGGAGTCCAGGGACCATCAAAAAAGCGCGGCTGCACGTGGATGCGTGGGAGATCTCTGCACTGGTGGAGGCAGCAGAGGCTGCAGCAATGAGATCAGAGGTCAGAAGACCATGTGGCAGAGCAGTAGGTGGGCTACCTGTCCACAGAAGGCCAAGGGGCCACCGGGCTGAGATGATACAGAGTCTTGGCTGCTGGCTGGGAAGAGGTGCAGCCGTGGGAAAAGGCCGCATTCTTAGTATTTTCTGGTCCTGGCTGTGGTAAAAGTGTGTTAATTTCCCCAACACAGGTCCATCATCGGAGTACTGTCTGTGAGCTCTGTGTGGGCACTGCCGTGGATTTTCGAGCCCAAATGAGGAGCAGAGAGCCTTAGGAGGGACGGCTGGTGTCAGAGCTCAGAGCCAGGTGAAAAAGGGATGGAGGGTGGAGGCCTGCCTGACTTCTGCTTGTGGCAATGGGCCTTGGGCTGGCGTGGAGATGGGATTGTCCTTGTTCCTGAAACCTGAGCTGATCCACTGTGACCCTCATACGGTTTCCTCACCCATGGAATGACAGTCTCATTTGCAGAAGAGTGCATGTTCCGTATTGCTTGCTATTTAGAGAGCAAGCAGAGAAGAGTCGTGGAGATTAACGACTCGGAGGACCAGGACTCAGTCCTACGAGTGAGCTGAGAATTTAGGAACCGAACAGGAAGGTCTGGACAGCTACATTCGTGGGAGCCTGCTCTTGACTTTACTGAGACCGTGTTCTTGAGAGAACAAAATGAAAATCCATCGTTCTAGCCACAGCCTGTATCTTAAGGACGGGACCACATTTGCATGCACGCACTGCCGCACGTCCAAGCAGATGAGCAAACACAGGTCTGCATTTTAGTGGTCAGAAGCTTGAACATGAATGATTAACTGCACATGACTCAGCGCTGAGTGAAACTTTCAGCTGTCTGCGAAGAGCTAGTCTAGGATGCCCACATATTTACAGAGCCGTTTATTGGTACCTCCATTTGCCACACAGCATGAGGAGGAAGCGGGTGTAACAGGTGAACATTGCCTTCCAATGGAGGTTAGCGCTGTACGGAGTTGGTAGACAGCTCTTACCAGTATGAGTGCTTCATAGGACGTTGACGGGTTGTGGCAGTTGGGAGCTATGTGGGAGCAGCTACTGAGTCTGAGAGATGGGGTTGTACTTAAACTAGGGCCCACGGAGTCTTCCATGGTTCCCCTTTGCCTAGCGAATCCTTCATGCTCCAGCTGAACTTCCAGGTCTTCTGTGATGCCGCACGAATGATCTCTCCCGGATTCTTTTTAACATTTTATTAGGGGCTCATACAACTCTTATCACAAATCCGGATTCTTGATGAAATGCCTTGGTTGGCAGTAACTGTTGCTGAGGGGAGTGGGGTGGGGGGAGCGCCAACCCACAGAGACTGCAGAAGTCTACCAGAGGAAATGCTGTCTGGCCCCACACCACCTTCATCACGACACATTCGAAGTAAGAGGACGTCTGGCCATCCCGCGTCCAAGCAGAGTTCTGGTGATAGTTCTCTGAGGCCCGGTTAGTCCTTCTGCCGACAGTCCACGGTGTTCTTCGCCAAGGCTCCAGCTTGAAGGTGTCCGGTCTGTTTTGTTATTTTTTTCTCCCGAGTGTTATTTAAATGTCGCAGGTCCTTTCTGAGCCAGGGGAGAGGCTGGAGGGAGGGCCGGTGGGTGGGCTGGTGGCTGGGGTCCCACCCTGCATCTGCGGCGCCATCACAGTGGGCAGTGCGCCTGTCTGCCTGCAGTCCCGGAGTGGATGGTCAGTGGAGGCCAAAGCGTAGCAGCCACAATACTGAGTACGTCCAACCTGGCGTACAACACCTGAATTCAATCACTGACGGCATCAAAACATGCCCTGTAAACTGAGACTCCGCGTTTACCTGTCTCCCCTGCCTCTGCTGCAGCCATCATGTGCACACAAAACCAATTTTTGGATCCAAACTCTAAGCAGCTGGAAGCCCTGGAGCCTGCACTCCCGGCTTAGTGACCTGGACAGCGGGACCAGAGCCCTCTCTGTCTATTTCCTGCATTCATTCTTTTCCTGCCTGCCTTCCTCCCTGCCCAGTGTTCACAGAGTGCAGTCGTCAAAGCGACGCCTCTAGCTCAGTGTTTCTGGCCAGTCTGCAGTGTGAGCTGCTTCTAGGCGGCTGCCCGGCTGCAGGGTCTTTGCCCACAGCTGGCACAGCTCCATGCCCATCCACACTGGACAAAATTCGACTCATCCTCCTAATCTAATTTCAGATACCACTTCTTCCATGACGTCTTTTTAAAATGGGTGTTTAAATATGTTTTCTTTATTCCTCTTGTCTTCTTGATTTCCTTATGAGCACTTCGGGCCTTGGGCTACAGTCCCTTGTTTACATACACCAACCTTTTTGGACTATCAGCTCCTACTTGGAAGTGGCTGTTATGCCACCTGGGGGATGGGATCATTGCCATCCCCTCCTCCTTCCTCCTCCCACCTTCCCCCCTCCCCTCCTGGTATCGCTACTCCCATTCTGCTCCTGAGAAGGTTCTCTGACCTGGATTCCATGTGTCGAGAGTTCTGATCTGTACCAGCTTACAAGCTCCGGTCTAGCCAGAACTGAAAGGGAGGACTGGGGTCATGAGAGTGGGGGGTGAGGAAGCCTCAAAGAACCAGAGGAATATTGTGTGTTTCATCAGAGCTATACTGTGCTCTGGCTGACTCATCCCTTCCTTGTGACCCTTCTGTGAGGGGATGTCCTATTGTCTACAGATGGGGCTTTGGGTCTCTGCTCTGATCTCCCACATTCTCAACAATGTTTGTTTATTTTGGGTTTTCTGGTGCCTGTTACCTGGTTCTGTGGACACCTCATGATCACACAGGCTTCTTCTATGTGGGCTTGTTACTTCTCTGCTCGACGGCTAAATGGTATATTTTTACTTTGTTTTTAATTGAACTTAATAAAATACTATTGGTAATACTAAGATGCCTAATACCAAGTTCATGGAGTCTGGGTGTCGTAGTGGGTCACCCACTGGGCTGTGGGTGCTGCCGGCCACAGGGCCAACAGCCACCATGGGCGAAAGACGGGGCTTTCTGCCCTGGGGAGGCTGACAGTCTCGGAACTCGCTCAGTTCTACTCAGTCCCACACGGTGACTATGAGGTGAAATCGACATGGCAGGTGGTATTTTTCTTTTTTAAAATACCAAGTTCCCCAGGCAAATGTGTGCATAGGCAAAGGTGGTGAAGAAAGCTGATGGTTCCCGGCTATCTATAGATATAGTGTCTGGGGTCCTAAAGGCTTGAAGGTAAACAAGCGACCATTTAGCTCAGAAGCAACCAAACCCACATGGAAGAAGCACACCAGCCTGTGTGATCACAAGGTGTCTAAGGGATCAGGTATAAGTTATCAAAGAACAAAAAAATCATATCATTGTGAAAGAGGGGGAGTACAGATTGGGGATCCAAAGCCCATCTGTACGCAACTGGACAGCCCCTTACAGAAGGGGAGGAGACGAACCAGCCAGGGTGCAGTATAGCGCCGATGAAACATATAACTTCCCCCTAGTCTTAAATGCTTTCTCCCCCCCCCCACTATCATGATCCCAATTCTACCTTATAAATCTGGCTAGACCAGAGGATGTACACTGGTATAGATAGGAACCAGAAACACAGGGAATCCAGGGCAGATGATCCCTTCAGGACCAGTGGTGAGAGTGGTGGGCGATACCGGGAGGGTGGGGTAGAGAGGGGGAAACCGATTACAAGGATCTACATATAATCTCCTCCCTGGGGGATGGACAACAGAAAAGTGGGTGAAGGGAGACATCGGACAGTGTAAGATATGACAAAATAATTTATAAATTATCAAGTGTTCATGAGGGAGGGGGGGAGCTGGGAAAGAGGGGAAAATGAGGAGCTGATACCAAGGGCTCAAGTAGCAAGCAAATGTTTTGAGAACGATGATGGCAACAAATGTGCTTGGCACATAATATATGTATGTATGGATTGTGATAAGAGCTGTACGAGCCCCCAATAAAATTATTAAAAAAAATAACCCCAAAACCAAGTTCCCTGGGTGGTGGAAGTCATTTGTGCTAGGTTGGTTAAGTTTCCACCCACCCAGTAATGCTGTGGGCAGAGGGGAGCGGTGGGGGGAGGTGGGGAGGCCTAGAGATCTGCTTCCATAAAGATCACAGGGAAGACGTGTCTCGGGACTAGTCCTACTCTCTCCCACTCCGGTTTGCCGTGTTGGAGATGACTCAAGGGCACGCGACTTCACCATTGTACCACCTTTTCAACCAACCGCTCGCCCAGAGGCACTTCAGGGTTAAGTTGGCAGCAGTTTTCTAAGGGGTCTGGGGAATTCTCTCAAAAAGAATATCTGAGAGAGAATAAGGAAATCACTTATCAGTTAGCTAAAGAAGTAAAAACACAGAAAACTTAGAAGGTTGGTCCAAGAGGTTCAATAACCACATGACAGCGGTTCCAAAAAGAACAAAGAAAAACAAGGGGGGAATTTACCAACAAAGCAATTTCAGAACATTTCACAGAACTGAAGGACTGGCGTTTCCAGACTGAACATATTCGCCAAGGGCCCAGATGAAAAGAGGCTCATACTAAGACATGTGCAGTGTAGACATTTCAGACTGGGATTTCGTGGAAGGTCCTACAGGCACCCAGAGAGAAAAACCAAATCACAGACTCCAGTGACTGCCTCTGCCACGGACCAGGCACGTGAATCGCCTTGCTGCCATGCAGCACGCGTTGCAAAGTGGATTACGGCAGATGCGGTTAGGTTAAAAGTTAACATCTTATCATTTGATCTCCCTTTTGTACCCATTTTTAATTAGTTCTAATTTTTCATATTTTCTTTCTTTTTGAGTGAAGTTTTTCTCTGTTATTTTTGTTTGTATGCTTTTCTATTACCTGAAATGCAGGCTAGGTAAGATCGATAGGGCAGTAACTGGATTAATTGTTCCATGGGGGCGTGGTAAGGGAGGTGGGAGGACATGGGAGCCAATAACAATGAATACAGGAAAGTCGAAAATGTTCTCAAATTGATTGTGGTGATGATTTTACCGCCGTTTTTAAAGTATGCTTGAACTACTGAATTGTGTGACATGTGAATTATATGCCAATAAAACTTGAAAAGGGGGGAAAGCTTTCCCCCGGATCCTGGATGCTTCCTTCCCCCAACTACCATGATCCGAATTCTACCTTGCAGGGCTGGATAGGACAGAGGCTGTACACTGGTGCATATGAGGGTTGGAGGTACAGGGAATCCAGGGTGGATGATACCTTCAGGACCAAGGGTGTGAGGGACGATGCTGGGAGAGTGGAGGGTGAGTGGGTTGGAAAGGGGGGAACTGATTACAAGGAGCCACATGTGACCTCTTCCCTGGGAGAGGGACAGCAGAGAAGCGGGGGAAGGGAGACTCCGGATAGGGCAAGATATGACAAAACAACGATGTATAAATTACCAAGGGCATATGAGGGAGGGGGGAATGGGGAGGGAGGAGGGGAAAAAAAAGAGGACCTGATGCAAGGGGCTTAAGTGGAGAGCAAATGCCTTGAGAATGATTGGGGCAGGGAATGTATGGATGTGCTTTATACAATTGATGTATGTATATGTATGGATTGTGGTAAGAGTTGTATGAGTCCCTAATAAAATGTAAAAGAAGAAAAGAGAAAAAAATGATTAGGGCAAAGACTGTACAGATGTGCTTTATACAAGTGATGTATGTATATATATATGAACTGTGAAAAGAATTGTATGAGCCCCAATAAATTGTTAAAATTAAAAAAAAAACTTGAAAAGGAAGGACAGGATGGAATTATATGGACTTATATTTGGAATTATATAATGTGGAATTATATAATAATGAATTATATAATATGGGATTATTATTTTTTTTTTTATTAATGTGTACACTCTGGCTCTGCAAATTTTCCAAAAAGGCAACTTTCCCATGTTTTAAAAAGTAGATTTGATATAAAGATTCCTAAATAGGTAACATGAAAAATTCCCAAATGCAAATCTCATCATTGGGCAAGCTGACCTGCTTCCCCACTGCAACATTCCAGGCCTGTCAGGGAGCAGAGGGCAGGGGCTCAGGCTGGAGGGGACCGAGCCTGGTGGTCCTCTTGGGGAAGAGTAACTGAATTCAATATGAATTAGGAGCTTCCTCCAGTTCCACTTCTGAGGGGGCCCATTTCTTAGGAGTCCAAATCCCTTTCTGGGAGGACAAAAAATCCACCTCGCTGGTTGGGAGCCTCCCAGAATACAACACTTAAGGAGTCTACACTTCAAGTCCCTGCTCTTATAATATGGGATTATATTTGGACTTCTTAAAGACAGAGGAATTATATGGACTTATATTTGGAATTATATAATATGGAATTATATTTGGACTTCTTAAAGACATGTGAATTATATGGACTTATATTTGGAATTACATAATAATGAATTATATAATATGGAATTATATAATATGGAATTATATTTGGACTTCTTAAAGACATGTGAATTATGGACTTATATTTGGAATTATATAATATGGAATTATATTTGGACTTCTTAAAGACATGTGAATTATATGCCAATAAAATTTGAAAAGGAAGGACAGGATGGCTTTGGACTTCTTAAAGACAGAGGAGTAGGATCGGCCATATGGCTAAGCTAGAAACTATGTGAGAAAGGACAAAAAAGACATTGTTAGGTATTAAAAAGCCCATTTTCACTGAGCCAATTCCGATGCACAGTGACCCTACAGGGCAAAGGAGAACTATGTCTTGAAGGCTCTGAGGCTGTAAATCTTTACGGAAGCAGAACCCTACATCTTTCTTCCGAGAGTGCCTGGTGGGTTTGAACAGCTGATCTTTCCCTTAGCAGCACAATGAGTCACTATGTCTACCATGAGGGTGAGCGCTGATGTGCAGGAGAGCTGCCTGTGTTCAGCTGAAGATCTGGGAAACCACCTTCCAGATGAAAATGTAAAGTCACGAGGGAGGTAAAGCAGATGATGACAGGCATTGACAGTGATGCTCTGGAAAGAGTCCATTCCTAACCCTTCATCTAACTTTCATTTACTATTAAACAGCTCGTGTTGAGGACGTGCCAAGTCCCGGGGGTTGATGCTAGCAGGATGACAGAGACACACAGCTTAAAATCTAGTGGAATCGGCAAACAAACAGATAGCAGTGATCTGGAGATACAGACAAAGGGGACCAGCAGCCAGCCTTTCACACAAGCCTGGAGCTCTGTAGTCCAGTATTGAACCCATCGGTCACACGTGGCTATTTAAAGTAGCATTCATGCAAACGAATCCATAGCTCCCTCCACCACACGAGCTACACTTCTGGTGCTCAAAAAACAACATATGACCGGGCAGTTCAGATGGAAAACGTTCCTCCCGTGGCAGCAAGTTCTACTGGATGGGCAGCCTGGATGCCTTTCTCACCTGCGATGTTTGCAGCGGACTCAAACACAGCGCTGAACTCCTCAGGGCCTACAACAGGGATGGTGTGTGGGTGCTGGAAAAGGGAGCACCCTCAGGTTAGGTGGGGAGAGGCCCGATTTAATGAGATTTGAAGTTCCTCAGAACAATAGGTGGCAATAGGGAGGACCCCCTGATAGACAGGAGCAGAGGGGGTCCCCAAAGTAAATTCAGCCAGCCTGGGACTTCACTTTTTTTTTTAAACTCAGACTTTATACCATACATTTGTACCAGACCATTCATCATTGCTAACATTCATGAATGGGGGAAAAAAAAACTTCTTTGCAAGTAGAGTTAAATTCTAAGCACGGTTCAGCCTGAATTGGCACCAAGAGGGGTTGCAAGGAGGAACGGTTCCTTGTAGTTTGTAAATGCATTCAGGCTTGTTTTCAGGGTTTCTTTGATGGGCTCCCCCACTCGGCCTCCACGCGGGGCTGGGAGGGCAGTATCTGAATAGCAAGCAGAGAACTCCGGCTGGGCTGCTTTCTCTGCACAAGCTTGTATTACTTCCCGGTAGGCCTCACACAGCGGGCCCCTTTGCTGTCTGGGGTTGGGGCAAGTTAAGGACTACTCTGCCCCCGGAGCTGTTCTTCCATTGTGTGACCCAAGAGGAATGCCACTTAAATCTAGCCCAGCCACACTGTGTCCTCTAGCGAGAGGGTGTGCAGTCCAAGAGCTCCTGGACTCGGGGATGCTTGGCAGCCCTGGAGCGCAGGTAAACCCACTCCTCTGCGGGCAGACTGTCTGGTTCGGGCCTTTGGGTATGCCGACCTGGAAGTGTTTGTCTTTGAAGTATAGGAATGGTCTCCTTTTCCATGTACCCTCCTCACAAAGATCTCCAATCTCCCCCAAGGCCTCCAGGTAAGTCATTTTAAAGTTACAGTGGTAGATTCTTGTGTGTGGATCCACGTGTACACACACACAGGAGGGTAAGTGAAAAAGTACTGCTACAGAATCATAGAAGCTCTTGTCAAACGAACCACAATTTCAAAACGCAAAGCCCTTTTTTCTCGACATATCCTCCCTGGAGGCCCAGGGTCTTCCGGCGGTCAGGTGGGGGTCGCAGTGTCCGGACCCTCGGCTAAGGAAGCCTGACTCTCATTTCCCAGCACGTCCACGCAGCAGTTTGCCCTCCGATTTTGCTCCTTGTCAATCGTTTCCGAACAACAAGAAGCCCAGGGGGCAAGACCTGGGCTCTGAGGTGGTTGGGGTAAGATGTCCCACTGAAAGTCTCACAGGAGAGCTCTGGGCACCCACGAACAAGGAGCCGTTGACCTGTCGGGATAGACATTTCTCAGTGCACAATCCCCGGCCTCTGTCATCGAAGCCACTCCCATCCCCTTAACACTACTTTCTACTAAGGCTTGTCCCCTGCCCTGTGACACAGATGAGCCCTTTGAATCCAGAAACACAGTCAAGTGCCCTAACTCCTCTGAGCGAGCGAGCAGACCCCTCTCGACTCGGAACTTAATTGGTCCAGAAGATCCTCTTGGAAGCTGCTATTTTGATTGAAACCATTTCTTTTAAGGACCCGGAGGAGATGAACACACGTGTGTTACTGAGGGAACTTGCCTGTCGCCATGCAGCAATAGCAGGGAGGTGTCTGAACATGTTTTGTGGGGGATGCGCTTATCCACGTATGGATTGGCGCCCTAGTTGCAATGTTAGCTGATTTATATGTACATGGAAAAATGGAACAAAAAGATACTGGCATTTTCCCCACAAGCTTTTGAAGCCCCAGGGATATAGCTGGCTGTTACACAGCTTTGAATTTGAGCCCATTTCTCCCGAATAAACCGGTCATTCCTAAGCAAGGTGCCACTGTGGCTCCGTTGCTAATCAACACAAATGCACAAGGGGAGGGCTCCCAAAAGTTCGTGGAAAGATTCCATCATCTTTGAAGTCAATTTTTCCGTGACCTTTTTGAAGCCGCCTTGTGTGTCTGCGTACACATGCCTACAAGAAGGTCAGAGTTGTTCTCAGAATTTGTTTTCGTTTCGGCCCGCATACCAGGTTCACAGAGTCCAGGAACATCACAGCCTGCCTTTTCCCACGCAGCACTCTGGCCTTTGGCGGGGCAAAGCCAACCCTTCCTAGGACCATTCCAAAGGGCCCCAGAATATTCCCTGGGTGACCATCCACCTGCCAGTTAATGAACCCTCCTCTACGGCTTCACAGCTCTCAGTCTGGGAACAGCCCCCTCCCGGCGGCAGCTGGGTTGTTCAGAGTCTGCGGTGGCAACTACAAACGCTATGTAATTCTAATGTGTGAGATGATTTCTGGCTTCCCTCGACTTCTCATTCTTTAATTTTCTTTTGCCAATGAGCATTGTTGACTGATAGGACCCAGTAGTTACAGACCAGCCTCCGGGCTAATTTTCTGTGACAAGCCCGGAGATGCCGGCTGGCTCCACATTATCTCCTGTTGAAGTTAAAAGCTCCAGGTGAAAAGGTAAGGGAAATCTGGCCAGCACGTACCTGTCTCAAGTAGACACCCTCCTTTGCAAACAGTTTGAGGCCCAAAACAACACAGCGCCAGGGGGTCAGAGCGGAACTCTCAAGGCTAATTTAGGTCACTGTTTTTAACTGGTTTTTACAGTGAGGGCCAGCAACACCCCCCACCTCCGCCCCCTCCCCGCAGCGTGGAAGCAACAAGGTGGGTCTCCTAGGTGCAGTGACTGACATCCTGTAAATGTGTAGGTGATCCAATGCCTTCTGAATATTATCTTGTCTGTTTATATTATCTTGTTTATTATCTGAATAGTATCTTGTCTGTTTATATTATCTTGCCTTCTGAATAGTATCTTGTCATTTCCATCTTCTTCAAGTATATGGCATTAGACATTGGTCTGAGATGTTCATTTCCCAGTAGTGACAGATGGGTGACGGGAGAGGATGGGCTAAGGCAGGATGGTGTGGTGGTGAAGACGGGGATGGCAATGAAGGTGATGGTGGTTGCAGTGGTCGGGACGATGGAGCTGGTTTTTGAGCATCTACTATGCACTTGCTGCACTGTCTCATCGAGTCTCAGCTGCTCAGTGTGAAATCAGCATTACTTAAGCGTTGGGTGTAGTGGTTACACATCAGGTTGCTAATCATAAGGTCACTGGTTCAGAACCACGAGGCGCTCCACAGGAGAAAGAGGGTCCTTTTTACTCCTGTAGAGAATTACAGCCCCATAAACTCACCTGGGCAGTTATCCCTGCCCTACAAGGTCGTTCTGAGTTGGAATTGACTCGATGGCACTGAGTTTGCTTGAGTTGAGAAATGTGGGGCTGCTAATCACAGTCAGTGGTTCAAACCCACCAGCAAGCCCAGGGGAGAAAGGTGAGGTTGCTCCTGTGAAGAGTTACAGTCTCAGAACCCCTGTACAGGGTTGCTACAGAGTCAGAATCAACTCGGACCGTAGAGTTTGTTTGTCTCTCTTAGCTACATTTTACAAATGCTATTCTTCCTCACTTAACTCACTGCCACCGGGTCAATTCTGACTCATGGTGACCCTATATTCTTTACAGGGAAAAACACTTTCCGCATAGAGACAGCCTGCATTGGATCCTACCATTGTCAAATGCATCTCTTGAAGCCAAGTGCACAGTATTTCAGGAGATGCATGTGTGTCACCTGCCTTGCGGTAGTTACAACACTGTGCTAGTGCTCCCTTTGACCAGTGAACTCAGTGGAGAATTCACTCCCAGAAGAAGTCAAAATGATCTTTCGTCTTTCTTTTTCACACTGCAGGCTGATCTGTGCATCTCCTACGTGGGGGAATTCTCAGGCCAGCTGTGCTTTTGGCAATAGTGTGCTGTCAAATATTTTAACAGCAGATTCTACAGAAGAAAATAAAAGTACCCTATATGCTCGAGTATAAACCAACCTGAATATCCACCAAGGCATCTACTTTTTCCACAAAATGGCATAAAAATATGCTGAAATCAACAAAAAGAAGTCCACTGGACTGCTGTACATATTGGATAAGACCACAGAAGAGGAGATAAAAATGGTGGTATCCTTCACAATAGCCAAACACAAATGGAAATATCTAGGGATATACCTGACAAAAAGAACAAAATATCTATATGAGGAAACTATAGAACAGTATTGCAAGAAACCAAGAGCGACCTCAACAAATGGAAGAATATCCTGTGCTCATGAATTGGCAGACTCAATATAGTAAAGATGTCAGTTCTGCCCAAGGCACTATATAAGTTTAATGCAATCCCGATATACTTACCCTCATCTTTCTTCAAAGAAATGGAAAAACTGATTACAAACTTCATATGGAGAAAGAAGAAGCACAGAATTAGCAGAGAACTCCTGAAGGAGGACACAGTGGGAGGGCTTGCTTTACCTGACTTTAGCACATACTATACAGTCACAGTTGTCAAAACTGCATGGTATTGGTGCAAGGACAGATACTAAGACCAATGGATAAGAACTGAAAACCCAGAAATAAAATCGTCAGCATACAGACAACTGATCTTTGATAAGGGCCCCCAAAATATTAAATGGGAAGACGATGCCCTCTTTAACAAGTGGTGCTGGAAAAAATAGATATCTACTGGCAGAAAAATGAAGCAAGACCCTTACCTCACTCTACACACAAGAATAAACTCAAGGTGGATCACAGATCTTGAAGTTAAACCCCAAACTATTAGGGCCATCAATGAGGGAATTGGGACCAACTTGAGAACGTTGGTGCAGAGAATACACAGGCTATCAGAAATAGGGAAGGACACAAACACAGAGGAAGCACAAATTGACAAATGGGATATACTGAAGATCAAACACCTGTGTACATCGAAAAAATTCACTGAGAGTAATAAGAGAGCCCATGGACTGGGAAAACATCTTTAGGAATGACACATCAGACAACGGCCTTATTACTAAAATCTACAATACTCTGCTAGCTTCCAAAAAGAAATTTTAAAAAACCTAATTGCCCACTGAGGAGGTGGGCAAAGGACCTGAACAGAAATTTCACAAGGGCAGAAATCCGAATGGCCAATAAATATTATAAAATGTTCCTGATCTTTAGCCATAAGAGAAATGCAAATTAAAACAAAAATGAGGTACCACCTAACACCCTCTAAGGGCCCGATTAAAAAAATCAGAATGCAACAAGTGTTGGAAGGGCTGAGGGGAGACAAGAACTCTCATCCACTGCTGGTGGACCTGTAGGTATGTATGACCACTATGGAAATCGATATGGCGATTTCTAAAACAGATGGAAATCAAGCTACCATACAACCCAGCAACCCCCCTACAGGGCATATACCCAGAAGAGGCAAGAAACAAACCATGCCAGACACCTGTGCTGCAATGTTCATTGCAGCACAGTTCACAATTGCAAGGAGTTGGAAACAACCCAAATTTCCATCAACTGATGAATGGATTAAAAACCTGTGGTACATACATACAATGGAGTACTACGCATCACTAAAAAGCTATGATGCACGCATGAAGCACATCGCTGCATGGGAAGAACTGGAGGAAATCATGCTAAGTGAAGTTAGTCAAGCACAAAGGACAAGTGCAACACGAGTTCACTTCCTTAGCTAAAATAAAAATGTTCAGATCAAGATAGATGGAGAAGCAAGAGTTTTCCCAAACAAGGAAAAACTCAAAGAATACGTTAGAAGAAACCCAGCCCAACAAAAGATCCTTCCCAACCCAGTATGGGCAGAAGACCAACACTCACTAAGCATAAATAAGAGACCACCACATAGAACAACCACACCCAGAGGGCAAAAAAGAGCAAACAGACATAAAGATAGCATTGACTTAAAGATAGAAATACTTGAAAGGCTGCTGAGGTAAGCTTTAAAAAAAAAGGCAAATGGGGCACAGGGAAAAAGCTATGATATACAAATATTCCTGGGGTGAGGACCAGGTAATATGGCAGGGACCAGACCAAATATAGGGATACACATGGTAGACAACTAAAAAAGGAGGTGGGGAAAGGAAAAAAATAATAAAAAAGAAAAGGGTACAGGGGCACAGGGCACTAATCCACCCAATGGGTGGGTATTGTTTGTGTCTCCACAGGGAAAGAGGGACCAGACTTCAACCCGATGCTCCAAGATGTGAATGCGACATGCTGGCGTGGAGTAGGGAAC
Source organism: Tenrec ecaudatus (assembly GCF_050624435.1). Lineage (NCBI taxonomy): Eukaryota > Metazoa > Chordata > Mammalia > Afrosoricida > Tenrecidae > Tenrec > Tenrec ecaudatus. The sequence continues at coordinate 184,679,715 of NC_134532.1, forward strand.
CAGTGGAGAGGTCTGGGGGACCTGCCCCAACCCCAACTAATAAAGGGACATATGTCCCTCCCCTCAGAATAATTTATATCAAAGGACGACACTGAATCTAGAGCTCTGGAAGAGGGGTATATCTGATCAGAGCACACTGCAGCAGATGAAGGGGGAGGGGGAGAGAGTGGAGCACACCAGGTCAGGAGGTCGATGTTCCCAATTAGAACAGCCAGTCCACAGAGAGGACCACATGGCCAGCCCCACTATGAGACACAACATCCCTCACAGACCCATAGCCCTACAGGCGACAACACTGGAGACACAGTGAGGGAATTGCACCCGATCGGATCCCGCCACACCGAGGCAAAACATTAAGGGGTGCAAGAGAACAGCAAGGGAATGGAGTGGTGAGGTCCCTAGGAATGCTGAACGTGGACTTTGGGGCCAGGGCATCGTGCCCCAATAAACTGGACTGGAAAACACTCCTAAAGGCCAACAAACAATCCTTGAACTAACCACAAGCTTTTCTTTCTTGTGTTTTGTTTTTGTCATTGGTTTGTTGTGTATTGTTGCTTGATTGTGCTCTGTCTTGTTTTTGTGCATGTTACTATCTCCGCAGGTCTGTCTAAATAAGATAGGCTGGATGAACAATTGGAGGAGAAAACAATGGGACCGATAATTCCGTAGGAACATGGGAGACAGAGAGGTGGGGAGAAAGGTAGTGGTGTTAATAAACCCAGGGACAAGGGAACAACAAGTGATCCAAATTGGTGTTAAGGAGGTTGTGGGAAGCCTGGTAGGGAATGATCAAGAGTAATGTAACTAAGAGGAATTGCAGAAACCCTGGTGGGGACTGAGCATGATAGTGGAACAAGAGGAAAGCCAAGGGAAATAGAGGAAAGAGCTGGGAGGCGGAGGGCAATTATAGAGGTCTAGATAAAGACATGTACATATGCAAATATATTTATACATGAGGATGGGGAGATAAATCTATGTGCATACACTTATAAGGTTAGTATTACAGTAGCAGAGGGACATCGGACTGCCATACAATTACTCCCTCAATGCAAGAATACTTTCTTCTATTAAATTGGCATTCTATGATGCTCACCTTCCTGACACAACCGCTGAAGACAACCTGGGTGAACAAGCAAATGTGGGGAAGAAAGCTGATGGTGCCCGGCTATCAAAAGAGATAGTGACTGGGGTCTTAAAGCCTTGAAGGTAAACAAGCGGTCATCTAGCTCAGAAGCAACAAAACCCACATGGAAGAAGCACACCAGCCTGTGTGACCACGAGGTGCTGAAAGGATCAGTTATCAGGCATCAAAGAATTAAAAAAAAATCGTATCATTTTGTGCTCACCTCCCTGATATGATCGCTGAAGACAAATGGGTGCATAAGCAAATGTGGTGAAGAAAGCTGATGGTGTCCGGCTATCAAAAGATACAGCATCTGGGGTCTTAAAGGCTTGAAGGTAAATAAGCGGCCATCTAGCTCAGAAGCACAAAGCCCACATGGAAGAAGCACACCAGCCTGTGCGATCAAAAGGTGTCAAAGGATCAGGTATCAGGCATCATCAGAACAAAAATGTTACCATACTGAATGAGCAGGGGAGTGCGGAGTGGAGACCCAAAGCCCATTTGTAGGCCACTGGACATCCCCTTAGAGAAGGGTCTTGGGAGGAGATGAGACAGTCAGGGTGCGACGTAGCAACTATGAAAAATACAACTTTCCTCTAGTTCCTAAATGCTTCCTCCTCCTCCCTCCCACTGTCATGATCCAAATCCTACCTTGCAAGCCTGACTAGACCAGAAGAGGTACACTGGTACAGATGGGAACTGGAAACACAGGGAATCCAGGGCGGATGATCCCCTCAGGACCAGTGGTGTGAGTGGCGATACTGGGAGGGCATAAGGAGGATGGGTTGGAAAGGGGGAACCTATTTCTTCTTTTTTTTTTAAACATTTTATTAGGGACTCATACAACTCTGATCACAATCCATACATACATCAATTGTGTAAAGTGCATCTGTATATTCTTTGCCTTCATCATTTCAAAGCATTTGCTCTCTACTTAAGCCCTTTGCATCAGGTCCTCTCTTTTTCCCCTCCCTCCCCGCTCCCCCCTCACTCATGAGCCCTTGATAATTTATAAATTATTATTTTTTCATATTTTTCCCTGTCCGATGTCTCCCTTAACACCCTTTTCTGTTGTCCACCCCCCAGGGAGGAGGTCACTTGTAGATCCTTATAATCGTGGCCCTCTTTCCAACCCACTCACCCTCTACCCTCCCAGTATCGCTCCTCATACCCCTGGTCCTGAAGGTATCATCCACCCTGGATTCCCTGTGCCTCCAGCTCCTATCTGCACCAGTGTACATCCTCTGCTGTATCCAAACTTGCAAGGTAGAATTCGGATCATGATAGTTGGAGGGGGGGGAGGGAGGAGGGGAGGAAGCATTTAGGAACTGGAGGAAAGCTGCATTCTTCATCGGTGCTACATCGCACCCTGACTGACTCACCTCCCCTCGGCCCCTCTGCAAGGGGATCTCCAGTGGCCGACAAATGGACTTTGGGTCTCCACTCTGGACTTTCCCCTTCATTCATTATGGTAAGATTTTTATTTCTGATGATGCCTTATACCTGATCCCTTCTATACCTCGTGATCACACAGGCTGGTGTGCTTCTTCCACGTGGGCTTTGTTGCTTCTGAGCTAGATGGCCGCTTGTTTACCTTCAAGCCTTTAAGACCCCAGACACTATCTCTTTTGATAGCCGGGCACCATCAGCTTTCTTCGCCACATTTGCTTATGCACCCATTTGTCTTCAGCGATCATATCATGGAGGTGTGCATCCAATGATATGATTTTTTGTTGTTTGATGCCTGATAACTGATCCCTTCGGAACCACGTGATCACACAGGCTGGTGGGTTCTTCCATGTGGACTTTGTTGCTTCTCAGCTAGATGGCTGCTTATTTACCTTCAAGGTTTTAAGATCCCAGTCACTATCTCTTTTGATAGCCGGGCACCATCAGCTTTCTTCACCACATTTGCTTCTTCACTCACTTTGGCTTCAGCGATTGTGTCGGGAGGGTGAGCATCATAGAATGCCAATTTAATAGAAGAAAGTATTTATGCATTGAGGGAATGCTTGAGTAGAGGCCCAAGGTCCTTCCACCACCTTAATACTAAACCTATAAATATAGGCACATAAATCTATTTCCCCATCCTCATATATATATTTGCATATGTACATGTCTTTATCTAGACCTCTATAAATGCCCTTTGCCTCCTAGCTCTTTCCTCTATTTCCCTTGACTTTCCTCCCGTCCCACTATCATGCTTTGTCCCCACTTGGGTTTCAGCTATACCTCTTCGTTACCTTACCCTTGATCATTCTCTCCCAGGTCTGCCATATCCACCTCACCACCGATTTGGATCCCTTGTTGTTCCCTTATCCCTGTGTTTGTTAACACCAATTCCTTACCCCCACCTCCCTCTATCCCATGTCCCCCTGGAACTGTCAGTCCCATTGTTTTTCCTCCAGATAGTTCATCCAGCCTATCTATTTAGACAGACCTGCGGAGATAATAACATGCACAAAAACAAGGCAGAGCAAAACCAAGCAACAGTATACAACAAAACAACAACAAGAAACCATTGACGAAGAACAAAACAAAACACATCAAGAAAGAAAAGCTTGTAGTTAGTTCAAGGATCATTTGTTGGCCTTTAGGAGTGTTGTACAGTCTGTTGTGGTACCACGCCCTGGCCCCAAAGTCCACTGTCAGCATTCCCTGGGGACCTTGCTGCTCCATTCCCTTGCTGTTCTGTTGCACTCCCCCCGTGCTTTGCCTTGGTGTGGTGGGATCAGGTTGGGTGCAATTCCCACACTGTGTCTCCGGTGCTGTCCCCTACAGGGCCATAGGTCAGTGAGGGACCTCATGTCACATAGTGGGGCTGGCCTTGTGGTCCTCTCTGTGGACTGGCTGCTCTAATTGGGGTCATCATCCTCAGGGCCTGGTGGGCCAGGATGTGCTCCACTCTCTCCTACAGGGGAACCGATTTCAAGGATCTGCATGTAACCTCCTCCTTGGGGGACATACAACAGAAAAGTGGGAGAAGGGAGATGTGGGACAGAGCAAGATATGACAAAATAATAATTTATAAATTATCTGGGGTTCATGAGGGAGGGGAGAGTAGGGAGGGAGGGGAAATACGAGGACCTGATGCTAGGGGCTTGGGTGGAGAGCAAATGTTTTGAGAAGGATGAGGGCAATGAATGTACAAATGTGCTTTACACAATTGATGTATGTATGGATTGTGATGGGAGGTGTATGAGTCCCTAATAAAATTATTTAAAAATGTGCTGTTAAGTTCGGCGTATACTCGAGTATATATGGTGTATTATAAATATTACTGATGCTCCAATGTTACTGATATACAGGATGTGCAGCATAGTTTAAAATAAAATATGTAATGATGTACACTGTACACTCTATGTAGATGCTTGGTCTCCAGGGAAGGCTTTCATTGAGTTTTGCCTGGCCCTTCATGCCAGAATCAACTTATGATGCCAAACCCCTACCTCTCTGTTGATGGATAACACTCTCTAATGCTTTCATTTAAGGTCACAAGATAAAAGTGAGACCCTAACAAGGGTCTGCTACATTGAAGTTTCTCTTTTATTCATGACATTAGCAAATTCTTTGGTGAGTTGTTCAGTTTTTGAATATTGGAAAAATATTTTTCAAGAAATTCTTTTTGGTGTTGTTTCCAATGTAACAGCTGAAGCCTAAATACGTTTTTCATTCTAATTTGATTAACACTTTCTTCATCACTTAATTGTAAGTCTTAGACAAGTAAGAAAAAAATAAATCAAGACCCGTTTTATAGCATTTGCCAATTTGTTAAATTGGCAAGTGCTAAGCGTGTAAATGTTCTTATCCCTTGCCAATTCCTAGCTGCCAAGAATAAGTCAGTGAACTAAAGCTGGAAAGAGGCAGGCAGTAAGTAGCACATCATAATGAGTCATTCCACTGCGAAGATGCACGAGATGTCAATAACCGCAAGAGCATATATCACAGATGGTGCTTGGCTACCACTGCCAACTGCTCTGAGAGGGAGCCTAGTAGAGGGTCTCGGTAGAGTGGTGCAGCGGTTACACAGTCAACTCCTAATCTGAAAGTCAGCAGTTTGAAACCACCAGCTGCTCCTTGGGAGAAAGATGAGGCTTTCTACACCTGTGAAGAGTTACAGTCTGGGAAAACCAGAGGGGCAGTTCGACCTTGTCCTGACCTATGACCCCACAGCAGGTCGAATTTGAGGTAGACTGGGAGAGACTTGTTGAACAGAACTCTGAACCATAAGGGATCAGAATTCCTGGTTGGATAGAGACTGGTGGAACTCCAGCAACTGTGAGCCCTGGTCACCGGCCAGGTCTGGAGCGGAACCCAACTCACCGCTGTGGCTCCATTTTCAGTCCAGCGAGAACCAGGTCCGTAAGGGGAACAACCATACTAGTGAGATGTCAGCGCTGACCCCAGGACTAAGTTCAGGAGGGAGGAGGAACGGAAATAGGAACCCCAGAGAGGAAGTGAGGCAAGGACACTCGGGGCTGCGGCGACACAATGCGTGTGAGCAATTGAACGCATCACTGAGGACCTGCTCCTGAAGACTTCACCTACTTCCCAGTAAAAACGGGGCTGGCCGCGGGTAAGAGAACACAGGATCACAGTTAGGCGTGACACACTTGGGACATTCATTATGGTTCCATGTAGCATGGTTTATTTAATGATGCTTAAGATCATTTAGCTTTTAATATTATCTCGCAAAATTCCTGAATCATCGCCAAGACTCCAGTCGATCCTGTCTGCTGCCAGGAGATGGATTCAGAGTCCTCAGGCAACTTTCCCTCAGTCTCACAACCCTTGCTAGCCTCACAAGCCTCCTGATGTGGGATTTTAATAATTTCTTTTTCCCAACTTCCTTGCGCTGCTCACTGGAAGGTCAGCAGTTCGAAACCATCAGCTGCTCCGTGGGAGACAGACTCAGCTTTCTACTCCTATAAAGAGTTAGTTACAGTGTCAGAAACCCACAGGGGCAGTGCTACCCTGTTGGAACCCGAACTGAGTCCATGGCAGGCAGGGTTTTCTTGTCTTTTTCTGAGTGAGTAACTCAGGGGGTGACTTGTCTCTGTTCAGCACCAAGTTCTCTCCCTGGATTCACTCCCTGCCAGTTGAAGGATGAGTCCAGGAATCAAAAGGTTAACTGATCGCCCAAGGAGAATTCACAGGCTGCCAAGCGACAATACATTTTCTTGAGTATATGAAAGACTTATTTGACTACCAAATACTGCCGTTTTCATTTCATCTCAGGAATTATAAAGGACAGTGGGGGGCGGGTGTGTGTTAAATTGGTAACAGGAAAGCTTTGGCACCAGTCCGACGAGGGGCCTCCAGAAGTGAGTAGTTGCCGTGGGAATCATGGGTTGTTTATTACGGGCCAGAAGTTAGGCCCGCAGCGGCTTCCTGCGGCCTCAGTACACTTCATAGCTGTATGGGGCCACTTCGTGTGGGTGAGAGGTCACCTTTCCATTCCATGTATAGCACAACATGTACCAGAGAGAAAATATGTTCCAAAGGTTTTGGTACTCTAACAGACCTTGCCTTAGAACATTGATCCTTAACACGTTAAGTTCCACACCTGTGTGTCAGCCCCTTATGACGTTTTTAAAAAGTGGACATATAAGGACACAAAGCAAGCCAGTAAAGATGCAAAATGTTCTATCTTTTTATAAGCTGCGAAGTAGAAGCACAACCACCGCTGAGTTCACAGGCTCCTTGTAGGAGAGGAAGTAACACGTTTATTGAGTCCAGTGGGTCCCAAGTGGGCCAGTACAGGGGGCCCTGGAATGATCCAGGGGTCTAAAAGCAGATACATTCATTTTATCCTGGATAGTGGGCTATCTGTACTGTACTGTACAGTACAGATGTTTTTTTCTTCTTTTTTTACATTTTATTAGGGGCAGATGTTTTTAATTGCCAAGGTACACAGAGTCAATGACTTTTTGCTTAAATTTTTTTTTTCTGAGTAGGGGGTGCGGTAGGCCAAATGCCTTTGTGGACCTATGGTTTAGCCCATTGAACTCACCTCGCTTAGTGGTTACACATTAGGGAGCTTGCTAACTGCAAGGTCAGCAGTTCGAAACCACCATCTGCTTCTGGGGAGAAAGATGAGGCTTTTTGCTCCCCTGAAGTGTTAAGGTCTCAGAAACTCATAGGGGCAGTTTTACTCTGTCCTAGAGGGTCGTTATGAGTCAGCATTGACTCGATGGCAGTGAGTTTTGGTTTTGAGCCCAGTGTCTTGGGTAAACATCTATTCTTCACAGCTGGAACGAACACTGCATTCTTCTCTCTTCACCTCAGCTCATGTTCAACCGTGCTAGTTACCGACAAAGCATGAATAAAGCAGCCAGCTTCCTCCTGCCTCTGTGTGGGGAAGCAGCAGGCTGAATGGATTCCATTCTCTTCCTGCCCCTCCAGAATACAGTTTGCTGCAGTGATCAACCCAATCAAAGCTGACGGAAGTGATTCTAAAAGCTCACTAATCAGATTATTTTACACACATTTATAAACTATTATCTCCAGGGACACTAAAATTAATCTGTAACTCACAGACAATTTCAGAAAACACCAAGAGTTTCAAGTGCAGAAGGGATAATAGAAACTAGAAGTCACACTACCATTAAAACATAAAATTATACCAAAACAACAAACAAAAGCCAAACTCACTGCCACCGATCAAGGTTGACTCATAGCAACCTTATAAGACTGGCTAGAACTGTATCTTCTCCGCCCCCCCCCCCATGATTGTGAGTTTCTGAGACTGTAACTCTTTATGGGAGTAGAAAGGCTCATCTTTCTGCCACGGAGCGACAGGTGGTTTCAAACTGCTGACCTTGCAGGTAGCAGGTCAGTGTTTAACCACCAAGCTCCTAAGGCCTGGGAGTAAGGAATCCCTGAGGGCCCTGGAAGAAGGGGGGTAGGGGGAACTGAGAGCAACGATGACTGTATGACCCCACCGATGGGAACAAGTAAGGGAATGGTAGGTGAATGGATACATTGGATGGTGTAAGACATGGAAACACACACGGTATTACCAAGACTTCCTGGCGGGGGAGGGAGGGACAAAGGGGAGCTGATCTCAAAGAGATCAAGAAGAAAGAAAATGTTTTGAAAATTGTGGTGGCAGCGATGGAACAACTATGCTTGGTCTAATTGAATGATGGCTTGTTATATTTGTAAGAGCTAGCAATAAAGTGATTTAAAAAATATACAGCGTGACTAATAATCATGTGGCTGGGTAGAAAATAAAAAGAAAGAAATATATGCAAGTCTGATAGCTGAAACACGAGGAAAAATAACTGGTGGTTGTAATCGTACGCTATTGTTAGGAGTTGTCGGCTCTGACTCATGTCGACTCTACATACCACAGAATGAAACATTTCCTGGTCCTGGGCCACCCTCACCAAAGGAGCTTGATCTACAATAAACACATTTATGTAACACATTTTGGGGTGCAATTTACTGTGTGTTTTGGAGGAAAGCACAGAACTTAGCCTAGAAACATTGTAAAGCATTAAGGAATTAGATAATATATGGTTAATTTTTCATTACTCAAATTTAGAGGGTTGCATTCCTGATTCTATATTACCATGTTTCATAAAAGCGCAAGCTAGTTCCTGAAGTAGAAGTTATTCTAAATTGGGAAGAGGGAAGGGAGAGCACATAATAAAAATAAACCAACTATGACTAGTCGCCAGTTAAAAATCCCAAACTATGAACAGTGAGTCAGATTACCCAAACTGGATTTTAAAAAATAATTTAAAAAATAGTTATCTGTGAGTGTACTTAACACACGCACACACCCTGACGTTCAAAGTAGGAAGTTTTCTTTCCCCACGAGTTTACATAATTGTTCATGGGAACAGTTCCTTAATTTATTGTATCTTTTAATTTGAGTACACACCGCTATTCCATTTCATATGCATTTCTAAGAAATGTCAAGTAAACGTATAGGGCCCCTCTCTCTAATTCAATCGACAGACTCTCATGTCCCCAGACTGTAGTGCGCGTTTGAGAGGCCGACAAATAGTTCATTGAGGAAACAAAATAAGGTTCCTATGACCCCTTAGCCGCGCCCTGTATTTCTCACCTAAGAGGGCTTGGTCTCTTCCTCCCCGTGCGCATCGGCTGGACGAGTGGCTCAGAGGGCTGCTGACCGCTGGGAAGAAGTTTCTTACCTCACCAGGCGTTTGACCTCATGCTCACTGGGCTGTTCTGCTAGTTCTCCATTCCTGTCCCCTCAAGGGGTGCCTTGAAGGCTTGAACCTCAAGGCTACAGTCCTAGCAGGTTCTTTGAACTTCACTCCGTTGTGTAATAGGTAAAAGGCAAACCTAAAACCCAGTCCTGCAACCTCTAAGGCGGGGTGGGGCTGCAGGTTGGCTGTCGCTTAACAAAAGCAAACACTCCACACCAATCGTGGCTAAGGTACAGTCATGGCATTTTAAATATAAGGAGCAGCACACTGTCCCTTGCGAGGACATGAGTGATAACATGAAATCCCTTAGTCCATGCTCTTCAGGGTTAGGCAGTTCACCAGCCACTCAGGGGGAGAAAGATGAGCCCCACCTCATAGTAGGTCTGGTTGGGTGAGGCAAAAGGGACTCGATGGCAATGGGGTGTGGGTGGGGCTTGTATGATCTCTAAAAGGAACCCAGAGGGTGCTGTGGGTTAGGTTTGGGGTGCTAACCACAAGGTAGGTAGTTCAAACTCACCAGTGATTCCATGAGAGGAAGAAGAGAGAAATTCTGCTCCTGTAAAGAGTGATAGGCACGGAAGCGTCAGACTGGACTGCTCTGTGTCTGAATGGACTACGGGTAGTTGGTGGTTTCAAACTTCTGACCTACTGGTTAGCAGTCCAATGCATAACTACTATACCAGGGCAACTGAGTAAAAAACAGTAGTTGGAAAACATTGCCTTGGTGATAGAACTAAATGATAGAGTTTCACAAGAATAAAGATTTCATCGCAATTACCTTTTTCCAACAGCACAGAGAGTGATTATATCTATGAACTTCTCCACAGGGTATATATAGAAATCAAGTTGATGGCATCTGTGGGAAGAGATGATGGAGAAGCTCAATATCAACAGCTATAACCCAGGACAGGGGCTGACTGTGGGGAAAAAACCATCAATTGCTTGTATGTACGTTCAAGTTGAAGCAGAAAAAAACTTTAAAGTCCATGACAGTCAAAATACAATCTTGGGTCTATTTCACCTGAATTTCAAGAACATTTTGAGAATAGATTTGACACATTGAACCCGATGAGCTGTGTGAGGTCATCAAGCCCATCATACCTAAAGAAAACCAAAGTTCATTAAAAAGACGGGGAAGAAAAGATCAAAGGAGATGTCAGAAGAGACTCTGAAACTTAGTCATAAAGTAGCTAAGACAAACGGAAGAAATGATAAAGTCAAACAACTGAATGGAAAATTTCAAAGGGAAGCTCAAGAAGAGAAAGGCAAGTATTATAACACAATGTGCAAAGGCCTCGAGTTAGAAAACCAAAGTGGAAGAATATGCTCAGCCTCTCTAAAACAAAGAACTGAACAAAAATTTAAAGTCTCAAATTGAAACATCGAAAGATTCTATGGGAAAAATATGGAATGATGCAGGAAGCAGCAAAAGAAGATAGAAAGAATCCACACGGAGCCCCGGCACCAGAAATAGTTGCCATCGAGTCATTTCAAGAGGTAGCATATCAACAAGAACCACCAGTCCTGAAGGAAGAAGTTTAAGCTTCACTGAAAGCATTAACCCACAACAAGGCTCTAGGAATTGATGGAATACTAATCGAAATATTTCAACAAGCTAATAAACCACTTTTCTACGCTAGGAAATTTGGAAGACAGCTACTTAGCCAACTAACTGAAGCAACCCATATTTGTACCTATTCCAAAGAGAAGTTACCCAACAGAATGTTCAGATTACAGAACAGTATCTTTATAATCACATGCAAGTAAAATTGTGCTGAGGATCATCCAACAAGGGATGCAGGAGTACATTCACAGAGCACTGCCGGAGGTTCAGGCCAGATGTAGAAGAAAGCATGGGACAAGAGAGATCATTGCTGATGTCAGATGGATCTTGGCTGAAAGCAGAAAGCTGTTTGTATTTTATTGATTATGCCAAGGTATCTGACTGTGTGGATCATAACAAAGTATGGGTAACCTTGGGAAGGATGGGAATTCCAGAACACCTCACTGTGCTCATGCTGACCTTGTACATGGCCGTTTGTGTGAACTGGGCAACCCTGCATGGTTTACAATGAAGAAGGTGTGCATCAGGCTGTATCCTCTCACCATACTTCTCCAAACTGTATGCTGAACAACTAATTAGAGAAGGTGGGTTATATGAAAAAAAAAACACGGCATCAAAGCGGGAGGAAAGCTTATTAATCTGTGATATGCAGACGACACGAGCTGGCTTGCTGAAGTGAGGGGCAACTGAAGCGCTTGCCAATGCGGATCAATGACTGTAGCCTTCAGTCTGGATTACAACTCAACGTAAAGAAAACCAAAATCCTCACAACTGACCCAAGAGGAAACATAATGCTAAGCAAAGAAAGGACTGAAGTAAGTTGTCAAGGGTTTTGTCTTGCTTGGATCCGCAGTCAAGAGCACACTTGCATTAAGTAAATCTGCTCAAGAGCTCTTTAAAATGTTGACAAGCAAGAATGGTACTTTGAAGACTAAGGCGTGCCTGACCCTGGTACTTTCAATCGCCTCACACGCATGTGAAAGCTGGACATCACAAACAGACTGAAGGAGAATCCCTGCTTTTGAATTATGATGCTGGTGAAGAACATGCAAAGGGTTATGGGCTGTCAGAAGAACAAACAAAGATGTCTTGAAAGTACAGGCAGAATGCTCCTTAGAGGCAAGGATGGCGAGACTTGACCAGGCAGGGTTTCATTCTATTGCACATACGGTTGCGATGAGTCAGGACTGATTCAAAGGCACACACAGGACTGATTCAAAGACACACACACACACACACACACACACACACACACACACACACACACACACACACACGAAATACCCCAGTTACTCGAATGTTGGCTCCAGTGGACTTGTTTTAATTTTCTTCACCTTCAGCCCGAACTCATATATGAGCAGTGGATGATCTGTCCACATTCAGCCCCTGGCCTCCTATTAGCTGCTGAGGTTGAGGTTTTCCATAATCTCCTCCCATTCGCTCACTGCCACAGAACGGTTCAGATCACAGTGGCCCCATAGGGCATCATAGAACTGGCCTGTGGGTTTCCAAGACTGGAACTCCTTACAGAGGACAAAAACCTCGTCTTTTTCCCGTGGGATGGCTGGTGGTTTCGAACGGCTGACCGTGAGGTTAAGAGGTGCAACCACTCTGCCACCAGTCTCTCCCTACAGCTGTAGTCAATTTGACTTCTGTGTATTCCACCTGCAGTAGCCCATGTGCATAGTCACCGTACGTGTGGTCAAAAAGTTATATGCAAATTTCTATCATGTGATCCACAGCTCTGTGTCTATTTTCCATATTTTCCAAGTACTGTTCCTTCCTCTTTGTTTCCAACTTTTGCATTCCGATGGTCAGTTATTATCAATGTGTCTTGATTAAGTGTTTGATCAATTTCAAACGGAAGACACTGAATTCTTCAATGTCTGCCTCGCTAGCTTTAGTGGTTTTTGCATAAATTTGAATAATTCTGTATTGACTGGATTTCCTTTGATGCATATAGATATTATCCACTCATGGACAGCACTGTACTTCAAGATAGATCTTGAAATGTCCCTTTTGAAGATGAATGGGACCCCATTCCTCCTGAATATGTCATTCCTGGCACAGTAAACCACAAGATTTTTCTGATTCACAAGGTCAGTACCAATCCATTTCAGCTCACCAACTCCTAGACTATCAATCTTATTGTTCCATTTCATTTTAGATGACTTCCAATGTTCCGAGATTCATGCTTTGTACAGTTACTGGTTGTCCGATTCTTATTTGATGTCCGCAGCTGTTTCTTCTCGTTTTGGGTTGTGCTCCAGCACATGCAGGTCCTGAAGGTTTTCCTCTGTGGTTGTCCTCGGCCCGCAGCCTGGCGGTTGCTTCTACTTTGAGCAGGCAGCTCTTCTCAGTCACATTTTGCAGGCTCCCTGACCTCAGGGGTTCACCTTCTGGCGCTAGCTCAGATCATGTCCTGCTACTGTTCACTGGGCTTTCAGTATCTGGAGACCTGCATTCCTAAGGTTTTCGGTGGTTCATTCCTCATGTTCTTTCTTGATAGTCTCTTCTCAGTCTGGAGCTCTGTTGAAAGCTGCTCACTTTGGGCGATCGCGCTGGTATTTGAAACAGCAGTGCCGTAGCTTCCAGCCTCACAGCAACACACCAGCCACCACAGGAGGAGCGAGGCTTAGAGAGTCAGAGACACCACCTTCAGACCTCGATGGAGGATACATGGAAGAACAGTAGCTTTGCAGGTTAATATTTGTGCCTAATCAAAGCTTCTTGTGATTTGATAGCAATATTTTCCATTTAATGTTGTATTAAAAACAACAATAAATATGTTGTCAACCCCATGTGTCAGAGTGGGAAGTACCCCACAGGGTTTTCAGTGGCTGATTTTTTGGGAAAGAGATGGGTAGGTCTTTCACCCTAGGTGACTTAAACCCCAACCTTTAGGTTAGCAGGTAAGAGCATCAGTCATGGAGGGGCAACTTGTTATATGCTACAATAGATAACCTATCTTAAGGATGGAACAGAGTCCTATGTCTGGAAAATTGCCGGGCCTGACTCACGTGTTATCTCTTGTATAGGGTCTGTCGGTAGAAGACTCTGGTGCCTCGTTTAGCTTTTGAAGAATCTACCAAAATCACAGTTTGAATCAAGTAGCTGCACCCTCAGAGCTAGCTTGCCTCGCCTACTTTACTTCCCGTGGCTTCTCCTCCCCCATGCACTTTACTTCCCGTGGCTTCTCCTGCCCATCCACTTTACTTCCCGTGGCTTCTCCTCCTCCATCTACTTTACTTCCCGTGGCTTCTCATCCTCTGCCCACTTTACTTCCCGTGGTTTCTCCTCCCCCATCTACTTTACTTCCTACGGCTTCTCCCCCCATCCACTTTACTTCCCGTAGTTTCTCCTCCCCCATCCACTTTACTTCCCGTGACTTCTCCTCCTCTGTCCACTTTACTTCCCATGGCTTCTTTTCATCCACTTTACTTCCTGTGGCTTCTCCTCCCCCATCCACTTTACTTCCCGTGACTTCTCCTCCTCTGTCCACTTTACTTCCCATGGCTTCTTCTTCCCCATCCACTTTACTTCCCGTGGCTTCTCTTCCCCCACCCACTTTACTTCCCGTGGCTTCTCCTCCCCCATCCACTTTACTTCCCGTGGCTTCTCTCTTGCAGGAGTAGCAACAGCTCTACACCCTTTATAGCCCCCAAACAAATACCCTTTGTTTTTTTCAACACTCCCATTTTCATTTCTTTTAAGCGAGCACATCTTCAAACTGGCGTCAACACTGATGCCATCTAGAACCTGGAGCTGTTGTATCATTCCAGAAGCTCAAGGCTGTTGGTCCAGACCTCACCATTCCTTCCCCTTTTTAGAACCTTAGGGCCCCCTCACCCTCTTTAGCACCCACCAGGCCCGTTCACACCTCTTGGTGTATTCAAGGGTGACCTCACCCTCTTCCAGCACCCACAGGGCAGTTCACACCTCTTGGCTTATTCAAAGGTGACCTCACCCTCTTCCAGCACCCACAGGGCAGTTCACACCTCTTGATGTATTCAAAGGTGATTGGCAGTTCTCAGCACTCCTTGAGGAGTCTGCTTTAGGTAGACGTAGGAAGTACTAGATATCTATTGAACATTCACTTTATTTGTACAAAGCCCTTTCCTGAGGAAGCTTTACTAAGGTAACAAGCTACTGAAGCAATGGCTCTCTGTTGTGATGGCCAGCTTCCACACCAGCCCCCAGGGCTGGAGCTAGGCTGACACTGTGTGGCCAGGAGGACAGGACTGACGGTCAAGGCTAGGTTAGGAAAGCCATCGCTCTTTCGGCGATGCACACTTGAGTCCTCCTCTCTTGGGGAGCCATCTGCTGAGCGATGAGTTGGCCCGAGGCCCCTGGAAGCAGGAAGGGCATGGCCAGTTCTTGGAAGCCCCAGTCCATCTTCAGATGGCTAACACCCCCCGCCTAAAGTCTGACTGCAACTAAAGCAAGAAGGCCCAACTGGGTGCTCTCTGACTCCTGCCTCAGAAACGGTCAGGGCTGGTGCTTCTTGCTGTGCTAAACCACTGAGCCGAGGGCTGACTTGTTCAGCTGCAGGAGATAACATACTTGGAGAATGCATGTCCTCTTCTCAACTGGCCTCAAGATGGACAATGTCATGCGGGCAAAGGGTCTTAAAGAAGGAGCCCACTTTATAGTTCCCTTGCCACTCCTTGACTTTTCCTTTTTGAAAGGCAGAGGGGCTGCATGTATACACTTGCGTATACAATGCACAGTGAGGAAATTCTGGTTCATTTTTGGAAGAAACCCTGGGCAGCAAATGACCTTTGGTCTTATGGGACCACAGACACTGCGTGGAAAAGTCTAGTACCTCCTCCAGGAAATGGACTCGACATCTGTTGTATGTATGAGGGGGCTTTGAAAAAGCTTGTAGGAAACTTTCCATCATGTTTATGTTCCATTCCTTCATGAAGTCTTGGAAGCTCACTTGTCCCAGGTTCAAGGGTGCCAGTGACATCACTGTTTGCTCGCAGCCCACAAGCCCATGCCGACTCATAGTGGCCCCTTGGAACAGGAAGAACTGACCCTGTGGGTTCCCAAGATTGTAACTCTTTATGGGAACAGAAAGCCCCAACCTTCTCCCTCCGACTGGCTGGTGGTTTCGAACTGCTGACATTGCAGATCTCAGCCCCACTTGGAACCACTATGCCACCAGGGCTCCACGTTACTGTTAAGGACTATTTTACTGAAGAGTACACATGTGATCCCTGAGTAAAGCACGTGGCTGGCGGATAACCAAAAGAGTGAAGGCCTGAGTCCCCCAGAGATATTTCGAAAGATCAACTCAGGGATCTACTTTTGATAAATCAGCAGCCATCGAAATAAACCTCACCTGAGAGAATAAGGAAGGGGGCAAGCCTCATTTTGCTATAGCGCCTTTTATCATCATCTTTTATATTGCAGCAAGCCATATTTCTTGTTCTTAAAATTCTCCAATGATGTTTTAGAAACTTAAAAAACAAAACCAATTCTTGTCTCCCTTTTACAATTGGCCAGGGGCAGTATCTTTCAAACTGGCCATGGTCCATAAGTCAATTCAGCATTTGTTGAAAAAAGAGTAAAACAATAAGCAGACTGCACGACTCAAACTGCCACTCAGGAAAACGTGGCCCATTGTATTTTCTGAAGTTACTTTTCCATTCCAAACATTCTTCTGAATACAACAAGACCTTGAAGTCCCTCCCACTGAATGGTGAGGCCTGTCTCCTCCTTACAAATGTGGATGGACCCGTGTATGGCTCAACCAGTGGGTACTGCAAACATTTGGGCCTTTCCCGAGATTACTTCCTGGCACTGAGTCAATTCTGACTCACAATGACTCCACAGGACAGAGCAGAACTGCCCTGGTGGGCTCCTGAGACTGTCACTCTTTACAAGAGCAGAAAGCCTCATCTCTCTCCTGGGGAGCAGGGGAGCAGTTGGTGGGGTTGAACTGCTGACTCTGCAGTTAGCAGCCCAACACAAGATGCCCTGCATTTTCACATTGTCCTCTTAGGATGCTTGATCCTGGGACCAAGCAGTCAATAGAGAGGACTCAGGCCCCAGCCCAGGCGGGGCTCTTGGCACTCAGCCGCTCCAAACTGGCAGCGACGTAAGGCGCTCTCTTGAGGATGGTTCTGAAGCCCCATGGGAGCTACTCAAGCTGACACCCTAAGGAGCAGAGGCTGCATGTCCCCCCAGATTAGGGACTCCAGAAGGACAGGTCAAAAAAAGTTATAAAACAAAAATATTTGTTTTGGGGTGATTTGTTATGCAGCAGACACCCAAACATACAATTTTATCAATCTATTTTAGATGTGTTTGTAAGGTTGTTATAAAATGTACTATTTTATTATGGGTCATAGTAAAAGTCATGGGATTAGGAGGCCCACATAACAAGAGATCAGAAGTGCCATTAGATCGAGATCCAGTGAGTGCCGCTTTTAGCCACTAGATACAATCTGAAAACACACTCAGAAATCCTGTGCTAATATTCTATTTAGTATAGGTTGATTAGTAGCTGCATAGCACCGTTTTTTCCCCCAGGAATTTTGTGTATTTTGTTGTTAGTGTTGAGTCTTTGCCTAGCGGAGCATACACCCATGTAACCGTTTCTGCATGTGCATTTTATGACAGTGACGGCAGCCTTCGAGCTCTGTGACCATTCACACTTCCCTTTCCTCAGTTGCTCTTCCCTCATCGAGGCACGTTCTTGGCTCCCCCAGGTGCTCTTGTCCAGTTGGTCCCACATACGTACG
This sequence comes from Tenrec ecaudatus, assembly GCF_050624435.1. Classification (NCBI taxonomy): domain Eukaryota; kingdom Metazoa; phylum Chordata; class Mammalia; order Afrosoricida; family Tenrecidae; genus Tenrec; species Tenrec ecaudatus. Next base: position 184,697,337 of record NC_134532.1, read on the forward strand.
TAGTTCTTCAAAGAGAACACTGGTCAAGGCAGACTTTGTTTTTCTACCTAAGCAAAATTATTTTTACTAGTTAAGGTGAACTAAAGCTTTTAGAAGACTTCAGAGATATTTTTGTTGTAAAGTTTACAAGCAATCTCAGTCATCGTTTCATGGGTTTATCTACCCGCCATGGTGCTAGAAAGTCTAGAGTTTGTGGGAATTTTAAATTTTGTTCTGTGTGTCTCTCCTTTTGGTCAGGATTCTTTAATCAAAATGTTCAGCAGTGATAGCCAGGCACCATCTAGTTCTTCTGGTCTCCTGACAGAGGCGGGAACCAGCCACACACGCTGTATCTTCCTTCCACTTTTGACTCTCATTCTTTCTCTGTGGTTTCCAGATGAAGAGTCAGCAATTGTGCCTTGGATGGCTTTTGGCCAGCTTTAAATGCCCATGAACGAGGACATAGCCAGCAGTGGGATTCAACTGTTTAACAAACTGTTCGCTGCCCTAATGACTGTTTTAGGAAAAAAAAAGGATATGCCAGAAGGTAGTTTGTTATTTCATATAGCTAATCCTTAAATAATAAAAGAGGTATACAGACTAGACTGAGTTTTCGAATATTAATGAACAATGTTAAATAATACCTGAACAAAAACAGAAAAAACGGTTAAGATTATTTCCTTAATGCTTCTTGATTGTCATGCACATTTGCAACATTCTTCTCTTTTATTGCAAGCATAGTTCCGGGTAGTTTTTATACCTATGGATGGAATGACTATGGGCATTAGGCTATGCTAATGTGAACCGGCTGAATCCCACGGCTGGGCATAGAGCAGAAGCATTACACATGGTACTAGGACAATTAACTGGGATGTCCCATGAAACCATGACCCTAACACTCCAACCAAGGAACCCAAATCCCAAGAGATGTTCAATTGCACAATAGCAGCTCAATATTCTTGTTTTTGTCTTTGTTGTACATACATCTATCACACAACTTTTGCCGGTTTAACTTTTTACACATGTACCACTTATTTGACAGCCATTACGACAATCACTACACAGCTCTGCCCTCAATTTACCTCCCTCTCCCACTCCTGCTCCCCCTGGCCCTCATAATCAGTAATAAGCTTGTCTCTAAACATTTGAATTTTCTCATTTTGGTTTCTTATTCTAAGTGAGTAATAAAATGTTTATCCTGTAAATATTCTGATTTTTGAAACTTTATAGCCGCTCAAATGATTTTCTTATTTCTCTCTGTCCTTCACTGCACATAAACCCAACCCCAGCCCCACTGCCATCAAGTCAATTCTGACTCAAAGTGACCGTCTTCAGGGTTTCCAAGGCTAGCCTCATCTTTCCCCAGTGGGGTCACTGGTGGGTTTGAACCACTGGCCATTGCAGTTAACAGCCTGATGCTTACCCACTAGCACTACCACAGCCGCTTCAGTGTCATCACGACATTTTCCTCAAGCAAGGTCCACGTTACTTCTGGCCCTACCATTGTCCAGAAGCTGCCCAAAGGTCCTCAGCGACCTCAGTGACTCAATCCAGTGGCTCACTCCCAAGTCGCAAGCAATCCCCTTGTCCTCTCTCAGCTGCTGCAAGCAGATCGGCAGAGCGGGCTTTGCCATTAACTTGGAAACCAGCTCCTCATAGAAGTGCCTGATTTCACCTCTTAGTCTGATTTCTGTTGTGAAACAGACCTGGGCTTTCTTGAAAGGCGCTATTGACAGCCTGTGGTTTCCGTGGGAGGGCGGCTGTGCGCCAGAAGGACCAGTTGGAAATGAGAAAGGGAACTTAAGAAGTGTTTCTCAATGGCAGGAGGACACTGCCGGCACCAAAGACCTTGGTGACAGCTACGCTGGAATGCTCAGGACAGGCCCACATAGAGAATGACTGCCTTGCTCAATGAGGTGAGCTATACTCTGCTGAGGGAAACGCCCTCCCTCTTCCCCTGCGCGCACGCACGCGCACACACACACACACACACACACACACACACAACCAAACTCACTCACTGCCATGGAGGCCACTATAGGACCACCGGGTAGATCTTCCCCTGTGCGTTTCTGAGACTGTACATCTTTATGGGGATAGCCAGGCCCATCTTTCTCCTGTGGGGCCATTGGGGGTTTCAAACTGCTGACCCTGTGGTTAGCGGCCCACTGTGGAACCCACTGCACCACAGGGCTAGAGCTTGGTAGATAACTGACTAAGCCTATGCTACTGAGTAGATTGCCTCATAGCAACGTGATGGGGCACTGCTTCTTCACGGGAGCACGCAGCCTCGTCTTTCTCCTGTAGAATGGGGTGGGGGGAGGCCTTGAACCACTGACCATATAGCTGGCAGCTCAATTTACACCCACTGTCCCACCAGGCCTCTTGTTAGTCGATGACAGATATCTAGATTTACTTTCCTGATCCAGTAGTTTAAGGAACAGCTTCTCTTGCCTATAAAATTCATAAGGTATTTTATAAATAAAATCTTATATTGAAACTCTGAACAGGGGCATGGCAGGATTTGTGTGTGAGAGCAGTGTGGATGGAGAGAGGAAAGAGCGAAGTCCTCCTCTTCTATGGACAGTCAAGGTGCAATACCCCAAACAAACAGAAGCAGGAGGTGGCAATACATGCTAGTCACTAGGCAGATGGATGGAACTACCAGCCAAGGGGTTGAGAGGGGGTTCTTTGAGGAAGGGGTAGGGGGACCTGGGGAGCTGGGGATATTCTTTTATTTAAGAATTTTATAGAGCTAAGAGAGCCTTTAAACTGTATCCTAGTACATACATTCAATTTAAATAGGCATTTACAGAGAATAGTGACTTTTTCAAAATAGCATCTGTAGGGTATTGGTAAATATATTTCGCTGACTGCTCATTTTTCCTTTATATGAACTGGGCCTTGGACTAGATGATTTTGAAGATCCTCCTCATCACTAAATAGCCAGCATTCTTGTTTTTGAGTCTATACTGGTACAAACAAATAGACATCGATCTGGTATCAGCTGCATTTCCCTGATTATTTGGATGAGTAAACATGAATCTGTATCCTACACATGCCCAACAGGACACAATCGGATCCCAGTGAATAAAATTTTGTGAGCAGACACCTGACGTGCATCCCTTTGTCCTGCTGAGAGGAGACCTGGGACAGGAACTCGAGCTGCCTGCTGTTTAGACTCTGGACTGTAAGTGCAGCTGCGCTGACCTCCGAGTTAATATTTACCCAGCTCAGTGAGTAAAGCTCTGCTTGAGAACTTAGGGGGGTGGGGCTGGGGAAGGAAATCTGTGCTGAGGTCAAAGCTTACTCTGGGTAGCACAGCAAGCAACGTCACTGCTGTCTTCTCTTGTCCACACAAAGGGGAAGCCTGGGAGGGTCTGAGCAGTAAGGATGCTGAATAAAGAGCCTGCTTCCATGACCGCGTGCTTGCTCCTGTCCCCCACGGTCATCATGAGACTCACACACATTCGACATCCGTAGAGCACTGAAAACTGCCTTGATGTAGCTCTCAAAATGAGCACAAAGAACACAGACTCCCAGAACTCCCCTTTCCCCTCTCCTTTAAACAATAAGTGACTTGACTTGGGCTTAAGGATGATGGACGATCTAAGAGAAGAGAATTTCCCATGACAGATTTGGACAAGTCAGCCTCAAAAGGTCAAGGAGCTTATTGTGCATTGATGGTAGGAATCCCGTTTGCTAAAATCTCAGGTTACACTCATTTGCTCCAGCGCCTTGGGCTTGACACTTCAGCTGGCCTTACCAGATTGATTTGGCACTCCGGATGCGCCAGTGCCTAGACGAGGAGTCCAGGGTTTGGTTTCGGGACACACTTCCTTTCTTTTTTGTTATCCGAGGCCCCCAACAAGACTTGGCACAGGGAGAGAGAGCTCACCCAGTGTTTGTTGAATGTTAGATGGGAAAATACGTCGATGTGCTGCTTGGAGTCAAATATTACATAACCACACCTCAAAGTCTCTTAAAGCTCTCACCCAAGAACTTTTTTTTTTGGCGAATACTAACACTTTTGTAGGTTTTATGATGTACAAGATAGAGATTTGCTGTAACACAGTATGCACTATTTGCATTTTGAAAGATGAATCAAGAAGACGTTACCATCCTAGGGCAGGAGCTTTCTTAAATGATAAGCTCTTTTGTTGTCTGAAAACTTTAAAAACTCTAAGGTTAAAAAAACAAAGACATGACAACAATATAAAACATGCACCCCTCACCAGAAAAATCAGGTAGCAGTGTATATAATCATTGACTGCACACCTCCATGATAGGATCGCTGAAGACAAATGGGTGCATAAGCAAATGTGGTGAAGAAAGCTGATGGTGCCCGGCTATCAAAAGAGATAGTGTCTGGGGTCTTAAAGGCTTGAAGGTGAACAAGCGGCCATCTAGCTCAGAAGCAAAAAAGCCCACATGGAAGAAGCACACCAGCCAGTGCGATCACGAGGTGCCAAGGGACCAGGTATAAGGCATCATGCAAAAAAAAAACAACAACAACGATATAAGTGTGTGTATGTATGTGTATATATGTGTATATGTATATGTATATATATATATATATACCATATTAAATGAAGGGGGAAGTGCAGAGTGGAGACCCAAGGCCCAAGTGTCGGCCACTGGAGATCCCCTCATAGAGGCATTTAGGAGAGGAGATGGGTTAATTAGGGTGCGAGGTAGTACCGATGAAGAACACAACTTTCCCCCAGATCCTGGATGCTTCCTCCCCACAACTACCATGATCCGAATTCTACCTTGCAGGCCTGGATAGGACAGAGGCTGTACACTGGTACATATGAGGGCTGGAGGTACAGGGAATCCAGGGTGGATGATACCTTCAGGACCAAGGGTATGAGGGACGATGCTGGGAGAGTGGAGGGTGAGTGGGTTGGAAAGGGGGAACTGATTACAAGGATCCACATGTGACCTCTTCCCTGGGAGAGGGACAGCAGAGAAGGGGGGAAGGGAGACTCCAGATAGGGCAAGATATGACAAAATAACGAGGTATAAATTACCAAGGGCACATGAGGGAGGGGGGGAAAGGGGAGGGAAGGGGAAAAAAAAAAGAGGACCTGATGCAATGCTCTTAAGTGGAGAGCAAATGCCTTGAGAATGATTGGGGCAGGGAATGTATGGATGTGCTTTATACAATTGATGTATGTATATGTATGGATGGTGATAAGAGTTGTATGAGTCCCTAATAAAATGTAAAAAAAGAAAAGAGGAGAAAAAATGATTAGGGCAAAGACTGTACAGATGTGCTTTATATAATTGATGTATGTATATGTATGAACTGTGATAAGAATTGTATGAGCCCCTAATAAATTGTTAAAATTAAAAAAAAAAAAAAGAGAATGATTGGGGCAGGGAATGTATGGATGTGCTTTATACAATTGATGTATGTATATGTATGGATTGTGATAAGAGTTGTATGAGTCCCTAATAAAATGTAAAAAAAGAAAATTATTAGGGCAAAGAATGTACAGATGTGCTTTACACAATTGATGTATGTATATGTATGGATTGTGATAACAGTTGTATGAGCCCCTAATAAAACGTTAAAAAAAATTCAAAGCAGAAAAAAAAAATAATTTATAATTTATCAAGGGGTCATGAGGATGGGAGTGGGGAGGGGGGGTGTAAAAAAGGAGCTGATACCATGGGCTCAAATAGAATGAACTGTTTAGAAAATAATGATGGCAACATAGGTACAAATATGCTTGATACCATTGATGTATGTATGGATTGTTGTAAAAGCTGTAAGAACCCCAATAAAATGATCTTAAAAAAAAAAAGAATTTAGTACATAAGAAGTACAGAATTTTGAAGCCATAGATTTTAGGATGATTTGCTACATGGTGCCGGGACCGCAGATTTATGAGGAACAAGGTGCTGAAGGCCGAGGAAGGTGCCTCAAGGGTTCGAGGCAGAGTTCCCTTCTTGTGAGCTCCACTTGAAACCTCCTCGTCCCAGAAAACAGAGAGTAAGGAGATGAAACACTATGTGAATACTGTATCCCATTTAGTAATGCAGGGCCCTTTCAGGTGTCAAGGGTCTGGAAAAAATACCCGGTGAAAGCAGTATTTTTACCTTTAAAAACACACCAACAACATGAAGAATCACAATTGGAATAATATCGGTGGCATAATTGATAAAGATACTGTTCATGTTAAAACTCACAGGGAGCCTTTATAGGGTTTCTGAGAATGTGGATTGGTCATTCTTCATCTGAGCGGCTGGTGGGCTTGAACCGACCAACAGCCCAATGCTAACCTGACAGCACCTCAAGAGCGCCTATCCTTCACGTTCAAGGGTTCTTAACCCAGTAGATGCCAATACCAAACCGACAAAGGGCCAGGGCCAGCTGAAGGTACAGACTGAGTGACATCGTGGATCAACACGAGAAATGACAGCAGCCTGGCACACTTTCACCTAATAGACGGACTGTTTGTCTTCTGGCAACACTCAGAGTTAAAGAGTCTTAAACAGCAGTAAACTTTTGCTCCCCAAATTCCAGACCTTGGAGCCCAACCAAGGACTGGAATCAGAGAGGGCCAGACCAGTTTAAGAAGGCTATCTGCTCTAGCTTACTCTAAGACAGCAGGAGGACATCATAAACAACTGTAATGTTCAAAAATCAAAGTGTCTTTGAATAAATGATGACATCCTTGTGTAATGGGACATTACTAAGTGTAATTGCAATCTTGCTATAAAGCAATCACCACATATGAATAATTTAGGGAATATACCAAAATGAAGACAAATACCTTCTTAGAGGAGGTAGTAGAACTTTCCGTCCACACTGGGTCATTTTATTCTTTTAATTATTAAATGTATTTATTGGCCTCATCTCCCAAATAGATGTTTCTGGGACCCTTTCGTGCAGGTGGAGTATAAGTTCACAGGGAAACTCGTCAACGGCACAGCGTCTGCGCATTGTGCTTTGTGACACTGGTCGCATTCCTGTAATGACTTTTGGATCCTTCCTGGATTCCCCATTCCCATCCACCCTTCTCTCTGCCCCTTTCCCGCCTGATGAGCGGGTGTTACTTGCGGAGAAAAGCTGTCTCTAGGTCTCCTCTGGTGGATTGTACAAGGAGCAGGGGCTGGAAGTTTGCCTAACGGCCACACCAGTCTTTAGCAGACTCTTGAGTCTGGTCTTTTGTAAGACTTGAATCTTGGTCTACCTTCTCCCCGCCCCCCCCCTCCCCCCCCCCCCCCCCCCCCCCGTCTAGGACCGCATACTGTAAACCTGGCCAAAATGGTAACTAGGCATCGGCTGTCTACACCTTTTGGGCTCCCGGGGGAGGAGGCGCTGATTTCCGTGGTGCAGAGCCCTCTGGACCAAGCGTTCCCTGCACCTTAGGTCGTCTTCACTCTTCAACAGAGGGACACAGACCGGGAGCTCTCCCTCAGATGGTGGCTTGAAAGTTTCCAAGACTGTGACATATTGTGTTTTATACCTTTCAGGATTTGCTGTAAATAACATATATAACGCTCAGTGACAGAAAAGACGGTGTTCTTTCTAAAGACAGCTTGGAAAGCTGTGGGAAGCAAGATGGTTTAGATGCATGCTTACTCAGTAGGTTCAGGGAAGACCTTAGAGAGCCGTTGGAGTGTGTTAACATTTCCCTTGTAAGTATTATCTTTTTAACTTACTACCATGTACCCCCTTTGTATTGGAGGCAGTTGCTTGATTCATACAAATAAGTATTACCTTTTGTTGGAAATCATGTCCATGATTAATTAAAACTGTGTATTAATTTTTCTCTCATGATGTATGTTAGGATGTAAATGTACAGCCCCATTTCTCTCTGTTGTCTCTGGGTGGACAGCAGGTGACCTCCTTGACTGCTCTGCCTTTTACCAGGGACGTTTCAACCACTCACGCTGACGCTGCATGCCATCTCTCCCTTCCGCTGTCATATTTCACCATGCTCATAGTATCTCAGGGCATGCTCTTTTGGTTTCGGCCTCATCTTTTAATTATTGCTTTAATTTTTCCAGCACATGGTCACGGTTTTAAATCTTTTCTTGCAATAGACATCCTCCTTCTACTCTTTTAAAAATCAGGTGACATTAAATGAGCGCCCGATGATATTTTCATGCATGCTTTGACATGTAGCGACAACTGGACCATGTTTAAGGGTGAGAGGCGGCACTGATGCCAACCGAGCCAGGACAACATGGGGCGAACGGGGAAGGCATTTAACTTTGACGCGTGGTGCATGCGTATAGAAAGTGACTGAGGGAGACGTCCAGAAACTCAGGAGAGAGTATTGTGCTGGAGATGAAGGTTTCAGAGCCAACAACAATCCAGATAATACACGGGGGCTGGGCCGGGATCTGAGAACACAGGCGCCAATATATAGGATTCCAGAAAAGGCTGATTCCTGGGAACAGGAACGACTTAAAAAAAAATGAGACTGCAACCAAGATTCACAAGGACTAATTGAGCAAGTAGAAAAACCAAACTGGACCAGAGACTTGTGGAAGCAGGTGTTTCAAGGAGCGAGGATTGGCCGGCAGGGTTAAGTGGTGATCAGGGGTCAAAATGAGACAAGGGATGGAAACGATTCTTAGAGGAGACATCCAGGAGGTGTGTGGTGACCTTGGCAAAGGCAGGTGGGTCGGAGATGGCTTGGTAGCTGGTTGCAGCGGGGTAAGCAGCAGTGGAAGGAGAGGGTGGGCAGGTTGAACAGAGGCAGATGGCGGGGTGGGGCTGGGAAGGTGAGGGCGGAAGGTGAGGGCTGGGAAGGTGAGGGCGGAAGGTGAGGGCGGAAGGTGAGGGGCTGGGAAGGGAGCGCAATTATGGAGAGCCTCATTTAAGCTGGGAGTCTTCAAGCTGTTTGGGTATGTTGATGAAAGACAGGAGGAAGACAGGAAGAGGTTGAAAGAAGAAAGAAACGGTTAATGACTTAGCAAAGATCTGTTTGCAGGCAGGCAGGGTGGAGATGGCTGAGGAACTAAACAGGTGTCCTGGGTCGTTATTTCACACCCACTTGCTGCTCTTCAGACTCTCAGCCAAGCACCCACTGCAGCTGAGTTGAAGATGGGGACCCTTGAGGACAAAGCAGAACCACACCGCTTCTTATGATTTCTGAGACTGTTCATTGTTAGGAGAACTGACAGCCTTATCTTTCTCCCAGGGAGCGGCTGGTGGACCCGAACCACGCACCTTCTGGTTAGCAGTCCAGAGCTTCACCCACTGTGAAGGTGAGTCCAGGGCTCACCTTCAGAGACTACTGTCATGTCGCCACGACTGTGAAGTTGATTCTGATTCTTTGGGACCCTATACAGGGTTTCCAAGACTAATCTTTCCTGGAGCAGACAGCTGTCACTTTCTCCTGTGAACGGGTGGGTGGGTGTGGGTGGGGGGTGAGCCCCAACCTTTCGGTTAGCAGTGCATCACTGCATTGATCAAGAATTCTAGGAACGAGATTTCCCAGAGCCCCTCCCAGAGCAGGGCTCCCAGTATCCATTCAGATTCGGCTCAGGTGAGAAAGGTAGAAGGAAGTGAGACAGGTTGTGCCTCTACACCTGCTGTTTCTGCGCTCCAGGGCTCAGGTGCCTTGTGGATGGCTCGGGGCACACTGCAGGCGTATGTTCACCTGCTTGTGCGGCTCAGTCAGGGTGACCGGAGGGCCACCATTTACAGAGGCTCACCAGCAACCCCAGCCAAGGAGGGTTCCTGAAGCCATGCTCATTTCCTGCATTCCTGTCATTCCTGAGCACCCCCCTTGCTCATGGTGCAGGCGGAAGCACCTGGAGCACACCCCTCCCTACTACGGAATAGATTCTAATGCCCAATGGCCCTATTGAATAGTGCGGACATGCCTCTTTGGGTTTCTGAGGCGGCCAGGCTTTGTAGAAGCAGATAGCCTCATCTTTCTCCTGTGCAGTAGCCAGTAGGTTTGAACTGCTGACCTTACGGGTAGCAGCCAATGCCAAGGCCTACTCTGAGGTACTGTTCTCAGGGATATTCCTGGATGTTGCTTTGAGCTCGTCAGTCCTTTCCGGGTTATTGTAAGCGTTCAATTCTGTTTTGCTTGAACGAGCTACAGTAGTTTCTACTTTCTGCAAGTCACCCTTGATAACCAGAAAAGACCCTCTCTTCTTGTACCAGGAGACAGGGGACAGATACAGATTAAAAAAAAAAAAAAGAATTGGCGATGGAAATTTTCCTACTACAGAGTTTTTAAAGCTGGGGCAGAGAGCACCCATGTAGACTCAGGATAGAAGTCAGGGCATCCATGAACTTAGACAAGAAAACCTAAAAGTTAGCATTTTTGTCAATTCTGAATGTAGGCATCAAACTACAGCACCATCAGCAGTTTCTAGAAATCACTAATAATTTTCGTAGTTTTCTTAGAGTGGATTTACACCTCAAAGCACTACTTATGCTCTCAGCCACTTGAACGTTATGGTAGCCACTCGAATTGAAGCTAGATCTTATTCTTTAATGCAGGAATAAAGAGACATATCTATGACACCATTATTTAGAAACAAAACTAATTTCTTTCCCAACAGAATGAAACCCTGCTCCGTCCGGCACCATCCTCACAATTGTTCGGTTTCAGACCGCTGTTGCAGCCGCCATCAGTCCATCTCCCTGAGGGTCTTCCTCATTTTTGTTCCCTTTCGAGCATCATGCCCCTTTCCACGGAGTGGCCCCTTCCAATGGACAGGAGATGAAGTCTCGCCATCATCACCTCTAAGGAGCATTCTGGCTGTACTCCTCCCAAGACAGATTTGTCTGTTCTTTTTGGCAGTCCGGGATACTTTCAATATTCTTTGCCAACACCATCCTTCAAATACATATGTTTATATATGAAAGAGTTGGCAAGTCAACCATTCAATGTATGCTTTCTTTCTTCTGAGAAGGAGCCTCTAGGCTTCACCAGACGGGTCAAGCACAAGACATGCTAAGAAGCTCTGACCTAACATCTTTTCTGTTTTCCCTGTAAACCTCAGCATTATTGGCCTGCTAGGATGGATAATTCTTTCTTAGGACAGGTAGAGCCGGGGGCCTGTCCCGTGGCATTGTCTAAAATGCCTCTAGATCTTGCTAGGTGTTCTGGGGGCAAAATCAACTCTGGTTAAGAACGAACCACGGCTGAGGTTGAGTGTGACCAGTGGAAAGTGGCTGGGTCTGCTCTCTGAGTGGAGGCTTGGAGTGTATGCAGTGGACGAGGGGAGAGCGAGGTGACGGTGACGTGCAGTTGAGCAATGCCGAGTGAGCAGCTGAGGCCAGCGACTGTGAAGCCGCCCATGGGTTGGGCAAGAGGTCCTCAAACTCCATGGCTCTGCCCCCACCCGGGCCCACGGGCAGAAAAAATAATCCTGAAAGGATTGACAGCTCACCACGGGCAGTTTTCATGGCACAGAGGCTGCTTTAACTTGGTGCCTTTGAGTCGATTTAGATCGAGACTCATAGCAACAAGACAGGGCAGCGCAGAACTGTCCCATCTGGTTGCCAAGACTTGAACTCCTCGGGAAGCAGAGGCTGCATTTTTCTCTCCAGGGAGCAGCAGGGGGCTTTGAACTGCCAACCTTTTGTGGGTTTTGATTTGGTGCGCACGCACGTGTGCATGCCTGTGACGAGTTTCAGGTATACCATCTGAATTTCTATTATGTTTTTATCCCCTCGTTTGAGTGCCAAACGTTCCGCTTTTCTTGTAAGAATCTGCCTTTTCATTGTCTATAAATAGCTTCTGGGAGTCGCAGGGTCCTGCAGTGCTCTGGGTGGCCGGCAGTGGGCTTGGCAGGCAGGGCCAGTGTTCCCACAGCTGGGCAATGGGGGCAGCTGGGAGGGAACCAACAATTTTTGATTAGCAACAGAGCTGTAGCCAGAGCTATGTCACCAGGTCCCTTAGAGGTTTCTCTACAAGTAAGTTCAGTGAGAGAAATGCCCAGAATGTGGTTTCTCTCACCAGCCCACCTGCCAGCGGGCCCCCACACCTGGCAGAAGAGGTGTGTTAGGAAATGCACTGTGTTCTCTGCGTCTTTGTAGGAACAGCTTCAAGAAGTTGGTGGAAAAAGGAAATGCCTTTTCCCACGAACTCTGTGCAGACCCCTTGTGGCAGGAAAACCAGACCGACTCTTGTTCCCGGTTCTGCTGTTGTTCATGCACAATATTTGAAACGAGAATGACGGGGGGGGGGGGGGGGCGGGGGTTGCTGCTCCTGTAAAATCTGCGTCCAGCAGGCATGCAGGTGGAGTCCCCTCCCTGACCCAGCAGTTCACCTCCCAGACACTCGCTTCCGAGAAACAAATGTCAATGTCTGCTAAAGACTTCTCCAGGGGTGGGGACAGCAGTTCTAGTCAGATAGCCGCCCGCACCTGGAGACCATCCAGATGTCCATCGACGGTATAAATATACCATAGCACAGTCAGTCATACAAGGAAATATTACTCAGCAGAAACCCAAACACCCAAACCCAAAATAACCAGGGATACCTGCAACAACAACTGAATGGAACTCAGACACATGCTGAGTGAAATAGGTTCACACCAGAGAGAAGAGCGTGTGTGACGCATGCATAGGACGTTTTGAACAAGCTAAGCCATAGGCTCCCAGAGGCATGTGGCCTATTGGCACCTTTGTCAGAGGAGAAAACAATTAACAGTGCCCCTGTCAAAATTAAAAACTTGTGGGCTGTAGTCCATAATCTAGGATTGACCACTCACTCGCTCACTGCTTCCCCTCAATGCTGGTGCGTGGGTTTCTGACTGTTTCTGGGAGTAGAAGGTCCAGCCTTTCTCCCTAGGACCTGCTGGCGATGTCGAATTGCTGATCATGCAGGCCACAGCCCAACACTACACCACCAGAACTCCCAAAGTGTACTTACCTGCCCTGCCCACCCCCCACCCTGCCCCCTCCCTCTACCCCAACTGCTGGCACAGTTTCACCCATTTTGGGAAACTAATCTATGGTAGTAAGTCAGTACATAGTAAATAATAAAAAATAAACCGATCACATGGATGGACCCCAATGGGGCGTGGCCAAGGATTGACTGGGAAAGGGGCTGAGGGGAATTTCCTGGGGTGACGTTCCATACCTGGCCACACGATGCCATAACTCATCAAATGGTGCACTTAGATTTGTGCATTTCATTGTAGATCAATTATTTCTCAGAAAGAAAAGGGAGAGGAAAAAAAAAGAAAAGAAAAACCACAAACAAATCTTGACCTCTCGTTTGTGAAGTGCCTGCTGATTGGTTCAGGATGAAAGGCACTGAGAGCAACACAGAAACGCATTACAAAAATGGATGATAGAGGAAGGCTGGGCGAAAGGCACGGTCTGACTGAAAGAAAGGAAGGAGCTAAGAATGTCCCTTGTCGGTTCTAGAGGGTTGATGGGGTGGAAGCATTTCTGCCAAGTTTTCTGTAGTCTGAAGGGTTTCATCCTAAAGAAGTGGATACTTATTGGGTAGGTCTTTATTTGTCTTTGTGAAACAGCTTATTATCTTTGCAGCAAAAAGAGCTGCCTCAAAACATTCCATATAGTTCTTGCCCCATTTTAAGAAATTATTAAGGTAGGAGAGGGACATTGGGACTCAAGTACTCCCTCAATGCAAGAACACTTTCTTCTATTAAATTGGCATTCTATGATGCTCACCTTCCCAACACAACCGTTGTTGACAAAACGGGTGAACAACTAAATGTGGTGAAGAAAGCTGATGGTGCCTGACTATCAAAAGAGATAGCATCTGGGGTCTTAAAGGCTTGAAGGTAAACAAGCGGCCATCTGGCTCAGAAGTAACAAAGCCCACATGGAAGAAGCACACCAGCCTGTGTGACCACGAGGTGCTGAAGGGATCAGTTATCAGGCATCAAAGAACAAAAAAATCATATCATTTTGTGCTCACCTCCCTGATACAACTGCTGAAGACAAATGGGTGCATAAGCAAATGTGGCAAAGAAAGCTGATGGTGCTCGGCTAGCAAAGGATATAGCGTCTGGGGTCTTAAAGGCTTGAAGGTAAATAAGCGCCACGTAGCTCAGAAGCAACAAAACCCACATAGAGGAAGCACACCAGCCTGTGCCATCATGAGGTGTCAAGGGATCAGGTATCAGGCATCATCAGAACAAAAAATCTCATAGTGAATGAGCGGGGGAGTGCGGAGTGGAGACCCAAAGCCCATTTGTCGGCCACTGGACATCCCCTTACAGAAGAGTCTTGGGGAGGAGATGAGACAGTCAGGGTGCAATGTAGCAATGATGAAAAATACAACTTTCCTCTTGTTCCTAATGCTTCCTCCCCCACCTCTCACTGTCATGATCCAAATTCTACCTTGCAAGTCTGACTAGACCAGAGGATGTACACTGGTACAGATGGGAACTGGAAACAGGGAAGCCAGGGCGGATGATCCCCTCAGGACCAGTGGTGTGAGTGGTGATACTGGGAAGGCATAGGGAGGATGGACTGGACAGGGGGAACCTATTTCAAGGATCTACATGTGACCTCCTCCCTGGGGGACATACAACAGAAAAGCGGGGAAGAGAGATGTGGGGCAGAGCAAGATATGACAAAATAATAATTTTTAAATTATCAAGGTTTCATGAGGGAGGGGGGAGGGGGGAGGGAGGGGAAAAATGAGGACCTGATGCCAGGGCCTTGGGTGGAGAGCAAATATTTTGAGAATGATGAGGGCAACGAATGTACAAATGTGCTTTACACAATTGATGTATGTATGGATTGTGATAGGAGCTGTATGAGTCCCTAATAAAATGATTTAAAAAATGAGCTGATACCAAGGGCTCAAGTAGAAAGCAAATATTTTGAGAATGATGATGGCAGCAAATGTACAAATGTGCATATATACATGGATGGATATATAGATTGTGATAAGAGTTGTATAAACCCCCAATAAAATATTGAGAGAAAAAAAAGAAATAGCTCTTAAAATGTCACACCTTACAAAAATGTCCAGGAAGCCCTATCTCACTTCATCTGGCCCCGTGTCATCCTTAGGGGGTGTTAGGGAGACATCAATTGAAGAGGCACACTCAGAGGAGGAACCTCCACTTCATCACACACCTATCCTCTTCAATCCGGTGATGCCAACCAGCCGGTCACTCCTGCCATCGTGACCCTCACTGCTGGATCACGTGGGCTGTGTTAAGTGCTCATTACTTTAGAGATGCTATTCTAAAAGGAAAAGTACTGGGTTGTCTTGTTGTGTACGCAGCCCTGGGGGTGTAGTGGTTATGCGTTGGGCTCCTAACTGCCAGCCCAGCAATTCAAAACCACCAGCCACTCCTTGGGAGAAAGACTCTCATAAACAGTTACTGTCTCAGAAATCCACAGGGGCAGTTCTAGAGGGTTGCTCTGAGTCATGATTGACTTGATGATAGTGAGGTCTTTTATAATTGTTTTATAAAAGCTCTAGGCTGGCTGAGACCGGAGGAACTCGATGGTGCCTGCTACCACAACCCACAGCCGATTAGGATCATGATAGAAGGTCCTGACAGAATGGGAGAAAAATGTAGAGCAGAGTGAAAAAATCGTAAACAGAGCAGCCTCGTCGGGTAAAGACTAGTGGAACCCCTGAAACTGTAACTCTTATACCCTCTTCAAGCCTGGAAGGGCACCTCCTCCCCAGAGATTACCTTTCAAGTAAAAGACCGACAGACAGGCCTGTGAAGCAGACAATGACCCTGTGAGGAGTGTGCTACTCCGCAGTCAGCCAGCCACCCCCAAACGAGCACCACTGGGGTTCCCATTCACAGCCACCTTCTGGACAACAGAGGGGCCACCGCCCCGTCTTGCATCCCGCTCACAATCCAAGCTCAGAAGGCAGCCGGGGGCAGAACAAATGGGCAAATGGAAATGGCCCGGGACCCCCAAGGAGGAAGTGAGACGCGTTGGGCCTTTGAAGGATGACAACTAATGCACAGAACAGACCGTCTCCGCGTGGTTGGACGGGACACGTATCTGCTCTGCCAACTCTCATCCAAATCAAAATAGAATGACCCAAGCCAAACAAATATCAAGCAAAATACAGTTCTAGATTAAAAAAGGGGGGGGGGGCATCAGCCTGAGTCACCTCTGCAGAACTTCCAGATGGCGGGGACCTGGGACAAACAGAGATGTCCTAAAGGAAAGCAACATGTGATGGGATTATTTTCTGCAGAATGTCTTAACCAAATATGTGATGATGTTGGGGGCGTGTGTGTGTGTGTGTGTGTGTGTGTGTGTGTGTGTATGTATGAGTGCATGTGGTGGTGAGCTGAAGTAAGAGGAGGGAACATATTTTAGAAAGAAGATTCACACTATCACACACACACCACCACCACCACCACCACCACCACCCCACGCCCCCAGCAACTCATTTCTTTGTGGATTGTTCCTTCCCCCCTTGCCCTAAAGCTCAGAGTGGATGCCACATGACAGTCATCTGGCAGAGGGGTGTGACAAGGGCCGCCTGGATGTGGCAGCTCCTTTGTGGTTCTTCCTTCTCAGTAAACTTTTGACGAAGGTCAGGTGTTTGGAGGGTTGGGCTCTTCCTTGTTGGGCTTGTTTCTAGCTCAGCAGAGTGATTAAACAGCTCTTGAGTGTCAACAAATAAGTGGTTTCAGTGAAGCTTTGTAGACTATATTTCCTTGAAGGCTGCCTGGTGGCGTGCCTGGGATTGGTTTGGTTTTGTGTGAAACTAGCAAATAAACAATGTAATGACCAGGCTGCCTCTGCCTGGTCCCCGCAGCCTGCACCCAGACACAGGGGAAGGGAGCAGGGAGCGAGCGCTGCACTGCCACACGCCCTTGGCGCATGGGCTTCTCTTGATGCGGATGGCTTTCCTTACCTGGATTTTATAATTCTGCCGAAAGTAATTGGTTGGGCCGCAGCCTGCCCTGTGATTCATCTGTTTTATAGACCTTGTAGGAATTGGTCGATTATTTTGCAAATTCGGTGACTATGGGCTACTAGAGGGTCAGTCAGTTCATGATGTTGGCGGGAGGAGAAGGCTTATAAAAAGGTCAACCCTGGAGGTTAAAGGGGACCTCACTACTATCAAGAAGAAAAACTTGGGGTGCAGTGCATCCTTTGGGCTCAGAGCTCCTGCGCGGAGAACCTCCTAGACCTTGGAATACAAGGCAGCGCACGGTAGTGAGAGCCCGATGCTGGCATGAGGGAGTTGCCTTGGGTTTGCTGGCCACAGAGTAAGGGATCAGAGTGCCTGCAGGCCGGC
This sequence comes from Tenrec ecaudatus, assembly GCF_050624435.1. Lineage (NCBI taxonomy): Eukaryota > Metazoa > Chordata > Mammalia > Afrosoricida > Tenrecidae > Tenrec > Tenrec ecaudatus. The sequence goes on from NC_134532.1 coordinate 184,714,529, forward strand.
GGCTTCCTGACGGAGTAGGGAGACTCCAGATACTTGCTGGCAGAACTATTTGTGTAAAGCCGCGCCAAACAATCTCTTCTGATTTAGGTAGCTGATTGATGTGCCTGCTACGTCCCCCCACCCTCCGACAAATTGGAACAATACAGTGGACGGAGTTCATAAAATGACTCACTTCTAGTACACCAAGGTTCTAAAAAGCATTAGACAGACCCTGAGACTTAATAGGATTTAGGAAAAAATTCTGGCTCCTTTCTTAACATAAATAGAATCTAAGTAGGTGAATACATAGGCAGTTTTCATTGCTTTGTGGTTCATTTGGGACTAAATTCCCATAAAGATGCTGGGATGGCATTTCAAAGGCTGGCTGAAACTGGAGGCATAAAGCACAGTGTGAAGGTGACTTTGGGACTGGTGCAAAATATGGAATATAAAGTAGCAAGTAAGTTAATAGCATATTAGTGGTGGTGGTGAGATACGCCCTTTAGTTTTAAGCACTGTCGTTACGACCCATCTATACTGTTTGACCATTGACCATTTGATTAGTCAAGTGGTTCCAAAATTAACTGATGATGAGTTTTGACAGGTCTAACTCTTCCACATGCAGTGGTATGTTTTCTGTAAGATTAAATGATCTGTCAACCTAATCCTCCCAACCATCTTTTGAGGATTCAAATAAAATAAAATCCACTGTCTTTAAGTTGATTCCAACTCAAAGCAACTTTATAGGATAAAGCAGAACTGCTCTAAGGTGATTCTGAGGCTGTACATTTCCTTCCCACCTCAATAGTTTTATTGATTTAAAATTCACATATACTTCCATGAAAGTGCTTTTCAAAAGAGTTGTATATACATCATCACCATGAGTTCTAGTGTGCCCTCCCCCATCCCGTATTCAGTACTTGCTCCTCAATTCCCCTAAAAAACCCTCCTCCCATCCCTGATAAGCTATTACATCAGTCATTGTCTCTGTGCTTCATAAACTAAGAAACATAATAGAAACAATAAAAACTGAAAACAAAATAAAATAGGAGAGGGGAGAAGGAAGAAAGAAAACCTGGCAATATTAAAGTAAGTCAGCGAGAGAAAAATTGTCTTGGAACAGGTTGAAAAATATGTACCTAGAGCAAAATTCAGATGGGTCAAGAGGGAGGTCAACTGACCAGGTATCATATTAGACCATAGCTCCATTCACCGTCATCAAGTTTATCAAAACCTCTGTCTGATACGAAAGCTGTTCTCGTCCCTCCAGTATGGTCAGAGGGGATCTGGCAGAGACTTCATCTGACTAGCCACTCTGCAGGTGGATTTTGGGCTCCCCCTGTCCTCTGTACCCAGGTAATTCTACTGTAAGCTCTGATACCTTTCCCTTCATATTTGCCACTTGGGGGCCACACAGGCTCGTGTGCTCCTCCCATGTGGACTTCGTTGACACGAGGCTGTAGATCTTTAAGGAAGATACATGCTATATCTCTCTCCCCCCCCTGTGGCAGCTAGTGGGTTAAGCCGTTGCCCATTCATTAGCTCTCCAGTGCTTTCCACCTCTAAGCTCCCAGGGGGGTGCTCAGTCTTCTCGAGACCAGAAATAAAGTTGAAGGGTTTGCTTTCTGGGCAGTGAAGAAAGAATTGGACCTTTAGCTTCCGTATCTCCTACACCCCTCTCCCATCCTTTTGTCCCTCACCCCCATGCACATAAACACATGTGGACATTAAGCACATGTGGAATTCACCTCTTGTGCTTCAAGGTGAGATGTTGCCCGCACTGGGGTCACAGAGAAGTCTGAGAAACACTCTCCCCACTCCGTTGGCAGCTCCGCCTTTGGAGATGCGGGTCTGAGGGTGCTTTAGTGGAAGACGCGCATCCTCGCTGAGCCGGCGCAGCATCACTAACGAGCCCGTCTGAGAGCACGCCGCAGCACGGACCGAGCTGAAGCTATGGCGCGTGCTCAGGACCGAGACGCCAGGCCGCGAGGGCACCGGCCTGGAAAGAGAGGCCTATGTGTCTGGGGCCGGAAGACAACGGAGGAATGTTTGCACTTGTTCAGAGAAGCAGGAAGTCGCTAACTCGGGGTGTTCCGGGGCCAGTTCTCTGGGTGGTTAGTGACTGTGAGCAGAAAAGGACAACAGGGGCTCGGAGGTAGACGGTTTGGGTAAAATGGGATGGAACAATTGGTCAGTGTTCTTTGCTTCCTTGTGGGCTTTCCAGGGTCTTTGAAGTGTCACTGCCCGTGTGAGTCAGATGATTCGTTCAACACTAGTTTTTCCCTTTCTCCGTTCCCTATGTTTTTATTTCCCATTCCTGCCCAACCCTCGACAATTTTACTTCTTTATTGTGATTAGTTGAAGGTGTATCACCTTTCCGTCAGCCATTCGTACACATCTTGTTTCATGTCTTTGAGAGCAATCTCCACGATGTAACACCATCCATCCCACTTTCTTCTTGTGTTTGCTTTCTGTTCCTCCCCCGTTCTGAGCTTTGCCCACAGGCATAGGCTGCCCTTTGGATCTAACAGGATCGATGACTCTATGGTTGTGGACCTCACTACTGTCCCTGTTTCCTGTATAGATCTATTGGCTGGTCAAAAATTGAGCTATGGGCCTGAGTTCATTTCCAGACCTAAAGGTTGACTAAGGGCCATTGGCTTGGTTGGGGCTTCCACCCCACCAATCTGTGTGCAACTAGTAAGTGTGGTCTATATTTTAATTTTTTGTGTGTGTTTTCTCACATATTCTTTCCCCACTTTATCTGAGACCTTCTAAATGTGATCTCTCTCAAACCAAATTGGTACGGGTATTCTGGTCTCAGGGTCAGGGAGGCAGACATTTGTGCTGTCCATTAGTCCACTGGTCCAATGGTTCACAACCTTCCTAATACTATGACCCTTTCATACAGTTCCTCAGGTTGTGGTGACACCCCAACCATAAAGTTATTTTTGTCGCTAATTCATAACTGTCATTTTGCTACTGTGATGAATGGGGTGACCCGCAAAAGGGTCATTCGAACCCCAAAGGGGTCGCGAGCCACAGGTTGAGAACCACTGCTCTGGCCTAAGTGCTTCCATGCGTCTTTAATGCTCGTCGCTCTCCATGGCTCCGGGCAGGGAGAGACCGGCAGTTGCCCTGCGTTTGCCTCCCATGGGCTAGCAAGACCTCAGTTGTCACTCCCTACAGTAGGATATAGGGCATTTTCTCTGTGGACAGATATGCCAATGACCTTGGTGTCGCCCAAAGCTATGGTCTTGCGCTTCATTCCCTCCAGGTTTTGGTGATGTCTAAGGCATTTTCAGAGCTTGGCCCTCCGTGTGTTCTACTACAGTCATGTGTATGTTTGCAGTAACTGCACATGGACACATATCCTCTGTCAACCCTCCCCTACATATTTGTGGCTCTACGCCCACTCTCGCTCTCCCGCCGGTTCAGGTGTGACTCTCTGTGTATCAATGCACAGATGAATGTGACTGCGGGATTGTGTATACCACAGTATGGACTCAGTGGCCTCTAACTCCTGCATTCTCCCCAGGGTGGTCCCTTGCCTCCATCATGTTGCTTTGTTGATGTTTTCCTGCTTCTTCACCCAAGTTCACAGGTGTGTATCCTGTAGCCAGTAATTTCCCCTCCTTTCCCTTCCCAACCCCAGTAGCGGTCGAAGAGTATTGCTTTTAGCGAGAAAAATCTCTCTTTGACTTTCCACACTGGCACCCAGAAGTCCACCCAGATATAGAAGCAGCCAAAGTAAAACAAACCTTCAGGATGGAACCCTGGAAACCAGAGACAGCAGTTTCCAAACGAAGGCAAGGACAAGGTCCAGAGGGAGTAAGTCGTGCAGTTCCAGACCTTCCTCCTGGGAGGAGGCCACGGCCTCAAGGGAGAACAGATGGTGACACCCAGAAGGAGAGGGACGCATTACAAGGTAACCTCAAAGGAAAGCAATGGACCCTCTCACCCAATGTTTTAGAAGGGGAAAATCATAAAGCAGTAATCAACAGTGACACAGCCGCAATGAAGAAAATGACAAGAAAACCCACAGACAAAATTGATTTAGCACAAGAGAAATAAGTGAAACCAACCAGCAGCCACACACACACACACACACACACACACACACAACCAAAAATCCAATGCCAACCAAAAGAGTCATGATGAGTCGTGAAACACCTCAGGACGCGGACGGACAAACGTGGTGGACACTGCACTAAGTGAAATCCACTCTCACGCATGGCTGCTGAGCCAGTTTCAACTCACAGTCAACCTCAAGGGCAAATATTGTATGACACTCCTATCATAAAAAGGCAACTTTATCTTCTCAATGTTTTAAGAATTCAGTCACTTCTCTCTGATACCCATGAAAACTTCAGACGATACCAATGCTGCCTGCCCATTTTATTTTCAAATTATTTATTGACTTCATTTATTTCCCGCCATCTAAACTGCCAATAAATCCAGACCAGTCTATCTATGTCTCTTGCTTGATCAACTGTAAACTTTCTGGTATCTTTTGACCGACTGGGAAAACTTTTTAATTAGTTCTCCATAAACACAACCAGACTAATCGTTCCCAGATCACATGTCAGAGTTTGTTAGCTTCCTGTTTAAGATATCTCAAGGTAGGGCAACATTCCTACCCACATCTTCAAACTTATCTGGACCCTTCTTCCTCTCAGGGCTTCCGCTTCACAAGTCTTCACTGATCTGGTCCTGCCCACCCCAGGGCCTTTGCTCAGGCTGGATTTACTGCCTTCTAGGTTGGTTCTCACTCTCTTCCTGAGAGACGCCTCCTGCATTTCTTTTACTTGGTTAAACCTCTGTTATTGACTCACACTTCATTTGTCACTAAGGAGACTGTAATCCTTGTGTGATTGTTCGTCTAATCTCTGCCTGGCCCTTTCCTAGACCGAAAACTGAGCAAGTCTTTCAAACACCTATTATGAAATCTCACCATTAGCTTATTAAGGTTTGGGGATGACAGATCTGAAACACAATGTTATGGAAGGAATTCCTCAAAGAAAATAAATGGAGGTAAAGAAAAAATGTTTAGGGTTCTTAGAACTCAAACACAACAAAGCACCTACATAAATAAACAAACAAAAAACCCCAAATCCAAACTCTGCCATCAAGTTGATGCCGACTCACAGCAACCTTTGCAGACAGTGTCGAACTGCCTTTGAGGGCTTCCAAGACGGTCACTGTTTGTAGCGGAAGAGAGCCCATCTTTCTCCAGGGTCCTTACAAGCACACTGCTGTAACTGAAAGTCCATTAAACGTAACAGCTAAGCGGTGGAAGAAGGAAAGGGTATGATGCTGGGTATAAGTTCTAGGTATACACTTAGGTGTTTCAATTTTCTTTTAAAAATGTTCAAACTCATAGAAGACTTGAAAGACTAGTACAGTGAGCAGCCACATAGCTGTAAGTAATCGCTTCAATGCGGTGATTGTGCACGGCAAAGGCATTCTGTAGGTCTGACAGTTTCTGCTTTGCCGTGAGCAGTGTAATTCTAATCGCACCTTCCAGGATGTACACAAGTAAGTAACTGGGTCACAGGGTGCCCTCGTGTTGGTTAAGCGCTGAGCTGCGAACGGAGAGGTTGGTGTTTAGCACTCACCTGGTGCGTGACAGGGGACAGGCCTGATGACAAGCTTCCTTACTGAGTGTCGCTGTGGCTGGGTGCTGTCGAGCTGAGCTAGACTCCTGAGGGATGCTCCTGAAGGAGCGGGGCTGCCCTATCAGTTCCCTGGCCGTGATCATTATGGCAAACCCTGGTGATACACTGATGCAAACGCACAGCTACTGAGAGGGCGATGGTCCGAAATGGTCAGCTTCTTTGCAGGAGAAAGATGTAGCAATCTATTTCTTTAAAAAGTATAGCCGTGGAAATCCTATGGGCAATTCAACAATACCCTGTAGAGTCACGATGAGATGGAATCGATTGGACAGGAATAGACTTTATGGGTGTCATATTTCTCTCAGTGGCACAAGCCGTTAGTGACTATTAACTGAAAGGTTGGTGGTTTGGATCCACCCAGAGGCACTGGTCACATAAAGGTCACAGTCCGGAGACCCCATGGAGCACCGTTCCTTAAAGAGGAGGCTGCGGAGCCGTTCTCCTTGGTTACATGAGGTTACTGTGGGTCAACAGTGACTGGGTAGCTGTGTTAGCCTGGGTACTTTAGAGAAACAAATCCACAGACACTCATGTATAAGTCAGAGAGAGTTTTATATAAAGGTTAAGTGAACATCAAGAAAACATCCCTACCCAGTGCTGCCCAAGCCCAAAAGTCCAACATTAACCCATATGTCCGACACCAACCCACAAAGTCCTCCTCCATCTCACAAAACACACACTTTGACGCCGACTGCAGGAGGAAAGCTGAATCAGTGAACGCGTAAGCATCTCAGCGCTGGCAGGGGTCTCCACACGGGTGCTCCAGCACCCAGGGCTGCTTCGGGGTAGGTCCATGCGGCTTCTCCTTGGGGATGTCTTGCAGGAAGTGAGCCTTGCTGCGGAAGCAGGGAACCGCTTAAGGCAGCTGCACCCTGGTCTGACCTCCACAAAGCAAGAGACCCAAGAACAAGAAAGGTGAGACTCACTGAGCCATTTATCTCTCCGCCCTTCAATTCACCCCACATGTGCTTATTGGCCAGGTTGGCACAATAAACCAACCACCTCAACAGCCCTTAGCAACAACGATTGGATCACAAAGGTGCATGCTTCAGGAATAAATGCTAGTCATGCCTACTGGCCAATGATTAACCGAGAAAGCGTTAGGGCTCTACTTTACATAAGCACTGTAGAGAAGTATGGGGCATGCCTAGAGCAAATTACACGCTTTAGAGAAAATAAGGTATTTTCACATGAAAGAATAGGCAAGAGTAAAATGAACAGATACGTGTGAACGTCGGGGAGACAGAAGGTGCTGAGGGAGGCGAGGAAGAAAAGGGTCTTCTAGTTATTTTTCTCCAAAGAAGGCCCCAGGTGATGTGCTCAGTGACTAGCCTAAGGGTGAGCAGTGCGAACCCAAGCAGAAGCACGTTGACAGACAGCAATCTGCTTCCAGCAGGCCACAGCCTTGACAACTCTGTGGAGCAAGTCTACAAGGCACAAATGGGGCTGCCAAGAGCAGCAATGGACTGGACCACTGCCAATAACAACAACACGTGTTTCTTTAATGAAAAGGGAGCATGCTCATGGCTTCTCTCTGGAAAATATTATAATCCACTATCAACTAATTTTCTTGTGCTAAAAGACCAACTCAACACAATATAAGGCAAATTATAAATAAGCATATCTACTGTCACAAGTCCTTATCTAAGTGTTATTTGCAATCTTTTTATTTCCTTATTGGAAGGAAAATCCACTGCTGGGGAAAGCATGTGTTCCTCTAAGGGTCAGCCTTAGTTTGGTGGAACTAAGCCAAATAATCAATCCTTATTTTTGTACTTCCCAACAAAGAACAGGCTAGTAGATCCACCTGACCTATCTTGAGAGATCCACAGTAAGAGCCTAGGCAGGGCATGAGTCCCAGTGTGCCGACTCCCTGTCCTGTCTGGAGATCCAAGAACCACTTCCTGTATAGCCCATTATTTCCCAGGCTCACACTTAGGCTAGAGGACTCTGAACCAAGTCAATGATTAATGAGCTCAAAACCTGGTAAAATGTTTGCTAACACAAACTGACCCTTTCCCTAGAAGTATGTGCACCAGAGAACAACACAATCTACAGGGTGGGGAGAAGGGCTGGCCTGCCGTACCCACAGGGAAGGGAAACAAGAAGGGTTAGGGGAAAGGGATGGTCTAGACCAGCAGTTCTCAACCTGGGGGTCGCGACCCCTTTGGGGGAGGTCACACGACCCTTTCACAGGGGTCACCCGATTCATACCAGTAGCCAAATTACAGTTATGAAGTAGCAACAAAAAATTAAAAAAATTTAAGGCTGAGGAATTATATTAAAGGATCGCGGCATTAGGAAGGTTGAGAACCGCTAGTCCAGACCCCATTAATGGCACACCAAGCCGAAGATGCCAGACCTGCACTGACCTGCTAAATCACAGAGAAGGTTGTGGGGCCAAGAACAGCTCAAAACACATCGTTATCCCCTCACTGGAGGACAATACTGGGGACACACAGCAGGGAGTGTTCTGGTCTGAACCCCCCCGCAGTAGAGTGAACCAAGAAGGGAACATAAGAAATCAGAAACAGGAGCAAAGCCAAGTCACAAAAGCCCTAAAGAGTCCCCCAAAATAGTCAGGCTAAGGACCAGTGGGAGATGGTTATCAAGGTCAGCGGACAGACCTGGAATTGTGTACCATATATACTTGAGTATAAGCTGACCCGAATATCAGTCGAGGCACCTAATTTTACCACAAAAACTGTATTCAAAAATGTACTGAAAAACTCAGATTGTATGTTAGTATATATGGTATGTTTTCTCTCTCTCTTTTAAAAAAAATCTTTTGTTTTCTTTTTGTTTGGTCTCTGTAATTTCTGGTTTGCATATTTATATAGGATAGGCATGGAAAGCAAGCCCTAGGAGAAAGCCATGGGACCCATGGATCCAGAGAGACTTGGGGGGAGAAGGTAGCGAGGGAAGGGAACAGGGAGCAAACAACACCATACACAGGGCAACAATTTGGAATTAAAATCAACAACAAGGAGGATGGAGAGATCCTGTGGGTGTTGGAGCACCAGCAATATTGCTGAGAAGAATTACTAAGAGGTGGAAATAGGGTAAGCATGATGGTGGGGCAGGAAGCTAAAAGGAAACAGAGGAAGATCGTGGAAGCAAAGCAATGGACAGAGGTATAAGCACAGGTGTGTACATATGTAAATACATTAATTAAAAAAATAGAGGTATTGGCATGTACATAGATATTTATATGGCAATACACTGAGGTGGTAGACGAACTTTGGGCCTCTGCTCATATCCTCTCTCAATGCAAGAACACTGTTCTAACAACCTGGCATTCTGTGATGCTCACCCTCCCGATAAGCTCACTGAAGACAAAATGGGTGCATACGCAAATGTGAAGAAAGCTGATGGTGCCCAGCTATCAAAAGATAAAGCATCTGGGGTCTTAAAGTCTTGACGCTAAACAAGTGGCCATCTATCAGAGAAGCAACAAGCCCACATGGAAGAAGACATCAGCCTGTGTGATCATGAAGTGCCATTGGGACTGGGTGACAGGCATCAGAAGACCCACAACAAACAAACAAACAAACAAACAAACAAACAACCCCTATCCCCAAACATATTGTTGACAATGAGGAGGGTCAGAGCAGAAACCCAAAGTCCTATTGGAGACAATAGGACATCCTCTCACAGAGTGGTCACAGGGAAGGGATGGGTCAACCAGAGGGCAGTATAACACCAATATTGACACACAATATTCCTCTGGTTCCTTGAGGCTTCCTCATCACCCACTATCATGACCCCAGTCCTGCCTTTCATTGCAGGCTAGACCAGAGCATGTACACCGGTAGAGAGAAAAGAGCTCATCACACACGGGATCCAGGAATAAGAATGGGAATATCAGGATTGGAAGGACATTCATGCACAATGAGATATGCAGATGACACAAGCTTGCCTGCTGAAAGTGAAGAAGACTTGAAGGTCTTACTGACGACGAACAAAGACTAGAGCTTTCAACGTGGATTACACATGAGCACAAAGAAAACAAAATTCTCAGAATTAAACCAATAAACAACTCCATGAGACCAAAACCAAGGTGGGGAGAGGAGGGAAGGAAGAGGGAACCAATTGCAATGATCGACACCACCCCCACCACCCCTGCTCCCCGACACACGTGTCCGACACACATGCGTGCGCAAACTCCAGAGGGATGAACAACAGAAACCATGGGGAAGGGAGTCAGTGGTCAATGTAAGATATGAAAATAATAACAACTTATAATTTATCAAGGGGTCACGAGGAGGGGGTGGGAGGAGAAGGAGGGGAGAAAGAGGAGCTGACACCAAGGGCTCAATAGAAAATAAACGTCTAGAAAAAATGAACGATGGCAACACGTGCACAAATATGCCTGATACAATTGATGTGTGGATTGTTAAACGAGTTATAAGAGCTCTCAATAAAATGATTATTTTAATAAAATAAACAATTAAAAAAACGTTTGTTAACATAGGAAGAAAAAAATGTAAATCATGGGGGGAGACCAGTAATAGCGGTTCAAAGTAAGTATTTTAAAAAACACTACTACCTTAGTTGGACACTGTCCAGCCTCCCCAAGCCAGTGGCCATCAACTTAATTACAATTCATAATGATACGACAGGGCAGAACAGAAATGCTCCATAGGGTTTACAAGAAATGCTCCATAGGGTTTATATATAATATTTTACTGGGGGCTCGTACAACTCATCACTATACATGCATCCATACATTGTGTCAAGCACATTTGTACATATGTTGCCATCATCATTCTCAAAACATTTGCTTTCTCCTTGAGCCCTTGATATCAGTGCCTCATTTTTTGCCTTCCCTTCCTGCTGCCCCTTCCTCATGAAACCTTGATAATTTATAAATTATTATTTTGTCATATCTTACACTGTCTGATGTCTCCCTTCACCCTCTTTTCTGTTGTCCGTCCCCCAGGGAGGAGGTCACATGTAGATCCTTGTAATTGGTTCCATCTTTCCACCCCACCCTCCCTCTACCCTCCCAGTATTGCCACTCTCACCACTGGTCCTGAAGGGATCATATGTTCTAGATTCCTTTGTTTCCTCTGTACCAGTGTATATCCTCTGGTCTAGCCAGATTTGTAAGGTAGACTTGGTGGGGGGAAGCATTTAAGAACTGAAGGAAAGTTGTATGTTTCATCGTTGCTACACTGCACTCTGACTGGCACGTCTCCTCCCTGTGACCCTTCTGTAAGAGGATGTCCAGTTTCCTACAGATGGGTTTTGGGTCCCCAATCTGTACTCCCCCTCATTCACAATGATATGATATTTTGTTTTTTGTTGCCTGATATCTGATCCCTTCGATACCTCGTGATCACACAGGCTGGTGTGCTTCTTCCATGTGGGCTTTGTATCTTCTGAGCTTGATGGCCCCTTGTTTACCTTCAAGCTTTTAAGACCCCACATGCTATAACTTTTGATAGCCGGGCTATATTCTTAGAGAAGATTTTTACCAACTTCTGCAGTCTGAAGTGGATCAAACATGCATCAAACACATTGACAATTACTGGTGATTGGAATGTGATAGGTGGAAACAGAGGAAGGTTGGAAAGCATGGCCTTGGTGACAGAAACAAAGCTGGAGATGGCATGATAGAAGTTTGCATGACCACCGACTTAGTCATCAGAAATACTTTCTTTTCAGCAGCACAGACCATTCACTTGGACCTTGCCCGATGGAACACACAGGAATCAAACCAACTATGTCTGTGGAACGAGATCATGGAGAAGCTCAATATCATCAGTCAGAACAAGGTCAGTGGCCAACTGCAGAACAGACCACCGATTGCTCATATGCAAATCAAGTTGAAGCTGAAAACATTCACAAACTCTCAAGAGCCAAGTGCAATCTGAGTATATCCCACCTTCATTTAGTGACTAAAGACTTGATGCTTGAACAAGGGAATTATATATGAAGAAGTCATTAAAAAGGCAGGACAGGGAAAAAAAAAGACCAAATGGGCATCAGAAGAAACTCTGAACCTTGCTCTCGAATTTAGAGTAAAGTGAGAGAAATGATGAAGTAAAAAGGCTGAAAAGAAGATTTCAAAGAGCAGCCCAAGAAGATAAAGTGCTGTAATGCAATGTGCAAAGACCTGGACTTAGAAAACCAAAATAGGGAAGGTCCTACTCAGCAGGTCTCAGCTGAAAGAACTGAAGAAAAAATTCAAGCCTGGGGCTGCAATACTGAAGAAAGCTACGGGGGGCAAAATCCTGAACACAGGAAGCATCACAAGAGGATGGAAGGAATACACAGCCAGGTACCAACAAGAACTGGCTGCCGGTCCAGGTAACTTACAACCCAGAAACAATGGAAATGAAGGAAGAAATCCAAACTGCACCCACGGCATTGGTGACAAATCAGGCTCTAGGACCAAGCAACCCTGACTAATGATATTGAGCTTCTCCATGATCTCTTTCCACAGATAGAGTTGGTTGCTTGGTACTAGAGCCTGATTTGTCACCAATGACTTGCTCTAGTACCAAGCAACCCATCGTTCCAAAAAAAAAGCGATGCTGGAAGCATGCCAAGAATTTTGGACAACATACTTGGCCAACTGACTACAAGACATCTATAGTTGTGTTCCTTTCAAAGACAGGTGTTCCAAAAGCATGTGGTAATCATCCAACAATATCATTCATATCACACACACTTAAAATTTTGCTTATGATAAATCAAAAATGTTTGTAGAAGTACATCAACAGTGACCCGCCAGAAAGTCGAGCAGGATTCAGAAGAGTTTATGGAACAAGGGAAATCACTGCTTTTGGCAGATGTGTCTTGGCTGAAAGCAGAGAAAATCAGAAAATGTCTACCTGTACTGTACTGACTATGCAAAAGCACTCAACTATGGGAATCGTAACAAATTATGGACATTACACAGAGCAGGAACTCCAGAACACTTAATTGTGCTCATGCAGAAGTTGCACATGGACAGAGAGGCATTTGAACAGAATAAAAAGATATTACATGGCTTAAAACCAGGATCCCTAGTGGCTTAGTGGGTTATTCAATCGGTAACTGCTAACTCTAAGGTCGGCAGTTCAAAACTACTAGCTTCTCTGAGGGAGAAAGGTGAGACTTTCTACTCCTATAAGGAGTTTCAGTCTCAGAAACCCATAGGGCAGTTCTACCTTATTCTATAGGGTCACTCTCTGTTGGAATCCACTCTTCAGCAGAGTTTGACTTAAAAAAAATTAGGAGAGATATGTATCTAGGTTATATCCCTACAATATACTTATTCAATCTGCATGCTGAGAAAATCTTAGAAGTTGGACTGTATCTGAAGAATGAAACATCAGGATTGGGAGGGCATTCATGAACAAGGAGATATGCAGATGAGACAAGCTTGCCTGCTGAAAGTGAAGAAGACTTGAAGGTCTTACTGATGACGAACAAATACTAGAGCTCTCAGCGTGGATTAGACCTGAGCACAAAGAAAACAGAATCCTCAGAACTAGACCAACAAACAACCTCATGAGACCAAAACCAAAACACATTGCCAACATGTCAAATGTTGACTCTATGAGCTGTGTAGACCTGATACAGAAGGGTTCAAAGGCTCTAAATCCTTCCAGAAGCAGACCACCCCATCTTTTCCCTTCGCCCCTGAACACCACAATGAACAGAAATGATGGAGTTGCCTTCGATTTCATTTCACTTGAATCCACAATCAACATCCCTTGAAGTATAGTCAAGAAATCAAGAGACATACATGCTGCATTGGCAAACTGCTGGGAAGGAGCTCTTTAGTGTGTTAAACAGCAACACCCTTTGAGGATTAGGTTGGGCTTGTCCCAAGATACGGCATTTTCAGTCACCTCACACACACTCAAAGGCTGGACAATGAATAAGCAAGGCCAGAGAAGGACGGATGCCTCCGAGCTGAAGTGCTGATCAAGAATACCGGATATGCCCGAGTGGCGCTGTTGGGTAGGGGCTGGACTGGGAATTACAAGGTCGCGGGTCCAAACCCACCAACTGCGCCATGGAAGAAAGAGGAGACGTTCTGTTTCTGTGAAGATTCACCGCTGCGGACTCCAGGTGGGATTGTTATGAGTTGGAATCTGCTGGATGGTAGTGCTGGGTTTTTGTTTTTTTTCTTGCCAAAGAATGAGCAAATCCGACTTGGGAGAAGTACAGTCAGAATACTCCCAAGCAAGAGCAAGGTGAGGTTGTCTTCCATACTTTGGACCTGTTATCAGCAATGGCCTCTTGATGGAGAAGGAAATCGTGCTTGATAAAGCAGGTGGTTATGGGAAATGATAAAGCCCCTCAACAAGAAGACTGCCACAAGGCCTGCACCGGTAGCGCAAACAAAGTCATGCCCGTGAGGATGGCGTATTTCCCTTTGACTCTTTAAAAAACGGAAATGGTATGCTTTCAAATGCATTTTTTTTCTGATTTTAGGGATCATAGATGTTAACATGCATTTTTTTTCACTTGGATCACTGACTAGACACCGGGGCAGAGAGAACCCCATCTTTGTCGTGTGGAGTGGCTGGATTTGAACTACTGACCTTGTGTTAGCAGCCTGACACGTAACTTGTTACTCCCTCTGGGCTCCTTAGCACCTACTATATGTAGATAGACACATGAGAGGATCAAAAAGGATAATGAGGACAAATGAACTTGGTGAATTTAAAGCGTCTCAAGCTTGGAAGCTAACCCCAAAGCTGGTTGTTCGAATCCACTCAGAGGTCTCTCAGAAGAAAGGCCGCTCAATTTACTTGAGATAAGATCAGCCATGGAAAAGAGGACATAGCTGTATGCGGTCACCCTCGGTCACCAGGAATATGCGCGGACGAGCTGGTGAATGGCTTTTTTCAGTAAGGAAGATGCTGAGAGGACATGGCTCTGGCTTCCAGCAACAGGCAATGTGTTACTTGGTGAGAAGTTCACGCACAGAGGAGATTTCTGTGATTTCAGGGAAGACCTGAGACTAACCCATCCCAGATCCTGTTGGGTAAGTTGTTATCTTTATCACCCCATTTGGAAAATGGGAACAGTAACCTTCCTAGGACTCTGGTGACAGTGATGTCTAACACACACGTGAAATGTATCTGCCTTTCAGCCCCTTCACTGGAAAGAACAGGTCCAGCTGCTCCCAGATCTCTACATTCTCCCTGGCTAGAGATGTTATTGCAGGGTTTAAAATTTTTTCACTTTATATGAAAATGCTCCTTTAGTTTTCACTTTGTGGAAGTTACAAAAAATGGGTGTTATTGATGCTAGATGCTGCAGATGATCCTCCTCTTTCTCACTGCCCTTCTACTTTACCAAGCATATCTTTTCCCAAGGTCTGGTCTCTCTGATAACATGCCCAAGTGTGCGAGATAAAGTCTTTTCTTCCTCCACGCTAAGGAACATTCTGGCTGTACTTCTTCCAAGAACGATCTGTTTATCCTCCTGGCAACCCACGGTATTTTCAACATCCTTTGTCAACACCACAGTTCACATATATCAGTTCTCGCGAGGTCTTCCTGACTCATGGCCCAGGCTTCACACATATATGAGACGAATGAAAACAAGAAACACGCTAAAGAGGGGGCTTCTGTAGCAGATTTTCCCGAGACAAATGTCATGTGCTCTCTGGGTGGCTTCTTCTGTGGGCGTCGACTCTGAGCCCAAGTGAAAGAGGACCCTTGGCTATCTTTTCCTCATTTACTGTATTTGGGGATAGTAATATTTTGGATTTGACTGTAATCACAAACTATGGAATGAACATCTCTCACACTCTGGCTAAATGCTATTGGTAAACAGTTTGTAGTCATTTAAAAGCCTTTCTAGAAATCTATTCTGTACACAATAAGTTTATACTACGTATATACATTATTTATAAATATTATATTTTTTATGTTCTTTTCAATCTTCAAACTGGTATGAGACCCAATCAAGTAGAACAGCTCAAGGTAAATCACCTTTCGAGTAATTCATAAAAATTGCTTTCAAAAAAGTTGTCTTTTTATATATAATTTTCCTGAAGATAAACTAGAATAATTTTCTCTTACTTTGGTTAAGGTTCTTAACAAAATCAGCAGGTCATTTGGGAGTGGGGCAGAGTTAATTCAAGAATGAAAAATATAGCAAGAGTACTCATAATTAAAAAATTGTTTGTTTTGAGCAAGGGATCCTTGTTATCTTAATCTTGCCGTCGAACTTGGCAGCATGTATATAAAGGGCTTATTCTCTGTGGGAGTGGGGAGCTCTGCAGGTGTGGAGAAGATAGCAGGTCTAGTTTTACTACCGGTTCATTCTGTCCTGGGGTTGAAGTTTTCTGTGAAAAAAAGCAGCAGCATTGTTTCTATGAATTGTGTAAGCATGAAGGAAGGAGGAAACGTTAGGAAGAGGATTTCTCAATTTTATTTTTTAAAAAGGCCCTCTTGTGGCCCCATGTCCTCCAAGCCCGACCGTGAGTATCCAGTTTGACTCAGTGTATCCTTCTTGACCCAGCAGTGTACGAGAGATGAAGAAGAATTTGTCCTGAGACGGCAGAGCAGGACAGTGGGGAGAAATTAATTTGCTAATGGACCTTTAGTAAGTGACAGCATTGATCTTTGAAAGGATCAATAAATAAAACCTTCCCAGGGCTTATACCATGTTATAAAATTAGTGAGCGAATACAGTCAAGCTATTGTTGACTACACGGTATGTGAACCACATATTTAAATTTTTCATATTTGAATTTTTCCCATGCATCGTTGCTTTAGCAGAGACTACATAAGGAGCCTTGGTGGTACATGGTTAAGTGCTTGGCAGTAAGCCAACCCAAACCAAATGGTTGGTGGTTTGAATCCACCAGTCACTCAGTGGTGGAAAGACGCGGGGCTGTCTGCTCCCATAGAGATTACAGCCAAAGAAAGAAAGCTGGTCGGGTAGCTCTATCCTGTCCTATAGCGTTGCTATGGGTTAGATTCAACGTGATGGCAATGGGCTTTGTTTGGTGTGTCATACCTAATAAAGGGTTTATTCTTCTCATCTATATCTCTAAGAGTCAAATTACTTGTCACTCGATTCTGAGACCTCCCGCATGGGTTGCCAGGCCAGTTGATCTGGATCGATGGATCTGTCTACCCCAAACCAAATCCATTGTCCATAACTGGGTTTCCAAGGTTGGAAA
Organism: Tenrec ecaudatus; assembly: GCF_050624435.1. Classification (NCBI taxonomy): domain Eukaryota; kingdom Metazoa; phylum Chordata; class Mammalia; order Afrosoricida; family Tenrecidae; genus Tenrec; species Tenrec ecaudatus. The sequence continues at coordinate 184,731,332 of NC_134532.1, forward strand.
ACTCACAGAAGCAGACTGCCACATCGGAGTCACTGGTGAGCTTGAACCGCAAGGCCTTGGGGAGGGGGAGTGGGTGAGTGCTTTAGCCCCTGTGACACTAGGGCTCCTTCAAAAGCTCTAGGCACCATCTACTCCTATCCTGTACTCTCTGTACATCCTCCTGGATGACAGAGTCATGAGTTATATCTTAGGACCTCAGACTGGATTCTGCTTCTTCAACAAGTCAGAGTCAGCCTGCTGATAGGTGTCGAGGACTGAGGTCTGGTCACAGAAGGAGGAGAAAACTAGGGGGTGTGGACTGTTATTGTAGTCAAGGGGGAAAAAACGTTTTAAAAAACGGACCACCGTCAGTAGCCCTAGGCTTTTTAACAAGGTCGGTTCCCAAGCCAGGGGGTGACATAAGCTCCTTAGATTTGATGAGTGAAATTTTCACGTGCCATGTGGCCAGCAACTTAACAACCACATTTTAAGAGTAAACTGAAATAGCGGATTAGAAATTCCTGTGTTGACAGTGGTCACTCAAGAACCCTGATCAAGAGCCCGGGAAAAGGTGTTTGTTCTCTGTGCATTTACATTTTTCAGTTCGTAAGAGACATCTGGTTGTGATTTATTGAGGAGAAGTGCCTCCCGTACCCTTTGGGGGGTGGGTGGGGAGGTGGGTATAAGGTTGCAGATTCAGCATTAATGGGTGAAGAAATGTCTGTGAGGATTGGTGAATAACCACATGAGAGTCCACACGAAGAGGGCTGACCTTGAACAGGAAACTAGTACACCTCATCCGGTGAGAATAAAGGGATTGAGCAAAGGGTCCATGCCCATGGAGATAAAACTGTGGATGTGGGCGGGGCAGGAAGCTGAGGCAGCTCAAGTCTAACTGCCAGTATTTGGCACACACGGCAAGTGCCTGGCAGAGCTGCCTCATTCAGTTTCTGGGAAACAGAAAATCTGGCCAGAAAAGGCCCAAAGGGAGCCATCCAAGAACAGGCAGCGGTTCACAGGGATCACCAGCCCAAGAAGAGAAGGTCTCCCCGGGACATGTCTGCAACTCCAACTTCACAATGAGAGCAAAGGAGAGGGCAGGCTGGAGTGCTCAAGAGCGGTTAGGAGCGTGTCTTAACTGACCCGGCAGGAGAATGCGCCTCCTCCTGTTTTCTCCCAGAAGTCCTTCCTGGTCTTGCCCCTTCTTCCACCTCATCACCATTGCTGTTGCTAGCTGCCAGTCAGCTGATTCTGATCCGTGTGTGTGTGTGTGTGTGTGTGTGTGTGTGTGTGTGTGTAATAAAGAGCTTTCATCTTCCCAAAAGGATCGCTGAAGAAAAAATGGGTACATAAGCAAATGTGGTGAAGAAAGCTGATGGTGCCCGGCTATCAAAAGATATAGCATGTGGGGTCTTAAAGGCTTAAAGATAAACAAGTGGCCATCTAGCTGAGAAGCAACAAAGCCCACATGGAAGAAGAACACCAGCCTGTGTGATCATGAGGTGTCGAAGGGATCAGATATCAGGCATCAAAGACTAAAAAATCACATCATTGTGAATGATGGGGAGTGTGGAGTGGGGACCCAAAGCCCATCTGTAGGCAACTAGACATCTCTTTATGGAAGGGTTACAGGGAGGAGACTAGCCAGTCAGGGTGCAGTGTAGCAACAATCAAACATACAACTTTCCTCTAGTTTCTAAATGCTTCCCCCCCCCCCTCCACTATCATGATCCCAAGTCTACCTTACAAATCCAGCTAGACCAGACAATGTACGCTGGTACAGATAGGAACTGGAAACAGGGAATCCAGGACAGATCATCCCTTCAGGACCAGTGGTGGGAGTGGCGATGCCAGGAGGGGGTCGGGAGGGTGGGGTGGAAAGGGGGAAGCAATGAAAGGATCTACACAGGACCTCCTCCCTGAGGGATGTACAACAGAAAAAGAGGGTGAAGGGAGATGTCGGACAGTATAAGATATGAAAAAATAATGATTTATAAGTTATCAAGCATTCGTAAGGTTGGGGGAGGGTGCAGGGAGGAGGGGAAAAATGAAGACCTGATGCCAGGGGCTTAAGTGGAGAGCAAATGTTTTGAGAATGATGAGGGCAATGAATGTTCAAATGTGCTTTACACAATTGATATATGTATGGATGGTGATAAGAGTTGTATGAGTCCCCAATAAAATGATTTAAGAAATAACCCCTGAAATCACAGGGAATTCAGGACAGATAAACCCCTCAGGACCAATAATGAGAGCAGCAATACCAGGAAGTTAAGGGAAAGGTGGGGGAAGAAAGGGGGAACTGATCACAATGATCTACATATAACCCCCTCCCTGGGGGACGGACAACAGAAAAGTGGGTGAAGGGAGATGTTAGACAGTGTAAGGCATGACAAAATAATAATGATTTATAAATTATCAAGGGTTCATGAGGGGGGTGGGGAGGGAGGGGAAAACGAGGAGCTGATACCAAGGGCTCAAGTAGAAAAAGCAAATGTAATAAAATGATTTTACAAGAAAATAAGAAAAGAAACAAAACATCCCAGTCCAGTCCAGTTCAAGTCCATAAGTCTGATATGAGCTCATAAGTCCATGAATCACTCCTCAGAGTCCTGCAGTCACATGCAGGGATGCGAAATGGAGGAAGAGTTGCAGGTGGGCTTTTGGGAAGCACTCAGTACCTACCTGCTGTGTGAGGAAGACCTTCTGAACTAGTGGAACTTTAATTCTTTCAAGAGGGACAAACAAATACCCAACTAGCTTATCCCCAAGATACTCAGACTAATCAAAGGTTTCACCTGATCATTAAACAACCTACTGAGATGATCAACTTTAGATTTTCAAAGCCGTGTTGCTTACAATGCATTCTAGGCATCACTGTGACTCTGTTAGTAACTGATTCGCGATGGAAATACGAGGCACATGCCTCTGAGATAATATATGACTAGAAAGCCCAGGGTTCATTCCTGAAGTTTCACACTTGAAGTGTTCCCGGTGACAGAGCTCTGTAGATCTGACCCTCTGGTACAAAACGGTCCTCCCTCCTTTGGTGACGCAAGCCATGCACCTGCAGACATTTAAAAGGAAGGGGCATCTCAGGAAACCACCCAACGCTTTTCCTGGGAAAGGCAATCTACCAACATGTGCTTGCAAAGAAGTATCATTCACTGGGCACATGTTTTTCCTCCGTCCACACGGGAAAACAGAAACATCAAGGACAACTCTAAAATAGCTACAGGTTCAAAGGCACAGTATCCACTCCTCCTTTGGCTTCCTTCTTCATCAGACCTCCTCTCTGCAACCTCTGCCAGGAAGACGCATTCCTTAATCAGTGCCCATGGAGAAGTCCCTAGAGGAAAGCTTTAGAACCTCAAGGTCATTACATGTTTTTCTTGCTCTGAACTTGACTGCTACCCTTAAAGTTCGCTGTTAGAACCCATCCGTGCTAGGCTGGGTTCTCCAGGGAAGCAAATGTACATGTATGAACATAGAAAGAGATCTGTATAAAGAAATGGATCACACAGTAGAAGGAGGCGAGTCCAGTCTGGTTCAAGTCTGTGGGTCAGGTGTAAGCTGGCCCCAGACTCCTGTAGCAGGGCTGATGAACAGGAAGCAGGAAGTTAAAGCAGAAAGACCACAGGCTAGTGAGTGCTGAGGTGAATGAATCCGTGATCATCCAGATGAGTCCAAGGCTGGCAATAGGTGGATGGATCCAGGGATCAGCGGGCGATACACAGGAGGTCGATGAGCTAGACGCAGGATTCAGACCCCACAGTAGAGTGAGCTAATTTCCTGACACTGTACGAGTATGGTAGGAGTAGGCCACACCCCACATGAAACCTGCTTCAAGCGTATCGAGGCTGTGACCAGATGAAGGAAGTCTGTTCCCCCTACAATTGCTGGGGCTGCTTCACAGAAGATCCAAACACAGAGCTGACCACACTACGTCAGCTCCTGTCATAGGGGATTCCTGGAGCTCTGTTTCCATTAAGATGGTAGGCAAGAAAATCCCAAGGGAGACATCTACTCTGTGACACACATGGTAGTGGTGAGTCAGAGTCTAATGGATGACAACAAAAACAACGGACAACATGCAACAACAAGACACTCGAATATTTGTTGATTACGGATAGTAAACTGGAGCCCTGGTGGTGTAGTCGCTATGAATTTGGCTGTTAACTGCAAGGCCAGCCATTTGAAATCACCAGCTGCTCCCCAGAAGAAAGATGATGCTTTGTACTGCCGGAACCTCAGGGGTTGCTATGGGTCAGCATGGCAGTGAGTATAGACAGAAGTAGCCTTAGTCATCAGACCACCTGTCCTCTCCTTTAATCTTACCTACACCCTTACAGCCTAATTCCTTCATAGAAATTTGAATTTCCAATAGAAGTCATTATCCATAGTAACCATCAAAATTCCTCAGTGGTTAGGCCTACAAACTGCATGTCCCAAACTGACACAATGTTCCCATACAAATGCTTTGTCAAAGGAGTATCTCTCTGAGAGAGACTATGGTCACATTACTCATGGCAGAGAAGACATAAGGGGCCTATGTCCTCAGACGGAAGGAACATCAGTTCTTGAGTTTTTAAGGCAGAGTGATTTCAAAGAGTCTATCCTGTTATCTACCCAACAAATCTTGTCTACTTAGGACATTCAGTGATTCTAGCTAGCATAATGAATAAGGAAGACCAGAGAAGAACCAATGACTGAGAGTCGCGGTGCTGGCAAAGAGCACGGAAGATACCACGGCTGTCGGAACAAACAGGTCTGTCTGAAGTACAGCCCCATGCTCTTAGAAGCAGGATGGCGAACTTCATCTTCCGTCCTTCGGACAGGTTATCAGGAAGAACGGTCCCTGGAGAGGGAGATCACACTGGTCAAGTGAAAGGGCAACACAAACGAGGAAGACTCTTGGTGAGATGGATACAGTTGCTATGACAATGGGCTCAAACATGACGCTTGTGCGGATGGGGCAGGACTGGGCCCTGCTTCGTTCCGTTGTGTATGGGGTTGGAAAGGACTCCATGAATCACCACCAGGGACGGGAATGGCTTGGTCTGGCCGCAGCTGAACAGAATGATGAGAAACCACCGCTCCACGGGCTTCCAAAGGCTCGCACACTGTTCCACAATCAGATGGCATACCGATAGGCCCAGCGCTCATAGGAACACTCCTAGGATCAATGCTTCTGTCAGGGCAGACTTTCCTGTCTCAGCTCATTCTGGTCACATTCCTGTCGCCTCTGCAATACAGATGTCTACTTGACAGTCTCCCGCCTCCCCGTCATCCTGCCCCATGGGAGATCACACTTCCCGACCCCCGGCCATCCCTTACCCATCCTATCTACCTCTGCCTGTGGTTCGTAGTCAAGAGGCTTATTAAAAGACAACATTTTTGCATTTGTGCAAAGAACAAGGTGAACATCCGGAAAGGCAGGCTACAGTTGAGGAAAATATTCTGATTTCCATTACATCAAAATATTAAAAAACAAAAACAAACTTACTGCCATCGAATAGAGGCCAACTCATCGCAACCCTACAGGACAGTGGAGAACTGCCCCCGTGGGTTGTGAGAGTGCAGAACACTCTCTTGTTCTCCCACGGAGCAGATGGTGGTTTTGAACTGCTGACCTTGCCGTTAGCAGCCCAACATATAACCACTATCCCACCACGGTTTCAAAAACAAAAACCTCGCTACCGGTGAGTCAATTCTGACTCACGCTGAAGCTCTGGCAGAGTAGAGCAGCCCCCCGTGGGTTTCCAAGGTTGTACATCTTCAGAGAAGCAGAAATCCCAAGCTTTCTTCTCAAGGAGTGGCTGGTGTTTTCAAACTGCCCACCTTATATAACAGCCCAGCCTATAACTCACTATGCCAGTGTTTCCCAAAGTGGGTGACACTGCCTCCTGGGGGCGCTGGAATGACCCACAGAGGCTGCTAAAGCAGATACCTATACTTTATCTTGAATGATGGGCTCTAGGAGGGGTCCTGTGACATACTGGTTATGCATTGGGCTGTGAACTTTAAGGTCAGCAGTTGGAAACTGCCATTGACTCCTTGGGGGAAAGACAAGACTTTCTACTCCTGTAAAGAGGGACAGTCTTGGAAGCCCACAGGGGGCAGTTCTGCTCTGTTCTACGGGGTCGCCCTGAGTCAGCATCAACTCGATGGCAGTGAGTTTGTTTCTGATTTATAATTGCACAAAAGTTTATAATTCTCAGGGGTGTGTGGGTCATTTTTCCCCTACTGAAAATGGGGAATAGACCAAGTAAGTCTGGGAACCAATGCCTTATGCCATGTGGTATACTGAACATACTTTAAAGGCAGATTCACAGCCATGAAAACTTAGAAATCTCTGTTCTCCCCCAAGTAGTAAGATCAACCGTACGGTCAGAATCTTTGTGTGAATCCAGAGGATCTAATAGGAGAAAGAAAAAGTGGCTTGAAAACGGAAGACATCTACAGCGTAAGACATTCAAGCAGGTGGTAACAACAATACCAACAAAAGGGAATGGCTAGGGGATGGAAAATGCTCCGTTGAGATGAATTAATAAAGCGCGGAGCACAAACGAAGCGACTTCACAGCCTGGGAGGCCGGGGAACAGAAGTTTCCAACAGATCACAGCTCATTCAGGTGAGGAGCACCAGATGCTGGGCGAGCATTGCTCAGAGCAGACAAAAGTGCTCTCGGTAGCTTCAGGGGAGGAGGAGAACATAATGGGGGAGCAAGCCATCCACCTGACCTGAGCGACTCCAGCCATGGCCCTGGGGGATGACGGGACAAGGCAGTGCTGGACCCTCATCACCTGGTGAGAGAATGCCGATCCCGAAGCCCCCCGCTGAGCTGTCTCCACTTGAAGGCTGGCGGTCTAAAGCACTGCTCCCGGCCCAAATGAGGCCAAGGTTGGCTATGTGTCTGGGAGATAAGCAACAATCCCTGGAACACGCTCTGTGCAAAGGGGCCGGGAGAGTTTTGGGAAGAGGAATGTCCTGGAGACAGATGTGGGAAATCACTGGACTTAAAAAGCCACTGCCCATGGTGTCCGTAGATAAAAGGCTTCTGGGGCTGTCCACCCAAGAGCAGCCTCATCTTTCTCCTTCTGAGGAGCTGGGGGTTTAAACCCCTGGCCTTTCCACTGGCAACCCCACACCTACCTCATAGCATCACCAGGGCTTTAAATCCAAAGCCCATTCCCCTAGAGTAACCAGTCAGGTCATGTCTATGATAAGTTGTTCTGTGTGTGTGTGTGTGTGTGTGTGTGTGTGTGTGATAGTCAGACACACAAGGGATGTGAGCAAGGGAAAGAGAGACAGACACTGAATGAACAGCCCAAGGATAAGGGTCTCTCTTTCTCAAATTGTAGCCTTGTCTTTTCGACGTGAAGGAGCCCTGGTGGCTGGGCTGCTAACTGCAAGGTCAGACGTTCAAAGCCACCAGCCGTCCTAGGAAGAAAGGCTTTCTACTCTTGTAACCAGTGACAGTCTGAGAAACTCCTGGAGGGCAGGCCTACCCTGTCCTCTAGGGTCCCTATGCGTTTGCATCGCCGGGATGGCAGTGAGCTGATGTTCTGGGGTCTTAGATCTGAAGGGCAACTAGTCACTCTCGGTGGCGTCAATGGTGCTTTAGTGTGCTGAGCAGGCCGCTGGCCACTGGTGCACTTGTGTTTGAGCCGAAGACCCAAGAAAGAACCAAGTCATTCCTATTGTAGCACAAATGGTCAGCGCTTAATCATGGGGCAAAGGCTGGGGCAGTCAGGTCTGATGACCTGCTTCTGAAAGGTGTTGGCCTCAGGAACCCTGGGCTGCAGTGGTGCTTTGCACGCGTGTGCCGACACGAGTCAGAAAGGACTGACCATCAGGAGGCAACAGCTCGCGTGTACAACCAGTACGAGAGAAGACCTAGACCCCGCTGGATTCTAGGCCTGGCCCTGCTATTGCTTCGGGGCTGGGTGACCTTGGCCAAGCCATGAACCATTTGTGAAATGGGAATGCTGGGCTCTCTGATTTCTGAGGCTCTACCATTCTGGAATACATGTGGTGTGTGCACTAGAGGAGAGCGCCTTCACTGGGAGAGAAGACAATTTGCTCATGTCTTTTTGATTACACAGGTCCACACCAGAGCTGCAACACTGCTCCAGGGAGCAGCCATGCAAACTGTAGGCTGCTCCCAGTCATCTCCTCAGAGATAAGCACGCGTATTTATTTCGATTCTATTCTTCTAGACACTTGCTGTCAAGTGCTGTTTGTATTAACACAGAACGCGGCGTGTATATTTTTTCAGTAAAAATTTCAAAATGTGACAATATCTCCTCGGCATCTTTCCAAGTCATTCGGATGCCTCTCATCCACCGTCCTCCGGGCAGAACATGGCACCATGACGAGACTGGACTTTACTGAGCGTTGGTTTATCGGTGACCCGTTTCGTGGTTCTGAGAGCAGCCGCAGTACAGCAACCAGACCGTGTCAATGTGGATCTCAACGACGCCTTCTCTGCTTGCCTCTCATTCCAGGCCAGGATCGGGTCCGGGGCTTTTTACCGAAGGGCTCAGGACCCGTTTATTCCTCTCCATCGAAGTTAGGGTCATGGGCTACTTGTTAGCGGCTTGAAGGCACCGGCTGTTCTCAGAAGAAAGACACGCCGGCCTCTCTGTGGGAGAAAGATGAGGCTTTCTACTCCCATGGGGAGTCCCAGTCTTAGAAACCCCATAAGCTCGGCTCTCTCCTGTCCTGTCCTCCAGGGTCACTCTGTGAGATGGACAGACTCAAGGACGGTGGGTGAGTTTGAGTTTCTGTATTGCTAATCAGTACAAGTAACTTTTATTAATGAACAAAATGAGTGTTGGAGGCGAGTTTGTCCTTGATGACATCAGTGTCGTGTAAGAGGCGTAGAGTGGCTAGATGCCTTGCGGAGACAACCCACTTTTTCAAGAACACGGTGGAAAGTGCATGTACACAATGCACACCCAGGTTCATCGCAGCTCTGTTCACCACGGCAAGAAGACGGAAGCACCTAGATGCCCACCAGGGGGAGGAGGGTAAACAAACGGTCCATGCACACAACGGATATGACACATCGCTACCGAACAATGACCAAACTGTGAAACTCCTCGTGGCATGGATGGATTCAAAGGCCTTATGCCGAGTGAAGTTAGTCAATCACAAAAAAAAACCAACTAATGTATGAGATCACTGTTATAAATGAAAAAAAATCAATATAAAGGTTTTCATATCAAACAAAACAGACTGTGGTTACCATGGGTAACCGAGGCACGGGGGGAAAGGAAGTCAGAGGCTAGGGTGTAGATAGTGTCAACTCGGGGTTACGGGAAGGTTGAATTCTACAAAAGCAGGGAGTCAGGGGACAGAGCAAGCTCTGGGGAGCTTTGAGAGGTTCCTAAATACCAAAAAGATGATCTGATATGTAAGCCGCCACCTAATTCACAAAAAGTAAAACAAAACAAAAGGAAGAAGTGTCAGTCTAGAAGCCTGTCTTCTTTCCACTCACTCTTACTGCTTGTTTCTGAAAGTGCCTTGCCCCCGTATGGAATTAAGGAATCCTGCTGGAGCAGTGGGTTAAGCACTGGACTGCTAACTCCAAGGTTGGTGGCTCAAATCCACAAGCCCCTCCAGGAGAGAACGATGAGGTCTGTTCTTGAACAAACTTACAGGCTCAGAAATTCTAAGGAGCAGTGTCATGCCCTCTAGGGTCACTATGAGTCGAAAATAGGCTGGGAGGTGGTAGGTTAGGGGCTGGTTGATTCACACAAAGGATTCGTGGTGCGCATATTAAACTCTCAGCTTGACCTGGCCTCTAGGAGGGTGGGTCACATTTGCTTCTGACAAACTTTCCATCATAGCAGGTATATTTGGAGAAATTAAAAGAACAAAAGACAAGACTTCACCAAATTCACAGAACCAGTCATGTGAATGTTTTTTGTTCTGCTGACTAATTCCATGTTAAAAGGAGTCCAGGTGCGACAGTGAAAATGCTCGGCCGCTAACTGAAATGCTGGTGGTCGGAATAGACTCGGGGTTCGGAGGGAGAAAGACCTGGTGATCTGTTTCCATAAAGATCAAAGCCAAGAGGTCCCAACGAAGACATCACATGGGGTACACGTGGGTTGGACCGCCACCACCACCACTGTGGGGATGAGTGAAGCCTTTGATTGGACACTCTACCCAGTATGAGGTCATACTTACCCTCCCACCTCCAGATCTGGGAGGCCGCAACTGCTACCCCACCGGTACGGGCCTATTCAGACTCGATCTCTGCCATCAAGTCGATGTTGACTCTAGTCATAGTCACGCTACAGACAGTGTAGAACAACTGTAATCCTCTATGGGAGTAGAAAACACGGTCTTTCTCCCTTGGAGCGGCTGGTGGTTTCGAACTGCTGATCTTGTGTATTGCAGCCCAACTTGTAACCACTACGGTACCAGGGCTCCTCTTCGGACACATAGCGATCCTATAGAGAGGGTTTCTAAGGCTGTAAATCTTTATGGGACCAGATAGCCTCATCATTCTCCCATGAAGCTGCTGATGGGTTTGAACCACCAACCTTGAGGTCAGCATTCTAGCACGTATTCAACAGTACCCGCAGGGCTCCAGCTACCAAAAGGAGCCTCCTCATCTGAGTGAGCACATTGGTTCAGGTCAGTTTCCAGGCCTTAGCCTACAGAGCCCCACCCATCGAGCTTTTGCCTGCCTCCCCTGGTGATCCTTGTGCAGGAAACCTTTCTGGGAGTGGAGCAGCAGCCGACGTCAGGACCCTTGTATACATTGTCCTCTCTTCCCACCTGCGATTCTTGGCTGAGTCATCGTCAGGCCTCGGCCTTTCCTGCCTCTCAGGCCACACAGCTGCCAGCGTGTCCCCCTTGCAGTAGATGCGGGACTGTGGAGTGATGTTTGCAAGGTTATTCAGACTGAGAGCTGCCTTTCCCCCGAGTCTGTGTCCACGTCTGTTTGTTCACCCTTGTATCTCCACCACCCCACACAGTGCCTGGCCTCCCCCAACACCAACCACGTTCAATAAAGAGAGCACGTTGAAGGTATTCTGCACAGCATGAATGGAAAACAACGTTCTATGGCGCCAATTGCAGGGTGCTTTCCCAATGAGAACACTTTTTGAAAACAACCAAGTAGATTAACAAAGTGAAGGATTAAGAGTGTACCAAATGCCAGCGGGGCGGTCGCGGGCCTCTGTTCCACTCCAACCACGGCCACGTTAGTTATTTGGCCAGCATTCGTGGGAAAAAGGGCCTGGTGGAAGTGGGAGTGGCTGCCAGGACACCCCCCCCTTCCTCGCCTCTGTCCCAGGCTCCACACTCGCAGCAGCTCTCAGTGTGCAAACACATAAGAACTCCACATTTTGTTTCCTCAACCACGTTCTCAACACCATCCCTACTTCATGCTAAACACAAACATGGAACTGTGACTGCTTGAGGCAGATAGGATTTTCAGGAAGCATTTAAAATGCCTGGGCAGATATTTAAGTAGGCATTTCATAGGCTGCAAGGTCAGGCAACCAGACATTCCGGGGGGGAACCCGCCCCACATGTTCACGGTGGATTAGTTCCTCTTTGTCCATGTGGCTGATGTCAAGATAAAGAACACCCATCTCCCCGCCCCACCTCCGGTCCCAGCCTCCTCGAAGGCACAGCACTTCTCGGGTCTAAATCCCTCACGGAGAGAACTGAAGGCCAGAGAGGCTCAGGGCAGAGCTATTAAACATTTACCCAGGGCAGGTCGCCCAGGGCGGCTCGTGCTACAGGATGCAGTCTGTGTCCCAGTTTCACAGATAAGAAAACGCACTCTGTGCAATGACGTGAAATTGACAGAATCCCACGACACACACGTCAGAGCCGGGAGGCAAATGTGACCAGGACCCGGCCCTCATTCAAGTTCACCACTGAAGAAGTGCAGCTGGCCAAGTGGCTCAGGGAGGGGCCAAACGCAAGCCTTGGTAGCTCTTCACAGGGGCCCACGAAGTAAAGGGTGGGCCCCGACCAGCAAGTACGCAAGGGTCAGGTGTGCTGACGATGCTGCTATTGTCTGTATTTGGGAGGTTACGCCTGCTGTTTCCTGCCTCCTGCAGGTGGGAGCTGCTTCCAGCTGGGCCTCCTCCCCTTACCCCTGCCATCAGGTGGCATGGGGTCATTGTGACCTAGTGCACCACGGAGGGAAACAGTGCCCATCTCTGCATCACCTCTCAGTTGCTATGTTTGGCACGTGGTTGCAGCCATGGCTGTCCATCCCTCTCGTTGAGGGCCCTCCTTTACCAGGCCCGGTGCCCTTCCCAGGGACTGTACCCGCTGACCACTGGAGGTCCTACCAAGTGTTCTTGGTGGTTGTTTGCTACTTATCTCGTACAGGACGCGAGCCTCTTTGCATCACAATTTCAGTAATTTTACTTCTTTTTAAACAACTTTTTCCCGATTCCTTAAAAAATAACACTCCCTTCCTCCCATCAAATCCTCAGATCTAGCTTTTCCCATACCAATGGGCTATAACTTCTCTGCCTTCTTTTTTCACAAGTTCAAGTCCCCTAAGAAACAACCCAGTCCCATGCTTCAGCAGCAAACATAGCTTGCCTTTTTACTATCTTTGAAGAGCAACGGCAGGGCATCAGTAGATTAACTCATCAGATTAAACTCATTACGGGGTGCAGGGTGGGGGTCGGGACCGCCAATGGTCTCCTGAGGCTGGGCGTCTGCCTTCGAAGGAGACAGCTTTTATGACACATCCCCTCCTAGAACGCTTGGCTTCCTATGCCAAAACCAAATCCTTGTGTCATAAAACCTGTCCCATCAAGTTTCCAGGAGAAGGTGGAGAAAATGTAGTAAACAAAATTTTGACGGCCTAGCCAGTGAACTCTGCTTTACGATCCTCTTTAGAAAGGAATGTAGCAGTACATGCATTCTGTTCATGGCAGATACTTAGCCAACCAGGAGTCAAGCCCGGATCACCCCACCGCACCCCCAAAACACACACACACACACACACACACACACACACGCCAGTCAGAGGCCCAGAAATGCCACACCACACAGGCAAGGGAACGGCTGTCCTAACTCACTCCAACAAGTGAGTTAGGGGGATCAGAAACCTGGGACTTGGGCCCGGGTGGGCCTCTGATTCGTGAATCTCTTGAACAAGTTCCCCCCCCCACACCTAGACAGCACTGTTTCCTTATCCACACAATGAGAAGTTTGAACACTGAAGCTCCTTTCCTATCAAGTTTCTATAGTCTATATTTTGGAAAGCCTCAGATTAGTTGCTTAATAAATAGGTTTAAGACACTTTATTTTGGAAAAACTGACCACCAACTTCATATGGAGAGGGAAGAAACCCAGAATTAGCAGAGAACTCCTCAAGAAGAGGGACACAATTGGAGGACTCGCCCTACCTGATTTTAATGCCTACTACACAGCCACAGTGGTCAAAACAGCATGGTACTGGCACAATGATAGACACTCAGACCAGTGGAAAGGAATAGAAAGCCCAGGAGTAAAATCATCAGCATACAGACAACTGATCTTCGACAAGGGTCCCAAAAACGTCAAGTGGGAAGCAGATGCCCTCTTTAATAAGTGGTGCTGGAAACAATGGATATCCACATGTAGAAAGTTGAAACAAGACGTCTACCTCACCCCATGCACAAGAATACACTCAAGGTGGATCACAGATCTAGAAGTCAAACCCCAAACCATCAGGACCATTAAGGAGGGAATCGGGACTAATCTCAGAGCACTGGCCCAGGGAGCACATAGGCTCACTGCAACAGGGAAGGGGACACACACAGGTGATCTGGAAATCGACAAATGGGATCTAATAAGAATAAAACACCTGTGCACCTCGAAAGACTTTGCCAAGAGGGTGACAAGGCAACCCACAGACCGGGAGAAGATTTTTAGTAATGACACGTCAGACAAAGGGCTCATTACTAAAATCTACAACACCATCGTGACCTGCAAAAAGAGGAAAACAGTTAACCCCCTAAGGAAGTGGGCAAAAGAAATGAGGAGAACTTTCACTAGAGAGGAGATCAATACAGCCAATAAATATATGAGAAAGTGCTCGAAGTCCCTTGCCATAAGAGAAATGCAAATCAAAACAACCATGAGATACCACCTAACACCCCTGAGGCTAGCCCAGATCAGTAAATCAGAGAGCAACAAGTGTTGGAGGGGCTGTGGTGAAGTAGGAACCCTCCTCCACTGCTGGTGGTCGTGCAGATTTGTACAGCCACTGTGGAAAGCAATCTGGCGATACCTAAAGAAAATGGAAATTGATCTACCTTACGACCCAGCCATCCCTCTACTGGGCATATACCCGGTTGAAGCAGCAAATAAAACACGACCAGTCATATGCGCTCCAATGTTTATTGCGGCACAATTCACAATAGCAAAGACTTGGAAACAGCCTAAGTTTCCATCGATAGACGAGTGGATTAGCAAACTTTGGCACATACACACAATGGAGTATTATGCAGCACTGAAAAGCACAGATGAGCACATGAAACACGTTATTTCATGGGAAGAGCTGGAAGGAATTATGTTAAGCGAGGTAAGCCAGACCCAAAGGGACAGGTACAACATGAGTCCCCTGAGGTAAGTACAATCAGCATGACAGAAATAGAAGAATAAACATCCATCCCACAATAAACGGGAGGAAGCATAGATAGTTGGAGGGAGGACAGGCCACACCTAGGGAGGTACATGAGAGCCCAGCATAAAGAAGGAGTAGTGGGGTAGGGAGAGGGAGAACCGGGAGGGGGAGAATCTGAATGGATGGTATGGGGGGGGCAGGGTACTAACCCACCCGGGGGAGAGTATCGGTTGTGTCCCCACAGATCTGGAACATGCATACGGACCCCAACACGACACACCAAACAAGGAGGGCAACGCAAAGTATAGAGGTCTACACAAAGAGGCTGGACAACAAGCCGGCCCAAACCAGAATTAGGCCGACCCCCATACTCGAAGGGAATACCACAGAAAACAAAAATAGGTCGGGAGTGGGAAAGGAACTGACCCACCACACCACATCCAGAAGGAAGCTGAAACAAAAGAAGGAGAAAGGACGTAGTGGAGTACACCTGGGTCCACCAAGCCCAAAGTCGATAGACCAGCCAGAAGGGCCCATCATACAGAGAGGACCATTCAGCTGACCATACTATGAGATACGACATCCTGCACCAACACATGGCCCTACATGGGACAGCACCTGAGACACAATGGGGGATGGGCGACTGAGCTGACCCCGCCACACTGAGGCAAACACTGGGGGCGTGCAATGGAGCAGCGGAGGAAGCAGAGCAGAGGGAGCCCGAGGGAGTAGAAAGGATGGTCTAAAGGCCAACAAAAGGACGTTGAACTACTAGCAATTTTTCTTTTAATATTTGCTATCTTTTTGCTTAGTCTTTTTTAATTTGTTTTGTTTTTTACCTTGTAAATTCTGTATGTTAGTGGCTTTTCTGCTTATCAGCGTGTCGATGTTGCTTCTGTCAAAGCCATGTTTTTATGGGCCACTTGGGCGCAGTCAAAGTCATATGCATTTGTATGCACATATTACTTAGTCAGCAGGTCCACCTAGACAAGATAGGCTGGACAAATAATGAGAGAAGAAAACAACAGGACCAACGGTCCTGGAGGGACATGAGAGCGTGGGAGGTAGGGGAAGGGAGGAGGTGTCGCCCAACACAGGAACAAGGGAACAGCGAATGGTTTAAAACCAGAGGAGGGAGGGGAGGGGAGGACTGGAAGGGAGTGACCAAGAGCAAGGTAACTGAGAGGAACTACTGAATCCAGAATGAAGGCCAAACATGGTAATGGGTCGGGAGGAAAGCGAAAGGAAATAGAGGAAAGGAGTAGGAGGCAAAGTGCATACAGAGAAGCCTAAATACAGACATGTACATATGTAAATATATTTATGATTATGGGGGCAATAGATTTATATGCATATATTTATAGGTTCAGTAGTAGGGTAGCAGATGGACATTGGGCCTCCTCATGCATAATCCCCCAATACAATAGCACCTCGCCCTGCTAAGCAGCCATTGCAGGATACCCATCTTCCCGACATGATCACTGAAGACAGCCGTGTGTGTAAGCAAATGTGGTGAAGAAAGCTGATGGTGCCCGGCTTTCAAAAAGAGATATAGCGTCTGGGGTCTTAAAGGCTTGAAGGCAAATAAGCGGCCATCTAGCTCAGAAGCAACAAAGCCCACAGAGAAGAAGCACACGGCCTAAGCGAATACAAGGTGTTGAATGGACCATGTAGCAGATACAAAGGAACAAAAACAATCATTGTGTGATCACCTTCCTCACATAATGGCTGAAGACGAAAGTGTGCATAAGCAAGTGTGGTGAAGAAGGCGGATGGTGCCCGGCTACTGAGAGATATAGCGTCTGGGGACTTAAAGGCTTGAAAGCAAACAAGCGGCCATCTAGCCCAGAAGCAACCGAGCCCACACGGAAGCAGCACACCAACATAGGTGACCATGAAGGACAGAGGAGACCAGGTCTCCAACATCAAAGGTGGGGTGGTGGTGAGAATCACATCACCGTGAAAGAGGGGGAGTGCATGATGGGGACCCAATGCCCACCTGTAGAGAGCTGAACACCCCTTCCAGAGGGGTAGTGAGGAGGAGATGGGCCATTCAGGGTTCAGTGTAACAACAATGAAACTCAAAACCTTCCTCTAGTTCCTGAACGCTTCCTCCCCTCCCAATCATCATGACCCCAATCCTACCTTGCCTTGCGGACCTGGTTGTACCAGAGGATGTACAGCGGTGCAGTGGGGATCTGGAGGCACAGGGAATCTTGGACAGACGAACCCTTCAACACCAGCGGTGGGAGTGGCGACACCAGGAGGGAAGGGCATGTAGAAAGGGAGAACCGATCTCGGAGATCTATGTGTAACCTCCTCTCTGGGAGATTGGCAAGGGGGAGGCGGGTGAGGGGAGACGCCGGGGAGTGTAAGATAAGATATAATAATTATTTATAAACTATCAAGGGACCAGGGGTGTGATCGGGGAGGGAGGGGGATGGGGGAAAAAAAGGGAAACTGAGCTGATTCCAGGAACCCAAGTGGAAGGTGAATTATGAGAGTGACGAGTGCAACGAATGTATAAGGGTGCTTTGCTCAATTGATGTATGTACAGATTGTGATAAGAGCCTTATGAGCCCCAATAAAAAGATAAAAAAAAGACACTTTATTTTGAAAGAAAATATCCAATAATCACCCTTCACTCCCACCCCCCACTACTCAACACTCAAAAATCAAAGGGAAGGGGCCACAGAATAGCATCACACTATGGAGAACATAAAATGTGGCTTGTGAGGAAAGATGCACGCTGATCCCTGGGGATCAACCTAGGGATCCAAGTGCAGAAATCAGGTGATGGACGGGCTGTGTTGAAGTGAAATGTCTTTATAGGGCTCTTCCACCCACATGACCAAAGGACGGTGTGGGACTATGCAAATAAGCTATGCGTAATGATCATAGAGGGGATCGGTCAGGGTTTTTTGCCGCTGCCCTTGTTATAAGAATGAACAGTCTCAGAAGTAGGGACAGAGAGAAATCCCAGGACGGTCAAAGAAGAACTGCTAGTGGAGAGCATCGAAGGTCTCTGTCAGAAATGGCACAGGCTGAGTGAGACCAGGGACACCAAAGGTTGAGGCACAGAGACCATGGGGCAGAGCAAACGAGCCAGATCAAAACCTGAGGCTGAGGCCAGGGGGCCGGGAGCTGGAACACAGGAGTACTGGCTGGGAGGCGGGCAGTCGGCTGCTTCCAGGCCCACCGAGGCAGACAGAGTCCATGGGATCTCAGGCGGAGAGGCTGGGACTAGAGAGAAACTTGGCTCCTGGCAGAGGAGAGGTATCGCTGTGGACCAGTAACTGTGTCCTCATTGTTTTCTGATCCCGACATAGGTAAGGGTAGCCTGTGAACTTCCCCAGTAAAGCCCCTTTAATGTGAGTTTTGTCTCTGTGCGAGGTGTGTCCACAGCAATGGATTACGGAACCTTAGAAAAGTAGCGTGGGAGGGACAGTTGGTGTCAGAGTAGGTAAAGCAGGTTGGGGGTGGGGGAAGGTCTTGGGCTGGTGAGGACTGGATTTTCCTTCTTCCTTGTGGAGCTGCTGGGAGGTCAGATATGGGCCCCTGTGCTATTTCACACCTGGGCGGTTTCAGTTTCACATGAAATATTTACTTCGGCTCACTAATACAAACTTTCAAATATCTTTGTGAGTTTGTCACAATGTACCAAAAAACCCCAAAATGAGTTAGTTGGATCATTTCCTCAAGAGCAAATACAAAATCTCCCGAGGGCTTAAATTAACCAAGAGAGTTTGGCAAAAGTCAACATGGGTTCCAACCTTGGCTCTGTCCCTACTATGACCTTGGGGGAAGTTACGTCTGGAACCCTCGGTGCCCTTCACTGGAGAAGGGCACTCTTTCTTGGTCATACCTTTGTTGGTATCACAGTGTAGATGGGAAGGTCTGCTCAACTCCAGAATGATTCACAAACAGTTTCATGACAAGTAAATTCCAACCACCACTATCCAACTAATAAATTAAAACTCTCCATGGGCAGATTTGGAATTTCAATGTTTGGGACCATTTGGACCATTTCTTAGCCCAAGTTGGATAGCTGGCACTACTCAAAGGGATGGGAGCAACTGCTTATATCAAAACAACAACAAAAACAAAGCATCCTCATCAAAAAGTATCCTCCTTTTCCACTGGCAAAAAATGCCAAGATCTCAACCCAGCCTAAAACTTGGAAAACGCCATGCAGAACCTGACAGTCAAGTGCCCCCTTAACACCTCTTTTTTCTTTAGAAATCCCACCTGGCATCAAGAGTTGTGGGAACGCCTCCCATGCCCCGCATCCCTCTCCTCAGGCTAGCTCTCCCCTCACTGGATGTCTCAATAGACTGCAAACCCTGAAACCTGGGGACCCAGCTGGTAGCAGCTCTCCATGAATGCGCTTCCACCCTTCTTGAAACTCAACCCATTGCGATGTCAATGCTCATGCACGGAACCCTTCCAGACAGACAACTGTCCTATGCAAGGCTGTAATCTTGATGCAAGCAGCAACCCACTTCCTTCATGTGCAGAGCAAGCTAGGGATTCAAATCACCAACCATTCCTTCAGCAGCTGAGACTTAACCACAGCAAAGCCAGGATTCCTTCCGGCCTCCATGGCCTATCTTATCACAAGTCATGTTTTCCAAGCTTCCAACTTTGTTGTGCTTATGACTCATGGAGATCTTGCTAAAAGGCAGATCCTGGTTCGTTAGCAAGAGTAACTCTCTCCCAGGGAATTATAGGGCTCCATTTGCAGTAGCAAGGAATATTGGCTTCAATCCATTCTGATTCATAGCAACGCTCCGGGGCAAAGTGAACGGTCTCTGGGTTTCTGAGGCTGTACATCTTCATGGGAGCAGAAAACCTCATCTTTCTCCCATGGAGCTGCGGGTGGGTTCAAACTGCTGACTTCATGGTGCACAACCCAGCACCACACACTCCACCTCCTGGGCTCCTTCACTCACTGGCGTAGTGGTGTGGGGGTGAGAGGAATGTGGTATCTTTGGAGCCGGGACAGTTTGAATACTACGATTTTGATCAGGTTTTAGCTGTGTAGGAGTCCTGGTGGCAGGAGTGATACATATGACAAAGGGCCCCGGCAGTAGGTTATATGTTGGGCTGCTAACCACAGCATCAGATTTACAGTCTTGGAGACCCTACAGAGGGTCCTATGAGCCAGAATGACACAATAGCAGGTGGTTTTTTGATTTTAGTTTTATGCCCTTATGTGTTGGGGTAGTTTGTTACACAGCAATAGAAAACTGATACAGTTTGTTTTGTGGTTGGATGTCTATAAAAAACACATACTATATATACATATATAGTTTCTTATCATGCATTAAAAGTAATTTCTCAATAAGCAACGAGTACTAGAATGTTTTGGGGAAAAGGTATTTGACACACTATGAACATTCTATATTCCAAAATTGGGACTTCTCAGTCAGTCATTGGAACTGGAATTGGACAAATCATTTATCCTTTTTGAGAGCCTCCGTTTTCCCTTCTGTCAATTGCTCCCTAAATGATCAAGGACGCATTTCCTGAAACACGGTACTTACATCCTTGCTAACAGAAGTTCTGAGCTCAACGGAATGTTTCCCTCAGGAAACAACAGGCTTCACTGTGCACGTGTTGTGTTGGCTGTCAAGCAGCGGGTTGTGACCTCACTTCACACAATGGGAGCCAGGCAGAGCATCCACGAGGTGGACCTCCCTACTGTGGGCCAAGGACCCAGATTCAAAGTCATGCAATTCTGAGTGGGAATCTAAGTTTTAAAACCACTGCCGTTAGAGCTGTAAATCTGTACAGGAGTTGAAAGCCCAGCCTTTCTTCCGAGGTGCTGCTGGTGGTTTGGAACTGCGGACCATGTGGCTTGCAGCCCAACTCGTAACAAACAACACCACGGGAGCTCTTCTAAGTGGGAATCTAAGTAGGTGGTCCCTAATGACGAGCTGCACATGTGCCTGGACATCTTCCGCTCATTTCTAGACTGCGGGACATATACTGTGGAGGGCTGAGGTTGCTGGCAACCCAAGCAGCCAAATGCGAGGGAGACGGTTTTCCAGCCACTCAATGAAAATCACGCCTTTGCATGGAGGCATACGCATTACCCAGGAAGGGGAATGAAATAATAAAAGTGAGAGAAAAGATTTGAGATCAAAATTTTAAAAACAAATTCAAAACACGTGTGTGGAGCTCGATGCTGGGACAACTGAGTGAGTACATTGCAAATATATCCAAATGCGCTCCGTGCATAATAAACAGGTAGATGTGTGTGTGGCAGTGAGCCAGTGCGGTGGCTCTCCTTCCCTGCAGACGTCCCCTTCCTCTCACCTGCCCTGAGTACATACGTCTACACTGCACACAGAGCCATCTCGCGTCATACAGCGGGTCATGCTGTTGAGTCAGAGCAGCCCCCTGTGCCACAGGACAAAACATCGCCTGGCCCTGCACTGTCTGAAAGGAGATTTAAAGGGGGGTGTGTGTGTTCTACTGTCTGCATCCATGAATGCTGAGCCCTCAGGGTACCAAGCCAGAGAATGGCCTCCATGATACCACATGTGGATGAGAGTTCACCTTGACCCTGCCCTCAGATTCACTATGAAAGCGACATAAAGCAGCCCCACGTTGTTGGACATGTGCCCTATAATTGGCTCATTCTTTATCTACAGTTTTTCTTATTCCTGCAATGGAAACAAAGCTATGTGGGTTTCTAGAACAACTACAATCAGGGTGGAGGAATGACAAGGAAATGCTTGTGCTTGTTAACCAGGAAGACACATTTTGAAATGACACTTCAGAGGATCAAGTCGCCAATGTTTTCTCAGTGTGAGCCTGCGAAATCCCTAAATACCTTGAGAGTGAACTCACTCGGGCCGTTGCTGCACAAGCCATCTTCCCTCTTCCTGTACCCGCCCCACGTCCCTCTTCCCACGACATGCAGAGTGAACTTCCCACAACACAGGTTGTGGCTGTGGGTGGCTCTCAGCTGCCTAGTCTTTCCCATGGCCTTTCCTAAAACTGCAAGAGCCTTGCCGTCAGAGGAGGGTCCTGCGGCAACCCAATGCCTAATCCCACAGCTCTCTGGTGAAACGGTGCTGTGGTGTAGGTACTGGTTACACATCGAAGGTCAGTGGTTCAAGCTCACTAGCTGCCCTGTGGATAAAAGAGGAGGCTGTCTGCTCCTGTAATGGTGCACAGTCTCAGGAACCTTTATCTAATGTCACTGTGAGCTGGAGCTGGCAGGGGCTTTGGGTCTGGGTTTGGGTGGGTCTACACGCATGCCAGCGTTTCCTTTTATTCTGGACAGCCACGTAACGTATGTGGAATAAAGCAGAGTTCCTGGCTTGTGGGAAAATTACACCAAAACAGAAATCAAAATCCAAACCACCTCATTGCCACTGAGTCAATACTGACTCATAGCGACACTATCGAACGGTCCCGAGTTTCTGAGACTAACTCTTTACCGGAGTAGAAAGCCCTGTCTTTCTCCCAAGGATTTGAACTGCTAACCTTTTCCAGATCACAGCCCAATGCATAACTGCTGTTTGGTCACACTGGAGACCTGGGAGACCCCTTTTGTCTTAACAGGAGTGTGCTTCATTGCAACTGGGCAGTCAGTGTTTTGAGTCCTTTTATTGATCTGCTTCAGGACGCATATGCATATGATCGGTATGTGTTAGGATTGGACCCTTCGAAGCTTCGCTTCCAACCTCTGGGACCACACTTCTCTCAGATGAGAAGGGCATGAAGAAATGACAGGTTTCAGTTTCATTTTTATCCTCTTGCATACCATCCAGGGTGGGGGAGCTGGCTGTCCTGCACTCAGCTCACACCTCCCACACGCGAAGCTTGCCTACTCCTCCCAAGTCCCCTCCTGTCGCTTAGCTCTTTGCCATGCTGTCAATGCCAACTCATATAGGATGGGGTAGAACTGCCCCTGTGGGGTTTTGAGACTGTAACACTATGGGAGTAGAAAGATAGCCTCATCTTTCTCTGGAAGAACAGCTGGTAGTTTCGAACTGCTGTCCTAGGAAGTTTATTCAGTAGTCAAGTGCTTATCTCTTAACTGAAAGAGCTGGTAGAGTATCCTTCCCGAAAAATTATTCTTACTCGCATAGGGTCACTAGCAGTCCAAAGCAACTTGACAGCAAAGGGCTTAGAAAGTCTACCTGTAGCCAGATAACAAGTCTGCTAACCAAAATGGCCAAAGACAGGAGCTAGGCACTATTTAACATAGAGTCATGATTCAAGGTTATTGAAAAAATTATGATCGGGGGTGGTGGTCTGGGGAATCCTGGGTAGGTGCCCCGGTGACTCATTGGGTGGCAATCTGCAAGGCTGGCAGTTTGAAACCACCAGTCACTCCTTGGAAGAAAGACCGGGTTCTCTACTCCGATAGGAGTTAGTCTCAGAAACTCACAGGGGCAGATCTAATCTGTCCTATAGCGTCTCTATGAGTTGGCATTGACTTGGCTGGATGGCAATGCACTTGTTTTGGTCTGGGTGATGCAAATAGCTAAAATGCTAGGATGCTAATCGAAAGGCTGAAGGTTCAAGTCCGGTCAGGGGCAACTTGGAAGAAAGGTCTGACACCTATGTTTGAAAACCAAGTGGAACCAAGTGGAACCCAGTGTCACTGTGTCAAACACAGGCTGCCAGCAGTCAGCATATACTTCAAGTCAACTGTGTGTTAAGGAAATGGGGGAGACGCTTGTTGTTGGGTACTGCTAGTCAGCGCCGACTCCCTGCGACCTTACTAACAGCAGAATGAAGCACAGCCTGGCCCTGTGTCAACCTCACAATTGTTGGTGTGAGCTCACAGCTGCCAGGGCCTCATTCCATCTCCTTGAGGATCTTCCTCTTTTTCCACCTTCAGTTATTTGGGAGGGGCAGCCAGTGGGCTCCTGCTGCCGCCCTAAGAGCAGGGATTTCCCAGGAACCTAGGAGGGTCACAATGCCCAGCCAGGGGGCTGGGGCTGGTTTCTGGCCAGAGTGAGCCAGTCTGTTTCCTGGGTCATTAAGATTCTAGCTGAGGAGTCGGGGGTGGGGGAATACTCCATTCTAGGATGTTAAAATCCAGCTGACTTAATAAGTACTTTTTCTTTTGTTAAATCCCAGATAAGGAAAAAACCCTTAGACAACCCCAAAGGAATGACTGAGTGCCAGCCTGGGGGCGGAGGGAGGGCAGACACCCTGAGGTAGGCACTTACTTACCTGCACATCCATTCAATGAACCGTGTAGATAAGAGAAGCAGCAGTTAGTGAACAAGAGAAATCAGGCCCTGACCCTCCATTTCTCCCCCAGGACCACTATAAAATGGCCCTTCACATGAGAGAGAGCGAGAGCGAGAGCGAAAGCGAGAGGAGAGGGAGGAGAGAGAGAGAGAGAGAGAGAGAGAGAGAGAGAGAGAGAGAGAGAGAGAGAGAGAGAGAGAGAGAGAGAGAGAGAGAGAGAGAGAGAGAGAGAGAGGAGAGAGAGGAGAGAGAGGAGAGAGAGGAGAGAGAGGAAAGAAGAGAGAGAGGAGAGAGAGAGTCCAAGAACTCAGTGTTACTTTTTGGCACTGAAAAACTGTTTTGTAATTAAAGAGTTAATCTGCTTCCCTATGAGATGGTTTCACAGTAGTGACCAGTGAGAAAGAGGCATGAGTGATTTGCTTTAGACAGGTCTGTTACCTCCCCTTAACCGGAGGATTAAAGAAAGGAATACGTGGCAAACGGAAGGATCTCCTGTCTTTCAAAGGTGCAACTACTTCCTATTTCGGCTCTCAAACGCTCCCTCCTTTCTAGTTCTCCCCATAATTTTGTTACAGGCCCCCACCCCACCCCCACCTTGACAAGCCATAGTGAAACCTGCCAGCGGCAATTCTCTCCCATAAATGGTGACAGGCAAACAGAACGCCCCACCCCACCCATCATTCTTCAAGGACCCTAACCACCTCAAGGGACACCGACTTCCGGACTTCACCAGACTTCACCGGGAGAACGTGCACGTGGTGAATGGGAAAGGAAATGTAGTGAGTCTCTGAAGAACAGTTGGTCAGTTTTGCTTTGCTTTTAAGATGATAGGCTGAAAACAGCTAAGTCTGTGGTTCAAACCCGCCAGCTGCTTCTGGGAAGGAAGCTGAGGCTGTGGGCTCCAGGACAGACGGTCTCAGACACTCTTGCTGAGCTTGTGAAAAGCTGGAATCAACTCGTTGGCAGGGGTGGGGGGGGAGGGGGGAGGGTGGGGAGGGTGGGGGGACCACTGAGGAGTAAAGGGGGACTTCTGCCTCCTGTCCTGCTGGTTGGGTGGTGTCAACCTATCTGCACTAGCTCCGTGGGGTATGATCTGGTGAACTGCTCCCCCGTTTCCAGCCTCGACAACTCTATGTAGTCGTCCTACTCGGACCCCAACTATCACTGGGCGTCGCCAGGAGTCCAAATGGACCACAAGGTAGCTAACAGCAGCAGCCTGCCAGGCTTAAGACCATCTCACCTCATCTGGGCCAAAGTCAATGGCACAGAGGTGATCGATCTGGGAAGCGATTGCCTAATTATTAAATATTTAGCAAGCGGTCCGTGACCACGTACTGTCTGCACTTGCACGTGTCGCTTCCGAGAGCACCCTATCTCCCCCTCACCCCAGCCAGCCCCTGCCCGCCACCCAGGGCGGTACCATGTACCCAAGGGGGCCGAATGCTTCATTAAACAAACAAACAAAAACCCACTCAGATACTTGAGAAAGGGGGGGAGGGGCGAGATCAGCTCTGTCATAGGCGAAACCCACGTTTCAACTCAAGTTCTCAGGAACGGCGGAAAGTTCAGTAATTAGGGACTTCAGAGCGAAGTGTGTCAGGCCACCAATCGGACCCCAGCTGGCACCCACCTCGGGGGCTCTGGCTTGGAGTAGGTGGAAAAGTCTCCCCCCTGCGCCCCGGTGTTTAGCATCTTTGTAAGAATGACGCGCCCCCCCTCCCTCTGCCCCACCTCCAAGTGATCAAATTGCGGGCTCCCTGCACCCCCAGGCAAAAAGAGTGACCCCCCCCCAAAGAGAAGGGGGTGGAGAGAGGGTCACCGCCCCGTCCGGAAGGCGCCCCCTGCTCTCTCCGCGCGCGGGCGGGGGACGGTCCCTACCTGTGGCCCAGGGGCGGCGGCGGAGGGGTGGCGCCCATGGCTTCGCCGGCCTCGGGCGGCCGCGCCGGAAAGTGCCCGCGGCCGGGTGTTCCAGCTGCTCGCGGCGCCCGGCGCAGCCGCCCCGGCGCCGTCATTGGGCCAGCGGGTCACGTGGCGCTGGCGCCCCCCCATCCTCCCCCCACCCCCGGCCCCTTCCTTGCGCGCCCGATGGGGGCCTCCCCGCCGGGGCGGCTCGCCCGGCAGGTGCGCCTGGACGCCGAGGTCCGGGAGCGGGCCGCCCGGACCTCCCTGCGGCCGCACGGACCCTCGGAAACTTTGGGCTGCCGCGTCTCCAGGGCGATAGAAGGCGAAAGAAACTTCCTGTGGTTTGAAGTTGAGTGTGGGGCTGCTTCACTCCACGGACCGCCGGCGTCCTCCTACCTGCGTGCTCGCGGCTTTCTCTTCGCGCGCGAGTCCCGGCCTCTGCCGTTTGCACCGTTGGGCGCGCACCGCCCCCCTCCTTCCGACGCTCGGGGAGATCGAGCGGAGCCGCTGCCCAGCTGGGGAATCCTAGGGAAGTCCCGCACCCGGCCTGCCTCAATGGCATTCGGCAGCTCCCTGCGCGCCACAGCTGGCCTCGCGTTTCCCGGCGGGTTTGGGATCCCGGCTCGCACCCCGCTGCAGCCTGCCCATCTCCACGCCCAGCGCTGTTGCAACTCAAGCACCCTAGGTGGCCGGTCCTTTGCTAAAAACCACGACAGGAGTATTGAGAATTCTGTGCACCTGTGCTGCAAGCAAATGCTGGGCACACCTGGAAAATAT
Organism: Tenrec ecaudatus; assembly: GCF_050624435.1. Taxonomy (NCBI): domain Eukaryota; kingdom Metazoa; phylum Chordata; class Mammalia; order Afrosoricida; family Tenrecidae; genus Tenrec; species Tenrec ecaudatus. The sequence continues at coordinate 184,757,823 of NC_134532.1, forward strand.
GTTAAGCAACTGCGCCATCTAGCTTACCTCCTGCCGGAGAGAGACTACCACAGGACGGGGTAGAAGCCACTAGAGGAAACATTGAAGGTGGGCACGCTGCCCCTCCGTTGCCAATGTCCCCTGTAGTGGCGTCAGTAGAATCCACAGGACATTTGTTGGTGCCTCGTGAGGGAAAGCTCAATTCTTTGATGCGTCCCCGGTCTGTGGCTGCACACTTTAAAAGGACAGGGTGACGAGAGAAGGCATGGCATGTCTGTCTCATCTTCAGAGAAGTCTTCTGTCACCTTGTCCCTTTGCCAGCTGGTATTTTAGGCCCACGGGGTTCCACCGCTTTTGTTGGTAAGGATGATTCTCAACATAGACTTTAAGCGCTATTTGCGTTTGATGTTAAGTGGTGTCTCCACCAGATTTCCTAGAGTGGGTTTTAGCTACGTGTGGTTTTGCCGTACACGTTAAAGTTGAAAGAACAAAAAACACATGTGCTTAATTAACTTCACTCCTCCTCACCCACTGCCTTCAATTCTGGCACATAGTGACTCTACAGGAGAGAGTTAAGACCGTCCCTTAGAGTTTCTGAGTATGTAAATCTGCACAAACAGATAGCCTCATTTTTATCCCCGGGAGCTGGTGGTGGATTCAAACTGCTGAACTTTCAGTTAGCAGCGCAGCCCAATAACCTACGCATGGCCACAGCTCCTTTTACCCTTCCTCTGGAACTATGAAGTGATTTGACTCTGATGTGACTCATTCTTTTAGGTCGCCTTGTCTTAAGAAACAGGAAAATTGGGGACTATGATGTCCAAGGTTTCAATTCCAGAATGAGCTACGTCCTAATCCCGACAGTCACCTGTCTTCAGACTTCCTTCTCTGAGCAGAACCATTTCTTTCAGAGAGCATTCAATAGTCAACAACAACAATTTGAAGGCCCAGCAACCGAGCTCGGTCAGGAAAAGTTACGTGATTAAGTGTGTTTGCCTCGGGATTTAAAGTGTGGTTCCCAGGGATAAAGAATCAGTATCATCTGGAGGGGGCTTGTGGGGGGAAAGATAAGTCTTTCTCTTCCCATAAAGAATTCATCTCTGAAACCCCTAGTGACAGTTCTGTCCATCTTACAGGGCTGCTGTGAGTCAGAATCAACGTGATGGCAGTGAGTTTGGAGAGCTGGGTGGAACTTGGTAAAAATACAAATGCTTGGGCTTCATGCCAGGCTTAACCATTCAGAAGCGGAGGGAGGCTGAGTGAAGAAAGTCATGCTGAGTCACTCTGGGCAGTGGCTGCAATGTGGGCCCGAACATAGCAACCATCTTGAGGACGGTGCATGGCCATATAGCATTTGCTTCTCCTTTGGAATTGCTATGATTTTAGGCCTACTTCAGAGATTACAATTCATTGTAAAGTAAAAACAGCAGTCAAGAAAGCAATGCAGTAGTCAGTAGTGTTCAGGGTCCCTGTCCTGGCGCTGCTGTGGGCCAAGTGTCGGCCTGCTAATCTCACAGTCTATGTGACTCAGAAAAAGAGGAAGCTATTTCTTCCAAGATCTACAGTCTCAGAAACCCTAAATAAGGTCACTATGAGTGGGATCGGATTAATGACACTGGGCTTGGTTTTGGGGTATTATTAGATCGGTCAAATTTGTACAAAAACCCCTTTCAAGTGTTAAAGAGCAAAGATTCTCCTTTGAGGCCTAAGGCGCACCTGACCTAAGACATGACATTTTCATCACTTCCTATGGATGTGATCCTTGGATGTTGACTATGAAAGACCAGAGCTGAAGGAATGCATTTGAATGATGGTGCTCACAACATGGAACATCTCATGGACTGTTGGAACAAACCAATCTGTCTTAGAGGAAGTGCCCATAAAATGCTCCTTAGGAGGGAGCATGGTGAGACTTCATTTCATGTACTTTGCATATAATAAGAATTAAGGTTGCAGATGGACACTGGGCCTTGACTCAAGTACTCCCTCAACACAAGAACACTTTGTTCTAATAATCCAGATTCTGTGATTCCCACCTCCCTGACACCATCGCTGAAGAGAAAATGTGTGCATAAGTAAATTTGGTGAAGAAAGCTGATGGTGCCTGGCTATCAAGATATAGAGTCTGGGGACTTAAAGGCTTGAAAATAAACAAGCAGCCATCTAGCTGAGAAGCAACAAAGCCCACACGGAAGAAGCACACCAGCCTGTGTTACCAGGAGGTGTTGATGGGATCAGGTATCAGACATCTAAGACCCAGAAGAAATTTATAAACCATGTGAATGGTGGGGGACCGGGGGCATCGAGTGGAGACTCGATGCCCATCTGTAGACAATTGGACATCCCCTCATAGGATCACAGGGTAGAGATGAGCCATTCAGGGTGCAGTATAGCATCAATGAAACAACTTTCCTCTAGTTCTTTGATGCTTCCTTCCCTCCCCTACCATGACCTCATTTCTACCTTACAAATTGGATTAGACCAGAACATGCATACTGCTACAGATAAGAGCCTGCTACACAGGACATCCAGGATAGATAAGCCCCTCAGGGACAACAATGTGAGATACCTATCAGGAAGATTAGGGGAGGGTTGAGGGAGAAAGAGGGAATCCATCACAAGGATCAAACTATAACCCCCTCCCAGGGGGATGAATAATGAAAATGTGAGTGAGGAGCAATGGAGGAGCATCAACAGTGATTATTGTTACTGAAAATAGCTAGCTACATCTGCCAAAAATAATAATCTATAACTTATTAAGGGTTTGTGAGGAAGGGCAGGTGGGGGAGGGAGGGGAAGGAATGGGGACCTGAGGTCAGAGGCTCAAGTGGGAAGAGAATGCTTTGAAAATGAAGATGGCAGCATATGTGCAAATGTGCTTGACACTTGCATGTATGGATTGTGATGAGATGTAAGAGCCCTCAATAAAAGTATTTAATAAAAAATAAAAAGGAGGGACTCTAGGAAGGACCCTCTGTGGCGTGACTTCCTCCTGCCTGGAACTTCACTGGGATTCTGAGTGCCACCAGGGATGGCTCCATACCTCGAGAGCTCTTGGTGTCCTGCCATGTGCCCACTGACCTTGGGTTTCCCGTGAACGCCTTACCCACTGGTCTGTGATCTTCCTGCTTCTCCGCTCTGCATCAGTGACATGAAGCTATATGAGTCTGTAGAAGGACTTACGGACTAGCATCAGATTTATGGACTGGAATCAGATTGGGCTCGGATGCTTTCTTTTAATACAAGATTACATTTTGATATAAGGTCTTTCTTAGACATATATGAGGGTCACTGAATGTTTCTCTATAGACAAACTGGTATGGAAAACAGAAGGATTTCTCAAAAGTTGTCTCCCCCAAATATATGCCAAACTTAGCTGTTTGCGAATGACTATATACTTGAAGGTCATCAGAAGTAGATCAGGGGTTATTCTCCCTAAGGGTTATCAGCCATCTAGAGCAAGCAGTCACCACTGTTTATCCCACAACAAGTAGGGCCCACTCCCTTCTGATAAGGATAGTAGTTGTCTGTTTCCTTGTAGGAGACCCCAGAGAGGTGAAACCTGCCCAAGGATGACTAAGGATAGGCTGCCATCCTGGATCTCGGGTCCGCCCATCTTGTTACATGTATACCCCTAGACCTTCCCATTCCTATGGGCACACCCCTACCTCATCCCCTTCCTGTCACGCTTATGCCTATCAGACATCCCCTTCCTACAATGTGTGTGCCTATTGTACTGCTTCGTCCTGTGATGTGTGGTTACCTGTAATCATGCCCCCCTGAAGGAGATATAACCCTTGGTTAGCAATAAAGTAGAGGCTCCCTCCTGCTCTCAGACTCGGGGGCTCTCCTGCTCTCGAGGCTGGGTTCCCCCCTCGAGGACCATCAAGGGGGGCTGAGGTGTGCATGTTACCATGAAAGTGTCTGACTCCATTTATTTCAATATTTCTCTTCTATCTCTCATGCCCTCTATAACTTTAATATAATCTTTACTTATCTCTGTACAATTGCACCTACTGGACCTGTGATGATTTGTGGGGGACCTTCTTCACCCCACAACCTGGTCTAAAACACTAACTCCTAAGGTCCATAAAGTACCATGGCATGCCCAAAGAACAAACAAATCTGCCTTAGAAAAAAAGTATAGTCAGAATACTTCTTAGAGTTAAGTATGGTGAGAATTAATATCATGTACTTTGGAAAGTTGTTGTCAGGAAAGACCAGCCCCTGGAGGTCATCATGTTTGGTAAAGTGGAAGGTTGTCAGAAAAGAGGAAGGTCCTTGATCAGATAAATTGACACAGTGGCTGCAACAATAGGTTCCAATATTACAACAGTTGAGAATGTGGCTCAAGTCTGGGTGGTGTTCCTTTCTGTGGGACAAACAGTTGCTGTTAATAAGCAACCCAATAGCACCTAACAACAACAACTCATACTTTTAGAGGGTGAACAAAAATGAAGTAAGCCTCCATGAGATGAAATGGCACAACGAATAATGTACTCAAGCAATTGAGGATGGCACTGTTTTGTTCCGTTTTATGTAAGGTCACCCTGGTGTCACCCAATGGGAAGGCAACTAACAACGCATCTCATGTGATCGGTTGTGGTGATTACATGGCTTAGAAACAGTGAAGTTCTGAGCGCAGCGCCTGGGGTGCAGCATGCTCTTAGCAAGCATCAACAGTGATTATTATTACTGAAAATAGCTAGCTACATCTGCCAAGCTTGAGCAGAGGCAAGCAAACACTATGAACATCTGAGGAGATTATCTTTTATTCATACAAACAATACATACACAAGACTGTACAATGTTCGAAGACAGCAATAGTTTCCTAGTTTAACAACTCTGTAACAAAATTTAACTAAATGTAACATTTATGAAAATATAAATCTCTGATTGGGTAATTCTTCCCAACGATACAAAGTTTACATAAAAACATTCAGTAAGAGCTATCAGTTGCAGACAAATTAGGAAAAGTCATTCAAGTCACTTGTTAATACTCAATTGGCTTTTACATAGAACACTCACGCTACATTTAATCTGTCTAGGCATTTAATTTGTAGAAATGTGTGGATGAAGCGACACCTGACAGGGAGTAGGAGTGTGCTCTCTCTGATGAATTCAAAAGCATTAGTTCAGTCACCAAGTCCAGGTGATCTGGATGTATGTCTGCATGTTTTCTGGGTTTCCTTCTACCTGGTTGGTAGCGAGAGCAGTAGTAACACACTGGAAATAGTCTTTCACCATTGAGTGGCATGTTTATAGCCGAGTCATATCTTTGAAGGCATATGTGCCAAATGCTTTGCAAAGTGAAATACAAGTGACTTGGGATCTCTATAGATCCAGTCACTGTCTCCCATAGCATCAGTCATCAAGCACCTACTGCATTTTCTCTCTTGTAGTCGCCCAACTTCCAGCTGAGAGCCTTTGAGCAGAGGGTGTCCCCACCTTGACTCTGAAGCGTACAATAACAATACACTAGGGAGACGGAAGATCTGTCTAGGCAGACATGATGAGCTCATGGCAGAGCTCAACTGAGAGTCCGTTCCTTGTTCATTATTCGTCCCCCGACTGCTGCTTTCAAATAAAACCAGGCCAAACCACCACGATGATACCTCGGGAGGTTCCCAAGGAAATGCCATGAGGAGGGCAGGGAAGGAAAGAATAACTTTTCATCTGGGGAATGTATCAGTTTTTGAAAGTGAAGTCCTTTCCTAAACAAAGATCTACTACCATTTCACACACAGCTTCTGCTTTGAAATGGGTGATACTTACCAAAGGCTCAGTAGAGTCCTCAGGTGGGAAGTTCCACAGAGAAAGGAGCCTACATACAGGGCAGAGGAGTAAGAAAAGTGATCACAAGTAGGGACAATAAAGAACCTTTGGACACTCTTAAGATTGATGGCATATTTTAGCACGAAGACATATTCAGTTTGTCCCAGAGTATTTGGTCATCTATCAGCGTTTTTTACACAGGAAAGAGGAGGAATGAGAGTAAGGCAAATGTCGCCAGTGTGTCATAAGTGGCATGTCGAGAAAGCTTTGTTCTGGGAAGAGAGACTGGAGGGATTGGGAAATAATGTATGCTTCCAGACAACTGACAGTGAGTTGTGATCCTTGTGAGTACAAGGATCAACATAAAGAGTAATTTTGAACAAACTTGTAATGCCCCTTTGCTCCTTTTTTATACCCAGCACAAGTATGCATTCCAAAAGAGACAGGAAAAGATTGTGGCTTCTTGACCAACATGTTCTTCTGCAACCAAGGAGATAGGTAGTTTAAAAATTCACACTGTCCATTATAGAGAAACCCTGGCATGCAATGGTTGCAACGTTTAATAAAGACAGACTTTCCATGTTCAGTAGCCCTATGAAGATTGTTGTTAGTTTGTGTCCCAGACCCGTTCACCAGCCTCATGTTCCACATGGTTTCACCTGGGAAATGGAGGAGAGCCATCTGGGCATTTTTGTTAACTTTATTTTGCACCTTTTCATCTTCTATCGGCAGACTGGGTTTACACAGTTGTCAGGATTGTAAAATGTAAGGAGAGATTAAGGCTGTGTTGACTTATGTCCACACAATCGTCCGAAGTCAAACAACTCTTGGTCTTCACGGTTCCAACCAGTTTTGGTTGAGCCAGTTCCCGTCCCCATCATGCACGTATTACTCTGAAACAATGGAATGAATTATGGTCCCTCTAACCAGGGAACTAATTTGATAACCACCCTATTGTTTTTAAGGACAAGCCACCATTTACCTACAACATCTAGAAATTCTCTGCCAAAACTTCAATTCTGGATACACTTTCAACAACACAAAAAGATGGAAGTCTGAGCCAATTTCCCATTTCTGTACGGTTCACGAGTATGGTAAGAAAACACTGGGAGGCCAGTGTCTCTCCTGTCTTGTAAGAAATGAACAATTTCTCAACTAGGACATAGGAGGCTTCTTCCTTTTCTTTCTTTCTTTCTTTCTTTCTTTCTTTCTCCATGTTCAGTAGCTTGCTTCTTTTTCCTTTCATTTGTGGATCCTGTAGTTCAGCTGGCCCTTAAAAATATTCCATCAGTTATCAGGGGCAAAGCTGTGGCCCCTGGACTCGAGGGAAGAACTTACCCGGTCATAACAAGAATTGTGTTTCTTGGACGGTGTCGCCTCGGAATCGGTGGACTCGCTCACCGTGATAGGACTGTCTCTTGCGAAGACCTCCGTAGACTCTCTCCACAAACAGTCCACGGAGACTTTAAAGGAATAGCTGCTAGACTTTGGCCTGGACATGTGTGTTGCATTGTTGAAAATCTGTCTGCTGTTGGAAGTGGCGATCTTGATCTTCAACGCAGCGTCGACGCGGTCCACCACCGTGTATATCCCAATGCTCCCGTCATCAAAACCCACAATGATATGCAGGTGCCTTTGCGAGAGCACCAGGAAAGTGGGTGTTTTGTAGAGCGAGCAAGCACCAATGTTTTTGCCATCGGCCAGCCTCATTACAATTAAGCTGGAGATGGCACCATTTTCCTCCTCCTCCTCTCCATTTCGGAAGCAAATGTAGACCAGGTAGCGGCCATCTCGAGACAACCTCTGCCGCCAGATGATCCCGGAGGCATGAACCACGCGCAGTTTACCACTGTGCAAATCAAGCACGTTGATATTATCATCTCCCCTAGAGAGGATGCCCAGCTTTCCGTTGGGGGAAATTTCGAAGTCCTCTAGATTCTTCAAGAAGTTGTTGGGAAGCTGCACGCGCCGACAGATGACTTCGTCGGCCAGGCTCCAGACGTTCACCGTCTCGGCTGATGTAATGAACACAATGACGTCAGGACAGTCGGGGATCAATTTAAAGTTCACAATGGTCGTCCCATCTTCGCAGCAGAACTTCTTGGTGATACTTCCCGTCCAGAGACTGACAGCCAGCACCTTGCTCTTGGTCATCCCCACCACGAAGGTGTTTGCCGAAGTGATGAAGGCGTTCTGCAGAGTGGTCAGAATGTTGCAGACCCTGTGGCCCGTGGCCAGCCGCCACACCCGGGAGGCGTTTTCCTCACAGAGGGAGACCACAAACTGGTCATTGTGTGTGATGAGCAGCTGACATATCCTCTGCCCGTTAATGCGGAAGAGGTTTTCGCCGCTGCTGGTGTGCCAGACGTACTGACTGCTCTTGTCGTCGGACGTCACCATGATGTCTCCAGAAGATGTCAGCACACAGTGCTCCACGGTGCCTTCATGCTTGAATACTGCTTCGATGAAGCCGCTGCTGAAGTTCCACTTGTGCACACAGTCCGAACCGTCCAGGGAGTAGATGACTTCCCCTCTCGCAGGCAACACCAGGCTCTGGATGGGTTTTCCCGTCTTATCGATATTGGACATAGCCGTGATGATGTCGATATCCCAGATCGAAAGCACACCGCTGGTAGATAAAGAGAGCAGCATATTATGGTGGCTGGATTTAACCAACTTGACTATGGTACCTGAGATTTCCTGTAAGCTCGCCATGCACTGTCCAGTGTCCCGCCTCCAAAAAAATACGGCGGGGGTGTTTTCCATGGTGGCGATGATGCAGTCGCCATTCTTGGATAGCACGGCGGAGATGAAGCGCTCGTTATGCTTGGCTCGGAACTTCTCGGCCACCTTCCACACGCCGGTGTCTAGGAGTTCAATGCTAAGCGCTTTGCAGATGAGAATTGCACTTTGGTCCTCAGACAGTTCGATGCTGACCACGTCACTGTCTTCTCTTCGGCAGTCAAAGTCATCGGTCAGCTGGGGGTTAGCCATGTCCTCAGTATTCCAAACAGACAGACTCCCCTCGCTGTCTACCATCACCATTTCTTGAGCTGTATCCAAGATCAGAAGAAACTTCACAAATCCACCGGAGAATTCAGACGTCACTGTACATAACTTTTCTCCATTCCCGAGGTGGAAGATGGTGGTGTTGTTCAGGTACTGGCCGCAGAAAGCGTACATCCCGTCCAGAGAGCACTGGACACAGGTCACTTCGTACCAGCAGTGGAACTGATGAAGGGGCCATCCGTAGAGCAGATCGATGACGGTGACATCTTTGCTGGCCTCCAACCACGCCAGCGCGTGGTTGGCCGACAGCGTGAATCCATTGATGTAGGTGGAGGCGCTTCCGTGCTTGGTGCCTTTTATTTCCACCTCAGACAGGAGGCAGGAATTCAAATTGTCATAAATCAACAAGGTGTTGTTTGTGGTCGCCACAACAAGGTACTTTTCGTCACCGGAGAGCTTCATGCCCAGGATGACCGACTGGGCGGTCGTGATCTGCCGGAGGAGCTGGCGGGTCTCGACCTCCCAAGTGCTGATGGACCCACTTTCCAAAGCGGTGAGGACAGTGCTGGGGTTACAGGTAGGCAGGATCTCCGTGACATGCAAGTGACTGGAGGACAAGGGCAGCCTCTCTGGGCTATAGGTCACGTCCATGGATGAATGTAAGGGCACAATGGAGCAGTATTTGGGCCCGTCTTTGTCACATTCCAAAAGAAGGTGGCGAAGTTTGGGCAGGGAGCTCACCACGGGCAGCAGCCTCTGCTGCAGCTCTGCCGAGAGGGAGCCAGGAAAGGCAATGACCTTGCTTTTGATGCTGCGGAGGGTGCTGGCCAGGAACTTCAGCTCCTTCTCCTGCGAGTGGTTGTAAGCCAGCTCGATGTCCGACAGCACTTTGTCAAACTGGCCGATTTTGATCATGGTGTAAAGCCAGCTGAAGTTCATGATGATGCCATACAGCAGGTCATCGGTTTTCCCGCTCTTGGTTAAGTGGTACAAGAGCTCCGACATTTTCCGGTGGTTGACAAAGAAGATATCGGGCTCCAGGGGATTGCACTGGAAGACCCAGGGCTGGTCCGGGGCTTGCCTGTCGAAGGACGCCTGCTCCAGGAAGTGCTTCTCCTCCTCCAGCAGGCTTCTGTTCTCCAAGTCAAGGCAGCCGTTCAAGTAGGGGTCCTCGAGGCAGAAGGTTTTCCTCCTGCCCCCTGACCAGACCCCGAGGAAATAATCGGCCATGATGGCATGCATCTCATGCAGCTGACTCGCATCCTGCAGATACAGCTTCTGGGCAATGAGCTGCAGGTGTCTGTTGGCCCACACCAGGAGGGTGATGTTCTTCACGTGCCTTTCTATCAAGTACCCGCCGAGGCCCTCTTTCAGCCGGGCGACGAATAGGTAGGGGACCCTCAGCGGGTTGTCAGGCCTGGCATTGTCATTAAGCTCATTCATCACCGTGTTGTCCAAGGCTAACACGTCCTCTAGTTCCATCTCGCTCAGACCCATCTTGGCCATCGTGATGTAGCCCAGGGCCCTGGAGACCAGCTTCTGACCGCACCTCTTCTCCAAGGACCCGAATAACTGCTCTATACTGTCATGCACGGTGACACAGAGGGACGACTCATTGACATCTTTGTGAGATCTCCAGTGCCTCACCTCCCTGAAGGTCAGGTTCACAAACATTGGCAGCGTGCACTTGGAGAAGGCGTTGTTCACGTAAATCTGCTGGCCCGACGTCACCTTCCTTTTGACCCGAAGCAGCTGGTGCTTGAGGACCTGGCTGCACATCTTCTTGTCCCGGGGGATCAGCTCGATGTAGCGGTCTTCGCTGTGGATAAGGCACCGGAGTTTCTGCAGGATCCCGTGTTTGTTGGGCAGCGTGGAGAGCACGATCCGGACGAAGCGGGGCAGGTGGGCAGGCAGCCACCAGAGCTTCCTGGCGTCGTCAGTCTCTGAGAGCTGCTCCAGCGCATCGAAGATTATCACGAGAGGTCTCTGCAGGGAAGACTCATTCAAAAGGTTGATGAATAAGTCGCGGAGGTCGTGGATCTTTTTGGGGTAGCTCTGAACCAGACACCGGTAGTTAACTGCCAGCTGCTCACAGATGCTCAGCAGGAGGTTCCTAAGGTCAGTGCTCATGTCTGTGGTTCCCAGAAATCTCACAACTATGACTGGGTCAGAGTCTGGTCCCCCGTCTTCATGGAGCCAGCCGTACGCCTAGAACAGAAAAGCCAAAAGCTGTGCTTAGTATAGGAATACGATTCACAGTTATATCCAGCAACGTTTCAGATGCCAGATGTTTGGTGACTTCTACCATGCATAAAGTAGCCTGGCGGTAGGAACTGTGAAGTCCTTTGGTCAAGGTCAAAGAGCTGTCACAAAGCACATACTCTAAAAGCCACAGGTGAGACCTGTGGGCATTTATACAATCTGCTGTCAATTTGAGAGGATTATGAATGAGTGGAGGCTGGCCTGTCAATCAGGATGAAGCCAATGAGGCCTCTGTGTGCGTATGGTCTTCTCCTGAGGATCCTGGGAACTCCTGGATTTCCTCCATGGAGGTGGGAGACAGTCTCGGCTCGCTCCCTGAGAGACGCTCTACTGACAAGACACATGGCACTCTGCTGATGGACCCCGTGCCCTGTGAACTGGAGAAGCCACGTGGAGACCCCTGCCAGTGCTGAGATGCTTCTACCACCACTGGATCCACAAGACTTTGCACCCACTGGCCTGTGATCTTCCTGCATTCAGCATCATTGCATGTGTTTTGTGAGTCCGAATAGGACCTTATAGATTGGTATCAGACATATGGGCTAATATCAAACTTATGGACTTGATCTGGACTGGGCTGGGATGTTTTCCTCAATATTCAACTGCTCTTGCAGATAAAGCTCTTTCCTATGCACATATGAGTGTCTCCTTGGATTTGTTTCTCTAGTCTACTCAGACTAACACAAGACCCTCATCAGGTTGTTGACTGTATAACTGATCCAAACTCACTGCTATTGAATTGATTATGACTCATAGTGACCCTAAAGGACAGGGTAGAATTGCCCCCGTGAGTGTCCAAGATTGTAACTCTTTATGGGAGTAGAAAGCCCCATCTTTCTCTCATGGTGGCTTCAAACTACTGACTTTGTGGTTAGCAAAATCTAACCCAATGTCTAACCACTATGCCACTAGGGGTCCTTGGTAGGCCTTAAAGGTCCCTATCAATCCCCACCTGACTCTCAAGGAAGAGAACTAGGGAATGCCACTGCTCACCTTCAACCTGGGGAAAAGGGCCTCCCTGACCACTGAAAGGCTGTCCCTGCACTTGGGGAGATGAGACAGGGAGTCATCTGGTGACAGCTGAGCAATATAATGTATGAGGGACTGAGGCTGGCTAGTCACTGTGACGGGAGATTGACACAAATTGGCTGGATTAGAATTTTTGCGTGTTTTCCCTTAACTCTTGAATTATAAACCAGTGGATTATATTATCATCTCCTCCTCCTCCTCCTCCTCCTCCCCTCCCCCTCCCCCTCCTCCCCTCCCCCTCCTCCCCCTTCTTCTTCTTCTTCCAGTACTTTGTCATTTCTTGTTACACGTTCACTCCTTTCATCAGATCCATTTATTTTGCTATTTTTTGTTGAGGTATTTTACTTTTTTGAAGGCATTAGCACCTCAATTATTTTCAGTATTTAGTGTTTTGCCTACATTATTTTCTACCACAAAACAAAAAACAACTTCAGGTGGGCAGAGTCTTTGGCTTTGACTTAATCATGCGAAAGCGCCTTCACCTTTCCTGGCTTAACTAGGATTGGAAAGTTCCAGCAGTTTTCAATGCTCAACGTCTCCCATGTACACCAGAGAACATGCTATGGTCAATCAGCCCACCGCCAGGCAGGAGAGACCAAACCAAAAAACCAAACTCCCTGCCATTGAAGCAACTCTCACTCACAAGGACCCTGTAAGACAGGGTGGAAGTACCCATGTGAGTTAGTGAAACTAATTCTTTATGGGAATAAAAAGCCTGTCTTTCTCCTGATGAGTGGCTGGTGGGTTTGAACTGCTGACCTGGTGGTTAGCAGCCCAACATGTAACCACTACACCAACAGAGTAGAGACAGCATGCGTTAATCGCTCTGTCCACCAGGGGCACAATGCTCTCTCTGGTTATCACTCCCTTCCCTTCTGCAGTTTCTGCAACAGAAAACTAGAGTCTCAAGAACCAGGCATCCTCACACTACCGCCCACGGCCACATGCGGCCCGCCCAGGACATTTATCCGCCCGCCGGGTGTTTTTGCCCCATTTTGGTTTTTACTTCAAAATAAGATATGTGCAGTGTGCACTGGAATTTGTTCATAGTTTTTTTTCAAGCTATAGTCTGGCCCTCCAATGGGTCTGAGGGACAGTGAACTGGCCCCCTGTTTAAAAAGTTTGAGGACCCCTGCGTCGAGACTGCACAGTATGTCGAGAGCTTCTTAGGGCCCCCAAACACTTGTTTTAATGGACCAGATGTGGACCAAGAGTAAGCTGACCCAGATTTTGTTTGAGTTTGCTTTCCCAAGTCCTGAGCAAGGAGTTTTCTGTGTAGAGGACATCAGCAGGAGGGTGCCAGGCGTGAACCGTGGCTTGTCCCCTGGTTAGGGAATGGTAGGCACGGAATGTAGGCAAAGACAGGGCAGAGCAGAAGGTTTGGGCGCAGAAGGGCCTCCAGGAATCCATGAAACGGCCACAAAAGAGGAGAACAGCTGGCTTCCAGCAGCTTCCAAGACCATCGGTGTGGAGGCCAGGTCACAAGGCATTGCGCCGTGAGAACGCGCTTGCATCCCATAAACTAACCCTGGAGGCGTTCCTGCAGGTGTGTCACCTACGGGAAGCAGGGAAGGTACGTGCAGAGAGGAAGGAAATATGGACTGATCTTCATTTCCCGCTGTAGGCCTCAGCTAGAGGCGAGAAATACAGGCTGAAGTCTTAATTATTACCCCAGGCGGGTCATAATGGGACTGGTCAGCAATGGCGGGTTTTCTTTGTTGAAGAGGGATGAGAAGTATCATGGATTTGCTCCAGTTGTCATACAAATGGGAGTAACTTGCCCCACCATACCAGTTGGAACCAACAGAAAAAACGAAGTAGCTTTATAATTGTACACCATGGTCATTTTCTCATACAAGATGAGAAACACTGAAGTTTCCTCAGAAAAATCTACTTATAATTCAGATGATGATAACAGTAATATAATATTATAATTACATAGATATATAATATTCTATAGAATTATATTTATATTGTGCACATTATATGTGATTATAGAATATAACAAAGTCTATTCTAATATACTTATAAAATACATAACAATTAGATTAAAATCCAGATTAAGTACAGAATTATAAATTATTTTGATTACTTTGTCTCTCCAAAAGTAAACTTTAAAAAAAAGACTGTATATATGGAAAAAGTATATCGGCTCTTACCTTTTTTGCTACTTCGGCCAGCAGAAGGGTCTTCCCAGTGCATGGTCCACCGTAGACGATAAGAGGGTTTATGTGGCCCGTTTTGCTGGGAAGGATGTATTTGTGCACTGCGGTCAGGGATTCGCACTTGTACTCATAGAAGGAGGCGTATGTTTTACACAGGGAGGAATGCTGGAGGATTTCATCATAGAGCGTGTCCGTTTCAGTGTCAAAATTCTGTTGCACCGTCGCCTGGATTATATCAATCATATCCTCATAAAATTGCTTGCCGAGCCCTTCTATGTAATGATTCTCTATTTCTTGGGAATAGCCTAGTTTCATGTCACAATGAGTGACAGATGTGTACACTCTCAGATTTGACGACGCGACGATCGTCGGAATAAATTCATCCCTGAGTTTGACCAGCTTCTCTTGGGCTTCTGGGTCTCGAATCATCCTTGGGTCGGTTCCAGTTATATCCATGTACTTCCCCATCTCGGGGATTTTCACGAAACGCTCAATGTTGGCAATCTTCCTGATGTAGCAAACGCATTTCTTTAGGAATGCAGGGGTTTGTTTTCCTAGCGCGAAGTCAAACTCATCCTCTATGGCTGGAAGAGAAGAGGAGAGGGCATTACCGCCGGGAATGATGGAGCCACGAGCCAGCACTGGACAGGAAGGCCTGTTAGAAACACCAAGATGACTGCCAACAAGCTGATCCTGACTCCCTGGGAGCCCTGCAGGTGTAGTAAGTTATGGGCTGGGCTGCTAACCAAAAGTCGTTTGAAACATCCTTCTCTGCATCTAATTCCAGAAAGACTGAGTGTTGGAAACCAACGAGGGCATTCTTCTCTGCCCTAGATGGTCACTATGAATCACAGTAGCACCCACTTATAGAATCATTTCCTCAATCTGCTGATTTGTCCTTCTCTATGTAATCTGGTACCTATATGAATGGTCCTTAAATAAGATCTCGATACATCCTCCATGGCAAGGGGTACAGTGCCAACTCAGACAAGTGGGAACAGAAATCCTGGACGATCCAGTACTCCTTTGCTGGGCACAGACCTTAAAGAAGCAAGCGTCACAACTCCAGCAGACATCTTCACACTCACGTTCAGGGCGGCACGATTCACATACAAGAGATGGAAACCACCTAAACGCCCATCGGTAGAAGAACGCACAAGGACACTCTGGCATTTTCAGTGGAATACTGCACCCTGCTATACAACGTAGACAAAAACATGGTGCGCCACTTCACGATCTGGACGGACCTGGAGACCATCATGCTCAGTAAAATGATTCATTCACAAAAAAGACAAGTATTAAGGAAGCAAATGTTTTGAGAATGATGATGGCAACAAATGTACACATGTGCCTGGCACAATGGATGGATGTATGGATTGTGATAAGAATTGTACGAGCCCCTAATAAAATGGTTTTAAAAAAGATACGAGAGAAAAAAGACAAGTATTATATGAGACCACTATCATAGTAGGGAAAAACCAAAACAGAACAAAATACACAAGAGAAAGACATTCCAACCAAAGGGAACAGACGTTGGAGGATGGGAGGGTAAGGGAGGGGAGAGAAAGTAACAGGCTAGACAGGGGCTGGGTAGTAAGGAAGTGTAACTGATGAGAGGTACCCACGAGGAACAAGAGTAATCCAGGGGCAGATGAAGGGTAAACATTTTAGGGTGTCCATTAGTAATTTAAACTGCTAACTACAAAGTTGATGGTCCAAGACGTGATCCCTCTATTTTACATAAGAAAAGATAATCTGATTTCCTACCCAATGGAAAGGTAATGTTGAACATAAGCATAATACAGAAAGCATGCCAAGTTTAACTGATTCTTTAGTATCAGTGATGCTGACACTGACTTCATGTCAGGTAAGTTGGAAGACAGCTACCTGACCCACTGATGGAAGAAATCCTTATGGGTGCCCTTGGCAAAGAAAGGTGACCCAAAAGAATGCTTAAACTATAGAACGAAAGCACTGATATTGTACCCAAGTGAAATGTTGGTTAGGAACCTCCAACCATAGCTGCGGCAGAACATTAAAAAATATTTTTATATCATTTTATTGGGGGATCATACAAATCTTATCACAATCCATCCATCCATTGTGTTAAGCACATTTGTTGCCATCATCATTTTCCAAACATTTTCTTTCTACTTGAGCCCTTGGTATCAGCTCCTCGTTTCCCCTCCCCCTCCCTCCCTCAAGAACCCTTGACAATTTGTTATTATTATTTTTTCATGTCTTACACCGACTGATGTCTCCCTTAACCCACTTTTCTGTTGTTCATCCCCCTGGGAGGGGGTTATATGCAGATCACTGTGATTAGTTCCCCCTATCTCCCCCTACCTTCCCCTTCCCCTCCTGGTATCACTACTTTCAATATTGGTCCGGGGGGGTTTATCTATCCTGGATTCCCTGTGTTTCCAGCTTTTATCTGTACCAGTGTACATCGTCTGGTCTAGCCAGATTTGTAAGGTAGAATTGAGATCACAATAGTGGGGAAGAGGATGCATTATAGAATTAGAAGAAAGTTGTATGTTTTAACGGCGCTATACTGCACCCTGACTGGCTCATCTCCTCACCACGGCCCTTCTGTAGGGGAATGTGCAACTGTCTACAGATGGATGTTGCATCTCCACTCTGTGCTCCCCATCATTCACATTGGTATGATTTTTGGTTTGGGTCTTTGATGCCAGATACCTGATCCTATTGACACCTCACGATCACACAGGCTGATGTGCTTCTTCCATGTGGACTCTGTTGCTTCTCAGCTACGATGGCTGCTTGTGTATCTTCAAGCCTTTTATACCCCAGACACTATATCTTTTGATAGCTGGGCACCATCAGCTTTCTTCACCACATTTTCTTATGCACCCGTTTTGTCTTCAGTGATCATGTTGGGAAGGTGAGCAGCACGGAATGCCAGTTTAATAGAACAAAGTGTTCTTGCATTGAGGGAGTACTTGAGTAGAGGCCCAATGTCCATCTTGCAGCAGTACATTGACAGGGAACTGCCAGAAGTTCAGGCTGGATTCAGAAGAGGTCATGGAACAAAGGATATCAAAGTGGTTGTTAGATGGATCTTGCCTCAATATCTTAACTGATGTCAGATGGATCTTGGCTTAAAACACAGAAAGATGTTTACTTGTGTTTCATTGATTATACAAAGGCATTCGTCTGTGCAGACCATAATAAACACTGGATCACCCTGAGAAGAATGGGGATTCTGCAACACTTCATTGTGCTCACTTGGATCTTGTACACGGATCAAGAGGCAGTTGTGGGAAAAGGCCAAGGGAACACTGCGTGGTTTAAATGACATTAAAGGAAAGGTTTACATCTGGTTGTATACTCTTACCATGTTTGTGCAGTCTATTTGTGGGGTGTCAGAGAAGCTGGATTAGATGAAGAAGAGTACAACTTCAGGACTGGAGAAGGTTTATTTGCACCCTGCAATATGCAGATGACACAACCTTGCTTGCAGCAAGTGAGGAGGAATTAAACACTTGCTGATCAAGACCAAGGATCGTAGCCCTCAGTATGGATTACAACTCAATGTAAGGAAGGCCCAAGTGCTCGCAACGGGACCTATAGGTAACATTATGATCAATGGAGAAAAAGTTGAAGCTGTCAAGGCTTTGTCTTAATTGGATCCCAGCAGTCAAGAGATCAAAGGATGCATTGCATTAGGTAAATCTGCTGCGGAAGAGTTCTTTGGAGTACTGAAGAGTGAGGATGTTACTCTAGGATAAGGAGCACCTGACTCAAGCCACTCTCCACTGCTTCATATGCACGTGCAAGTTGGACACTGAGTAGGGAAGGCTGCAGCAGAATGGATCATTTTGACTGTGGAGCTGGGACTGCTCAAAGGACAAACTGATCTGTATTGGAGAAACACCTCAGTGTCACTGCCATGGAGTTGATTCTCACGCACAGCAACTCTGTAGGACAGGATGTAACGTGGGTTTCCAAGACTGGCTCTTTAAGGGAGTAGAAAGCCTTATTTTTCTCTCCCTCTCGCCTTCTGTGGTAGTTATATAATATGTTGTCAATTTGAGAGGATTACAGTGGTGATGGGGTGAAGTCTATCCTGTCAATCATTAAATAGCCAATGAGGCTTCTGTGTGGGAATGACCTTCCCCTGAGGTTCTGGAAATTCCTGTAGTTCTTCTGTAGTTCCTCCTTATAGGTGGGAGACATCCTCTCTTGGTTCCCTCCCTTGGAGACTGTCTACTGACAAAGCTGACTCCCTGAAAGACATCCCTGAGGAGAAGTCACATAGACCTACCCTGAGGCAGCCCTGGATGCTGGAGAAGCCATGAGGAGACCCCAGCCAGCACTGAGATGCTTACAACACCACTGGATTCACAAGACTTCCCACCCACTGGCCTGTGATCTTCCTGCATTCGGCATCATTGCATGTATTTCGTGAGACAGAAGAGATTTTTATAGCTTGGTATCAGACATCTGGCATAATATTGGACTTATGAACTTGGTCTGAACTTGGCTGGGATGTTTTTTCAATGTTCAATTGCTCTTGTATGTAAACCTCTTTTTTATTCCCATATGAGTGTCCATGAATGTGTTTCTCTAGTCCACCCAGACTAACACACCTTCCTAGGATATTATATTTGTTCGCATGTCTTTTACATTTTCTATAACTTTCTAAAATGTAACCAGTCATAGCACCAATGACTGACTGTCACATTAGGAATAGATTCCCAGACCCGGTGAGTATCATCCATGAAGCAATCTTATCTTCACTCTCCCCAAGATCGCTGGGGTTTGAAGTGAACGGAAAGACATCATTTTGGGGTCTAATGTAAGTCTCTTCTTTTCCACTTCATTCAAAAAGGTAAAATGTGAAATGGTGTGAGAAATCACAATCCGTTGAAATCTAAGTGATACACTTTTCTTTAATATTCTTATTTATAATACTCTGAAACTATTCAAACAGCACATTCACTGAATTTTAAGGAGTTAGTACTTTGCCAGCAATACAGGCTGTGCAGATATGGTATTGAAATTAGTTTGAATTGTAAAATAAATGAAATTGTCATGAAGACGCATAGCTTGAAGATGATGTGACCCAGGCAGAAAACAATCCGCCAGTGATTCCTCTGAAATATCAATGCTCGCATGGCTGTCCATGTTGACAGGCCCGTCAGTGTGGGTTACCCAGAAACCATTACGACGACCACCCCCACCGCCCACTTCACTGCCAACAACTTGTTTCTTTCTTTTTGTTAATGAGAAAGTCATTTTATCGGGGACTCTTACAGCTCCTGTAATCATCCATCCATCAATTGTACCAAATCCATCCATCAATTTGTACATATGTCGCCATCATCATTTTCAAAACATTTTCTTTCCACTTCAGCTCTTGGTATCAGCCCCCCCCCCTCTCTTTTAACCTCCTTCTCCTACCCTCTTACCCTGGTGGACCCCTGATAAATAAAAAATTATTATTATTTTCCTATCTTACACTGTCTTCTGTCTCCCTTTGTCCATGTTTTTGTTGTCTGTCCCTCCCTTCCTTCCTGGGGTGGAGTGTTATATATTGATCTTTGTAGTCGGTTCTCATTTCTCACCCTACCCCCCCCCCCATGTTCTCCCTACCCTCCTGGTATAGCTATACTCCCATTACTGTTTCTGAGGGTTTGTCAAAGTGAGTCTTTAGGACAAAGCGAGTCTTTAGGACAGAGCAGAATTACCTCTGTGGGTTTCTAAGATTGTAACTGTTTATGGGAGTAGCTGGTGGTTTTGAGCTGCTTACCCTGTGGTTAACTCTCGAAGCCCAGTGCTCCTCCATGGGCCACGTGAGGAGAAAGAATTTGCAGAGGAAATCCCTGCAGATGTGAACAGTGTAATTCTAAACCAGAGATGGTCTTCCCAGAATTAGTCCTTTCACATCAAGAATAGGAAAGCTTGTACTCTGGGCATTTTGGCCAGTGTGCTGATATTTTAGAAACAGGATGATTTTGCTTTGATAAATATAAAGAGCTAGAGCCTCAAAAATGGATTTTGAAAGCTCCAAAGGAACATAGATGTTAATTTGTCTATTGTAGAAGTTGTGCTTATTTCTGAAATATTTTAAAGAAGACCCATTTTATTGATGGTTTCCAGGAAAGGAATTTGCCCAAGTGACGTGTTTTTGTCTCATCCTGTAAGACATATTCTAGGGAGACTGGAATCAGGCCCATTGGAGGCTGTCACTAATGATTTTCATGCCAGTCAAGAAAAGCAATCTTAAAATGCAATGGCCATTGCTTATTTTTCCTCCATAGTGCTGGACTACCCGCCTTTCAGGAGGAAGACCACATATGTGAATACTCTTACAAAAGAGCGTTTGTTCTCTGGAATTGCAACGGACATAATCCTTTGGATCTGGAGTTTCCTGCACAACTCCCAACAAACGCTCCCAAGAAGGGTAGAGGAGACAGTCTCTTTTCCGTAGCTGAAGAGACTTGTTTTTAAAAGAGTTGGATTAGATCCTGCCATTCCCTCACCTGAAACCCACCAGAGCAGCGGCTCTCAACCTGTGGGTGGCGACTCCTTTGGGGGTCGAATGATCCTTTCACAAGGGTCACCTGATTCATAACAGTAGCAAAATTACAGTTATGAAGTAGCAACAAAAATAGTTTTATGGTTGGGGGTGTCACCACAACATGAGGAACTGTATGAAAGGGCAGCGGCATGAGGAAGGTTGAGAACCACTGCTCTAGAGTATTGAGTCATGAAGATTGATAACCTATTACACAGACTCCCCACTCTCCCCCCTGCCCCTCTCTCTGTCCCAGCAGAATCATTGAGACCCCTTCACAGTGTCCGACCTGGATGTACTGATCAGCCACCATCAGATCTGCTTCCAAAATCTGCCATATAGCTCATGCCTGTGTAGGTCAGATGAGACCAGAAAGGAGGGAGTGGACTGCCATCCTACTGTGGGTCATGATTAAGCTTCCCTTGTCCTATTGGAGAGCCTGTCCTATCAAGAAACCCTGGAGGTATAGTGGTTAAGTGTTGGCCTGTGATCTGCATGGTTGACAATTCTAAACCACCAGCAGCTCCTTGGGAGAAAGACCACGCTTTCTACTCCCATAAATAGTTACAGCCTCAGAATCCCACAGGAGGTCACTATGAGTCAGCGCTGACTCGATGGTTCTTTTTTGGTGCTATTGAAGAGTGAGCTTCGTGGTACAGTGGGTTACACGTTGGCTGTTAACTACAAGGCAGTAGTTCAAAAGCACCAGCAGGAGAAAGATGAGGTTTTCTACTCCTGTGCAGGGTTAGTCTTCTAGACCCAGAGGGCAGTGCTACCCTGTTACATGGTCTTTGTAAGTTGGAATTGACTCAATGACAGGGAGGTAATTTTTCTTTCTTTCTTGAGTACGTTCCATCATGCGGGGTCCTCGTCTTGCCTGGAATAAAATGTAAAACCATTATTATGGTCTTTGAAGGCCTCTTGGACCCCATATGCGTTGGAGAGATGAGTATAGAAGGTCAAAGGGATAAGCCTGATTTGAACAGTTGAAACTTTTCCAGTTGATCCCCCGTGATGCTCGCTGGATCTGATCCAACATTTTCTGTATTTTTGTTTGTTCATATTAGGGTTTATCTCAGAGATGTTATGCCATTTGGGGAATCACCCTCTTGAAGTAGTGTTATATGTTTTTTGATACATGAAATGCATGATTGATGAACCTATAGGGACAACAAGAATAAGGCATTTTGGTGAGTGTGTGTGTGGGGGGGAGATGGGGTACAGGGGTGCTGGTGGGGGGTAAAAGGGAGTCCAGGAAGGAAAAGAATATTTGGAAACTGATTGTGGAAACACTTGCACAAGTCTACTTGTCGCCATTGAACTATGGAATGATATGAAATATATTAACTCCCCATTAATAATAAATTAAAAAAAAACAGAGAGGCAGTGGAAAAGAGGAAGCCCCTCACAAGACTGAGTGATGCAGGGGCTATAACACGGGGCTCAAACCCAACAACGATTGGGAGCATGGCACGGGACTTCTCCTGGGCACTGAAACTTAGAGAAAAATCCAATTTTCATCAAGTGAGATGACATTTGCTGATCTAAAAAAAGAAAGACAACGACTGCGTCTGCAGACCTGCTGCTGAGTCAATTCTGCCGCACAAGGACCCTAGAAGCCAGAGTAGGGCTGCTCCTTTGAGTTTCCATCGCTGTACATCTTTACAGGACCAGAGAACCTTATCCCGCCACCCCCACCCCAGCCCCCGCTGGGAACTTGCTAACCTTGCGGTTAACAGCCTGTGCCCCCAGGGCTCCGTGTGACTACCGCATCTACTACTTAGCTGCACCCAGGTTTACTGAGGATGTGAAATTACCTGAGAACAGGTACCTCTTAGCTTGACTGTGCTTCATTTTCCCCCTTTCGTGCAGCAGTTTTACAGCAGTCTTAAATATCGTCTTGATCTCATCTGAGATCTCTGGCCATTTCTTCTCACTCTCCGTGTTCGCAGAAGGTTGCAGCTACGGGGAGGGAACGGTAAGACATTACTCTCCGAATCACAGAAGATCACCGCGCACAAGAGCAGCAGCCCCTTTGTCAGTGAGGCCTGCTCCGTCCCCTGGGAGGCACAGGCAGCTTGGTCTAGAATACTTATCTCACAGGCTGCCACGTTAAGCCCAACCAGCAGCCTCAAAGCACTGTTGGAGCTGGTTCCTGGAGTGCCACCATCTCTGATGCCTACGCTCACCTGCTGCTCCCTTTACTCCCAGCACACCTGACTGACTGGGAATGATCAAGGATTACCACAAGGTTCTTAACTAAAGAGGCAAATTGCTTATAGGTAATTTGTCTGGATAATGCACGTGAGCAGGAAGAAGACACGACTTCCTCTTACCTGGAGCAAAGGCTTTGTGTTAGAAATCAGGATGACCAATATCAAGATCCTCAATGAAAGCACTCCGGCTGACTGAGTCTCTCCTCTTGGAGTGACTGACTGTACCAAAGATGCTCACGTTGGAAGAGAGATGGGTACCTATGACTCTGTCCAATGTCTCTAGAAATTCTATGCAACGAATAATTCTAGCCCTTCCCTCTTCAACCCTTATTTACTTGTACATGTACTCGAGAACCCAGTCATAGAGAAGACAAAAACAATGTTTTCACCATACTTTTGTATGAAGTCTCCTTACCCCAAGATTCTACAATAAACTATAAAAAGAGAAATTAAATGTGGCTTAAGTGTTTAAAGAAAAAAAAGTGAACTGAAAATAAATAATGAGAGAATAGTTAAGTCAATTTTTAAAGACCTCTCAAATCTCTTAAAAATTATTCCATGAAATAAAAAATATAAGCATTAACTTTAAAAACTTAACATATGAACAGAATAGACATAGCTGAAGATAAAATTGGTGAACTGAATCTCCTTGAAGGCGGTCCAGAGAGGTAAGGGAATTAATAATGTGGAAGACAGTTAAAAGGCCTGAAGGATACACTGAGATGGTTTCATGGGTATCTAATCAAAGACCAGGACGTAAAATACAGAAATAATGGAGAAGAGACACTATTCTACAAGAAGATGGCTGGTAATTTTTCACAGCTCATGAGTTACATGATATAGTTATATATATTCACAGATATAGGACATAAAACAGGTGTCAAGAAGTATTAAAAATAGATGCATTGTAGGTTAATGGAAAAAAAGAATATTCACATGAACAAACATTGAGAAAGTTTATCACTGGCATATTTCATTAACGGACTGCCAAATGTATAATTTAGGAAGAAAGAGAAAAGTGAAATAAACTGAAAGGTTTCTTAGCTTTTGACTGAACTACTTAAAAACAAAACAAAACGAACAAACAAACAAACAAAAAGAAGTTATGGTCTAAAGAAGAATAACATCTACGTCCTGTAACTTTTTGTGTGGAGAACATCACTCTCGGCTCATATAAACCATGAAAAACAATGGGTAGGTAAATGCTTTGGAGGGCAATATTTCACAGAAATGCAACTCACTGCATTTCTATTGCTCTTCAGCACGTCTGATTTGGGTCGGAGGTAATAGGCTGGTGGCACCGAGTTCTCATCCCGACAGTACCACTCTTCCAGTAACGTGGTCTCCAGCTTTGCCTCCATGGCAGCATCCAGAATCATTTCAAACTCCGAGGCTTCAACTTCTCCAGGGATTCGGATGTTCCCGTATTTTTCCCCTAACAGTCCCTGTGTATCAACAAGAAAGTTCAAGTTACTGTATCACCAATAAAGGTCATTTGAGTATACAGATTAGATAGAATTTCCACAAATACTAAGATACATTATTCCATTAGCTTGTGGGGACTTGTTTAGAATGGATTAATCTCCGAGTAACATTATCAGACATTGTATCGTGTAATAAAAACAAAGTATTCACATACAGGAAGTGCAACTGGACATCATATCAGGCATATTCACAATACAGATTTTTTGTAGCAAATGTACTGTCTCAAAATGTTTACATGACAAAATACATTTGGTTTTAATTTACTCTGGGGGTGGGTGGGTGGCCCGGAAAGAAAAGAATTCCTTTGTAAAGGGCTGATAAGGTTCTAAGCTCCAGATTTACACAGCCACAGCAGAGAGGAGTCCATGATTGACAGTGGTGTTCTTTTCCATTTCCCTGTCAACTGAAAGGGGGAGGAGGAGGCGGCTCTCCATTTTTTAAAGATTTACGGCCTCAGAAATCCACGAGGCAATTCTATGCCGTCTTATTGGGTCGCTAGGATCCGGAATCAACTTGATGGCAGTGAGCTTTTCAGTAATTAAAAAAAAAATCAAAAGTATAAACAAAGTACTGTTTGTTCTTATTACAATGGCAAAGGAAAAATAAATGCTCATTTTTTTGGTGATGGTGGGAAAACAACTACACAATAATGATGGATGCAGAAATTGACCCCAAATTTCACTGAAAGGAATTTTGGAAACAAGTATTAATAGTCTTTTAAAAAAAAAACTACATATTTTCAGGTTTGAGGATTTTTTTTTCTTTCTTTTTAAAAAATTATTTTATTAGGGGCTCATACAACTCTTATCACAATCCATACATACATCAATTGTGTAAAGCGCATTTGTACATTCATTACCTCCATCATTCTCAAAACATTTGCTCTCCACTTAAGCCCCTGGCATTGGCTCCTCATTTTTCCCCTTCCTCCCCACTCCCGCCTCCCTCATGAACCCTTGATAATTTATAAATTATGATTTTGTCATATCTTGCCCTGCTCAATGTCTCCCTTCATCCACTTTTCTGTTGTCCATCCCCCAGGGAGGAGGTCACATGCAGATCCTGTAATCGGTTCCCCCTTTTCAACCCACCCTCTCCCTCCCAGTATCGCCACTCACATGACTGGTCCTGAAGGGATCATCCACCCTGGATTCCCTGTGTTTCCAGTTCCTGTCTGTACCAGTGTACATCCTCTGGTCTAGCCAGACTTGCTAGGTAGAATTGGGATCATGATGGGGGCTGGGGGGAGCATTTAGGAACTAGAGGAAAGTTGTATTTTTCTTCATTGCTACATCGCACCCTGACTGGCTCGTTTCCTCCCTGAGACCCTTCTGTAAGGGGATGTACAGTGGCCTACAAATGGGCTTTAGGTCTCCACTCCGCCCTCCCCACCTCATTCACTATGGTAATATTTTTTGTTCTGATGATGCCTGATTCCTTTGACATCTCATGATCACACAGGCTGGTGTGCTTCTTCCATGTGGGCTTTGTTGCTTCTGAGCTTGATGGCTGCTTGTTTACCTTCAAGCCTTTAAGACCCCAGACACTATATCTTTCGATAGCAGGGCACCATCAGCTTTCTTCACCACACTTGCTTATGCACCCGCTTTGTCTTCAGCAATTGTATCGGGAAGGTGAGCATCATGGAATGCCAGTTTAATAGAAGAAAGTATTCTTGCACTGAGGGAGTACTTGAGTGGAGGCCCAATGTCCTTCTGCTACCTTAATATGAAACCTATAAATATATGCAGATAGATCTATTTCCCCATCCTCATATATAAATAGATTTTCATATGTACATGTCTTTATCTAGACCTCTATAAATGCCCTTTGCCTCCCAGCTCTTTCCTCTATTTCCCTGGACTTTCCTTGGAGATTTTTTTGATTGGGAATTCATCCTTAGAAAATAATCAGGGAAGTACATAAACTTAGAATATTTACACTAAATAATTTTTAATAGGAAAGTTTGTATAGCAACCCCTTTGCAAAGGCGAGCATTTAAATATATTATAGCACATCTATTCAGAAAAATACTATCTAACCAATGAAACTACATTGTAGAATTATACTGACTTGAAAATATATTTATATCAAGTAAGTAAATTACAATGTAGTACAAATGAGTCCAATGTTTTATACATATGAAACATACAAAGAACAGAATGTTTTCTTCAAAGCTATGTATTTACATTAAAAACAAAAACAATAACAACCTGGTCACCTTCACAGTACTCTCCATTACACTTAATACATTTGTCAAATTTGCGATTCCATTTTTGGAAACATTTTTCAAACTCATCTGTTTGAATGGCTGACGGCACATCCCTCATTTTTCCTTCACCTCTTCCATATCATCAAATTGCTGTCCTTTCATGTCCCTCTTCATTCATGGAAGCAAAAGGAAGTTGCAGAGAGGGAGGTCAAGTGAATAAGGTATGTGGGGCAAGAGAGGCATGCTGTTTTTTGCCCAAGATGGCTGTGTGAGCAGGTATAGTGTCATGTGGCAAAACCAGTCCCCGTGTGCCACAAATCAGGCCTTTTTTGTCCCACACTGTTACCTCTAAGTCAGTGGTTATCAATCTTCCTGATGCTGTGACCCTTTAATACAGTTCCTCATGTGGTGGTGACTCGCCAACCATAAAATTATTTTCATTGCTACTTCATCACTGTACTTTTGTTACTGTTTATGAATCAGGTGACCCTGTGAAAGGGTCATTCGACCCCCAAAGGGGTCGTGACCCACAGGTTGAGAACCGCTGCTCTAAACAGAAAGCTTGGTTAACAGTCTGACCTGGTGGAATGAACTGAAAATGCATTACGAATCGACATTTTCATCCGTTTGAGCTAATGGATGTCCAGAATGAAGTTTGTCATCAATTGATATTTCACCATTTTTGAAACAAGAAAACTCCTCGTACACTTGTGTCCCATTGTGCTGTCCTTGAAAGCCATGTTCAACATCGCAGTACGTTCTGTGGCATTTCCCCCCCGAGCAGGAAGCAACATTTGATGGCCACACGCTGTTCTCTGAAATCGGCCATCACAGAAAACAAGGTTTGAGCGAAACTGCTTTTATGACAAAATTCACTGTGACCAGAGAGATCGCCTTCCCTGGTGACGCCACTGGGTGCAGTAATTCAGAGAGAACTGCTTGATGCTCACCTCGTGGGGAGATTGTGTGCTATGAAAGCTCTGCCCAGCAGAGCCTTTTTCCATTTTTGTACCCCCTCATATGCAATAAACCCATCTGTTTTGTACACACATACACATCTGTAGATGTATACACATTCAGAAGAGATTTTTATAAGCATACACAGTAAGATTATTAATAGCTATCTTTGAGTAGGTAGTTTAAATTTACTTAGGTGTTTTTTTTTACAAGTTTACATCATTTTCTTTATGAAGTTTTTTTACAGCACAATGTTTTATTATATATTTAAAGACTCTTGAAAAATTCATACAACAAATTTTGCTATTTTAACCATTTTAAAATATATGATTTGGTGGTATTAATTTTATTTGCAATGTGTACAACCATCACGAGCCTATATTCCAAAAGTTTTTCATCAACCCAAACAGAAAGTCTGTGTCCATGGATCAATATCTATCCCCTTCTTCTTTCTCCCTGGTGATTGGACCAGCACGCAGCTACCTGAGCTAGTCCTTTGTCTCCAAGGTGCGCTGTAGGCTGAGCATGTAGGCCGAGCTGACTGTGGGTCATGCTGCCGTGTGCGCATCACTGGACCTTGAGGTTCTATGCAGACCTGCTTTGTCATGCTTCTTGAGGATACATCGGGACCCCTTTGCTAGCTCTGTACTACTGCCTACTGTGAGGCCTCAGCTTCTCATCTTCCTGCTGTTGCTGCCTCACCCAGCTTCCTTGACCTTGGATCAGCAGCCATGTGAGTGGAAGGACCTTCAGTATGTCAACTATTCCATGCAAGTGAGTTGAACTAAGCCCTGTGTACTGCTGTGTGGATTAATTAGCCGTTATATTCCGTCTTGTTACAAAGCTACATATATGTTATCTATCTATCTATCTATCTATCTATCTATCTATCTATCTATCTATCTATCTATCTATGATCATAAGTGTGCTGGTTTTGTTTCTCTACAGAATCCTGCTTAACACAATGTGGCAAGGAGAAACCACTTGGTCTCTTTAAGAACTTTCTTAGAAATCTCCTCAGCCAGATATCCAAGTTCACCACTTACCAGTTCTATCTGCACCAAGCCTCAGCGGTTAAGTGCTCCACTGCTAACTGAAAGGTTGGTGGTTCAAATCTATCAGCTGGTGAGTGGCAGAAAGGTGTGGAGATCTACTTTGTGAAGATTACAGCTTTGGAAACCCTACGTTGAAGTTCCACTCTGTCTTATGAGTTGTGATCCTCTTGACCAAGTTTTTCACTATGGGTGGCATGGTAGGTAAACACCTACCAAGCAAAAGGTCAATGGTTCGAGTCTCCCAGCTGCTCTACAGAGGAAAGATGTGGCAGTCTGTTTCCACAAGGAGTTACAGCCTTACAAGTTCTACAGGGCAGGTCTACTCTCTGTGGAGTTGCCAGCGGCTGAAATGGATCTGATGGCCTCAAGCAACACCACCTCTACCGTCAGTTCATATGCGGTCTCATTAGTAAAGGCAAAGCTGGAAGGAGCTAGGCCACAAACATAGTAATCTGACAAGAATCAAAGGCTATTCAGAAATCATTTATTAGAGTTTAACATGTGACAAAATCATATGATTATTTGATTGACATGTTGTTTTTGTTAGGTACCATTGAGTTGTTTCCTACTCACGGCGATCCTATGTACGACAGAACACAACACTGTCTGCTCTTGCGTCCTCCTTTCAGTTGTTATGCTTAGCCCATTGTTGCGGGCCACTGTGCCAGTCCATCCTGTCCAGAGCCTCCCTCTTTTATGCTGCCCCAGGCAAAATGTTCCTGAGGGTAGAGATTGCCAAGGAATTATCCTCACTCAATCAAGTATATATCGAGTGCCTACTATATATAAATTGGTAATAGGGACCTTCAGAAAAGTAAATGTGCTGTAAGCTTAAAGTTACTTATTGGATTGTTCTTTGCTGGGTTTTCCTCCTCCCTATTGGCTCTTTCTTTGGGCAGAATGCTCATAAATTATGAACCAGTTATTTTTTTAGAAGATCAAGACAGATAGGACTAAAAATCCTCATCATTCTCCTGCAGAGCGGCTGGCAGCTTCAAACTGCTGACCTCGGGGTTGGCAGCCCAACATGTAACCCGCCAAGCCACAGAGCTCCTTACCAAATAATATTAGGAAAGTGCTTTTCTTTGTTCTTTGTTCAGGAGGCAGTTTCCATATAGTCCTTAATATAAGGTAAGGCATGAAAACTGGAAACACCACAGTGCGGTAGTTACATGCTTTCATGTAAACTTGGAGATATATAAAAGTGTAGGGGTGGAGCGTAGCCTGCCAATCAGGTCATAGACTGATGGTCCCTCCTTGTGGGCGTGGCCTTCTCATAAGGTGGACCCTGGAAACCTCCCATCCTTTCCCTGCCTTCACCTTCCTGCTGGCTGACCCTGGTTGCTGCCAGAGCCCTCTAATGCTTCCACTATCATTGGAGCCACAAGACTTGGCCTCCACTGGCTTGTGATCTTCCTGCATTCTGCATCATTGCCTGTGGCTGTGTGAGTCTGAAGAGGGACTGATGGACTAGTATCAGACTTATGGCCTAGATCTGGACTGGGCTGTTTGATATAAAATTACTTGATATAAAGCTCTCTCTTACACATATATGAGTCTCACTGGATTTGTTTCTCTACGCAAACAAGCCAAACACAGGCTTAGAAAGACTGTTTAGAGAAAGAATTCTTGAAACTAGAGAAAAAGTCCTTCAAACTAGGTAGCGAAGTCTTGCTCATGTGATCAGGGGTGGAGATGAGGGGTCAAGTGGAAGAGGCTAGCAGTCAAACTTTAGGTTGCAAGACGTAGACCGCTGTCTTGGTACCTTAATCTGACCATTTCCTTAGCTCCGTAGCTGCCTGGACACTCCTTGAAGAATCTGGGGCAGATGCAGAGGTGATGAGTAAGATGCCATCTTCCCTCTGGTCACTGGCACTGACTGCTCACTTTCAACACCGAAGGACAGGCATCTCCCCTCTGGTCACTGGCACTGACTGCTCACTTCCAACACCGAAGGACAAGTGGACTTTGCACATATTCTGACTCCAAGGGCTCAATAAGCAACACTTTCACTCATTGGAGGCCAAAGTTGTAGGGAAAATGTGTTGGGGAGTCTGGACGGATATATTGGGATTGCACATCAAGGTCTAATGTTAATAGTTAAATCTGTATGTGAGCCTATATGGAAGATATGCTTATGACTGAAATAACTTCCAAATTTTTACTGAGTTGTTTCCAAACACTGTGTCAATATACTTATGAACATAAACATGTATGGGATTTAGCCTGCTGTAGAAATCCATCATTACCCCTACCACTCACCTAATCAAATTGGAAAGATTATTTAAATATACCTATTCTTAAAACACTGCCATTAGTTGATTCTGACTCAGAGTGGCTTTATAGGGGAGAGTAGAACTGCCCCTTTGGCTTTCTGAGACTGTGGAATCTTTACAGGAGCAGACAGCCTCATTTTCGTCCACAGAATGACTGGTGGGTTTGAACTGCTGACCTTATGTTAGCAGCTCAACGCGTAGCCCGTAACATCACCAGGGCTGCTAGGAGCTCTGGTGGCATAGTGGGTACACGTTGGGCTGCTCACCAGAAGCTCAGCAGCTTGAAAATACCAGTCACTCCATGGGAGAAAATGAGCCTTTTCATTCCTATAAAGCGTTATGGGGCAGTTCCCTGACAATCAGTGTTCTCAGAAGCCTGGGGAAAAGTGTTGCCTGTTAACAAGCTTTAAACCTACCAGCTGCTCCTCGGGAGACAGATGAGGCCCTTTGCTCCCACGGAGATTCACAGGCTTGGAAACCCTTTTGGCATAAGGCTATGAGTTCATTTGACTCGATGGCAGCGGGTTTATCTCCCCCTCTCTATAATCTATTCCCTTCTTAACCGTTAAGGAGTCTAATGGTAAGATCGGTGATTCAAACCCACTAGTCATTTGAGGGGGAAAGACGAGGCTGTCTCCCATCGTAGAGACTGCGTCTTAGAGGCATCAAGGAGCAATTCTGCTCTGTCCGGCCCAGGGCTGCTGTGAGTCAGAATGTCCCGGACGGCAGTGGTCTCGATCCTTGAACCGTAGAGACACACATATCAGTGAAGCAGGAGGCAGCAGCCGATGGAGCGTTCAAGTGCAACCTAGGGCATTAGGTCCAAGTGGTTGACTAACTTAAGAACATTTTCTACCACTGTTCACTCTACTTTGTTTATCTCCCTTTCCTTATTTATGTGGTGATAGAGATACATCTAAGCCAATCCTTTCAAAGGCTTAGAGATAACATTTTCCTTCACCTCAATTGATTTTTCTTTTCCATTGGGCAAATATTGATTTCTGGCCCCACACAGTGCCGTCTGCTTGGGTTTGCAACCGAGAATCTTTGAGGGCTGTGTCCGCTGGTCTTCTGCTTTCACTGCAGCCAACAGCACAGAGGAACTAAGTGTTTGCAAAGGTCTTAGCAAGCCTTTCCTCTCTGGAGGGATGTCAGGAAAGGCAGACGACGGCAGATTTTGGAGTCGTGGTTGCTAGGCTTTTAGGGAGGTGGACGGGTTGCCCGTTTATGACCCAGTGCTCCTGCGAGCAGCTGGACGAACAAAGAATGATCCCCCCTTCACTGGGGCTAGAAAAATCTTGAAGCACATCCTCTAAATGCCAGTGAAGCAACTCGAATTCACATGGCCCCATGCATGGCAGAGTAGCACGGTCTTCCACAGGGTTTTTCCTGGCTGAGATTTTGGAAGTAGAGCAGTAGGCCTTTTTTTTGAGCCACCTCCAGGTGGATTCAAACATCCAACCTTTTGATTAGCAGCTGAGCTCTTTGCATTCATCCGGGACTCTGTAAATGTTCTGGTTCCCTAACTCATCTAATCACCAAAGCAAGGTAGATGATTAAGCGCGTCCTCTCTCTGTGCTTCTCCTTTCTGTAATACAACAGAATGCACAACTTGCCCTCACGCATCGCACATTCCCAATTCTGTACGCAGAGAGAACTGCGGAAGAGGAGACCAGGCTCACAGGTCTCAGCGGGCTTGTCCAAGACCACGTTACCACGACACGCTACCATGGCCTTTTACTGCAATAGCCTCGTGGTCCCCTCCCTCCTGTTACTGCACCACGTTCCTTTCTGACGGTCACTTCCAGCCAGTGCCACTGGCAGGGCCATCTCGTGAACTTCTGAGTCCATACTCTGGTGCGCCACGCACCTTCAGGGGCCCCATTCACACAGGCTAGGCTGTGTGCCAAGGAGCCTCGGTGGAGCAGGATCATGAGTTGGGTTGCTAACCACTAGGCCAGTAGTTTGAAACCACCAGGTGTCCCTAGGGAGGAAGAGGAGACTTTTTGCTCCGGCAAAGGACTGCAGCTTCGGAAACCCACAGGGGCAGCTCGGTCCTGTCTTATGGGGTCGCTACGAGTCGGAATCAGTGCACGGCAGCAGTATGTTGTGCCCCATGTCATGATCCTGGGCACGGGGCTTACTTTAGCTGATTGATGCCTGGGTGACAGAGTGGGGGGTTACATTCCCTGGAGCTCTGAGGGAACCTTGTCAAAGGGTCAGCACCCCCTTCTTCACACACTTAATGGCTGTTTTTCAAGGCTTTTGGAAGTAAAACAGCACTTTCACAATGGATTTGTTTTGTTGGTTTTTAATAGAAACAATAGAAGGTGCTAGATTTAGAACTATATTGCAACTCAACTGGACAAAGTTTCATGGATCACAAACATTCTGGATAACCTTGAGCAGAATGGGAATCCCCAAACACTTCATTGTTCTCATGCTGACCTGCATATGGATCAAGAGGCAGGTGTACGAACAGAACCAGGGCACACCGCATGGTTTAAAATCAGAAAGGTGTGCATCAGGGTGGTATCTTCTCACCATACTATGCCATCTCAACAAGCCATGCTAAGCGAATCATCAGAGAAGCTGGGTTATATGAAGAGGAATATGGAATCGGATTGGAGGAAGGCTTATTAACACACTGCGATATGCAGATGCCACAACCTTGCCTGCTGGTACAGAGAGGAGGAATTGAAGCACTTGTTGACGAAGATCAAGGAGTGTAGACTTTAGTGTGGATTACAACTCAGTGTAAGGAAGACCCAAACCCTTACAACCGGACCAATAGTAACATCATAAATGGAGAAAAGGCTGAAGTTGTCAAGGATTTTGTCTTATTTGGATCCACCTTTTAGGCTCATGGAAGCAGCAGTCTAGAGATGAAAGATGAGTTTCACTGGGGAAATCTGCTGCAGAAGACCTCCTGAGAGTAACAAAAGCAAGGATATTACTTTGAAGGCTAAGGCGTGCTTGACTCAAACCATGGTGCTTCCAATCACCTCATATGCGTGTGAAAGCTGGGCAATGACTAAAGGAGACTGAAGAAAAATCAATGCATTGGAGTTACGGTGCTATGGACGAATCGTGAAAGTACCATGGACTGCTTGAAGGACAACCCAATTGGTTTGGGAAGAATTAAAGCTAGAGTGATCTTTAGTGGGATGGCTGGAGAGATTTTGTTTCACACACATTGGACGTGTTGTCAGGAGGGACCAGTCCCTGGAGAAGGACATCCTTCTTGGCAACGCAGAGGGGCAGCAGAAAGCGGCAGGTTCTCAAGGGGCTGGACTGACAGTGGCTGCAACCGTGGACGCAAGCACAGGAACAAGGGTGAGGACGGCGCAGGACTGGGCAGGGTCTGGCTCCAATGACTCCGTGGACCGACTCCACGCCCCTCACAAGAGTCAACATTTCAGGTGTCCGAGGAAGTCCGTTCAGAAGGAGATGATAGGGGAAGAATAAGTAAGTCCAATGATTTCTGCTAGACCGAGATCACGTCTGTATTAACGATGATCTTAAGATCTCTAAAAAATCACACGTTTGATATCATAGAGTTTTGATTCGCCCAAGAGCAAATAAAAGATTACATAATGGTCCACTGCTCAATCATCAGAGATACCAGGGGGCTTTAAAAAGTTTGTGGAAACTTTCCATGATCTCGAATTCTATTTTCTCACACCAACTTTTTAAAGTCCCCTTGTATGCTCTCGCAGTTGGGCTTTCCAAGAGTGGATGCTGTCCGAGATAGCTGGCACATTAAGCATACAATTTTTCATTCCAAGGCATTAATTTAATCCCAATACCCATAATGAAATTGACAGTATGTAATATGATGTCCTATTTACTGGAATTAGTCTGGGAGTAAAAAATACCCACTTTCCACAATTTGCACCTTGGAAGACTGTGGCTCACACACTGCAAAAATGAGCCCCTGAAACAGGCTGTCCAGACAGACGGCCATTCAACTCATCCACCTCCTCAATCTGCAGATGAGTGTGGACTCTGCCGAGGGAAGGAAAAGGCAGGACAGTGGGGCTGACCTTCAGCAAACGGTTTCACTTCTCCGAAGTCTCCGTTTCCACATCCAGTGAAGCTAACACTTGACTCATGTACACGGAGTTGCTATGAGACATAATTGACTGGACAATGGAACCCAACCTACCTGGGGACCCCTCCATTCCAGGTTATTGGGACAATCAGATAGTCACATTGACTGTCACAGACTGAAAACATCCTGAACTATAAAGCACTTGCTGATATACAGAAGGCATGGCTACTTCGCTTTAAGTATCGTTTATAGAGAAATGCACACACCCAAACACGAGTACTCAGCGTATTTGTACATACATAAGTTCATGCCAGCAATACCAACACAGAGAAGTACAGTTATACACATGTAGAAAAGGGAATCAAATAGTGCATGAAAAAGAGACAGAAAGGATAGCCAGGAGGAGAAGGGAGACTAGGCAGTTGCTTTCCTGTTGTTGCTATGAACGGCCAAGTGGGTTCTGACTCACAGCAAACCCACATGACAGAGGAGAAGTGCCCACCAGGGCTGTAATAAGTGTGGAAGTGGACCACCAGCATGCACTAGCAGCCGAGCACTTAAATCTTGGGCTGTATTTACTGCCTCAAACTGGGCGACTTTAAAAGTGGCCGGAAAACCTGCTGCTCATCTCAGGCTCTTGGTTCTTCTGCCGTCAGTCCTCTGCTGTCCCTTCGGTGTCCGCTCTGCCCTGGATCACGGAGGCTTATTCAGCACAGGGCATCCCTTGCCTTGGTGCTAGCGAGATTTCCCCCTCCCGCTTTTGCAATGGCTAATTTCATACACAGCAGGATGGGAATCTTGGCCAATCCCCACTTTAGAATTCTATTTTTGAAAGTCACAATGAACCCTGTTACCAATCACTCTCAACTGAATCATATAATCTATCAGCATCTTCCCACATCTTCTCCTACTCAAGAGGGAACAGAAAATGAGGAAATACGCCCAGTCTGCAAGATCCCACCCACGCACTTGGGGTGAGTTAGGAAGAGTATGGCTAGAAGAAACACATCAATAGTCAGGGGCACCCCTGTTCTAGTCATTGTCCCTCTCAGACATGAGAATGAACTGAACTCCCCTTTCAAAGGTAACAGCCACAATGAACTGTGTGACTGAAACCTACAATCTTATCAGCATCTTCTCCTGCCTTGTCTCACCCAGGCCCATCAAGAAAAGAGGAAATTAATGGAGAGGCTCCTTGTAGCCCTCTCAAACATTTTTTTTTTACATAAGCACGCCCAGCCAATTCATGCCTTATCTTTTCCAATTTTCCATATCTAATTTCTAAATCTCCCATCCCTGTCAACCCTCTGAAGAGGCAAGTGTGGTTTGGGGAAAACCATAGAGTTGAAATATAGTTTTCAGCACATCTTAACAAGCATGCTTACGGTCCACACTTGATGTTGACCTTGATCAGCTGAGAAGTCTCTTCACTTTAGTTACTTTCCTCTCTTTTCTCACTGCATGTTGAAGGAAATTAGAATGCTACACTTATCTAAATAAAGCCACTGCCGTTGAGGCTGCTCTGACTCTAACAATCCTATGTAGGGATCTGAGGCTGTAAATCTTTGTGGGAGCAGATAGGCTCATCTTTCTCTGGGGAAGCAGCGCCGCATGGTTTTGAACCATCAACCTTGTGGTTGGCATAGCAATCTTACCCAACACTACCAGGACCCCTTAACCCACACTTAAAAACCCGCTATCATCAAGTTAAGTCTAACTCATAGCAACCCGATAGGACAGGATAGAACTGCTCCTGTGGGGTTCCAAGACTATACCTCTTTATATTCCTCTTTACGGGATTAGAAAGCCTCATCTTTCTCCCTGGAAGTGGCTGGTGGTTTCAAACTCCCGACCTTGCAGTTAGCAACTCAATGTGTAATAGCTATGCCACCAAGGTTGTAACTCACAATTAAGGGTAACTAATTTCCATATATAGTCATGTATAAGCTGAGTTTTGCAGCACCAAAAATGTGCTGAAAACTGGGGTCCGACTTATACACGGGTCAGTGGTACCCCAGCGAGGTGTAACATCTTGCTGCCCCCTCCCTCCAGGTAACAGGACGAGCGCCAGTTATCTCGCGGGTGATTGCGGTTTCTCCGCTGTTCATTCAAAGCCCTGCTGACACTGCAGGGTTTGTTTACTCACATCTAACCAATCAGAGCCGTCCTATGACATGTATCTTTGAATAGGCCTTTTAAAGACCGTGTGCGAAGGATGTGGCATGAATGGATGTCATCTGGTCAAGCTCGTCTAACAAAAGGAGGAAATCTCATGAAGCCTGACATAGAGTTAATAGCAAAGTGGGTTTGAGATGCATGGGAAGACATTCCAGAAGACATGGTGCGCCGTGCCTTCCAGAAATGTACTATTGGTAATACTATGGATGGCAGTGAAGACTGCGCTTTGTATGAAAATGACAGCAGTGATGGTGATGACGGCGATCTCAGTGAGGACAGCGTCTATGATGACCTCACACCAGCTGAAGCTCTGCATTGGGATAGGGATGATGATGAGGAATTCAGTTTTGAAGGATTTGAACTCTTTACATTTTAGCTTGGTTGCAGATTGAGTTCAGGGAATAGTACTCTTAAGGTATCATTGTTGATACCTTATTGTTTTTGTTGAACCTATTTTCCACTTACCGTGCTGGTTTACTAATGTTAAATGACCTGTTGTCCTTTTATTTGTTTTTTTATTTAAAATAAATATTTAAATACATTACCCCACTGATGTCTCAATTTTTAGTAATTTTATTTTCATTTCTTTTGAGTATTGAAACTCACCAATAGCTTCTGCATTTTCCATCCTAAGCTTATACTCGAGTCAATCAGTTTTTCTGGTTTCCCAGGTAATAATTAGGTACCTTGGCTTATATTCGGGTCGGCTTATATTTGAGCATATCGGTAAGCTTTCCTCCTTTGTTTGGGAGTATTGTGCACACAAAAGATTTTTCTTTCTCTGCCATTTTGTAATTCAATCAATGATTTGTTTATATCAGTATGGACTCATGGATATATATATTTTATACCTGGGATTATAACCCCATTTTGCTTTACTTTGTGCTCAAATTTCTCCAGCATTGGGCATTAGGAGCATTTTCAGTTAACATTTGTGTTCTTTTGATATAGATTATCATTCATTCATTCATTCATTCATTCATTCATGAACACTTTCTAGCACTGCATGACGTTTCAGTCTTGTTTTGTGGATTTCCTGCCCACATTGAGAAAGGACCGGTTATTGCTCCAAGTAGTCGGCTCCTCTTATTAGAGGACAGCATTGGGCACCAAGAGCCAGGTGTGAGCTATGCTTTTCACTACTGGGGGTCCTTTTCCCATGCTCTCTCAGGGGACAGAACAAAGACATCTATGTGCACATCCTAGCCTGTGAACATGCATGTATCTACAGCTACGTGTATAGATAACCATCTGCATAACTGCAAATGCTAGGAACAACACGTGCTTTTACTAACATCCCCATTGGAACCCGTTACTACATGGATCGTTCTAGCCTTCTCACTCACCTGGATGCTTTATGAATCTCCACTTTGACAGTGAAAAATCTGCAGGTCTACCCCTAATATTTCTATCCATTTACTTCATTTTAAAATTCCAATATACATGTATTTGATATGTTAGCCCATACTCCCCAAGGGGAATGGTTTTACTGACTACAGCATAGTACTCAGATGGAGTTCATTTGCCTTTGGCTACTCAGACCTCATTTCAACAGTTCTCATTTTCAAATGAACCAAATAAAAGTATAATAAAGTTAAATTCCCTTTTGACCAGCCTATTCCTCCCTCCCTCCCTCTATAAAACTTGTATTCCATATGTGTTGTATACTCCCAGTCCATTTATATATACATATGTACACATGTACTTTATACTTTCAAATTTACATAAATTATATATATGAGCTATATGATGTCCCTTTTCATGATTTTTGATGATAGTCAAGTGTTGAGACATTTAGAATTAGTTTATTCCTTTGAGCAGTGTAATATTCCTTCGTAAGAATAATCCATCCATCCTTTAAAATTACATTTAAATATTTTCCTTTGATAAATAATGCTAATTATCCCACCTCAAAACCCAAAAATACTGAAGGCATTGTGGAAATGTAAATTGTGCCAATTTACATTTAACATATAAAAATACCATGATTTAAAAAAAACCAACCATGATCAGACCCAACTTCTTGATAGATGAAGATTCCAGTCATGTCTTGGTACCTTGTGGCATCTAGTACTTGCAGCCCTATCCAGCCTGCCTGCTTCTGATCCCTGCTTGGATGCATCTCACAGTGTCTTGTCACTTCCCACAGTGCTATGTTTGCAGGGCAAACCCTCCTCTCAGGTTCTTTCAACTTTGCCTGCATGTGCACACCCTGCTGAGGTCTCTCCTCTGCTTTGAATGCCTTCCCCCAAAACTGAGTTGCCGGGGCACACTGCTGTCTACACTTACAAGAAAGTTCTTCCTGCTAACTAGGAAGGGGGCGTGTCCAGTGTGCTCTGGGCCTGAAAGCTGGAAGAAAAGTGCTGGCTTGTTAAGGGTTAACTGTATAGGTGAGGACCCCAGCAGTATCAGTGGGTATTTATTAATAAGACCTTAACTGAGGAAAGTCTACTGTCACTTACAGGTGATCTTTCAGTCTGTGCCCAATCCTTAATTGGAATTTCACATAGATGAATCCTCTGAGTATTTTATATAATAATCCATCTTCTTAGACGGTAGGAACACAACATTTTAAAATACATTTAAATGGTTATCATTAAAAAGGCTCTCCATTTGAAGTTTATAATCTTTTTTTTGCTTCTTTTAAAAAATTAATTTTATTGGGGGCTCGTACAACTCTTATCACAATCCATCCATCCATCCATTGTGTCAAGCACGTTTGTACATTTGTTGCCATCATCATTCTCAAAACATTTGCTTTCAACTTGAGCCCTTGGTATCAGCTCCTCATTTTCCCCCGCCCTCCCCGCCTCCCCATGAAACCTTGATAATTTATAAATAGTTATTATTTTGTCATCTCTTACCCACTCTCTTCACCCACTTTTCTGTTGTCCATCCCCCAGGGAGAGGGTTACATGCAGATCCTTGTCATCAGTTCCCCTTTCCCCCCCTCACCTTTCTTTCTTAACAGACTCAAACATGGAGAAAGATGTTCAAAAGCCTTTCCAACAGGTGGAGATGACAGCTAGGTCATCCATATGTCCCAGGCTGTGATACACTAAGGTCAAAATCATTGCCACAAAATAAGGTTTATCTGGTTTTACCTCTTTCTCTCTGTGGAGCTCAGAGTCCCCCAGATTCCTCCAGAAGTAGCCTGGGAAGCCTTGGGGGATTTCAGGTATGCTCTGGGACGCAGTGGCCGTGGCATCTTTGCTCCGCCATTTGGCTTTTCTAAGGCCCTCCTTGCTTAAGGCAATGTGCCTGGAACACTGCCCAAAGCAGTGGCTGCTTGCAGAGGACGAAGAAGGTGAGGTTGCTGCTGGTGTCCGGCGTGGTCCACGATGCTAGTGATGCATCAAGATGTTAGGCCAGGAGTTCAGATATGGAAGCACAGATGAGAGACGGCTGCTAGTGACTGATGTCAAAGGCAGCAGGTTGTCTTCATCTCCTGCCATCTCCCCTGGCTGCCCAGGTGGCAGGCACACTGACTCTGGCACTCCTGAGGTCCCAGGGTTCCTTGCTTTCTTACTTTGTGTGCTGTGATCTCTTCCCACCCCACCTTCTGAAGCGTACGCCTCAGGCTAGGTAGATACACTGTACTCGGAAGCAATCCCACGTTCCTACTGTCAACTTTCCCACCTTCAACCTTCACCCAGTTTTTGAGACCATATTTTTAGGCCTTGACACCTCTTTCCTTGAGATGAGAAATTCCTGCAGAAACTCACTGGGCTCATTCTATGACTACTCGTGTCTAGAGAAGACAGCTCATCCAGCTGGCTCCATCCAGTTCCCACAAAAGACTAGAATTCGGAAGTCAGGGATCCTGGTGGGCTTCCGAGAAGCTTTCCTTTGTGTCTTTCTCAGTTTTTGGTAGTGTTGGGCATTTCTTTAACCTTCTTTTACTTTGTAGACAGGTAGAACCTTCCATGTTGTTTTCTCCACAAGGTGGCTCTTTGTCTCTATCTGTCCTCCTTTTTAATAATAAACTACTCAGAAGAGGTGATGATTAAGACCAGCCATACTCCGGTATAGCTGATAACATTTTCTACAGAAAGACCCCGTATTTTCAAACAAGGGAATGCCAAAGGGTAGAAGGTTAGAAATTTAGGTGGTCATCTTACGGTATAAAAGCAGCATAATTCAGCATGCATTTTTGCTTACAGATTGTAAATTTAAAAATATCTTTAGAGAATTTCTTGATAATCCTTACAATAAGCACAGATACCCTTTAAGTGGCTTGGAAATAATACATTCAATCAGCAAAGAAATTACAATGTAACATTTCCAATCTCAGTTCAGGCTCTGATTTAC
The DNA here is from genome assembly GCF_050624435.1 of Tenrec ecaudatus. NCBI lineage: Eukaryota > Metazoa > Chordata > Mammalia > Afrosoricida > Tenrecidae > Tenrec > Tenrec ecaudatus. The sequence continues at coordinate 184,799,330 of NC_134532.1, forward strand.
ATTAGGCCAAATAGCTGCCTTAATTAGGTCTTATTCTAATTAAGATCTCCTAATTAGATCTGTCTCCAAATGCTCTGCCCTCTTTTAAAAAATCATTTTATTGGGGGCTCATACAAGTCCTATCATAATCCATCCATCCATCCATCCGTCCATTGTGTCAAGCATATTTGTACATTTGTTGCCATCGTCATTCTCAAAACACTTGCTTTCCACTTGAGCCCGTGGTATCAGCTCCTCATTTTTCCCCTCCCTATCTGTTCCCCCTCCCTCACTAACCCTTGATAATTTATAAATTATTGGTATTTTTATCATATCTTACACTGCCCGATGTCTCCCTTCGCCGACTTTTCTGTTGTCCACCCCCCAGTGAGGAGGTTATACGTAGATCCCTGTAATCGGTTCCCCCTTTTTACCCCATCTTCCCTCCACCCTCATGGTATTGCCACTCTCACCACTGGTCCTGAAGGGGTTCATATATAGGATGAAATTAATATTTCATATTCCCACTTATATAACAAGACTGTTAAAGTGGGCTGACATAATGCATGTCAGAGCACTTTGGGTGAAACTATAAAAATACTAGCTCATTTAATTTATGAGGTAATGTTTCTCAAACTCTTTTCGACTGAGACACACCCCAAGAAACACGTTCTATACTGTGATTCTGTTAACACACACACATTGTGGCAGTGAGAGTTTGTGTCAACTTGAACTTGTGGGACAGTGGAGGGGTGGAGGCCAGCCTGTCCATCACGTGGTAGCCTGGTGATGCCTCCTTGGGGGTGTGGCATTTTCAATGAGAGTTGGTGAGAAATTCCCTTCTTCTGGCCCTTCTCTCCCTCCTGCTGGGCTCTGATTCTGCCTGCAGGGGGCTCCACTGGGCCAATGACTGGAGAGCTGTCACACCTTGCTATGTTCCCACTGCCCTTGGATTACACAATGCTGTACTCACCCGCCTCTGACCGCCCTGCTTCTCATCTCACCTTCATGTGTAATCAGCCTGCAGCTAAGAGGTATCCAGAGGGTCTGGCCAGCCTCAGACCTGAAACCTTGGGTTGGACTGGGCTTGTTATAAAATTACTTTGAGATACAATTGTTTTTTAAAAATCATTTTATTGGGGCTCATACAACTCTTATCACAATCCATACACACATCAATTGTGTAAAGCACCCTTATACATTCATTGCCCTCATCATTCTCAAAATTCGCCTTCCGCTTGGGTTCCTGGAATCAGCTCATTTTCCTTTTTTCCCTCCCCCTCCCTCCCCGCTCCCCTCTCCCTCATGAACCCTTAATAATTTATAAATTATAATTTAATCTTATCTTACACGGCCCTGTGTCTCCCTTCATCCACTTTCCTGTTGCCCATCCCCCAGAGAGGTTATATATAGATCCCCGAGATCGGTTCCTGAGATACAGTTATTAATTATATACATGTGAGTCACTGACTTTGTTTATGTAGACAACCCAGCCTCTCTCTCTCTCCCTCTCACACACACACGCATGTTACACAATCAGTTCTGACTTATAATAACTCTATGTACAGCAAAATGAAACACTTTCTGGTCCCGCACCAATTTCCAGATCATGCTTTGTTTGAGCCTGTGTTAGTCGGGGTAGACTAGAGACACAAATTCATAGACACACTGATATGTATATAAGAAAGAGTTTTATAGAAAGAGTAATAATACATTAAAAAACATTCCAGTCCAGTCCAGATCAAGTCCATAAGTCCCATATTAACCCATATATCCGATATCAATCTAAATATTCCTCTTCAGACTCACGAAACACATGAAATGACACCACATACAATGACACCAGGAAGATCGCAAGCCAGTGGGTGGGAAGTCTTGTGGATCCAGTGGTGTTGTAAGTATCTCAGTGCTGGCAGGGGTCTACATATGACTTCTCCCGTTCCCAGGGCATGGGGTCTATCAACCTAGTACCATGTGTCTTGTCAGTAGAGCATCTCTCAGGGAGTGAGCCAAAAGAGTCTCTCCTGCCTCCAAGGAGGAAAATACAGGAGTTGCCATAATCCTCAGGGGAAGACCATGCCCACACAGAGGCCTCATTGGCTATATAATGATTGACAGGCTAGACTCCACCCCTTTGCTCGTAATCCTTAAATTGACAAACGATTATATAACTACCACAGAGCCCATCATTTCTAGTGTTTCATTAAAGGTCTCCTGTGTGTGTGTGTGTGTGTGTGTGTGTGTGTATGTGCTGAACTTCTTAATTTTCTTATTTATTTTTGCTGACCTTCTTTATCAAGTGGGTACTCTTTTACAGAGACTGGTCTCTCCTGGTACCATGCGTGGAGAACGTGAGATGAGGAAGGTCTTTCCTATGCTGAAATCATTAGTTGAGCAAAATTCTATCACACGTCTGCTTCTATCACTGAGATAATAATTCCAACTACTGTTCCCTCCTCTTTGTTTCCATTTTTGCATTCCAATCACCAATAATTATTGTGGCAGTTACATAATCCCCTGCCAACTTGCAAAGTGGGATTCTAGCCTGTCAATCAGGTCACAGCCAATAATGCCTCTGTGTAGGCATGATCTTCTCCTGAGGATTTTGGCAACTCCTGTCTTCCTCCCTGGTGGTGGGACACACACCCTCTCTGCGAGGCATTCCTGTTGACAAACCACATGGAGGTATGCTGATGGAGCAAGAGCTCTGGAGCTGGAGGAGCCACATGGAGACCCACACCAGTGCCGAGATGCTTCCATCACCACTGGATCCATAAGACTTTGCATCCCCTGGTCTGTGATATTGCTGCATTCGGCGTCATTCGTGTGTTATGTGAGTCTGAAGAGGAATTTATAGACTGGTATTGGACCTATGGGATAATATAGGACTTACGGACTTGATCTGAACTGGGTTGGGATGTTTTCTTAATATACAATTACTCTTTATATAAAGCTCTTTCTTGTCCATGAGTGTACAAGAATTCTTGTACATGAATTTGTTTCTCTAGTCAACCAAGCCTAACACAATGATCAATACAAACTTGATTAAATGTTTTACCAATTTCAGACTGAAGGCACATATAAATATAAATTCTCAGGTTCCACCCTGGACTTACTGAATTAGAAATTCTAGGAGTAGGTCCAACCATCTGTTTCAGTGAATAATTTTCAACTGTACTTCATGCAAGGCACTTTGATATTTTCCATTTTACTATTTTCTGTTCTGTTCTGTTACATTCCACTTAGCATTGCTGTTGGCCACCCACTAGGTTAACTACTTTTTGATCCCGTTATGCTGCAATGTACATTAGGAAAAAATCTTTCAGAGGAAAGCTTCTCTTACACACATCTCTTGAATCTCTCTCCACAAGATTGCTCAACTCTTATAATTTGGCTGCTTGCATGCACGCGTCCCTATTTATAGGCACACACAAATAACTGCAGTACTCATACCAGTACAAAAGAACACAATGGATTCACAAAGCTGGGCACTGCTGGATGAACTGGAAGCACACGGGGAGCATTCACAACGAGGATAAAAATTCATTCTTTATGTAACCAGTATCACTAATTTGTAGAAACTGCTGATTTGGTGTATGCTTTGCTGCATATATTCTCAGTAACAAAATAAAACTTAGAAAAACAATCCATTGATTAGTCAGTTAAATGGAGAAGATACAGTAAGTAGAAGGCACAAGCCCTACTCTTCCTGAGGCTCCAAAACCCACTGCCATGAAGTCAATGGCAACTCTGTAGGACAGAGTAGACCTGCGCCTGTGGTTTTCCAAGACGAAATCTTTACAGGAGTAGAAAGCCTCATCTTTCTCCTGAAGAGTTGCTGGTGGTTTTGAACTGCTCACCTTGTGGTTAGCAGCCCACCAGGTCCTCAAAGTGACATCCTTACTCTTCAACATTTTAAAGAGGTCTTGTGCAGCAGATTTGCCCAGTGCAACATGTCTTTTGATTTCCTGCCTGCTGCTTCCATAAACATTGATTGCAGATTCAAGCAAGATCATGTCCTTTAAACGGCAATCTTTCTATTGTGTTGTTATATATTTGTCCAGTGGCGAGCATTCCGATTTTCTTAACATTGATTACAACCCATCCCGAAGGCTGCAGTTCTTGATCTTCATCAGCAAGTGCTTCAAGTGTTCTTCCCTTTTGGCAAGCAAAGCGGTGTAATCTGCAGGTTATTAATAAGCTTTCCTCCATTCCCATGGACACATTTTTCATAGAGTTCAGCTTCTCGGATTATTTGCTGAGCATACATATTGAATATGCATGGTGAAAGAGTACGATCTTGACACACACCTTTCCTGATTCGACACCACTCATTAGTCCCTCGTTCTGTCCACGTACAGGCTCCAATGAACACAAAGTAGTGTTCTGGACTTCCTATCCGTTCTCAGAGTTATTATGACCCGGACAGTTGATTGCTTCACATAGTCGGTAAACCACAAGCAAACACCTTCCCAGTATTCTCTGCTTTGAGCCAATGTCCATCGGACACCAGCAATGGTACTCTTTGTTTCACAGCCCCTTCTGAATCCAGTCTGAACTCTGGCAGCTTCCTGGTGATACACCGCCGCAACTGCTGTTGAATGATCTTTATCCACAATGTACCTGCATGTGATGTTAATGCTTAATAATTTACACATTCTGTTGGGTCACCTTTCTTTACAACAGCAACAAATACGGACGTCTTTCTGTTGGCTGACCACATTTTATGACATAGACCAGTGGGTGTGTCCCGTTCCTCACCAGCTTGCTGAACATTTCAGTCTATTCTGTCAATTCTCGGAAGCTTGATTTTCATGACTGCCTCCTTTGCAGCTTGGCCTCGACATAAATAGTCACTCTCTATGTAACTGAGAAAGTATTTGCAACGCATACGTTGTTGGCCTTGCAAAAGTCTGCCATGCGCGCTCCAGCTGCATACGAGAACCCCGACCGTATTCCCACGTGCTGATCCCTCTGTTCCCACCTGGAACACGGCAATCGAGCTATCAGCAACGCGTCCTGATGGCAAGTTCGGCCAATACCAGACCGAGAAGTTGCTTAAAAGTCTTTAATTCTCTCACCTTTGACATGAATGGTTGCAACATAAATGTGAATGAAAGTATGAACTGGTCTTCCTTGTGAGCTCCTCTAGATATTACTTGGTCATTGACAATATTGTACTTCAGGCTGGATCTTCAAATGTTCCTTTGGATGACACATGCCATGCTATTCCTCTCCGGGGTCCCTTGCAGATCACACGGTATGGTTTTCTCATAGCAAACGGCCCAGGCTCAGTCCATTTCAGCTCATGGCATTACCCGTGTTAAAGCTTCCCACTTAACTTTTGATAACTTCCAATTTTCCTAGATTCATACATTGTACATTCCAAGTTCGGATCCGTAGCGGAGGTCTGGAGCTGTTTCTTCTCATTTTGAGCTGTCCCACATCTGCACCGAAGGTCACAAAGCTTTACTCCAGTCATGTCCTGAAGCTTGAGTTTACTTTGAAGGCGGCGGCTCTTCCCTGGCTCTAGTTTGAGTGTCTGTCAGTCTGAAGGGCTTATTTTCTAGCACTGTATCAGACAATGTTCACTTCCACTCACAGTATTTCCAGTGGCTGCTCTTTTAAAATGGAACTGACGATTCCTTTTTTTTTTTTTCTGGTCTAATCTTGGTGTGTACGTTCTATTGAAACTTGTTTACTGTGGGGACCCTGCTGGAGTTGGAAACATTGATGGTGCGCATAGCAACCAGCATCAGAGCAACAGGCACGGCACCACCGTTAGATGGACTGACAGAGGATTGGTGTCTCCTGGAGGAGGCCCGCCGAGTCTTCCCTTAGGTGGTGCACCTGGTGCCGGAGGCATCTGTCTGTGCGCAGACTGTAATCACTGACGTCTCAACTCGGCACTGGCCTCTTTGGCCCGTCTTTCCGTGGCTATCCAAATGCCAGCGGTCACTGACAGAGCTGTCCCCACGCCCTGCTCCATTGCTTCCCAGGGAAACCGCTTTTCACTCTTACTTGTGTTTCTGTTCATTGTGTGATCCTCCACACCGTGAGTCGAAGACTATAAGGTCCTCGTCTGTCTCATTCAGCATTTTCAATGTCTAGGGCAGGGCCCGGCACACATTGGTTGTTGTTGTTAGCCGAGCTCAGGCCCCCACGCATGGCAATGGCATCCTGTCTTCACTGTGCTTACTGAACATCTGTTGGATGGATGCGTGGCTAGATTAGAGCTCTAGAGAGGGGCCTTCTGTGGACGTGGCAATTTCCCCAATAACGTCTCATCCGGGAGACTGCTGTTGGGGCTCCAGGGCTGAACCTGATAACCTTATTTGTAAGGTATTTAATATCTTGGTGGGAGCTTTGCACCATCAGGATTTCCTCAGTGTTCAAATCAGTCTCCAATAACGATCAGACTTTTGTGTAAGCAAAGCCAACAGAAGGTGATGTTGATGGCTGAGATGACATCCCCTTCCGTCTCATTCCTGCCATAGTACGCCATATGACTTTCTGATGGAAGATGGCCGCTATCCGTCCGTCTCGGCTCACAGACGCCGACAGTCTCAGTTTTAAGACTTCCCACTAATCCTAGCAGATCAGTGTGAGTCAGCATCACCTTGACGGCAACTATCAGCAACACGTTTGCCAAACACCTTAGAGACCCTGACCCCTCATTTTATAGATGAGGAGACTGAGTTGTCCTAATACCTAAATGACTGCCCTAACCATTTAGCTGGTTTAATTGAACAACCAAAAGTATAGGCTAGCAGGCCTGATCCCAGCCTCCTGGTTGCACTGTCCACACCAGCCACTGTCCGACTGATCCAGACTCCTGGTGTCCCTGTGTGTCAGAGGAAACGGTTCCAAAGCGTTTCAGTGGTTGATTCTTTGGAAGTGCATCTCCTACTCTTTCTTTCAAGGCGCCTCTGGGTGGACTTGAACGTCATCCTTTCGGTTATCAGCCAAACATGTTAACCACTCTACCACCCAGGGACTCTACTTTAAACCCAGGTCCCCATAACACTGCCTTAAAATAGCATTTAAGTGATCAAAGTCCACATATTTTAGAAATGGATAATAACCATTGCATGTAAGCAAGAATACAACGGAGGAAAATATCTGATAAAAATGAGGCAAAAGTCTCCACCCCCCTCCAATTCTTCTGTTATCATTCACCTGGCTAATAGAATACAATATATGTCTGTATATTGTAGCTACGTACTGTACATGTCTGTATATTGTAATTGTACTGTAAAAATCTAATTCGGGTAGATGATTGGCATGCGAAAGACAAAAAGATGGAAAGGATACTGTTCCTATTTCAGACATAAACAGCAACCCAAATTGCCAAGCAGTGCTTTATAAGAACAGCATAAAAGGATTTCACAGAGGTAAGCATCAGGGACTTGAACCAGAGAACATGAAAAACAACCATAGCAAAAAGTTCAGAGGGCTGAAGGTGGGCATTGAGCCTTAAAGAAGAGTCAGCTGCCTGAAGAACTAGGAAGCGAGGTCTGGGAGAGCTAGTGGTCCAGGAAAGGAAAACACAGGGCCCAGAGTTAGATAGATCCTGGGAGACTTAGAGACTCATAGTAAGAATTCCCCCCCCCACCTCCCCCTAATCTATTTTGCATAACAATGAGTACTTTGGGAGTGAGGATTTGGCAATGATGAGCTATATCTTTAAAAAAAGATATTTTCTGTTTTAAAATATTGGATAGAAGGGGAGGAGTGAGTCCAGTGGGAGGCACTGGTCAAAAGTCCAGGTGAGAGACGATGAGGACAAAATGAAAGGGCTGAGTGGGAATGCGAGACAGCGGTTCCTGGGAAGACATCTTGCTGCAGAGAGGAGGAACTGACAGGACACAGCACAAGCGCTAAGGTTCACAGAGCAGATCCTGCCAACAGACCTCAGCTACGATGAAGCTGGTGCCTGGAGAGAAGTTTTTCTTGCTGAGACATTCAGAAAGGCAGGGCACATGGAGGTGAACGGTTTTATGATATAGAGGTGAGGTGGGACAATGGAGTGTGTGTGTGTGTGTGTGAGTGTGTGTGTGTGTGTGTGTGAGTGTGAGTGTGTGTCAGTGTGTGTGAGTGTGTGTCAGTGTGTGTGTGAGTGTGTGTGAGTGTGTGTGTGTGAGTGTGTGTGTGTGAGTGTGTGTGAGTGTGTGTGAGTGTGTGTGTGTGAGTGTGTGTGAGTGTGTGTGAGTGTGTGTGTGTGAGTGTGTGAGTGAGTGTGTGAGTGAGTGTGTGTGTGTGTGAGTGTGTGTGTTTGTGTGTGTTTGTGTGAGTGTGTGTGAATGTGTGTGAGTGTGTGTGCGTGAGTGTGTGTGTGTGTGTGAGTGTGTGTGTGAGTGTGTGTGTGAGTGTGTGTGTGAGTGTGTGTGTGTGTGAGTGTGTGTTTGTGTGAGTGTGTGTGTGTGTGTGTGTGTCTATTCATGGCTGACATTCTTTGTTTCCTAATAAAATGGCAATGTGACTTTTTCTTCTTTTTTTGCTAAGGAGGAGAGAGAGGAGATGGTTTTAGGAATCAGGTAAGTGGAAAGGGGTCACACAGATACACATCACCGGGCTCAAGTAGAAGCAAATGTTTCGAAAATGATGATCGCAACAAATGTACAAATGTGCTTGACACATGGACGTATGTATGGCTTGTGATAGAGTTGTATGAGCCCCCAATAAAATGATTTAAAAAGTAAAAATGAACAAATACACCTCACGGGCTATTTCAGAAAGGCGGGCCATTTGTTCTGCCTGGCAGAGAGCGGCAGCCTGTAGAAAGTGACTGCTCACGATCGGTGATGATGGTGCACGTTACTGAGCACGTAATGCTCTGTCCCTCCTAGCAAAGGTTACTTTGAAGCACATCTTTGAAAACACATGGCGTTGCTGGCCGGTGCAAATGGTTCAGTGTTAGGCTAGGAACCACAAGGTGAATGGTTTGACACCGCCTCCCCCACAAACCCCAGACCCCCAGAGATGCCTTGGCTGATGGGTCTGATGTGCTACAGAAAGACCCAGGAAGGAACACCCTCTGGAGGGCAGTTCAATGACACACTGGGGGTTGCCATGAATTGGCTTTGACTCGATGGCAATAGAGTACTTCTGGTTTTGATAAAAACCTAAGGGAGACGGATGGTTGCTGCTGTTGGTGATGCCAAGGCTACCTGGCTTTCTCAATTCTCATTTCCAACAATGCAAATTGATTGCAAACTGACCGAGGTTTTACAGAACACACTTTCCATTCGGTTTAGAATGCACACCACTCCGTCCTGGTTTTCAGCAAATGCTCGTTTATCAGGGACTTGTCAGGAGCAAGCATACACGGAAACTAGCCACAAAATTGAAATGGAATGCTTGAGAAATTTTCAGTTGGCTTTCTAAACCTTAGCAGAAAATGAGGGACATTTTTATTTTATAGGTGATACTTCGAAACCTTGGCTGGGGGCCTCACACAAGGGGACAACACAGCCATCACTCCAATTCTCCGACTAAGGACGGGCAATTCCCCCTCACAGTGGTTCGGTTGTTAATAGCCACAGGCAAATGGAAAAATCCTTGCCAAACTATAAGCCTATGCTCCAAAAGACAACGCGGAAAAGCAATTTCTCTTTATTTTCCCACTGGAAGAATTGCCTGGGAAATTGAGCTGTTAAGTTCTGGGCTTCTTCATTACTTAAGAAATATAGGACAGATAGAGCCGCATTTAGAGCCCAACACTAGGATATTAGAGTGGATGGGAAGGCACACTAATGTAAGGGACTTTAAAAGAAGCATTTACCCAGACGGGCCTGTTTAGACGCAGTCGATTTTCAGGGTTGTTGAAGCTCCAGCTTTGAGATGGTTGGGGACAGAGAATCGACAATCTGGCTTAGCTCCATTTACCTTCAGTTCACTGAGGGAGAAAACACGGGAGACAGAGAAGGGTCCAAAAGCTTGAGAAAGGAAACCTAGTCCCGTGAAGTTTAAACTTGAATATGTATCAAAATCTTACAGAAATTGTTGGGTTTCTGCTATTGTAGAACTGCGGGAGGAGCAGGTATTGTTAACAGGCTCCCACCAATATAAATGAGACTATAGTGGATGCAGCAGCAGCAGCAGCAGCTTGATCCTGTGAACTATCTAGTTGTTTTCAGCTCATAGTGGCCCTGCATGACAGTGAAAAACTGCCTCATAAGGTACCCCAGGCTGTAATCTTTAAAGGGAGTAGAACACTAGGCGTTTTCTCCCATGGAGCAGTTGGTGGATTCAAACTGCACACCTTTTGCTTAGCAGCTGTGGTTACATAATTTCATGTTAATTTGATAAATAGGTCTAGGGGTGGAGTCTAGTCTGTCAATGAGGTCACTGCCTGATGATGCCTTTTTGTGGGCATGGCCTTCTCATGAGGGTTCTGGGAACTTCCTCTCTTTCTCCCTGGAGGTGGGACATACTCTCTTTCTGCTTCACCTTCTTGTTGACAAGCTGTGTGGAGAGATGGAGCAGACACTGGAGACCCACGCCAGCACTGAGATGCTTCTACCACTACTGGATCCATTGACTTTTCACCCACCAGCCTGTGATCTTTCTGCAATTTACATCCTTGCATGTGACTGTGAGTCTGAAGAGGGATTTATGGACTAATATTGAATGTATGGGGTAATATGGATTTAAGGACTTGATCTGGAATTAAAAAAATACAATTGCTTTTTGATATAAAGCTCTCTCATGCACACATATGAGTATCCCTGGATCTGTTTCTCTAGTCAACCTGGCCCAACACAGCAACCAAGCATTCAACCATTGCTCCACAAGGGGACCTTAGTAAAGGTATAAACCCTAATAAAATTAGGGAGTGTTGACCCCAGGGGAGGTGTTTATTCCAGAGAAACAAGAGGAAAAGGCAAACCCTGTCCTCTATAGGAAGGGTTGGATCAGAAATATAATTCACGTAAACAATATTGGAGAAATTGATCTTATGTTACAAGGAGATTGCTTTTAAATTTTGGTAGAGGGGTAATAGTTGGCCATGAGTCAGGGGAGTGATCTAAAAGGAGATCTTAATGTAAAAGTAGGACCCTTCTTTATTTTAATGTAAAAGTAGGAACCCCGAGTTTTGTAGCCAATATGTGCACTTGAAAGGAAGCAAAACCTACTCATTGTTTTCAGAATACTTGAGTCAAGCAAGACATGTGGAGTAAAAAGGAATTAGAAGCCGGTACTGGAGTTTGGTGCTGTTGGCTGCATCCCGGTCTCCTGTAGCTTTCCTCCAGGGCCCGAGTCATCCCATGGAATGAAGATGAGATCGAGACTGCTCATATGGACAGAGTCTTGGTTAGTTTTTCTTAAAGAGGTTGGGTGGGAAAATTAGAATGGCAGAAATGTTTCATCGACCCTCAGATGCAGTAATCTTCTGCATTGGCTCCGAATTATACACTGCCAGTTTGTACATTATAATGCAAAAACACAGGCCTTGATCACATTTGTTCTTTTTTGATTCAACCTGAGTTATGTTCCATTCAGAATTCAGTAAGATACAATGTGAACCTTTCCTGATGAGCTGACATGTCTCCTTTCTATCACACAATTAAGACACGAACCGTATGTTGGTCCTCATTTATCCTGGCCTCCAGGAGATCCAGAGGGAAACGCTCTGTTCAGACCAAGCAGCTTCCCTTACCTCGGTTTTCAGACATGGGCTCCTCTCCCAGGCTCCTTGTTTCTTAACCAGGAACTATCAATGTCTCTTTTAATGTAAACAACAACAACACCAAGTTATTTTGACTATTTCTTTTGCTGTGGGAGGAAACCTGGCACAATGGTTAAATACTTCTCTTCCAGCTCAAATCGGCAGTTCCAATCCACCGGCAACTCCATGGGGGAGATATGGCAGTCGGCTTCCATGAAGGTGTGCAAGTCTGTCCTGTAAGGTCGCTATACGTTGGATTCACTTTGTTAGCAATGGAACTTTAAATATAACTGTTTTAGTCTGCGTCGACTAGAGAAACAAATCCAGAGACACTCATATGTAAGAATGAATTTTATGTCAAAGAGTAATTGTATTAAGAAAACATCCTGACCCACTCCAGATCAAGTCCATACGTCCGATATTAGTTCATCTGTCCAACACTAGTCTATAAGTTCCTCTTCAGACTCACCTGACACAGGCAATGATGCTGAATGCAGGAAGATCACAGGCCTGTGGGTGGAAAGTCCTGTGGGTCCAGTGGCAGTGGATGCATCTCCAGGGCTCTGGCTGCCATCAGCATGGCTCCATGTGGCTTGTCAACAGGAAGGAGAAGCAGAGAGTGTCTGCCCCGCTTCCAGAGAGGAAGACAGGAGTTTCCAGAATCCTCAGGAGAAGGCCATGTCCACACAGAATCACCATTGGCTATGACATGATTGACAGGCTAGACTCCACCCCTTTGCTCAAGTTGACAGATTACGTAACTGCCACAATAACTGAGTGCCATCTAGTTGGTTCCAACTCACAGCGACCCTATGTAACCGTATAATTGTTCCCTAGGGTTTCTGAGGCTAGGAATGCTCAGGGAAGCACGCCGCTTCATCTTTCTCCCTTGGGGTGGTTGGTGGGTTTGAACTGCCAACCTTCCTGTTACCAGCCCAATACTAAATCCGCTATGCCACCAAGGATTCTTCTTTTAGTATCAACAGTACTTGAGTGGATTCTGACTCTGAGCAGACGTATTGTCTAGACTTCCTGGGAATAGAAATCTTCACTGGAGCAGGCGGCCTCATCTTTCTCCCCACAGAGTGGCTGGTGGGTCCAGCTGCTGGCCTTGTGCTCACCCACTAGCCGCCAGGGCTCCTCTCGTCACACACTCATTGCCGGCTCATAGCAACCCTGTAGAACAGGGTAGAACTGCATCTTGAGTTTCCGAGGCTGTAATTCTCTTCCGAGTAGAAAGCCTCCTTTTTCTCCCACAGAGTGGCTGTGGTATGGAACTTCTGACCCTGCAGTTCACAGCCCACTGCATAGCCACTACATCACTGGGGGTCCTTCTCTTACTGTAAGTTTCTGTCAAATCCCTTGTGGTGTGGACAGTATTGCATATAGTGAATCACAATAAATCTAAACTAGTTGATCATAGATTAATACTTGGAAAATATATACATATTTGCAAAGATAAGGCTGACTCTCGACAGGATCTTCTTGGTGGAGATTCAGTTTTCCCCTAACGGGACCACTGCAGCCTGGCCTTTGAAATTTGCCTCCTTCCATTCGAAACTGGTCCCTGCCATGTTAACTGTGTGGCCTTAAACAATGTACCCAACTTTTATAGGTGTTCATTCTCTCATCTGTAAATGGACCTTAATTCTGCACCAACCTCCAGAGATCCTTGTGCCCACTCATCAGTGCTTTGACTAACGAGCTCTGACCAGTGCTTGGGCCATGGTATTTAGAAATGCTCGCTCTTTTAACTAGAAGCAGTGATGATCAAATTGTGCAACTCCCTCAGTCGTGAAAGTAACTGTGTTTCTGCAACAGGAGATGCTTCCCGTTTGGATTTAATTGGAAAGATTTTCATTCTTCCCAAAGGAGCGATCACAAAAAGGCCTTCCTACAGCCCACTGTGGCCAGTGCGGAGCCCAGGGGCAGTGGACAGAGAGCAATGGAAAGACGCAAGGCAGCACAGAGAGCCAGGCACTGCTCCCGGGCAACACGCTGCTCGCAGCAAGCATTTGGCAAAGGGCGCTGGAGAAAGGCAACCTCCCTGAGCTACAGCCAAGGAAAATACGCTGTACTTACAGTGAATCTGAGCACGTGGGAGGACAAACTGAGGATGCTGGGGAATTAGCAATAAGGGCCCTGAAGGTTCCCTCCTCCCAGCATGAGCTACTTTATGATAAGAACAAAACGGATACACCAGGGAAACCCAGAAGAAACTGTGTGACACTGGAGGAGACCAGAAATTGATCTTAATGGATTAAGGGCTCTATTTTCAGGAGGGAAGTTGGGAAACGAATGTGAGAATCACACGGACGGGGCATACAGCGACATAAAATGATGACGTTCCTCATGGCCACTGAGTCAGCGCTGATTCACGGTGACCTCATCTCCAACAGACCATCACGTTGCTTGGTCCTGTGCCATCCTCATGGCTTTGAGTATGAGGTCAGTCCATGTTGCCAAGGGCATCCCATACCCTTATTGGTCATCTCCCAACACGCTGATCTCCTCCGGTCATCGATCCGTCCTGATGCCATGTCCAAAGTGAGAGAGTAGGACGATGTTCTGTTGTGACACATAAGGTTTTATTTGGCTAGTTTTTAGAAGTGAGTTGCCAAACCTTTCTCTGTATTTTGGTAGCCCCTCTGAAACCTGTCTACCACGAGTAAGCCAGCTAGCATGTAAAACACCAGTGGCAGAGCGTCCAGCATCTCAACACTAACCATACATACACCACAGGGCAACTAACTGACCAATGGGTGATGGTGTCAACTTCTGTGTGCTCTCATTTCATAGTTGGGGCTGTCACCTTCAAGCAACCTTTTTGATTTCTTCATGAAGTTAGGAATTGGAAAACCAACCGTCCCAAACCAACCAAAGTCCAACCTCGCTGCCATTGAGCTCTGGAGTCCTAATGGTGAGATTGGCAGTTCAAACCCGCCCAGAGCAGTCTGGGAAGCAGGCCTGGCAACTTTTTCTGAATACTGTCACCGAAACCAAACTCTGCCAGGGAGTCAGTGCCAACCCTGAGCCACTGTGGAGGGCAGGGTAGAACTGCCCGTGGAGTTTGCAAGATAGAAACTATTTACGGGAGCGGAAAGGCCTGTCTTTCTCCCGAGGAGCGGCTGGTGGTTTCGAACTCCAGCCTAATACATAATCACTATGCCAGCAGAGGTCCACCGAGAAGTACAGTGGATGGAACCCAGGGACGACTCGTGGTGCCCAGAGTGGGCCACGCCAGTTAGGCATAACCCTTTGTCCAGCTATTATGAAAAACTGAAGAGTTTTCCCCCAAATCTCAAAGTTTCCTCTGAAACCCAAAGCTAAGGACTGCTGCAGCAGTCTAAGGAGCCGCTGCTAGATACACTTGCTAGACTAAAAGCAGCCTCTTGTCCTGTGACCTCCGGCCTCCGCCCTCCCCTGCAGCCGTGTACCAGAAGACAGACCAGGAACCAACTGACCGGAGCATAGGAGGGTAAAGACCGCTTTGCTTTTCCTCTCTCCATGGAAATGCTGCTCCCTCCCCTCCCCACCCCCAACCCTGATTCCTAGTCAGGAAGGCCCTTTCATCTGCAGATTGAAGAGACCTGATTCTACTCCCTGGTCTCAGCCCAGAGAATCCCACCAGTCATCCCTGGGGTGGAAGCCAGTGAGGGCTTTTTGCCGAACACTCAACATGTGGCCCCGCACAGAAGGGCTGCTGCCGGATTTGAAGATACAGGCACTGGCTCCTGCTACGGTCTAGAGAATTGCAGCGGCAACAGTGATTCGAGCTGCCTATGAAAGCGGAGTAAGCACAAGGCAGCCCGTGCTTTCCGAGACTGACATGGCAAGGAGGTGTGAATTTCCCATGGACTCACTAGGATCTACCAAGAAGCAGCTGTCTTGATGAGGCTTCATTTAAGAGGCATGCAGGCTGGGATGGGGGTCCCCGCTGTAAGAACAAGTCGGCTGGACTGCAGTCATGAGTGAAAGTAGGACGGGGTCCCAATAAGACACTCTGATCAGTTCACCTATGCCAGCGTGGAGGTCTCCATGAAAGCGCTTCATGAAACTCCCAAATGAGCTCCCTGAGAGAGCTAGCATTTGGACACCCGGCACAGGGCACACAGATGGCAAGTACTGGGCGCATGCCTCTTCGTGGTGCCTTTACCTCCATTTCCCTTTGACTGACCCTGAAGGATGCAGACACAGCATTTTGAGGGCAGCGCTGGCAGTGGAGTGGAGAAAGGTCCAGGAAGAATGGCAACAGAACTGGCCAGCATCCCCACTCCTCCCGCCCCAAGACCACACTGGGAGACTGGATTCAGGAGAGGCAGTGGCTTTAAGCCAGATGGTAGCCCATCATCCTGAACACCTGGAAGTGCGTTTCCAGAGTGCCGGAGAAATCTTCGCAGTTGGGAAGCACCTGTGAAGGCAGCGAGCCACGGTACAAACTTTCTTTCCTCATGGGTCCTCAGCTGAGCTCGCCTCGTTCCGAGCACTGGGTCCGCCACGTTAGAGACTCCTTCCTCTGGGTGTAAGAGGCATATGGTTGCCCTGACTCCCCATTGACTTTATACTGCCTGTGAGGTCAGCTGAGGCCTAGGAGGAAGGTGCTGTCTGCGTCAAGAATGAGAGGTTCTCAGCAGAAGGATACCAGACCGCTCGCATGATGTGCCAGTTACCTAGCACAATTACCAGTATCATTGTGTCTCCAGCGAAAAAAACTAGTTTACTTTAGGGTTACACAAGCTCCCGTGCAAGCTAAATAGAAAAACGGTCACACAGATTTTAGGATATCTATGATACTAGTGTTACGGCCTACCGTCCTGGTGATCTAGTGGGTTAAGTGTTGGATTGCTAACCTCACGGTCAGCAGTTCAAAACCACCAGCCACTCCTTGGGAGAGAGATGACGCCATCACTGTAAAAATGCGCAGTGTCAGAAACCCACAGGGGATGTTCTATTCTGTCTTATAGGATCACCGTGTGTTGGGATGGACTTGATAGCAGTGAGCTTGTTGAGGTTTTATATTTTTTGGGTTTTTAGTTAATCAATAACTATTTATTTGTGCCTAGTAGCCTCTCTGATTAATGTGGGTATTAACTTAATCTTGGGTGCTAACTATGTATACTACGTCCCCTGAAAAATCGTGGCCCCAGTCCTCTTGAGACTGCTTGTTCAACCATGTGGAAATAGCACAGGCAAATACACAAGTGGACTATTGACCGGGGATGATCTCAGAGTGAAAACATCGGTGGAACAGATAGCAACTGGGCTAAGTTACACCTTTCTGTGAGTGCTCAGTGGGCGGTGCCCAGGGTGGGAAATACTCGGCAGGTTAGAGCTGTGGAGACCTCTGTATTCGAATCTCATGTTGCTCTTCTATCTCATTTGCCTTCATTTTTTGGAGGATGTCTTGAAAAAAAACCTTTTTTTTTAGTCATCCACAGGTGAAGGGTCATTCTTTCCTACCCCAGGCTGGGGGCTATGGAGGCTCAGGCGGTCAGACAGCTGAAGACATGGCCTGAAGTCTCAAGAAGCAGAACCTCTGACGAGAGTACGGCAGGGACAGGCGAGGAGAGAGCCGGTGCTGCGTCGGGTGCTGTACCGAGGGCAGGCAGAAAGGGAGGGAGGACGCCAGTGACCCCAATTCATGCGTGTGGAGAGGGAGCTGCCATGCAGAATTCAGTGTTCCAATGCATTTGGGAAGAAATACTAATGTGTGAGTCCCACTAGGACAGGCCAGGGCTGAGTAAGGTGCCTCTGCTAGCGTTCCATCCATTTTGCATTTTCAAAATCCCGTTGCTGTTGTTAGCTGCCATCTTCCAACGCACGGTGACCTCTCTCGGTTCTGCACCATCCTGAGTAGCACTGCGGTGACCCACTGGGTTTACAGTGGCTGATTTTCACACGTAAAATAGCCAGATCTTTCTGCCTAGTCTATCATAGTCTGGAAGCGCCACTTAAACCGGTTTACCATGACAGTGAGAAATAAAACAAAAATGTACCAGAACAGGAATATGAGGCTTATTCTGAGCACTTGTTCTCTAGACGCACAGAGAGGCAATTTCTATCCCAGATAAAGCAAGTCGTTCAGAGAGACCAGGTAAAATGGGCCTTCTAATGAGCAGAGGGATTGACAAGAGATAAACTATTGGCTAACCTTGATGGGACCGACTGAATCCAGCCTCCTCCCTTTAATGGGATCAAAAGACATGAGTTCACAAGACAGTCTCTGCTCCACCGGGGAACCATAAAAACGTTGGTGGAATGATTTTGATTCAGTATTTTTTTACTGGGCACATTCTGTCTCATAGGTAAGAACATCCCCACCCCCACACCAAATCAACACAGGATCTCTGCTATCCTTTTCTCTTTGCCAACAGCCTCATGCTCGCCTCCCCTGACACGGGCGGGGACCGATCATGATGTGCACGGATGAGAGGTTCTTTCACAGAGCCGCCATATGCCTGGAGCATCTGCTCCCAAACTTTCAAATTATAACTGTATTTAGTGATGATGGGCCTTTCCCGCTGGTTCCGAAAGGTTTAGCCATTAATCTGCATGACAATCAAGTCCAGAAAATAATGGAAGGGCTTTGATTAAAAAAAAACAAAACTAAACTAAACAAATAAGCCAAGAAAACTAAACTGCTTGGAGAACCTCTTCCAAAAATTTGCTTTAAGGCCCAATTGTTTCCTGGGTAAATTGGAGAATGTGAATGGTACTGACAGAAATGAGATAATAAAAAGTCCAACAATATGATGACTATTCATAGCATTAAAGATACTTTTCTCTGAATCCCATCTTTTATTTGATTATAATCAAGGTCAGAGTCCCCCCCACCCCCACCCCCGGATGTTTCTTGCTAGCCTAAAGTGGGTTCTTTGTTTTCTAAGAAAAAGGCCCAACATTCACAGCTTGGCCTCACTGGCCTCTCCTTCCCAATTCCTGAGGCTCAATGGGTCGGAGCCAATGCATTCAGGGCAGGGACCAAATGAGAGCCTGTGCCCAGTCCGCTGTTGGCGAGAGTGCGGCAGGAAATGGTTTTATGTTGGACTGAGACCGGGGTCAAGAGAATCTGAAGTGTCCACAACTTTCAGACACCCTAGTGTGAACAAAACACTTCCCTGGCAGTTGGAAATTCTCCAGGAAGGAGACGAGTTCATCTAGACGGGTCAGTCGGCTTCGAGGGGGGTTGGTAGGCAAATGAACGGCCAGCAGCTGAATCAGGCTTCACCTGGAGGCCTTTCCTGAGCATCTTTCTGAGAGCAGAGCTCTGCAGGTGCAATCTTGGTCATCTTGTGCTGCTGTAACTGAAAGATCAGATGTGCCTGGCTTTAACAAACACTTATTTACTCACAGTTTAGGAGGCAAGAAATCGGGGTGAATGCCCCCAGCTCTAGAGGAAGACTCTGAGGCTGTTGGGTGTGTGTGTGTGTGTGGTGTATAGATTCTTGTCTCCTTTCAGCTCCTATTGTTAAGTGACCATGGCGATCTTCACGTGGCATGGCATCCATCCTCCCCCATCTCTGCTTGCTGGGCGCTTAATCTGTTCCTTCAAATCTCAAGGGTGATTGTTTGGAAAAGACCCCACTCCAATACTCCCATCAACCTAGTAAAGAAAATCCATTCCCACTTGGGATAACCATCACCCAGTTGGCACGGTCGATTGCCAGTTAGGCTGCTGACCACCAGGGTGGGAGTCTGAAATCACCAGCTGCTCGGCGGAGGCAGGTGGGGCTTTCTACTCCCAGAGAGTTGCAGTCTCGGAAACCCACATGAGCCACTCTACTCGGTCCTACAGAGTCTCGGTGCATTGGAATCCACTCCATGGCTGTGAGTTTGGTGTAGCTACAGACCAGACAGAAGCAGTGTGAGTGGGAATCGACTTGAAGGTACTGGGTTTGGGTTTGGTTACAGGACAGGGTAGAACTGCCTCCCTGAGTTTCCAAAACTACCCATCTTTGTAGAATCAGACTCCCGCATCCTTCTCTTGCTAGGCAGCTGGCGGGGCCCCCATGCCAGCTTCAGGTTACCAGCTGAGTGCTTACCCAATGTGCCGCGAGGGTCTTTGAACCCTTAAGTAGAGGCATTAGGATTCATAGCACATGTGTTGGGGGGAGGAGGGGACACAATTCGATCCATAACAGGGAGGTGTACTATGGGCTATTCCCCGCCCACTTGCAATCATCTAACCACAACTGTACATCTGGGGTGCCACAGCAAGAGGACGAGGACATTTTGCTGCTGAGGGCTAGTGAATCGTGACCAGGAGAATGGCTACACACGCCACAACGCACAAGACAGTTCTCCACAACGAAGATTCTCTGGTCCCAAAGCCACCAGAGCCAAAGGCTGAAAGGTCCTACTCTAAATCCTCTGGCTGAAGGTACATTCATGATGATGCCTGATTATCTGTCTATGCTACAACCTTTAGTTTTCCGGGGGCCTGTTTGGTTCAGTGCATAACAGCACACTGTGAAGCAACAGTGCAAGAAACCAAGCAGTAGCTGCAGAATCACTTCTGACTCCTGGCAACCTCCTGAGGGTCAGAGTAGAACTGTGCTCTGTATGGTTTCAGGGGCTGAGTTTTCTGAAGTGGATCATCCAGCCTTTTCTTGGAGGTTTCTCAACATGGCCTCAAACCTTCAACCTTTGGATTAGTAGTAACTGAAAGGCGGCAGAGTGCACCGTTCAGCTGCTCTGCAGGAGCAAGTTGCGGCAGTGGGCCTCCATAAAGATTTACCATCTTGGAAACTCAAAGAGGCCATTCTACGAGATCCTTTAACCCACCCTGAAGCCCTGCCTTCAGGTCAATTCAAACCCACGACAAACCCGTTTTTACAAGAAGGCAAGCATCTAAAGGGCCCAATGTCCGATGTCCACGAGAAGCATGCTTTCAATCGTCATGTTCATTGTTTGTTTGGTGGCAGGAAGAGCGAGGCCTCATCTTCATGCATGAGGGACAGCATGGCCACAGTCAACGATGCCGTTGGGGCGCACTCACGAGAAGCGGTTTTCAGTGGCTAGTTTTCTGGTTTTAAGACTGAGGGTCGTTATGTCATGGGAAACTCAGACAGGTGACACAGTATAACTCACACACTTTGTGTTCTACACCCTGGTGAAGCGGCGGCATCTGAGGGTGAATGCTTGCTCCCAACCATCTAAGATCCAACTGTTGGTCTCTACTCATGGGGAGCATGAGGAAAACCAACGTCACAGAAAGGAACACGTGCACGAGGCTGATCGTGTACACAGGCACAACCTCCACCACGCTGAGCCCGGAAGAACTCGATGGTGCCCAGCTGCCCCATGGACTATTCTCACCGAGGGCACAATAGATAAAGAAAATTAAGACAGGTCCACAGGAGCCAAAATATGACTTTGAGTGCTGCCCCCCTGAATTTTGAGATCATCTCAGGGATGGATCTGATGCCCTGACCACCAGAACTGTGGGGAGGCACCAAGAGCGTCCTTTATGCATCAGCAGTTTGCACCCCCGGGGTACTGTTAGGGGCCATCTAGTCACATTTCAGCTCATCATGCCCCCATGGAGCAGAGAACTGCCCCACGAAGCGTTCTAGGCAGGAATGTTTCTAGGGCTTGACGGCCAGGTTTCTTCCCTGTGCACCTGCTGCGTGGGTTCAGGCCGCCACCCCTTTCACTTAATAGTGCATGCTTTCCTCCTGCCCCACCAGGGCTCCTGACAGGTGTGCCCAGGAATTTAAGGGGGTGATCCTGCTGTATTTCTTTAATTGAACTTATAAGATGAATAAAAACAAATCCATTTAACCATGTTTTTGGTGAGAGTTTACAAGATCTATGCACACCCATCAGGGAGAGTGGTGGGATTTTTCACATCGTGTCAGTAATCTCATTCTGTTGGTTCCATTTCTAGCTTCCCCACCCCTTACTGTCTCGGCTTTTCCATGAACGAAGTGCTCACCTTTTGGACTCATGTAGGTGTTGTGTGTGCGTGCGTGTGTGTGTGTTAGTAGAGAACCTGTTCCATAGGCTGTAGCCTTCATTTTGTGTGTCCTTCTGCTTTTATCTTAGAGGGTGATGTCAACGGATAGTTTTGGTTTAAGGGTTAAAGAACATGCATGGCTGATAGTCTCAGAAAATCTTCTGGTCTCTGGTGGCTCAGTGGGTCTGTTCTGACGTTTACATTCACTCATACTAACCAGAACCACCTATTTCTTCATACAGCACTTAACACCAATGTATCAGATTCTTTTGTGGGGGCATCCTCCCCTCAGCAAACAGGAAGAAAGCTAAAGCTCATTACAAAGACAGGAAAGAAAGAACAAAGCAGGTATCAGAAGAAACTCTGAAACTCCCTCTTGAACACCAAGTAGCTAAAGCAAATGGAAGAAACAATGAAGCAAAAGAGCTGGACAGAGGTGTGGAGGGGCAGCTGGAGAGGAAAGAGAACGTTATTACAGTGAAATGTGCAAAGACCTAGAGTTAGAAAGCCAAACAGCTGAAGGAACTTAAGAAAAACCTTCAAGCCTTGAACTGAAATGTCTATAGATAACATTGAACTATGCAGGAAGCTTCCATAGAAGAGCCACTGTCCCCAAAATAACTGGTTGATGTTCAGGTATTTCAAGAGGCAGCATATCAAGAACCAGTGACACTGAATGAAGAAGGCTCCAGGAACTGATGGAATCTCACTTGGATTGTTTCAGGAAACAGGCTGGAAGCATTCACGAGCCTATGTCACTGGAAGAGGTCCATATCTGTAGCCATTCAAAAAAAAGGTTGACACAACAGTGTGGAAATTATCAAACGAGATCATCGATATCTACGCAAGCAAACTTTTGCTAGAGATAATTTAAAAATTGGTGCATAGTACATGACAGGTAGTTGTCAAAAATCAAGCTGGATTTAGAAGAAAAGATGGAAGGAGGGAATCTTGGCTGAAAGCAGAGGATACCTGACAGATGTTTATATGTCTTGGAACGACTATGGAAAGTCATTCAACTGTGTGGATCATAACAAACTGTGGACAGCATTACAAGGGATGGAAATTCCAGAGTACTTAATTATGCAAATGTGGCACCAAAAAAGGACAAATACCCCCAAAGAAATAAAAGATACAACACGAGTGGATATACAAGGAGGTACCCCCTAAAATGGAATTTTTTCAATTATTTAAAAACAAACAAACTCATCACCTTCAAAATATTCTTCAGTACACCTAATACATTTGCCAAATCTGTGATTCCATTCTTGGAAATATTTTTCAAACTCATCTGTTTGGATGGCTGACAGCAGCTCCCTTATTTTTTATTCACCTCCTTTTCATTGTCAAATCGCTGTCCTTTCGTGTCCCTCGTCAATCTTGGAAGCAAAGAGAAGTCACATGGTGTGAGGTGAATAAGGTGTGTGGGGCAGGAGATGCATGCTGTTTTTTTGTCCCAAACTGACACATTGAGATGGCTGTGTGAGCAGGGCCATTGTCATGGTGGCAAAACCAGTCTCCGCTCGGACACAAATCAGGCCTTTTTTTGTGGCACGCCATTATGCAATCTTTTCAGAACTTCTAAAAAGAAAGTTTGATAAACAGACCTGGTGGAACGACCTTGGAGAACAGTCTGGGTTGCTTTGGAGCTGTTCTTTCAAAGCACGGCCTGTTTCCACTCGATGCTCTTTGTCCTGCTGTCAGAAGCCGAGAAACATATTTTGTGACAACCCTTCGCATTCCCAAATATTTCCTTAAAGTTCACTGAACTTCAAGAGAGTCCAGATAACTTCCCCATCTCTTCAACACACCATTCTCTTCAGGAACAAGCACACCAGTTGTGCTGACATTTTCATCCGTTTGGGAAGTTGCTGGTCGTCCAGAGTGAGTTTGTCATCACTTGACATTTCACCTTTGTCGAAATGAGAAACCCACTCTTACACTTGAATTTTTCCCATAGTGCTGTCCTTGTAAGCTGTGTTCCACGTCACAACAGTTTCTGTGGCACTTTTCCTGAGCAGGAAACAAAATTTCACAGCTGCACGCTGTTCTCTTAAGTTGGCCATCACAAAAAGCCAGGCTGGAGTGAAACTGTTTTTATGAAAAAATTCACTGTGACCAGAGAGAACCTTCGCAGGTGACGTCACTTGGTCCACTAACTCTGAGCGAGTTGCTCCACGCTTGCCTAGTGGGAAAAAGACACACCACGAAAGCTTCATCCAGCGGGGCTTTTCCCTAGTTTTTTTGAGCACCCGCTCATATGCTCTCCCATGTTCACAGCAGTGCAGTTCACAGTAGCAACCCACGTGCCCAACAGTGGAGGAATGGATAAAGAAACTACAGTACACACACCCAATGGAATACCATGCATCCTTACAAAACAGCGATGAAAGAATGAAACACTGCCTGACATGGAGGGACCTAGAAACCATTATGCTGAGTGAAGTAAGTCAATCCCCAAAGGGCATGTATTGTATGAATGCCCTACAATATGGAGAAACACCAGTTAAACAGATCTTAGAGACCAATTCCCAAACAAAGAGGTGGAAAGTCTACCGACCAGCCATGAACCCTACATCACCCCCTTTATGTGCACTTCATATGAACCAACTCAAAAGAGGAGGCTTCACATTGACCGGGGTCACTCCCTCAAGAAAGGGGAAAGGCAAGAAGACCTTCCACTTGATGCTATCCAACACTGAGACAGGCTGTGACAAGTCCACAGGCCCTCCACAGGAATGACAGGAGAACCTCATGGGGACATCAAGTTAAGACCAGGGGAGTGGAGCACCTACACTTCATAGGCGGCATTTATATGTCTGCTGGAGGGTATGGCGGTTAATCGGGAGGAACAACCTCTTTTCAGGAAGGGATGCTAACCAGTAATGGTAGGGAACCTAAGGGGGAGAAACATCTGGGTCTATGTTCCTGGGTAGACACTTTTGATAAGTTTCTTCCCAACCATCATTGAACCAGGCCACGGGCTAAGCACTATGATGACCCTAAATGCTGGCCTTGCTGGGAACATGGCATCCTGAAAGGGCCACACCAGAAGGACTCGACATGGAAGCACAGCTGAACGCACTGGGTCCTACCTCAAAACCACCTGTAGCACTTGGACTTAGAACTCATATTCCCCAATGGGAGAGGAAGCACAGGGTGGCCACACCAAGATTGTGGAAATGGCAGCCATTGGACCTTGGGTGGGACCCATGCCTTAGTGGGTGTCCAATGAAAGGGGACCCAGAACCACCATACATTTAGTATCTCAATGCCCCCTTGCATTACTATGACAGGTATTAATCTGATAGGCCAGGATCTACCCTGTAAGGAATGCTATAGAAAACTTTCCCCTTACAACAATCCCCATGTTCCATGTGAACTTAAGGATTCAGGCTGGCAAAGCAACAACTCACAGCTTGCAGTTCACCACTGGGTTATTATGCTCACATAAAATCCTTTTCTCAACAGTACCTTAAATTCTATGCCATACGATAAATCATTGATGTTATGATCCCAGGGGATGATAGACAATGTTTTCCTTTTTGTTTGTTTTGTTGTATTTATTTATTTTTGTTATAAATAATATGATTGTCATAAAATAATATGATTTCTAAAGTTAATCGGAGTCATTCATAACCTGTGGACAAGAAGGAGGACCTGGGTTCCCATCCAATTCTAGCCCCAATCCCAACAGTAAGTTCTTGTAAATGGCCCTGCTCTATACTTGCCTTCATGGAGAGAACACTGAGATAAGGGCGCTACAGCAAAGTGTGGCGAAGAAAGCAGATGGTGCCCGGCTATCAACTGGGATACTGTCTGGGTTCTTAAAGGCTTGTAATCAAACACGCAGCCATCTTAAATGAGGTCTCAACTCAGTCCATATGGAAGAAGCACACCAGCCGGTGTGACCCAAAGATGAAAATAAAAAAAAATTCGAACACAAGGAAGGGAAAAGTATCAGAGCTTAAATTGTGAGCACCCAGTTGCAGAAGGCTGTGGAGGGCAGCGGGAGGCCACATCCCTGGGCAGGGTTTCTGGTCAGATTAAGCCTCTGGCAGGTCCCCTCTAGCCACAGTCGAGGGACATGTACAGCCTCGCTGTCAGACAGATGATGACAAACTTGATCACAGTGGATGGAACTGTGGTTTAAAGACATTGGTCAGATGACCTTGGCTTTTCAAAAACATGTTGCTAGCGATCTTTCCATTCTTATTCTTTATGTTTATCTTTATATTCTTTTTTTCTGCTTCATTTTGTTTTAGATTTTTATTGCTTCTGTTAGGTTTCCCGGTTTATGAAACACAGAAGGAGTGGATGCATAGAGACAGTGCACGGGTTTAATGGGGATGGGGTGAAGAGGGGAGGGGAATTTGGGGACAAATAATGAATGTTGGAGAGGGGAGTGAGACCTAGAACTGACTGTGATGATGTATAGAAACTCTTTTTAAAAGTGCCGAAACTAGGGATGGTGTAGATATGTGAATTTTATGTCAATGAAGTTTAGTTTTTAAAAAGAGTAACAGGCAGTTGATTGAACAAAACAACGAGATATTGCAAGGGTTAAAGTCAGAAAACCCGTACGCCCAGGTTGTTCTCGCTCACCGTATTTATTTATTCTGTATCCTGAGCAAAACATCCAAGAAGCTGGACTCTGAAGAAGAACGTGGGTCACTTTTTGGTTGGTGGAAGGCTCAGTAACACAGGACACAGCCTTCCTTAAACAAGTGAAGGGGATTTGAAGAAGCGACTGAGGAAAATCAAAGACTACAGTCTTCAGTATGGATCACAACTCAACTGTGAAAAATCTCCACAGCTGGGCCGAAAGAGACTATTGTGATCACTGAAGGAAAGATCCAAGTTATCAAGTGTTTAACTTTGCTTGGGACTACATCCAATGCTCGAGATTGCATTGCATCTGGAGAAAGCTTCCGGTGGAATCGACATCTCCACCACAGTAAACCAAGGTGGAACTGACATTTTCACCAGATTAAGTCATTCAATTCATGAGCACAGGGCATTGTTACCGTCTTAAAGGTCTATTTTAATATCTTCTGTTTTGGCTTTCTTCAAAATATTTAGCAACAGTCCAAAATAAAAAAAAACCACTTTTTACATCCTTCCTCCTGTTTTCCTTTGATCGATGCTCTTCTCTTGTGATGGTGTGTGCTTTATTATTTCTGCTGAACTTGGATAATTTTGCCATCACTAAAATTTTCTAATAGTTTAAACTTTGATCTGGTTTTCGTGGGAAACTTAGTTTTGGTTTCATTTGCTTTCTTTAGTCCCCTGTGGGTCGAGACCCTGTTGGGGTCTCACCACAACACGAGGAACTGTATTAGAGGGTTAGGAAGGTCGAGAACCACGGCCTTAAGATGAAGCGGACTGCTCACCTATGAGTTAGAAGCAACTCAGTGGCAGTGGGTTTCAGATGCATATTCTCTTAGGAGTCCTGGTGGTGTAGTGGGTCATGTGTTGGGCTGCTACCTACCAGGTCAGCAGTTCAGGCCCAGCAGCCAATCCATGGGGAAAATGTTGCTTTCCGCTCTTGAACACCCATCGGGCAGTTCTGGTCTACCTAACATATAAGGTCACTAGTAGGGGGAACTGACGCATGGCAGTTAGAGTTTGGGGAATTCTCAGGAACCACTAGAGGGCACCCTTAACCCCAAGTTTTTTTTTTTTTTAATTCCTTCCTGTTCAGAGCGGGTTCTGGAGTTCAATCTGCAAGCACAGTCAATTTTAGCTGGAGCCAGCTGCTGACACAGCGGCTGTGTTCAGCTTTTCTCTGGAAAAGGTGGAGACTGTTTTACATCTTCCTCTCTGTGCATAGGCTCTCACGGTGCCAGTGCCTGGCTTTCTGTCAGCATGTCCCTGTGTTGCCAGTCTGGAATATGCCCCCTTTCCTGGTACTGGTTCATCTCCTCCCACTTCCAGTGCTCACCAACTTGGGGATCTGGTGAGACTCAGCAGGACAGCACCAACCACAGTGCCCTTCACCAACTGGGAACTGTATGCCCCTCAACTAACACAGCTAATCTGTTCGACCTTAACAACTGGGCTATGCGACCCTTTGTCTCGGGTATTGGCAGACACTGTGCTAACATGGAGGTGCCGAGAGCACCCCAGACGAGCCCACACCTCCCTTCGTTCCGTCCAGTCCTCTCCCTTGTCTGGACTCACCTCAGCTGCTGTCTGAGGCACACATGGAACTCTGCTAGTGCCCTTAGCTGGAGAAGCCACGTGGAGACCCCTGCGAGTGCTGAGATGCTTACATCACCACTGGATCCAACGATCTTCCTGCTTTCAGTGTCACTGCATGTGTTTTGTGAGTCTGAAGAGGGCTTCATAGATTGGTATTGGACATACGGGTTAATATCAGACTTATAGACTTGATCTGGACTAGGCTGGAATGCTTTCTCAATATTCACCTGCTTTTGTATATAAGCTTCTCATACACATACATGTATCTGTGGATTTGTTTCTCTAGTTTACCCAGACTAACACAAGTGAGCAGTCACTCCCATTTAGCCCCCAGCAACTAACCTAGTGAACAACACCTGAGAACAAACACTGACTGCGATCTCTTGTCAGTAGAGTGTCTCTCAGGAAGTGACGTAGTGAGAGAAAGTCTCTCCCATCTCCAAGGAATAAATACCAGAGTTTCCTAGGATCCTCAGGGGGAGGCCATGCCCACAGTAGCCTCATTGACTGTAACCACCATTGACAGGCTAGCGTCCGCCCCTTCACTATTAATCCTCTAATTGACACCAGATTATGTAACTACCACAACCATCCTGGAACGAACATTTTTAATCTTACGAAAATATGTACAGGATACGTTGTTGCTGTGGTGTGCTGTCAGGTCAGTTCCAAATATCATGACTACCCCCCACACTGACTGAGGCGAGGCAGCCTGCGGTAGCCCCGGGAAGGCGCTGGAGAAGTTGTGGGGCCTACCTGGGCCACCTGGGTGAGAGTCCAGTTCTCAGCTGCCTCATGTGCACTAAGAGGAAGATGGACTTTGCTTCTGAGTTCTTGTTGGGCTGTGTATTCTATCATTAAAACCCCCCCAAAACAGAAAGACATCCCCCCCCCCGCTTCACCTATGATATGTCTTAACCAGGCAGTTCAGTTTCCTCCCTTCCTCTCTTTCACCCACCAGGACATCTTCCTAAAGAGTCTCACTTTGCATTACAAAAGGTTTTACCCTCATTTAAACCAGAGGATCAGTAACTTTTCTATTTCCAACTGTGAACTAAATCTGATGCCCTCTCTTTATCTCCACTCAGAAATGATCTTCCTGACCAACCGGAACACATGCATGCCCCAGCAGATGCAATATGATCTAATGAGTATGGGAAGATTTACATATAATCAATATACTCATATTTGGACTGTTTTATTCTGTATCCTTTTAACCCTAAAAACTCTGTCTATCATTTGTTTCATCAGCTCATAGCATATGTCCTTAAACGAGTTACATTTCAGAGAGTATACGGAGCCCCTGGTTGGAACAAGTGATTACATGATCAGTTTCACACTTCAAGGCTGGAGGTTCAAGTCCGCCTAGCCCTAGAGGCACTGGGAAGAAAAGCTCACCAGTCTACTTTCAAAAAACCACATGTGGGTGCTTATCACAACCTGGAATCTATAGATTTTTTTTTTTAAGGATGGGGAGTTCTCCATGGACAGGCGCAAATGCTGTCAAGAGCCCGGGAGATGATCTCCAACCCACAAACCTATTTACCGAGCAAAAAGCCCATGAAGGAGTCAACTTATTTCATTGTACTTAAGACATGGAGGTGGCAAATCACCCCAAACTATTTGTCTGTAAAAACAAAAATCCCATGTAGGGTAGATGATGTTGACACACGCGGTCTAATTATAACTCAGGAAATTTTAACAGACAAATCCCACATAATCATTGTATTGAAATGCTTGACTTGAGAAGTTGACTAGGCAGGCACAATGGATTCGCTGCTCCATCTCCACCTCCCTTTTGAGAAGCCCCCCTATTTACTTACTGAACTTCTGACAAGTTTCCAAACATTAATCCGGTTTCTTCCAGAAGCGTATCGACTAATGACCGTGGAGATTCGGGTAAGTCATGCACATCCTTCATGTCTGAGCTCCCTCGTCCACAAAACCACCAGTCTGCCACCATCGCTAGGCCCATCTCCGTTCGACACTTTTATGCACTTTAAGTTCCGACCTTAGGTGCACATTGGAATCACTGGAGTAACAGTTCAACTGCTCATATCCAGGAGAGACCGGACACCAAATCAATCAGAGTCTCTCAGGGATGGGGCAAATCAACAGTGTTTTTAAAGTTCTGTCCTCCAAACCCAAGCCAAGCTCACTGCCATCGAGTTGGGGACCCTATGGGACAGTGTAGAACTGCCCCGCGAGTTTCCAAGACTGTAACTCTCTCCAAGGGGCACAATGTGCCATCTTTCTCCTGCAGAACAGCTGGTGGTTTTGAACTGCTGACCTCTCAGCTGGCAGCCCAGTGCATATCGACCACGTCACCAGGGATCACGTAGTCTGCCCATATTCATACCCGACTGAAGATCAAGCCAAGTTCAGTAGGAGACTTTCTAAGTGTTCGCGATATACCTGCACCCTCTGCAGTGGTTAGATTTTTATCGGCTTGTATCTGAATGAAAGTGCAGGTATGGAGCCCACCTCATCAATCAAGTCATGGCCTCCTCCTTGGGGGTGTGGCCTTTTGGGAAGAGAGAAACTGGGAACCTCTCTCTCTCTCACCCTTCACATTCCTCCTTGCTTCAATTCCATGTCTGCCTCCAGGGGTGGCCCCATGGGGGCCTGGCAGCCTGTGAGCAGTCCGGGCTCTTGTTGTGATCCCCCAACTTTAGATCCAGGTGACTGCACCCCCTGGCCTGTGACCTCACCGCTTCTCGTTTCTGCCCCGTCGGCCGCAGCTCTGTGAGCCTGAAGAAGGCTCGAGCTGGCCTGCATCCATGGACTTGAGTTGGATGATCCATTTGTGATATGAAGTTCTTTCTTTGTCTTTTTTACATCATTTTATTGGGGACTCTTACAACTCCAGTTACAATCCATACACTGCTTGCTTGCATCAGGCGAATTTGTGCATCTGCTACCTTCATTCTTTCTAGACATTTACTTTCTATTGAGCCCTTGGTATCACCTCCTCTTTCCCCCTCCCCCACCCTCATTACCCCTTGATAGATTATAAACTGTTATTATTTTCATATCTCACACCGACCACTGTCTTCCCCAATAATGTTCTTTCTTAAACTCATATGAATGTCCTTGGCTTTATTTCTCTTGATAACCCAGCCGACCACACGACCCACCCACGCATGACTATATTTCGATAGAATCATTTTGTGGACTATAGTTATTAAATTCTGCTGATACTTTCCACTGTAATCTCTGTAGGTTGCTGTGAATGTCTCAGTTCAGATCACATGATGAAATAGCGTCCTACATGCATGCCTGCGGGGCCCAGAGTGGCACAAACAATCACAGGCTCAACGACCGGTTGAAAGGGTGTTGCCTGAACCCATCCAGAGGCGCGGGCCTGCTGATCGGCTTCCGAAAGGCCATGCACGCATCGTCTAGAAAACCTCAAGGGGCCGTGCCCCTCTGCACAGCGTGTTCCACGAGCTGGGATCTGCTGCTCCCAGGCCGCAGGACGCAGCACCTGCACGACACAATCTGACCACTAGATGGAGCCCTCCCATTGAAACGCATGAAAGCGCACCCTCTGAGCCTCAACTTTGCCTGGCAAAGCAAAAATAATCACGCATGTAATTCCGTATTCCTTTTACCCCCAGGCACGTGGTTATTTATTTTATAATAAATGACGCTCGGCTGCTGGGAGAAGATGATAGTCATAGCAACAGTAACATGGCGAGGGGTTTGCACTGTCCATCAGCCCACCCACGTGGTGGGGGCGGACCCCTTTAATGAAACCCTCCCCTCTCGGACAGCGTCGCCCCTCACAGTAGCCTGGGTCCTCGCCTGGTGTCATCTTAGTAACACCCATCTGCTGCGCCTCACCTAGAACTGGAAGGGTCTCCACGGCTTAATGACAGGCCCCCCTCGCCCTGCTGCTCCCATGCACAGGCCTTTCACAGGCAAGTCTGATGGCAACATGGGTACAAATGTGTTCGATGCCACTGATGTGTGGATTGTGATAAGGGCCCCCAATAAATGATTTATTAATAAAAGATGTAGATATATATCTTACATAATTATGTATATACAATTATACACATACTTATAGTGCACACAAATGCTATATTAATCTCTTCTAAATTATTACAAGTATTTTTTGCTACAAATTGTACAGACTTTTACTAAATGAAAGTATAAAACTGTGAGAAGTGGAAAACAACAAAAGCAAGCGTCTCTCATCCCTGAGCTTTGTCAGCCTGTGGGATTATCAAACAAGGCGCCTACATCTTCCTGAGGGAACCAGCCCCCCACCCCTTACACACACACACACACACACACACACACACACACACACATACACACACACGATATCACCTAGCTTGCTGCCATAGCCCCTGTCTGAACTCTTCCTGAGGGCAACCCAGAACGGCCCTAGTGGTGGACAGTGCCCGTCCCCAGTTGCACTTGTGAGGGCTCACCTACCCAGTGCCTGGCATCTGCTCGGTCATCCCCATCACCTGGAGGGGTGTGTCTCCTCAACAGCACGGGGAGGAGGGGCAAGTGGGAGCAACCAGCCTTCTCTAACAGGATCTCCAGCCTCCACCCTGACGTGGTTCACCACCATGTAGAGCTCGAAGGCATGATGTCCGGGTCTCGGTTTACTACCTGCCTCTCCTAACTTTCCTACACTGCGTCAGGGGAGTTAGGACGTGACTTACCTGACGCTCTAGCCCAAGAGCGACTTAAACAGAGAAAAATCGCTCATGTTCTGCGTGAAGGAGCCCTGGTGGCGAAGTGGGTTATGTGTTGGCTGCTAACTACAAGGTCAGAAGTTTGAAACCACCAGCTTCTCCAAGGGAGAGAGACGAGGTTTTCTACTCCCATGAAGAATTACCATCTTGGAAACCCATAGGTGCAGTCAGTCGACTCTGTTCTGTGGTCACTATGGGAGTGACAGAGAGTGGAGATGTACGCCTCGCATACTTGACATCTATTTACGTACCAATCCTCACAACACCGTCAGGTAGATGTGAGCATTGTTCTGAGTGTACAGACTAAGCAAATGACGCACAGATTGGGTTAGCAACTTTCCCATGGCCACACAACTAGCAGGCAAGCAACACAGGCAGGATCGCTGTTTTGAACTGTTAGCTTTTTTTTTCCCCTTGGGGATGTCTTGCAGGAAGTGAGTCTTGTCAGTTAAAGCAGGGAACTGGCTAAGGCACCTACACACTGATCTGACCATCACAACGCAAGGGACCTGAGAACTAGAAAGGCGAGGCTCACCGAGCCATTTATCCCTCTGCCCTTCAATTAACCCATGTGTTTATCGGCCAGGTTGGCACAATAAACTTTAACTATGTCAGTTACTGAGAGTTGGGTTCAACTTGATGGCAGTGGGTTTGGTCTGAAATCTTGACCTGAGCAGACTGAACTGCTGATCTTTTAGTGTGTAGCCGAGCACTCGAACTGTTAGCTTTTAAAAACCACTTCACTATTGCCGTGTCCTATATCTAAAATAAGAGTTGGGCACTTAATCACAAGAAATATTTGTTAGAAGAAGAAATGTTTCAAAGTGGTGACAATGGCTGCTGCCTGGGGAACAGATAGGAGGGAACGAGAAAGGAGGCTGGCTGTGGTAGAACTGAAAGGGGCGCCAACATAGTGGGGTCCAGATGAGCCGAGGGCTTATGTGCATTCTACAGACAAAAGCATATTGCTATGGATTGGATGGTCCACCACCCCCTCTCGCCAAAGATATGCTGACACCGTATCCCCTGGTACAGGTGGGTGGGAGCTGCTTTGGAAAGAGGGTCCTTGGGTAAGGCAACATGATGTCATGCTGGAGTTGAAGTGCCACGGTCACCGAGTCAATTCCAACTCTGGGCAAAGCTGCTGCACTGGGTCTCTGAGACTAAGTCTTTATGGGAGCAGACAGCCTCATCTTTTGTCTGCAGACGGGCTGGTGGGTTGGGGCTGCGGCCCTTTCAGGGAGCAGCTGGGTGCTCTCCCCACAGCAGCACCAGAGCTCCTTATGCTGGAGCAGGCTGGGTTCTAGTTCAGTCCGTGTGCGGTTCATCTGGAGAAGACGCGAGGACAGAGCGACCCAGAGACACGTGGCAACAGAGCTGTGTTCTACCGGCAAGCCTGGAAACCTGGCCCGACAGGTGTGACCCCCAAGACAATGCATCTCCATCCCCCTTTAGATCTGGAGCCGAACTCACCTCGGCAGAAGATAGGCAACCATTTAAAACCAAAGAAGGAGCATCGATCCAAGGACGAGGTTCAGGGGGTAGGACACTAGGAGGGATGGAGAGAGGGGGAAAGCCGAAGAAGTAATGATACAATGACGGGCACTGCAATTGGTGAATTGGTGAGAAAAAAGAAATTGAGAGAGAGAGAGAGAGAGAGAGAGAGAGAGAGAGAGAGAGAGAGAGAAACTGTGGAGTTCTGTCAGCGCTATCAGGTCAAGCATGCCAAACTATTGAAAATCACTGAAAAAAGAGGAGCTGATACCAAGGGGTCGCATAGAAAATAAATGTTCAGAAAAGGATGCTTGCAACATATGTACAAATATGCTTGATACCATTGATGCCTGGAAGGTTTTAAGAGCTGTAAAAGTCCCCAGTAAAATGATTAAAAAAATAAAAGTCTTGCAATTGATTTCACCCGTTCTCGATTTTTTTCCTTGCGGTTAATTTAAATGTGACTTGTCGTTAGGTGCCGTCTGTCCAAGCTGCTGCGACCCAGAGTGACCCTCTGTACCACAGAACGCGACCGTGCCTGGTCCTGCGCTGTCCTCCCCACTGCTCTGACATCCGAGCCCCTGTGGTGGCCTGTGGCAGGCCAGCTCGGGCAGGGCCTCCCTCTCTGGTTGTCCCTCTACTCTCCTTCACCAAGGACTGGTCTCTCTCGACAACACGCCCAAAGTCCGCAGGACTGTCAGAGAATGCAAGATGACGTGTGTGGCTTGTTTTGCATCTCTGCAGGATGATGTCCTGTTCTTTATTTATTGCTTCAATAAAGCAGTCCATGCTGGTGTATCTGCTGACGTGGAAAAGCTGAGGGAGGGTAAATAAGGGCGGGAAAGGGGGAAAACAAAAGTGTCAAAGAAAAGGAAGTGTCTGGACTGATGATAAACGTCTGAGAAGGCATGTAGGAAATCCAGGTGGAGGCATTCAGGTACCACTGGCAGACAAGCGCTAGCGAGGACATTGAGGACCGAGGGAGCAAGGATGCGGGGCCCAGTTTCTGGGGAGCCTGGAGGGAGGCACGGTCCAGCAAGGTCAGGACCTGGGCACTCCCCCCACTGAGAGGCCACCTGTTTAAAAACACTTCCATGGCTCAGCGTTCAACTTTCCAGCTAGGAAGCTACTGGTCTGGGTGAACGTGTTTTTATGCGGAGTTCCCATTTCCTGTGGGCTGCTGGCTCTTTCAAGACGCGTAGGATTACCTGCCAGACAACGTTCGCACGGTTTAGCTGCAGAAATCCCTGGAAAGCTTCCTTTGTACAGAAATATCAAAACTCAGTGTGAAGAACAAATCCTGTAGATACATCTCACAAAGTCTCCTAAATACCCACACAAAGGGCTTGGTGGGGGTGTGTGGGGGGGGAGGTCGGGAGCAACAGGCTCTGTTGCTCTCATGCCCCGCATCTCCGTAGCAACCGCCTCGGGAAAGCGAGGATTTCTAGCTCATCTGATCCCCGAGTTGAGCGTTTCCTTGTTGAATTCTGCTTCCGACCCTGGTGACGGGTACAGGCGTTTCGAGGGCAAACTCGGTGGTCCGGCACGAGTGCCTGGGCACACTGAGAAGAGCCGCTGGCAGGTGGTGAGCATTCGGGACATGTGATGCTGCTGCTACCAACCCTTGGTTGCTGGCTGCACTGGGCCCCTTCTGTCTCTCGGGGACACCATGTGGGTCTCAGTGGAACTGTCCTCCCTCCCTATGGTTTCAACGGCTGTGACCTTCAGGGAGCAGGTCTCCAGACTTGCTTTCCAAGGCGCCTCTGCACTGGGGTCCGTAGGAGCTGACCTGTTGTTCTGACTCACAGCGACCCTACGGCCCACAGAAGGAAGTCTTGCCTGGTCCTGCGCCATCTTTAAATTAGGGCACCTCTAGGTGGTTTTTTTTTTTTTTAATCGATGCATTTGCACTAAGGTGCTGCTGAAGAATACGGGAAAGTATCATGGACTGAGGATCTATCTGTCTGGGCAGAAGTACAGCCAGAACGCCCCTTAGCAGCAAGGATGGCAACTTTGTCTCACTTTGGACATGTAGTCAGGAGGAACTCCCTCAGCAGGATGGATGGACGCAGTAACATCACCAGTGGGCTCACACATCAGCACGACTGAGGATGGAGCAGGGCTGGGCAGGATTTCGTTCTCTGTTATCAGCTGGATGGCACTTCATGACGACAAGTGAGTTGAATGGGAGCTCTGGGGGAACAATGGGTTAAGTGTTGAGCTGCTAACTGCAAAGTCAGCAGTTCGAAACCACCAGCAGTGTCAGGGCAGAAAGAGGAGGCCCTCTATTTCCACAGAGATTGACAGGCCTGGTAACCCACAGGGGCAGCTCTGCTCTGGTCTATGGGGTTGCTATGCATCAGAGGGGACTTGATGGTGGTACGTTTTTGTTTTTTTGAGTGGGTTTAAAGCACCAATCTTCTGACTACTATGAAACCCAAACCAAACATCCTGACATCGACTTGATTCCAACTCACAGTGACTCTCAATCTAGGGTTTCCAGAGCTGTAAATCTTTCCAAAAGCCGACAGACAGCCTCATCTTTCTCCTACAGACGGGGTGGTGGGCTTGAACTGCCGACCTTGAGGTTAGCAGTGCAACATTTCGCCAACAGCACCACTGGAGCTCCTCTTTGAACCCCAGTGAAGTGAGTTGAGCCCGACACACTCCTTGGTCAAACCAAGTAAGGAGAAATCATCGCTGATAAACGAATTTCAAACTCATCTTTGTGTCTCCCGACCGTGAGCCGAAGCTGCCGTAGGTGTGTTCTAAGTATGTGGATTCTCTGGCTTGGTGTTAAGGTGGAACTTCCTTTGGAGATGGACCTCCGGTAGAAAAACACTTGTGGTCTCCTCCCTCCTACAACCTGTGGCCCTCAAACCCCCAAGGAGGCGATAATGGCTCTCTGCAGACTTTGAGGAAGGAGTCTAGTGGCCATGAGTTAGAACTGACTTGCAGGAAAATAAGGTGTGTCTCCTCTGATGGCAGAGGGAACAAGCGTGGTTCTGCTGCTTTGGGCAGCAAGGTGGTTGTGAGTGTAATCAGGGCAGTGAAAGCTTAGCAAACTCAACTTGCCTACAGCTGGGCAATCTCCATAGAGAAGCTGACATTCTGATGACCACTTGTCCAATTCCAGAGTTTATTTCTTAGTTGCTGCCAAATTTAAGCAGGAGGAAGACAGAGGTTATTTACTTATCTCATCATCTGGTACCTTTTGCCAAGAACTGTGAGAGGTAGACCAAGAAGGGAGAGACTATTAATGGGGCAAGGTACTTGACTTTGGGCTTCTGGTCAGCAGGGATGGGCCATATGCTTTAATCCTAGTGGTTGACAGTGGTCTACATGGTGCCGCGCACTTACTCTGCCTGCCATTGACTTTGAACTGGTGCAGCTGGTAAGAAAGCTTCGGGGTTTGTGTAATTCCTACCCTGGCTTAGGGTGGCTGTTTTCATATAGGAGAGAGAGACTTATATATAGACAGGCCTGCATTGTCAACCTTGGACAACAGTCAAAACCAAGGCAAAGATGGGATTAGCCTGTCTGGTTAGAAGCCCTCTAGGTAGCAGGGAGAGAAGTACTTCTTGCTCTGATCTCTCCACTATCTCACTGGCTAGAACTTGCAACAGCAGATGTAGCTGAGCCCCATGTGCACTGCTGAGCACCTGTGGGTTCTAGCTTTCTCTAATGGGTGGCAGGACAGAGGAGGCAATCCCAGAACTAAAGTCAAAGGAGAGAATGGAGATGGCTAACCTCTTGTCATCATGGGGCTAGCCAAAGACTCTCAAGAGACATCATTGAGGTAGATTGCACCATCTTTTAGCACTGAGGTAGATTAGAACTTAGTAAATTTAATTCTGCCACTAGGGATCAAGGAATCATTTGACAAATGTCTTCAGTCTGACCATCACATCAGGAACAATAGAAACAAAATGCACAAAGCAAGCTGATCAGAGGACAAAGGAAAGAAAGCTCCTTGAGGACATTGTTGAAAACAGACTAAATGGGTACGAAATCTCCCAGTGCCAGGAGGCAGGCACGAAACAGAGGAGATGGCCCCACGAAGGGGTCAGAGAGGGAGAAAGGGGTTTCCCTGGCTAGTGCTCAGAATGGGTGACTCAAACACACTGAAAAACTCACTGCCACTGAGTCGGTTCTGATCCACTGTAACCCTATAAGAACAGATTACAATTGCCCCTCTGGGTTTTAGAGACTGTAAATCTTATGAGACAGAAAGCCTCATATTTCTGACTTAGAGAAGCTGGTAGGCTTGAACTGATGCCCTTGCAGATACCAGCCCAATACATCTTAACCCACTACACCCTAGGGTTCCTGAAAGGGTGATGAGCCCAAACATAAGGAACCCACTGCCATTAATTGGGAGATCTCTTACCCGGGACTCTCCAGCTCAGGTGAAGGAAGGCCAATGTGGTGGCCTGAATTGTGCCCCCTAGAGGGCGCGGTGCATTCCTCACCCTTGGTCCTTGTGAAGGAAACGGTGTTTGCAGCTAGAACGAAGGGGAGTTCACGAGGAAGTAGTGCGGGCTCTCATTCAACACGACTGCTCCTTATAAAGAGCAAAGACACAGAGCAGCAGAGGGCAGGCAGCCTGGGAGGATGGACGCAGATCCTGGAGTTAAGCTGCCTCAAGCCAAGGAACACCTGGGCACTTACACGCTGGAAAAGACCAGGGAGGACCTCCTCCTGGAGTCTTGGGAGAGAACCCTCTGATTTGGAGACTTCTGGCCCCCCGATCTGTGAGAGGATACCTGTCTGTTGTGGAGATCACCCACTAGGTCATACTTGGTTCCAGTAGCACTAGGAAGCCAATCCAGCTGACCAGATTTCCTTGAAAAGTAGAACTTTCTGGTATATCCAGAACTCATCACTCATATTTCTCACTAGACAGGGGGATAGCCCCAAAAAACCCAGAATCGTGCTGGGCAGAGCGGGGCTTTGATAGTATGCATTTTCCCGCGAGGTGAGCTTCAAGCAATTCTCTCCGAGTTAGTGCAACCCAGCGGCGTCGCCTAGAAAGGTTCTCTCTGGTCACAGTGAATGTTTTTGTGTAAGCAGTTTGGCTCGAACCCTTTTTTGCTGATGGCCCATTAAAACAACAGCGTGGGGCTGTGAGATTTTGTTTCCTGCATGGGAAACATGCCGCAGAAACTGTTGTGATGTTGAACACAGCTTACACAGGCAGTACTATGGGGGAAAAACAATCAAGTGTATGAGTAGCTTTCTCATTTCAAAAAACGTGAAATGTCAATTGATGCAAACCCTCTTTCTGGGCATCCGCCAACTTCCCGAACAGATGAAAATGTCAACTCGTTGTGCCTTTGGAGTTCACTCCATCAGGTCAGACTGTTAATCAAGCTTTCTACTTAGAAGTTCTGAAAAGACTGTAACAGTGTTGACAAAAAAGGCCTGATTTGTGGCCAATGGGGGACTGGTTTTGCCACCACAACAATGTACCTGTTTACGCAGCCATCTCAGTGTGTCAGTTTTTGGCAAAAGCCAGCATGCCTCTCTTGTCCCACGCACCTGCCGCTTGACTTCTTTTTGCTTTTGAGAATGAAGGGGGCATGAAAGGATAGCAATTTGATGACATTTAAGAGGTGAAGAAAAAAAAAAAAAGAGAAGTGCTGTCAGCTATCCAAACATGAGCTTGAAAAACGTTTCCCAGAATGGCATGGCAGATTTGACAAATGTGTTAAGTATAATGGAGAATGCTTTGAAGGTGATAAGGTTGTTTCATAAAAAATTTAAATATATGGCTTTGGAAAATAATTCCTTTTCCTGAGAAAAATCAATGTCTGATTTTAAGTCAAAAGGAAAGGGGGACGGGAGGGTCCTAGACCCAGCAAATAGTTTCATATGTGTTAGAAAAGCAAAGAGACCAAGTTAAAGATGGGGTTGAACTGTTAGAAAATCCCCAGTCTTCTCAAAGGCCAGCTGATGCTGCTGTGTATCCAGGAGGCCAGAGAGGTGCCCCCAGAGCCGAGGAACCCAGGGCAGAGGAAAGGGTCATAGGCTTAGTAGGCCCCCAAGCCATTCACCATTGAGGGATTCTTCCTAGACTCCAGTTGGCATGAATTTTGGATTTAGGGGGAAATCTTCCCTAGAAAACATGTTTCATAGAGTTAAAGTTTCATAGTATGGTCAACACCTGGTGGACCACAGTGAATCCAGCCACGACGAGAGATCACAAATCTGGGATTGTTAAATATTAAATGAATAGACATTATCACAGGGGACTGTCCTCTGCCAGGAAAGCCCATCATTTCAAAAGATGCCGACTCTCACCTTTGGGAACGACAAGCAACCCTCATGGAAGCTCGATGCCCCAGCTTGCCACCATGTTACATACTTACATTCGCAAGAAGGCAGGAATGTCCTGCTGTCATTGTCTATGGGAGAAGACAATGCATCTAAGAAGAAACTTCCTCCTTCATAAGGCAAAGATGGTTGCAAAAGAAATCTCTTGA
This sequence comes from Tenrec ecaudatus, assembly GCF_050624435.1. NCBI lineage: Eukaryota > Metazoa > Chordata > Mammalia > Afrosoricida > Tenrecidae > Tenrec > Tenrec ecaudatus. The sequence goes on from NC_134532.1 coordinate 184,839,836, forward strand.
TGAATTTCTCTTTCTCACAAAGGAACATGGTCCGCAGCTCACAGCCAGTGGGAGCATGGAAAGAGCAAGCTGAATCCTGGGAAGGCAGACACCAGAGCTTTCTTTGCAGTCTCGCTTTCACCGGCTACCTCTGACTCTCAGCTTTGCTCTCAGGCTGCGTAAAGCGTTGATCTGGGAACACAGAGGTTTCCAGCTTCATTAGCGCTTCAGATTCGCTTCTTTTCTCATGCCATGAATGTGGGGCCAAGGTTAAGGTGCATTTTTGTTCTTTCTCAACTCTTTGGAAACATGGTCCATTCTTGAGATGCAGAAGGAAACTCGTCTGAGAGGGGACCGCCAGTCTAAGTAGCAGTGGTACTCAGGGCTCAGGAGCAGAACCACATGCGGTGGAAAATCAACGGTGATATTTCTTGGTGTCCACTTTTTCACTTTTAAACCCCTAAAGCTGTAGACTTTTACTTTCAACTTCATTTATTTGGGGATTGGATTTTAATTACCCTGGGCTTTAATTATCTGCCATTTCTTAACATTTGAACTTTAATTTCTCCTTATGCGATGGATGACTGGGCAATGAAGCAGAGTGTCGATGAGAAGTGAGGTGGACGGCCCAGTGGGTTCAAACACATGACTGATTGTGATCGTGCAAGCCCGTACGGCGGCACAAAGGGTCGCTGTGATTTGGAACCAATTTCACGGCACCGCTCAGCAAAGGATGAGTGCAGCACTGGGCTATGAACGGACAGCGTGGCAGGCGGAAGCCACTCGCTGCTCTATGGAAGAAAGAGGTGGTCCGCTTCTGGAAGACTGACAGCCAGAGAGCCTTACGGAGTGGTTCTGCTCTATCCCACAGGGTCACAACGGAACGGGGTGGAATCGATTTCATGGAAGTGGAGTTTTGTATTGTTTTCTTTTTCAGTGTATATTATCAGCATTCTAGTCTATACTCTGTCATTTACTCTTCAAACAGAACCTCTGAAAGGCTGTGTTGAACAATGTGGCTGGACATAATTTGGAATGGAAAATAGAGACTGAACTCCAGATTTGGGTATCTAGTAGCAAGATAGGAAGAGTTATACATTCCTGACGTGTTTCCGAGTTTTATGGAGACAAGATGAATGGTGCATGCTGTCTCCCTGTGGTCTAGCAGGGGTGCGGTGGGGGCAAGAAGCAGGAGTTGGTACAGGTGGAGAGGCCTGATATCACTGGGAGCAGTCCTGTTTGGGCGGCAGGGGCAGTCATACACCTGGTTGACCATCCCATGAGTATGGCAGAGCAAACAACTGGGATGGTTACTCCCTAACCGGCCTGTAGACGGAGCCCTGATGGTGGAGTGGGTTGAGTGTTGGGCTGCCAACAAGGCCTGTAGTTCAAACCAACCAATCACTCCTTGGGTACAAGATGAGGCTGTTTGTTCCTATAAATATTTACAGCCTTAGAAATCCCAAGGAGGTTATATTCTGTCCTACAGGGTCTACACCCCTGGTGGTGTAAGGGCTACGAGTTGGGCTACGATCCACATGGTCAGCAGTTCAAAACCACCAGCAGTTCTGACAGAGAAGGGCTGGGATTTCAACAGTTAGTCTCAGAAACCCCCAGTGAGTCACTATAAGTCAACGACTCGATGGCAGTGAGTTTGCTTTTTTTGGTAGAAGGTCTTCATGTGTCAGAAGGGGCTCAGGGACAATTTTGTTTGGTTTGGGTTTTTTTTTACAGAGGTAGCTCTGTTACAGTGACATCCCTGGTTTCTCTCCAGCCTTCACTCATTTCTCTGTTCACTCACACAGCTCAGGACAGGATTCACTGATGTCTAACTGGCACGTGCTAGGTGGGAGAAAGGAGGAGAGCAGAGTACACAGACCTCCTTCCTCTCTGGGATCGGTTTGTTCTGACTGTCCAGAGCACTACTGGGATCAAGGATACAATTCATTTCCCTGATGATGGGCATCACACATGTTCTTCAAGTGTTGCCATTAAAAAACAGTGGCAGTTTAATAACTATCTACTTGATTCCTGCAACCCTTTTTCAAGAGTTGTGAATTGAGGCTAAGTAACTAAGGGCATTTTCTTGATATGCTAAGCTACCAACGTGGAGAACTCTTATTAGGCAGAGGAGAAAGCCTGACTTTTAACACAGAGATCACAACCAATGCTGCACATTGACCTGCCCGGGTGTACATTCCAGCCCCCTCCCCGACCAGCTCTGGAGACTGCATAAGTGAAAATTATCAGTAATAAAGAACCAACTCTTAGAATAGCACATGAAAGAGAGGAAAGATGCGTATCCACTTCATAAACATTTGTTTTGGTGGAAACAACATGAGATAATGTAGGTTGTTATAATAGCTTCTCTTTTGTTTTCTTAAAAAAAAAATCAGGGGAAAGCACGAACACAGTCCCCCAGGACCACAAACTGTGCAGTGGAGTTTACCACATTAGGAGAACTCACAGGGGTCAGCACAGCCAGGTTGCAATAGATAAGCCATGCCCTGGGAAAGCCACCTTTGAGATCAAGGCTTCTCCTCAGCCAGAAAAGTATCTCTTTGTGGTTCCTGTCCATGGTTCCTAAGCCTTCGGACCCTGGAAGCAGTGAGAACATTGGTTACTTGCACACTCTGAGGGAGTTCCATCGAGACCAGCCACTTACGCACAGCACCGTCCCTCACTGGATCTCCACAAACACTGCATACTGGATTGAATATTATCCCCAGGTTATACGCGACAGAATGTCTACTCTATTTTGAGTTGCAGCCTAGAGAGATTGAGACATTTGTCCAAGGCCACATTTAAGTGAGCATTGGGGAGGATATTTGAACTTGACCATCTGAACTCAAAATCTATATTTTTAAGTGCCGTACTGTCCCCACAACCTACAGAAAAGAACACTGGGAATTTACTGACTGCCAAGTATTTGCCTGGTATATACTAGGAGTTTCATAATGTCCTGTCTTTTCTTCAGTCTACAGAGATTAAGGTCGTGGACCTTGTAATCAAACACATGGGGTTTCCTGTAATTGCTCCGCCATTTCCTAGCCTGGGAAACTTGGAGAAGAAGGCTTATCTTTCTATGCTTCCTCGGTAATTTGGGGTTTTAATTGCCACACTTCATACATCTCCTCAGAATTAAATGAGAAAAGGCTTAGTAGTTGGCCTTCTAGAAGGGATCAATACTGTACACCAATTTCTTATTTCCATTTTGCAGATGAAGAAAAAATTGATGTCCATTTGGTTCACAAGTGAAAGAAGGATTTCACAAGGTCGAAATCCTTTCTTACCAAATGAAAAGAAATAAATAATACAAGAAAGATGTTGGCATTTTCCCTCTCTGCCACTCCTGCTTCCTGTATCTTCTGGGCTCTCCAGTTTGAATTTTCCCCACACGCAACTCAATTCTTCCAGATGACAAAACCATTTTTTTTGGCTTTTTATGAAATACACTACTTGGAAGTAGTATGATGTTCCTCAAACAACTGGGAATAGAAATATCCTATGACCCAGCCATCCTTTTCCTTGGTGTATTATCCACCCCCCACCCAAATAAGAGCCATAGCATGAACAGGCACACACACACACCACACGCACACACACACACACACACACGCAGGTTCATCACAGTGCTATTCACAATAGCAAGAAACAGAGACAACCTAAAGGCCCATCAGTGGTAGAATGGACAAGTACACTTGGATACATACAACAGAATACTATGCATCATTAAGAAGAATGATAAAACCGTCTAATACCTCCTGCATTGGCTGCATTCAGGGGAGATTCTGCCGATTGAAGTTAGGTTAGTTGCAGAAGGACAGATATTTATGAGAACACTATTATAGAAGACAGATCAAGGTAAAAGATTTTCATACCAGGGAATCAGAGGAGAAAGTCAGGAGGTGGAAGTCCTAGTGTAGAGAGGGCCTTGGAAATGTACAGGCTGGAGACTGCATAAGGCCGGGGTAGTTACATGATCTAGTGTCAACTTGCGAAGGGGTGGAGTCCATTCTGTCAACCAGGTTGCAACTTGATGACTCATTTGGAGGCGCCGTGGAGAAAAATGGCTCACAAGAGGCCAGATACACACGGACTCTCTGCTTCATCTTCCTGTTTACAAGCCACGTGGATCTACACTGATGTAGCCTCAGCCAGATTCCTATAGCTCGAGGAGCCACGTGGACACCCACACCAGTGCTGAGATGCTTCCACCGCCACTGGATCCACAAGACTTTTCACTCACTGGCCCATGATCTTCCTGATGCATGAGTCTGAAGAGGAATTTATAGACCGGTGTCAGACATATGGGCTACTACTGGACTTATGGACTTTATCTGGACTGGGCTTGGATGTTTCCTTCATGTACAATTGCTCTTTGATAAAAAGCTCTCTCTTACATACATAGTGTCTATGAATTTGTTTCTCTAGTCTTCCCAGACTAACACAAAGGCCCTCGAAATCATGCACACCACATAGCACAGTAAATGCTCAATAAATACTTGCTTCCTTGAACTCCTCCCAATCTTTGGTTCAACTGACTATGCTACCTCTATACATCGCAATCCTTCCCGCAAAATTCATCGAAGTAGCCGTGAAAGTGCTGTCCTTTCCAAAACCTTAAATATAATAGAAAAGTGAGCAATTTCATGAGCCTTGTCACACGGCTTCCGTTGATTGACCAGACAGCGGCAGTGACACTCACTCCCTGCCATCAAGTTGATTCGGACTCACAGCAAACACACAGGTCAGGAATAGCTGCTCTGGTGGGTTTCTGAGAGTGTACATCATTGTGGGGTAGAAAGCCTCGTGTTTCCCCCATGGAACAGGAGGAGTACAGAGGGTTTTCTAAGGGTAGGAGTGTGGGGGTGGCGCTGAGGGCAGGGGAAGAGAGGAGAAAGTTTACAAAGCTTCTACTCTTTTTTATGTAATTGGCTTGAAAGTTGGGTTATAAAATGTGCACTGAAATCACAGGCAGTTTTATAACCTTAGTACAAATGAAACAAAACTATTCCATTTGTTTCTAATTATGAAACTATAAAACAGATGTTCTTTCCCTACACAAGTTTACAATGTCAACGTCTTTGAGAATTTCAAATGCTCCTTTCTTTAAATATCTCAATTTTGAAAGAAATCCGTGTCCATCCCAGCATTACAGAGAAAACACGAGTTTCTTGGGGCTTCATTTCCCCTGATGATTCGCGAAATTTGATTTCAGGACACATGGGGAATACTGAAAGAAACATATTTTACAAGTCCCTCAGACCTCAAAGGTCACTCAAAAAGAAAATAAAACATATTCAAGGAAATATGGCAAAATTCAAAAGCCTGCAAAAAAAATCATCAGAAGTGTCCTGAGATTGCGGATAAATCATTTAAAATTTGACTTATCAGGAGCAGTGGTTACAAGGAAAATTGAGTTCATGCCTGATTCTCTTGAGCTGCTGAGACTGTCACTGTATAAACTGAACACCACCTGCTGCATGTTCACTTCCTGCCGCATGCTCACTTCCTGCCCCATGCTCACTTCCTGAATGGACAGCCTCATTTACCGTTGGCTTTACATTTCCCTCTTTAGTACTTTCAAGGCCAAATTATTTTCTGCTTATCTTCGTTGCTATAATCGTGTGTTTTCATTAAAGGAAGGTATCTGAGTGGACTGGAAACATTTCTTTAGGTATATAGATTTGGATACAATTAGTGTGTCCCATATGCTCTCAGGGATGCCAGATGCTGATGGTGGATGCAGTCCGTGAACATAGTGCACACAATTACACGTGCACCCACCAGATGGCAACCTAAACAAAATGTGGGACAGAAGTGTCACACGAAGCTCCAGAGTTTGAAAAAGGAGGGGATGTCCCTACTGAACGCTTTAAATAAAGGTTAGAAAACAAAAATTATCTTAAATTTTCCATATAAATGACTGCTGCGTATGTCTTTTACTTCAATTTCGATAGCAGGACAGAACAGCAAAATATTTAAAGTTCTTCTAACTAACGTGGCTGTAGTTAGTATTTTGTAAAGTGGCTAGTAAAGGAATGTAGACAAAACACAGACTCACAAATGATGTGTTAAGAAGTTTGGGGGTGCAAACTATTAGGGCCATCAATGAGGGGATTGGGACAAATCTGAGAACTTTGACACGGAATACAGAGGCAATCAGAAATAGGAAGGACACAAATACAGATGTGTCACAATTGACAGGTGGGATATACTGAAGATAAAACAGCTGTGTACATCGAAAAAATTCACCAAGAGAGTAATGAGAGAGCCCACGGACTGGGAAAACATCTTTAGCAATGACACATCAGACAAAATCTACACTACTCTGCTAGCTTCCAAGAAGAAAAAAACCCCAAAAAACCACAACTGCCCACTGAGGAGATGGGCAAAGGACCTGAACAGAAGTTTCACAAGGGCCGAAATCCAAATGGCCAATAAACATATGAGAAAATGTTCCCAATCAATAGCCATAAGAGAAATGCAAATGAAAACAACAATGAGACACCACCTAACACCCTCAAAGATAGCCCAGTTCAAAAAACTAGAAAGTAACAAGTGTTGGAGGGGCTGTGGGGAGATAGGAACTCTCATCTACTGGTGGTGGACCTGTAGGTATGTACAACCACTATGGAAATCAATTTGGTGATACCTAAAACAGATGGAGATTGAGTTGCCATACGACCCAGCAACCCCCCTAGTGGGCATATACCCAGAAGAGGCAAGAAACAAACCATGGCCAGACATCTGTGCTCCAATGCTCATTGTGGCACAGGTCCCAACTACAAGGAGATGGAAAAACCCAAATTTCCATCAACAGATGAATGTATTAAAAAAAAACTGTGGTACATACATTTAACGGAGTACTATGCATCCCTAAAAAGCAGTGATGAGCGCATGAAGCACATCACCACCTGGGAAGAACTGGAGGAAATCATGCTAAGTGAAGTAAGCCAAGCACAAAAGGACAAGTACAACATGAGCCTAAAAAAAATGCAAAAGGGACATAGGGGAAAAAACCCTCCTGTATACATACATTCCTAGGGTGAGGTCCAGGTAGTATGACAAGGGCCAGACCAAATCCAGGGGCACATATGGTAGCAACTAAAAAGGAGGGGGGGGCAAAAAGAAAACAGAGAAATGGGTAGCTGGGGAATAGGGTACTAACCCACTCAAGGGGAGGGTATTGTTTATATCTCCACAGGGAAAGAGGGACCAGACCTCAACCCGGTGCTCCAAGATATAAATGCAATACACTGGCATGAAGCAGGGAACCAATAGAGAGGTATGAGGGGCTGACCCCAAGTCTAACTTTGTGGAAAGCCTCCCCCCCGCCAGAAGAATTTACTTCAGAGGACAGCACTGAAGCTACAGCTCAGGAAGAGGGACATGTCTGATCAGAGCACACGGGAGAAATGAAGGGGGAGGAAGAGAGAGTGGAGCACATGCTGGCCCACCAAGCTTTGAGGATGACATCATTGCTCAGAGCAGCCACTGCAGAGAGAGGACCATATGACCCACCCCACTACAAGACACACCATCCCTCACTGACCCACAGCCCTACGGGGGACAAAAATGGGGACAGAGTGCAGGAATTGTGCCAGATCTGACCCCACGACATCGATGTAAAATGCTAAGGGCGTGCAACAGAACAGCAAGGGGAGCAGAGCAAGGAAGTTCCCAGGGAATACCAAATATAGACTTTGGGGCCAGAGCGTGGCACCCCATCAAATTTGACCGGAAAACACTCCTAAAGGTCAACAAATAGACCTTGAACTATTTACAGGCTTTTCTTTTTCTTTTATTTTTGTCATTGTTTTTTTGTTGTTGTTGTTTTGTTTTCTTTTGCTGCTTTGTTTTGCTCTGTCTTGTTTTTGTGCATATTATTATCTCTGCAGATCTATCTATATAAGATAGGCAGGATAAACAAGCTGGAGGAGAAAACAACTGGACCTATGGTTCCGGTGGGACATGGTTGAGAGGGCGGTGGGGGAAAGGATGTGGGTGTTAACAAACCCAGGAACAAGGAACAACAAGTGAAACAAAATCGATGGCGAGGAGGGTGTAGGAGGCCCGGTAGGGTTTGATCAAGGGCAATGTAACAGAGAAAAATTACTGAAACCCAAATCAAAGCTGAGCATGATAGTGGGACATGAGGAAAGTAAAAGGAAATAGAGGAAAGAACTTGGAAGCAAAGGGCCTTTACAGAGGTCTAAATATAGGCATGTACCTAGGTAAATATATTTATATATGAGGATGGGGAAATAGAGCCATGTGCATATATTTATAGGTTTAGTATTAATTAGCAAGTGAATATTGGGCCTCTACTCAAGTACTCTCTCATTGCAAGAACAATTTGTTCTATTAAATTGGCATTCCATCATGCTCACCTTCCCAACACTATTGCTGAAGCCAAAACAGGTGCATAAGCAAATGTAGTGAAGAAAGCTGATGCTGTCCGGCTAGCAAAAGATATAGCGTCTGGGGTCTTAAAGGCTTGAAGGTAAACAAGCGGCCATCTAGCTGAGAAGCAACAAAGCCCACATGGAAGAAGCACACCAGCCTGTATGATTGTGAAGTGGTGATAAGATCAGGTATCAGGCATCAAAGAACAAAAAACCATGTCATTGTGAGTGAGGGGGAGTGAGAAGTGGGGACCCAAAACCCATCTGTAGGCAACCGGACATCTCCTTACAGAAGGGTCACGGGGAGAAGAGTCAGTCAAAGGATTCAATATAGTACCGAGGAAACATACAATTTTCCTCTAGTTCTTAATGCTTCCTCCCCCAACTATTATGATCTCAATTTTACCTTGAAAATCCGGGTAGACCAGAGGATGTACACTGGTACAGATAGGAACTGGAAACACAGGGAGTCCAGGACAGATAACCCCCTCAGAGCCAATAGTGAGAGTGGCAATACTAGGACAGGAAGGGGAAGGTGGTGTGGAAGGGGGGAACTGATCACAAGGATCTACATATAGCCTCCTCCCTGCGGGATGTAAAACAGAAAAGTGGGTGAAGGGAGACATCGGATGGTGTAAGACATGAAAATAATTACAGATTATCAAGGGTTCATGAGGGAGGGGTTAGGGAGGGAGGGAAAAATGAGGAGTTGATACCAAGGGCTCAATTAGAAAAAAATGTTTAGAGAATGCTGATGGCAACAAATGTACAAATGTACTCGATACAATGGATGCATGTATGGATTGTGATAAAAGTTGTATGAGCGCCCAATAAAATGATTTATAAAAAGTTTGGGGGTGGGTGAAAGGCCAAAGATAACTTATTATCCTAATCATTATAATTGCAGTCAGACTTACACATTTATATTTTCGTTATAAATGGGAGACAAGAATGTCAAAGATGTTTGGAAGTTATGTTTGCAAAGTAAACAGCATTCCCAGAACTCTGTACTAACTTTTTGCCCGACAATAAAATGAGCAACAGCAAAACCATGTTGATTTTTATAGGTTTTTACACAATGATGTCAGTGAATGTACGTACATACAGCCACCGAGCTGGGCTCCGTTCTCCGTGTTTTGCAGCACCGAACATCAGGACATGTTCTTGAAAATGTTTTTCTTCCAGTGGAAAGAGAAGGAAGGAAACACATCCTTTCCTGCGTGTCCACGCCTAGAGTTTTGTTGCGACCTCTTCGTTCATCAAGTGACATTGTCTCTGGGATGACCCTTACTCTGGTGTCTACTACTGAGTCTGGTCTCTATGGCGTTCGCCTGTAATTGACTATCTTTTTATTAAACAGCTACGTTGGCATATAATTCACATGTCGATTCCATAGTTCAACCATATTAAGAAGAGCAGTGCAATAACTGCCACAATCAATTTGAGAAGATTTTCTTCTTTCTTGTACTCACTGTTATTAGCTCCCTGTTTCCACCCAAAGTCCCCTGCTGTACTCCCAAGAGACCATTAATCCAGCGACCGTCTCTATAGAGTGTACTAATCTAGATTTCACACACAGAAAAGCATACAAGGAATACAACCCCAAACCCTAACAACCGTACAAGAGAGAAAAACCATCATTGAAAAGAAAGCAGAATTACGTTACAAGGATTAACATGTGACCTCCTCCCTGGGGACTGACGGCAGAAAAGTGGGTGAAGGGAGATGTCGGACAGGGCAAGATGTGATAAAATAATAATTTATAAATTATGAGGGAGGGGGAGGGAGGGGAAAAATGAGGAGCTGAAGCCAGGGGCTTAAGTGGAGAGCAAATGTTTTGAGAATGATGAGGGCAATGAAAGTACAAATGTGCCTTACACAATTGATGTATGTATGGTGATAAGAATTGTGTGAGCCCCTAATAAAATGATTAAAAAAAATAAAAGATAGCAGAAAATATTTTTAGAGAGATTTATGATTTATATTAGTCTTTTTTCACTTTGTCATTTATTTATTTATTAATCATTTTATTAGAGGCTCATATAACTCTTATTACAATCCCTGGATACGTCACTCGTGTAAAGCACATCTGTACATTCATTGCCCTCATCATTCTCAAAACATTTGTTCTCCACATAAACCCCTGGCATCAGCTCCTCATTTTTCCACCTCCCTCCCTGCTCCCCCCTCCCTCATGAACGCTTGATAATTTATAAATTATTATTTTGTCATATCTTGCCCTGTCAGATGTCTCCATTCACCCACTTTTCTGTTGTCCATCCCCCAGGGAGGAGGTCACATGTAGATCCTTGTAATTGGTTCCCTCTTTCCACCCACTCTCCCTCTGCCCTCCCAGTATTGCTCACACCACTGGTCCTGAAGGGATCATCCGCCCTGGATTCCCTGTGTTTCCAGTTCCTATCTGTACCAGTGTACATCCTCTGGTCTAGCCAGACTTGCAAGGTGGAATTCAGATCATGATAGTGATAGGGAGGTGGGGAGGAAGCATTTAGGAACTAGAGGAAAGCTGTATTCTTCATCGGTGCTACATCGCACCCTGACTGACTCATCTCCTCCCCTAGACCCCTCGAAAAAAGAAAATATTAAAACTAGAACAAATTAAAAATAGACCAAAAGAGAGATTAATTGGCTATCCTTTTGGAAGTGGTCAGCAAATACCATACATTAAATATTTCTAATTTTTAAATTCAACATTGAAAAATTATAATATAAGAAAATATTTTTGAGGCTAGAAAGATAGATTTGTGATATCAAATATCACAGTATTCTTCAGAATAGTTTTAAATTAAACTCAATACAATCAGAATACCTTTCTAATGCATATCAAACTTTATGCTAGGTAATGTGGAAGAGTGGACAAAGATTCAAAAACCAAATAAAACATAAAAACTCTCCTAAGAATTTACACACTATTGTGGGACAAGTACAGATCAAACTCAGAGCTAAATAGAGTGACAAGTAAGTGACTTGGAAGGGTGAGCCAATATTAAGAAATTGTTACCCTTTGGGCATTGGATAAGCAAAAATACCAAATTGACTCATATTCATTGAGTCAATTCAGACATAAAGGATTTTGGAGGCCGTAAAGCTTCATGAAAGCAGGCAGTTTCATCTTTCTCCTTTGGAGTGGCTGGTAGGTTTGAACTGCTGACCTTGGGGTTAGTGGTCCAATGCTGACTTGATAGCAACACCAGGGCTTCTTTTTAGGGATCAATTTATATGCACTAAATAGTTTGCGTACACTATCTTATTCAATAGGGCCCAATACACCAACAAAACAATGGTGTGTTATCATTATCTGTTTTAAATCTAATGATATAAAAGTTCAGTGAGATTATGGTTTGTAGGCTCAGGATTGTCCTAGATTTTTAAGAACAACATGGTAACTTTCCATATCAGACTTCATGTTGGAATAATGGTTTACTACTTGTTGGCAGCCCCTGCTCTGTCGACTCTGACACAAAGCAATGTCATGTGACAGTAGATTTATCTCAGAGGGTTTCCTGTGCTGGAGTCTTTATGAGAGTAGACTGCCAGGTCTTTTCTTCCAAGAAGTTGCTGGTGGGTTTGAACCCGCAAACATTCCGTGAGCAGCTGAGTGCTAAACCATCGCACCACCAGGGCTCCTTTTATATCTAGCATAGAGAAATAAACAAACAACCAACACAGCGCATTGGAAAAATCTGCTGCACAAGACCACTTTCAATTGTTCAAGAGCACAGGTGCAGCCTGGAGGACCAAGGCACAAGCCTGTTCTTTTGAGCCACCTCATATGCATGTGAACGTTGGAAAACGAATAGGATGGCAAAGAATTGATAATTTGAATTCTAACATTGGTGAAGAGCATTAAAAGTACTACAGTCTGCCAGAACCACAAACAAATCTGTCTTGTTGAAGTTCAGCCAGAATGCTTCTAAGAAGTGAGGATGGCAAGACTTCTCGTGTTTTGTAGACATGCTACTAGGAGAGAGCAGTCCGTGGAAAAGGACATCATCCTTGAAACAAGCAGAGTCATGAAAAAGCAGAAGCAGCTCAGTGAATGGGTTGCCACAGTGACTGCAACATGCACTCAATCATAACGGAGCTTGTCAGGAGGACACAGGACTGGGCAGTACTTTGTCCGGTTCTATAAAGGGATCCTTTAAGTCAGAGTTGACTTGATGGACCTAACAACAATAATGTTTTATTTGATAAAAGGCAACAAAATTCCTCTTTCTCCAGAGTCCTTGACAAAAATGACCGTGATTCTTAAATAATATTCCCACTGTCTTTCAACTGATCAAGGAGGATGAGGTACACCTAGGCACTTATTCCAGAATGGATTACCTTAGAACACTTCTGTCTCTTTAAGTGCCCTTCCCCCCGAGTGCTTAATTTATTGTAACCATTTTATGTAATATGCTTAGAAATTAATACTTAATAATGGCAAAATATTATGATTACCAGACAAATCACGATAGAAATTCCGGTGGGTAATAAACAACATATTTTATAAACTATAGTAAGACTAAGGTGCACATGACTTAAACCATGGTTTGAGTACATGCAAAAGCTGGACAATGAATAAGGAAGATTAAAGAAGAACGATCTTGATGTACAATGAAGGAGCTCTATCTTGAAGCACAATGCTGTCTGAGATACGATAATATCCACAATGTCTACAAACAACACCAGCTAATAAAGACTATTATTAAATGTTATGCACTAATAATGCCAAAGATTAAGGAACTGATGAATTTTATCCACTTCTGTAGTCTGAAACTGATCAGACATGCAACCAAGATGCACTGGTAATTCCTCGTGATAGGAATGTGAAAGTTGCAAACAACGAAGGATATTGAAGAATATGGTCTTGGTGATGAGAAAGATGATGGAGACCACCTGATAGTTTTGTAAGACCTACAATCTACTCATAGGGAATATCCTTTTTCGACAACATAAATACTGACTATACACATGAACCCACCAGATTGATACACAGAAATCAAATAGACTACACTTGTGCAAAGAAGTCAATAGAGATGCCCGATATCCATCAGAACGCAGCCAAGAGTGGACGGTGCACTTTCAAGATGAAGCTCAAGAAAATTAACAAATGCACAGAACCCAAAGTACAATAGAGCGGATGCAACCTAAAATCACCCGCCTTTAGAGACATCTCAAGAATGAATTTGATGCACTCAGTACTAATGACTGAAGATCAGATTAGGTGTGAAATGACATCAAGGGCATCATCTATGCAGAAGTAAAGGAAAAAGGAGACAGAAAAGGAACATAAGCACAAAGGAATATGTGAGAAGAGGCCGAGGACTGATTAGAATACAGAGAAGCTAACGTGGAAGGAGAAAATGACTAAGAGCTGAACTGAAGACGCCAAAGGGAGCTCGGAAAGATCAACTAAGAAATGTGCCCAGATGGGGAGTCGGGATAAAGGGAAGAACATGACTGGCATTTCCAAAACTGAAAGAACTAAAGGAAACACTCCAGCCTTGTTGTCCTGCTGAAGGATCCTACGGACAGAATGTTGAGGGCTGTAGGCGTCGTCAAAGGAAGGTGGAAGGAATACACCGTTTCTATACAGTAAAGAATTGGTCGACATCTAGAAATTTTCTAAAACTATCACCAATAACACACGCAAGCAAAATTTTGGGGGAAGATGATTCAAATATGGTTGCAGCAGTACGCCAAGAAGGAACTGCAGGGAATCCAAGCCAGATTCAGGAAAGGCTGTGGGATGAGTGATGTCATTGCTGATATCAGATGGATCTTGATTGAAAGCAGAAAATACCAGGAATATACTTATCAGTGCTTTATTGGCTTTGCTCAGGCGTTTACCTGTGTGAATCAAAGTACCTTGGTTCCAAACAACGAGAATCCCAGAACACTTAACTATGCTCATAAGGAACCCGTACACAGACCAAGTGGCAGAGTTTTGAACAGAACAAGAGTACACTGCATGATTGAGATCAGGAAAGATGTGTGTCAATTATAGCCTTCTATTACACTTCTTTAATCCATATAGCAACTATAATCTGAGGAGTTGGAACATATGAACAACAATGGGGCCCTAAGATTTTAGAAAAACTGATTAACAACCATGATTGCTGGAAGGAAAGAAGACTTGGAGGTTTCATTGTGAATTACACCTTAACCTACGAAAACAAAGTCCATGACAACTGTCCAGCATCACGAACAGCAGAGATAGTATTAATGTTTTCCAGGATTTAGCTACACTTGGATCCATCACCACAAGGCTCATGAAAGTGGCGGTGAAGAAATCAAACAAGATATTTCTTTTCCTCTGCTGCTAAAGACCTTTGTAATGCCTTCAGAAACAAAGATAATCACCTAGACAATGAAGGTGCACCTGACCCCAACATGGTGTTCTCACTTGCCTCCCAGTGGGAAAGGTTGGACAACACATATGACTGACCAAAGAAGAACTGATGCATTTGAATTTCAATGTTGGAGAAGAATATTGAATATACCATGGATTGCCAGAATAAGGAACAAATGTCTCATATATTCTGGACGTGGCTTCAGGGCACAACATTTGGTGAAGTAGAGGGTCAGTGAAATAGAGGAAGAAGCGCTGTGAGATGGACTGCCTCACTGGCTGCCTCAATGAGCTCTAAGACAGCAATGATGGTAAGGATGGCACAGCACTGGGAGCATCTTGCTCTAGTGTATGTACTGCGGACACACGCCACAGCACCTAGCAACAGTAACCAAATTCATTAAATAAATTAATATAATTACTAAAAACTTATGAACATTAAAAACATGTATTGTTCAGGGATGATTAAATTGCTATGAGATGGCCATTCTCATAATCTCTGGGTAGAAGCATAAACTGTAAATTCTTTTCTGAAAATCAGGTGGCTTATTATTCATTGCTTTGATCAGTAATTTTGCATTTTGCAGGTTACCTAGGAAGAAATCATTATAGAAGCAGTTTGAATTTTTAACACGCAAATGTTAAGTGCCAGAATGTTTATAAGGGTATATAATCAAAATGGCCTACCCATTGAAAAATAAGACAATGTTTAAATACATATGGTTTATTAAAATGGTAAAACATTATGTAATTACTAAAATAAATATTCAAAGAATATCACCAATTCTTGGATCATGCTCGGGAAATTGCTTTAAAGAGGTAGTGTAATGGAGTAGTTTAATGGGAATATTTCTGGAATAAATCGGCCTTTCAAAGTTTGCTTAGCAACACTGGGCTAGTAAATTCACCTCTATGGCTCAGTTTCCTCACCAGAGAAACAGGGCTAACAATGACACCAGAAGATATTAAAAAAATTAAATCATTAACAAAATTAAATAAATATATACATATATGAGATAGTTAAGGTTTATTGTACCAACCGGGGCGATAAACACATGTGGGATTAACTGAAGGGCGGAGAGATAAATGGCTCTGTGAGCCTCGCCTTTCTAGTTCTCAGGTCTCTTGCTCTCTGATAGTCAGACCAGGGTGCCTTAGCCAGTTCCCTGCATCAGATGGCCAGGCTCACTTCCTGTGAGACATCACTGAGAAGCCACATGGACCTACCCTGATGCAGCCCTGGGTGCTGGAGCAACCGGGTGGGGACCCCTGCCAGAGCCGAGATGCTTACACGCTCACTGACTCAGCTTTCTTCCTGCACTCGGCGTCATGGCATGTGTTTTGTGAGATCGAGGAAGACTTTGTAGATTAGGTTGAACATATGGGCTGATGTTGGATTTATGGGCTTAAGACAGCACTGGGTTGGGATGCTTTCTTAATGAACACTTACCTTTATATAAAACTCTCTCTTAAACATACAACTTTCTGTGGGTTTTTTTCCCTAATTTACCCAGACTAACACAATATAAGTCATAATCATAGGGTATGGCATATATGGTTACTATTGTTAAAAGATTCATGTTGAGTATATTTGGATGGTGATAATATAACTTAAAATATTTCTTTCTTTATAGCCACATGCAAATTTCACATTTCTATCACATTAACTTTAAAATAGGTATGGGTAAACACAAAGTTGGTTACACATTATAGATCATTTGGGCATATTAGGAAGCTTTCTGATAGATTTAGAGAATTTACCAATAGTTCAAAGTGGATTTTGAATTTTACCACGTTCCTGATGATAGCAAGTGAGATTTACACCTGTTTTTCTCCTTAATAGATGAAAGAGCTAATCTTATGTGTCAATGTGGCTAGGTTAATGATTCTCAGTGGTTTGGCACACACTACTTGGGTAATTAACACACCTCAGAAACGCATTTATATTATTTATCTGTGCAACTTTCTCAGCTTGGTTTCACATTTTCTTGAACCTAGATCCCCCTCCTCTGGTAATATAAGTTTTTAAAATCTCATATGTATAACTCTTAGACAGTCCCTTGAGTCTAGTCGGTGCATGCATAAGTGTTGCTGCTGTTACTAATTTTGTCTATGATAAAACACCCCATTATTCCTACTTGGCTTCTAGGTGCTTTCTCCATGTTGCTAGGGCCACCAAAGAGCGATGTATTTGTTGACAGTAAAAATCATCAGTCCCAGATTGTTTTTCTCCGATTGTGATTTTGATTACTGCTCCCCTCTCTCTGTTTTCGTACCTTGCTTGGAAATGTTCCTGTTTGGGCCTCTATCTCTACTATTGTTTCCTTTAACTGCTCACCTTTATTCCCCCCTGTCCATCAAGAAATCATTTCACGTTCGCTCTCTGTACAGCTGACTGGCTTTTTCTGTGTGGATTCTCCTGTCTTTCTTGTCACCGGCTGTGGCCACTCAGCTGTGTTGGCACTATACTCTGTTTTCGCCATACGGCTTTTAATGTCAAAGCATCTTCTGTCTCCTATTGAGATGCCAATGTATTTTCTAAGGTCTTGTGTCCCATAGCTAATCATTTTTAAATCTATTACCTTCTTCTGAGTACATTTTCCATATATATATAAACTGTTTTCAAAGGTTTGTTTGTAAATCCCAATTTGGTGTTGGTGAACATGTAAAGTTCTCTGGGTCTTTCGTTTACCTTGATCTTGTTCCATGTGGGAGTTGGTCAACTCTTCTTATCTGTTGCGGCAGGTTAAATGATGCCTTTCTCTTAAGGCAAAAGCCAGGTCCTACCAGGTGTTTAATCAATTGAGATGGACCTTGCATCCACCACTGTTGCTAACTCTCTACTCGATGAAGAAGTAAATGAACATCTTAGAATTCTCAGAATTCAGAGCTGTTTAGGTGTTTTCAACTAGCACTTGGTTTATTGTGACTATTCGTGCCAAATTACAGTTAAGCCACCTACCCTTTATTAGGCTCCCTGTTTATAGTTATGTGCAGCTACAAAATTGGTACCAATTATGCTTTGGCAACCCTTTCAGAAATCTGCACATGCAAAGCCGTGGATGGCTGCTGGCCCCTTCCCCTGCATTACCTTAGGCTTTGAGGGAAAGGGTAGGAGGTAGGGTCAGAATTCATTTCATGTCCTGTATCAAATGAATTTTTGATTAAGACCATGAACTTCAGATTTAGTCTGCATCTTTCAGAATCCTGATTCTCGGTGCCCATTTCTTCGTCAACAAATGAGGGAAATAATCTTACCGAAGACCCTGAAATGAGGCCACACAAAAAACCCCGTCTGTAAAAATGTGGCACATGCATGATGCCAAGTAAATGTTTGCTGTTATCGTTATTTACTGTGCAGAGTTTGGGATTCTCAAGTCAGCGTCACCTATCCGAGCACTGGTTGGATGTCTTCACTGATTCGGTTGTGAGTTTTCACCCTTGCCTTGTATCACCGGTTCAATAGGAAGCAGATAGAGATGATTTTGATCAAGACAACCCGAGTGTATTTACAATAGAAACCTGTATCCTTTCACCCATCTTCTACCTAAGGCGTGGAGGGATGCCGGCTTTTATGGGACTAAAAACAAGAGCAGCAAGAAATCAAGCCCAAACAAGCAAAAAGCCCTCACGTAGAGACAAATGGTGCTGGTGAGCCCTGACCATGTAGTGGCTTCTGCTGTCATTTGTTTCAGCTTTGTGTTACGTCCCGAATTCCCACGAGATGATTTGAGTGAATGATGCCACTCCTGACAGTGTTCAAAGAGCTACAAACATTATCAGAACAATTGCTGGACGTTCAGCAGAAGCAGAAAAGGGCTTTTCAAAGATGGACAGAGTATGTTCAGAGAAGAGAACGTACCTGTGCCTAATATATCCAATATAATCAGCCAATTAGACACAAATTAGGTGGCTTGCTGTAATTTGGCATGAATAGTCACAATAAGCAAACTGCTGTTTGGAAACACCTCTGTATTCTGAGAATTCTAAATGTTCATTTACCCCATCAACGAGTAGAGAATTAGCAACAGTGGTGGACACAAGCCAATCCCTCTAACGGGGTGGGATCCCACTCCTACAGTGAGTGAGAAGATGGCCCCGGATAACTCACTCAGCCGACGATGCTGGGTAAAAGCAAAGAACGTTGCAAGTGAAGACTCTGAAGTAGTATATGGAAATATCTCCCAAAATAGTTTTTTAATTTTTGGTCAGGTTTTATTTAATATTTTAAAGCTTTTAACATAATATAGCTTTGTACATCCCTTATCTTGTTATTTAAGTATTAAGTAAACTACCTTTCAGTGTAGATATATTTAAGATGGTCATTAGGGCAGTAGGTCATTTGTTAAATTATTTGAATCCCACTGCTGGCTTTATGAATGCTTTTTTGGTTTTGTTTTGCTACGTTTTTTCTCTCCTTTTATTAAATCTTTTAACATTATTTTTGTCTCTGTCATTGTTGTTTTGCCTACCTACATAAGATAGGCATGGGAAGCATGTCCGAGGAGAAAGCAACGGGACCAGTGGTTCCAGAGCGACCTGGGGGGAGGGGAAGGCAAGGGAAAGGAGCGGTGAGCAGACAACACCATAGACAGGGGACAAGTAGGGAAGTAAATGCAAAAACCAGGAGGATGTAGAGATCCCAGTAGTGTTGGAACAATAGCAATCTAGCTGAAAGGAACTACTAAGAGACAGAAGAAAGGCGAGAATCATGGTGGCGCAGGAGGAAGGTACAGGAAACAGGAAAGATATAAAAAAGGAAAAAAAGCAAAGCTATGGATAGTGGTATAAACATAGGTGTGCACTTATGTAAATATATTAATTCATAAAATAGAAGTATTACCTATGCACATATATTTATATGGCAATAAAAAAAGCCCTCCCTCAACTCAAGAACACTTTGTTCTCACAATCTGGCATTCTGTGATGCTCACCTCCTGACAAGATTGCTGACAACAAAATGGGTGCATAAGAAAATGTGGTGAAGAAAGCTGATGGTGCCCGGTTACCAAAAGATATAGCATCTGGGGTCTTAGAGGCTTGAAGTTAAGTAAGTGGTCATCTAGCAGAGAAGCAATAGGCTCACAAGGAAGAAGCACATCAGCCTGTGTGATCATGAGGTGTTGACGGAATCAGGTAACGGGCATGAGAAGACCCCAAACAACAACCATGAAAACATATTGTTGAGAATGAAGGGGCTCAGAACAGAGACCCAAAGCCCATCTGTAAACAACTGGACATCCCGTCACAGAGGGTCACAAGGAAGGGATGAGTCAACCAGGGTGCAGTACAGCACCCATGAAACACAATATTCCTCTGGTTCTTTGAGGCTTCCTCACCCAACACTATCATGACCCCAGTCCTGCCTTTCAGTTCTAGCTAGACCAGAGCATGGACACTGGTACAGGAAAGAGTTCACGACACATGGACTCCAGGCCAGATCAATCTCTCTAAAACAGAAATGGGAGTAGTGATACCGGGAGGGTGGGGGGAAGGTGGGGGAAGGAGGGGAGGAAAGGGGAACTGATTGCAGTAATGATGTATAACCACCCCCCTCCCTCAGGGGGATGAACAACAGAAACATGGGTGAAGGGAAACAGCAGTCAGTGTAAGATATGAAAACAATAATTTATAATTTAAAGAGGGATCACAGCGTTGGGAGGGGGAATGAGAGAGGGGAAAAAGAGGAGCTGATACCAAGGGCTCAAATAGGAAGTAAGTGTTTAGAAAATGTTGGTGGCAACATATGTACAAATAGGCTTAATACAATTGATGTATAGAATGTTATAAGAGCTGTAAGAGCCCCCAGTAAAATGATTTACAAAATCCCCCAAAGTATAATGAGTTTTAGGAAATGAAAGAATAAATGTTAAAGACCAGTGTGTTCAGTTTGAACAGTAGTTCTGGGGTAGGAAATATGTGCTATATGTTCTATAGGGCAGAAATATGTGATATATTCTATATCTTCTTTATAGATTAATATAATAGAAATTATTTTCCCCCAAGGATCTCATACATTTATTGCAATAAATTTCACCCTTAGTCTTGAAACAACAAACAATCACAGGAATGGCAGGGATAGGAAGCTGGGACAAGGGCTTTAAGCTCTTCTTTGGCTCTCAGTTGCTCAGGTGGGTTTGGGGGATGGGGACTGAGGCAACTTCCTTCTGGGAGAAAGAGCTGCAGCTTAGGGCTCTCTCAGCTTTGAGGAAAGGCTCCTCCCAGGGAGGGCTCAGCCAGGCCCAGGGAGCCTCTGGCCTTAAGAGGAAGCCCAGGGGCATGTCAAGTGGACAGAGAGAGGCAGAGCCACACAGCTAGAAATTATTTCATAGTAACATATTTTTGATATATGCATATATTCTACATATGCAGATTCAACCATCTTTGGACAGAAATATGCAGGTTTATTTTTAAAGCAAAAGCAATTAAGTGGTGAAAGTAACCTCTCAAAAGCTAAGAGTGAACATAAATGCTATTTAGAAAGTATTTACATCGTGCTCAGTCTTATAATTAACCTAGAGATGATTTAAATATATGGGAGGATGTGTGTAGGCTATTTACACACACTGCCTTTTTATAAAAGGGCCTGTAGCACAGCTTGGAAAATACTGTCACCCTTGGGGGTCCTGGACCCAATCCCGGAGATGCCTGCTCTATGTGCAAGTGGGACACTACTAATTGCCTTATTTAGAAGATGTAGGAAATCAAAGTGAATTCTTGAGCCTTTAAAATATTTGCATTTCTTTCGCACATTTTATGAATTCACTCTGCTTTCACTCTCGAAGGAAACTTTAAAAAATATTAAAAGTTTGCCATTTCAAAACTTCATTGCTCTGTATTAGGGAACTTTTAAGAAGGAAAGTATTGTGCACAGGGAAATATATGGAATTAGAAAGGAGTGTGCACTGCCAATAATTTCTCCAGGGGAAGAAAAAGGTGGTCTACTAACTTCAACTGGTCAGTTTGTGATCCCCAAAGGAGATCTCTTTGTTACGCGAGTGAGCGAGCGCTTCACCTCAACGATTAGATTGCTGATTAGATGTGAAACACACACAATGAGCGCTCTTGCCTTCTGAAGGTAAGGTACTATAACAGTTTCATTTTCTATCATGGGAAAAAAACTAGCTGAACTTTACTAAAGAAACTGCTTAATAATGGGCTTTGTCTATGTATTATTTAACAGCAACTTAGGGGAAATAAACATAATGTTCAGGACTGGTTAAAAACACAAAACTCATTGCGATCACTGTGGTTCCGAATCTGAGTGACCCTGTGGGACCAAGCCGAACTTCCTTGCAGGGTTTGAGGCCGCCGTCTTCACAGAGGCAGAAGGCCACATCTTCATCCTGTGGCGTGCCTGGTGGGGCCCAATGGCTGACCTTTGGACTGGCCACTAAATGCTTGATTACTGTGCCCGATGGTTAGTTTATTGTGCCTGCCTGGCTGATAAACACAAGTGGGATAAATTGAAGGGCGGAGAGATAAATGGCTCGGTGAGCCTCTCCTTTCTTGTCTCTCGCTCTTTGATCATCGGACCAGTGTGCGGCTGCCTTGCTTGTTCTGTGCCTCAATTTATAGGATACACTGCCTGTGGGACACCTAGCTGGTGGACTGTGTCGCCATAAGTTGAGGTCCCTTTAAGACCACACGATTGGAATTTACATCTCTTGAGCTGGGGACTGACTGTTGGTGACCTGGCTGACAGTTGGTGACCTGCCTTGCTGTTTGCTGCTTGTGCTGGGATAGCCTGGATCTCTCTACAGAGGACTACCTGGAGGCTCTCAAGAGTTGAAGGACTGCCAGTGTCTCACAAATCTCTCACGGGAGTGAGTTGCACTGAGCCATTTGTACTGCTTTATAATTTAACTGTTCATTTCTTGTATTATATATCTATTTGTATATAATTTAACAGTTCATTTCTTGCGTTATATTATCTATCTATCTTTATAAATATATATATAATTATCAGCAATCTAGTTTTATCTCTCTAGAGAACCCTGTATAACACATTGTGCTATCAGGGCATCTTAAAAAATAGATAGATGGATATCTATAATGGCTAAAATTTTATCCAACATGATAAACACTTTGTGTGGGGGCTTGTGGGGGGTATCAAATAACTGACCTGCAAAGGGAAGTTTCTGAGTTTCCCCTACAGTGGTTATAGGCAAATATGATAGTCCAGGAGTGAAAGTCTGGTTTATGTCAACTTGGCTGGGGGAGGATTCTCCCATGATATCTAACATAGTGTGACCAGCTCCAGAATGGGGTCCTCTGTGAAGCAGCCAAACTGTTGTGAGAAGAGCAGGCTCATCTAACACCTCTGTAGTCTGATCTCAGCCTTGATACAGTGGAAGACGGTTTCATGGAGGACGTGGCTGGCTCTCAGTACAGACTGAAACTCTGAGGAAGAAGCTCCCTTCTGCTCCATCAGGATCCTGCGTCTGGTTCCTGGGCTCCAGTTATATTGCCTGCAGATCCCAGGAGCCATCAGTGGCCTGCCAACCTGCTGACCTTGAATTCATTTAGCTCGCATCTACTGGCCTGTGGTCTTCTTGCTCCATCGTCCTGCTTCCTGTCAGCTCCCGGAGCTGTTTGAATCAGGAGAAGCCACCAGCTTATGTCTAACCCATGGACATGATCTAGACTGGATTTACCCACTTCTATATCAGTGTGAGTCATTCCTTAATCTACATCTCTGTCTATATACGTACAGGCGTCACTGGCTTTGCTTCTCTGCAGAACCCAGCCTAACACCCTGAGTAACAGGACCCTAAGTGTGGACCGCACTGTCCCAGGTTGAATACAGGTAGTTCGCCCTTTAAAGCCAATTCCATGATTTAAAGTCAAGAAAGATGTGCATCAGCATCACCTCCTCTCACATAGTTATTTAATCTGTAGGCTGATCAAATAATCAGAGAAGCTGGATTATATGAAGAATATAGTGTCAAGATTGGAGAAAGGTTTATGAACAACGTACAAATATGCTGATGACACAACCTTGCTTGCTAAAAGTGAGGAGGGCTAGAAGCACTTGATGAAAATGAAAGATTGCAGCCTGTAGTATGGATGGCAACTCACTGTGAAGAAAACCAACACCTTCGCAACTGGCCAACGGGTTAACACGGTTAATGGAGAACAAGATTGAAGTTGTCAATTATTTCACCTTGCGTGCATCTAAAATTAATGCTCATGGAGCCAGAAGTCAATTGACACATTGCATGGGGTCAATCTGCTAGACAAGACCTCTTCTGAAGTGTTGAAATGCAAGGATGTTACTCTGAGGACTAACGTGTGCCTGCGCCAATTCATGGTATGATGTAATCACCTCACATGCATGGGAAATGGGGCTCTGAATAACAAGACGGAAGAAGAATGGATGCATTTGAATTACAACACTGGTGAAAAACATTGGAAAGTGCATCGGCCTGATCAGCCTCGTAAGAAGTAGAGCTAGACCTCGTAGAGGCCAGCGTGGTGAGGCGTCATCTTGGGTACTTTAGCCATGCTGTCAGGAGAGACCGGTCCCTGGAGAAGGACATGGTGTTTGGTGAAGTAGAGGGGCCGTGAAAAAGAGCAAGGCCTTCCACAGGATGCACTGACACCGTCACTGCCACAAAGGGCTCGACCATAACAACTGAGGGATGGCACAAGGCCAGGCAGGGTGTCCTTTGGATAGACGCAGGGTCACAAGTAGAAACCGACTGGACGGCACCTAACAACAACAAATGGCAAACATCTCCTACATTCAATGTGTAGGCTTGGGCTTGGCAGGGTGCACAGTTCAAACCAGCCATGCAGGCCTTTACTTAATAAAGCCACAATGTTTGTGAGCTCCTGAAACAAACAAACAAACAAACAAACAAACACACAAACAAACAATACTCATGCCAGGCTGAACATTTTCTAATTAAATTTTGGTCCATTTTTCTTTTGGTCTTGAAGAAATAGAGGTGGATATAAAAACTAATCTAGATTCTTTTAAAACATATCTCTTCTGCTACATTTTGGGAATGCCGAGAGTCTGGTACTTCAGCGAGACTGCTATAGGCAATTAAGATCCAATTTCTTCCCTGCTGATGGTTAATCAGGGTCACCTCTATACTTACAATAGATTCAAAACCAATTAATAGCCACTTTTTCAGGCACACAACTCAAAGCTTCTTCCAAAACTGAGTTGGTTCTTTCAAGGATTGGTCAAACCCCGCAAACCTGTTCCCATTTGGGGGAAGAGAAATCATTTTATAGTTAAAAGAAACCACCGCTTATTTGCATGAAGTCATCCTTTTTAATATGTATAATGTTGTGCGTGGCATGTGTGCACTAGATTATATTCTAGATATGCTAATCTTCACAATAGGGCTGGAAAACTTGAAGCCTACATTAACAATTTGACGTGTTTTTGCATAACAGGAGGCAATCGATGTATGCTGGACTTAGTAAAAAGCAGAGAAGTCCTCTCACCAAGTTAAAACTAAGCAATTAAAATTGTTGTCTCTGCCTTAATTAGAAATATCACATGTCTGGTACTTGGATAAATCAAAATGTGGATATTTTAAAATTGCCTGAAAGTACTCAGCTTGGAACTGCAGGACAGATGTAATAAGAACGGTCATTTATCATAGCAAAACAAGGGAGGGGTGCGGAGCTGATAGTTCGAGATTTCAACCTGTGTGTCCACTAATATCTCAGATGCTAAAAAAGGATGGAAAAAGCCCCCCCCCCAAAAAAAACAACCAGCTAAACCCACCGTCACGGAATCTACTCCCACACACAGTAACCCCATAGGAGGCAGACTAAAACTAGGGGTTCTGAAGCTGCCAATCCTTTGGAAGCCCACAGCCTCAGTCTGTGTCCCCCCAGAGCCCACTGGGGGGTAACCACTGCACCACCAGAGCTCCCTAAACAGGAGAGCAAAAACAGAGAGAAGTTAGGGACCTGCCGGCATCTGGGCTGCCACGGACAGCTAAGACTACAGAAAGGGCCCAAAAGAAGCTCCGTAAGGCTATCCCATTTAGAGCACATATTGAAACTGAAGAAACACCCGCTTCGATCGCCATTGCTGGTCCTTCACATTTCAACCAAAGCATACATTTGTATAGTCCGTTCCCTTAGACTGGAGCTCCGGGTAGCATGGTGGCTATGTGTTGGGTTGCTACACATAAGGTCCACAGTTTGAAATCACCCGCCGCTCCCTGAGAGAAAGATGAGGCTTTCTATTTTCATAGTGTCACTTTGTACATCCCCCAGCCAAGTGGGGCAGTTTTACCCTGTCCTATGGGGTCCCCAGGGGTTGGAGCGGATGGGCCTTTCACCATGCCTATCGGTCTGACCTCTCTGACAAGCATCAATTCTTGCTCAGTGTGTCTTCTTCACTGACCAACTTTCACACGCACGTAAAGCAACAGAAAACACAATGCTTTGGCCAGGTGCACGTGACATATATTGCACGGCATCATATATAAATGGCGCACACCCTCAATTGCCTGGCACTGCTGTAACAGAAATCTTGAAAGTAAGTGGCTCTAACACTTTCTTTCCTCAGTGGTTGGGAGGTAGCCAGCCTGGACGAAGGGCATTGGCTCTAGGAAAGGCCTTCTTTCTCTTTGGGCTCTGGGGGAGGGAAGGTCTTTGTCTCTTGGCTTCTGTTCCCCGGTTCCTTCAAGATCTCCACGTGGCTTGCCATCTGTCTTCTCCTGTCTCTGCTGCCTTCGTGTAGTCCTTTAAGATCTTGTAAGAGATTGACTCAAAACACAGGCTACCCTCATTTGGTTTCATTGACATAACAAATACAATTCATTCCCTAAATCAGATTATAATCAAAGTCATAGAGGCCAGAGTTTACACCACCTACTCTGGGTGCCGCTTAGGGCTCCCTGTTCATCTGGTGCTTGACAAGGCAGAGGTAGTATGCGACATATCACTGCACTGCTGAACACACAACCCTTGGGCACAGCTCAGAGACTTTAGACGTCCTATATGATATAGGCATGACAGAGATTTCCTCATTGTGCTTTACTGAACAACAGTGCTAAACATAAATTTCCAGAAACATACTTTAAATTTTAACTTGATGTGATATCAGATTTGGACCTCAAACTTGGAGTTGATATTAGGGCAGTATAAGGCAGAAAAAGTTAATATATTTTTTAAAAAATCAAAAGTAAACCATTTGCATTTATGACATTTTCAAGCACAGGTTTTAGCAGCTTCAAATTTCTCTGACCGGGAAAGGGAGACTTAAAGGTCTCAGTTTATTGTAGAATTCAATGGTTGGCTTAAGCAATGTTTAAAGAGCCTTGGGCAAGAGAGCTTCATTGCTTGCCAGAGAAAAGCACACTGCACATTAGATTTGAGACAATTTTTTTCTGACTCATTCAGCTGTACGTGAAAATGTCACAGAGGATATGGGGACAGGACATTATGGCACAAGTCCTGGACTTTGGTCGTACAAAAATCATGAATCAGGAGAAAGGGACTTGGTTCTGGACCTCATCCTGGTCCCTAATGAAAACTATTTAGGGAAATGGAAAAGGAAGATGGGCGATACCAGGAGGGTGGAAGGAGGGTGGGTGGAAACGGGGAACCGATTACAAGGTTCTACATAAAATCTCCTCCCTGGGGGACGGACAACAGAAAGTGGATGAAGGGAGACGTCAGACAGTGTGAGATATGACAAAATAGTAATTTATAAATAATCCAGGGTTCATGAGGGAGGGGTGATCGGGGAGGGAGGGGAAAATGAGGAGATGATGCCAAGGGCTTAAGTGGAGAGCAAATGTTTTGAGAATGATGAGGGCAATGAATGTACAAATGTGCTTTACACAATTGACGTATGTATGGATTGTGATAAGAGTTGTATGAGCCCCCAATAAAATGATTTAAAAAAAACGTGGGATTCAGAATTAAAGTGAAGCTCTCTTCCTTGCTCATTACAGGAATTCAGGTTAAGTGACAGAAACCTCTCAAGTTTCCATGTTTCAATGGTAGACTAGGAGAAATAACGGCTACTTCCAAGCGTTGGTATAAGATAATGAGAAATAGCAGGTGAGAAGTGTTCAGCTCGGTGCCTAGATATGTCAGTGTTCAGGAAATATTAGTGTCTTTTACTGTTTTAGGAGCCCTGGTGACATAGTAGTTAAGTATTGGGCTGCTAACCTCAAGGTCAGCAGTTCATAACCACCAGTTGCTCCGTGGGAGATTGACGAGGGTCTCAATTCCCGTAATGAGTAAAGAGTTATAGTGAGAAGCCCACAGAGGCAGCTCTACCCTGTCCAATGAGCCAGAACTGAGTGAATGACAGCTTTTGTTTTGGTTTCTGGTGATAGTTTATACCCGTGGGAAATCAGGATATTAAACTACTTCATTGCTAGATGATTGTACGGCGCCTTCTAGCTCTAAAACACTGTTATCCTTAGAGGCGCAGATTGTACTGAGCATCTTTAGAAGTGTTTAAAAGCTGCAGCATTCTGATGAATGTTCATTTTTCCTTGTTAGGTTTAATTTCCCCCCTAGCCTCTTGGACAAGGGCACTTAATTCATTAATTTCGGGAAGCTCTTCTTTTATAATGTATGTGCTGAGCCCTACAATTAAACATTGTTTTGAGTTGGGTGATGGTTTACAGATATGATCAGTGTTACAGTCAACAAGTCATAGACATTTTTGTTTTAACCCATCCGTTGCAACCCCCTCAATGAACATCACGTACCCCACTTCTTCTCTGTTTCCCGTATCCCAGTCCCACTTCGTCCTTAACCCAGTGTGTCCTTGGGTAAACGCTGCCCTTTTGTCTGACACGGTTCATTTCTCTAGCACAGATTTGAGTTCAGTTCTAGACCTGTAGGTAACTAAGAATGATGGTCTTGGGCATTCCACAAGGCTCTACTTGACAGTAATTCCAATGCCTTGCTTCTTCTTTTATGATTTTGAATGTGGTTCCACGATTTTCTCCTACTCTGCCTACAATCTTCTAATGCGATCCAGGGGTGATAGCAGCGGGCATCATCTTGATTGTCTGCTCTCCGGTTTGTGGAGACTTCCTCTTTTCACCACCCCTTACTTTACCAAGCATGATGTCCTTCCCCAGGGGCTGGTCTCTTCAGACAACATGTCCAAAGTCTGTGAGATGAAGTCTTGCCAACTTGCTTCTATGGAGCATTCTGGCCATACTTCTTCCAAGACAGATCTGTTGGGCTCTGGGCCCTCTATGGTACTTTCAATATTATTTGACAGCAGCATAACTGGAATACACCGAGTCATCTTTGGCATCCTCATTTAATGCCTGGTTTACACGTGCCTATGAGACAATCGAAAATTGCTATGAGTCACGCACACCTTAGTCCTAAAAGTAACATCCTCGCTTTTCTCCACTTTAAAAAGGTCATGTGAAAAAAACAGTCATGTGCAGATGATTCACTCAAGCAATGTGTCATTGGATCTTGACGGCTGCTTTCTTGAGCATTAATTCTGCATCTAAGCAAGACAAAATCCTGGACAACTTCAGCCTTGCCTCCATTTATTATGATGTCACCTATCGATCCAGTTGTGAGGATTTGGGTCTTCTTTACATTAAATCCTAATCAATAATGAAACTGCAATCCTTGCTCTTCATTAGGAAATATTTCAAGTCTTCCTCACTTTCAGCAAGCAAGGTTGGGCCACCTACATACCACACTTTATTTATAAGTCTTCCTCCAATCTTGATGGCGTGTCCTTCTTCATATAATCCAACTTCTCTGATTATTTGCTCAGCATAAAGACTGAATAAAATATGGTAACAAGCTACAAGCCTAACACACACCTTTCTTGATTTTAAACCATGCAGTGATCCCTTGTTCGATTTGTACAACTGCCTCTTGATCCATGAGCAGGTGCCCAAGGAGCACAATGAAGTGTTCTGGAATGTGAAATCTCCTGAAAGCTAGGTGTAGTCTGCTATGAGCCACACCCTCAAACACCTTGGCATAGTCAATAAAACACAGGTAAACATCTTTCTGGTATTCTCTGCTTTCAGCCAAGATCCATATGACATCAGCAACAATGTATCTTGTTCCACACCCTCTTTTGAATCCTGCCTGAACCTCTGGCAATTCTGTCAATGTATTTCTGTAACTGTGGTTGGATGACCTTCAGGAAATTTTCACTTGTGATATTCATTATATTGTTCGATAAGTCAAGCATTCTGTTGGGTCACCCCTGTTTGGAATGTGTACCAATATGAATCCCTTCCATCCATTTGGCTATTTGTTCCAAATTCCTGGCATGGACAAATGAGCGCATCCAGTGCTTCATCCAATGTTGACACATTTCAGGCGGCATTCCATCAATTCCTGGAGACTTGTTTTTGGATAATACCTTCAGTGCAGCTTGAACTTCTTCCATTAGTACCATTGGTTCTTACTCATATGATATCACTTGAAATAGATAAATAGTTCCTTTTTTGCATAGTGACTATGTATTCTTTATACCTTTTGATGCATCATTCAATATCGAGAGAATCTTTCAATATTGCAACTCAAGGCTTGATTTCCCCCTCCCATTATTTCTGTCAGTTTAAGATATGCTGAGCATGGGAAAACTAAATTAAAAAAAAATCATGAGTTTTTTTCTGTGAACTTTTTGCAGCTCTTAAAATACTGGGCTATTAGGATATTTCTTCTGGACTTATTTAATTTCAGTATAAATTTGTACTTTTCTCACCAAATAATGCAGGAGAATCTTTAAAAGAAGTTAACTACTTTACCCTTTTTTCCTCCTTGTTCTATTTTGTCTTATATTGCATTTGTTTTGGGTATGTTGGGAGAAAACATTCTCTGGTAGAGGACATCATGCTTGACAGAAGAGTCAGTGAAGAAGAGGAAGACTCTCAGGGGGATGTACTGTCAAAGTGGCTGTATCATGAACATCACAACTGCGAGGTGGCGCAGGGCCAGGCAGTGTTTTGTTCTGTTGTACAGAGGCTCAGTGAGTCAGAACTGACTCATGGGAATCTAACAAAAACAACACTGCATTTTCTACG
This sequence comes from Tenrec ecaudatus, assembly GCF_050624435.1. Classification (NCBI taxonomy): domain Eukaryota; kingdom Metazoa; phylum Chordata; class Mammalia; order Afrosoricida; family Tenrecidae; genus Tenrec; species Tenrec ecaudatus. The sequence continues at coordinate 184,870,603 of NC_134532.1, forward strand.
ATGTAATAACATCACAAGGCATCATTCCTGTTGCTTATGTAATTAATGTCCTTTCATATTAGCCTCCTCAGTGCTATGAATCCTCCTTACAATTTTAAACTTGTGATCATTTTCCCTAGAGTAGAACTTAGTTTAGCTGGTGTGTGTGTGTGTGTGTGTGTGTATGTGTTTGTGTGGCTAAAACCGGTTGTGTCTGTTTTTTGTTGGAAAGTATCTTTTGGCTGTCGAGCATTGCAATTTATTCTTTAAAGGTGGATTATATCATCTTCTGAGTTCCATATCTTCTTTATTAAAAAGTCCGCTAAGTCATTTGTTTCTTAAAAGATAAATATTTCATGCCTCAGCAGCCACCCCCACCACACTTGTTTCTTTTTCCCATCCTTACTATTTTTTTTTTTAGCAGTTTACTATAACTAATCAGGAGTTTCCTGGGATTCTTGGATCAGTGGCGAGTCTCACCCAACAGCTTTGAAAAATGCTAATTTGTATCTTCTCCTAGTTCTCCCCATCCTAGGATGCAAATTTACAATAATGTGAGACCACTGGGACAGGCCGCATCTGTCTTTTCTACTTTTTAACATCTATGCTTCAGTTTGGTAGCTGCTTATTGGCTTTGAGTTCATTTATTCAGTCTACGCTGTGTTTATTTTGCTCAGATGAGCTTTGAATGGATAACTTTTGCTTACAAAACATACATTTCTTTTAATAGATTGTTTTGGGGTTCTTTTGGTTGAAGGTATCTCTTTTATTCACTTTATCCATATTTCCCTCTGCATTTGATAACATCTTTAGATAATTAAATTTTTGACTTCTAACTCTAATATTTGAGTGGTCATTTGGGGGATCATCTGTCTACTCTCCCTTGAGCTGTTATCTATGTGTCTTGTAATTTTTCATTGTATTCTGGGCATTGCATGTTAACTAAGTGTTTAGTAAGATAGTTCCTTTCACTAGAATGAAAAGCAGAGGATCCTCTGAATTAAAATATTATTTAAATGGCCAGGGCTAGGTTGAAAGTTTATTTTGGTTGTTTACCTTTGAATTAAAGTATCCCAAGGGAAAGTCCGGTTAGGTTTTAGCAGATTTTGTTTCCCAAATACAGTTTACTGTTAGACCTTACCTTTTCCATCTAGGCTTCCTATCTTTCCTTTTCTCCACTATTCACAAATGTCTTATGGAAAACTGTGGATGTGTTAGGGATCTTCTAAATGCAGCTCATCTGCAGAGGACTCACTGCAAACTATATGCCTAATCACCTTTGTCTCTTCACCTCTACCATCTCTTTAAAAATCAGATTTTAACAATGGAGGGCTTGCTTTACCTGACTTTAGCACCTATTATACAGCCACAGTGGTCAAATGAGTGTGGATGTGACGTGAAGGAGCACAGACAAAGTGGAGATCCAGAATCCACCTGTCAGACAATTGGACAGTGCCGCACAGAAGGGATGATAGATCCAGGGTGCAGTATAGCACTGATCGAACATACAAAATCATCTAGTTCTTTAATATTCCCTCCCCATACTATTAATTCCTTAGTTTCACCTCTCTAATCTTGTGAGACCTGTGCATGTTCAGTTTATAATGAAGGTCATTTGATGCATGGAATCCAAGATAGATAGACCCTTCAGAAACAGTAATGGCAGTAATGACTCTCTAAAGGTGTGGGGAAAGAGGGGGGCAGGGAAGTGGGACTCAATAGCAATGATGACTGTGTAACCCCACTTGAGGGGATCGAATAACAGAATTTTAGGAGAATGGAAACTTTGGATTGTGTAAGACAGGTCGAAACAGTAATACTCATCTATAATATAAGAGTAAGGGTTCCTGGGGGTATAGGGTTGGGAAGGGAAGGAATCAAGGGAGCTGATATCAAGGAGTTCAAGAAGAAAGAAAATATTTTGAAACTGACTGTGGTAGCAATTTTACCATACTGCTTGATGTGATTGAACTATGGGATGTTATGATATCCTTAAGAGCTCCCAATAAAATGACTAAAACATAAAAAATAAATGTAATGAAAAAAAAATTTTTTAAATGCCACATATATGGGTCAAAAAATATCTGTGGAAATCCTTCAATATTTTAACATGGTTTACTAAATGGCTGACTCTTGACCTACCTGGAAAAGAGTTAATTACTTCAAGGATCAGGGCTGTTTTACCAGTCTAACATTTCTTTGGTGATAGAAAAATAATCTATCTAAAATTATACTATTTGAACATATTTAAGAATAAAAATCAAACCATCCATGTAGGTATAACATCAAGTTGGTAAAATCAGGTTTCCTTGGCTTACCAAATCATTCCAACCTGTCAGCATTTCCAGAACTTGATGGCAGCGGGAGTGATCTAGTACAAATCAATGACTATTTTCTACTTAGGTAATTTTTGATGAGTAAATTTGTACTTTTATGAAGGAAGCAAATAAACCACAAAACATCTGTATATTTAAAGTATAAATGAAGATTAAATACTCATCTTAATTTTTCATGTATATCGGTACAAGGGGGCATGACAAAAACCCTGGAATCTTTTTTCAAAGCTTTCTATTTAAAATTTTTTAGAAAGCAATCTTATAACCTTCCAAGTGTTCTTTATTACACTTAATACTTTGGTCAAAGCTGCAATTCCTTTCTTGGAAACATTTTTGAAGCTGATCTGTTTGGGTGGCTGACAGCACCTCCCTCGTTTTTATCTCCGCCTCTTCTACATGGTCAAATCACTGTCCTTTCATGTTCCTCTTCGTTTGTGGAAACAAAAAAAAGTTGCCCAGAGCGAGGTCAGGTGAGTCCTGTGTGGAGGGCAAGAGAGCCATGCTGTAAATTTTTGCCCCAAACTGGTGCACTGAGATGGCGGCATGAGCAGGTGTACTGTCGTGGTGGCAAAACCAGTCCCCCGTCTGCCACAAACCAGGACTTTTTGTTACACACTGTTACACTGTCTTTTCAGAACTTCCAAATAGAAAGCTTGATAAACAGACTTGGTGAATGAACTCTAAATACACTATCCCTTTCACATCAAAAAACCAAATAAGCATCGTCTTGATCTTTGATTTCACTTGACAAGCTTTTTTTGGTGGAGGTGACGATGGCGTCTTCCACTGGCTTGATGGATGTTTACTTTCAGGGTCAAAAGAATAGCACCATGTCAGGAGAGAGTGGAGCACAGCCTGGCCCACCAGGCCATGATGATGATGTTCCTGAGTAGAGCAGCCAGTCCACAGAGAGAACAACATGGCTGGCCCCACTATGAGACATGATGCCCCTCAGTGACTAAGGGCGATACAGGGGACAGCACCGGAGACACAGTGTGGGAATTGCACCTGACCTGATCCCACCACACCGAGGCAAATCATTGGGGGAGTACAGCGGAACAGCAAGGGAATGGAGTGGCAAGGTCCCCAGGGAATGCTGAAAGTGGACTTTGGGGCCAGGGCGTGGTGCCCCAACAGACTGGACTGGAAAACGCTCCTAAGGGCCAGCAAACGATCCCTGAACTAACTACAAGCTTTTCTCTTGTGAACTGTTTTGTTCTGTTCTTTGTCAGTGGTTTGTTTTTGTTGTTTTGTTGTCTGGTTGTATACTGTTGCTTTGTTTTCCTCTGTCTAGTTTTCGTGCATGTTAGTGACTCCACAGGTCTGTCTGAATAGGACAGGCTGGATGAACTATCTGGAGGAAAAACAACGGGACCGACAGTTCTGGGGGGACTTGGGGTGGGGGGGTAGGGGGGGTAAGGAAGTGGTGTTAACAAACCCAGGGACAAGGGAAAAACATGGGACCCCAAATGGTAGAGAAGGGGGAGTGGCAGGCCTGGTGGGAAATGATCAAGGGTAAGGGTGCTTAGAGAAGAGGCATACTCTAGCCCAGGTGGCGATGAAGCATGGTAGTAGGGCAGGAGGAAAGTCAAGGGAGATGGAGGAAAGAGCTAGGAGTCAAAGGGCATTCATGGAGGTCTAGACAAAGACATGTACATGCAAATATATATAGGAGGATGGGGAAATAGATCTATGTGTCTATATTTATAGGTCAAGTATTAAGGTGGCGGAAGGACCTTGGGCCTCTACTCAAACACTCCCTCAATGCATGAATACCTTCTTTTATTAAATTGGAACTCTATGATGCTCACTCTCCCGACACAACGGATGGAGTCAAAGTGGGTGAACAAGTAAATGTGGTGAAGAAAGCTGATGGTGCCCGGCTATCAAAAGAGATAGTGACTGGGGTCTTAAAGGCTTGAAGATAAACAAGCGGCCATCTAGCTCAGAAGCAACAAAGTCCACATGGAAGAACACACCAGCCTGTGTGATCGAGTGGTCCCAAAGGGATCAGTTACCAGGCATCAAAGAACAAAAAATCATATCATTGACTGCACACCTCCATGATAGGATCGCTGAAGACAAATGGGTGCATAAGCAAATGTGGTGAAGAAAGCTGATGGTGCCCGGCTATCAAAAGAGATAGTGTCTGGGGTCTTAAAGGCTTGAAGGTGAACAAGCGGCCATCTAGCTCAGAAGCAAATAAGCCCACATGGAAGAAGCACACCGGCCAGTGCGATCACGAGGTGCCCAAGGGACCAGGTATAAGGCATCATGCAAAAAAAAAAAAGATATGTGTGTGTATGTATGTGTATATATGTGTATATGTATATATGTATATATATATCATATTAAATGAAGGGGGAAGTGCAGAGTGGAGACCCAAGGCCCAAGTGTCGACCAATGGGGATCCCCTCATAGAGGGGTTTAGGAGAGGAGATGGGTTAATTAGGGTACGAGGTAGTATCGATGAAGAGCACAGCTTTCCCCCAGATCCTGGATGCTTCCTCCCCCCAACTACCATGATCCGAATTCTACCTTGCAGGGCTGGATGGGACAGAGGCTGTACACTGGTGCATATGAGGGTTGGAGGTACAGGGAATCCAGGGTGGATGATACCTTCAGGACCAAGGGTGTGAGGGATGATGCTGGGAGAGTGGAGGGTAAGTGGGTTGGAAAGGGGGAACTGATTACAAGGATCCACATGTGACCTCTTCCTTGGGAGAGGGACAGCAGAGAAGGGGGGAAGGGAGACTCCGGATAGGGCAAGATATGACAAAACAACGATGTATAAATTACCAAGGGCATATGAGGGAGGGGGGAGCGGGGAGGGAGGGGGTGGGGAAAGAGGACCTGATGCAAGGGGCTTAAGTGGAGAGCAAATGCCTTGAGAATGATTGGGGCAGGGAATGTATGGATGTGCTTTATACAATTGATGTATGTATATGTATGGATTGTGGTAAGAGTTGTATGAGTCCCTAATAAAATGTAAAAGAAGAAAAGAGAAAAAAAAATGATTAGGGAAAAGACTGTACGGATGTGCTTTATACAATTGATGTATGTATATGTATGAACTGTGATAAGAATTGTATCAGCCCCTAATAAATTGTTAAAAAAAAAAAAAAAAAAGAATAGCACCATGTCTCCTCACCAGTAATGACTTGGGGAAACGTCTGGGTGGCTTGGAAACTGTTCTTTCAAAGCACGGCATGTTCCAGTCAGCGTTTTCTCCTGCTCGGTCAGAACTTGAGGCGAAAATTTTGCAGTGACCTTCTTGTTCCCAAATCTTCTGTTAACACTCGCTGGAACACGCGCCAAGACAGTCCCAACAACGTCCCCATCTCTTCAATGGCTGGCCATTGGTCTCCACGCACAAATGCAGAAATTGTGTCAACATTTTCATCTGTTTGGGAAGTTGACAGATGTCCAGAAAGAGGTTTCTCATCAATCGACATTTCACCTTTTCTTGAAATGAGAAAACCACTCGTACACTTGAGTTTTTTCCTTAGTACTGTCCTTATAAGCTGTGTTCAACGTCACAACAGTTTCTGCACCATTTTTCCCAAGTAGGAAACAAAATTTCATAGCCGCATGCTGTTCTCTTAAATCAGCCATCATAAAAAAAAAAAAACCACAAAAAAACAAAAAACGAGGTTTGGGCAAAACTGCTCTTACTAAAAAATTCACTGTGCCCAGAATGAACCTTCCCAGGGGATGCCACTGAGTGCAGTAACTCAGAGTTGTTCGGTGCTCGCCTCGTAGGAAAAATGTGTACCAAGGTAGTTCTACCAGCGGAGGTTTTTTGTTTTTCGTTTTGGAGGGGGGGGGGCGAGGGGGTACCCCTCATATATAGTGTATGTAGAAGATGGCCTGTTAGTCATATATTGGAATGTGGGTAAAAGGAAATTCTTTCCAAAACTAACCTGTACTTAGGTCGCTAGTGACTTCTTTTCAATGAATTCAGCATGCTCACTGTACCATTAAACATTATGTGAGTAAGAAACCGAGCCTGAACCATCCGGGTGTCCTTACTTCTCTCAGGCGGAGGGGTGGTGATGCAAACGAGGACTAACTACTCACCCTCAAGCGCACCTTCACACTGCAGGGAGCACTTACCGAATGGCTTTGGTCTGACCACTAACGGATATTGGATTTGCCTGGTCTTTCCTCTTCTGCCTAGTGGAAAAACTTCGACTTGACAAATGATAGATTTCTCAGTCTAATTCATTACATTTTCATATTTCTGGCTTACAATATTCTCCCAGTGCATTTCCTCAAAATAAACTAAACACCTGGGCTGCCTCTCGCGTTCACACTCGCTGGGGGCTGTTTGTGGTGGGAAAGCAAGCACAGGGTCAGTTTTCAGCTGGCTCCCACCGCCTCGCCCCTGCTGGGAGTTTGGCGTGAGTGGTGGGGGCCGTCGGCTTCTGTTTTGGCGTCTACTTGGCAAGTACAAAGGACAGTGGTAGTCCAGTCTTTTGCTGTTTCTTTTTCTAACGTTTTCAAATGAGGTTCATTTCGGTGTCGTCTGGTAACGCAGTGTGGACTGCAATATGGGCTTTGGCTTCCTGAGCATTCGGGCCTTACCACTCTGCAGCTAGTGTGTCCTAACGGTAAGACTTGGGGAACTCCCCTCTGAATGTGAAGCCACGAGACCCCCGGGGAGCCCACCACTGCCTCTCACCCACACTCGTGTAAGGAATGAAGAGAGCCGTGTTATGTTTCCCAAGAGCTGCCACACACTCGCGGACCGCTCCTCCAGTGCCATAATCAGAATTACAAACTCCTGTGCTTCAAGCCAGCAGAGCATGAAGAACTTTCATAAGTCATCTCCTTTTATCAATTTTTGCCAAGCAGCCGGCTCTCCCTCTGGGCCCAGATCAATATTCCAACTACATAACAATTCTTCAAGGTTGCTAAGTTTGGGGGAGGGGGTGGGTCACAAGAACAGCCAACCCATAAACATTTGCCCTGGGGAAGGGTGAGGGTGAGAGTCAGTATTATATGTACCTTGCTCTCTCCGAACAGGAACATTCCTCCACCCTCCCATAAGAGATTCTAAGAACGACAGGCCGGACAGGTTGCTAGGGAAGATTCTGCTGAATTTTCCATGCTCTTCCATGGCTGGAGCAATTCTCTACACTTACAGGGCGCGGTAGACGGTGACTCTGGCCTCCGCTGTGAGCTGTTTTCCTATTAACTGCAGTTCTTCTCCAAAGTCCTTCTTGGGGAGCTAAAGATCATAATAAATCCTGTCAAACTCCCATCTGGCAAAGTAATATACACAGAATATATTTTATGGAATTCGTTACCTTAGAAAAAAGACTAACTCAGAACCCTTGAATATTTAACTGATTCAAAACTTCATACTTTCTGCATTCAGACTATCAATATTTTTACAGAAGCACTGCTTTCAATATCACATGAATGTCCAGTATGAATAATTATTAATTCTCATTTGAAAAAACAAAAAAACATGCCTTAAATCACAGTTTCATATCCAATAGGATGGCAGCCCTCCCCAGGTTACAAAGAACGCATACGGGCATTACTGAAGATGGTCCTCATTACAAACCTTTGGAGTTTATTCAGAGTTCATACTTTACTGTTAATATTTCGCATTTACGAGTGAGCTAATTAAAGAAAACTAAGTGACTTGTCCTAACAGATTGCGTAAAGAAAAGTTGGGTCATTTCACTTTTGGGGGGAGAGGGGTAGGGGTAGGGATGCAGTATAAATACAGTTCTTCCTCAGTAGGTATGGCGCATCTGCACCTGGGCTAATCCAGGGAAAGTGGAACTGTCTCGGCATTCTTATTCAACTACTCTGTCCACTCTGTGGCCAAAGGCATGTGTCAATACAGCCGTCCAAGATTAGTGACGTAACCAGCAGGACCTCAGGCTACACCCAAAATGAAAATTTTTAGGAAATGAAGTTGAGGAGAGCCAAGCACACGCAATATTTAAGTCTATGTTTCTGTAAGATCCACATGTACTTGAAATGAAAGCTTTGTTGGGTTCAGAATGTATTTGTGTCTCACATTCAGGCTGATATATTTTTTTAAGACTTTGAACATAGATAAACTTTATTTCTCACTCAAATGCCAGGCTTTTGACAAAGCATGTGAGGAAGTAACAAGTTTTGCGTCCCACGGGGTCACCGTGACTTCTAGAAATATCACACGGGCGCATCAGGCAAACAAGATGGTGCTTGAAAGCAACACGGACACACCTGTGGTTGCCATAGAGACAAGAGGAAAGGCCAGGAGAGACATACTTTTTTCCCGTAAGCAGTGAGCTGAGTTTTGCTTGCGTTCGTCTCACTGGGGCAAGTAGTCCTAGCTCAATCTGTGGTGGCTCATCTTGGTAGCTCTGAGATTCAGCATGGAACCAGGAAGCAGAAGGAGAGCGAAAGGGTTTGTTCACACTCAATAGAAGTACCGATGTTCTGTTATTCCACCTTCACTCTCAGAACCTGTACATACTTACACTCTTTAAATCATTCCATCTCCTTCCAGAAAATGGTTGGAATTAATAACCATGACTAAGTTTAGCTCCTTGAAGACCGGGCTTCCACCAGGGTTATTAAAGGGGGAATACATCTATCTCACTACTGAATTTTTAAAGTTGGATCAGCCTAGAGCACTAGTGATCAACCCAATTGAGATTCCCAGGTCTGTTAGTCTGGGTTGACTAGAGAAACAAATCCATAGACATTCATATGTATATAGAAAAAGTTTTACATAAAAGAGCAGTTGTTTATTGAGAAAACATACCAGCTTAGTCCAGATCAAGTCCATGAGTCCGATATTAGCCCATATGTCTGATACCAGACTATAAATTCCTCTTCCGTCTCAACGCAACACATGCAATGATGCTGAGTGCAGGAAGATGACAGGCCAGTGGGTGGAAAGTCATGGATCCAGTGGCAGTGTAAGCATGTCAGCACTGGCGTGAGTCTCCCTGTGGCTCCTCCAGCTCCAGGGCTCTGGCACCATCAGTGTAATTCCATATGGCTTGTCAACAGGAATGGCTCCCAGGGAGAGTGTGTCCCACTTCCAGGGAGACAGACAGGAGTTCTCAGGAGAAGGTCATGCCCACATGGACAGAGGCATTATTGGCTATGACTTGATTGACAGGCTATACTCCACCCCTTTACAAGTGGACAGGAGACTATGGAGTTGCCACACCAGGGAATAGTCATCGCTTGGTGCCTCCCACATCTAGCTTCTCAGGCATGATAAGATTTGGTTAAACCTGCTTTCCAGTGTTCGGAATTCTTCTACAGCACCCCACCAGAGTGGTTTATGTTCTAAAACGTGGTAACAACTTTGTTAGTGATGCACTCATGGTTTGAGCAGGTGATTTCATCTCTAGAGAGCTTTGGTAATAACAGTACTAACCACAATGAGCACTTGTCATGAGTTACCGTGTGGTGTTGGACCTTAGAAATATGGTGTAATTTCCTTTGATCCTTGGAAGAATCCTATGAGGGAGGTATTATTAATACCACGACTATTTTATAGAACAGAAAACCAAGGTTTAGAATATTCAAGTAACAACTTCAAGGTTGCAAAGCTATAAAGCAGATGTGGGGGAACCTTTTTTTTTCTGCCAAGGGTCATGTGGATATTTCTAACCTTATTGGTGGGCCAACTTAAAAATTAGCCTGCTATATTGGGTCAATCATTTAATTACCTCACCCTTAGTTTGAGGGCTGGAACTGAGAATGATGATTTTGTCTGATATTTGCTGATTGAGATGCGTTAGTGGGCTTTAACGGACCCACTGGATGTTGCCCACCCAGCTATAAAGAGTCAGTGCCAGAGCGAAGGTGTACATGACTCCCAAACTTGAAAGCGGTACCCCGAAACTTTCCTTCACAAGGAGTTCAACTATGCCTCCTTGTCACGCCGATCGAGTGGTCCCCGTTCTACTGTCTGAGGACCCATGGAAAACGTCTGACTTCCACTTGCTTTTAGGGCACTTACCAGGGTTTACAGGCCTTTTTAGTTCTTTTCAGACCTCAGATCACAGTTTTGCAACGGCTTCCTTAGTCCCCTAAAGCATGCAGTTTTGTTTGCATGACTACAATCGCGTCCTAACTGGCCTTTCTTCTCCGGCCTCTACAATCGACCTTGCACCAAGAGCCAGCGTATGGTTGTCGTGTGTCATCGAGCTAATTCAACTCCTACCCACCACTTAGGACAGAGGAGAACTGCACACAGGGTTCCTGTGAAAGTTGGGTTTACTGTGCCAACCTGGCCAATAGGAACATGTGGGGTTAATCAAGTCACATTTTGATTGGAGGGCAAAGACATAAATGGCTATGCAAGACTTGCCCACCTCTCTCTTGCTCTCTGGTGGTCAGACCAGCATGTTACTGCTTTAGCCAGTTCTCTGCCTCGACCTGTGAGCTACACTCCCTGTGGGCCAAGCCAACCTGTGGATCGTGTTGGTAGAGCTTGAAGTTCCTTTGAGACCTGCTTCACCACACTGCTGGTGTGTATATCTCTTGAGCTTGGGCCTGGTGGATCCTGTTGCCCTGCATTGCTTGTGTTCAACATCCCATCTGGACCTGCTTCGCTAAGCTCATGAGCTAATGACTGCTGGTGACCCACTCTGTTGTTTGCTGCCTGTGGGCAGATTCTGCCTGCCTTGCCCAAGGGAGGACTATGCTGTCTGCTTCCTTGACCTTGTACCTGACAGCCCATGCATGTTGAAGGACTTCTAGTATATTAACTGTTCCACAGAAGTAAATTGAACTGAGTCCTCTGTATTGCTGTGTGGACTAATTAGCTGTTATATTCCTTCTTGCTGTATAAACCGATTATATATATATATATATATATATATATATATATATATATACCTAATATATATATTAAGTGTCCTGGTTTAGTTTCTCTAGCGAACCCTGCCTCACACAGTTCCATAGTTTGTAGTTTTTATCGGAATAGATAGATGCCAGTCGAATTGTTTTCCCCATAAAGTCACTGCTGGGTGCCAGCACCTGCCCCTTCACTTACTAGCAGAACGCTTAACACACAGTCAGCACGGCAAGCCAGGCCGTCCTCTTTCAATGAGTGTGTGAGCATGTCAGTCCTCAGATCACAACACTTCTGTGGCTGTTCATGTCCCACCAAGCGGAAGTGAAATGTTACAGAGTCAAAATGTGGGGCAGAATTTCAATTGCTCAGTGGAATCCAGATTTTCTGGAGCCATTAAAGGTGAATAAGCCCCGAAATGGTCACCCTGAGATAATCTTTAAACCTGAAACAAAAACCATCCTGAAGGCTTCTTTGAACCCCAAGTGGCTTATCGTTAAAAGTAAAGTATGTCAGCTTTGACCATTTTGCTCTCTTAAAGGATTATCTGTGTGGATCAAATTGACAGTGGCCACGCAAAAGGCTGGATGAGAAACTTGGTATAAAATAACACTGGTGACAGATGTCTCCACTGAATTTCCTAGGTCCATTGGCCAAGGATATAAATAGTCTAACAGCCCCTAGCCAGAGGGCATGGCGATGTCAATCATTGCAGATATACTTTGTGTAAAATTTAACATCTTACCATTTGTTTTCCCTTTTAACCTGTTTCCAACTTGTTCTAGTTTTTATTACATTTGCTCTCTTTTAGATTAGGGGTTTTCTGTGTTTTATTCTGTTGTAATTGCTATTTTCTCCTTTTATACTTGGTTTTCTTTATATAAAACTCATAGTTTTGTGACAAAGGAGGTTGGGGGAGAAAGGGGAGCTAGTAATAATAATGGATACAAGTGGGGTGATGAATGCACAACTCTCTGTAGTACACTTAACCAGAGAACTGTAAGATGTGAGCAGTATACGTCAGTAAACTTTGCTGTGCATTGTGAGGATGGCTCAGGACCAGGCGGTGTTTCACTCTAATATAACAGGTTCGCTGTGAGTTGGAACAGACTCAATGCACCCAAGAATAACAACAAAACGGTCTAAAAAGTACAGCCATGAAAATCATAGAAACATTTATGAAACAAACATATCAAAAATTGAATAAAATAATGATGGTGGAATAATTTGGAAATGGATATTTAGAAAGGCAGCGTGACTTGAGCATGTAATCAATTCCACTGAATTGCACATGCAGAATTTGTTGAAATCATGTACATTTGTTCTCTGAAATAAAAAGTAAAAATCCTATAGTCAACTTCAAGATTACAAAGTCCCATAATCTCTGGTGCCCACTACTTGCATCTCTGGTCCAAGCACACTAGACTGCCGGCCATTCTGTCCACATGCCAGTCACATTTCCACCCTCTCTCTTGACGTGGAATATCCACCTGACTCTCTCTCACCCATCTTTCACTCTTCTGTTTTTTGAAAAACATCTTTCCCCAATAAAAGTAAGGGAAAAAACCCAAAAGAAAAACAAAACAAAACATTTGTACTGATATATAATTAACATTTCATACAATTCAGCGATTTCATTAAAAGGAGTTCAGCACACACTCAAATATGCCTTCCATACATATATGTCCATTCCTGGCATAGATCGTTATTTCTGTGCCAACATTGCTCTCCTAGGAACATGTGGGCAGAGTTCAGCCTGTCAATCAGCTTGATCGGAGGGTGATCGAGAACAATGACTCTTCTCTGCGGCCAGGCTCTCTCTCTTTTTTTCCTGGAGGGAAGCCACACGCACGCGCTCTGCTTTCACCTTGCTGTTGACAAGCCACGTGAAGCCACGTGCAGCCACGTGATACCTGTGAGAGTCCTCGAGGTGCTTCTATTGCCTCTGGATCCACAAGACTTTGTGCCCACTGACCTGTGACCCTCCTGCATTTTGCATCACTGCATGTGCTGCATGAGTCTGAAGAGGGATGTATGGACAAGAATCATACTTATGGGCTACTATTGGACTTACGGACTTGATTTGGACTGGGATGTTTTCTTAATATACAATTACTCTTTGATATGCAACTCTTTCTTATACATATATAAGTATCACTGAGTTTTTTTTAGCCAACTCAGCCTAACACAATACCTATCTTTATAATTATATACATTGTTACAAAATATTATGTCATAGCATTTAATAAAAGTGCCTCTTATTTTTGCACACTTCTTCATGTTTTCATTTACTTTGGTCATGTTATGCAGACTTTACCCAATTGGGTATTGCCTTTCTTACCACCCAGACTGACAAGAGTCTACTATCTCAAAAGTGAGTTTCCCCTCCTCCCTCTTCCATCCATAACTCACTGCCATTGAGTGGACGCTGACTTAGAATAGCAATCCTATAGGACAAGTGGAAGTACTCTGTGAGTTTCCAAGAACTAATAACCATCAAAACCACTTTTTCCTGTGTGCCTACCTATTCTTGGCTTTATAATAAAATGAGGCCATACAAGATTTGTCCTTCTGTGATTAACTCACGTTACTCAGCATGATGTCCTCCAGGTCCACCCATTTTAGATGTTTCCACAGACTCATTATTCTTTAAAGTTGTGTAGTAGGCAACAACACTAACAATTCCTATCAACGCTCATCTTTCAGTCTTAGAGCGTCATGCTTTCACATCCCTATCCATAGGTAGGATCTGTTTGCATTCAGTATAAGGCTCTGTTTTACGTGTAACTAAGGCAGTGACTTTCCATAATCACCTGCCGTAGAGTGACCTACTTCTTTCATCGCTGCTGTGCTTACACAGAGGAGTGGGTAGTCCTTAGAAATAATGATGAACTAATAATAGTATTCCACTCGAAAAATCTACTAATTTGTTGCTGATAATGAACACCTAGCTAAAAATTAGCACAGAAACAATTTCCCACCCCCACAGGGCACCCCTTGCTATTGGCTGGCTTGACATATATTGTATGCATATATCAACAATGTCTCAGCTCCAGTGTTAAAATAAAATTCCAAGAAACAGAGAAACAGAGACACACAGGAAAATGAAAATTACATGGGTCAAGGGCAAAGGGGGTAAGTCCTCCGGACCGACACAGTAGACCTTACTGTTGATCACAGGTGTTGGAGGACTTGTTGAATCTGTCCTTTCGAGATGACCATGTTTCAAGTTATTCACGGTAAATTCACAGTACTTCTCATGGAGAGCTGAAGGTGCTTCCGTTCCCACACATTGAGGGCACGGGGATGGTTGGAAATCAACTTAGAAAAGGTATGAATTCCCATGGGGTTGGGGTGGGGGGACAGACAAAAGCATGCAGAGCAGAATTTCTCACACACATCTACAACTGAATGTAAAGCATTAGGTTTTTTATACCCACAACAAAACATGGACCTGCAGAAGTTTTCAAACAATCTTCTAGCAGCTTCATACGGGTCTTCTGGAGCTCTGGGCTGTCCCATTCATCTTCATCAACTCCCCAGTACAGATCGATGACCTGAGGACAAACAGACGGGCCGCATTAGTTCGCAGGTCAGGAAATCATTTATCTGTGGGCTCTGTTCGTCGTCACGGTGAACATGACTTTTAACTTTGCTTTTGCTGGCACTGTGCTCTCCCTGTGAGAAAGAAAATGAATTCTGAGACTCATCTGAGGACAGGGTTTTTTTTTTCACTCCACAATGGGAAGGGGGTGAATGCTACCTTTTTTGTCTTTTGGTCCTGGTGACAAGAAAAGGAATTACTGAACGCTGGAGGCTATGCCAAGCAGGCATTCGTGACTTAGAACTGGCCATGAGATTTCAGGAAGATTTCAGGATGGGGCCTGCACATTCTTCGAGACACCTCAATCACAGCCCACAATGCTAAGGCACATCCTGATGTAAGAGAACAGGACATCACAGTGCACCTCAGCAAACACTGACTCGTGCTCTAACATCGGCACTTCTTAAAACAATACAAAATACCCTCATCCCACGGGAGAGTTTACGTCTGCTGTATACGTAAGCACCGGCTTTCATCAATATATCTGAAAACCACGGATTGGAAAACAGTGAGAGGTATGCCTTACAGAGAAGCGAGGATAAGAGGACCCGCTCTCTCCCGACTTCAAAGGCCACTGGGAAAAAATTGGAGTCTGTAAAACTTTGACAAGTACACGCTTTGAAAACTGCAAGGAGGGTGGGATGGATTTCGCTCCCTTTACTTAAGGACCATCTGCATAAGGTAAATGTTCCCAATTGTAGCTTTGAAGATCCCTTCTCGGCCTTTCCTTGTTTCACAAGAGCCATCCCCATCCCCACCACCTGCTCTTTGAAAAGAGACAGGACAGGGTAAGTCCTCTCCCGGGGCACAGATAAAAGCAGACGGCTTTGCATGCTTCTCCTCTCGTGGCTGCGGACGGAGCGTTTGGATCTCAGCTTTGCACTTGCGTGGTAGAAGGGTGACTGGGTTGTAAACCCAAACCAAACCGGATGTTATCAGTTTCACTCCTGGAGGCCACGCCCCTCCCGTGTCAGAGCGCAGCTGCTCTCCACAGGGGCTCAGGGGCTGGCTTGCTGCCACTAGACCACCAGCCCTTTCTGCTGAGACATCTCTGGGTGCACGTGGAGCGCCGAGCTTCAGTTAGCCGCTAAGTGCATTACTTACTCCAATAGCAATATGGAAGCTTCTTAAGAAACCCAGTCCACGCGTTTCGTAGCATATGAAATAATGTCCACCGATTCTGGGATTCTTCCCCTTCCTCTTCGGAGGTTTCGTCACAAGACATTAAGTACGGGACATCTGAGGGGATCACTTCACTGTCCATCAAAGGAGCCTCAATCTACGTGCATTTCAATGTACATTAATCAAAAATTCATTTCCTCAAGTGCCCACCAGCCACAGAGTGGCTAGTGCAGGGATCCGCAAATGTTTTAAACAGGGGGCCGGTTCACTGTCCCTCAGACCTGTTGGAGGGCCCGACTGTAGTTTAAAAAAAACTATGAACAGATTCCTATGCACCCCGCACCTATCTTATTTTGAAGAGAAAAACAAAACAGGGCAAAAACACCTGGCAGTCTGGATAAATATCCTCGGCGGGCCACATGGGCCACATGTGGCCCGCAGGGCGTAGTTTGAGGACCTCTGGTAGTGCCCCCATGTTGGGTAGCACAGATTAAAAAAAAAATCCACCATCCTTGGAAGGTCTGCCGACAGATCTGTAAACGACTGAGCCTCAGGAGATCACAGAAATTATCCCATAGAAAAGGTGAGTAGATGAACTGTCCTTCTTCCTGACATGCTCCCCTCTCACTCATCATCTCCTCATACTGAAGGCTGACTATGTGCTGACCACTGTGCTAGTCAGAATTAAAAAACAAAAAAGAAACAAAAAATCCAAGGCCATCTGGATTCTGACTCATAACCAGCCTGTAGAACCGAGCAGAACTCTCCCTAGGACTTCCAGGGCTGTAAATCCTTAGAGGAGCCGACGGCCTCCTCATCTTTCTTTCATGGAATGGCTGGCGGACTCTAACTGCTGACTTTGTGATGAGCAGTCCAATGTGGAACGCACTTTGACACCAAGGCTCCTTAGAACAGGGTTACCTATAATTTAATTTGATAAATAAAGGAGAGTCTGAATCGCAAAGACTCGCCCTGGGAAGGGTACAGAAGTAACATTTCTGACTTATCTCTGGAGGAAACTTTTGGGATGTCCTAGATGTCACAGGGAATCCAGCAGTAAGATGACATCCTTCTCTAGTATGCACCATTTATGATGTTCTAGGATTCAAATACTGAACTTTGCGATCTCACTGGCCTGGGAAGGCGGTCAGAGAGCAGGCCCAAGAGAGGGTCCTCCTGGAGGTGGGAGAAGAGTCCTTTTGAGCGTCAGATGCTGGTTTCCTGAGCTGAGCAGAGCAGAGGCAGACGGTCCTGAGCAGTGCTAGGAATGAGGTAAGAGAAGTATGTGGCAAGTAAGGGAAGGAAAAGGGGGGCTAAGGTGGTTGGCCTGATCCTGGGACTCACAGGCTTGGGCGCTCATGCATGTGGCAGGGCACTGTGTCCTCTCAAACACCCTTGGATACACTTGCTAATGAAGGGCAGCTAGAAGCACAAGGCTCAGCTACACATTCCACTTGGCCTGTCTGTGGGTGAAGGCCAGGGGGCTGGTTGGTGGTTGCTCTGTACTGTTGAGTCTGATTCAGTGACCCTACAACACAGAGGAGAACTTCCCCATGGGCCAGTCTTAATCTTTGTGGGAACACTTTGCTAGGGCTTTTCTCCCAGGGAGCCAATGTGGAATTGAACCGCCAACTTTTAGATAAACACATAACCATTGTTCCACCAGGGATCCTATGAGGAGGTTAGGCAGAGGAAACTAGCCAGGAAGGTAGGCTTGCTAGCAAGAGGTGCTGGAAACAAATCTACTCGTAGGTGCTAGGTTTTCTTTGTCTGGGCTGAGGTCCGAGCACCACAGAGGCTCTAAGTTTCAGTTCTCTACAGGGCTACCACGAGCTCCTACCTGCCTTTTGTGGAAGTCTGAAAAAATTGTCTTTTTTTTTTGACATTTTATTTTCATCTCCCCGGAACTTCAGTTTATTCAGTTAGAATAAATGGAAACCTTGAGAACAAGACTCTTCTGGCAATCTGTCAATAATCTGTCAAAATAAATATACAAATCTACTACAACATAAATAGCATCATCTTAGTTGTAGGACCCTTCTACTCTGCAGGACCTAAAGTCTGACTCTGACTCTGTCCCTGCCGCTGAGAATCTTTGTGTACTGACAGCCAAGGAAGGTCTGATACAGACACAGAAGGTAAATAGTCAGTTCTTCTTTTTCTCAGGACTAGGCTACAGTTTAAATAATCTTTTAACAAGACATTTTCCATTAATGAAAAGAGTTGATGATAGGTATGTGAAAGTATGATTTGTCCAAAATGCCACTGGAGACCAATTAGGTAGCTAAAATGAGAAAGGTGTTGTTTTGTTTTCTTTCATTGCTTTGTCTTGTTTTTTTGTGTGTGCATATTATTATCTCTGTAGGTCTATCTAGATAAGATAAGCAGGACAAACAATCTGGAGGAGACAACAACAGGACTCACGATTCCTGGGGGACACAGGAGAGGAGGAGTTGGGGAAATAAAGTGGGTGTTAACAAATCAAGGAACAAGGGAACAACATGTGATGCAAAATCGATGGTGAGGAAGGGTAATGTAACCGAAAGGAATTACTGAAACCCAAATGAAGGCTGAACATGATAGTGGGACAAGAGGAAAGTCAAAGCAAATAGAGGAAAAACTAGGAGACAAAGGGCATTTATAGAGGTCTAAATATAGGCATGTGCATATGTAAATATATTTACTTATGATGATGGGAAAAGAGGTCTATGTGCATATATTTATAGATTTAGTATTAAGGTAGCAGATGGACATTGGGCCTCCACTCAAGTCCTCCCTCAATGCAAGAACACTTTGTTCTATTAAACTGGCATTCCATCATGCTCAGCTTCCTGACACGATCGCTGAATACAAAGTGGGTGAATAAACAAATGTGGTGAAGAAAGCTGATGGTGCCTGCTTATCAAAAGAGATAGCGTCTATGGTCTTAAAGGCTTAAAGATAAACAAGTGACCACCTGGCTGAGAAGCAACAAAGTTCACATGGAAGAAGCACACCAGCCTGTGTGATCACGAGGTGTCGATGGGATCAAGTATAAGGCATCATCAGAAAATTATATCATTGTGAATGAGGGGGAGCGTGGAGTGGAGACCCAAAGCCCATATGAAGGCAACTGGACATCCCCTATGGAAGGGTCTCAGGGAGGAGACGTGCCAGTCAGGGTGCAGTATAGCACCAATGAAATATACAACTTTCCTCTAGTTCTTTAATGCTTCCTCCCCCACCTTCCCACCCCCAATATCATGATTCCAATTCTACCTTACAAATCCGACTAGACCAGAGGATGTACACTGGTACAGATGAGAACTGAAAACACAGGGAATCACAGGATCTACATATAACCTCCTCCCTGGGGGATGGACAACAGAAAAGTGGGTGAGGGGAGATGTCGGACAGTGTAAGACATGACAAAATAATAATTTATAAATTATCAAGAGTTTGTGAGGAAGGGGGAAAATGAGGAGCTGATACCAAGGGCTCAGGTAGAAAGAAAATGTTTTGAAAATGATGATGGTAACAAAAGTACAAATGTATTTGGCACAATGGATGTGTGTATGGATTGTGATAAGAGTTTTATTAGCTTCCAATAAAATCATTTAAAAAAGAAAACTCAGCCACTGGTGTGTGTGTGGGGGGGGGGAATAGAGAGCAAGGTTTTGAATTATGGAACTGTTGGTACAACTGGGGATGACACAGAACTGTTGGGTGAGAGCGAGGACTAGGTGATGAGGCAGGGAGTTGTGAATATGACCAGGAACAAATCAACACGACTCAGTGGAGAGTTTCTTTTGAGCTGTACAGAGAATGCTGTTAATTCTGACTGCCAGGGGACTCCTTCTGATAGCTCACTCCAGTCCTTAGGGTAGGGTCATTCTTTAAAAACTAACTACTGCATGGAACCATCTTTTACCCCCAAACGACAGGAGTGCTAATTTCATGGAACTCCCAGAACTCATGGAACTCCCAGAACCTGTTGGACTTTTTATTTTAAAAAATGGAATTTTGTGGCATCCACTTCCGGGGCAAGCAGCACGAGGGGTTCCACAGACCCACGCGCTGGAGACATCAGCATCACATTTCAAAAAGGGCAACTATTTAATGTCTCTGGAAAGAGACATCCAAGTGGAAAACACTTCATGCAACAAAATCTACTGAAATTCCATAGGAACAGTGGTAGACTCTGGGGCATGTGAACTATAACCTGCTCCTCCCCTTTCTCTCTGCTCCCAACTCATGTGACAGAAACCCCACTAGGTGTGGATGTAGACAAGGGCACAGAGATCCCTCTCAACACAGTTCTCATTCCCAGGCTAAGGTAACTGGCATCATATCTTATTTCACCTGGTTCATATTGCTGAAAATAAAGCCCAATTAAATATAGCCAAGAGGTTCCCATCCACCACGGGGTAGAGGCTTTAACCCCCACTCAGCATCGATAGTCAAGTGGAATTCTGGTTTCCCTTGTCCTAGGTATTCTATGAAGTGGAATTTCCATGGCAAGAGGCGTAAAGCTGAGAACTCGCTACAGTCTCTACCCAGTGCCAAGCTCCTGAAACAAGGAAGGCTCTCAGAGAAAAGTGTACCACTTTCTCCACCCCCAGATGTGGAGCTGTACTTAGGAAATGTTTTCCCCCCAAAAGAAAGAAAGCTTGTAAAACAGAGTCCTAAAACTGACTTTATTTGCAGCAGAATGTGGGGAAGTTCAAGCCTAAAGGTGCTATACAAAACAATATAGGTTTTGATAGAAAGTAATTAAGATGAGGCTGGTAGCTTGTTGAGAAACTCAAACTAAGCCAGAGCTGAACACAAAAATAAGCAAGGAAAGAGTGCTAAGAGCCCTCCAGAGGCTAAAGCAAACGTAAACACTGACCTGAAAACCTTCCCTTACAAAGGCATTTAATTGGATTAGACTATAGAACAACGCATGACCCGGGGCACAGTTAGAACAAAAGAGCAATCAGCCAGCAATATGTAGAGTCTAACATTAGGTGTGTTCTGCGCAAGGTACAATCACGGTGAACCCTCAGATACCTAACTTTATCCTAGGGTGACAACGTGCATTTCCAAAGGAGCGACATCAGATTTCACCCGCAGGAGGAAATGGACTTTACTAAAGTCATCCACCAGCCACCAAACAACTAAGAAAAGAACAATGAGCCCCCAAGGTGTGGGGAAGGGGAAACCGATATCCAAAGACACTGAAAAATAATAACCCAAATGTCAAGTTTTCAACAACATTGCATGGCATAAAAAGAAGTATAATCTATACAAGGGAGGAAGGCACAGGAAACAAAAACTACGCCTGAGATGATTAGATGCCGGATTTAGTATCAGTCACTTCCAAGTCTTCATCATGACTCTGTTGACAAAAGTAGAGGAATTATTATTAAGAAGGGCAAAGAAGGTATGACGATTATGCTGCATCAGTGAGAGAAAACTAATCATGAGATAACTAAAAAAGATGGAGTTGAACAGTGGAATAGCTAAAATGAAAGAGCATAGGGGCTTACGGTAAAATTGAACCAGTAGACAATGAACAAATTTGAAGATACAATGATAAAAATGATATAATCAGTCTATGTACACAGACCTGGCAGAAACGTAAGTTGGATTCAGGAAAGGATATGGATTTGGACTAAGGAGATTCACTGCTGATGTCTGATAGCTGTTGGATGAAAGGAGAGATGTTTGCTTATTGACTGTGTAAAGGAATTCTGTTGTACAAAGTCTAACGGATAGCATCCACCCACAACAAAACACACAGAAAAACTAAAAATAAAAAAGAGTGATACACTACTAATCATATCAACGCTTAAATAAGGTTAGCACAATAAGAACAGATGAGAGGGAAAAGAAAAATATTTGAAGGAATAATGACTGGAAACTCCCTACATTTGCTTAAAGACCTTTAATCTACATATTCAAGAAATTCAGGAAACTCTAAGTAAGCAAAATGCTGAGAGGTTCCCACGTGAACAGAGGAACAGAACACAGTAAAGAGTGTAAGCAAAGCACAAAGAGCAAATCTTGGAAGCAGCGAAAGAAATAGGGCTCCTCACTCATAAAGGAACCCCACTTAGAGGAACGCATGATACCTCACTGGAAACAACGCAAGCCGGCAAGCAGTGGGGCGCCACATTTAAAGCACTAAAAGAAAAACCATCCAACAGGAATCCACTATCTGCAAATCTCTCTTTCAATAGTGAAGGTGTAATAACACATTCTGCCATGATGAGATCACTGGGAATGATGGAAATGTTCTAACACTGATTGTGGTGATGACTACATTACTCTAATTGTACACTTTCAATGGATACATTTTATGTTGGGTCTCTGTTAACAGTGAGAGGTTATGTCAACTAGACGCTCCTGGGTAAAGGCAGGAGAGAAGCCCACCCTATTTACTGGGTCTCTCTCTCCTTGGTGTCCTAAGCCGTACTGTATAAAACAGAGATGAGCAGAGTTGAATCCTCGTTGACCCTGCATGTTCTGCTTGAGCTGGCTCTTATATCGGGTTTCTGGATCTGGTTGCATAGTTTGTTGATCATAGAAGCTGTCAGCAGACTACCAACAGTGGATTCATTAGGCTAATTTCTGACTTCTGTATCCACCCTTCTGTGCCCCACCCTGTCTCTGCTTTGTCATCCGGCTTCCTGTTTGTCAGCTTCCATGAGTCAGGAGGAGCCTGACTGAAACAGTCGAGATTTAAGTATGACTACAATGATGTAACTCATTTCTTGATATAAATTTCTTTCTATATACAAACAAATCCTAGCATCACTGGTTGTGCTTCTCTAGAGAACCCAACATAATACTGTACACGAATCAATAAAGCTCAATAAAACTGTTACCAAAAATGTCAGTTTGCACATCTAGATTGTATTATCATTTCTGTGATGGAACCAGATTTCTTCTTTTTAAACAAAATAATTTTATTGGGGGCTTGTACAGCTCTTATCACAATCCATCCATTCATCCATCCATCCGTTGTGTCAAGCACATTTGTACATTTGTTGCCATCATTACTCTCAAAACATTTTCTTTATTCTTGAGCCCTTGGGATCAGCTCATCCCCCCAACCCCCGAACCCTTGATAATTTATCATTTATTTTTATTTTCATGTCTTACACTGACTGCTGTCTCCCTTCACCCATTTTTCTGTTGTCCATCCCCCTGGGAGGAGGTTATATGTAGATCATTGTAATCGGTTCCCCCTTGCTCCCTGCTACCTTCTCCTTCCCCTCCTGGTATTGCTACTCTCATTGGTGCTGAGGGTTTCATCTATCCTGGATTCCCAGTGTCCTGGGCTCTTATCTGGACCCGTGTACATGTTCTGGTCTAGCTGGATTTGTAAGGTAGAATTGGGTTCATGATAGTGGTGGGGAGGAAGCATTAAAGAACTAGAAGAAAGGTGTATGTTTCATCGATACTGTACTGCAGTCTGACTGGCTCATCTCTTCCTTGTGACCCTTCTGTAAGGAGATGTCCAACTGTCTAGAGATGGGCTTTGGGTCTTCACTCCATGTTCCCCCTCACTCACACTGATAGGATTTTTTGTTCTGGGTGTTTGATGCCTGATATCTGATCCCAGCAAAGCCTCATGATCACACAGGCTGGTGTGCTTCCTCCACGTAGGGTTTGTTGCTTCTCAGCTAGATGGCCATTTGTTTAATCTTCAAGCCTTTAAGATCCTAGACGAGTGGTTCTTAACCTGGGGGTTGTGACCTCTTTGGGGGTCAAATGACCCTTTCACCGGGGTCACCTAAGACCATCGGAAAACACATAAATATTCGACAATATATAATTACATATTGTTCTGTGATTAATCATTATTCTTTAATTATGTTCAAGTGTAACAAGGTATATATGTTCTGCATATTAGATATTTACATTACGATTCGAAACAGTAGCAAAATTACAGTTATGAAGTAGCAATGAAAATAATTTTATGGTTGGGGGGTCACCACAACATGAGAAACTGTATTAATGGGTGGGGGCATTAGGAAGGTTGAGAACCACTGCCCTAGACGCTATATCTTTTGATAGCCGGGCACCATCAGCATGGCTCTTCTACCCAAGTTTCTGTAGCTGCCACCAACTGATTGGGTGGGACTATGCAAATAGGGTTTGTGTAACATTAAGGAAGTTCATTGGTCAGTTCCATTATCACCACCCTGCAGCCCCAACTATAAGGATGAGTTATCTTTGAAGGAACAGCAGAGAGAAACAGCCCAGGACTTTCAGAGGAGCACATTCTAGATCCCTATCTTCAGTGGAGGAGGCTGAGACCTGAGGCATCAGAGTCTATGGCATGGGGACTCTGAGACAGAGAGAGCAGCAAGGCTGGGACTATGGGACTGTGAGCCAGAGTGAGAGGTTGGCTTCCTGGACCAGTAAAATAGAGACCCAGGGACCACATGGCCGAGAAGCTGAGGAACTGAGAGAGGCTTGGTTGCTGGCTAAGGAGAGGTGTTGCTATGGACGAATGACTGCATGTTTACTGTTCACTGATCTTGTAATTTACTAACTTTCCTAGTAACCCTCCATCATTATGAGTATTGTCTGTGGGTTCTGTGTGGCCACTGCAATAAATTATTAAACCTCGTACAGAAGTAGCGTGCCATGGGAGGGATGGCTGGGGCTAGAACAGGGTAAAGAGGAGTGGACGGAAGAGGCACGTCGAACCCCTGTCTCATGGCAATGGGGAAACTGGAGGAGGCCAGAGATGATGGTTATTGCAGTTTTTTTGCAGGTCTTCAGCCTCCACTTACAGAGTAAGTCCTTGAGAGCAAGAATACTAACTACTTAAGTCGAAGCACCCGGTAGAAAGAGAGCGCATGAAAACACATTGTTGTTTCATAGTGCCACGGAGTAGGCTCCAAACCAGAGCATCGCTATGCACACAGACTGTCCTGCTGCATGGCCCTGCCCCAGCCTTGCAGGATAGGTGGCAGAAAAAACACACAGGTGGGAAAAATGGCCGAGGAAAAAATCCCCAAGGAAACTACCAATAGAAATTTTTCATCCTAAGCCTGAAAAAAGGCATCACACACTACTTGCCACCTGGTGTGTGTGTGTGTATGTGTGTGTGTGTTTTCTCTTACAATAGTTTTGCACCGAAGTTTTTTTAAACGTTTGGTCAGTACTGCTTTTATCCAAACTTTCTTATCTCCATGCCTTCTTATTTCCAGTCATTTCCTTTTAATATTATCCTGCCTCTAGAATTTTCTCCCTTAAATTCTTCCTTCCCGTAATCTTTATGGGCAGAACAGAATCTAAAAAGATAAAAATTAACCAACCATGAAGACAAGAAAGACATGAATAAATGAAACATTCACCTTATGTGACACAGAGCACCATTTTGAGTGAACAAATATGCTAGAGATCAGTAACTGGCAAAAAGCAGTTGGAACCTAACGTGCTCAACAAGACAAGATTTATTATACACTTAAAAAAATTAAGTTTAGCTTTTAGCCTAATGTCCAGGCACTGCAGACACTGGAATCTAATTTGCCTTGTATTTGAATACTAACTTGTTGACAGCACTTTTTATGTGCCTTTACTTAATTCATCATTAAGTATAAAAGCCCAGGAAAGTAATTTGATTTTATTGTTTCTACTTAAAATGATCTAACTTGCATTAAAGAATTCTCAGGGAAGCGAATTTATCACACTTATTATAACATGGTAAACTGATCTGAAAACAACAACAAAAAATCCAACCAATGAAAGCCCTACCAAATCTTCCACTTGAGATCAGGCACAGTCACTTATATACCAAGATTACCTAACAGTGAAGCAGCCTTCAAAGAAGCAAATAACCTCAACGTTTAACAAAGACCAATAAGGGAAAAATTTCAAAATTGAGTCACTGTTGAATTCATAATGGCCCCATGCCATCATTTCTCTAGATTCTTTGGACTTAAATGTTTTCCAAAATATTTTTCCCCTCAGTGTTCCCAGGCGATCTGACACTATTTGAAGGCAAAATAGAAAAGTAACGACCGACACAATCTCTAAATTGTATTCTCCTTTCACAATTTCAAGATGAATACATGTGGACTACATGTGGACGTGTATTCCCAGTAGCAGAACCCCTCCCCCCCCATCTCTGTGTCTGGCTGTGACGCTCAAGCATCTTGCATATTTGAGATCTCAAATGTCGCATCTGGCACTCTGAGATGTATGCCCTGGGGCAAGTACCCGCTTCTGCTCCCTAGCTGTTCATAGAAACTGCTCGGTGCCACCCCTTCAAGTGGTGCCCAGAGTACTCGTCTCACTCACCATACCTTAGGTAGGCCACCGCAGATCAACGGCCCCAGCTTATTCTCAACACAGCAGCTGTGAGCTCATCTTCCTGCCCGCCTCCAACAACCTCTGCCATCCCTCTCTGTCTCCATGTTAATCATGCCTCAATGGCTAGAGATCTAGCCTTAGCTCATGATTTGTTTCTTCCGTGTCATCACATAATTAGGGCTGTTCACAGACTAAATCTCCCAAGATTCAGGGACATCGGATTGAGCAGTTAGTTGTTGTCTTTATAAAACTTTGGATGAATTGCAATCTTACCTCATACTGTTGGACTTTTTCCTTTATGGTGATCATAGGTGAAGACTAGGGCCAATCAACCCTTCCTGGGCTTGGTTTAGGACCTGATTCTCTAGTGGCATAGTGGGTTATGACTTGGACTGCTAATCACAAGGTGGGAAGTTCAAACTCACCAACTGCTCAAAGGGAAGAAGGCAAGGCTTTTTGATCCTCTAATAATTTATAGTCTTGGAAACTTTACATAATGCTACTAATGAGTCAGAATCGGTTTAATGGCTTTGGGCTTGTTTTTGATGTTTTTTTTTTTGGGTGGGGTAGAGCAAAGGTTCTTAGAATTGTTTTCGCCATCCTTTCATGTCTCTTAATCTTGCATGTCAGGATTAAAAGAACAATTACAGTTGACTAAAGTCAGTATGTGCAGTACTAACAGTACAAATGTGGCCAGCCATAATGTGACCCTAGGGGTGGTGTTAATTTTGTTTTTACTTTCTTAATTCACATACATCTGGGAACATCATTCTAAACATGAAGAGCAATGCCTAGCCTAGCTATAAATGCTACCATTGATAACTTGTGTCGAATAAACCAAGTCTCGGGGAGAGAAATGATTTCCCTCTTCTTCTGTTAGATGAACCAAACCAAAGTCCAGCAACCACAACCCTGAAACAATGAGATAGCGGTGATCTGCTTCTTTCCCCACTCGGGTATTTCAGCCATAAGCCCAAGGGAGGAGGTCGGGTCAGGTCCTTGTCTGTTACTGGGAAGGTGGAGGTAAAGCCCGAAACCTGCCATCAGTCTGACATGGATGATGTCAGATGGATTTTGGATAAAAGCAGAGAACACCAGAAAGAGGTTTACTTGTGTTTCATTGACTGTGCAAAGGTCTTTCAGGGTGTGGATCATAACAAACTATGGATAACATTGTGAGAAATGGGAATTCTGGAACACTTAATTGTGTTCGTACAGAATCTGTATAACGACCAATAGGACAGGGTGATGCTCCATCAGGAAAGGTGTGCATCAGGATTGTATCCTTTCACCTTACTCATTTAATCTCTGTGCTGAGCAAACAGTCTAAGTAACTGGACACATGAGAAGAATGTAGCGTCGGGGTTGGAGGAATGGTCATTAACCATCTGCCACACACAGATAGCACAGCCGTCCTCACTTACTGAAATCCAGGAGGGCACACAGCACGTGTTGATGAAGATCAAGGACCGCAGCCTTCAGTGTGGATCACAACTCAATGTACAGAAAACCCAACTCTCCCCACCGCACCAACAAAACGCCATAAGGACAAAGGCAGAAACGAATGAAGTCGCCAGAGAATTCACTTTCCTTAGATCCACAATCAACACTCATGGAAGCAACAGTCAGGAAATCAAACCATGCGCTGCACTGGGCAAACCTGCTGCACAAAACCTCGTTGATGTGTTAAAGAGCAAAGACGCCACTTGGAGGCCTCAGGTGAGCCTAACCCAAGCCACGGCACTTTTTGTCCCCTGAGCAAAGCACCCTGGTGGTGGAGTGGTTATATGTTGCACTACGATCCGCAAGGTCAGCAGTTTAAGATCATTGGGGTTTTTTTGGGTTTTTTTTACTTATGCATGAGATATCTGAACAATAAATAAAGACAACTGGAGAAGTGATACAATTGCATGTTGATATAGTTACAGGTTTGGTATAATAAAAGGAGAAATTGTCTGCCATTTGTATGTGACATTTAAGTCTCCCAATTGGGCACATGCAGCCTTTATCAAAATCTTATCATGATGTAGGTGTTTTGTTTTGTTTTTAACTAAGAGAGAATTATGGTGTTTTTCTCACTGAAAGTACCACAGGCTGTCATAAGAACAAACACATCTATCTTGGAAGTACAATCAGAATTTTCCGTATCAGTGAGAAGGCAAGACTTCATCTCGTGTCCTTTGGACATGTTATTAGGAGAGACCAGTCCCCGGAAAGCAATATGTTTGGTAAAATCGAGAGTCAGCAGAAAAGGAGGTGGACCCCCTCCATGAGCTGAGTTGACACAGTGGCTGCACCAGTGGGCTCAGGCATAAGAATAGTTGTGAAAATGGTGGAAGGCCCAGTGGAGGCTTGTTCCGTTGTACATAGGTCACTATGAGTCAGCACTAAGTCAGTGCACCCAGCAAGAGTGTGAACATTGTTTTCCATCTCCACCGACAGGAAAACAAGACTCCTTCTCTCTGAATCTTCATGGAGCTGCTTACCTTTGCCTTCACGATTCAGATTAGATAGCAGTTTCTCAGGCAGGCCTCTCAATGCTTCTAACTGCGACAAAGCCCCCATGGAATATGTCCATTGCTCTTGGTGTTGGGTCACTTTCAGTTAGCAGCTGAGAAAACCACTGCACCACCAGGGCGGGTTCATGGGACCGCAAAAGGCGCAGAGTCAGGAATGTGACACCGGTTGCTCAGGCAGAGAGAATGGGAATCACAAGAGGTCAAAAACAAAGCCAAAGGTCAGAGAGTAATAGTTTACTTTTTGGATGGGAAGATGGAAGGTCTTGTTCAAGGCTCTATAACAGATGCTTAGTAAGGAAGGTCACTTAAATGAATGTACTTTGATGCTGTGGGAAGACTTATGAAAACATGCGGCCTTAGGCTCATGATTTGAGAGAAGTTTCATGATGGCTGTGCCCAACTGGGAGACTTAAATGTCACTTGCAAACGGGGAACTATTTCTCCTTTTATTTACTGCAGGGCTAACCCCCTTGCATGGTTTGCAGTGTTGGGGAAATTGGAGAGCCATAATTTCTCAGAGTGAAGTGTTCAGCAAGAAATAACTCTTACGGGACATTCTAGCTCCCTACAACCCCCCTACTCTCTGAACAGAAAAAACACTGGGTAGAAGATTGTCCGCGGTCAGACAGGCAAGAAGGAACAAAATCACTGTGCACGCAGGCTGGAGAATTTCCGAACAGCCTTTCTGAAGCGGTTAGTCCATGTTTATGGTTAAATGAAGGTCAACCATGACATCATAAATGCCCTTCCCTTGTGTCTTTCATCATCCCCATTTTTCTTCCCATTCACACTGACAGGAGGGGGCGGAGGCACCTGTTTTATAGGACTGCAGGCTTTGATGGCAGCCCCGACATGCAAAGCGGTTTTGACGAACGGGAGCCCTGGCCGGAGTGACATCATGTCCAATGCAGGCTGCACACAGTTGACGAATGGGAAACGGAAAGGAGGGTGGTTAGTTGACAATGTGGAGCAAAGAACAAGTGTGTCACAAACTAAAGTCCTGTCAATTAGGAAGCTATTCATGCATTTTGGTAACTCAGGAGCCAGACCGCATTTTGACACCCCAGAAGCAGCAGACCGCATTTTGACACCCCAGAAGCAGCAGACCTTGGGGGAAGCAGGATGTGTTCAGAGGAGACTGAGTCTAGCAGAACAGGAGAGCAGTGGCTGGAGAGGTTCAGAAGCCGGGGAGGCAATGACAGGACGTCAGGCTGAGGAGGGAGCTCACTGTTCAAGGCAGTAATGGTCAGGTCTGTATGCAGACGGACATACCTGAACTTAACCGACCCCTTTGATGCGCACAGGGAACGTAGCTTGTTTGTCTAAGACTCCTCTGGGCTCGCTGCCCAGGTCTCCATCCCGGTTAGCAGGAGACAGGGAATTTTAGTCCTCACAGTCCTTACGCTCCAGTTTAAGCCTACATTGGAACATGTTTTAAGGACCTTCTATTTCGTGTTCAGTCCCTGGGTGGTGCAAGCTTTTGAGACACTTGGTGGTTCCCTGACAAACTGGAGGTTCAAATCCACCCAGAGGCACTTAGAAAGAAAATCCTGGCAATCGACTTTCGCACACACAGTCCTGACAACCCCACAGGGGTCTACTCTGACCCAATACCCAGTTGCCACGAGTTGGAAGTGACTCCCCAGCACCTGGATGAGTTAGTGATTGTTTCCTTTTGCACCAAGATGCTCAGTCTCATAAGACTTCTCCTCTTCCCTGTTTTCATCCCTAAGAAGATGCTCAGATGACTTTACAATGCGAAGAAGAACAAATGTGTGCGATGCCCACTGTCTGTCTGTCTGCCCGATGGCTGGCAGTCCCAGCTCATTTCCAGGCCGCTGTACCACACGGACTGGCCTTTCCTTCTCTTTGGGGTCAGACCTGGCGCTGCTCTGCAGAGAATGCTGAGCCTAACCCCACCTCTGCTGGTGAGTGCCCACATTGGCCCCCCGTGCATCCATCTCACTCATCTCCGGCCTTGCCACTGGTCACTTCTCCCTCGGCTCCCCAGGGAGCAGTGACCAGAAGTGGTCCTCCACTCAGCATTTGGCGTAAG
The DNA here is from genome assembly GCF_050624435.1 of Tenrec ecaudatus. Taxonomy (NCBI): domain Eukaryota; kingdom Metazoa; phylum Chordata; class Mammalia; order Afrosoricida; family Tenrecidae; genus Tenrec; species Tenrec ecaudatus. Next base: position 184,901,342 of record NC_134532.1, read on the forward strand.
TCCCTGAAGGGAGTTGGAAAGTTACACCTCACGGGTTACTGCGGCCCCCAGCATGGTGAGGGCATGTCTGGGGTGGGAAGGGGACGCTCTAAGGGGATTTCTATTTTCAGTTGCTAATGAAAAGGTGTGCTTCTGCTCTGAGGCCCTTTAAAGGAAAGGTCTGATGTTCGACTTCTGAAAGATCAAGGAAAACCCTTTGGAGCGCAGGTCTGCTCTGACACACTCGGGTCTCTGAGCTGGAGGCGGCTCCGTGGCAACTGGACTGAAGAGCAGAGAGGAGACAGGAGCCCTGTCGGTCACCTCCACGCCACCCTACTCTTCCTGGAGCAAAGACCCCTCTGGTCACCCCCTTTCTCTGTCACCTTTCTTCCTTCTCCAGGAGACCAGGTGGGGTTAGCCCTGGCTCTGCCTCCCTAAGTGCGTCTCTTTTACATGTTATCTCTCCAAGGGCAGAGGTCGACAGCATCCCTCGAGCTGCTTATGAAGGCTCTTAAAAGAACCAGAATCCTCTTACAAGGCACCAACCGACTCCGCAGGCATTTGTCTGGCTGCATAAGCTCACCTTGTGTGTGTGACAAGGGTCCTTCTGGACGTGTCTCTCCAGGCACACTCTTCTGCACCAGACACGAAGGCCCCCTCCACACACAGGTGCTGCACTCAGAAAGGCAAGAGCCCTTGATCCTTGATCAGGATCAAGAATTGTACACGTGCAGGGCAGAGAATAAGAGCCACTGGCTCAAGTGCCTTCGACATGCCAAGCACTACTTGTTATCACACTGAACGCTCACAACCACCTGCATCTCACCCCTCTCATTTTGACTGAGGACTCAACAGTGCATCAAAGCGGTCAAGCCATTTGCCCAGAATCACAGGACTAGACATTTGAAGATTTAGGATTTAAGCCCTAGTTCTTGCGAGGAAAAAAATTCCTGCTGTTTTCACGACACTTATGAAGGGCATAATATGCTGCCCTTTATTGAATTTAAAATGCCAACCATCGCAGGCAGCTCCAGTATTTTATGTCACCACTCCAAAGAGAAATACACTGCCAATTGTAGGAGAACGCACAAACACACGTGTACCATGAATCCTGATTTTGTAGATGTAAAAGTGTGGAGGAAAATGTGCCTCTGAAAATCCATGAATTATGGCAAAAACGGCTCCCTGCAGGTTATCTGAGCAGCTGTGTGTAGTACGGAGCAAACACAAGAACACGCGGGCAGGGAGAGACCAGGGCGAGGCCCCCACGGCAGCGCAGCTATGAAAGAGTGCAAGTCTGAATAAAGACACACTTCTGATATGGGAGCGAGGGTGAGATGAATCAACTGGGGCAGATGAATCAACGGGAAAAGCGGTTTCTTGGATCTACAGTGACAGGGTGAGGGGCAGGGGACCCTTTACAGGCTGGAGGACAGGGAAACAGCAGCAACTGGCAAAGTGGGAGGGGGAAAGCAGGATGAGTTCTTTTCTAGTCACTGGTCTTGCAAAATTCTATCATTCGATCTCCAATTTCAATCACCAAGTCTGCATTTCCCCACTACTGTTTCTACCTCTTTCTCTCCAGCTTTTGCATTACAATCCCCAACAAGGGTCAATGCCTCTGAATGAATGTTTGATCAACTTCCAACCGAAATTGTTGGTAGAATTCTTTAATTTCTTTATCACTAGCTTTTGCGGTTGGTGCATAAATTTGAATTTCAGCTGTGATTGGATTTCCTTGAAGGCGCGTAGCCATTCTCCTATCAGAAACAGCACTGGACTTCAAGAACACAACGCTATTTCTCTGGAAGGTGTTATGCCCGGCATCGTCTATCACACGATTTTCTGGTTCAGAATGGCCAATTCCAGTTCATGTCAGCTCTCTAATGCTTAAACATTGATCTCTATTTGTTCCATTTCACTTGTGACCATGTCTAAATTTCCTAGATTGATCCTCTGTGCATCTCAAGTTCTGATCATTAGCAGTTTTTTCAGCTGTTTCTTTTTACCTTGGGCTGGACCCCATCGGGCAGACGGAGACCATGCAGACCCCGTTCCCACAGGCTTTCCTCCATTCGTGTCACCCTGATCGACTTCATTCTGAGAAAGCAGCTACTCCTCAGTCACAGCTCAAGAGCCCTCGGACCCAGGGGGCCGTCCTCCAGCACCATCTCCAACAACGGGCTGCTTCCATTTACTGAACCTTCAGTATCTGACAAGGTTTTGAAGTTATGCACAGGTGTTCAGTGGCTACTCCCCCCAAGTGGGCAGTTGAGTCCTTTGTTGTCTGCTCTCAGTCTGGAAATTCCACTGAACATGTTCACTTTGGGTGACCCTGCAGGCATTTTAAATACCAGTGACGTAGCTTCTTGCATCAGAGCAACACACAAGCCACACAGCAACACACAAGCCACCACAGTAGGGCAAACTGACAGCTCAACATCCTCAACAACTGGAGCAGTAGCTAATATGATCATGGAGAAAAGGCTGAAGTGGTCAAGAATTTCATCTTGTTTGGATTCACTATGAAAGCTCACGGAAGGAGCAGTCCAGAGATCAAAAGACACATTGCATTGAGTAGATCCTCTGCAAAAGACCTCTTTAGGATACGGAAAAGCAAGGCTGTTCGTTACTTTGAAGACTGGGGTGCGCCTGACCCAAGCCATGATATTTCCCATAGCCTCAGATGCATGTGAAAGTTGCACACTGAATAAAGAAGACCAAAGAATCAACACTTGAAAGCACACACTGCTCCTTAGATTAGAGGCAAGGCAAGGTGAGATTTCCTTCTTCTTTTTTTTTTTTTTACATAGTTTGGACACGTTGTCACGAGAGAAAGATATCCTGCTTGGGGAAGTTGAGGGGCAGAGAAAGAGAAGAGGCCCCCAAGGAGATGGATTGGGACACTGGCTGCAACACTAGGCTCCAGCCTAGGGATAACCAAGGATGGTGCAGGGCAGTGTTTCATTCTGATGTGCACAGGGTCACTATGAGTCGGCACCGACTCGATGGCACCTAACAACAGCAGCCTGGTGGAGGGAAAGGTGGAAGAGCTCTGGCATGGGGAGTACCCCCCACGGGCAGTAAGTAGGTCAAGGGGAAGACTGTGCACTGACTGGGGATCTACGGAGGAAGCAAGGCAGCAGGGCAGGTGTGAGCCTGTGAGCACATCGCCAAAGAAAGCACAATGAGGTAGAAGCACAAGACAAGATGAATAAATCCCAGGGATGCTTTCTAGGGAAAAGTATCCACAGCAAATGGCATGCTGAGACACAAGACGGATGTGTCCAAGCTCTTCCTGCTGCAGGTGCTGGGGCTCCATTCTCATCCTTCTCTGCACACTAGGAGCCCCACAGCTGCCCGTCAGAACGAGGGGAAAGAGCTGGGCCCACACACGGGTGTTCCTGCGCTGAGAGCTATTTGTTATATTTCCTTGCCAGGCCATCTTGGGGGATTTCTTTCTTTTCTTTTTTTTTTTTAAACTTTATTTAGGACAGCTGCACATGGTAACAAATGGCACTCACCAAGATGAGGTCTGGTGTGCAGGACTTGGAAATAGGTGGGGTAAGCTTTCCAGTCATGTGCTTTTATCACACGCCTCTTGATTTCAAGGAATGTTTCAAGTATTAATCAGGCAGGCAAACGACATGCTGACCACACAGCTTTGTCCTTTATTATTTAGCTCCGATGCCACCAGGGTGCGTGTACGATTGCAGATTATGTACTCTGTTTGTAGGATGTTCTACAGTGATTGCATGCAGGGAACAACTCATGGGACAAATGGAAAAATTATTTTCTGAATAGCTAGTTCTTTGGTTTTTTTTCACGCATACATATGAGCTTCCACTCCTAGTGTGGTTCTTTTTGTTAAGTCACCCTCAGCCGATGATTGTCACGGCCTTTCAATGAACAGTGAGGCTCTGTTCCTGCTTGAATGACCCCTTCCTGATGTCACTACCATCTAGGACTGCGCTGTCCAGCCGGGGAGCTCCTGGCCACTCTCAGGCACCTGAAACATGGCCAGTCCAAACTCGGAGTCATATGATATGAAATACGCACTGGATGTTAAAGACTTAGTATGAGAAATATTAGAAAACATCTAATTAATATTGGCTACATGCTGAAATGGTGTTTTCAATATATTGCCTTACTTAAAATATACCCCCAATATAAAATGTACCTGTTTCCTTAATGTGTCATGAGTTTAAAATGTGAAGCCCCACGCATGGCTGGCATCTGTGGCTCACATTACACTTCCTTTCAACAGTGTTGGTTAAACTGTCTGTATCTTACTTATTCAATGAATTTGGCTCAGTCAGCCTGTATTTCCTACAGATCTAGTATGAGCCAGGAATGATACATGGTGCTGGGATCTCAGGATAAAATTATCAACACATGGTGACTTGTAAGTGTGCCTGCTAGTGTAAAAGGTACACTTAAAAATAGCTATGACTATATAAAAAGATCTTAAATCAATTTATAATATGCTGTATTATATAAAAATACATCAAATGTTACTAAAGAAAGTGGATTATCAAAGGAAGAAGTTCCCTATTTCTTAAAGAAACAATAGAAGTTTATCTACTCATTTACATGAGGGCTGAGGGTGCAATTTAAAAGTACTAGAGGCACAGGGTATGGTGGAGAAAGAAATATGTGTTTAAGGAAATGAACGGAGTTCAGAAAAGGGACAGATGAGACTTCAGTGACTAGAATCCATTGACCAATTGGCATCCAGTCGATTCTAACTCGTGGTAAGCCTGTGTGTGTCCGAGTAGAACAGTACTGAATTCTTGGAAGTGGATCATCAAGCATGTCTACTGGGCTACCCCCAGGTAGCCTTGAACCTCCAACCTTTTGGCTAGCAGCTGGGTGCGGTAAGCATTTGCACCACCTGGGGATGGCAAGGAGATCCTTGCATGCGGCTCTAAGAAACAAAGCTTGTATATTGTAGACAGCACATCCAATATTTATGTCAGAAATACTACTGCTGCTACCCGGATACACAGTTGGTGCCTCCATTTCCTAGTTCTGCTGTAACAGACAGACAACACGTACGTGGTTTGAAAAACCCAGATATTTATTTTCTCAACATTGTAGACAAAGGCTAAAAGTTCCATTCACCACCTTGGTTGTGTTGATGCCTTTTGTGAGCCTCGCTCTAATTCTAGCGGCTGCTTGTGACTCTTAGCATTCCTGCTCTGGTAGATGATGGGCCCGGGCTGCTCTCCATCTTCAATGGTGCGCTTGTCTGTTCTGCTCCTTTATGTTACGCAGAAGTGACTAGGTTCATGGTCTACGCTACACGGTACAATTTCAATCGTGTACTTGCATTACGGAAAGAGGTCAATTTACATTGCTGTGTTCGTAGTGAGGCACTGTTGACTTCCAAGGCACAGTGACCCCGTGGGCAGTGGAACAAAATGCTGATCAATCTTGCGGGATTCTCACGATCCTTGCTAAGTCTGCGCCGGCGGTTGGAGCCACGGCGTCACTCATCTCATGGAAGGCCTTTCTCTTTGGTTTTGCTGATCTACTTTACCACGCATGATGCTCTTCGCCGGGAGTCATCCCCCTGACAGCATGTCCTTTGAAGAAACGTGTTTCTAAGGATTGCTTCTAAGAAACATTCTGGCTATATTTCCTTGAAGAAAGACTCGTTGGTTCTTCTGAAAGTCATGGTATGTTCAGTATTCTTCACCAACAGCACAATCCAAAAGCATCAATTCTTCTTCCGTCTTCCTGGCTCATTAGATTAAGGTGCCCTATTACATTGCACTACATTACATTACATTGCATTACACTCAGAGGTATAAGAGTTAGGATTCAAACACATACTCAGGGGGAAACAATTTAACCCACAGCAGATGGGCAGAGGAGAGAATGAGCTACAAATATAGAGTGAGAAGCTGGATCTCTGGAATGATTAATCATCAAGATGTTCTCCAAGGACTGACCAAGTATTGATTAACTCACATAAAGTGTTTGTGTTGAGAAGCTTGGGAAATAAAATTGGGAAGAGACAGTTGGGGTTGTATTAAAGAGAGACCTTGTAGGCAACAGGGGGCCATTAAAAGCTTTTAAGCAAAGGAATTGACAATGTGGCCTTTAAATAAGATTACTCTGGTGGTTTTGTGTAGAAAAACTCAAGTAGGATAATGATGGTGGCTTGTGTAACACACTTTTAGTAAATCCCACTGTTTCAAGCTCTAGGAACTTAAGAATAAACAAGAAACCGCCTTTTCCTCTAGGAGTTACAGCCTCCTGGGAGTACACAGGCAAATAAGACTAGTTAAATTCATCTAATCTTTGAAGCAGTAAGGGCTGAACCAGAGTCTTGGAAACGGGAAGGGAGAAGAAACAATTGGAAAAAAGAATGGATGGTTTTTGTGGATAGACTCATAGCCCTATTTACTGGGTCCTATCCCACCTGCTTTTGCCCTTGTCTGCATTTTCTCCAAATTTATCCCCTTGCTCGGATGTTCCACCCTTTTCTCTGTGGCTGAGGGCACTGAATAAACACCAGCAAGTCAAAGAACATCATTGCAACACGAGGCTTTTTCTGAAGCCGTGGGCTCTGTGAGTGAGGCTGGCTTTCTTTCCACTCAGTTGGTTCCACCTCTGAGCAATCAACACGCATATACAACTAACGGACATTTTCACAGGGTCTGTGGGTTACAGTTAAATATCTACCCAACCCCAAACACACGCCCATGCCAACAAACAAAACCAAAAGCAAGGGGACTACTACAGAATTGCCCAAGAAAAAGGCAGATACATAAAACTTACAGGGATTCCCTTAAAATACAACCTCACATTCCATCTATTGTATGTAAGGAAGACTTCCGACACCCTACACACGATAGGGATTGCTGAGTTCTGATTTTAAATCTTACAGACAGGTGACCAAAGTGTCTGACCAGAAGATATTGCACTCTAGTGCATGCCACACACAATCCTTCCTCCTTTGTATGCGCTGCCTGCCTCTTGCTTCCTGTCCACCCCACTCAGCCCGCCTCACAGGATCCGAGTGACTCTTTCAAACAGAAGCTAGATCATGACATTGATTCCTCAAAAAACAAATAAAAGATAACATTTCATAAAAAGCAAGATAATAAAACTTAATTTCAATCTACTAAGTTTATATCTATATTGGAAGATGGTCAAATAAATCACATTTAAAAAAAAAAGGCTTTTGAACAATATGCCCACGGAAAGGTGTTCAACAGGAGGGAGATGAAAGTCGAAACCACGAGGGATCGTCTCTCATGGCCTTGGGAAAGGTCAAGAAGAAACTGAACTTTACTCTATGGCAAACAGTTTGTTGGGTCCTTTAAAAGTTCAACACAGAACTGTTGTCTTGGTAATTCCACTCCGAGGTGTAGACCTACGAGTGAAAACAGGAACGCAAACAAAAACCTGTGCACGGATGTTCCCTGCGGCACTGTGCACAAAAGCCCAGTGGCAGAACCACCCGAACTGCCCGTCAACAGAGGAATGGATAAGCAAAATGTGGTCTCCACATGCAATGGGACATTACTTAGTCGCCAGGTGACATGAAGTCCTGCTACAAGAGACCACGTGGATGGAGCTGGATGACATTGTACTGAGCAAAATAACCCACCTTGTATGATCTTCTTTCTATGAAATAAGGAAGTATATGTTGTTGTTGTTCTTAGGTGCTGATGAGTCGGTTCCAACACAGCGAGTACATCGTGTGGCACAACATGAAGAATATAAACAACCACACTGACTTCTACATGTAGAAATTACTGAAGTGGGAATTGTTTTGTCGTGCTTATTTCCGCCACAATAAAACAAAGGCTTTCATAAATGTACAGTGTATCTCAAGGATGGTGGTCTATGTAACTTTCTAATCTGTGCCTGTTCATACCATTAGTTATTTCATTTTTGCGTCTAAAATTTTTTTATTTTTATTAAAATTTTTTTAAAACACCCTGTTATTCCCCAAACTTTGACAATCTTGGCTTACTCCTGTCTTTATGCACATGTCTATTCTAGATACTTCATGTACGTGAGATCTATAATATTTGCCCCTTTTGTGGCTGACATATCTCACTTAATTCATTTTTTTCAACATTCACCTACAGTGTAACATGTATACAAACCTCATTTCTCTTGATGGGTGAATAACATTTCATTGGATCACATTTTATTTACCCATTCATCTGCTGATGGATGGACACTGAGGTGGTTTCTACTTTTTGACTATTGTGAAATATTTATTTGAGTCCTTGCTTTCCATTATTTTGGGCATATATGTAAGAATGAGGTTGCCGTGTCATATATTAGCTCCAGGATTAACTTTTTAAGGAACTAGCAAGTCTACAACAGTCGTACCACTTATATCCTCACCAGCAATTCATGAGAAGTCCACCTGAAATCTTACTAACACTATTTTTTTAAAAACAAATGACAAGTAATAATCACCTTATTGGGTATGAACTGGCATGCTTCCCTTTTGACTTGGTGTAAGTCTCAGTCTTTGATCTTGGCTCATCATTGTCCTGTGTTGTTGTATGCGATATGTCAATGTGATCTCATCTCCTATAATTCTTGTCACTCTATTCCACTCGCATTTGGCTTCTTTACTGTTCCGACACAATTCCTACCTCATGCTTTTTCTTCCGTTATCGTTGCCTAAAATATTCATTTCTTAACTCTCTGTATGACTTGCTGCCTTACTCTCTGCAGGTCTCTTTTGAAATGGGATCTGATGACAGAATCCTTTGCTGACTACCTGGCCAGCCGTAACCCCTCAATTTGCTTTATTGTTTCTTAAAAGCACCCTTACCACCAAGGTAACCTATATTTATCAAGCTTTTAAAATGTGTGTCTGCATCTCCCAGGAAGATGGTAAGCACCGTAAGACGCAGTGCCTGGCTTGCTCCTGTGATCCCAGCACGTAGAATACTGACAGGCGCAGAGCCAGCATACAACACAGACTTCTTAAACAAAGTGAATGAGTCTCGCACAGAAGTTTAGGGAACAAAGAAGAGTCACAGGTGACCAGAGAAGGAGTCTTAAAACAAGCAACATGTGGACTTCAGTCTTTCAGCTGCTAGCGACAAGGTTGGCACTTCAAATCCACCAGTCACTGTGCGGGAAGACGAAGCTTCCCACTGCAGTAAGATTCCCAACCTTGGGCACGCACAGGGGCAGTTCTATCCGTGTGCTACACGGTCACCAGGAGTTGGACTTACTAGATGGCAGTGACTTATGTTTGGGTACCATGAGTGAAGCTGTCATGACAGTAGATCAACCCACGTGTTTTGGGGGAACTTACAAAGTCATTAAGACATTACATGGACAGAAAAAGTATCTGATAGTCATGCAAATAAATCAAATGGTGGGGGGGGGGTAGAGTGAGCCTTTGGCCTGGGACCAGTCGGACTGAAAGAATTCTAGGTGGAGAGACAAGCTTCACGGAGGCAAACAGGCATGGGGCAGACGGGAATGTCTGGGGACCTGGTGAAACTCATTGCTCATGGTCTCAGTGGACAACTTGAGGCGGACGGCAGGGTCCATGTGGCAAAATTTGTTTTTGTCAAAGCTCTGGCAGCAATATTTTATTGCCGTTGAGGAAAGAAAACTTTTCTTTAGAAAACAGGGAGCTAGATATCAATCTTCCACTCAAACTTACACAAAAATGTACCATCAGGAGTTCCAGGTACTGCATTTTGAGCTTTTGCTCAGCGTAGCGGGGAAGCGGATTTTCATTTATTCTAAACACACCCTTGGAGTTGTTGGTGGCTCGGTGGTAGAATTCTCACTTCTCATGTGGGAGACCTGGGTTCAGTTTCTGCTGGGGCGTCGTGTGTGCAAGCACCACCCCTATATTGACCAGCATCACGAGAGCACCCAACTAAGACAGGCTAGAAAGAAAGGCCTGACCATCTACTTCAGAAAATCAGCCATTGAAAGACGTATGGGTCTAAGCAGTCTAACCCACCACCGGTCATGGAGATAGAGTGCAACTGGGCAGTACTTCAGATAATGGTGTGAGCTGAAAGGTGACACATGGCAGCAAACAACAAACACTACTGCAGGTATTTAAGCTGATATTTTTTGGGGTTGCTATTTCTGAAACTTCATTTTCTTTATTTTAAATTGGGGGCTCTTACAGCTCTTATCACAATGCATACATATATCCAGTGTGTCAAACATTTGTATGTATGTTGTCATCTTTTTCAAAACATTTTCTTTCTACTTGAGCCCTTGGCATCAGCTTCTCATTCCCCCCCTCCCTTGCTTCCCCATGTCCTCTTGACAATTTATTAATTCCTTTTTTTCATGTCTTACACTGATTGCTGTCTCCCTTCACCCACTTTTTTGTTGTCCATCCTGCTGGGGGCGGGGAGGAAACATCGATCATTTTGATTGGTTCTCCTTACTCCCCTCTTCCCCACCCGTTACCCTCCTAGTGCTGCTGCTCCCCCTATTGGTCCTGAGGGTTTATCTGTTTTGGATTCCTTGTGTTGCGAGCTCTTATCTGTACCCGTGTACATGATCTGGTCTAGCCAGATGTGTAAGACAGAATTGGGGTCATGGTGTGTGTGTAGGGGCAGTGGGGTAGGGAGAGGAAGCCTTATAGAACTAGGGGAAGGTTGTGTGTTTCATTGATGCTATACTGCACCCTGACTGGCTCTTCTCTTCCTTGTGACCCTTCTGACAGGGGTGTCCAATTGACTACTGATGGGCCCTGGGTCTCCACTCTGCCCTCCTGTGGAAGCTGATTTCAGAGACCAACCTCACTCTCAGTAAAGGCTTTGTTTGAGCTCAGGTCTGAACACTCTACTTTCCCCACCATTTGCGGTGATGGCCACCATCTGTTTAACTGGTTCTGCACACCTTCCTGGGCTAGGCTCTGCCATCAATTTATCCTTTGGGACTTCTGGCCATTTTTCTTTTTCTGTCCTCTGCTGTGTCTCCCTATAATTTAGAAAGCATACGTCTTCTTTCCCCCTTGAGCTAACACGCATCAACACCGTCGTTTTATGGGTGCTGTGCTGCCCAGGATCCCTCCCTTTACAGACAAACAGGATGCATAGAAAAACAGGCTCAGAAGATGGGGTTAATATTTCAGACACATTTCTTCCACCAGAGGATGGAGTCCCAGAAGAGCAGGGACTGTGACAGATCAGAAGTTCTGTAACATGTGAGACGCTGTTATCAGTGGAACCAGATTCCTCAGGGAAGGCAATGTTGAATTCATAACAAGGCACTTAATTTGAGCTCACAATTTATCAAGCAAATGGTGACTTATGAGTAGCTCTTCAATGCGTGTGTCATAATGGCCTACTGCTGATGGACACTGTGCATTGGGATTGTGGCCATTTGGCTATTTGTCTATACAGCATATTAGAAGGCATCCTGAGGTATACAAGATCAAATATTTACCCACAAGGAAGGAAATGAAACGCGGCATTGTCTTCCACTAACACGGGTGCATTTTTCACTCTTCCACCACAATCCCTGTAATACAGTCACCGCTGGAGAATGCAATGTGTAGTGGAGATAATACTGAAGAATTATGATTTACATTGTCATTAAGGTTGAAAAATGCTGCCTAAATAATATTATCTATTGCAGCAACCCTTTATTTTTCAATTTTCAGATGTCCGAAATAGGCCTCGTGTCTTCACACACTTACTGAGGTGGTAACATCAAAGGTCTATGATGATGCCAGGGTGTCACGCATGTTAGTACTGACACACAGAGCTCCTATGTATTGGGCGGATAATGTCAGATTGGGAGGTGGCACTAATAATAAATCAGGAGACCTAGAGGCATAGTAACAGTGGAATCGTAACTCCTTGGCCTGCTAACAGCAAGTTCCCAAGTTCAAAACCACCAGCCGCTCAGTGGGAGAAAGACCAGGCTTTCAACTCCCATAAAGAGTTACAGTCTCAGAAACTCTCATGGTATGAGGCCTGGTGGTGGTGTTGGGTAAGCAATGGACTATGTTGGTTGTGTTCAAACCCACTAGGTAAGCAGTTCTCAACCTGTGGGTCGCGACCCCTTTGGGGGTGGAATGACCCTTTCACAGGGGTCACCTGATTCATAGCAGTAGCAAAATTACAGTGATGAAGAAGCAACGAAAATAATTTTATGGTTGGAGGGGGTCACCACAACATGAGGAACTGTATTAAAGGGCCGTGGCGTTAGGAAGGTTGAGAACCACTGCACTAGGTGCTCCGAGACAGCATAAATCTCTTCCCATAAATATTTACAGCCTCAGTAGGAGGAGTTCTACTTGGTTCGATGCAAGTGGATGGATGGGAATGATAGAGCCCTGAAATACTTAAGAAAGGGAACATTTTATAAAGCAAAATAAACTCAAGGTGGGCCTGAAGGCAAGCATGGGCCAGGATGCTTCGAGAATACTCATTTTTTTTTTACATAGTTGGTTCCACAAACAGTCAAGAATCACTCTACGACCAAGGTGGGAATGTAAAGGGGGGGGGGGCAAAAACCTAGATTATTAGAAGTGAAACAGCCAGAGGAGAAATAAAGAGGATATTCACACCTTGTGAGAAGTATAAGCAACGTAACTGAACAATGTGCTGAAATTGTGGAATGGGAAACTATCGCTGTGTAAACCTTTACGGAAAACCCAGTAAAATGGTCCTGATTTTCTGATGTAAACATCCCAGGTAGCTGTTCTGTACACGTCACCTTTTTTTGGTGACAGTGGAGACGGTTAGATAGCAAATAATCATGGTTCTGAGGAAACTACAGACCAATTCAGACGGTGCTAAAGACTCAGGCCGTCAAAGTGGTTGCACATTTTACTCCCATGTGCCGTTGTTCTTGCATGTGACCTGTGCGTAGATCATAGAGATGGCATTTTTTTCAGGGTTAAAAATTGTCCTCTGTGATACTTGAGCTGGGGGAAAAAACCAGAGGAACTGAGCTGACATCCCGTAAATACTCGTGTATAAGCCGAGTTTCCCTGCACATTTAAATGCAGTTTTTGCGGTAAAATTAGGTGCCTTTGCTGATCTTTGGGTCGGCATATATTCGAGTACGTATGGTAATTACAGAGGAGATGAACACCACTTACCTGAAATTCCAGCCCATAGTTCTCTCTGCAGAATTCTCTCAGTTTGGGGTATACATTTTCTTTTAGCGCCTGTCTTTCTGCACCCGTGTCTATAGCAGAAAAGCAAACAAACAGAAAATGAGCACATCCACATATGTTTCTAGAAACATATCAACAGTATTTTAAAAGGAAAACTTAGCAATATGTATTATTATTATCATCCAATCTGGTGTTGAATTGTTGTACAAAAAGGTATCTGGGTGTTAGGGTAGACCTATGTTTAATTCCACAGAGACTCTGCCAAGAAGGCCACACATACGTCCACAGAGGGCAGGGGAGATCCAATGGTTAGTCCTGTGCATGCTAACAGAGCCAAGGAACCGCCGTTCATGTTTCCTGCCCGTGTGAACCATCCTCAAGCTCTGAACTTGTTAGGATTTGTCTAGTCGGTTCCGACTTATAGTGACCCTATGAGCAACAGCCCACTACCCATGACAGTTCATCTTTGGAATATGAGAGGGTCCCCCCGACAGTGGAAAAAAGGTCAGCTGGGTGGAGCTTTTATAGTATGCGTTTTTCTTGTTAGGCAAGCATCAAGCACTTTGCTCTGAGTTAGTGTAGTCAGTGACGTCACAAGTCAGACTGTTAAGCTTTCAATTCAGTGGTTCTGAAAAGGTTGCATACTAGTCTGATTTGGGGCAGATGCAGGACTGGCTTTGCCCCCACGGCAATGCTGCACACACAGTCATCTCATGCATCGGCTTTTGACAAAAAACAGCACGCCTCTTTTGCCCTACACGCCTGACCTCGCTCTGTGGGACTTCTTGTTGTTTCCGTGAATGCAGAAGGACATGAAAGGACAGCAATTTTTTTTCTTATTTTAGTAAATCATTTTATCGGGGGCTCTTATAACAATCCATACATCTATTGTATTAAGCACATTGGTACATATGTTGCCATCATTTTCAAATAATTTTCTTTCTACTTGAGCCCCTGGTATAAGCTCCTGTTTTGTGCCTCCCTCCACCCACTCTCCACCCTCATGAATCCTTAATAAATTATAAATTATTATTTTTTCATGGTTCTTAGTTATAAGTTAAATTTCAGAAAATATCTACAAGTTTGTAGAAGATAATACCACCACTGCCACCTAGTCATAGTTTAAAAAAAAATTTTTTAATATTTTTATTGGGGCTCATAAGGCTCTTATCACAATCTGTACATACATCAATTGAGCAAAGCACCCTTATACATTCGTTGCACTTGTCATTCTCATAATTCACCTTCCACTTGGGTTCCTAGAATCAGCTCGGTTTCCCTTTTTTCTCCCGTCCCCCTCCCTCCGCGATCCCACCCCTGGTCCCTTGATAGTTTATAAATAATCATTATATCTTATCTTACACTCCCCGGCGTCTCCCCTCACCCACCTCCCCATTGCCCATCTCCCAGAGAGGAGGTTACACATAGATCTCCGAGATCAGTTCTCCCTTTCTACACCCCCTTCCCTCCGGGTGTCACCACTCCTACTGCGGGTGTTGAGGGGTTTGTCTGTCCTAGATTCCCTGTGTTTCCAGATCCCTACTGCACCGCTGTACATCCTCTGGTATAACCAGGTCCGCAAGGTAGAATTGGGGTCATGATAATTGGGAGGGGAGGAAGCGTTCAGGAACTAGAGGAAGGTTTTTAGTTTCATTGTTGCAACACTGAACCCTGAGTAACCCATCTCCTCCCCACTACCCCTCTGGAAGGGATGTCCAGCTGTCTACAAATGGGCATTGGGTCCCCATCATGTACTCCCCCTCTTTCACAGTGATGTGATTCTCACCACCACCCCACCTTTGTTGTTTGAGACCTGGTCTCCTCTGCCCTTCACGACCATCTATGTTGGTGTGCTGCTTCCGTGTGGGCTTGGTTGCTTCTGGGCTAGATGGCCGCTTGTTTGCTTTCAAGCCTTTAAGTCCCCAGACGCTATATCTCTCAGTAGCCGGGCACCATCAGCCTTCTTCACCACACTGGCTTATGCACACTTTCGTCTTCAGCGATTATGTGAGGAAGGTGATCACACAATGGTTGTTTTTGTTCCTTGGTGTCTGCTACATGGTCCATTCAACACCTTGTATTCGCTTAGGCCGTGTGCTTCTTCTCTGTGGGCTTTGTTGCTTCTGAGCTAGATGGCCGCTCATTTGCCTTCAAGCCTTTAAGACCCCAGGCACTATATCTTTTTGATAGCCGGGCACCATCAGCTTTCTTCACCATGTTTGCTTACACACACGTCTGTCTTCAGTGATCATGTCGGGAAGGTGGGTATCTTGAAATGACTGTTTAGCAGGGCAAGGTGCTATTGAATTGGGGGATTATGCATGAAGAGGCCTAATGTCCATCTGCTACCCTACTACTGAACCTATAAATATATGCACATAAGTCTATTGCCCCCATAATCATAAATATATTTATATATGTACATGTCACAGAAAAGGTGAAGAAAAAAATGAGGGCGCTGCTATCAGCCATCCAAACAGATGAGTTTGGAAAATGTTTCCAAGAATGGAATTGTAGATTTGACAAATGTATTAAGTATCATGAAGAGTACTGTGAAGGTGATAAGGTTGTTATGTAAAAAAAAATTACATACATAGCTTTGGGAAAAAATTATGGGCTTTTTTGAAGGTACCAAAATTAGCTGGAAGGGAAAATGGCTATTAGGTGTTTTAGAGTCCCATCATGATAAAAATGGTTAAATCACTTGGCTGCTGGCTTAAAGGCTGGCGGTTCAGAGCCATTCAGAGGCACCTTGGGAGAAAACTCTGAGAGACCCACTTCTGTAAACCCAGCCATTGAAAACCCGATGGAGCAGAGACCTGGTCAGACACATCTGGGGTCAGGATGACTCAGGATCGACTCAACAATTGGATAAACCCAGTGTTTTAGCTTCTAGAAGGGTAAATGTTTCTTACACACATTCTCAAAAACCACCCAGACTATATAGATGTTTGCTATCATATTTACACATCATGTGGCTTTTAAAAATAACTAGAAAAACAGTCATACAAACAGCTCAAAACCTAGAAGAGATGAGTTGAAGGGGCAAGCACAAAACTGGCTGATTCTGAGCTCTGCAGATTGAACTGTTCAGAGGTTTATAGAGAAGCATCTCCCACCTGGGTTTCGGGGCCTTACTGATCTATCAAAGAGAGGGCATTTGTTTTATATGTACCAGACCATGTAAATGCTTAGAAATGGGGTATTTTTATAATTCTGTGTCATTAAAATAACCATGGACCAAGACAGCAAACAGAAGCAGCAGATCCTGGATCCAGAAGAATAGCAGAGAAGGGTTGTATGTATTTCATTTCAAAGGTTTTCCAAAGAAAGAGATTCTAGAGGCAGCTGGGCTGAACAAGAAACCCTGCTGCAGAGTCTGTTCTACGCCCAGCTAACTGCAGTGATGAGATGAGAAACGTTTCAGAAAATTAGATTAATGTTTGCTCAGAAATAGTATCATTTGCTAAATGTACCGCCACTCCAGCCATAACTATGAAACATTTGCATTCCACACTTATAACTGAGGCGCCAATGGGAAAGGAGTTCCTTAGGATTCTCCAGCACATCTGTGCGTGCAAATTCAACCATATGCTGTGCTGACCTACTCTGAAGCAATAGCCAATCTTGAGACTCTGAAATGCACTGAGGTTTGGACGAGGGACAAGAACCAGTGTTGATGCTGAAACCAACTCTTCAGAGGACTGCAAGTCCTCCCAGACGACTCTGTGATAAAAACGGATAGGGTCTTTTCTAACCTTCGATCCAATCTGTACCTGAGCCAAAGGAAAAAATACGGAGAACCAAGCCAAGGAGCGGAATGTTTCAACAGGGCCCATGGAATCCTGTAAAACTCATTGGAGGCTGCGTGATAAGCATTGTTCACCACAATTTTAAAATTGTGAATTAGGAGGGAGTTCACATTTCAAATCATTGATTTTTTTTTATTCAACAGTTTAAGCCACTTATCTTTCCCCCAATAGCTTGGCCCATTCCTCTCCTTTGATCTCTCTTCGCCCACTTGTGGATCACTATCTTCTGCTACTCATGATGTTCTCTTTATTATCTAGTTCAATAATGGAGCCCAAACAGAACCCAGGGCCACTGAGTCAATTCCAACCACAGCAAGCATCTCCAACAGGGCAGAACTGCTCCTTACTCTTTCTGAGACTGTAACTCTTAAGGAGAAAGAACATAAAGCCTCATCTTTCCCTATGAAGCTCCTGGTGGATTAGAGCTGCTGACCTTTAGGTTAGTAGCCCAAAGAGTAGCCCATTATACCACAAGGGCTCCTAATGGTAAAATGTTTCCCCAACTATAAAATTTGACATTTATAAGATGTTATACTTTTAAATTCTTACATACAAAGGAGTGATAAATGGATAGATAGAGACACCATCGCATTGCATGGGAGATGTGATTAAATAGTTACATGACTTCAGAACAGATCCTGTTTTTGTCCTGGTGCCTGCCCTTATAGTCATGGGCTCACACAATATTTGTCCCTTTTTGATAGACCACCTTGACTCAGCATAACGTTCTCCAGGTCCCTCCATGTCTTGAGATGCTTCATAGTTTCATCGATGTTTCATTTTTAAGTGTGCCATTGTATATATGTACCAACGTCTCTTTAGCCATTTTCTACCGGGGGGCTTTTAGACTGTTTCCCACTTACTGCTATTGTGAACAGTTATGCTATGGACATGATAGTGCATATAGCATCACATTTCTTATTTCTTTAAGGTCTACATCCAGCAGAAGTGTTGCTGGATTGTTTTACGCAATGCTATATCACATTCCACAGTAGTTACACACGGTTCACAGGCCCACTAGCAGTGTGTGAGAGTTCCAATTTCTCCGTATCCTCTTCGGTATTTGTTGTTTTAGTATGAGAAGCATTTATGGAACATAATCTTAGGATCAAACACTCATCCTCTTGCCCCATTTAAAAGGCTCAAAACATTAACTTTACAATAAAGCTGATAATATTAAATCAGTCTCTCTAAAGAGCGACTGCAGATTTTTACAACACAAATTTTAGAAATGCATTCCCCAAATAAGTACACTAGATACAGATTGGAGAATATCCTAAACACGGAGTACTATTAAGAACTTCTAAAAATAGTAATAAGATAACTGATGAAAGCAACTATGGATTATAGCTGAAGTAGAAACTATGTATTTCTAAAACATATCATTATAACTCTTACTAACTAAAGGAGTCCTGGTGGCAATGGAACATGGTTTCATTCTAGGACACATGGAGTTGCCATGGAATCAGTTCTGACTCATGGCAACCAGGTCCAGCGTGCATCAGAGAGGGATCAACGGACGGTTTTAAGTGCTCAAGTCAGGTTATGGCTTTGATTTTCATCCTCATTTCTCCGATGCGCTCTGCTTAGTAACCTTTGTCCCGTCCCTCAATTATGGATCACCAGAGGCCTGTTTCCAATGTAGATCCCACAAATGTGTCTTGGGCTCCCACTGTCATCTACAGCCTTCTGCAAACAGGATTCTCACAATTTAGGCTCTGATACTAACCCCTCTTTTGACTTCGAGTTATATGATTTACAATCCTTTGGTGACTGAAGATGGTGTGCTTCTTCCATGTGGACTTAGTTGACATCTCACTTAGATGGCTGCTTGTCTGGACACAAGCCTGTAAGACCCTAGACACTATTTTATCTGATAGCCAAACTGCTGCCTTTTAATAAGCATGATGTCCTTTCTCTAGGAACTGGTTTCTCCTGACAACATGTCCAAATTCTGCCTGAGTACCATGTTCTTTTAAGAATCATCTAAAGGGATCAAACTGATATCCCTAAACCTACTGCCATCAAGTTAATTCCACCTCACAATGGCCCTAAAATATCTCTGAGGCTATACATCTTCATAGGAGTTGATTGCCTTACCATTTTCCCTTTGAGTGGCTGGTGGGTAAGAACCACAAACCTTATGGTTAGAAGTGCAAAGTTTACCTGACAACACCTCCAGGTCTCCTCAGACTGATGACAGAAACTCTAAACACAGGAACAGGAAGGGGCAATAGTTTTTAAGAAAGAAATTCAGAAGAGGAAGGTGAGGCAAGAACTGTTGGTCACCTCAAAGATGCCAGTAAATCTACATGCGTACAGACTGTTGAATTGGTGGCATATGGTTTGTAGTACATATTCTCGGCCGCAAAACCAAAATAAATAAAATTATAAATAAGTTAAAATCTAACACACCTTATGTAGCTATTCCCCTTTGTCTGTTTGATAGCTGTGAATCAGAAGTAAGCAAAACAGTATGCAGGGAGGTAAGCTTTACACATGCGCAATGCCTTGAGGCTTTCCTGTGGTTTCCATCTCCTTGGAGCAAGATTTTACAATCTGGTTACGTGCAAGATTAGTTTGATTATCACTGCTGTGCAGCCTTAACTTTACATTAAAACCAATACAAACAAACGGTGCACCAACAAAAGAAAACAGAACTACAAAAATGAGGCCGCAGAAGAGGCTGCCTGTAATTGCCCCCAGGATCAGGAAGGCTTGCTATCTTACAATTTATCACTGAAGAGACTCAGAATCAAGCCTCGCAACATGCTGCAAAACAGACCATGGGGAGAATGTGGTGTCATAAGGCAAGTGTATGGACTAACACTCTCTTTTCTGGTTCCCATTTTTCTGGCAGAACACGCACACGCATATACCTTTCCCAAGCTATTTTGAGTACCTCCAGGCCTGGTAAGGAAGCAGATGAACCTATCTGACTGGCTTTCCATGCTATCGCTTCCACTACAGAACTGACTCCAATTTTCTGGTAGTTCTATTAGTATGTGACGGTGGCCTCTGAAAATGGAAATGCAATTAAGATAGAATCAATTATGATGGATGACAGATAAGCTGGCTTAATTAAATAAAACGACCTGATTCATAACCAGAGAAAAACCGGATGACTGGCAATTAAAAACATTAGAATGTCATGGGCAGGAAAAATTAATTCACTCATTATATTCAAGAGTTTAGATCAAAGCCTAGGTACGTCATCACTGACTCTTTTCTAGACAGCCATGCTGCCCATTTACATTTCTCCAGCTCACAAACGCCTTGAAAATGCACATTAACTCTGGCAGCACTGATCCTGCTAAGGAGTTGCTCTCAGAAACGACACGTTGTGATTTCAGAGTTAATGAAGGTCTGTGTACAGCATCTGGGTTTCCCACAGGAAGTACATTAGTAGGGGGAGAATTACTAATCAATACCATTAACCTTAGAGCACCTTTGGTTTTAATCCAGGAAGGGCTTAGATTAATTTCAAACTTTTATTAAAAACAAAAGACTAATGGGTTGGAACCTCATATAGCTCCTGCCCTATCCAAAGTTAAGATACTTATATTAGACGAAGTCAGTCTTCCTATCTTCTTAGCAGTTCAGAATATTCATTTTGGATCCACCCCCATCTGATACTAAAATTATTGCTCTAACCTAATTTTCCAGGTGTCTACATTTGTTCTTGATTGAAAATCAGCCATTAAAAACCCTATGGAACATAGTTCTACTCGGATGCACATGAAATATCCTAAATTTGGACAGTGACTGGTAGAGGTAGTACCTAGTCCCTTCGCCAGCATTCATATGATAATTAATATGATATGCTGTTGTGGTTTGGCTTCTTAATTGGCCATATCTCAAGTTACCATCTCCTCTTCTTAGCTCTCTGGTAGATGGTAACTCCCATTTCCTACACCCAACCAGGTTCCATCATTCTTCCTTACTCCAAGGTCATCAAATGCTGCCTTTTTCTTTTTTTTTACTTTGGCTACTCTCTGCTTTTACTTCTTACCTTGAATGATGCCCTATCAAGGTAAGAAGAAACGGCTGAAAATATCTGCTAATGATTGGAACTTGGGAGTCTGAATCCAGGAAAATTGGAATTGGTCCAAAATGTAATGGAACACATAAAATATTGATTTCCTAGGCACCAGTGAGCTGAAAAGGACTGGTACGGGGCATTTGGAAACAGAAAATCCTACCATTTACTATGCCAGGAAAGACACAATCAAGAGGAATGGCATTATGTTCATTGCCAAAAAGCACATTTCAAAATCAATCTTGAAGTACAAAGCTTGAAGTGATAGGGTATATCTATTCACCTTCAAGGAAATTCAATTAACACAACTATTATTCAAATTTGTGCACCAACCCCAAAAACTAATGAGAAAAAAATTGAAGAATGCTACCAATATATTCAGCCAGAAATTGATCAAACATGCGATCAAAATGCACGGATAATTATTGGCAATTGGAATGCAAAAGTTAGAAAGAAGAGTACATCAAAAATGGGGAAGTGGTTATACAAATGAAGTTGGAGATCTCAAGATACATCGCAAGACCAATGACTTTTCCTGAGAAAATACTTTTCAACAACACAAAAGGTGTCAATACACATGGACTTTTCCAAATGTAAGACACAGAAAGTAACCTGACTACATCTGTATTAGTCTGGGTTGACTAGAGAAACAAATCCAGAGACATGCTTATGTGTATAAGAAAGGGCTTTATATAAAAAGTAATTGTATATTAAGAAAACAACCCAGTCCAGTCCAGATCAAGTCCATAAGTCCGATAATAGCCCATATGTCCGATATCAGTCTATAAATTCCTCTTCAGAATCAGGCAACACATGCAATGATGCCAAATGCAGCAAGATCACAGGCCAGTGGGTGGAAAGTCTTATGGATTCAGTGGTGGTAGAAGCATCTCAGCACTGGCATGGGTCTCCACGTGGCTCCTCCAGCTCCAGGGCTCTGGCACCATCAGCATAGCTCTATGTGTCTTGTCAACAGGAATGTCTCTCAGGAAGAGTGTGTGCCCCATCTCCAGGAAAGGAGGCAGGAATTCCTAGAATCCTCAGGAGAAGGCCATACCTACACAGAGGCCTCACTGGCTAAGACTTGATTGACAGGCTAGATTACACCCCTTTCTCAAGTTGACAGTAGATGATTATGTGACTGCCACAACATTTATGCTGAAGAAGCTCAGTATCAGCAGCTAAAACCAGCTAGGTGCTGATTGTGGAACAGACCATCAATTGCTCAGATGTAAGTTCAGGTTGAAGTTGAAGAAAATGAAGACAAGTATATGAGAACCAAAATATGACCCTAAGTGTATTACATTTGAATTTTAAGAGATTATCTCAAGAATTGATATGATGCACTGGGCACTAAAAACCCGATGCGCTCTGGGATAATAAAAGAGTATCATTCGTGAAGAAAGCAAAAAGTTATTTAAAAGACAGGAACAGAAGAGAAAGTCAAAGTGGATACCAGAAAAGATTCTGAAACTTGCTCTTAATTGCAGAGCAGCTAAAGCAAGTGGAGAAATGATTAATTCAAAGGGCTGAATAGAAAATTTAAAAGGGAGTTCCAGAAGACAAAGTCCAATATTATAATGAAATATGCAAACACCCAGAGTTAGAAAAATCAAAAAGGAAGAACATGCTCAGCATATAATAAACCGAAAGGACTGAAAGTATCATTCAACCATCTCATTTCAATACTGAAAGATTTCATTATGGACAAAATATTAAACGATGTAGGAAACATCAAAAGAAGATGGAAAGAATATATAGTCACTCTACCCAAAAGAACTAGTCAACAAGTCACCATTTCAGGAGGCAGCATATGAGGAAGAGCCGATGATGCTGAAGGAAGAAGTTCAAACTTAGGCTCTAAGAACTGATGGAGTACCCACTGAAACAGTTCAACTAGCTTAGGAAGCACTGCAAGCACTTAACTCATCTATTCCAGAAAATTCGGAAGATAGCTACTTGGCCCACTGACTGGAAGAGATCCATATTTGTACCCATTATAAAGAGATCCATATTTGTGCCCATTTCAAAGAGATCCAATGGAATGCTCAAACCATAGAACAGTATCATTGAGACTACATGCACGTACAATTTTACTGATGCTTATCCAACAAACTTTGTAGCAGTACATTGACAAGGACCTGCCAGATTCAGAAGAGGATGGGGGACAAAGGAAAACATTGCAGATGTCATACGGGTCTTGGCTCAAAGCAGAAAATACAAGAAAGATGTTTACCCGTGTTTCATTGACTATGCCAAGGCATTTAACTCTGTGGATCATAACAAACTATGGATAACCTTAAGAAGAATGGGAATTGGACAACCCTTCATTGTGCTCATACGGAACTTGTACATGGGTCAAGAAGCAATTATGCAAATAGAACCAAGGGTTGTCCAATTCCCATTCTTCTTAAGGTGGCCCAAAGGATACTGGGCTCACTCAATTATTTCTTTAACTGCTGCTCTAAACACATCATCAAGAGAAAAAATTCCAGATGTTACTGGAAACTTAGCCTTATCTTGGGGCAAGCTACTTTCCTTGCCCTGAGTTCCTTGTTCATTGCATCACCCTTTCTCTGCGGACCAAGTCAACAGCACCTTTGTTGTATATTGGGATTTATTGTAATTTTTACTATAGTATTTGTATTTCCAAGTAGACTGTCAATTCCTAGAAGTCAAGATTAAAAAAAAATTATTTTTGCAACAAGAAAATTAGAGAAGATTCCAGCACATGGCTGGTACTGAATGAGTGCCATTATAATTAAACATTACCTAAAATAAGCTAAGGTTTAGAATTAAAGGCTGGAGAAAAATATACCAAACAAATAGCAATGCAAAAAATCAGGGGTAGCCATCTAATCTCTGACAAAACTGATCTCATGGTACAGCTATAACAAGAGACAAGGAGGAGCACTATATAATGCTCGAGGGAACCACAGACCAAGAACCAGTGAGCATAATAAATATATACGTGCCCAATGAGACCCGTGAAATTTGTAAGGCAAATACTCTAAAAGATGAAAAAAGAAATCACAGGTTCAAAAATTATAGTAGGTGACTTTAATACACCACGCTCTGAAAAGGAGACCTGATAGATATTTTCAGAGCTGTCCACCCAAATGCAAAAAATTCACATTATTTTTAATCCCACAGGACACATACTCAAAGATGGACCACATGTTGGGACACAGTGGAATCTGAGTGATTCAAGTACATAGAGATTATACAGATGTCTGTCTCCGACCGCTGTGCCATAAGGCTGGAAGTCAACAGAAGGGTGATGAAGAAGATTAGGGCAAAAACCTAGAGAATGCATAACTCTCTCTTGGTAAAGGAGTGGGTATTGGTCCAGATCAGAGATGAAATCAGGAAGTTTCTAGAAACCAAAGAGAATGAAAATATGATACATTAAAACCTTTGGGACACAGCACAGGCATTTATAAGAGGATGGCTTATAGCAATACATGCCCACATGAAAAAGGGAGAGCGACTTGTGGTTGATATTCTGGCACAAAATTTACATCAATTAGAGCAGAGTCAATGGAAAAATCCTACTAATAGCAAAAGGAGAAAAATAATAAAAGTCAGATCTGAGATACAGGAAAGGGTAAACAATCAAACTATGGAAACATTTAATGCAGCTAAAAGTGGGTTCTTTGAAAGAGTTAACAGAATTGATAGACCACTGGCAAACCTAACCAAAGGAAGGAAGGAACAAATTTCAATAGTAAGGATGAGGGATGAAACAGGAGATTTTACAATGGATCCTAATGAAATCAAAAGGGTAATTACACAGTACTGTGAAGACCTGTACTTTAACGAATTCAACAACTTGGAAGACATGGAGAAATACTTGGAAAAATAATCCCTCCCTAAATTATGCCAGATGGACGTCAAGAACCTAAACAGATCCATAGCAACAGAAGAAATAGACAAGGTAATCAAGGAATTACCAACAAAAAAATCCCCATGGCCAGATGATTTCACAGGAGAATTCTACCAAGGATTCTGGGAAGAACTGATACCAATCCTACACAAACTATTACAGAACATAGAGTAAGATGGAAAACTCCCCAAATTTCTATGAAGCTAGTATAACTGATACCTAAAGCAAGGATCCCACAAGAATCGAGAACTACAGACCAATATCCCTCATGAACATCAATGCAAAAATCCTTAACAAAATATTGGCTGATAGAATACAAAAGCATATAAAAAATTTACCCTGACCAAGTGGGAATCATACCAGGGATGCAGGGCTGGTTCAACATACGAAGGACCATTAGTATTATTTGCCACATTGACAAGAAAAATTATAAGAACCACATGATAATGTCGATAGATGTGGAAAAAGCAATCATTAATGTCCAACACCCATTCCTGTTTAAGATACTCAAGAAGATAGGAATGGAAGGAAAATCCTCAATACTTTACAAGCTACATATGAAATACCAACAGTCAATGTTATAATCAATGGAGAAAAGTTGAAAACAATTCCACTGAAAAAGGAGCTCAGACAAGCATGCCTCTAGTCCCCACTCCTATTTAACATCATACTGGAGGTCCTAACTAACAACATAAGACAAAGAAAAGACATCAAAGGTATTCATCTGGGGAAGGAAGAGGCAAAAGTATCATTATTCACAGATGGAATGATTTTATATATTGGAAATCTCCCAAACTCCACAAGCGGAATGTTTGAAGTAATAGAGGGACATGGCAGAGTGGAAGGATACAGATCATCAAACAGAAGTCTATCGGACTGCTATACACATCAAACAAGATCACAGAAGAGGCAATTTAAAAGGTACTACCACTTAGAATAGCCAAGCACAAATTGAAACATTTAAGAATATACCTGACTTAACAAAACAAAAAATTTGTGTGAAAAGAATCACAGAATTACAAGAAACCAAGAGTGACCCCAACAAATGGAAGAATATCCCATGCTTGTGGATTGAAAGACTCATATAGTAAATCTGTCAGTTCTGCCCAAGGCACTATATAAGTTTAATGCTATCCCAATACAAATACCACATCCTTCTCCAAAGAATTGGAAAAACTGGTTACCAACTTCATACAGAGAGGGAAGAAGCCCAGAATTAGCAGAGACCTCTCCAAGAAGAAGGACACAGAGGTAGGACTTGCTCTACCTGACTTTAACACATACTATACTATATGGCCACAGTAGTCAAAACAGTGTGGCACTGGTATAATTACAAATCCTCAGACCAATGGAAAGAACTCAAGACCCAGAATTAAAAACATCTGCATACGGGCAACTGATTTTTGAAAAGGGCCCCCAAAATGTCAAATGAGAAGCGGCTGCCCTCTTCAATGAGTGGTACTGGGGGGGAAAGTGTATATGTATCTGCAGACAAATGAAAAAAGACCCTTACCTCACTCCATGCACAAGAACACACTCAAGGTGGATCACAAACCTTGAGGTGAAACCCCAAACTATTAGGGCCATTAATGAGGGAACTGGAACAAACCCGAGAACCTTGGCACAGGGAATGCATAGGCTATCTGAAGTAGGGAAGGATACAAATGCAGAGGAGTCACATATTGACACGTGGGATATACTGAAGATCAAACACCTGTGTACATTGAAAGAATTCATCAACAGAGCAATAAGAGAGCCCACAGACTGGGAGAACATCTTTAGCAATGACACATCATACAAAGGCCTTATGACAAAAATCTACAATACTTTACAAGTTTACAATAGGAAAAAAAATTGCCGACTGCTAAGGAGGTGGGCAAAGGACCTGAACAGAAGTTTCATAGGGGCAGAAATCTGAATGGCCAACAAACAGGTGAGAAAATGTTCCCAATCATTAGTCATAAGAGAAATGCAAATTAAAACAACTGTTAGATACCAACTAAGACTTTTAAAGATAGCCCAATTAAAAAAAATCAGAAAGTAACAAATGTTGGAGAGGTTGTGGAGAGATAGGAACGCTTGTCCATTGCTGGTGGATCTGTAGGTATGTACGGCCACGATGGAAATCGATTTGGTGATACCTAAAAAGATGGAGATTGAGCTACCATACGACCCAGCAACCCCCACTGGGCACACACCAAGAAGAGGCAAGAAAGAAAGCACAGCCAGACATCTGTGTCCCAGTGCTCATCGCGGCACAGTTCACAATTTCAGGGAGTTGGAAACAACCCAAGTTTCCATCAACAGACGAATGAACCAAAAAAAAGCTGTTGTACATATATACAATGGAATACTACGCATCCCTAAAACGCAGCGACGAACGCATGAAGCACATTGCCGCATGGAAAAAACTGGAGGAAATGCCAAGTGAAGTAAGTCAAACACACAAGGACATGCACAACATGGGTCCACTGAGGTAAGCTTACCACCACCACCACCACCACCACCACCACCAACAACAACAACAACAACAAACGGGGTATAGGGCACATACATTCCTGGTGTGAGGTCCAGCAACTATGGCAGGGGCCAAATTCAATCTAGGGATACATATGGCAGCTAAATAAATGAGAGGGAAAGAAAGAGGAAAAAAAGCCATGGGTAGATGGGGATGCAGGGCGCTAATCCACCCAAGGGGAAGGTATTGTTTATATCTCCACAGGAGGGGGAGAGAGACACCAGGCTTCAACCCGATACAGCAAGAAGTGAATACAACATGCAGGTATGTACCAATAGAGAGATCAGCAGGGATGGCCCCAATCCCAACTATGTGGACACCCCCCAACCCCCCTCAGAAGAATGCACTTCAAAAGACAGCACTGGAGCTACAGCTTGGGGACAGGAGCATGTTGGATTAGGGCACACTGGAGAAATGCAATGGATAGAGAGGGAGGAGAGGACATCCCGGCCCACCAAGCCCCAAGGACGATGTTCCTGCCCGGAGCAGACAATGCACGAGGAGGGCCATAGGGCTGGCCCCACTATGGGACATGGCATCCTGCACTGAACCATGATGCTGCAGGGAACAGCAAAAAGAAACTGTGGGAATAGTGCATGGCCTGACCCCATCCCAATGGGGTGAGGCACTGAGGGCATGCAGCAGCACAGCAGGGCGAGCAGGCTGATGAAACCCCCGGGGGAATAACAAAAATAGACTTTGGAGACACAGTGAGGCACCCCATCAGACTCCACTGGAAAACACCCATAAAGACCAACAAAAAGACTTTAAACTATTTATAGGCTTTTCCATTTTTGTCAGTGGCTTTCTTTTTGTTATTGTTATTTTGTTTGTTTTTTTGCTGTTGTTGTTATTGTTTTGACTTCCTTTGTTGTTTTATTTGGCTTTGCCTGGTTTTTGCACTTATTAATGTATCTGCATGTCTATCTAGATAAGATAGGAGGGATAAATAATTCGGAGATGAAAAGAATGGGACCAATGGTTCCGGGGGCAGGGGGATACGGGAGAAGGGGAGGTAGGAGAAAGGAAGGGGGTGGGGGGAACCAACCCAAGGGCAATGGAAGAAAGGTCTTAGGATGCCTAGTGGGGCTCAATCAGCAGCGAGGAATTCCTAAACCCGAATGAAGGCAGAACATGATGGTGGGACAAGAGGGAAGTAAAAACAAAATAGAGGAAAGAACCAGGAGACAAAGGACATTTTTAGAGGTCTAAATACAGGCATGTACTATGTAAATATATATAATGAGAGGGAACTAGAACTATGTACTCATATCTATATGTTAACAATTAAGGTTGCAGATGGACATTGGGCCTCCACGCAAGTACTCCCTTAACACAAGAATACTTTATTCTAACAATCCAGCATTCTGTGATGCTCACCTTCCAGACACAATTGCTGAAGACAAAATGGGTGCATAAGCAAATGTGGGGAAAAAAAGTGATGGTGCCTGGCTATCAAAAGATATAGCGACTGGGGTCTTAAAGGTTTGAAGATAAACAAGCAGCCATCTGGCTGAGAAGCAACAAAGCCCACATGGAAGAAGCACACCAGCCTGTGTGATCATGAGGTGTTGATGGGATCAGCTATCAGGCGTCTAAAACCCAGACTAAAACATACCCAATGTGAAGGGTGGGGCATGGAGTGAAGACCCAATGCCATCTGTAGACAATTGGACATTCCCTTACAGAGTGGTCACAGGGAAGAGATGATTCAGTCAGGGTGCAGTATAGCAGCAAGGAAACACACAACTTTCCTCTAGTTCTTTGGTGCTTCCTTCACCCCACGAGCATGATCCCAATCCTACCTTACAAATCATATAAGACCAGAACATACAGACTGTTACAGATAAGAGCCTGCAACACAGGGAATCCAGGATAGATAAACCCCTTAGGGCTAACAAGAGATACCAGGAAGATTAGGGGAGGATGGGAGAAGAAAGAGGGAACTGACCACAAGGATCAACCTAGAACCCCCTCCCAGGGGGACAAATAATGGAAAAGTAGGTGAGGGGCAATAGAGGACGTAAGATATGAAAAAAATAGTCTATGATTTATCAACGGTTCTTAGGGAGGATGGGTGGGGGGGAGGGGAAGATCGGGAGCTGATATCAGGGGCTCAAGTAGGAAAAGAATGCTTTGAAAATGATGAGTGGCATATATGCAAATGTGCTTCACACTGCATGAATGTATGGATTGTGATAAGGATGTAAGAGCCCCCCATAAAAGAATTTTAAAAACATAAAAACATAAAAGGAAAAAGTATTATTACTGTATATCTTTGTTCAATGTGCTTGCTAAATTTTGAGAGTCGCCACTAAACTTGATATTAACATTACAACCATGAAAAAGCTTTTTAAAATGCTTCAGGTTTTACTGTAATATATATGATTATTTTCTTTTCAAACACAGTTCATAGTTATTACACAATGACTCATAGTAAATGGAGTTACTGTGAAATTGGTAACTCCAGTTTTCAGATTTTTCAGCTTCTTTTCAATTCTTTAAGAGAAAAATCTCTTGCATTAGCATAATTAGTAGAGTGTATTCTTTCCCTTTCCTGCTA
Source organism: Tenrec ecaudatus (assembly GCF_050624435.1). NCBI lineage: Eukaryota > Metazoa > Chordata > Mammalia > Afrosoricida > Tenrecidae > Tenrec > Tenrec ecaudatus. Next base: position 184,931,244 of record NC_134532.1, read on the forward strand.
ATGTCTATTTAAAGCACTCCTAGTAAGAACTCCATGTGGCATCTCAGATGCACTCATTCAAATAATTTCATACTCCGCCAGTATGATTTACTCACATATAGTTCTCAACAAGGGTTTGGCACATTAAAATGGATCGATTGGTGTAGCGCAGCTTGCAGAGTAAAAGACACAGCCATGGTGTTCACAGGATCCCGGGGCCAGACAGCAGTCAGCTAACAATGGGATTCCCAATAACGCTTACTAAGGTCTTGATTAGGGGTCTGAGCAAAATGCTAGCGAAGCACAGAGAGAGGGGTAATTAATCTTGTCTGGGGATCAAGGAGCGTTTCCCAGAAAAGGTGACAATTAAATTGGGACTTAAAATATAAACACAATTTTCCCCAGGTAGAAAGGGGGAGCCGTCTTCTAGAAGAGGCAGCAGCAGGGTCCAGGAGAGAAAAGCTGGTAAGTCGACGCTGTGTTTAAGGAGCATCAAGTAGCACTGTCTGCCAAAGTGTCATACAGTGCGACAGCTATGTTTTAGTCTTTCGGTTACCCTTGTTTTGAGGTTCCTGTGTGCTGGAAATGCAGTGGTTTAAAAGCCATCCTCTCTCCCCATCATGTGAGGAAGAAAGAACACATACAGGGCAAAATCAATTCATCACATATTTCAGAGAACTAGAAGAAAGATCATCTTTCATACCACGTTCAAAATGCAGGCATGTCCTTTCCCTGACGGGGGTACCTGCACCTGGCTGACCTACCCACTTGAGTAATTAATTTATCACGGGGTCCTTTGTTTGCAGAGGCGTGGCCTTCACAATGAGCTTGCTGCTGGATGTTAGGGGACCAAAGGGAATATTGCACGATCTCCCCTGGTATAAAGGATGCGTGCACTTTGGAGAATCGTATGGAAGAAAACTGAGCTCGGTGGATTTGCACCAAGGATGGGAAAAATTAACATTCCTACCCGAAATATCCCTGCCAAGAAAGTATACATGAAATCCGTGAGGCCTGAGTGAACAAACCACTCTGAAAGACAATTAGAAAATAACTGATGTAAACTATTCAGAAACATGAATGTTGGGAAGGAAAAAGAAAGGCTGAGAGACTGTACTGAATTAAGATCAGCTGGAAAGACACGGCAGCTAAATGCAACACACAATTCAGTATTACTGGGCCAACAAGCAAATCTAATAATGTCTATAGAGTAGATAACAGTCTTGAATCGATGTTAATTTCCTATTTTTGATAACTGTACGGAATTGAAAGAAGTACGGCCAGAATGTTCCTTACAAGAGAGAATAGCAAGACCTTGTCTCACATACTTTGGGCATGTTATCAGGAGAGATCAGTCCCTGGGAAAGGACAGCATGCTTGGTAAAGTAGAGGGTTAGTGAATAAAAAAAAGGACCTCCCGATAAGATGGATTAATATAGGGCTGTAATAATCGTATCAAACATAACAACGACTGTGAGGATTATGCAGGACTCGGCAGTGTTTTGTTACATTGTTCATAGCATCGCAATGAGTAGGTACCAACTCAACTGCACCTAACACCACTGTGGGTAGGTAAGAGAATGTCCTTGTTTTTTTGTTTCAGTGTATTTCCACACAATGATGATTTTAAAAACGAACGGGATGTATATAACATGTAAAATTATATATGTACAGAGAGCAAGGGATGAAGGAAGGAGAGAGAAGGGGAAGAGGGGGAGAATGGCTGAAAGAAACAGCAATAGTAACAGAGAGACAAAGCAGATGAGTAAAATTAATGTAATGTTAACATTTGCAGAAGTTAGGTGAAGATATATATTTTTATATATTCTTCCAACTTTATTCGTCTCCAATAACATCAGAATAAAAAGTTAAGAAAAAATTAGAAGAACGAAAAGATTCATGGTAATTGGGCAGGGAAGCGACACTCTGAGGTGAGTACTATTTTAATTTGTAATTTTATTGGCAGCTTGTCCCTAATCATTATCTTACAAGACATTTGGTAATTCAGGATTTAATGCATGCCAAATCAGGAAGTGAAGAAAATAATAATTTATGCAAACTTGAGGCCTTGGAGCAAAGAATGAGCTAGAGTTTGTGCCTGAAGTGTACCAGTTCTAATGGGTCGGGGACAGACCACACAGTGAGGTCTGCCTTTTGATTTAACATAGGTTACGAAGAAACACATAGTGAACCAAGGGCCAATGTCAGACAGACGTCAGTGAGATAATTTCAACTCAAAAGTGAGAGAAAAGCTTTACACATTAGTTTTGCAGAGCTAAGGGGCTCCTGAAAGGCATTAACTCTCTATTAGACACATATAAACACAGGGTGTTTATCATTCACTGGGATTAAGACACCTGAGGATGACACAGACTTGCTAGCTGAAAGCAAGGAGGACTTGAAGCACTTGCTGATGAAGATGACGATGGCAGCCTTTCTTATGGATTAAGCCTCAATGTAAGAAAGATCCAAATCCTCACAACTGAATCAACAGGTAACATCATGAGAAATGGAAAAAAGGTTCACATTGTCCTGCTTGGATCCACAATCAATGATCAAGGAAACGGCAGCCAAGAAATCAAAAGATAAATTGTATTAGGTAAATCTGGCACACCAGACCTCCTTAGGGAGTTGAAAAACAAAGATGTTACTTTGAGGGCTGTGGTAGTTACAAATCTGGTGTAAATTTGAGACTTAAGAGTGAAGGGGTGGAGTTTAGTCTGTCAATCAGGTTGCAGTTTGAGGACTTCATCTGGAGGCGCTAAGGAGATAAATAGCTCATTGGAGGCAGGACACAGGCTCACTCCCTGGGAGACATCGTAGCTGAGAAGACGCTAGAGGCTGGGAGTTGAAGGGGCCATGTGGAGACCCCTGCCAGTGCTGAGATATTTCTACTGCCACTGGATCCACAAGACTTTCCACTCACTGGCCTGTGAGCTTCCTGCATTCGGAATCATGGCATGTGTTGTGCGAGTCTCAAGAGGAACTTATAGACTGGTGCCAGGCAAATGGGCTAATGTCGGACGTATGAACTAGATCTGGAATGGGTTGGGATGTTTTCTCAATATTCAATTAATCTTGTATAGAAAGCTCTTTCTATACACAAATGAGTCACCTTTGATGTGTTTCTCTGGGTCACCCAGGACTAACACAAGGACTAAGGTGCATCTAACCAAAGTCATGGTATTTTCCATTACCTCATATGCAGGTGAACGTTGAATACTGAATAAGGAAGACTGACGAATAATCAATGTATTTGAATTAGGATGCTGACAAAGAATACTGAAATTACCATGGACCACCGAAAGGTCAAACAAATGTGTTTTGGAAGACGTTTGGCCAGAGTGCTTCTTACTGGCAAGGATAGTGAGACCTCATCTCACTATCAGGATGAGACCAGTCCTGGAAGAAGGACAGAATGCTTGGTAGAGAGGCTGCAGTGACAAAGAGGAAGACTCTTAAGCAGATGGACTGAGACCGTGTCTGCAACCATGGGCTCAAGCATGACAGCATATTGAGGATGCCACAGGACTGGGCAGTGCTTTCCTCTATTGGGAATAGGTTGCTATGGGTCAGAAATGACAGAGAAGATCTTTTAATGCCTGTCTAATATCCTATGACTTTTTTTGGCTGACTCTTCTTTGACATCTTAACAATGGATGTCTGTATTAATTTCTATATTATGGAGGTCTTGTTATATGCTTAAAGATGTGAGCATGCATACCTTTTCAATGCGGACTTTTACCACCACCCATTACTCCAAATTTGTCACAGACTAAAGCGATGTTGATTTCACTGGAATAGTTAAAGCATATCTTCTTCACCAATGTATCTCATCTTACCCTTTGGCTTGCTGCTGCTCTCTTATTACAAAGAGAGGATGGGATGGATATTTGAGGCCTAGGACTGATGCTTCTTTTGAAAGTTGCCATGTAATTCCACCGGAGCAGTCAGTAAGTGCCTCTGAGATTGAAGGTGTGAGTTGGATACCAGACAGTTGTTGGATACCATACTAAGCTGCGGTCTTTGGTATGAAGCATTCTTCTGAAATAGCCTAGAATTAAATGTCAGCCATTGTCACAGCAAACATAATATTTTCAAGAGAATACTGTTGTGTTTACATTCTTCTAATAGATGTGAAAGTCCTAGGGACATTCCAGATTCTACACTAATATCCAAACTTGGAAGCTCTTACATCGTAATGCATCAACTCTGCAGTTCCCTTCCACCAGCACTTTCACCGGTTAACAGAGAACACGCCTTCCGCTCCCCAAGAGGTGTGTGTAGAGAGGGCTGAGGCAGGTTGTGTGGTGGGGTGGGGGGGGGGTGGAGTGGGGAAGAGAAAGAAGACAGGTAGGCCTGAGGCAGATTGGAATTAGGTTTCTATCATCTGTGAAAAATCTCTGACCTCTTTACTGGCATTAATCTGTAATCCTTTAACCGTGGTTTTGGTCAGTTTGGAATGGAGAGGAATGATGAATGCGCTCTGGTTTACTGAAGTCTGATTTTATATATATATATCAGACACACACATATACACACACATATTTATACATACATGTGCTATACGTGTGTGTATATAAATCAGACATACTTTTGAAATGTTATCAGGAGAGACACGTCCCTGGGAAAGGACACCATGCTAAGTGGAGGGAGAGCCAAAAGGAGGAAGGCCCTCACGAAGATGGATTGACACGGGGGCTGCAGCAATGGGCTCAGACATAAGAACAACTGTGAGGATGGTGCAGGTCTGGCAGTGTTCCACACCGTTGTACATAGTGTTGGTATGAGATGGAACAGACTTGATGGTACCTAACAATAATGAGAGTACTCTAAATCCGTAATGTGGTAGTTATATAATCTGTTGTTCATTTGAGACTGAAGAGTGAAGGGGTGGAGTTTAGCCTGTCAATCAGGTCATAGCTTGATGACCTCATTTGGAGGTGCTAAGGAGATAAATAGCTCACTGGAGGTGAGATACATGCTCACTCCATGCGAGACATTACTGATGAGGAGCCTGATGGAGCTACATGAATGCAGCCAGAGCCCGGAGCTGAAGGAGCCACGTGGAGACCCACACCAGCACTGAAATGCTTCTACCGCCACTGATCCACAAGAATTCCCACCCACTGGCTTGTGTTCTTCCTGAATTCAGCATCATTCTATGTATTTTGTGAGTATGAAGAGTAATTTACAGATTGGTATTGGACATATGGGCTAATATCAGATTTAAAGACCTAATCTGGACTGAACTGGGATGTTTTCTCAATATTCAATTGCTCTTGTATATAAAGTTCTTTCTCATATACATGAGTTTTGCTGGATTTGTTTCTCTAGTCTGTCAGGACTAACACACTTCGTTTTGCAGGCGCTTTGTTAATCCATTTCCTTAAAGGCCTTTTTTAAAAATCCCCAAACCATAATATCCTTCTCCAGGAACTGGTTCTTCTTGATAACCTGTACAACATACAAGAGAGGAAGCCTTACCATCCTTGATTCTAAGGAACATTCTGGCTGAATATTTCATTGAAAACAGTTCTGTTCATTCTACTGGAAGTCCATGGTATATTCAATATTCTTCACCGACTATATAATTGGAATATTCATTCTTCATTGGTCTGCCTTATTCATGTTCCAGCTTTTGTATGCTTATGAGGTAACTGAAATTCCCAGGACTTGGGTCGAGTGCACACATATAGCCTTTGAGGCACCTTAAGAAATCTTTTGCAGTCAATTTGCACAATGTGATATGTTGGATATGTTGTTTGGTATCATGGCCGTTGCTTCCAATGTGTTGGTTATGGACCCAAGTAAAATGATATTCTTGAAATTTTCAGTATTTTTCCATTTATTATGATGTTACTTAATTAATGTTGTCAATAAATGCAAATGCTCACTCTGCATATAAATTTGTCACAGCACAACACTTCAAATAAAAAAGCAATATACGGTCTGATCACAAAACAAAGTAAGGGTATAAATCACTTAGAAGACAGCTATATTCTGGGTAATATAATGCATGGTACACAGCTAGAGAGAAGGGTAATTAACCACTCTGGCAAGATATGATATACTAAAATGATAGGCATTTCTATGTCATAGTTGATATCCATCAACAATTGGCAGATAAGAAGATTATATTCAAGCTAAAATTCTTGTTTTAAAACAGAGTCCTCATGAAAATGTCCTCTATAGAAAAGTCCTCAATTTCTACAATTGTGCTTTGGGGGTAAAAAGAGAAAAGAACAGCCCAACTAACATGACTTTGATTTATTAGATTCCCCAATGAATTTAATTATTAGCAAATACATGTTGTTCTGCATGCACAAAGCACTGCCTTAAAGGATCTGAAACAAACAAACAAAAAAAAAAACAAAACTCACTGCCACGGAGTTAATTCCAGCTCATAGAGACACTATAGGATAGAGTAAAATTGCTCCAACGTATTTCCAACGCTAAAAACACTTTAAAGCTTTTTGTTGTGAATTAGGTAAATGCCTAGAGAGCAAGGTCCTAAATGTACATTAAAAAAATCATCCACATTCTGATTCCACTCATCCACTGGAACCCCCAACGTGCCATCACTTGACCGGTGAGCCAATGCGGCATCTTAGCGGTTACTAGAATAATGAAAAATCTGGCTCCACTCCTGCAGACAGTTTAACATCTGATGGAAACATTGACACCGACACACATACCTACAAGTCAAGATTGTCTGCGGTGGTGCAAGTCAAACAAAATTGTGGCTTCATAAATGTGAGAGAGACAAGGCGAGACAGAGAACAGGAATATTGGGATTGAATCCCCATGGAAAGTGAGGAAAACAAAATAGCCAATATTAAATTACTCACATGACACATTTAGATGACTAATAACTAACAACCAAAACAAATGAAAAAATCCTACTCACTGTCATCAAGTTGGTTCCAACTCATAGCAACCTATTAGACCAAAATAGAACTGCCCTAGTGGGTTTCTAAGACTATTTTTTTTTACATATATGACTATACATTTTTATGAGAGTGGAAAGCCTCATCTTTCTTTAATTAGTCCCCTAATGTAATCATTGACAACTAATATTCTTTAAAGTAGATTCAATCTTGAGTAGTTGGTATATATATTTTGGAGCCAATCATTTGAATGTCCAGGCATATCAGTTTACTGGTGTTTTCAGGAAGTGAACCAGGTAAGCCTCATTGACCTGAGCAACTTTTTAGGATATTCAGATAACCCGAAAATTTGCCCTGCAGTTTATTGCTGAGGGGTGGGGTAGGGAGCGTCAGGTCCACGGGTCTTGTAAGACCAGAAAAATCATTAATGCCAGCTAACATCACGGGGCTCACCAAAGAGAAGCAGTGCCGGCCATTGCATTAGAGCGAGTAAATTAAATGCCTGACCAGAATGGCCCACAAATGATGTCATAAATATCGAAATGGTCTTTGGCAGAGAAAGGTTCCCAGGCCCTGTTAAGGAAATGGAATTTATGGTGAGGCTAAAAAGCAAAGTAGAAAGACGAACTAGTTGCCATTGATTTGATTCTGACCATTCAGTTCATAGCAGAGCATGGAATTCATATAACGAAATCATACACTTTGAAGTATTCAAGGAGAATACTATTTTTGTTTTTGTTATTGTGCGGTACCTTGAGCTTGAGTAGATCCTGGCCTGTCATGACCCCATGGGACTGATTCAAACTATCCAGTTGGGTTTTCTCGGCTGTCATGTTTAAGGATCCCGGGTGGCATTGTCAGGTATGTACTGGGCTGCTACCTACAAGATTGTTAGTTCTGAACCACCAGCTGCTCCATGGTTAGAGGTGAGGTTATCTGCTGGTGTAAAGATTTAAGCCTAAGAAAAATTACACGGAGTCACTGTAAGTCAGAGGGCACTGAGCCTTGGAAATGATATTTTAAGGGAGAAGGTCACCATCATTTCAGGTGGCAGTGAAGTACTTTACCTGGTGTGCCATTATGAGCAAAAGGTCTGCAAAAATTGAATGCCACGTGATCCTGTCAGATGACTAGCACATTTCAAATGATTTTTTATTAGACATGCTTCCCTGTGTAAGGATTTAGTAGACACTTCTATCTTGCTTCCCACATTCCACACTCATATTAAGTGGCTACTTCTATCACAGGCAATGCAAGCCTTCATTGTAATGTCTTCATTAATGTTAACTACTTTTATCATTAAATCATTACACATCTATGCATTTATCTTGGATTTGTCACCAAAATGATGAGCCACCTAAGTCATATCATACCATATAAAAAATTCAGTTCTATAAGAAAACAGAGAAAAGTTTCAATAACACAATCCTCTTCCTCTAATGGATTGATGAATAATAGATTGACATTATTATATTAGTGTGAATGCCTCCATCCTACTCACGGTTAAAGGTTGCTAAGGGCTCCTTTTAATCCATTAAAGGATGTTTCACTTTACTTTTTCCCAAAGTATCAATATTGAAAGTTATAAAAATACTTTTAGTATTTGCTTTCAAATAAAATATTCAACGCTCAATGCTTTCATAGAACATTTTCCTTTAAAAATCCATTAGGCTAAAAGTAAATACCTGTGTGGAACACACTAAGCTGATGTAATTAAAATTAAATTTACAAAAAGGTAATGGAGATTCTATCAGCAACAACATGAAATTCAGTGCAGCAACTGAATCACTGTGACTTTTTCCTATATGATCTTTTCTGGGTTAAGCAAATGTTGCCTTTAAAGTTATTTCTTTTTCCCTCTAAATCCAGCATAGGACTTTTGTTAAGACTCTTATTTTTGTCATGGCTACTTACTCATTTTGTTAAAGTCTTAATAACTACAAGAAAATCAAAGAGGTATGACTTATTTGTTTAGTGCTACTAAAACAAATACCACAAGAGGGGGGATGTGTAAGACATAATTCATTTTCTCACTGCTATTGTTAGGTACCACTTGCTGAGTTCTGTTAGTCGTCAATAAACACAAGTAAACCCTTTTTACAGGTTTTCTTTGCTTTCTAGACAAGATCCCAGCAATGGCATACCTGCCCTTTATCTTCCTCTGAATTGACTTTGAACTTCTGGAAGCTTTCTGCTGAATTCTGGCTGCAACTAGTTTTCAATTATCATCCGCAAAATTTTACTGGTATGATATACGGCATTCTATAGTTTTAATATTCTGTTGATTTACCTTCCTTTGGAATGTGCACCCATGCACTTCTCTTCCAGGTGAATGCTCGGGTACCGTCTTTCCACTTTTTGTTTTTCTATTGCATAGAGAAGAGGCCATTTCCGGGGCTGCATTGACATGGTTCATTGACAGTTGTTTTCTGTCAATTCTCAGAGCCTTGGTTTTCACTAATCTCTTCAGCGCAGCTGGTACTTCTACCTCAGTACCTTCAGTTCTATGTGCTATCTCCTGAAATGGTTAGATGCCAGCTAACCTTATTTACTATTATTTCAGGACTCTTGCATCTCTGTGTTCCATCCATGTTCTTTTGATGTATCATGCATCATTTGATATTTTGCACATAGAATCCTTCAACGGAGATCTAGGCTTGGATTTTTTCCTTTAATTTTTTTCAGCTTGAGGAATGCAAAGCATGTTCTTCCTTTTTGGTCTAACTTCAGGCCTCTGCATATTTCATTGTAATACTTTGTCTTTTCAAGTGACTCTTTGAAATTTTAATTCAGCGTATTTCTTTTATCATTTCTTCGAATCACTTTACTTTTTATACAGTAAAGTTTCAGTCTTTTCCTACATGCTTTTACTTTTCTGTCCTTTTAACGATCTCTTGCTTTCTTCACGTATGATACCCTTGTTCCATCGTGCAACTGGCCTGTAGCCTTTAGTGTTCGATATGCAACGTCTACTCTTGTGATGCTTTTAAAACTTGGAATATACTCAGGACCATATTTTGATGTCCAAGCGCTTGTTTTAATTTTCTTCAGCTTCAATTCTGGGAGTTTGGCAGCTAAAAGTCTGACTTTGGGGCTTGGAGGGTGAGGGTGGGGTGAGAGGCGGACCTTGTCTTCTTTCATCTTCTACTCTGTAGTGATCGTGGTGAACAACATGTGGTATGGCATCTCTCTTCACCCATCTTGGCTAGTTTGCTGCTTGTTTAATCTTCTCCTTTATTCTAAAAAGAGATTAACTTAAGATACATCCTAATATGACCTCATCAACATAACAGAGAACACTCTATATCCAAATGGAAATTCAAAAGCCACAGGAAAAGAGAAGAGGATTTGCAACATTTATTTTTGCGATACTCAATTCAATCAATAACGAAATGCACCGGTGAGGACATGGTCTCATTTGGTTCTGGTTAGCACCGAAGCATGTCATAGCCTAGTTTCAAGCCCTGAAACTCACTGTCATGACATCAATGCTGCCTCACGGGGACGCCCTGTGGGTTTCTGAGACTAGCTGTTTATGGGAGCAGAATACCCAGTCTTCCTCCGGAGGAACTGCTGGTGGTTTCAAACTGTGAACCATGTGGCTTACAGTCCAACACATTTCCACTACGCCACCCGGGCTCCAGCCTTGGCCAGGGGGAGGTCACATGCAGGACTTTGGTAAAGGATCCCTGTCATCACTGTTAGGCTTCTCGGAGAGATCAAGGATGGGCTAAGGTGCATATCTGAAGCTATAGGATTAATGCAAAACCCTTGTCTTCTCATTCCTGAACCCTCACGTTGATTCTGACTCACAACAACCCAGTGTGAAGAACTGGCTAGTATTATACCGTAACACATCACCATGGCGATTCTCTCCCACAGAGCTGCTGGGAGGGCTGTCTGTCAACCTTTCTGGTGGCATCTTAATGTGAGTGAATGAATCAGGGCTCCCTTCCTTTATGATGCTGCCCTTACTGTTAGGTAGTGCTGAGCTGATTCCAATTCACAGTGACCCCATGGACAGAGTGGAACCGTCATAGTTACTTGAAAAATTGGGACGTTTTCTGTAGAGATGCTGGGCGAGTTTGAACCCAGCACTTCACCATTTGTGTTACTAGAGGAGTGCAGTGGTTAAGCACTGATTTTTCATGTTTAGCAGGAAAAATAAATAGCCATCTATTTCCATAAAGATTACAGCTAGGAAAATCAACAAGGTACCCCTATTCTTCTCTCCATTTACCTTGGCCGAGTCAGAGTGAACAGAGGCCCATGAGTTTGATTTGTTATGGCTCCATGCCATCACGTCTGCCCCTGCTCATAGTGACCCTCTGACAGAATATGGTGTTGTACACAGTGACCCCATATACAACAGAAGGAAACATGGTACCATCCTCACAATGGCGATCATGTTTAAGCTTATTGTTTTCTTCCTTTTCTGCTGTCTCTATACCAAGCATACTGAATGTCCTTTTCCAGGTACTAGTCTCACCTGATCACATGCCCAAAGTACATGCGATGATGTCTCACCATCTTTGCTTCTAAGGAGCATTCCAGGTGTACTTCCTCCAAGACAGATTTGTTTGGTCTTCTGGCAATAAATTGTCCTCATTACCTATTAAATTTTCCAACATTACAATTAGCAGGTGGCATTAATCCTTCCTCAACATGGCCAATGAAAACACCATGACGTGGGTCAGGCTTGTCATAGTCCTCAAAGTGACTTCTTTGTTGCTTAACCCTTTCAAGAGGTCTTGAGCAACTGACTTGCCGAGGGCAATACGTTATTTACCTTCTTGATGGGGTCTCCCATAAGCACTGCTTATGGATCCAAGTAAAATGAAATCCTCAACAACTTCTATATTTTCTCCATTTTTCATGCTGTCACCCCATTTGTGAAGATTTTAGTTTTCATTACATTGAGTTGTATTCCACATTGAAAGTTGCAGTCTTTGTTACCCAACAGATAATGTCTTCAAGTCCTCTTGGGTATCAGAAAGCAAGGCTGTGTTACCTTCATAGAGTCGTTTGTTAAAACATCTTCCACCAAACCTGATGCTACACTGTTTTCATTTAGTGCCATTTCTCAGATTATAAACTCAACAGAGAGACAGAATGAGCCTGGTGATAGGACACAGCCCGATGCACACTCTTCCTGATTTTAAACCTGCAGCATCACCTCCAAAGATTGCCTCTGGTCTATCAACAAATTCCTCAAGAGCACCATGAAATCATCTGGAATTCCCATTTTTCTGAATATTATCCATAGTTTGTTATAATCCACACAATCGATCCTTTTTACATAGTAAACAAAGCACAATTAAACATTTCTCTGGTATCCTCTGCTTTCAGTCTAGATCCATCTGACATCAACAATGATATCCAAGTTTTCACTGCCTCTCCTAAATCCTGCTCGAATTCATGGCAACGGACTGTTGATATACTGCTGTGCTGTTTTGAATACCTTCAATGAAATTTGTCTTGTAAGTGATATTAATTCAATAATGCCTTGCAAGTGGTTCTATTCAATAATTCCTGCATTCTGTTGGGCCAATTTCCTTTGGAATGGAAACATGGATCTCTTCCAGGCGGTTGGCCAAGTAGCTGTCTTTCAAGTTTCTTGGCACAGATGAGTGTTTCCAGTGCTTCATTAACTTGTTGAACGATTTCAATCAGTATTACATCAAGGCCTGGAGCTTTGTCTCCCACTGATGCCTTCGTCATTTTCAAAATATTTCTTTCCACCTGAGCACTTGGCATCAGCTCTTTTTACCCTCCCTCCCTCACTCTTCCACCCACGTGAGCCCTTGATACATTATAAATTATTATTACTTTCATATCATTCACTATTTTGTCTGTCAAATCCTTCAACACTGCAACTTGAGGCTTGAATTTTCCCATGGGCTCTTTCAGCTTGAGCAATATTGAGCAGGTTCTTCTCTTGTGGTTTTCTAACTCCAAATCTTTGTAAATTTCCTTGTCATACTTTATGTTTTCTTCTCAAGCTGCCTCTGGAAGTCTCCCGTTCAGCTCTCAATCATTTCTTCTATTCACTTTAGCTTTTCTACATTCAAGAGCAAGTTTCAGAATCTCTTCTGACATTCATTTTGGCCTTAAAAACAATTCTTGTCTTTTTCGTGACTTTTTAATTTACTCAAGTATGATATTGGTTTTTTTAAAAAAACTTGTTATTGGGAATTAATACGGATCATTTCATAGTTTATTCATGCCCACAATTGTACATTTGATATCACAGTTTCCAAACATTCCTTTTCTCCATAGACTCCTGGACATCGTCCCTCCTTCACCCCAGGTTCATCAATCCTGGGTTTCATATACTGAAAAATGAAAAAAACAAAAACCACCTAAGACAACTTCAATGACCTAACACCTCTGAGATACACCCTTATATGACGTACATTATTCTTGATGTCACCCCAAATTACTCTGTTCTTTTTTCATTGGTGTTCAATGCCTAAACTCTCTTTTTGAGATGTTCTAAAAAAACAGGTGGGTTACATTCAAGGTTGTAATTTGACTCTCATAGAACTTAAAAATTTCCTTTAGCTTCAACCTGAACTTGCATATAAGCAACCACTGGTCTGTTCCACAGTTGGCCCCTGGCCTTGTTTTGGCTGATGACCTTGAACTTCTCTCTTGGCTCTTCCCCTAGATGTAGACAATGAAGATTCCTGTGTGTTCCATTTGGCAAGGTCCATGCACATGATCATCATTTATGTTGTTGAAAATGGGTACTTGCAACAAAGATGCCATTTGTCTTGCAAACTTTATTACACGGTCTTCAGTTCATTTCTATCACCAAGGCCATATTTTCCAACTACTGACTCTATTCCCAAACTTTACATTCCAATCATCAGTAATTATCAATGCATCTCGATTATGTTTGAACAATTTCAGAATAAATAAATTGATAAAATTTATCAATTTCTTCATTTCTGGCTTTAGTGGTTGGTTCCTTGTATGCATTGGCAACTATTTTACTTTTCAATTTGTGTTTTATTGTAGTTTGGGTGCGTTCATTTGGCATATTAGTTTTCCATTAGGCAATCTTGTTTCGTGACATTAGTTGCTATCTTGTGAATGTGAGCTCATTCAATCCACTTTCGGTGTTTTCCATACACATTTCATCCCTCTTCCCTACCTTCTGAGTTAGATATTTGGACAAAAGCTGTGTTTTGAGTCTCAAATATTTTATTGTATCGAGAGGAGTTGGGAGCTCTTTTAGACACATGAGCTAGTCAAAAGAACCTATCTCCCTGAAGGTAGATTTCTGCCATAATATTAAGGAAATTCTTCTAAATATGGGAGGAAAGGTGTGCATTTGGGGGTGAAGGTTCTCATCGGGTAGCAGAAAAGTAACAATTCTCAACAGGTTTGGGCCCTAACATTATCCTTTTAAGATGGGTGATTTCTCATGTGAGTATTACATCGATGGAGATGTTGTGAACTGAAAGCTATGGTCAAATCTGCTTAAGGTAATAGCGCTTCAGCTGAAACCATGCGGTCTTGAGTTCATGTGGTGAATATGCTGGCAGAACACATGGTGTAACGTGTAGAAACCTTGTATGCTGCAGCCTTTTCAAACTAAACATAATGACACCACATTATAATAAAGTACTGCCTTGCTCCCTCAAAGGCCAGAGTTAGAGGAGGTGGCCCGGGTTTTAACTGCATGCTCAATGAAGTATTTGTTTTTCTGGCGCCTCCGCAATTTTATTTCTACATTTAAATCCACTTGGAGTTCATTAGAATGCCAATACAAATTTAGTCCCCTCCGCTAAAATGACTATCGAGTTGCTCCCAAACGATTTATTCACAAATTCATGAGACCATTCCCTTTTACTAAATACGCATACTTTCCCCTGATTCCATTTCTGAGAGAATTACTTCCTGAAAATGAAAAATCTGAAGCATTTGTTAAGTTTGGGTAATGCAGCTTTTGCATGCTTAAATATTTCTGGAATTACACACTTTAGAAAACAAAAGGAAAAAATGCTAAACTATAGTGGGAAGATAAGCAACATGAACGAAGCACAGACTGTGGGAGGTTTTCCTGAAAACACATACTCAGAAGGGGAGAGGGGAAAGTGAAAGCAAAATAGAACCCTAAAAATAATAATAACACCCCTTCCCATAGATCCATTCTGAAAACTATTCCTTCATAGTACATTAACCTGGAAAAAAAAGGTGAAATCATTCTATTAATTCAGGATAACATTCATATTAGTACTGCAATTTTTGACATGAAGTAACAGTTCATTAAACTGAACTATTATTACTTATTTCTGAAAAATGATCCCTCTGAAAAACACATGCTTTGTTTCATGATGTTCATGCTGCTGATGAAAAAACTGTCTCGTGACGAATGAGAGATGCTGATGAAAACATGCTGTAAGTTACATGGGAATTTCCAGCTTATACCATTAGTAGTTACATAAACTTTGCGATAATAAAGTTTGAATATTGAAACCACAGTGGAGACCTCTGTCCAACGGTCCACGGATATTTAAATGCAAACTAAAATTCTAGTGGAATACGGCCATTATGAAAAGTCAAGTGAAACTGTACAATACACACATAAATTTCTACTAATTCAGTGTATGTTCATAACTTATTTTCCCTTACAGGCTATTTTATTTAAATAATGAACAAATAAGACATTCAATATAACCAAGTCTCGTTCTTCATGCTCCTAAAAAATGTGTGAGTTGAGTTGATTTCATGAAAACTAATTACTTCCAAGTGAGTTCTTTTGTTTGCCCTTGTGGTTGATTTGGTTCCAACTCACAGAGACCCTGTTCACAAGAGTGCGAATGTTGCCTAGCTCTGTGTCCCCATCGCAGCTGCTGACGTGTTCAAGGCCATTGCTGCGGCCACTGCGGAGTCTCAGTACTCCTGAATCCAGGTGGCTCATCTTCCAGCTACATACCGGACCACACTGTGTCAGGCAGAGAGTTCTCACTTCCTAATTTTTACAAGTAAATAATTAATTATTTTCTTTTTTGGTCTCCCTAAGGCTAGAAGGTCCACTGAAATCTATCACCCATGGATAACTCTGCTTGTATCAGAAATATAAGCAGAATAAATAGGAGCATTATTCAAGTAAGAAGCAACCTACCGTAGGATGACAAACTAACAGATGGTGATGGCCTATTGTTCAGTATTATGTAACGGGACTCGCAGGAGCTCCCACAAATCCCGCAGCTGTGCACAGGGACTCTGCCGTAAAGGGTCCTGATGCTTAAATTGTACCCCAGAAGGCGACCACCACAACATGACTGGCTGATTATATTTTCTGTGCTACTGCCCGGAAAAATTAATACCTGAATCAGGCTGGCGATTTAACACACGGTAAATAATCGGCTTGATTTGAGAGTCAGGCTCTGGAAATCATTTTAGCAACCCCTCCTTCCTTCCACAACGCTCACGTTCCTCTTGGGGTCACGGGACGCTGCTAGAATCATCCTGAACGGAGGCCTTTGCAGAAGGCTGAAGTATGAGAGGCGTTTCCCTTGCACTGACTTTATTCCCATTGGCATAAAAGATCCACACATAACATTTCACACTGAAAATATCTCATCTTCCTTGACGCTGTGTATCCCCCCCTGCCCATATCATTGAGTTAAGCGCTGTGAGAAAACAAACAGTAAGGATTCAGTTTCCACGCACATCTATGAAGAGCCTCTCAATAACTCCTTCAGGCATTATCATGGACAGTGTTTCACTGAGTTAGTATGATTTTTATTGTATATAAAGGAATGGATTAAAATTTCTACGGAACGTGGCCACATACACGCAAGTTGCTTTGGATCAACTCATGACTAATGGCAGTGGCTCACTGCAGGGGTTCATGCAGCATCCCCCGTGCTGCAGCATCCACCGTGCTGCAGCATCCACCGTGCTGCAGCATCCCCCGTGCTGCAGCATCCACCGTGAATCCGTTACTCGGATCCACAATCCATGCTCATGGAAGCACAAGCAAGACATCAAATAAAGCATGCTATCAGGCAAGACTGCTGCACAAGAACGCTTTAAAGTGCTAAATAAGATGTCCCTTCAAGAATCAAGACGTACCGGACCCACGGCATGGTATTTTCCATGGCTTCACAGAGCACGTGACAGCGGAGCAATGGAGAAAGGAGAGCAGAGAAGACTGGACACATGGGAATTAAGAGTGGTGGTGAAGACCAGCCAAACATGTGTCCTGAAAGGAGTACAGCCAGGATGCTGCTTGAAAGCGAGGATGGTGAGGCTCTGACCCACTTACTCTGGACATGTTTCCAGGAAAGCCTGGTGCCTAGAGAAGGGCATCATGCTGGGGACAGAGTCAGTGAAAGATCAGAAGACTCAGGTGAGATTGATACAGCGGTGGCCGCAACCATGGCTGCGAGCATTCCAGCAGCTATGAAAGTGGTACAGGATTGGCAGTGTTTTGTTCTGTTGCGCATAGGCTCCCTAGGACTCTATGATGCCTATCATCATCAGCAGCAGCATCATCATCATCAGCAGTAGCAGCAGCAGCAGCAACATTATTAACAACACACTGCAAAGCCATGTTTTCTACCGCCCCACACCACTAACAGCTCTTTTACCCTATACATTCCCTGAAAGGAACCAACAGTTAATACTCTTGGTTGCAAACCCCAAAGCTGGAAGTTCTAGTCCACCAAGAGGCACCTAGAAGAAAAGATAGACAATCTATTTTGAAAAGAGTAGTCATTGGAAAAACTCTTGGAGAGTAGGGTCTGAGGAATGGCTGCAAGGTAGCAAATCATGGGAGGAGTCTTCTGGAAATCCCAAAGAGGGGCCAACAGAAGGGAGTCCTTGCTTCCTGAACCCAGATGTTCAGTCTGAAAAACAAGCACACGGTGCTTTGGTTGGTTTTCTTTTTCCCTCAGGGATCGGTAGGACTGCTGAACTTCTCTGACTCCCCTGCCGGAGCCACTGTGGAATGCTCTCCCTTCTCACTCTGGCAGGAGATTTGTCCCAACCCCTTCCCTGCCGACCTAATCACACCCGTCACCTTGCTGGTCCCTGGGACCCTGCATGGAGGATGAACACACAGCCTGGCACGGACGTTCTCACAGAGCAAGGGGTGGAAGCTGCCATTCTGTTAGGTCGCCAGTCTCCCTTCCCGCTTTTCCCTTGGCACCCCGCTCCACACACTTTCCCACACCTGGCAGACAGGTTCTGTGCCACTCAAGTCAAGGAAGTGGTGGCCCCCACCCAAACCACGGGCTGATGTTTTGCTTCTCTGCTTTTGAATTCTACTTTTACTCTATTGTGAATTATTTTCATCTCCCATGGCCTCTCTTCCCAGGACCCCAGCTCTGTGGCTGCATAAGCCTCCCAGGCAGACACAGGCAAACTACACCCACCCCAACCAGATTCCATTCTTTCAAGTTAGAATCCTCCAGCATCACCTGCCCACCATTGACAAGCAGCTCAAGTTGCCCCAGAGCACATACCTCCGCAAGCAAGAGCAGTACCATCCAAACCCACATGGCCAAGGCCCCCACCTTGCTGGCCCATGGGAGCCCTGTGTTGATGGCGTACTGCTTGGGAAGCCTGCCATAGACTCCCTCATTTCCCAAGCCAAGCTTTTGCCACTAGGCCAACATTTCCCAAGCTTTTGCCACTAGGCCAACACCTTCTGGACTTCTACCTCTTCTCCCTTTGAACCCTCACCCCACATCTTTGAGCAGACTGTCCTGCCCCTCTGCAGACAAACACACTTCCAAGCCTGGCAGAGGCAAACCAAGGCCTCCAAAGGCAGAGACCAACCACATCCATGCTCCTGTAGCAGAACTCCTGAACCATATACAAGGCCTGTCATTTTTTTGCACTCAAATTTCCCCTCTCCTCTTCTCACTCTTGCCGCCTTTGCTCTCTCTTCCTTCCTCTTCTCTGCTTCAATTATGTTTATTCTTGTAAATGCACACACATCACACATACATACACACCTTCTCTGGGTTGATTATCTGCTTACAATCTTCTAATGCCCCCCCTCCCCACCTCCTTCTGCTTTTACTTTCCCTCTCCTTCTCTTAGTGAAATCTGCTTCCAAGTGTTATTACAGCTCATAAAGCTTTTTTGTTTTACAATCTCCCTGATCTATGCAGAAGGCCACTTATCATTACCATTATTACTTACCTTACTCTCTCTCTTCCCTTCCCCTACTTTCCTCACTTCTCCATCTCTCTCCTTTGTTCTTCATGTCCCCATCGTACAGTTTCTAACTCCCGTTAGACCTCTATCTTCTAACTCAAAAGAGCCAACTACCCACACACAAACCCAGCAGCCCCCGCACCACTAACAGCTGTACCACTGTGCGGTGGAAATAGCAGTCAATGACCCTGCACTCCAAAAAAAAAAAAATTTAAGAAAGCAACATCAACAACTGAAAATCATCCAAACTCAATGGAGTACCCACAAAAGAGGTCCTGAAACTATCAGAAACAGAATTTGAAAGAACTATATTTAGGTCCCTTCAAGAGACAGAACACTCATGAAAACAATAGGAAAAATTGAGAAACTAACATCCTTACACCCGGAGGAATACCAGAAACGAATAAGGAGCTAACAGAAAGCAACATGGCAAAAAATATGGGGAATCGAATGAAGAAAAGGAAATAAATCAGTGAGCTTGAAGACAATCACTGTGAGTACAGCCAACAAGAGAAACACCAACTGAAAAAGCAAGCAAATCCAAAGAAAGCCTGACAATGATGTGGGGCACTGTCAAGAAAAAACGGTTGCATTTTAATGATGTTGTTGGTGACGATTGAAAGTATGAGGGGGAGGGAAAAAAGGAAAATGAGCTGATTCCAGGAATCCAAGTGGAGGTGAATTTTGAGAATGACGATGGCAACGAATGCATAAGGGTGCTTTACTCAATTGATGTATGTATGGATTGTGATAAGAGTTGTATGAACTCCAAAAAAAAAGATTTATTAAATTAAAAAATAATAAAAAAGCGAACCTAAAAAAAAAAAAAGAAAGCGGATCTGTCTTCCAAGAAGCACAGCAAGAACACTCCACAGGTAAGGATGTTGAGACTTCAGCTCATGTACTTTGGGCGTAGGGTCAGGAAGATCAGTCCCTGGAGAGATGTCATACTTGGTAAGGCAGAGGGGCAGTGAAAAAGGAAGAAGTTCAACAAGATAGATTGACACGGGCTTCACAAGGGGCTCCCACGGGAGAACAACTGTGAAGATGGAGCAGGACGGGCAGTGTTTTGTTTTGTCCTACAGACAGCTGCCATGGTCAGACTGGCATGTTGTGCACAGTCATTGGTCAGAACGACGCAATGGCACCTAACAACACCAAGAGGGGCGAGGGCGGGGGCAATGGAGAGTCAACTTCCAGGGCTACAAGGAGGAAGAAAGGATCTAAAATAGACTGTGGTGATGGTTATTCAAATCTTCTTGATATGATTGAATTATATGGTATGTTAATTATAGCTCAATAATAGAAAAATTGAAAAAACTCCATGAAACACATGGACTCTTCATGAGTCAGAAATAACTTGACAGCAACTGTTTGGTCAGCCTATGTAACTGTCTTTACACATAAATACTTTCAATGTGAATTGGGATCCTGCCTTTTTAATAAATCTAAGTTAGAGTCTTGTGTATCTATTTTCATTTTTAAGGGTACAAGAGTTCCATTTGTTGTAACACAGCATAGCAAGAAAGAGTTAATGTACTTCTGTAAGCCAATCAGCCATTGGGACAAACCCTGTGAGAACAAGTGTAATGTGTGTAACATTTTTTGAGACTTTCATGATCATTTCTGTTACTGGTAAGGCAGTATTAAATAAAATGGAGTCCCTAACGCCGACCAGGGAAAAAACCCAACATCACATAAACATGATTAACTCACTCAAGTGTATTGGAAAGCAAGTTTTTTTACACATGGCCATAAAAGTTATTTGCAAATAACTATTGTGCATTTTAAACTGTACTCTGAGATGCTATATGAGATCCTATTTACTCAGTTAAATATGCATGAGTGCAAGAAATTATTCTCTTTGGATTTCTCTGTAATAATATAGAGAAGTCTATTTCTGTGTAATAATTAGGATAGTTGATGTCATAACTCTAACACTGAGCAGCAATAAAATCTTAACACACATCCCATGACTCTTCAAAGCATCAGACTGAAATTCTGTTCACTATAAGTTTAGTACTATGGTAATTTAAAAAATTGCTATCACTTGAGTGATATAAATAGTATTCTTTTAAGCAGAATACTGTGCATTATGAATTTCATTGTGGCATTATCTTTTGATAAAATTGCTAAAAATTACTATAAAGACTTAAAAATTTTTCAATACAATGATGTGAGGCTAAAACACATAGTATGTAGTAGAGTCCTTAAAAAAAAACAAGCAACTTATCCAAAGACAATTTAGAAAATATTAGTCCAAATGAAATACAAACCCGTGTGTCTTGTCCAGGAAGATTAATTAAACGTTGGGATATAGAATCCTCTGGGCAGACAGGCATCAATGAATAAAATAGAATGACATAAAAAATAAATCCTGATTTTTTTTCATTTTAATCATGGTATATACCAATGTAAAGTATAAATCAGCATAGTATGACTGTTCATTTCTGTATTACAACAATGTATTATTACATTGTACCTTACCAGAGTATCTTAAAGATCAGTCAAGGAAGTTACATTTTAAAATACGAGGTGAAGTAAAAAAATGTATTGCTATAAAAATCGTTGAAACACTTGCTAAAATACCCAAATGTGGAGCTATTTTTTCCCCATGTCCGTCATCCGGGTGTATGTACTTTTTAAATATGATCTTCAGTTTGGGAAACAAACATAAACCTGAAGGGACAAAATCAAGGCTGTAGGATCGATGGGCGAAGGCGTCCCAGTGAATTCCCACGGCCAGCGCTCCTGCCCTGGAAGCGTGAGCACATGCATCGGCATGGTGAGAGACAGTTCTGCAGGTCAACTTTCCTGGCATTTTCTTCATCAGTGTCATTTTCCATTTTTTAATATAAATCTTTTTATTGGGGCTCATACAACTCTTATCACAATTCATACATACATCAATCGAGTAAAGCACCCTTATACATTCGTTGCCCTCATCATTCTCAAAATTCACCTCCACTTGGGTTCTTGGAATCAGCTCAATTTCCATCCCCCCCCCCTCCCTGCTCCCCCCTCCCTCATGAACCCTTAATAATTTATAAATTATTATTTTATCTTTCTTACACTGCTCGGCGTCTCCCTTCTCCCACTTTCCTGTTGCCCATCCCCCAGAGAGGAGGTTATATGTAGATCCCTGAGATTGGTTCCCCCTTTCTAACCCCACTTCCCTCCTGGTATCGCCACTCTCACCGTTGGTCCAGAGGGGTTCACCTGTCCTAGATTCCCTGTGTTTCCAGATCCCATCTGTACCGCTGTGCATCCTCTGGTCTAACCAGATTTGCAAGGTAGAATTGGGATTCATTTTCCATTTTATGAAAACCTCTTCATACTAAGCTTCCATGATCATCCTAACTTTTGAAAATATTCATCAAAATTATCTTTTTTGGAATCCTCCCTCACTCCAAATAAAAGCCGTTACCATACCTTCCGAGACGACCTCTCTGCCTTAAATTAACTGATCTCCTTGGAAGCCATAGCTACTGAATTTCTTTTCCTTTCGCTATTTTAAGCTTCTTGTTGTGACTTAGGGAAGGTTTACAGAGCAGGCCATCAGTGCGAGAGTCAACAGTTCATCCCCATAACTTGACATTATCCTCTGCAATCCCCTCAGTGCACCATCATGCATCTCACTGTCTCCGGTGCACCTTGGTTCTTTCCCTCTGAACTTTGCGCATGGGTAGATGCTGCCCTTTTGATCTTAAATGGTTGACTCCACAGCCATGAGTTCCTATCCAGACCTGGAGGGTGGCTAAGGGCCATAGTTAGGGTTGTCCCACCAGTCTCTATCCAACCAGTCTTGGTCTTGTTTACGAATTTAAGCCCTGGTTCACATCCAGGCTCTTTTACAATGAACAGTTCAGAGTGGTTTGGGTGTTAGCCAGTCACCATCTAGTTCTTCTGGTCTCAAGATTGTGGAGATGGTTGGTTACATGGTTCCTAAGTCCACTAGACTCAATGTGTCCACGTATCTTTCAATTGTCATCACTCTTTATTCTTCCAGATGAAGAGAAGCCAATATTTGGCATCCTTACTTAACTTTTTAAGACTCCAGTTACTCCTCATCAAAAGCAGGATGCCTACCATTATCTTTCTGAATATGCCAGTTGACTTTAATGTACACTGTGACCATGGCCCCGATCCCCCAGGCTCAGTGATTCATTCCCTGCAGATATTTGCTTAGGTCTAAGAAGCTTTCTTAGCTTTTACCCCTGTATGCTACACCACATAATTTTCAGCAACTATAAAGACACATATATGAATATCCTCTAATATATATATTATAATACATATATATATTTGTATGTATCCTCCCATCTTCCACCCACACATGTTTAGCCTACGTGTCTATCCAAGCATTGACTCACAGATCACACTACTGCAGGATTGATTATATAACACGTGTTAGACTAGCTTATGTAGAGAAAAAAAAACAGTGCCACTCATATATGTAAAAGAAACTTTATATTAAGAAGTAATTTTATATCAGGAAGACATTCCAGCCCATTTCAACTCAAGTCCATGAGCTACAGGCCAACAAGGCAGAAAGGTGCAGCAGGATGCAGGGGGATCACAGGCTGGTGGGTGCACAGCTGTGTGGATCCAAGGTCAGTGAGGGCATGGCAGGGCGCCGGCAGCTCCCTGGGTGGAGGCAGACACAGCATCCCAGTGAGGAGGAAGGCTCGGGGATAGTGAGAAAAATGGATAGCCACGCCTCCAGAGCATTTCCTTATATCTAGGCCACACCTCCAAGGACCTGTGGTGAGACGCTGACCTGAGTGATAGGTTGAGACTCCAATCTTACACTTTCATATAGGTGCAAATTGACATAAAATCTACCTGAATTTATCTGTGTTGTCTTTAACTCTTAAACATCTCTCACTGTCTTCAAGTGCCTCTATTATTTTTTTCCTGACTTCCCTGATGGGGCATTGTCTTCCCCTTCACCTAACTTTAACACTTGTCTACCATTTAACCTACCATAAGTTCCCAAACTTATTTAGCACCCTGCCCCCTTTTCAGGGGGGAAAAAGTACTCAGTGGCCCCTGGCAATCAAACACTTTTGTGCTGTAACCCTGAATCCAGGAGCAGGTCTGGGGCATTTCCAGAAAAAGAGAAGTTCAAGGTGTTTGTACAAGCAGAACAACCCTGCAAGAAATACTTAAACTGACTGGTGACCGGGTGGGAGGAGAAGTCATGGGCGAGCAGGGTGCTTCCCCCAAGGGGGCACATATTAACTACAATTCCAGTAGCAAAACTGTTGACTTCTCCTATTATAGGAAAGCTTTTAGAATAATTAGGAATGAAAGCCACATCAGCTAAATCCACACCTACCAGCAGTGATGGAGGCTTGAAGAACATTTCTGGTCCTCGGGGGCAAAATAAGCATATTTGGGGACACGTGGGATGGAGGAATGGCTAGTAATTGAGAAGGGATGCAAAGTCAGGTACAGTTCTGGGTTTTAGGAAACTGCATTAGGCGGCTGCACGGTAGGCTCCAATATCCCCCCGACCCCATAACCTACCCCACAAACAAACAAACAAGCAAAACAGAATGTGAGGATGCAGAAGGACCTGGCGATATTTCATGCTGTTGAACACAGGGTTTCCATGAGTGGAGCTGCGGCAGGGTAACTAACGGCCACCACCAGCACCCCCATTTTCCCTTCGACATGTGATGAATAGATGTCTAAATTGGAGCGGGACGGGAGCAGGCACCTCCATGATACAAAGACAATTGCGAGTGTTTACTTGTTTACAGCAGACTGTTCCCATTGAACAATATCTATCCAAAGTTTTCACTGACATGAACTGCATTTTCAACACTGTGGAACCAAATGTTATCCCTCTTCCATCAATCTAGTTTCCTTATCTCTCACCTTCTCTGCCTTAAGGTAAACGTAGATCATTTGGTCTCAGAGAGATTTCTTTTTTCTTTAAGAATCCCAGTACTCATAGTTGCTATTGCTTAGAAGCCAATCTGCTATTTGGCTGAAAGACGACATGGGGTGGTTTCAGTTCAGACTTTAAAGGTTATCTCTGGGTGATAATGTCAGGGGTTCCCCCAGTCTCTCGAAGTCACGTAAATTTGACTCTTTTCTTTCTGTGTAAGAGTTTGAGTGCTCGTCTACAATGCTCTCCCCTTCTGTGGGGGCCGTCTCTTGTGCTCCTGGCCAGAAGGGAAGGTAGTAAGAGCTGTACATCACTTAGGTCTGGACTCTGGGTAGAGGAGGTCATGTGTCATGTAGGCTAATAGTCCTGTAGATGAGTTGTGTTGGTGTCTTTAGTTTCTTTCTGTTTTGCTCAGGACAAATAGAGCCCCATTTTGTGATCTTAGATGGCTACTTGCAAGCTTTTAAGACCTCAACAGGACCTATCACACTAAGATGCGAAACATAAACCTTATGGATTATTTTGTATCAACTGACCTAATTTTTCCATAAGACTATGGTTTTAAATCTTCAAACCCAGTAAAGGAATCTTTTACTTCAAACCCAGTAAAGGAATCCTTTACTTCAAACCCAGTAAAGGAATGTCTGAGAAGTGCCTTTGCCCTCTACGTGCTTGATTATGCATGTGAACATACTTGAGGCACACACCAACACATGCATGCAGATGTCCGCCGATACATACACACACACACACACACACACACATCCCTATGCACATATTTAAATACATCGCTACTCCTTTGGTTGTTACTACTGTTGTTGCCAAAAATATGCTAACAGAATTTACCGGTAACATGCCTTGTTTTTGTGTACTTCTCTGTTTCACCATTACCCTGAAGCTGTGCACACTTCACTCCTATCAGCAACCCCATGCATCAGAGGACAGAGTGCTTTCCCAGCACCCCACATTACAACTGCCCCCTGCTCAGACAGGGATTTTCCCTCTTTACCAGCCCCCCCCCCCAATGCTTGGTAACAATCAAAGAACACTTATATCTGTAGATATACCTTTTTTGTGTGTTGTTTTGAAAGTGTGCTCTTACAATACCTGTCCTTCTTCAATTGACCTCCTTCACTCAGCATAACGCCCTCCACAATCATCCAAGTTATATAGTAGAGACCCATCCTTATTCTTTCTAGCGGTGCAGTACACCATATGAGTTGGAACTAAAAATCTTCTAATGTCATTAAGAATTATTAGAAGACATATGCCAGCATAGTGAATCAAACAGACACACATTAAAGAGAACACAAGTGTTAACTTTTCAAAAGGACTGTGAACGTCACGCTGTGTCCTTGTAGGAAATGTCTCTGAAAGTCTTATGTTCTAAAGTGCAATGAGTCCTGGATGGAGCAAACAGCTACTATGCTGAGTGGGTAACCGAAGGTTTGGAGGTTCAAGTTCACCAAGGAACACCTCCGGCTATCATCTCCTGAAAAACCCAGTCCTTGAAAACCCTACGGGCGGCTCTCATGTGGGGTCACCCTGAGGTGGAACCCCTATCACGGGGTGAACCAGATGGTTGCATTTTTAAATTTCCCAAAGGAATTCTGGTCATTTATACGTTCAGGGTAGGAAAGGCTTTACACTGCTAGCAGAAGCCTGACTTAGAGGGGGCTTCAGCAGAGATGATCCTCCAGTGACCGCGAAGCAGCACAGCGAGTGCACGGGCGCTTGGGAACGAGGCAGATCCGGATTTGAGTCCTCACACGATCGCTCACCACCTGTATGACTAAAACTGTCAGATCTTTGAGACTTGCATTTCCTCCTCTGTCCAAAATGCATCTGCGAATGCCTTTCAAAGAATCTGTGGATCACTTAGAAACAATGCCAGGTCTGGGAAAGTGTCCTGTAGATATGTATACTGTGATAGCAGGCTTCATAGCTATCGGTTAATTTGTTTCGTACAACAATAGGAAAAAATCTCAAGAGGAATTTTATAGATATGGAAATAGAGTCACGGAAAGGTTAAATAACTTTCCCCCAGACCCCCATGGTGTAACTTTACCCACAACATTCAGTAAAGTGCGTATTAGCAGAATTCAGGGGAATCTATAAAATGCTCCAAATTCTAAAACAGAGCTACACGTAGGCGAACGCACCCAGACTCATTTTTCTGTTGCTGAGTCAATTTTGACTCTTGGTGATGCTATGTTTTACCAAGTGCTCCCCAGGGTTTTCCTGGCTGTAATCTTTACAGAAGCTGGTCAACAGGTGGGTTCGAACCGCCAATCTTTTGGTTACCAGTTGAGGGCAAACTGAGCCAGTCAAGGACTATATTCCAGAATAACAGGGAGAATCAAATACAAATGTAACAAATAGATAATA
The DNA here is from genome assembly GCF_050624435.1 of Tenrec ecaudatus. Lineage (NCBI taxonomy): Eukaryota > Metazoa > Chordata > Mammalia > Afrosoricida > Tenrecidae > Tenrec > Tenrec ecaudatus. Next base: position 184,958,586 of record NC_134532.1, read on the forward strand.
TGAACACTGAAACCGCACTGGGATATTTTACAACTTGAATTGTGAAAGATTCAGATTAACTGCAAGATCAATCCATCTGATTTACTGCATGACTTATGTTTAGCTAGGAGAAATTTGACTAATTTTTACAGGTACAAGGAATTGTGCAAGGAATGGTATCTGAGTAACCTAAAAGTCTTAATGTAATTACCTAAGCACGTAAATTACTTCAAGGCCAGGAAATAAAGAGAGCTCATGGGAGAAACATCTACTGGTGCTCTTTCATTATTTCCTCCCTCAGAAATCAGAGTAGCATGCAATAATCTGTTTCCGTCTAGGGAGCAAAAAACTCTTATGCTCAAGGTCTTGGGGCGTTTTGTTTTTTAGAAAAAAAAATTTAACAGCTTTCCATTGAAAAAATTGTGCCTGAAAATAGCAGTATGCTAGTGATTTCAAACCTAGAGTAATAAATAATAAATACCTAAGTTTACCTCCTCTAAAGTATTGTTTGAGATGAGCAAAATTACATTCAGAGAGAAATCCTTCAGTAGTACAAGCACGGAAAAGTCTACTCTTCAGATTGTACCCTAGGGAGTCAGAATGTGAAGGCCTTATTGTCCCCTAGGGAGTCAGAATGTGAAGGCCTTATTGTTCCCTAGGGAGTCAGAATGTGAAGGCCTTATTGTCCCCTAGGGAGTCAGAATGTGAAGGCCTTATTGTCCCCTAGGGAGTCAGAAATGTGAAGGCCTTATGGAGCTATTTTTGGCTAGAAAACCTTGCTTTAGATACCAGCATGGTTCTGTTTCTGTAAAATATTGAAATTTCAAGTTATTTATAATGTTATATCCCCAAATTAGTTTGAAATGAACACATTTTGTAAGCATTATGAAAATAAGCATCTTCGGGGGTTAATGAAATGTTAGCTAAGAGAGTGAAAAATCAGCTAATATGAATGGCGGATGGTGGCTTCGGTGCCCAGAATATTTTCATGTCAGTGACTGTTCTGAGGATCAGCAGGCCTTTCTGCCCAGGATGGAGTTAAACTGTTAAGCATAGTTAACATGTTTGACTTATTTGTTTAATTGTTTGAACGAATTGTTTGATCTCCTGACTGCTGCTTCCAGGGGCATTGATTATGGATGCAAGTAAAATGAAATCCTTGACAACTGCTATATTTTCTCTGTTTATTGTGATGTTTCTTATTGGCCCGTTGTTTTGTGTTGCAATCTAATCTATACTCAGGGCTGTCAACTTCGACCTTCATCAGTGGAAGCGCTTCAAATCCTTTTAGCTTTCAGCAACCTAGACTGTGTCATCGGAGTATTGCATGTCGTTAACACGTTGCCCTCGAATCCTGAGGCTGAATTCTTCTACATATAATCCAGCTACTCAAGAATACCCATTCTAAAATACTACCAAGGTAAGCAAAATTACATTCACCATCGTGAGGGGAGAAGGCCTGAAATAGGCAAAGTATGGAAAAGACAAATCTTTTTATTTCCTATGCAGATTGGGTAAGTATGGTCAAAGGATAGAACCCTGACACACACATTTTTTTTTTACTGTAAACCCCACAGTTTTAAATCTTCCTGTTTGGAAAAACCATGTTTTGGTCTAAGAAGGTTGTGCATGAATACAATGTTGTGTCCCAAATGCTCAGAATTTCAGATAATAGAATGAGTATGTGTTAAGTATACCAGAAAATGGAATCTCTTTGTATACTTCTTACACTATTTCATTAGTAATATTTGTTCTATTTTTAATGGTGATGGGTTCCTTCACATACTATGGAGATAGACATACCTAGTGTAAAAATATTCAAAAATATGTGATGTGACACTTGAGAGAATCATTGCTCCATCATTATTACCCTCTTTGCAGGGAAGGCAGTCTGGCAACTTGAGAATGGAGGGTGCTGGTTGGGCTAAGTGTCTGCGATGGTTAGTTCAGTGGGAAGACGGAGTAGCTCTTTACTGAATGATCGCCATTACCCTCGGCAAAAGTCCTTCCCCTACCACTTACCGTGCAGCGTTAGGAAGTGGCTCAGAAGGGCTGTAATAAGAACAGGTGAAAGTTCAAGAGCCAGACTGCTGCTGCCTCTACGACTTATTGGGTGAACATGTTATTTACTTTTTGTGTCTGACTGCTCTCATACATTAAATCGTGTCGGCAGCAGAGTGAATTCCGTATGGTTGGTTAAAGGAAGAATCCTTAAATACTCACAAAGTCCTCAGAAAAGAGATAAATCTGAATCCTTTCTTCTGCTCTTTTCCATCTGTCTGTCTGTTCTACCAGAGTACCGGTTGTCACAATGACCCCTTGTATCTCAGACTTGAACTAAGCGCCATTAAAAAAAATGTTTTCAGTGAAAATTTACATAGAAAATTGGGTTCTCTTTCACCAGTTTCTACCCCATTCATTCACTTATATTGGTTATATATTTCATGGGAGGCCAACCCTCACATTATTTCCTTTTGGCTTTCTTGTTCCATTTCTGCTGGTCTAATTTCCCTCTTCCTTTGCCTGCTCAGCTTTGCTTTTGTGTAACTCCTGAAGGTTTGGATCCAAACTGATGTTTGCTTGTTTGTTTGTTTCTTTAAAGAAGCCCAGTATATGAGAGTAAGCTAAATAGTACTACTAAAGAGTAACAGAAATGTTTATTCAAGAATCAAAATGTGAAGCTATATTTTTCTTCTCATGCCCTCCACCTGGGTCTGCATATGCTGAAGGTGGTATTTCCATTGTTCTAACCTCTTCCCCCCAAGCTGCGGTCTGATTTACATCACTTCAACACTGCCTCTTTGGCATCCCCTGGGGAAATCACCTCCTGTGTAGCTGTTCTTTGAGTTTGGAGAATAAAAAGAAGTCTGCAGGAGAGAGAGCCAGGCTTTGGGGCAGCTGAGGAAGGGCTTCCCAAGGACATCCTTGTACAACAGCCTTTACCACCCACAAAGAATGGGCAAGTAGTGCACTGTCATGATGCAAAAACAAAGCAAAACTCCTCAGGGCAACGTTGCTGGACTTTTCCTTACCAATAGTTTTCCTAACAAGCCTTCATGACTCTCTGTGTCCTCTTAAAAAATCTCTTGAGGCAACCCCACTGGAGCTGCAAGAACATTTGCCATAACCCTCTGACCTGACTTCTCTGCCTTGTATTCACGGGCCCCTAAGATCTCCACGGAAGCTTATGCTTTGACTGTTTTTTTTTTTTTTTTTTTTTTACATTTGAGCGCATTCCAATGAAAATGAAATTTGAGTGTAACCAGTCACTAATTTCCGAGGTATGCTGCGTATGTTTCTACTCGGAGTGCGTTTGTTATGTATGAACTGGAACCCCTTTTGACTTTCCATCTTCGCGTTTATTATCTGTTGTATGATCAAAGATGACCCACTGGACCCGGTGCCTTTGGTGTAAAGTTTAGAGACTGTCTCAGGGTGATACTCTTGGGGAGTTCTTCCATCACAGTGGAGCCAGGAAATTTACACTCTGTTAAGGATTTACTTCCATTCCACACTTGGCTCCAATTCTCTGAAAATCCATTCGTTATGCTCCTATCAGGATGCTCAGTCGTGGTAGCCAGGTCCTTCTGGCCTCAGAGTATGTCCAGTGGCCAGTCATGTGCCAACTTATTTGGCTTAAAACCCTCTTTACGGGAAAACAAAACCAAAACTTAGGCAGCAACTAAATGAAACACTTGTGTTTATAGTCCACAATCCAGGATAAAGTACAGGTATCTGCTTTGGCAGCCGCCCCCTCCCAGTGTTCCAGCACTCCCCATTGGGCTGTATCACCTATTTTGGAAACTGCTGTAGACGATTCGTTTTGTGAATTGGTTTCTTCTGAGAGTCTTTGGTTTATTTCTCTTTCTTTTACTTGGAACACACAGAGACCAGTAGCTGTCTCTTAGATGACCACTTACAAGCTTTTAAGACCCCAGACTCTCCTCACCAAGCTGGCATGTAGGGTATAACTTTTATGACCTATTTTTGACTGAGTCGTCCCATAGACGATTATCACAGGTGTTTCGTTAAACCTAAGACGTATCTGTGTCTGTGGCCTTCAGAGGCTACCAAACAATCTTGCAGGTGTTTTGATTACATTGAAGAAATATCTAGGTTTGCACCCCATGTGCTTTATTGTATATATGAATACATATGGATACACAAATGTATATATATATATATATATGCAGGTGTATATTTGCACATATAAATGTATTCAGATATAGTATAACAATAATTTTGAGGATGGCACAGGATGGGGAAGTGTTTTTCATTGGGTCACTATGCGTCAGAATTGACTTGGTAGCACCTAACAGGAACAAGTACTATGGACTGCTAAAAGGACTAACAACTCTGTCTTGGAGGAAGTACAGCCAGAGATCTCCTTCGAGACAAGGATGGCAAGATTTCCTCTTACATTCTTTGGGCATATTGTTAGGTGAGTCTAGTTCCTAGAGAAGGACATCATGCTTGGTAAACAGGGAGGCCCTCAACAAGATGGATTGGTGCACTGGCTGTACCAGTGTGCTCAGGCAAAGGAACAATGGTGAAGATGCCACAGGACCGTGCAGTGTTTCGCTCTGCTGTGCATGGGGCCATTATGGTTTCGAATCAACTTGATGTCACCAAGCAACAACACACAGACACATCTGTATATGTCCACATCTGTATACCTATTCAAGCCTACACACTTGTATGCAGATGTGCACAGACATGCAACCATTTTTATTTTTAGCTGTCATAGCATTTACCAAAAGGTCCTCTTTTTCTCGCATACTTCTTAATGAGATCATTTACCTGGGTCCAGCTGTGGACACTTCTCCCACATTTGTATTGTATTTTCCATCAGCGGAAGTAACAACTCTGTACAATGATCTGGAGGGGGCTCTCCCTTTATTCCACCCTCCCCTCCCTGGTAACCACCAATAATGGTTGGTTGCAATATGCACACCTGCTCTTATGTCTTCTTGTGATGGTCTTATTTTACTTAGCAAAATGCCCGCCAGGTTGATCCAAATTACAGAGAGTTTTCAATGACAGTGTTTTATTATTTTAGAAGCATATCAATAGACCTTCCTCCTCTGGTGCTGCTGGGTGGATTCAAACTCAACCTTTCAGTGAGCAGTTGAACATGTCGACCTCTTGTAGCTCCCAGGAACTCCTGTCTCTGCCCTCAACCAACAAAGAACAAACACTCCGTAAAGCCGCTGCTGTTGTTGGCATAGTGGTTATGCATTGGGCCGTGCACTTCAAAAGCAGCAGCCACTGCACTGGAGCAAGACAGGGCTTTCTTATGCTTCCATAAACAGTTTCAGCTGTGGAAACTCATGGGGCCATTCTACCCTGTCCTATTGGGCCACTATGAATTGGCAATGACTCTGTGACAGTGAGTTTGCTTTTTTGGGGTGTGTCAATTGGTCTTCTTTACATTGTGTTTTCATGTACTGTTTAAGGGTATCCTTTCTTCTCTATTATCCTATCCTCTATTGTTGATAGTCTCGATTTTTAACAACG